>NC_143394.1:10710000-11960000 GCF_980474605.1 Leiobunum rupestre
ATCAGGGTTCGATTCCGGAGAGGGAGCCTGAGAAACGGCTACCACATCCAAGGAAGGCAGCAGGCGCGCAAATTACCCACTCCCGGCACGGGGAGGTAGTGACGAAAAATAACAATACGGGACTCTTTTGAGGCCCCGTAATTGGAATGAGTACACTCTAAATCCTTTAACGAGGATCCATTGGAGGGCAAGTCTGGTGCCAGCAGCCGCGGTAATTCCAGCTCCAATAGCGTATATTAAAGTTGTTGCGGTTAAAAAGCTCGTAGTTGAATCTCAGTTACAGACGGGCGGTCCGCTTCGGCGGCTACTGCCTGGCCTGAACATCCTGGCGGTTTTCCTTCGGTGCTCTTGATTGAGTGTCGTCGGTGCCCGCCACGTTTACTTTGAAAAAATTGGAGTGCTCAAAGCAGGCGTCCCGCCTGAATAATGGTGCATGGAATAATGAAAGAGGATTTCGAGTTCTATTGTGTTGGTTTTCGGAACACGAGGTAATGATTAAAAGGGACAGACGGGGGCATTCGTATTGCGACGCTAGAGGTGAAATTCTTGGACCGTCGCAAGACGAACTACAGCGAAAGCATTTGCCAAGAATGTTTTCATTAATCAAGAACGAAAGTTAGAGGTTTGAAGGCGATCAGATACCGCCCTAGTTCTAACCATAAACGATGCCAACCAGCGATCCGCCTGAGTTACTCAATTGACTCGGCGGGCAGCTTCCGGGAAACCAAAGTTTGTGGGTTCCGGGGGAAGTATGGTTGCAAAGCTGAAACTTAAAGGAATTGACGGAAGGGCACCACCAGGAGTGGAGCCTGTGGCTTAATTTGACTCAACACGGGAAAACTTACCCGGCCCGGACACCGGAAGGATTGACAGATTAAGAGCTCTTTCTTGATTCGGTGGGCGGTGGTGCATGGCCGTTCTTAGTTGGTGGAGCGATTTGTCTGGTTAATTCCGATAACGAACGAGACTCTAGCCTACTAAATAGGCGACCGATCACTTGTGTCGGTCTTCCTTCTTAGAGGGACAAGCGGCGTTTAGCCGCACGAGACAGAGCAATAACAGGTCTGTGATGCCCTTAGATGTCCGGGGACGCACGCGCGCTACACTGAAGGAATCAACGTGTGTCTACCCCTGTCCGGCAGGACTGGGTAACCCGATGAACCTCCTTCGTGATAGGGATAGGGGCTTGTAATTGTCCCCCTTGAACGAGGAATTCCCAGTAAGCGCGAGTCATAAGCTCGTGTTGATTACGTCCCTGCCCTTTGTACACACCGCCCGTCGCTACTACCGATTGAATGATTTAGTGAGGTCTTCGGACTGGTGCTCGGAGCGGCTTTCGGGTCGCACCGCCGTACCGGAAAGATGACCAAACTTGATCATTTAGAGGAAGTAAAAGTCGTAACAAGGTTTCCGTAGGTGAACCTGCGGAAGGATCATTATCGATACTGCGGTTATGATAACGTTAACCGGAGCCGAAAAAGTTTTTCTCGATTAGGCTAAAAAAACGTTTCACCTCGAAAAATTGGAGGTTTCGTAGGGGTTTTCGCGGAGGCGGGTGCTATGTAAAAAGTAGTACCCGTTGGCTTCGAAACTCCCAGAGAGTGAGTTAGTACACGAGTCACCGATTGTAGTGCGTTGAAGAACGATGCCGAGAAAGGACGAAGGCGCGTTGCAGTTGGAAGCCGAGCCGATCGAGCCGGTACCGACTAACGCCCGCGTCGAAGGAGCTTCGAGTTTCTCCGAAAGCACGCGAGTGTGACTAGGGTTCCTCTTGTTCCTACGACGGTTCGATCTCAATTTCGTTTTTCTTCTCTTTCTCCGAGCGAGAGAACGAGAGCGCCGTGGTCGTTTGCGCGCTTCTTTCAAAACGATCTCCCCGTGCAATTCGGTAACGACTTTCTTATACTCTCTAAAATAAAAAAATCTCCTCGAACGTCGAAGTGCGCTTCGTTCGCCTTTTTTTTCTTCTATATTTCAAGGGTTCTTATAATGCAAAAATTATATACGACTCTAAGCGGTGGATCACTCGGTTCGTGGGTCGATGAAGACCGCAGAAAGCTGCGAGACTTGGTGTGAATTGCAGGACACATTGAGCACTTATCTTTCGAACGCACATTGCAACCTCGGGTCTTTCCCGAAGTTTCGCCTGTCTGAGGGTCGGATTACTGACCACTGCGCCTTTATTTTCCTTCGGGGAAAATTCGGGCTTCGGTGATCGTTTCCTCGGCTTCCGAGGATCGATTTAAAGAGCGCTAGACGCGACCAACCTTTCCCTTCGGGGAAATTGGCGCGCCGTACTCACTTCTTCCTTCTGGGAAGCTCGGAACGCGAGGTTCTCGCGTTTCGAGGTGACCCGGGCCATCCAAACGGAATTCTATTCCAGTACGGGTGGACGGAAGTGTTACACATAAAAATCGAAAAGGTTACGCAGAAATAGCGCGAGAATTCCGAAAGATTTATTTTTGAATCGAATAGGAAGTCTCCGTCGGTTCCAACCGTTTGTCGACCTCAGATCAGACGAGATAACCCGCTGAATTTAAGCATATAAATAAGCGGAGGAAAAGAAATCAACTGAGATTCCCTTAGTAGCGGCAAGCGAACAGGGAGGAGCCCAGCACCCAAGCGCCCGTCCCAAAGGGGCGGGAGTGCAATTTGGTGTTTAGGAATAGCGCGACCGAAGGTTGACCTAAGCGCAAGTCCCCCTGACTGGGGCTCTCGCCCATAGAGGGTGCAAGGCCCATAGTCGCTTGGTGTCTCCGGCGGATGCAAAATTCCTTGGAGTCGGGTTACTTGAGAATGTAGCCCAAAGTGGGTGGTAAACTCCATCTAAGGCTAAATACGACCACGAAACCGATAGCGAATAAGTACCGTGAGGGAAAGTTGAAAAGAACTTTGAAGAGAGAGCTCAAGAGTGCGTGAAACCGTTTAGAGGTAAACGGGTGGGCCCTCGAAGGTGATCGTCGGAGGGATTCAGTCGGACGTGACCGTAAGTGTCGCGCGTCTAAAGCTGGTTTCACACTCGACGGAAAATTAGCAGCGTAAAGTTGAACGTTAGCGGTATATCGAATGAGAATCAATTTTCAGCTCGGCGTTTATTATCGTCTTTCCGGCATATTTAAACGGTGCGGACATCGGTCGGCCGGGCGTGCGATGGCTGCGGACCGTTTGGCGCATTTCCTTCCGTTCGAACTACGCTGCGACCGGTCTGGTCACTGAAAGATGTCTGTCTTTGAAAGCGGGCACCGGAAGGTGGCCGGCGGCGCGCTCTTTCGGGAGTGTGCTGCCGGTGTTTTAACCGGCTCGTTTCACGAGTGAGCGATCGCCAGACCGGGGACGATTCTAGCCCTGTGCGGGCTAAGCCGAGCAGTCTCGCTTTAAGTGGGAGCGATGCGACGGGACAGGTGTTGTCGCTTGGTCGGCCGTTTCACCTTTGTGTGAGCGGCTGCCGGCGATCTCCGCTGGTATTCGTCCGCACTCGCCGTTGCTCAGGTGGTCAGCAGCGAGTAGGTCGGTAATCCACCCGACCCGTCTTGAAACACGGACCAAGGAGTCTAACATGTGCGCGAGTCATTGGGTCTTGTTTAGGCCCAAAGGCGTAATGAAAGTGAAGGCCGGTTCGGCTGGCTGCCTTGGGATCCCGCGTTCCTCGTGGACGCGGGCGCACCAAGGGCCCGTCCCGATCGCCTCGTCGACGGGGCGGAGCAAGAGCGTACACGTTGGGACCCGAAAGATGGTGAACTATGCCTGGGCAGAACGAAGCCAGAGGAAACTCTGGTGGAGGTTCGCAGCGATTCTGACGTGCAAATCGATCGTCAGACCTGGGTATAGGGGCGAAAGACTAATTGAACCATCTAGTAGCTGGTTCCCTCCGAAGTTTCCCTCAGGATAGCTGGCACTCGGAGGTTGCAGTCTCATCCGGTAAAGCGAATGATTAGAGGCCTTGGGGTCGAAAAGACCTCAACCTATTCTCAAACTTTAAATGGGTGAGAAGTCCGGTTTGCTCGACTGAAGCCCGGACAGTCACTTGGATGCGAGTGCCAAGTGGGCCACTTTTGGTAAGCAGAACTGGCGCTGTGGGATGAACCAAACGCCGGGTTAAGGGGCCCGATGCGAGACGCTCATGAGATCCCATGAAAGGTGTTGGTTGCTATAGACAGCAGGACGGTGGCCATGGAAGTCGGAATCCGCTAAGGAGTGTGTAACAACTCACCTGCCGAAGCAACTAGCCCTGAAAATGGATGGCGCTTCAGCGTCGACCCCATACCCGGCCGCAGCTGTCGAAATACTTGTATTTTAAACAGCTGTGAGTAGGAGGGGTGCGGAGGCGCGCGTCGAAGGTGCCGGGCGTAAGCCCGCCTGGAGCCGCCTCTGGCGCAGATCTTGGTGGTAGTAGCAAATACTCAAGTGAGAACCTTGAGGACTGAGGTGGAGAAGGGTTCCATGTGAACAGCAGTTGAACATGGGTCAGTCGGTCCTAAGGGATAGGAGAAATCCGTTCCGAGGCGAGACCTCTCAATGCAAGTCTCGCTGGTGACCGAAAGGGAATCGGGTTAATATTCCCGAACCCGGACACGGAGATTGTCCCCTTCGGGGGTACATTGCGGTAACGCAAACGAGCTCGGAGACGTCGATGGGAGTCCCGGGAAGAGTTGTCTTTTCTTTGTAAGGATTCGACTCCCTGGAATCGGCTCGCCCGGAGATAGGGATGGTGTTTCCGTAAAGCTCCGCGCATCTTGCGGAGTCCGGTGCACTCTCATCGGCCCTTGAAAATCCGAGTAAGAAGTAGTGATTTTCGTGCCGGACCGTACCCATATCCGCAGCAGGTCTCCAAGGTGAACAGCCTCTAGTCGATAGAAAAATGTAGGTAAGGGAAGTCGGCAAAACCGATCCGTAACTTCGGGACAAGGATTGGCTCTGAGGGCTGGGCCGGTCGGGCTGAGGTCCGAAGCGGGTCTGGCACTGCACCGGGACTGGGCGAGACTGGCCGGCAACGGTTCGGTTGAGCTCGGACCAGCGTCGGGGCCTTCCCGTGGAATGCTTCAGCTGCGCGGCGTGCTGGATCTCGTATCTGGCGCGACCGTTTCGGCCGGCGACTAACAGCCAACTCAGAACTGGCACGGACCAGGGGAATCCGATTGTCTAATTAAAACGGCTCTCTTAAATCCTGACTGCAAAGCCTCCTCGTGGCGAGAGCCGGGCAACGTATGGCTAATAACCTGCGGCTGATTTGCACAGGTATCACTGTCCCTATCCGGATTGTCCTTAATGGGGTCACTGGTGTCGTTCGCGGCTGCCGGGCCTGATTTCTGGGCTTGCGCGCCAGTTCGCATCGCCCCCTTCGCCGCCTGCCGGAGGGGGGACGGGTGTGTTCGTGGTTGCTGGGCTCGGTTTTTGGGTTCGCGCGATGGTTCGCTCCATACCTGTCATTTGATAACCTTATCGGGGATGGTAATTGCAGTGAATGAGAAAGTCTCTCTAGCCCTCAGCTGTGCGAGGATGGGTTCTCGGGCAGGCCCATGGTGTCGCCTTTTGTTGGGCCGTGATGGGGGCGTTTGTTTGCCATATGTGAGCCGGTTTTTATAGCTGTCTCACTGGCCGAACGTTGTTTCGCAAAGCGCATTTTTGTCCGGACCTGGTTGAGTGTTGTGGGCCGCCGTAGTGCCTAGCGGAACGGCGGGGTACAAATACATAACTTCATGTCTAATTAAAACAAAGCATTGCGATGGCCGTTGATCGGTGTTGACGCAATGTGATTTCTGCCCAATGCTCTGAATGTCAAAGTGAAGAAATTCAAACCAAGCGCTGGTCACGTTTTTTTTGTGCTCCGCTAAAGTGCTCGTTTTTCTAAAGAAGTTGTCCGTTTTGGATCTCGATTTTTTCACCACAGTTAAATCAACTATCGCTCTACTTGCTACAGAATTTTTTTGGAGATATCTGTTCTTGGAACCGCGCTACGAGTGTTTTTGTGTGCCCTGTCATCAACTTTTCCAACGAAAAAAGGGCTATAATTCAAGATCGCCTTTTGAAAACCATGCACGTTATTCGGTAACTAGCCTGCTGTCTCTACGAAGTACGGGAAACTCTCCGTCCGTTGACGTGGCTCTCAACAGTCTCCTCTACTAGCATCCCGCTGCCAATCAATTCTTGCACTGTCCAATCGCTAAACGACACGTCGGCCTTCTGGGCTTCACATCCGTGGATGCTTGCTCACCATCAGCACGGCTGCCATACTCTGGTATCTCTACTGTGGACCCCTCTCAGTCTTCCAGTCCCTACAGACTAGTGGACTACCTTCCTTCTAGCGGCGATAGAGGCATCTACCATCAGCTGTGCTCCTGCTCTACGCTCCGTCAGAATCGTCGCGGAGGACTTCGGTACCATCTATCACGTCGGTATGAAACATCAACGAAGCCAGGGGGGTAGTTATTAGTTCATTACCTTTTCCGCTCAGTTCACACGGGTCACGCCCGATTTTGTAAACCTAGCCGTCTGACGGTTGCCGTCCGACGTTTAGGGTCTCATTACCTCGCTTTTTCTCTTACCCATTTATCTATTGCGGTTTCCGGATTTCATGACGTCACAGAGCCTAAACGGCTACTCCTAGCCAATTTTTGACAAAATTTGTCCCGACTAAACTAGTTTAGTATTTGGCCCCACCTTTCAATTTGACCCCATTTGGAACAAATTTGGCAAAGTTTTTGTTTTTTTTTCTAAATCACGCGCTTCTCTTTAATGTTACTTTTATTTGGCCATATCTCGGAAACTATTTAAGATATCTAAATTCTAATCGCATTTTTGGTATCTTAACCCCTCTGGGGTTAAGATACTTTGTTTGAACTTTAGCCTCCTGGTGTCTAATTTTTTAACCCTTCTCTGTGACGTCATAGTTCGCAATATAGATTTGCTAAGACCTGAATTAATTTATACAGCGCTATTCTGTTATGCTTCCCGTATAAGTGTCTCTTTTAATTTTTTTGTATCATGCCTACCTTGGACCACACGCCTGTCAAATCGCCCATCACTGAGGCTAGTGATCTCTCTATGTATACTGGGGGTACCCAATCCCTTTGCCTATCCCCTGATCCGACCACCATTCGGTCGCCGTCACCTGTCGTGGAAATTTCTGATCCGCAGCCTGTTTCACCGCCCGTTTTATCCCTTCCATTTTTCGATTTTAATGGCATTCCACAACCGCTTTTCTGTGGAGACCCCCTTTCTCCTACCTTCTCCGTCTTTATCCAAACCATTCGCCAGGCCCATGAAGACTGCCTTACTGAGCTTAAAACCAAGAAAGTCGCTAAGGGTGTCTGCGACAAGATAGTTTCTGTGTATCAGGCCTTAGAAGCCGCCCTTATGAATACCCAAATTTCTGCCTCTCGTGCCTCCGGTATTCAAGCTGAACAGGACAACGTTATTGGTAGACTTATTTCCCAGCTCGCGTCCAATAGCCTTCCTAGCGTTAACTTCCCTGCTAACGCACCTGATCCTTCTGCCACTTCCCCGATGACCCTCTGTCACGCTGGTCATGCTCAGCCATCGCTCCCCTCCTTTGCTTCTGTCGCTCTTAACTCCGCCGCGCTCCCGCCCTCCCCCCTCCTTCCTAAGCCGCGTGTTATCCCTTCCCTGCGTGTCTCAAGCCCTACTCTTGCCGTTTTTCCCGTTGACCCCACCCACAAGTCCAAAGACGTCGATCTCCTTATACGCAGCCTAATCAACCCAGCCCAACTACGCATCCGTATTCAGTCCATGCGCCATAACCGCGAAGAATCTGGTATTATTGTTACCTTTGCCGGCCAGCCTGACGCCGATCGCTTTCGTGAAGCGGTTTCAGGTACTACTGCCCTCGCTTCGGCTCTCCGACTTGATTCTCCTCCCGAATCATTACCACAATTTACCCTCTCTAACATTGACACTACTATCGATAAGGCTGACATTCCTGCCCTTCTCATTGAACAAAACCACTTAGACCTTTCTCCTTCTGACCTATTGGTTAAGGCTGTTTTTGATCGTGCTAATGGCAGCCGACACTGCATTATTTTGGCCTCGCGCCCTGCATACCCTATTTTGGCCTCATCCTCCTACCTCTACCTTAATTACTGCCGTTGCCCCCTTCGCCCTAGGATTACCGTGACCCGTTGTTATCACTGCCAAGACTTTGGTCACTTCCGTAACTGCTGCCCTTTTGATAATCCAGTCTGTTATTACTGCGGTGACTGCCATTCTGGTGATGACTGCTGCGCTAGCTCTCCTTGCTGTCCCAATTGCTATTATGATAATGCTGCCCACCCAACTCGTAAACCATTCTATACTAACCATTCCGCTGACTCACCTAACTGCCCAGTTTATAAACGCCATCTTAAGGCTCGCAAGGCCAGGGTATTTGCGATTTGAACGTCGTATACTAGTGTCCTTTCTTTACTATAATCACTATGACCTTGCACATTCCTACCATTTTACCGTCTATTCTTTATTGTATTATAGAGTTGAATGTTTTTGCTTTAATTTGTATATCACCATATGTATATATTTCTCTAATACTGCCCTATTATTATTTTTATTTGCTTTATCTAATTTTTTTTAGTATTATTATTATTGTTCTTCCGAAAGTCATTTATATTGCTTTCCTTAATTCGGTCTCTTTTAAATTCGCGCTTGACCCTATAGTTTCTCATAATGTCTGATGATACATCATTAGCAACTACTGTCCATACTGACTCTCGTATCTCCTCCGTATTAATTTACCCTATTATTTCTGATATGGAGTGTACTCTCTGCCCTTTTCGTTATCTCGACAATAAATCCTGGGTGTCTCACATGCGCTCTCACGGACTCCACCAATCCGACCTAAAATACGAATGCCGTAAATGCGCGGTCCATCTGCTATCAATATTCAGCGTGTCTAACCATTATACTCGCTGTACAGGTCCCCA
This sequence comes from Leiobunum rupestre, assembly GCF_980474605.1. Taxonomy (NCBI): domain Eukaryota; kingdom Metazoa; phylum Arthropoda; class Arachnida; order Opiliones; family Sclerosomatidae; genus Leiobunum; species Leiobunum rupestre. The sequence goes on from NC_143394.1 coordinate 10,718,931, forward strand.
TTCTGCATCCGCAGCCGCATCACGCCCGTTTGTTTGTCAATTTTGCACCGGTCGTATTTCTTCGTATGATTCTCGTCGCGCTCTCTCTTGTCACCAACAACACTGTCACAAATCGGAGTACCACGCTCTCCACGCCGTTCCCGTCCGCTCGCGCTACTGGCCTCAAGAACTTGTTGAGTCTATGGCCCGCTTTGAGGCAGGTTTCCCGTTTGGTGATGAAGAGATTAACATTAAAATTGCCTCTCTCCTTAAAGTACGTTCGGCAGCTGAAGTTAAAATTCGCCGTAAAAATCCGGCATACCAATCTCTCGTGTCGAGCTACCGGGCCCGCCACGAAGACGCGGCAGACGACGGTAAGCCATATGGTTGCCAATTTTGCCGTCCTGTACCAAGATATTTCACCACTCAACGTGCTTTGTCTTCGCATCAAGAACAGTCTCACAAGGCTGACTACCTCACCATGCGGTCTGATCCAACTGCTCCACGCTGTCTTCCTTTACCGGAAATTACTTCTACTTCTGACACTAACTCTGATCAAGACTCTGATTTATCAGTCTCCTCTACTAAAAATGAATTTGAATTGTACTTTGACTCTTTTCGTCACTGTCTAGACCATTCCGCCGAGATCCAAGCTATCGCGCTCGCCGCTGCTGAACGAGATCCCGCTGCCTTAGACTCTATAATGGCTTATATCTCCACTCACGTACCACCGCCTCCAACTCCCACTACGCCTATTGGCCCTTCACGTAAACCGAATCGTTGTAGTAAACGCCGTCATTTATTTGGGCAATACCAAAAGCTTTACAAATGGAACAAGAAGAAACTTGCTAAGGTGGTTTTTGATCCAGTGCCTGATTCGCAAGCCTCACCGACCGCAACTGATATCTCTGATACCTTCGGCTCTCTTTTTAGTAAGCCTTCTCCGCCTGACATCAAGCCATATTCTGTTAAATCGCGTCTAAACAGAACCTACTTCCCTGTTTCACCAGCCGAACTATCTTCGGCGATTCGTCGTCAATCCAGTTCATCGCCTGGCCCGGATGGCCTGCTCCTGAGGGATTTACTCAAGCTCGGCAATGAGACGCTGCTACTATTCTACAATGCCTTCTTGTTCATTGGAAATATTCCGACTCCACTTAAAAATTGTCGTACTGTCCTTATTCCCAAGAAGGGTGACCTCTCTACAGCCTCAAACTGGCGACCGATCACCATCCTATCCATCGCAATTCGGCTACTCCATAACATTATCGCTGCTCGTTTACGTGCCGCGCTTAACCTGAATCCCGCCCAACAGGCCTTTATAGCCGAAGACGGCTATATGTCAAACACGCTTCTTCTGGACTACATCACTAACTCCGCCAAAAAACGGCGTCGTTCGGCTTCTATCGTCGCTATAGATATAGCAAAAGCTTTTGACAGCGTTTCTCACGCATCTGTTACCCGCGCCCTCTCACGTCTTGACATAGAACCTGAGCTCACGGCCTATATCATCGCTACTTATTGCGACGCTCACACCGTAATCACTTGTAATAATATTACTACTGACTCAGTTCCGCTTACTTGCGGAGTCAAACAAGGTGATCCACTATCACCACTTCTATTTAATGCGGTCATGGACGAACTGCTTGACGACCTGCCATCCCATATCGGAATACAAGTTGGTTCTGCCACCCTTAACGCGATTTGCTTCGCAGACGATTTGATTCTCGCAGCCTCATCCGAGTACGGAATGACAGTTCTACTCGAACACCTTACTGACTTTCTAACCGCCCGATCTCTTCAAGTCAACGCTAATAAATGCCTGTCTCTCGTCCTACGCCAATTTAAAGGCAGAGTTACCGCTACGCAACATCCGGTCTTTAATATTAATTGCACTCCTGTCCCACCCGTCTCTACTGATGGCCTTTTTACCTATCTTGGGGTTGTTTTTGGTTCAGACGGTAAAAAAAACCCTCGTACTGATAAATATGCCTCGCTCCTTCGCCTTTTGGGCTCCGCGCCTCTCAAGCCGCACCAAAAGCTAGTCATGCTCCGGAATTTTTTACTACCGCGTTTCACCCACGCGTTCTCTCTCTCCTCTATGACGAAAAAATTACTCAAGCGTTTTGATGGTCTTACCAAATCCTTCGTTAAATACCAACTCCACCTGCCTCATTATACGCCCGATGCGTTCTTATTTACCCCGTGTGCTAAGGGCGGCCTTGGCTTACCTAGTTTTGCCTTCTCGATGCCGATAAACTTTCTCAATAGGCTTGATCGCCTCGATTCGAACCGCTGGCCCGCGGTCCAAGCCGTTGTCACGTCACCTTTAGTTGCAGCCCTTAAAACCCGATACACAAACTTGCTTTCTGGACTTCCTACCACCAAGTCTGAATTCAAGCAACATATCAGTGATGTGTTCTGGTCTTCTGCCTATGGAAATGGCCTTGGCCAGGGTGACCCAAAAATCTCCAATTTTTGGTTGGGCAATAATTTTCGAACTAACGACGGCCGCTCCTTCCTCAAGAAGCTCAAACTCAGACTGAATATTCTTCCTTGTCGTGGTGCTCTCGCGAACCGTGGCGATCGTGCTTGCCGAAACTGCCCCGGTAAAATAGAATCTCTGTCCCACATCCTGCAATCTTGCCCCGTCTCCAAACCGAACTACGTCCGCCGCCATGACAAACTCTTAAACTTCGTATACCGTAGCATTCGCCGTCCCGCGATCCGGGTTTTGAAGGAACCCCGCAACGAGCACTCGGGCGCAGACGGCTTAGTTACAGTGTTTAAACCAGATCTATTGTGCATCACCTCTGAACAGGTCCTGGTATGTGACATTGCAGTCTCGTGGGAAGGGCCTCAAGCCCTCTCCGTTACGCACGCTCGTAAACGTCGTCAATACGACAACCCTTGTTTCAAATCGCGAATCAACGAACTTTATCCCGGTCTTGAGATTGTTTTCTTCGCGTTCGTCATGTCCGCTCGTGGTATTTATTGTCGAGAGAATGATGCCTTTTGTCAGAAGGTCGGCTTAGGCATGGGTTTTAAGCTAACTGCTGTCCAATTGACTCTTGAACAAGGTGTATATATATATCAAAATTTTATGAAAGCTGTCCATACAATGGCCCATTTTCCCCAGTGATTCTTTAGTTTTCATAGTTCTTCTGCGGCTGCCATATTATTTCTACTGTAACAAATTTATAATCCTGCCCCTAGTTTTGTGTAACTTATTTAAACCCATTTTTGACTGTTTAGTTATTTTCCCTTTCGGTTAATTAACCTTTTGCATTTTAATTCTATAAAATTGAGCCAATGTTTTTTATTTCATTAATTCTTAATTCGCCATTTTATTAGCGGCATTCTTCATTCTGCATTTTTTCGAATGTTTCATTTCCTTATTGTACTTTTTCATCCGCACTGGTTTTCTTGTTATATTGTTTGCCCTTTCGGTTTTTCCCCCTTCTTCATTTATATTTTTAAAATTGGTTCATTTATTGAGTTATTTTATTTTATTTTATTTTATTTTATTGTTTTAATTTAATCTATTTTATTCGCCATCTCGTTATTTGTATCTTTTCAAACATTTGAGGAATAATTTTTTTTTGTATATATTTCGCCCCCTCATATAGCTACCCTAGGGTTAAATTAATCGCCAACTCCATTTATATGTAGGGTCTATTTTTTTTAGCTTTTTCGGAGCTCTGGTGTATATAACGGCTTGCCGGTTTATAATTACCGTTTCAGTATAACTCTTTGTGTATTCTTGGGAAGCTATAATGCTCCCTAGTCTCTGGTAATTTTGAAATTCCCCCCGTTCCACCACTTTCCATCTTGTGACGGACGGGGGTTGATCTGTAGGTTGCTCCATCCTGGAAAATGTGAATAAAATTGTTTTAATAGCCAAATCTAATTAGTCATCTAATTAGTGACGCGCATGAATGGATTAACGAGATTCCCACTGTCCCTATCTACTATCTAGCGAAACCACAGCCAAGGGAACGGGCTTGGCAAAAACAGCGGGGAAAGAAGACCCTGTTGACTTTCTCCCCTTATTTACTTTTGATACTACGTCATGATGTTCAACCAGAAGTAAATGAAAATCGTTGATCGGTTTTAAATCTTCCATTACTTCGGTTCATTTACTTCTGGTACGAATCTTCGCGTTACCTCGTGATCACTTATCAGTTGACTAGTGATCATTTGCCAGTTTTTCGTGTCGTAGTTGACGCGGTAAAAGCCAGCCGCTTCGATGTTGCAGAGAATCCAGCCGTTAGATTTCGAAGACTCTGTCGTTTCCACTGTGAAAATAGAATTGAATTACCAGTCAAACTAACCATTTGCTTAAAGGGAAAATAGCCGCCAAATCGTTCTCTCGACAGATTAAGATTAAAACCTTTTTGAGGGTTAACTCCGCAGCAAACCATTAACAACGTTTAAAGGAAAAGTCCAGGTAGGGTAAAACTTGGGTCTATTTGAAAGATTATGTTTAAATAAACTCAAAAATATCAGTCGTAAAATTGTATCTTTTTTTAATGACGAGAAATTAATTTTTAAACGACTGAAATCTACCCGCCAAGCGAGCTTCCATTTTCTTTCGCCTTCCCTCCGCAGACCACATTAAAAATTAATTTCTCGTCATTAAAAAAAGATACAATTTTACGACTGATATTTTTGAGTTTATTTAAACATGATCTTTCAAATAGACCCAAGTTTTACCCAACCTGGACTTTTCCTTTAAAATTTCAAAATAAATAGTTGGAAATGGTCAATATTGGAATCCTTTGGGTAATTGACAGAAATATCAGAGGTTACATTCCCTTTAAGAGATTGGATTTTTAACTTACTGGTTCTGTTGTCGATCCACATGGAAGGATATGTTTTCCAATTAGCTAAAGGCGTTTCCTGACTAGCCCAAGCAATTGGAATTTCCCAAAGCGAATTCCTTCAATATGGTACAAATTTAAAAGCAATACTTCATTTATAACAAGAACTCATCTACGTGTCGTAGATTATTTTTGAATTTCAATTGTGGAAGCGCAATGCATTAAAAAGATAATTTTTGTTTTATGCGGAAAACATTGAATTTGAGTTTGTTTTAAGAGTGAAATATCCAGAAATAACTATATTTCTATTTCTAAATATTGCAAATTAAATGAGATATTTCAACGAACCGTTTAGAGGGGTTATGAAAAGCCTATTCAATCGATTTTATTTCGAAGATAAGTTACAAAAACTACACTAAAATGTTTTTAGCATTGAAATTAAAATTGGATAAAAACGGGCCTTCGCAATTTCACCCGCCTTAGCTTATAGAAGCTCCCTGATTAGTCTAAAAATTAATAATCAAATAACGCGAAGAGTCCCACGGCTTGTGTCCATTGAACATTTTCTTTACTAATTTTTTCGTAAACTTTATTTATTAAAATTTTGTTAACTTAAGCGTTAAAATATAATTGTATAATATTTAATTTTGGTGAGTAAAACTAACTGTTATACGCAGTTTATAATATAAATAAACCAGGTTTACAGAAGTAAAAATCAAAATTTTCACTGTACTTAACTGGAGGTGAAAGCCAGTTCAAGGGTTTTTCAACTTTATCCGGTTTAAATGACAATTTCCGTATTTACAACCCGCTATCGAACCAACCAAAATAGCTGCGTCAAAATCGAGGCTAAAATTGTTTTCAAGATCCACGCGTATTAAAACTGTTAATTCCCTGTAATTACAAATCTTAACTCTCAAGAATTACTATAGCTAGAAACCAAAATAGAATTGTAAGTATATTCTATTTTTGAAAATCTTTATGAAAAGCCAGAAAACTTTTCTCAGGGTGTACACGATAATCGATTGGAATTGAATGCACGTGTCTTACTAAAAGTCAAAATAGAGACACAAACCCAATAAGCTAGTTTCAATAACCGTACCACCATCTATTGCCTTTAAAAATAACTATTAGAATGGTACTTTTTCATAACAAAGATAAGTTAGAACTGACGTCATAGGTGAGGTATGACGTCAAAGTACCATCCTCGTCCGCTTGTCATCTAACTGCGCATGTGTCAGTTATCATTGAAACTCGCTTATTGAAGGACAACTATTTGGACTATAAACATATTATTATTTAGGATAATCCAATTATGTAAATATATTTACTCCGCACCTTCTGGAATATTTGCCAAAATAATTAAAAAAAAACATAGGACTGTTCACGAGCCGAGCTGAGGTTTGGCTAATAAAACACTGCCCATCGATTTGACTGTACGCGAAAAGCGCTCAAAGACAGCTTCGTACGTTCTACGTTACGTCAACAAGTTCTTGTTTAAGTAAGAATGTATTCGGGTTAGCAGATAATATGTAAATATAATCTGTTTTCATGATTCCCGGCAATCCCGAGACATACCGCGTATTATCTGTTCACACGAATACATTCTTGGTTTAAGTTTCATTTGAATTCCGTACGTTTGTTTCTCTGTCATGTTAGTAGCGTCCATGAGGAAAATATTTTGCGTCAAATTAATTGAGAAGTCGTCGTAGTTTCTCGTCACTGTCAGTAAAGGGTAACCGGTCTGTTTGGACCAAGTGTTCATGATCTTGGAAACATTGACGATTACGGCGGCATTGGTCATATTCTGAGCCTAATAATTATATTGAAAGAAATGTATTAATATTCATCCAGTACGATTGCAACGACGTCTGGTGCTTAGCGATTGAAATACTTTTACAGACGTTAGTAGTTCAAAACCAAGCCCAATTCGGATAAATTTTAACCCCGTTGCTATGGAAACCACGACTTAAGTCACTGACGTAAGATATTAGGACTTACCTCGTAAAGATGGTTCCACAAGTCTTCCGATACGGCATTACTGTAGACCAAGTCACTAAGATAATTCTGCGAGATAATGATCATTAGAACTTCAATTATACTTGTCGTTTGAAAACAGAGATAATGCATATTATTTCCCTTCAATGATTTCTATTAAAATCCCATTTTCCTTCAATGATTTGTATTAAAATCCCATTTTCCTTCAATGATTTGTATTAAAATCCCATTTTCCTTCAATGATTTGTATTAAAATCCCATTTTCCTTCAATGATTTGTATTAAAATCCCATTTTCCTTCAATGATTTCTATTAAAATCCCATTTCCCTTCAATGATTTCTATTAAAATCCCATTTCCCTTCAATGATTTCTATTAAAATCCCATTTCCCTTCCATGATTTCTATTAAAATCCCATTTCCCTTCCATGATTTCTATTAAAATCCCATTTCCCTTCCATGATTTCTATTAAAATCCCATTTCCCTTCAATGATTTCTATTAAAATCCCATTTCCCTTCCATGATTTCTATTAAAATCCCATTTCCCTTCAATTATTTCTATTAAAATCCCATTTTCTTTCCATGGTTTCTATTAAAATCCCATTTCCCTTCCATGATTTCTATTAAAATCCAATTTCCCTTCAATACTTTCTATTAAAATTCCATTTCCCTTCAATACTTTCTATTAAAATTCCATTTCCCTTCAATAATTTCTATTAAAATCCCATTTTCCTTCCATGGTTTCTATTAAAATCCCATTTCCCTTCAATAATTTCTATTAAAATCCCATTTCCCTTCAATAATTTCTATTAAAATCCCATTTCCCTTCAATGATTTCTATTAAAATTCCATTACCCTTCAATAATTTCTATTAAAATCCCATTTCCCTTCAATAATTTCTATTAAAATCCCATTTCCCTTCAATGATTTCTATTAAAATCCCATTTCCCTTCAATAATTTCTATTAAAATCCCATTTCCCTTCAATAATTTCTATTAAAATCCCATTTCCCTTCAATGATTTCTATTAAAATCCCATTTCCCTTCAATAATTTCTATTAAAATCCCATTTCCCTTCAATAATTTCTATTAAAATCCCATTTCCCTTCAATGATTTCTATTAAAATTCCATTACCCTTCAATAATTTCTATTAAAATCCCATTTCCCTTCAATAATTTCTATTAAAATCCCATTTCCCTTCAATGATTTCTATTAAAATCCCATTTCCCTTCAATAATTTCTATTAAAATCCCATTTCCCTTCAATAATTTCTATTAAAATCCCATTTCCCTTCAATAATTTCTATTAAAATCCCATTTCCCTTCAATGATTTCTATTAAAATCCCATTTCCCTTCAATAATTTCTATTAAAATCCCATTTCCCTTCAATAATTTCTATTAAAATCCCATTTCCCTTCAATGATTTCTATTAAAATCCCATTTCCCTTCAATAATTTCTATTAAAATCCCATTTCCCTTCAATAATTTCTATTAAAATCCCATTTCCCTTCAATGATTTCTATTAAAATTCCATTACCCTTCAATAATTTCTATTAAAATCCCATTTCCCTTCAATAATTTCTATTAAAATCCCATTTCCCTTCAATGATTTCTATTAAAATCCCATTTCCCTTCAATAATTTCTATTAAAATCCCATTTCCCTTCAATAATTTCTATTAAAATCCCATTTCCCTTCAATAATTTCTATTAAAATCCCATTTCCCTTCAATAATTTCTATTAAAATCCCATTTCCCTTCAATGATTTCTATTAAAATCCCATTTCCCTTCAATAATTTCTATTAAAATCCCATTTCCCTTCAATAATTTCTATTAAAATCCCATTTCCCTTCAATGATTTCTATTAAAATCCCATTTCCCTTCAATAATTTCTATTAAAATCCCATTTCCCTTCAATAATTTCTATTAAAATCCCATTTCCCTTCAATAATTTCTATTAAAATCCCATTTCCCTTCAATAATTTCTATTAAAATCCCATTTCCCTTCAATGATTTCTATTAAAATTCCATTACCCTTCAATAATTTCTATTAAAATCCCATTTCCCTTCAATAATTTCTATTAAAATCCCATTTCCCTTCAATGATTTCTATTAAAATCCCATTTCCCTTCAATAATTTCTATTAAAATCCCATTTCCCTTCAATGATTTCTATTAAAATCCCATTTCCCTTCAATAATTTCTATTAAAATCCCATTTCCCTTCAATAATTTCTATTAAAATCCCATTTCCCTTCAATGATTTCTATTAAAATTCCATTACCCTTCAATAATTTCTATTAAAATCCCATTTCCCTTCAATAATTTCTATTAAAATCCCATTTCCCTTCAATGATTTCTATTAAAATCCCATTTCCCTTCAATAATTTCTATTAAAATCCCATTTCCCTTCAATAATTTCTATTAAAATCCCATTTCCCTTCAATGATTTCTATTAAAATCCCATTTCCCTTCAATAATTTCTATTAAAATCCCATTTCCCTTCAATAATTTCTATTAAAATCCCATTTCCCTTCAATGATTTCTATTAAAATTCCATTACCCTTCAATAATTTCTATTAAAATCCCATTTCCCTTCAATAATTTCTATTAAAATCCCATTTCCCTTCAATGATTTCTATTAAAATCCCATTTCCCTTCAATAATTTCTATTAAAATCCCATTTCCCTTCAATAATTTCTATTAAAATCCCATTTCCCTTCAATAATTTCTATTAAAATCCCATTTCCCTTCAATGATTTCTATTAAAATCCCATTTCCCTTCAATAATTTCTATTAAAATCCCATTTCCCTTCAATAATTTCTATTAAAATCCCATTTCCCTTCAATGATTTCTATTAAAATCCCATTTCCCTTCAATAATTTCTATTAAAATCCCATTTCCCTTCAATAATTTCTATTAAAATCCCATTTCCCTTCAATAATTTCTATTAAAATCCCATTTCCCTTCAATAATTTCTATTAAAATCCCATTTCCCTTCAATAATTTCTATTAAAATCCCATTTCCCTTCAATGATTTCTATTAAAATCCCATTTCCCTTCAATAATTTCTATTAAAATCCCATTTCCCTTCAATAATTTCTATTAAAATCCCATTTCCCTTCAATGATTTCTATTAAAATTCCATTACCCTTCAATAATTTCTATTAAAATCCCATTTCCCTTCAATAATTTCTATTAAAATCCCATTTCCCTTCAATGATTTCTATTAAAATCCCATTTCCCTTCAATAATTTCTATTAAAATCCCATTTCCCTTCAATAATTTCTATTAAAATCCCATTTCCCTTCAATGATTTCTATTAAAATTCCATTACCCTTCAATAATTTCTATTAAAATCCCATTTCCCTTCAATAATTTCTATTAAAATCCCATTTCCCTTCAATAATTTCTATTAAAATCCCATTTCCCTTCAATAATTTCTATTAAAATCCCATTTCCCTTCAATGATTTCTATTAAAATCCCATTTCCCTTCAATAATTTCTATTAAAATCCCATTTCCCTTCAATAATTTCTATTAAAATCCCATTTCCCTTCAATGATTTCTATTAAAATCCCATTTCCCTTCAATAATTTCTATTAAAATCCCATTTCCCTTCAATAATTTCTATTAAAATCCCATTTCCCTTCAATGATTTCTATTAAAATTCCATTACCCTTCAATAATTTCTATTAAAATCCCATTTCCCTTCAATAATTTCTATTAAAATCCCATTTCCCTTCAATGATTTCTATTAAAATCCCATTTCCCTTCAATAATTTCTATTAAAATCCCATTTCCCTTCAATAATTTCTATTAAAATCCCATTTCCCTTCAATGATTTCTATTAAAATTCCATTACCCTTCAATAATTTCTATTAAAATCCCATTTCCCTTCAATAATTTCTATTAAAATCCCATTTCCCTTCAATAATTTCTATTAAAATCCCATTTCCCTTCAATAATTTCTATTAAAATCCCATTTCCCTTCAATGATTTCTATTAAAATCCCATTTCCCTTCAATAATTTCTATTAAAATCCCATTTCCCTTCAATAATTTCTATTAAAATCCCATTTCCCTTCAATGATTTCTATTAAAATCCCATTTCCCTTCAATAATTTCTATTAAAATCCCATTTCCCTTCAATAATTTCTATTAAAATCCCATTTCCCTTCAATAATTTCTATTAAAATCCCATTTCCCTTCAATAATTTCTATTAAAATCCCATTTCCCTTCAATAATTTCTATTAAAATCCCATTTCCCTTCAATGATTTCTATTAAAATCCCATTTCCCTTCAATAATTTCTATTAAAATCCCATTTCCCTTCAATAATTTCTATTAAAATCCCATTTCCCTTCAATAATTTCTATTAAAATCCCATTTCCCTTCAATGATTTCTATTAAAATCCCATTTCCCTTCAATGATTTCTATTAAAATCCCATTTCCCTTCAATGATTTCTATTAAAATCCCATTTCCCTTCAATGATTTCTATTAAAATTCCATTACCCTTCAATAATTTCTATTAAAATCCCATTTCCCTTCTAATCAAGATTAAAAGATCTAATCAAGATTAAAAGATTAAATCAAGATTAAAAGATTAAATCAAGATTAAAAGATTAAATCGCGGTTACACGGATTAAAATTGTAATCGCGATTAACACGATTTAATACATTTAAATGAAGTATGCACCCGAAAGAGGAGTGATCTGCCTCACGGCTTTCATTACTTTCAATCAATCTAGAAACTCCCCTGCGAGTGCTTTTCCTTTTGAGGCAACGAAGAGATTTGTCTGAAACTAGCGACGCTCCGAAAGAAAATTAAAATAATTTTCCCATTTCTCTGACAAACCCCGCAAATCTTGTTGCTTGGGTAAATATGAATTCATTCGCGAAAATCAGAACCCTTTTAGCAAAATCTTCGCGATATAGTTTTGGTGAATTGTTTGGTAGGTCTTAGACTAGAATTTATAGAAATGTGTGAAGTTTTAATGCAATAAAATAATTGGAGGGAGAAAATAATAATAATAATAATAAGCTAAGCTAATACCCTTGGCACCACCTTAGGCCTAAGTCATCAAGCGACTTTTGAAGCCATTAATTCAGGTGGCCGGTTACAATACGTAGGAGGGACTGGAGGGTGGTGGCAAGCCCTGCAAGCCACGCGGCCGGGCCAACAGCTCCCTACACTAACTATTACCGTTAACCTCAACACGTTTTTCGTCGCCAAATTCCTACGCCCCCGCGTTAATGAAGCCCTTAAGTTCTGGTCATTTTACAACTGAATTGACCAGCTGGAAAAAACTCGATTGGAGAACCAAGTTGGGCTACAAAATTTGTGAAAGCTAGGAGCAACAAACACAAGGAGAACGCAGCTAGCCTTTAAAGACGCTAACGCAGTGTTGTGTACAAATTTCATTGGACGAGCCTTTACGCTGAACGTTTTACGGGAAAGGGGGAAGACAATTTCCTAAGTTTCCCCTTCCGACGGCAACAGGCGCTAAAGCGTCTAACCAATGAAAAATGTACGCAAGATAATGCACGACATTTTACCTCTCCGAGGGGACTTTGTACCCTAGGAGGGGTTATACAACCACCGTGTCTGTCTGTGGGTCTGTCTGTCAGGCCTGCGAACGCGTTCGCATTTTCGGGGCAAAGGGTAATCACTGCGTACGCAGTTTCTGAGAATCAGGGAAAAGGTTTTTCCAAAAGCGACCTCTTTTTGTCATTGGGTGTAGTATAATTTTTTAAACGGCCGGGATTCGAACCCGAGCCCTCTTGCACGACAGGTGAGCGTTCTACCGCAGAAGAGAGGAGAGGTATATTTTGGCTTGCCAACTTGTCACAGGTTGCTTTCGCCTTGTGTGGGGTGCTGCGTTTGTTGCTCCTAGGTGAAAGTATGTTTTACCTGAAGCCCTATTTGGAATGTTTCGTTCCCCAAAAAGTAATGCATCATTCGGATGATGGAAGCACCCTAATTAACGATAAAATACGCAATTAGGATTTCAATGGATTAATTTAAAAACGGTTTCGTATTACTTTATCGTATGAAATGCCGTCGAACAAGTCATTGATTTCGTTCGGACTTCTCACTTCCACCGAAATTGGATGTGACGTTTTCAGTCCATCTAGGCTTTTGGCCGATTGCTCTTTGTCAAGTATGAATAACTCCATCTGCAAATTTAAATCTCCTTAGATACTAACTAAGTAACCCTCAGCACGAATTAACTTTGATCTTTAATTAGCTGGTCAGCATAATTTTCTAACCGAGTTCGTATAACACGTGGTGTTCTCAAAACAATTCTAACAGAAAATCTCAATTGACGTGAATGATTCTCTTAGAGTATAAAATTACAGAAAAGCTAAACGTTTTTGTAACGTGGGATACCTGACGAGATAAAACTAGCTTTAGATTTTATTAATTAATTAATTAATTAATAAGATAATAAATATAATAAATATAATAAAATTAATAATAATAAATTAACATCAGTAATTGTAATTCCTTTGAAAACAAAAAAAAGTTTTTTAGGGGGAACACCTTTGACAAAACCTTTTTGGTCATCTGTGGGAAACTCCTACTTGACAGTAGATTTCTACTAAAATCTACGATTGTTGCAACTATAGTACTGTTCTACTTCAATTCCGCCCTAATTACGATTCGGAAATTAATAACCCCAAATTCATCAAAAAAATTATATACTGCTTAATTAAATTAAATTATATTAAATTAATTTTGAATGATTTTTCGAAAACAAATTCGAATATCAACGATATTTACATCAAGTTAACTAAAAATTTCGAGTGAGGATATTTTGGTGTGGAACATTTACCATTTTCCAAGCTGGTTCGACAACATCGGAACCCACATACTCCATGTACGACGCAAAACCTTCGTTCAGCCACAAGTCATTCCACCACGCCGGGGTTACTAGGTTTCCAAACCACTGGGGAAAAAAGGTTTATTAATTTTTACGAAACATCGTAGACATTCTATAGGCCCCGTCGGTAATTTAAATTTTGATACAGCGACATAGAGCGGCGATAAACTGTAACAAGAAGCCATTATTTCGTCTGCTTGTTCTACTCATTTTCAAAATAACACTAACTGAAAAAGGGAACAATGTAAAGAAGTGAAGCAGAGGAAACAAATACTTCTAGTTTGGTTTTACGAATGAAGATGGCGCTCGGGGCCTATAAAGTGGCGTACGGACAGGACGTGACAAGGGTTCCAAAGGATTCTTTCAAACAAAGAACCTCATTACGTTAATATCCATGTAGTAACTTAACCTAAACTTACCCTACTTTAGGTTAACCTAACCTTACCTAAACTTAATATAATCTAACTTAACTTTAAATACTTTACCCTAACGTAACCTTACCTTACCATATTATAACCTAACTTAACATTTAAACACTTTACCCTAACATAACCCTACCTTACCATAATATAACCTAACTTAACCCTTAAACACTTTACCCTAACATAACGCTACCTTACCATAATATAACCTAACTTAACCTTTAAACACTTTACCCTAGCATAACCCAACCTTACCATAATATAACCTAACTTAAACTTTAAACACTTTTCCCTAACATAACCCTACCTTACCATAATATAATATAACCTAACTTAACCTTTAAACACTTTACCCTAACATAACCCTACCTTACCTTAATATAACCTTACTTAACCTTTAAACACTTTACCTTAATATAAAATTACATAACCTAATATTGCCTTACATTACCTTAACCCAACCTAACCTAACCTTAACATCGCTTAACAGAACATAAACTAACCTTAAACCAATCTAACATAACCTTAACATACCATAGCATAACCTTAACCTAACATAGCATAGCCTTAACCTAACACAATAAAACCTAAATTAACCAAATGTAGACCAATCCATCAAGTCGCGAACTAAATAGACCACGGAATAAAGACCGCCGCAAATTAAATTCGGAACCGTTGCTACGTTTTGTCGCTTCTATCAATTTAGCTACGATATTGTCAAGGTAGAAACCTGATGAGCCAATTCGTGGGCGACTGTTTGGCAAATGTACTGTTTGTCGTAAGCCGTGCTCAATTTCTCGTCGAAAAGCAAGGACGTCTCTCTGTAGGTGATCAAACCCCAGTTCTCCATGGCACCAGCGTTGAAATCCGGGATGGCCACGTTGTCTTGACAGCCAACGGAACAAATCAGGTTAACGTTTTTAATCAAAAACTAACGAGTAAACGAACCGAAGAAATCCTTCAAAAACCACTTAAAACATATTTCGAGCTTGACCCGTGTTATTTTTGCAAAAATACAATTATATCAAACTCTGCCACTCATTTAAACATTTTATCGATAATTGCGATATGGATACAGAGGTAGAAAGTTTCAATGATAATTTATCAGATTAAGGAATTAAAATAGTGGAAATGAGAACATCGATGAAACTAAATGTTTATACAATTCGGTGCTTTATATTAAATTTTAAGTTTTACTTAATGAAATGGAAAATCAAGTAGTTTGATAAAATCAAGTGTCGCGTATTCCCATACACTAAATTTTATATAACTCAGGGATTTCCAAATAGACCATGCATAGTAAATGGCAGAAACATTATCTTGATGCAATTGTGCAAAATGTTAATGTTCATCCTAATTACTTAAATTCTTGATAAAAATGCTCTATTTCATTAAAAAATTTAAAACACCAAAAACCTCTTTTTTAACCAAGTGCTTCCAACAACCAACCAATCAGGTTATGCAGGTCATAATTCTCAGATATCTGAAGGTAATCTGATGGCCAGATCAGGTTAATGTCTTATATTCCCCTCACCCAGCAATCTTGTAATTGTATCTGATTCATTATCCCAAGAAACCAATTTGAACTAATCTGTTCCAATTAATCTCCTCAGTTTCCATTAGCTGGACAGTTATCTGTCTTGTACGTTGAGTACATATATAATCTTGTGGAAAACACCACCTTAGGCCCCAGTCCTCTAGTGACTTTTAATGCCTTTAAACTGTGGCGCTATGAGATCTGTATATCGTCTCCTCCTGATCGAATCATAACCAAGTCAATGATATTTTAAAGGTCTTTCACGAGTAATAAATTAGCAGGAAATTATATTATGACGTATGCACTTGGAAAAACTACGTCGAATGTAAGACGTCACGCATTTTCTTCAAATTGATTGGCTTGTTGCCGTCGCTAGGAAGAAAGATATTGAAACACTCTCACTCGGAAAAAATAATAACGTATTTAGATGGTTAAAAAATAGCAAGGGGGGTAGGGGGATTTCTATTCTAAACAAGGCTTAACGTCAACCGCGAGCTGAGCACGTTGAAGGCAAAATCTCGATTGTAAACCACTCTGGTTTCTATAAGAACCATCAGGGCCCAGTGACGGCGATCCCGTGGGGGCTCTGGGGCTCTAGCCCCCACAGGGAAAAACAAACGAGGGCAGAGCCCCCACAGAAATAAAATTGAGGAAAAATAGTAATCAGAGAATATTTATAATCTCACTGCCTTTATTTAGGTCCGAATTCAGTCTTTTTAATGGCTTTAAAAAACGCTTGATGACAGGCGTAAGGTGATGCGTGCAGCCTTGGATATTAGACGCGAGTAGCATTAAGATGATAT
Source organism: Leiobunum rupestre (assembly GCF_980474605.1). NCBI lineage: Eukaryota > Metazoa > Arthropoda > Arachnida > Opiliones > Sclerosomatidae > Leiobunum > Leiobunum rupestre. The sequence continues at coordinate 10,735,376 of NC_143394.1, forward strand.
AACCGTAAAATTGATTTCGATAGATTCGTCCAAACAGAAAATCGCCGCATCGTGTACCCTATTTTACCTAAAATACCTTCGTAAAGTATGTGGCCAAGAAAGGCTTAATTATCTATTCATGTACACAGATATTTTTCTAAAGATATCGACTTAACTTTTATTATCAATGTATTCAATGACGGATGAGATAATAGAAAGAACACTTTTAAAAAATATAAATACTCTTAAAAATTTAGAGCTGTACATTTTCTTGCTTAAGTTTTAAGTATATGAATTTTTGGATAAAAAATACTGGTCCGTGCCCCCACAGAAATGTTTTCCGATCGCCGCCGCTGTCAGGGCCACCATAGTCTTCCTTAGACATTCCAAGTACATGTTTTTAATGTCTTTGGTTCGTTTACTTCTGTTGTTTAAATGCTAATTTTGAAATTAAAAACGTACCGATTTTTTTCATTGGATATGCAATGTTGAAAAATTGGTTGTAGTATTGTATGATGCCAGGTCCGATTGAGACGGGGTACTTGGCCGAATCGATGACATCTTTCCTGGACCAGACCGTGAACTAAAATGTACCATTATTTTAAAGAACTCCGAGTACTTCGTAATACATTTGACCAGAAGTATATTATATTTCCCTCAACGGAGAAGTATCCGTTTCTCTATTCCGCTAATTTATTAGCTTGAAACAGTGACCTTTCGTTAATTTTTGGAAATGCGATGTGGAATAAAAATAGTGCAAAATACGTAATTTTTGTGAATTTCTAAATCTATTACTTTTGGAAATTATGGTTCACAAAGAAGTAAATATGCCTACGAAGATAATCTAAGTGTAAGAGATATATTATGAGCTTCCAGTGGCGTCACTAGGGTGTTTTAGGCGGCGCTTGAGCCACCGGTAACATTTTTGAAGCGCCACCTAAAATTTCCGAAAAGCGCCTCCTAAAATTCAGAAATTTTCCAATTCAGTTGGAGAAAAGTTTCTTCGAAATGCTTCCTTAAAAAAGCTCATCCTAGTCGGCCTTGATGTTTCAACTTCCAAACCTTTTGGAGAGGGGCCCCCTCTCCCATATCACTCAATGGCTTATGGCTTAAGCGCCTATAGTTTTGAAATCCTGGTGACGCCACTGTGCGCTTCTGGTTTAATGAAAGTACTGACTTTTGGTTCCGCATTGGGATAAGTGATGTTGACAAAGTCGGAGATGACGAAGGCCACTAAGTAAGTGGACATGTTCGGGGTGGTGCCGAAATGGTCTATTTCCCAACCGTCTTCCCTGCGTACAATTATTACAGTTATTCATTAAAGAACTCATTTCCACAACCAGAAAATGATCGAGAACAATTAAAACTAACAAATGAGTTTTTTTAAATTTGGCGGTCGGAGTTTTATACAGGGAAAACTCGTAGTCGCCATCTGTAGGTTGCTAATTGTACTATAGCAGTCGTTTCACATTGCGACTACCTACAGAATAAATTCGGATCGGTTATTTACTAAATTTACTCTCTGATCTGTTAATTAGTAAAATTCTAGTCGAATCTCTTAATTACTAAAATTTACACTCGGATCTAATAATTAGTAAAATTGTACTTGATCTTGTTAATTACTAAATTTGAACTTTGATCTGTTAAATATAAAAATTAAACAAAATCAACTAAAATTGGAGAGCGAAACTTAAAGACCCGGCATTTTTTGATAATTAGTAGTGTTCCTAAAATGTCACTTTTTTAAAATATAGGTCATGTCAGTGGTGAATAATGACAAATAATGACAAATTTGACATATAATGGCATATAGTGGCAAACAATGGCAAATTTGACATATAATGGCATATAGTGACCAATAATGACAAATAATGGCAAATTTGACATATAATGGCATATAGTGGCAAATAATGGCAAACTTGACATATAATGGCATATAGTGGCAAATAATGGCAAATTTGACATATAATGGCATATAGTGACCAATAATGACAAATAATGGCAAATTTGACATATAATGGCATATAGTGACCAATAATGACAAATAATGGCAAATTTGACATATAATGGCATATAGTGACCAATAATGACAAATAATGGCAAATTTGACATATAATGGCAAGTAATATGGCATATAGTGACAAATAATAACTAATAATGGCAAATTGGAAATATAATGGCAAATAATGGCAAATAATTACCAATAATGGAAAATTTTACATATAATGGCAAATAGTGACCAATAGTGTCCAATAATGGAAAATTTTACATATAATGGCATATAGTGACCAATAGTGACCAATAATGACAAATAATGGCAAATTTGACATATAATGGCATATAGTGACCAATAATGACAAATAATGGCAAATAATGGCAAATTTAACATATAATGGCAAATTTGACATATAATGACAAATTATGTCATAAAGTGGCCAAAAGGATAAATATTTAATTTTTGTATCTGTATTACATGGTAATTAACTTTTAGCAATGAATATACAACAAAAATATTTTATTGTTTTACAAATTGTTTCAAACTTTCAATCATCTGACCATGAATTATCCATTAAAAATATAAGTGAGAAAAATAGCCAAATATTTCATATACTAACGGAAAAAAAACATAATAAATAGCCCAATTCTTGGCAATCCTGTTTGGGATAATTACAGAAAGAGCCAAAAATTGTTTTAACCGTATTTCTTTTGAAAAATGTATTATATTTTTACATTTTCTAATATTTACCACTATTTGTCAATTTGCCACTAAAAATAATTATTTTCCATGACATTTTTTGCCACTGTTTACCACAATAAATGTCAGGTGGTATTTACCACCCCAGAACACTGATAATTAGTAGCTTTTCTGAGCCATTAGATTTCATTTGATAAGTAACTAGATCCATAAGTCTATAATATTGTTCTATAAGTTTGTCATTTTAATGAGAATTAGTAACGGAGTGACGTCATCACTAGAAGAAAATCTCCCCCTAGCGAGGCGCCGTCAAAGGCTACGTGTGACGCGTTAGCAAGCGGACGCAAAACGGCGAGAAGCTCGTAATGCACTCTCTCGCGAATAGCTCTCAGTAAAAATTTTGCAAGTGAAGAATAGGAAATGTCACACTTAATAACAATATTATACACTTATGGTAGATCTCATCACCAGAGCCCAAATATGTTCGGCCGTTCTCAGTTGCCTCGAGTGGGACATTGAAATAGTCCATTACCAGGGTTCAGTCCTCAGCAGTGGGCCGTTGCTGACGGCGGTCATGTTGGTTTGCCTGACGATGGAGAGGTCGAAGGTCGCCTTGAAAGCGGGCTCGTCGAAACAGGGAAACACTCGCCTGGCATCCGTGGCTTCGAACTGGGTGACAGCCAAGTACCTGTAAAGCGTCATTGCAATTAGTTCATGGTGTTTGTAGAACGACGCTGGTAGATGAGGGCTTACGTTCCATTCGGATACCTTTATTGCATTTTAAAGTCGTTAGTCAATATGTCGTAATTTATAACTTATCTACGGCTTTTAATATACATGAATAATAGAGGTACGCCAATAGCCTAACTTGTTAAAATGTTCCCGCAAATTCGTCATAGCACTGCCAACTTCTATAACACGCTTCCGCGATCGGGGTTGGCCGTGGTCGAAAAATTACTAAGCTAACTAAGATTACTAAGATAACTTATCAAATACTAAAATTCTATTTCGAATAATAAACCATTTAAGGTACTTGGTTTTAAAGTTTTAGTTTTACTTTTGCGGTTTTAGTAAATTACAAAATATGTCAAAATTTAGTCAATAACCGCTGACTGAGCAACACCATACACCATGCGTCACAAAATTCGCTTTTGATGTCCTTGTAACTTAGCAATCAAAATAAACTCCAAGCGGTTACTCGAGAAGTTGGGCAAACCTTTGAAAAAGCAAATATTATCTACCGCCCTTTTCGAATATTCGACTATTTGAAATAGCAAATATTATCTACCGCCCTTTTCGAATATTCGACTATTTGAAATAGCAAATATTTTCTATCGCCCTTTTCGAATATTCGACTATTTGAAATAGCAAATATTTTCTATCGCCCTTTTCGAATATTCGACTATTTGAAAAAGCAAATATTTTCTACCACCCTTTTCGAATATTCGACTATTTGAAATAGCAAATATTTTCTATCGCCCTTTTTCGAATATTCGACTATTTGAAAAAGCAAATATTTTCTATCGCCCTTTTCGAATATTCGACTATTTGAAATAGCAAATATTTTCTATCACCCTTTTCGAATATTCGACTATTTGAAAAAGCAAATATTTTCTATCGCCCTTTTCGAATATTCGACTATTTGAAATAGCAAATATTTTCTATCGCCCTTTTCGAATATTCGACTATTTGAAATAGCAAATATTTTCTATCGCCCTTTTCGAATATTCGACTATTTGAAATAGCAAATATTTTCTATCGCCCTTTTCGAATATTCGACTATTTGAAATAGCAAATATTTTCTATCGCCCTTTTCGAATATTCGTCTATTTGAAATAGCCAATATTTTCTACCGCCCTTTTCGAATATTCGTCTATTTGAAATAGCCAATATTTTCTACCGCCCTTTTCGAATATTCGTCTATTTGAAATAGCAAATATTTTCTACCGCCCTTTTCGAATATTCGACTATTTGATTAGCCAAAACGAATATTCGCGAACATTTTCGAGGTCTATTCGAGGTCTGCTGTTTCAATTTGAAATGACTGGATTCAGAAGTGTATAGATGGACGTAAATATATTTTCGTGTTTTGCTTAAATTCTTAATACCGAGAACGAATTCAGGTGCCCGAACACCAGCTAGATAATACCTCTTTAGAGATAAGCATCCATCTTACAATATGGAGAAGTTTGTTTGAACGAAATTCATTGGTAATGCAATGAGCTTGAAAATTTGCATATCTTATCATTAGAAAATATGATTTTTTCATTTTAATTATTTTAATTGCCAGATAGTTATGGGTTTGCCGATTTCATTTAAAAATAAAATATTCCATGTTGATAATACCTATACCGATCGAATGCAAGTGTAGGTTTTCGGATACGGCTACAGGTAGCTCATTCCGTCACGTGATTCTAGGTAGAGCCTTGCGCCGCCCATCCAACGCCGGCGTCGCCGTTTCTATGGCACCGAACCGACGCCGCCGACGAATTTATTTTTCGGCGCCCCACCGACGCCCCCGACGAATTTTTTTCAGATATTTTACGTAACTTTATTTTTGAATTTTTTTTTTCCAAATTTTTAAGAGGGGGTAGAAACTTTTGCCCCTTCGCCGCGCCACCGAAAAAAAATTAAAGCCGCCGAAAAATTAACGCGCCGCCGCCGCCGACCCAAATCAAACTCTCAAAATTCAAATGATTCTGTTGTCCTTTAATAAACGAACTTTGGGAAATTGACAGACATTTGTTAAAGGGGAACGGCCAAGCTTTTCCAAATATGGCCTTATTTCCGTGTCAAAAGATTAACAAGACGTTCAATATACTAACACGTACCTTTTTTGTCTTGAAAAAATAGCTTTTGGCCCAAAAAGTTGAAACGAAAAATAACGCCAGGTGTTTGGGTTTGAATTTTCGCCGCCATCTTAGGGGCTGCCGCCAGCGCGCAGCGCCCCTAACCCCGTATGAGCGATTTGCGAACTATCCTAACTTTTAAAATCACGCAATTTAGGCTTAAGTCTTTTATAACTGGAACGCGCCGCGCGTGCAAAACAAATTTTTCGCGTCTTCAGCAGCGCGCGCTTTTACGTTGTTTTTCTGTCTCACCGACTTCTCACCAGGTGTCGCGGCGCACGCGCGCTTTTCGATTTCCCGAAATGTATTTATTTTTTTTAAAATTAACCACTCAATATTTTTTGATGCGGTCTCCGCCATAAATTTTAGTTTTTAATGGGCTATAGGGCTATCTAACTGGTTAAAGCTTGACCGTTCCCCTTTAAATTTCATTTGTTGTTAAAAAGTTTCTAGTGGTGAAAGTAACAATGATGATGGTTTAATAATTATTCTATTCAGTGTTAATTGTTGCAAACTCACAGCGTGGGACGAAATAACAGCCCATTCATGGCCTAGATGGGCGATTGTTTGTTCAGCTTTCATAAAATGAGTTTGGAGACGTAAGCTGGCGCGTTTATGAGGACTGATCATTTTCGGATTTGAATAAAATTTTAAACAATCTGAATTTCAGTACGTAGTGGTAGGTAGGTTAAGCTACCCCTTGAAAACGTGAACGGAGGAACTCGTAGATTGTACAAAATAAAGCAACATCTACACTCCTAAAAGTTCCCCCGTTCACGTTTTCAAGGGGGTAGCTTAAACTATCAAGTCGTTATAAATAACATCCCTAACGCGTAGTTCATTTGAGTGAACGCTAAATGTTTTATGACACGGAAAGTAACAGAAAAATTGATTTTTCGCTAATATGAACGTTCTTATTGATTTTAACGTCAATTAAAAATTTAAACACCAGTAACGTCTATACAAGAAAAGTTATATGTATCTAGCTCATAGAAGCCATCATTTTCCGTGTTTATACCTAATTTAGTACGGTCGAAACACGAATTTCGTTGTCGTGTAGCCAGCGTTATCTAAAATATTATTATATTCTGTAGGTGTTTTTTTTCGCCTGTTCTGGGTTTTTTTAGCAGGTAAAAAAGTGTAGCCCTATGACGTCAATTTACTCCAATTCTATCTTGACGAAAAAAACGAGTTGGAGTAAGAACGGAGTAGTTAAAGGTTAAAGGTTATTTATTTGTTTTGTTTTTAAGATGGAAATCGGTGGTGAGGTCATCAATATATGACTCATTTTTCTTATTTATTTAATAATAATATCAAGCAGCTAGGCTAATACGCAAGACACCACCTTAGGCCTAAGTCATCAAGCAACTTTTAAAGTCTTTAAATAGTATTTAACAATTGGATTTTCGTTCTTAAAAGCTTGCCACATGTGAAGATGTTCAAAACCCACCATGTTTTCGTGAAACGAAATTTAAGCAGACGAATTTTCTATATAAGCTAGATTTCTCCCTCTACACCTCCTTTCGAGGAGGAGTTAAAAGTGTAACATTTGAGCTCTGGAACTCGCGAACAAAATTTGGGACAGGGTAAATCTAACCCCTAGAACAGGCGAATAAAACGTTTTAGGGTAAAAAGATAACACTTTTAGTCCTCGGACAGGCGAAAAAAACCAACTTGTATCTAGGAATATGAATGACCCATCCTCCTAGCTTGTATCAACTACCAACTGTAAAATTTCAGTATTTTAGTAAATTGACAGGGTTTATTGGTGAAGTGGAATACGTGAAAACACAAAATTGTTGGATGAAACTAAATTAAGTTATATGAATTGGGGTTGAAATAAGGGAATGAAACTAGGCATTCGAAATGTTCTATCGGTTTTTCTAAATCCTTATTCCCTAACCTGTATAATATCTAAAACCGAAAATAAAGCAGATAAATTTATTTATATAAAACATAGCTAAGAAAATGACCAGTAAAACTAAGCAAGTTTCTGTAAATAAATGTTGTAGTTTGGATAACAAGTATATTTTCATTTAATTACAGTATGGTGTTCAACATTTTGTTTATTGGTTTTTAAATCAGAAATACTATCAGTTACTCTCTTTGATTTTATGAATCCATAGAAACAAAGAGAAAAATTAACATTATGTTCGCGCTGAAATTAAGAGTATGTTCCCGAGAGGCAGGTCACTTCCTTGATTAACGACGCACCCCTCGAAATATTAAATACGATTTAATCATGATTATTTTGATTAAATTAAATCACGATTATGTTGATTAAATCACGATTAATCCTGATTAGTATGATTATATCTAATTTAATAATGATTAAATGATTAAATCTGATTAAAATGATTAAATCCTGGTTAGTATGATTAAATCGTGATTAGTATGATAAAATCGCGGTTAGAATCAAACACAATTGCAATAGAACCATCAATATTAATAATTAAAATTAAATTATCGTACTTTAATTTTGATTTTAGTTATAAAATCTCGATTCAACCGATTTTATTCATTAAATCGCGATTAAAATGATTAAATTTAATTAAAATGATTAAATCTGAATAAAATGATTAAATCCTGATTAAAAAGATTAGATCACGATTAAAATGATTAAATCTCGTTTAAATCGTGATTAGATTGATTAAATCGTGATTATATTTTCTAATCTTGATTACATTGATTAAATCATGATTAGGTTTTTTAATCTTGATTACCCTGATTTAATCATTTTACTATGATTAAGACGCACTGAAAAATGGAAGTGACCTGCCCCTCGTATGTTCCTAACAAATAAATCAAACTGCACACCAAAATTATGCCTTTAGTTTTCGAAGTTTGGTCGATATTTCGACTCAAATTACTTTAGTGGAAGTCGTTGTGTAGCAATCTATGGTATCGTCTAAAAATCTAAACAAACAGTATATTTGTTCAAGAATAAAACTAGCGCAGAATCGTCAAGCTAATTTAATATTTACAGTTTCCCAAAATATTCCCCAATTTCTAAAACGCGTAAAATGTAGGTCGTCTAGGATATTTGTTAGTAGTACAGAAAACGTGCTAGGTGTTTTTCCATAGTTTTCACCTACCATTTGTCAAAAAACGCACTTGCGAATTTTGCTCCATGTAGTATCATATTGCAATACCAAATAAATATCGTAAAATGACGGGAGTAGGGGAAATCCCGTACGAGTAGTGGCGAAAACAGTTCGAGAGCCTTGAACCAGCCGCTTTTAGTTCGCAGTTGAGAAAAACACTTCGTCATGCTAAATTTCGTTTAATTTTCCAGTCTGGATTCAGCGTACGGGGCGCTACGGTTTTTCCAAAATCGAATTACTCCACAAACAAAGTCAACGAAGCGAATGGAAACGAGCTGTCCATAGGCTAAAATATAGTCCAGCGCTTGAAATCGGGCTTATATCATAAAAACATTTCATAATATTTATATTATAATGATAAAAACATTTCATAATATTTATATTATAATGATAAAAACATTTCATAATATTTATATTATAATGATAAAAACATTTCATAATATTTATATTATAATGATAAAAACATTTCATAATATTTATATTGTAATGATAAAAACATTTCATAATATTTATATTATAATGATAAAAACATTTCATAATATTTATATTGTAATGATAAAAACATTTCATAATATTTATATTATAACGATAAAAACATTTCTTTATATTTATATTATAACGATAAAAATATTTCATTATATTTATATTATAACGATAAAAACATTTAATTATATTTATATTATAATGATAAAAATATTTCATTATATTTATATTATAATGATAAAATTAATTATAATTTTTACAATTCTAATAATTTAAAATTATATTACAATTCTAATAATTTAAAATTATATTACAATTCTAATAATTTAAAATTATATTACAATTCTAATAATTAAAAATTATATTACAATTCAAATAATTTATAATTATATTACAATTCTAATAATTTATAATTATATTAAAATTCTAATATTGTATAATTATATTAGAATGTTAATATTGTATAATTATATTACAATTCTAATATTGTATAATTATATTACAATTCTAATAATATATAATTATATTACAATTCTAATAATATATAATTATATTACAATTCTAATAATATATAATTATATTACAATTCTAATATTATATAATTATATTACAATTCTAATAATATATAATTATATTACAATTCTAATAATATATAATTATATTACAATTCTAATAATATATAATTATATTACAATTCTAATAATATATAATTATATTACAATTCTAATAATATATAATTATATTACAATTCTAATAATATATAATTATATTACAATTCTAATAATATATAATTATATTACAATTCTAATAATATATAATTATATTACAATTCTAATAATATATAATTATATTACAATTCTAATAATATATAATTATATAATATAAATAAAATTATTCGGCTAAAACCATGCTAATAATATACAACTAAATAATATAAATAAAATTATACGGCTAAAACAATGCTAATAATATGTAATTATATAATATAAATAAAATTATACGGCTAACACAATGCTAATAATATACAACTAAATAATATAAATAAAATTATACGGCTAAAACAATGCTAATAACCTAATAATATGTAATTATATAATAAAAATAAAATTATACGGCTAAAACAATGCTAATAAGCTAATAATATATAATTATTTAATATAAATAAAATTATTCTGCTAAAACAATGAAATGATCATCTAAAAAAACGTTTAAAACAAATAAATTATTTGGCAATTTCAAATTACGCCAGTGAAGCGGAACCTTTAAAAATACCCCAAAAAATTACTCTGAAGAGCCAATTTGCAGCGTCAACAATAAGCCGATACATATTTGACCATGGAGAATATCATTTCACGGGGGTAACGCCATTATAGGTCAATTTTTAAAACAGCGTAGTCTTACTAGATGGCGCCAGCAGTTCGAAACGTAGAAATTTCTACCAAGATTATTCAACTAGTACTTACGCTAGCATTATCAGGTATCCTTGGCAGTCACTAGGGCTTCCCATTTCTACGCTTGTTTTATACCTTTCTCTAAATCGGTTCAGATCAAATCTAATCTGAATTTCTTCACTGATATGTTTTTAAAGTGAAAATTCAGTTAATCAAACCGCTATCAGATTTTGTAACAATATTTCGTGGTTTTATTAGTAAATACGCTAAAGCGAATTGTTTGGTTAAATGTATTATTTTATGAGGGTTCAGATTCTAATTCCCTGACTTTTCCAGGTTTTTCCTGACCATTTCCTAAGACTTATTGGGTGCCAAATTTTTGTATTTTTTAACCTATATTTTAGTAAAGGTTTCTTATTTGCAACCGAAATTAAAAATAATTTTTAAAATTCCCAGACTTTAAAACCAATAATCAATTTCCTTGACTATTCCGGGAATTCCAGGTTTCCCAAATACTGTGGCAACCCTACTCACGAATAGCCTTTTACAGAGTTTACTTTCAGATGTGTTACATCGTACAAGACACAGATCAAATAATATAATTTTATAATCATTATTGTACAAAACTATTATATACAAATGTTTTAAAAAAATACGTTTATCTTTATTTGATACAGCTCAAAAAATCTGAGTGCTATCAGGCAAAGAAGCCTATCGCGATTATTTTATTAGTTCGGCGCCACACCTAGATGGCGTTAGATGCTCAATTAAAAAAAAACCTAAAACTTTCTAACGCTACTCGCGATAAAAAAGCACCTCTGTCTTTATTTACTGTGATAAATTGCGATGAGTGTTAAGCACTAGAAAAGTCAAGGATTTTTTTAATTAACCAAACCACATGTTAGATTTTTCTGACTTCATTTTTCGATACACATTTTGGGTAAAAACGCGCCTACTTGCTTGCAAAGCAAAGTTCACATCCGCTACGACTAAAAAAGTGCATGTTCGTTGCTATCTTATTTATTATCGGCAACTTCATAAAATAGGGGCTATTTACTTATGCTCGTCCGTGGCCTACTTGAAGTTGTTAATTTAAACAATTATCTAAGTTTTAAAACAATTATCATTAAGTAATAAGTTGTAAGTTATAATTAATTATTTGTAATTTGCATAGCTATAATTAATTATTTGTAATTTGCATAGCTATAATTAATTATTTGTAATTTGCATAGCTATAATTAATTATTTGTAATTTGCATAGCTATAATTAATTATTTGTAATTTGCATAGCTATAATTAATTATTTGTAATTTGCATAGTTGTAATTATTTGTAATTTGCATAGTTGTAATTATTTTTTGTAATTTGTATAGTTATATTTAATACATTGTAATTTGTATATTTATATTTAATTCATTGTAATTTGTGTAGTTATAATTATTTTTGTGATTTGTATAGTTAAATTTAATTCATTGTAATTTGTATATTTATAATTATTTTTTGTTATTTGCATAGTTATATTTAATTCATTGTAATTTGTATCGTTTATTCCCATTCGACCGAAATCCCATTCGACCGAATCCCATTCGACCGAATCCCATTCGACCGAAAGAATTTTAAAATGTAGCCCAATTGGAGGGGTGATTTGGTATTTTATTTATAAGGTATGTACTATCGAAGATCCATGTTTAGGTTAGGTTAGGTTAGGTTAGGTTAGGTTAGGTTAGGTTAGAGTTGGTTAATTTTATTATTTCAGTTTTGGTTCAGTTACTTTTCTTGACTAGGTGAAGATAAAAATATAATTCATGCTCATTCCATTTTATTTTCAAATAAATGCATAGTACAAAGATATTAAAATGGCTATCCGCTCCATTGCAAACGACTTCAGTAACTAAATTGAAAACATAGCAAAAGCCAATTTATATAGCAGCGTTCGGTCGAATGGGACACATAAAAACCGCACGTTTCGGCGGAATTCGGTCGAATGGGACACCTCAAAAACCACCTTCGGTCGAATGGGATTTCGGTCGAATGGGACTAAAGCATTTGTATAGTTATAATTATTTTTTGTAATTTGTATAGTTATATTTAATTCATTGTAATTTGTATAGTTATAATGAATTAATTGTAATTTGTATAGTTATAATGAATTAATTGTAATTTGTATAGTTATAATTATTTTTTGTAATTTGTATAGTTATATTTAATTCATTGTAATTTGTATAGTTATAATGAATTCATTGTAATTTGTATAGTTATAATTATTTTTTGTAATTTGTATAGTTATATTTAATTCATTGTAATTTGTATAGTTAATGAATTCATTGTAATTTGTATAGTTAATGAATTCATTGTAATTTGTATAGTTAATGAATTCATTGTAATTTGTATAGTTATAATTATTTTTTGTAATTTGTATAGTTATATTTAATTCATTGTAATTTGTATAGTTATATTTAATTCATTGTAATTTGTGTAGTTATAATTATTTTTTGTGATTTCTATATTTATAATTATTTTTTGTAATTTGCATAGTTATATTTAATTCATTGTAATTTGTATAGTTATAATTATTTTTTGTAATTTGTATAGTTATATTTAATTCATTGTAATTTGTATAGTTATATTTAATTCATTGTAATTTGTGTAGTTATAATTATTTTTTGTGATTTGTATAGTTATATTTAATTCATTGTAATTTGTATATTTATAATTATTTTTTGTAATTTGCATAGTTATATTTAATTCATTGTAATTTGTATAGTTATAATTATTTTTTGTAATTTGTATAGTTATATTTAATTCATTGTAATTTGTATAGTTCTATTTAATTCATTGTAATTTGTATAGTTATATTTAATTCATTGTAATTTGTATAGTTATATTTAATTCAAAGTAATTTGTATAGTTATATTTAATTCATTGTAATTTGTATAGTTATATTTAATTCATTGTAATTTGTATAGTTATATTTAATTCATTGTAATTTGTATAGTTATATTTAATTCATTGTAATTTGTATAGTTATATTTAATTCATTGTAATTTGTATAGTTATATTTAGTTCATTGTAATTTGTATAGTTATATTTAATTCATTGTAATTTGTATAGTTATATTTAATTCATTGTAATTTGTATAGTTATATTTAATTCATTGTAATTTGTATAGTTATATTTAATTCATTGTAATTTGTATAGTTATATTTAATTCATTGTAATTTGTATAGTTATATTTAATTCATTGTAATTTGTATAGTTATATTTAGTTCATTGTAATTTGTATAGTTATATTTAGTTCATTGTAATTTGTATAGTTATATTTAATTCATTGTAATTTGTATAGTTATATTTAATTCATTGTAATTTGTATAGTTATATTTAATTCATTGTAATTTGTATAGTTATATTTAATTCATTGTAATTTGTATAGTTATATTTAGTTCATTGTAATTTGTATAGTTATATTTAATTCATTGTAATTTGTATAGTTATATTTAATTCATTGTAATTTGTATAGTTATATTTAATTCATTGTAATTTGTATAGTTATATTTAATTCATTGTAATTTGTATAGTTATATTTAATTCATTGTAATTTGTATAGTTATATTTAATTCATTGTAATTTGTATAGTTATATTTAATTCATTGTAATTTGTATAGTTATATTTAGTTCATTGTAATTTGTATAGTTATATTTAGTTCATTGTAATTTGAATAGTTATATTTAATTCATTGTAATTTGTATAGTTATATTTAATTCATTGTAATTTGTATAGTTATATTTAATTCATTGTAATTTGTATAGTTATATTTAATTCATTGTAATTTGTATAGTTATATTTAATTCATTGTAATTTGTATAGTTATATTTAATTCATTGTAATTTGTATAGTTATATTTAGTTCATTGTAATTTGTATAGTTATATTTAATTCATTGTAATTTTTATAGTTATATTTAGTTCATTGTAATTTGTATAGTTATATTTAATTCATTGTAATTTGTATAGTTATATTTAATTCATTGTAATTTGTATAGTTATATTTAGTTCATTGTAATTTGTATAGTTATATTTAATTCATTGTAATTTGTATAGTTATATTTAGTTCATTGTAATTTGTATAGTTATATTTAGTTCATTGTAATTTGTATAGTTATATTTAATTCATTGTAATTTGTATAGTTATATTTAATTCATTATAATTTGTATAGTTATATTTAATTCATTGTATTTGTATAGTTATATTTAATTCATTGTAATTTGTATAGTTATATTTAATTCATTGTAATTTGTATAGTTATATTTAATTCATTGTAATTTGTATAGTTATATTTAGTTCATTGTAATTTGTATAGTTATATTTAATTCATTGTAATTTTTATAGTTATATTTAGTTCATTGTAATTTGTATAGTTATATTTAGTTCATTGTAATTTGTATAGTTATATTTAATTCATTGTAATTTTTATAGTTATAATTAGTTAATTGCAATTCGAATATAAATTTATTACAAAAACAATTTCTAGCACAATTTTAAGTGATGTTTTATAAAGATTATTAAAAAAACAACATATTTTCAACTATATTTCAGATGGCTAGTGCCATATCGTAAGACTTTGGGAATTTAAAAGATGCCCTCTAATGGCGTTACTCCTGTGAAACGATCTTCTCCTTTGTCAAATGCATGTGAATCCTTTTTTAAATTAGATTCTTCCCTGTTATAAAAGGGACTTTTGTAAAAGAAGCAAATAAATATTCATTCATTCATTCATCGATTTATTACAACGATAACGAAAATATACTAGCTAATGGTTTTTCTATAGAACTTTCAAGCAACAATCACACCACTTATTTTTGAAATAACTATTACCGTTATTTGTGACGTAGCTAATGACGACAAAGTACCATAATGGTCAGTTTTTCATCAAACTGCGCACGCGTCAGACACTGATTATTAGGAGTTAATCAGATATATCTTAGAAGGGAAGTATTACCACCTCTTTCTGTACTGCCTGGAACTGCAGCGCCCCATTTCAGCCTCCATCTTCAAAAGTATTCCAACATTAAATAATTATTATAAATATATAATTTTTATGAATCCGTTATATTTATAATAATAAAACTAAGCATATTATTAATTCATATTATTTTATTGTTTTTATTTTAAGGGATAAGTAATTAAAAACCACTTTAGTTACGTAATAAAAATTACTTCTAATTACTAATTCTAGTTACAATGCAAATCAACAAAGAAACTTGTCAGGCACGAAGTGCAAAATTTTTTATCACTTCGTGCCTGACAAGTTTCTTCGTTGATTTGCATTGTAACTAGAATATTCCGTATTTTAGGAAGCCCGCTCCCCTACCCCTATTTAGACATAAATTATCTTTACGTTTTTTAAGAATTTTTAATGATTCGTAAATATTTAGTTAAAAAAAATTATCAGAAGTATCAGATTATTTTACGATTTGGTTTTTGAACGCCGCCCTGATCTCTATACAGAGCGCGAAACTAATCATAATTTTAATTATTTTAATTAAAATAATTTTTATTACGTAACTAAAGTGGTTTTTAATAGCTCTTTATATAAAATAATATATACGCATACACGACATAAAAAGTGTTATTTTTAGGAGCGCGCGCTTCCTAATATTTCCGTGTAGAGGGTCTCGTGCGTTTTCGCGCGAGCTCAACAAAAACAAAAATAAGCGCTCTCTAACTTTAACTGCACGATGAATCTAACGTAATCACGTGACCTCTCGTATTTTATATAAAGAGCTATAATAGGTGATTATGAAAAAGAATTGCGCGCAGAGGCTCACGGGAGTTGGTTATTTTTTGACAAAGCGTCGGCTGCTTAAATTCGTCTGCACCTACCGAGGCCCGCGGTCGTCCGCGTTTAGTAAAAAGCACCAACCATGGATTGATTGTTTGAAAAGTTAGTATTTTTCTAAAATTATTAAAAATACATGAAGTTAACAAATTTATTATATATTTTTTTTATTTCTTATAGTTCTAGACCAAGTATTGATAAAGAAACAAGCCCAATTTTAATAGAAGACTCAAGGTTATATTTACATACATGTTTCCATTATTCCTGAAAAAGAATTAAAATCAATTTGTATAGAATTTAAAAATATTTCATTTAATAAAACAATTACCTTAATTTAACGACTTTGCGTACTTCTCTCAAAACGAAAAATCCTTTCGATTGAACAATGAAATAATAGAAATCTCGCTAACCCTTGCCCAACTAGCCAGACGAATTTACAAAAAGGGCCAATTTTGATACTTTCAACTTGGTAGTACTTAACCAAATCACGTGACCACCGATATTTTTCATAATCACCTATTGTTGATACATTACCAAATACGTAAGAAGCCGACCATTTTTAATATAATGTAATTTTAACGGTCAATAATTAATAGTATAAAAGTACTCATTTTATATTTTAAAATTTTCGGTACGGAATTTTCTAAAAGCATATTTCGCCGTAGTTTGAAATTGGCAAAATTTGGTATTTGGGAAAATAGTAATTATAAATACTGTCGATTTCGCTCAATAGATGGCGGAATCTGAGTCTTACGAAAAGAAATGTACAATAAGCACCGCCATCTATCGGATCTGAAAATAGCTATTAGGATGGTCTTCTTTTTCGTCTAACTGCGCGTGTTTAAGATATTATTAAAACTCGTCTATGGTACCCGAGGGGGTAGTCACCTTAGTAATCTGGTGTACAAATCGTAGCTAATCACGGGAAATCATTTAAGATATTCACTAAAGATCACCGATTTATTATGAAAAATCAATGGAAATCAATGCGAAATAGTGGAAATCAGCGAATGTTTTTCTAAAATCAGTAATCAGGTGTACAAAGATTTTACGAGTGGACTACCCCCTCTAGATATTCCTAGTATAAATTATCAAGTTCTTTTCGTTCACGAGCTCGATACGATGTAACTAAATTATGAGGTCCTTGTTTAATATTAAAGGAAAAGTCCAGGTTGGGTAAAACTTTGATCTATTTGAAAGATCATGTTTAAATATACTCAAAAATATCAGTCGTTAAATTGTATCTTTTTTTAATGACGATAAATGAATTTTTAAACGAGCCAAATTTACCCGCCAAGCGATCTGCCATTTTGTTTCGCGGTGACGTATTAGGACTTTAATCACGCGCTGTTCGCGCTATAACAGCGCTTTGTTCCCTGCGCGCGCTTGCTCCGCGTGCGGTCTGTCTGAGCGAAGATAAAAGAAAATGGCAGCTCGCTTGGCGGGTAAATTTCAGTCGTTTAAAAATTAATTTCTCGTCATTAAAAAAAGATACAATTTTAGGACTGATATTTTTAAGTATATTTCGACATGATCTTTCAAATAGACCCAAGTTTTACCGAACCTGGACTTTTCCTTTAAATCAAGGGGGTCTGCTTGGGCTTTCTCATTTTTGTTTGTCTATTCGGCGAAATATTTGCCAAACAAAAGTCAATTGATTAACCTCTACTTTAAATTAACGTTGTATTTATTCGATAACAAACGTAACCGAAAAAAACGCGCAGTTATCAATAAATATCGATTTAAATCAATAAAAACGCTAATAGTAGTGTTTGGTAACCATTACAATCAATTTTTCGTAAATGTGTGTCACAAAAAACTTTGTTTGCACGAGATATTTAACCAGAAGCTTATAACGTAACACCATGAGTGTATAATTTTATAATAAAGTGTAACACTTTTTCTATTCTTCGCATGCAAAAGTTTTACTGAGATCTATTCAAATGGCAGACTGCATTACGGGCTTCGTCGGCATTTTGCGTCCGCTTGCTAACGCGTCACACGTAGCCTTTGACAGCGCCTCGCTAGGGGGAGATTTTCTTCTGCTGATGACGTCACTTCGTTACTAGCTCTCAGTAAAATTTTCCCTAAAGTGACAAACTCTATGGTTTATTTAAGTCTGTCGATGTTCATAGTACAAATCTTAATAATTATATTGCAATATTGAAAAAACGAGTTCTACAAAGCTAAAGAGACCGTGGACCAAACACTCTTTACAGGGACCCTACACTGACATGGACTTATGGTATTAGCTTAAGGTATTAGACTAGCTAATTATTAATATTACGAGGTGCCTCCTCGTTGAAATACCGTCTGGATCTGAAAGAGCTTAATGAACAGCCAAAACACGTTTAGCATTTATCCCAAACCACCTCACGCTTAGCTGTATGCTCCTCACCCTAAAATTCAATCAGCCCGGTCTAAACTGCCAAAATTGTATTTTTAAAGCATTCCTTCTAGTGTTGTAAGTCGGAAAATTTTTCGTGGAAAATGACCGTGGCCTTTTTAAAATAAATAAATAAAAAAGTTTCCATTCCATGATTAGTCGAATATATTGCTTGCAATTTTAAATAAAGCGGAATTTTCGTCTAATTTTTTCGAATCTAGAAGTAAAACTAAACCTCTACACTAGTTTAAACTGATTAACAATGTAACACTATTTTTTGTAGTATTTTTCCTGATATTAGACATTTTATATCGATAAAAAGTAAAAAATAATTTAAAACCCTTAAAAAGTAATTTATGTTACAATTTTTTATTTTTCCGATTTGCAGAACATTTTCCGGAAATTTTTCCACATTTTATTTTTCGGGAAATTAAAATGCACTAATTCCTACTGTGTCGATGAAATGCTAGTCGCGAGTCCCTTTAACGATTTCTTGTTCCATGGATAATTAAATGTCACATGGAGAAATATATCATCAGATGGATGATATTGTTTTGTTATCGAACGGTCCCTGTGACACACAGTCATAACGGATATAATCAATATCGAAATTCTTTCGAACGTCCTTTATGAATATTAAAAGCGGCTGGAGACGAGAATTTGTCGAAATAATACGATGACGATTTCAAAAAATGAGGCTCTAATTATTCCTTTCACACCACGAACCTTGAATAAATTAATCACTTCCTATTAAGATAATTCCTATTTTACACCGAAATGAGTTCTAAAATTTAGCGATAAAGATAGAGGTTGATATTGAATTTGAATAATAGCCCGCCATCTAGCGGTACATTTTTGGAGTTCACGCTACATTTGATGCCAGTCAACTATAAAATTTTACGATAAAGATATTAAAGGTTGATATTGAGTTTTAATAATAGCCCGCCATCTAGCGGTACATTTTTCAATTTCAGGACGGAAAAATTACACCTTCAGTGTAATAAATAACTCGAATGTGTAATAGAGAACGTACAAAGCTAAACGTTGTTGGTACAAGAACCAATTACCCCAGGTTTATTTATTATGCAACAACTTTGCATTAGTTTTAAGTATTTTTAAATAACTTTACAGACGTTTAATGTTGCTAATTTCAATATTTTAATACTTTTTATATTTAGAAAGTATTTAATCCCCTCCGTTTTAACTCATTTTAACACCGCTAGGTAACGCCACAATAATCATCTCGCATAAGTTCAGTTCAGTTCAGCTCTGTTCAGTTTTATACCAATAAATACCTGCCTCAAATTGCATTAATAAGTTTCACATTATTTTATTTTGTTTTTAATTTATTAACCGATTTGTTGTAAATTGTTTTCGAATTTATATTTCAGATAAATTTTACATTACGCCCCACCAATTTCAAATTTCAAAAAGAAAACGCATCATTAAACCAGGTTTCCACAGTTACTTAGTTTTAAATTTCCTGACTTCTTACAGACAAAATATGTCAATGTTAACCCTTTTTTCATTTTCAAGCAAAATTAAATTTCCTGACTTTCTCCACTTTTTTACTAATTCTTAAAATTTCCTCACTAATGTTTTTTATGTTTTCCACGTGGCAGCACTGCATTAAATATTTCACCTGGATTGGTTCATGGTCAAATACTTTTTGTAAACGGTTCGTAGTAGCATAAGTAACATACTAACGTAATCCGTAATCATTTTGTTACCAAATATCTTTTTTTTTTACTTGTTAATCATTTTAATTTTCCATATTCCTTAACATTATCATCGTTGCCCGGCAGTTCTAAAGACTAGTAAAAACGTTGTGGTTATTATTATTCGCGATCAGTGGCGTAGCCAGGATTTTGTTTCGGGGGGGGGGGGGGCACACCATTAAAAAAAATAAAAAAATAAAAATATTTGTACGTATGACCATACGTTTCGGGGGGGGCATGTGCCCCCTGTGCCCCCCCCCCTGGCTACGCCACTGTTCGCGACTGAAAACTATCGCTACGCCCCCTTTGGTTCGTCATTGAAAGCTAGATAGGTAGCGGCTAAAGCAGACGCTATTAGTTTTTCCTCGTCGTTATTCGTAAATTTGACTTTATAAAAAATGAGTTTCATTTTAATATAATTTTTGCGTCGTTTTTTTTATTTTGATAAGATTTTTCTTATGACTTTTTAATTTGTCTATAGCAGACGCTAAATCATGGGCGCAACCTCGGAGAAGCTAGCGCCGTTACTTAACATCAAAGTTGAAACGAGGCCCAGTTTTAAAGCGCGCGTTTTTCAAACATATCAAAGTACGTGTAATTGAGAACTTACTTAGTTTCATTTCCACTCTTGTAAGACGACTTGTACAAACCAGCAAGGACATCGTTAATCAAACTCACAAAGGACATGTTAAGGCGATAGCTTTCGTTGACGAACATGAACGATTCCAGGTGTACAATCACAAACTGGTGCTGCTTGTCGTACGTCAAACCCGTTATTTTAGGCGCTGTACGGTTGCTATCCATACTTTCCAGCGTTACACTTTCCTGGGTTACGTTCACATTCAACGCGTTGAGCGTTATATTTTGCGTCTCCATTTTGCAGTCCACAGTTAGAGACATGGACCCGTTGGTTGTTAGATTACCATTTAAAAACGGCTGTAACGTTAAGTGGTACGCGTTTGGAAATACCGTTAACGGTAAGCGTAGAGCGAATGCCTCTGTGGGTGAAATTACGGGTTCGGCGGTTCCATCCGCTGTATTTTCGTCAGGTATATCGCAATTTGTACAATTACGGGGGGCTAAAAACCCGACTAGAAGTCCAACTAAAAGCAAAGACGCGATAAAAAACACAAATATCGCGATGGCCCATCGCGCGTCCAGGAAAAATCCCCGTTGTCTGCTGAAAGTAGTGGCGCTTTTGCCGTTATAATCCATGTCCATTCTCTCTCGTTGCGGCATGTGGTCGATCGCGTTGTACAGTTTGTAGCTAAGCCTCGTATCGACTAGCAGTCGTTTCCCAGGCGCTCCCGAATTGCTGCCGTTGCTTTCCACGCTTTTCCGTCGTGTGCGTTGGTAAACTAGTCTCTCGTCCTCTTCGGAACTGTCGGGCGAAGAGGGGAGCTGCAGCACTGTCGCTCCTTCCCCCTGACCAATCAAACGGCGTCTGTCAGACATGGAGGTCGCTGCAAACGTTGCTATTATTATAGACACGGTTTTAATTCTACCCCCCCCGCCTCCCCTTTATTCTTCCGCACGAGTCTAACGGAGTGTTTTTAACTTTTCTATCATCGAAACCTTCAATACTGGAAGCGGGGAATTTTATATGTTTTCAGTTATGACAGCCATGTTTTGTAGATTTAAATAAAAGCAATTTGTTTGTTTTCCGAATATGTTGGCCTTGTTTGGTTTAAATATAAACGTAATGTACTGTTTTAGGAATGATTATTGCGTAGGATGTTTGGAAAACTATGACAGCGCTACCTTTGGGTATATTAAATATGCCACGATCAGTGGCGGCCTAAGGGGGGGCGGGGGGGGGTGGTCCGCCCCGGGTGCCATCGGAGAAGCTCGAGGGGGGGGGTGCAAATCAGAACGATTAAACTTGAAGAAGACGGACCCGCGAAAACTTCTGCACGGTCCTGGGGGGTGTCACAAAACACTACCGCCGCCCCGGGGACCAGCCTTCTTAAGCCGCCACTGGCCACGATTTGGCGGGTTTAAAGTTAAAATGAAATAGGCGAAACTATAAAGTCCAGGAGGGCTGAAAAGATGGTAGTCACGTGACTTTGTGGAGAACTGCAGCGCCATCTATCATAAGAAATATGAACTATTATTCATTTTATTTTGCTAATGGCGGTTTTAATTTTGATCGATTCGTCTAAATTATTAATTAAAACATTTTGTAATAGAAAAGTGTAAGTTAGTTAGCTGTCTGCAGTATCTGGATGGAATATTTTTTTTTCTTTAACGTCGCACGGCCAACTATTTACACGAGTTACCGAATCGAAGTTGGCTGTGAAAAGGTAGTCACGTTATTTTGTTTTCCCATTTTTACAAGTTGGCTAAGACCAAATTTACTTTATAGTATCGCCTATTGCATCATGTTAGCGAAATGTTCCTTTTCAATTAGTTTTTTCGGTTACTTCCTAGAAGCTCATAAATGGATGGATTTCGTCTACTAAGCAGATTATATAATAATAACAATAAATAATAATAATAAATTAAAATTTATTGAATAAATTATCCAAGACTATTTTTAAAATGTAAGCACTAGAGGGAGCCAGTCAATTTCCCAAGTCTGAGAAGTATAACTTCACAGTGCTAGCTATAGGAGCAAGGACAGTAGATACAGGGACGAGAAAGTGTACTGGCGGCCTCTGTTGGACTATATAACCTAAAACGACCTAAACGCAAGGAGAGTTAGTTTTAAACAAAAAAAATGGCGGTCACCTAATTTTAGCGGTTCTTGACGAGGTTTAAGTGTTCAAAACTGTCCTTGCTAGGAGCAACAAACACAAGGAGAACGCAGCTATCCTTTAAACACGCTAACGCAGTGTTATGTACAAATTTCATTCATTGGACGAGCCTTTACGCTGAACGTTTTAGAGAAAGGAGGAAGACAATTTCCGAATTTTCCCCTTCCGACGGCAGCAGGCGCTAAAGAGTCTAACCAATGAAAAATGAACACATGAAAATGCACGACTTTTGACGGGTTGCGTTCTCCTTGCGTGGGGTGCTGTGTTTGTTGCTCCTAGGTGCCAGCATTTCATATTTTCATAGTTCTTAGTTACTTCTATGGGTTCTTGGTTTTCTTCATTCCGGAGCGTCCTTCAACTTTGACCCCGTATCCATGGCGTAGGGATTAATTAACTCAAATCTATTCTTTAAAGGTTTTGTTTGGGCTGTCACGCTACCTAGCGAGCGAACTAAAAAAGATGATTCAAAACCGGAAATGAAGATGGAGATTTACTTCTGAGTTTTCACGTCTGCTTACAGTTTATATAGCTAAAGGTTAGTTAGTGCACGAGGTTAACGGTAGATTGCGAATTAAACTTCTATATTTCACAAGACGGGAGGAAATGGGTGTTGAGATCGGTTAAAAAAATAAAAAACTGTGAACAAATGCTACCCAAAAGTTTATTTATAATCTGGATAGTCTGGGCATACCTGTGTGTTAAGTAGTCCACATCATTATTAACATTTGTAAATTTGTTTTTTCCTCTTCCGCCAAATGGCTCTGTGGGTAGGATATTCATATTAAAATAAAATGGCGCTAATTTTAAAGCGATTCATTTATCGTTAAAAATTTTAAACAAGCAATTGTATACAGTAAAATAACGATAACGCATTGATTGAGTAAATACTTATAGAATTGACGTCATATCCAAAAACAATGATCGCCCCTAGCGGCAACAATACGTAATCTACAAACAAAAGAGCGTTGCCAGATCAAAAAATTATAATTTTTAATTCATACATAAATGCGTTGAATTTAGATGATTTTTTTGAAGCCTTCAGACTCGGAAACATTTTATAACAAAATTTACAATAAACAAGAAATATTTACTATAGTAACGGCCAACTTTGACACTCGAGCAAAATAGCGGCCAGCCCATTCGCCGATATTCCATGAACAAGGATTTTCCCGCTATAAACTAACGGCGTTCAGCGCCACGCTCATTTTTATATTGGCTTCAATGCAAAAACTATTCTAAAAATATTTTTCCGCTGGGGGCGCTCAGAGCCGAGATATATTTTTGTTTTAGGTTAACATAGAAACTTCAACGAATGGGTTGGCCGCTATTGCGCGAGTGTCAAAGTTGGCCGTGGTCGATATAACCAGAACGCCGAAACGGATTTTCGACGGCGTTATCATTGAGTTGGGAATATTAATCTAGAGATCCAATCAAATCTGCTCCCCGCGAAACAAGTTTTTGAAAAATACGAATGTGCCGTCTGCTCTAAAATGACGAGCAAACGTTATCATATGACCCGTGGCGCCATCCATTATTTTGAAGAAAAAAAATCTTTTTGCTTGAAAACGCGTCTTATTTGAACGAACCATTGAGAGATAGACGGCGCCACGGGTAGAATGATAACGTTTTCTCGTCATTTGGGACGCCGATGGGAGCAGACGACAGTATTCTTATTTTTAAAAACTTGTTTCGCGAAATACTGAAATCCGACGTTTTGATTGGACCTCTAGATTAATATTCCCAACCCAATGGGCGTTATCCACCTGCCATATTTTCAGAGAGAAATGCTGCCAGACACCTTTTTCGAAATATTTTTTCCACTCTGAAAATATGACCGACG
Source organism: Leiobunum rupestre (assembly GCF_980474605.1). NCBI lineage: Eukaryota > Metazoa > Arthropoda > Arachnida > Opiliones > Sclerosomatidae > Leiobunum > Leiobunum rupestre. Next base: position 10,760,412 of record NC_143394.1, read on the forward strand.
GTCACGTGATCCGACATTTCCGGCGAAAAACGCCGCCAATTGGCGAGACTATTAGATGATTCTACCAAGGACAGTAGATACAGGGACGAGAAAGCAGGAAACAAAATTCCGATTTGCCGGGAGTAGTGGCTCACTCCTGTAATCCCAGGCGTCCGGGAGGCAGAGTTTGTGGATGACCACTAATCCCCCAACGGGTGGTTGTCATACTTCCGCCACGGGTGTCCCAACCCTATCCCTAAGTATCCCCCCGTTGGCGTGGCCGTAACACATATCTCGCACCTGATTAATCAAATGGACGAGCGGACTGAATTGTCCCACCCGTTACAATCGCTCATAACGAGCTTCTAAAAAAAAAAAAAAAAAACGATTTTAAACGTCTTCATATTCACGGGGAGTTAGATGTAAACAAACCGCGGCCATTGTTAAGACGTGGTTCACCATGGACAGTATTATTGTAGTTAGTTTTTACCATTTTGATGTTAAATTAAAAATAAAACTACGAGCGTAAATAAAAAAATGCCCATTTGTTTTGAACACTTAAACCTCGTTAAGAACCGCTAAAATTAGGTGACCGCCATTTTTTTTTTGTTTACAACTAACTCTCCTTGCGTTTAGGTCGTTTTAGGTGATATATTCCAACAGAGGCCGCCAATACACTTTTTCGTCCCTGTATCTACTGTCCTTGATTCTACACGCCATTTTTCTCAAGTAGCCGCAATCGGTGGGTATTACCTCTCAACGTCAACTCCGTCGGACTCAGACGGTCAAAGTCGCTAAAATTTAAATCGTTCGAAGGTTTTTAAAAAAAATCTAAAAATTATCAAACATTATCATACGTTGAGGCAGAATTATCGAAATAATAGTACGATATCATACGCCATAAAAAAAAATTATCGCACTGTGCGATAATTATCGTACGTCTGGCAACGCTGATTAACAAATTATAAAGCGACGATTCTAAGCCTAGGCGCGCACTCACTATGACAACGCAGAGGTGGGCAAAAAGTTGCGAGCGTTCGGAAAAATGAGCATATAGAGTTTTAAACACGGCTTGCTCAAGTGAGCGAGTACTCAAGGCAAACGAGTTTATTTTCTCTATCTCTAATTGAGAAGCCTCTGGGCGAGCGCCGAATAGTTCGCTCTGGCGTTGATGGCTGACGGCGCGCTGAGGGAGATTCCCCCCTCGACGGGTTAGTTCCCTCACTTTTAAGCGCTCACCGCGCGCTGAGCGAGATCTCCCGATCGTCGGAATAGCCCCCTCACTTTTAAGCGACGCGTTAGTACCCTCAGTAGAAAGCGCTGACGCAGCGTTGAGGGAAAATTACCGAGAGAAGGAATAGTTCGCTCAGATTTGAGCGCTAGCTACGCGCGGATTTTGATCACGGTGAGCGACGGTAAAGTTCGTTTACGCAAATCGCTCACAGCGCGGCGAGCAAAAATTTCAAAAATCAAACATTAAACTATTACTCGGCTATGGGTTTATTATTTACTTTTTTTATTAATAAAATGAAGGGTACTCTAAACGTCGGGAGTTAATGATATCTCCGATTGAATAAAATTCAAAGGTTCTTCCGAATTTATCCAACGATAAACTAGACTGCAAATATTCCGTTTAGTGTTAAAAGAGCTTTATTAAATATTAAAAGCCACAAATTATAACAATAGGCGCTAGTATACATTCTTTTGGTCTTGACAAACTTGGCAGGTGAAATGGGCAACGCGGTACGCGTTTCTTCATTTTTAGGGGATTGTGGCTCGCGCTACTTTAAAGGAAAATATTAGCGCGCTCTCAACTTAAATTAATGATCGGTACCATAAAAACAAGTGGACATTTACTAACCCCTAATCCAACTCATTTGTAAATCTCCAGAATTTAATAGACAGTTTTAGCAACTACCTACAGGGGCGGTGCCAGAAGATTCTTAGGTGTAGGCTAATAATGTTTATCATTTGTGGGCCCCTGTTCCTCAATATTGGACTTAAAATTAAATTTTGCAAATTCAGGTAATTTATTTATTATTTGATATTAGTGCGGTTTTTAAAATTTTACAGTATTAACTATCATCACATATTTTATTTGAATTTAAAAATCGACTTGATGTGGCCCCATCAGATCGATTTGTGGGCCCCTATTTGAACACAAAAGTAGGCTATAGCTCGGGTTGCCTACCCCTAACGCCGCTCCTGACTACCTACACCGGGATTTTATTCACAGTGAACGACGACAAAGTTCGTTTACGGTAAATCGCGAAGAGCAAACATTTCAAAAATTAAACTTCACATTTGACGGTATGAACAAGTTAATAATAAGATTATTTTTAATGTATATATAAAATATAATACAATATCTTTGCATATAACCATCTTCGATTTGGTCCATTGTTTATGACATCGACAAAAATAACCATATCATCAAATGATCAAGCTAATTGCGAAGATTCACGGTTTTTAAATAATAATTTTTTTCAGAAAAAAAGGGAGGGGTTGGAATTAATATAATGGCCAGCCTGTGCCAATATTAAAACTGTTTTAGTTCCAAATTGAGGTAACTCGATTTACGCGAATTTTCTTTTTTGCCGTTTTTCAAACTTCCTTTACACTAAAAATATAAATATTACAAATAGCGGCCAATGTATAGTTACAAAGTTATCGATTATTTTCCATTTTTAAAAAGCATTACGTTATAATTTTTTTTCCAATTTAAATAATATTTTTTAGATACCTGGTTTTGAAACTAATAGCGTTCTTTTCGTTTTTATTTCACACCGAATTTTAGTAATAATAAAAATGTTTGAATAATTCTAATGTCTAGTTTGTGCGGGTAACAAAAATCAACAGTGAAGAAGCTGTCAAAGATCACCGTCAAGCTCAGCATGTGGGGAGTGGGGAGCCGCTGGCTGCCGGGGAGTATGAACAAGGAGGAAGGGGGGTGGCATTACCAAGGTAACCTATTTAAAGTTACTATAGACAGTAGGCTATAATCACTATGCTGTAAACATCTGTGTCGCGCGAAAGCGATCCAAATGTAACGACTGACGATTACGATAAAAATTACATCATTCTTCCGAACTTCAAAAGGGCGTTATTTTATTTCTGGGGGGGGGGGGATTTCTATTTGAACTTGTAATAACTTACACACAAATATTTTCTTTACATTTTTCTGTTTTTATTGCTTACGATGTTACACTTTATATACAATATTGGAAGTATTTCAATAATTATTTAAATCTTCGCTCTTGCTTGATACCTACAAAGATTCTCAAAATAAATTGTGTGGATCGTGTCATTTTCGCCTAATTTGGTATGCACATGTTTCTTAACAATGAAACGAAACCAAAATTAGTTACAGACATACGCCAAACGAGGAGGCAATGAACACCGCTAATGCCCCACAATGGAACATTTTGAAAAAAAAAGGAAAGTGTTCATCTTGTAAAATACGGAAGCGAACTTAAAGCCTGAAACTGAATAAAAAAACTCAAGCCACAGTCGAAGTACTATAACTCCAAAACTATGGACTCGAAAAAATTAAATTATGAACAGCTAAAGCAAAAAACACGAAAAAATTAAACTAAGGAAGGACCGAAATACGAATCGAAAGACGCAGACTTGAGAAAAGTCGACAAGAAACTGTAACGAAATGAGAAAGGAACCTACTATTTATACTATTATTGTAGAAAGGATTACGAAGCGAGGTTTAAGTATAGGAAACTTCGAAATTGCCCTAGCATTGGCTAAGACCCAAGGGAGGGGCGACTCATTGGCGTCAGTTCGGAATTCTGGCGTTGACCCCCCGTCATATGACGTTAAGAAGTACACGCTATTGTTGAAATTGAAAACTGCGAGAATGAAGAAAATGGGTTCGATGCTAAATAGAAAAAACCCTCCATTGACTGTCCCCCTATTTTAATATTTTTGTCAGGTGCTGTAACGAGTAAGTGGTGCCCTTGCTGTCTGGAATGGGCAGTGTTGAAAAAAAAAAGCCCAAAGTGGGAAAAAAGGTTTGCAGAGCCAAATAGGATTTTATGAATCGGGCCAAGCCGCCAATTCAATGCTTTTGAATTAACTAATATTATTCTAATGTCTGAATATGTCGGCTATAGATTCCAAGGTTCAATAATATCTAATCGGCCCGATTAGTCGCAACTTAGTAAATAGTAACACAGAATAAATAAATATTGTAAATAAATGTAGTAAAAATAGCTAATAATACCATTAGTTAATAATATTGTTACATAAGTATGACACGTCTTATTCTTTATATGCAAAACGTTTACTGATAACTAGCCACAAGAGACACTCTATATAGAGGGCTTCTCGTGTATGACGTGCCCTTTATCAGCATCTCGCTAGGGGCGATTTTTTACCGTGATGACGTCACTCTGTAAATAGCTTTTAGTGAATTATTTCCATTAAATTATGGATTTATGATATTACGTAGTATTTTTATTTTTATTGATTAACGTTTTCATGTTAGTCTATCCGTAGTCCAGAAAAATATACTTTGGAGCTAACGTTCCGTAGACGCGGCCCGAATATACATGGTTTTCTCCGTTTTCCTATATACTTATTTCGGTTTCAGAAGGGCTAGTTTTGATCTAGTCTATCTATGAAGCTATACGACTCATTTTTAGGGGGAGTTCAGTTTAGCGAAAAGTATATTTATATATGTATATTATAAGTCAAGCCTAAATTAGCGAGTGAATGCCTATTTCGGGGAAATATTTGGTTAGTCATGTCCCGCTGCGACTAAGAGACGTTTCCTATGAGTGGTCAACCTTTGCCTTTTCGTTAAGATGCCGAAAGAGACGCCTTCGTGTCTGGACTCCACCTGCGGGTCCCAAAATTGAAACGATTGGGATAGTTTGGAAAGGGGTTGAGGTTCCACCCCCCCCCCCCTCTTTTCAAGCTTCAAGTTGAAAGCCGATCGCTAAAACGTAAATACAGCAACTTAGTTTTACATATAGTTATTATTATTGTTACTAATTATTGATAATTTTTGTTTTTTTATTTCTTAGGACGATTTACAGAAAAATATTTTGATATTTTCTGTAACGAACAAGAACTCGCCCAAAGGCCAGACGAGCTGATGAATGCCAAGTTAAAGAACGGGGCAATGGAATTTGAACTCCAGTTGTATAAGGAGCAGTTGGACAATGCCAACAAAGCCCCCTAAGTGGCTGTAGCTGGTTGTTCTTGCGTAAAGGTCTCAAAAATTCAAAAACCAGAAGAAGCCAAATAATTGGCTAAAACCAAAACGGTCCTTTTCAGGACCACCTTCGTTTGGTCTAAAGACCATTAGACTGTGTGATTCTAAAATGCTGAACTATTGAAACTAAAATATATTCGCTGTTTTAATTGTTCCGTATTTTACAAGATGAACACTTTCTAATGACATACGAAGTTCCACGGTGGTTTTTTTTTTTCAAAATGTTCCATTGTGGGGCATTAGCGGTGTTCATTGCCTCCTCGTTTGGCGTATGTCTGTAACTAATTTTGGTTTCGTTTCATTGTTAAGAAACATGTGCAAACCAAATTAGGCGAAAATGACACGATCCACACAATTTTTTTTGAGAATCTTTGTAGGTATCAAGCAAGAGCGAAGATTTAAATAAATATTGAAATACTTCCAATATTGTATATTAAGTGTAACATCGTAAGCAATAAAAACAGAAAAATGTAAAGAAAATATTTGTGTGTAAGTTATTACAAGTTCAAATAGAAATCCCCCCCCCCCCCAGAAATAAAATAACGCCCTTTTGAAGTTCGGAAGAATGATGTAATTTTTATCGTAATCGTCAGTCGTTACATTTGGATCGCTTTCGCGCGACACAGATGTTTACAGCATAGTGATTATAGCCTACTGTCTATAGTAACTTTAAATAGGTTACCTTGGTAATGCCACCCCCCTTCCTCCTTGTTCATACTCCCCGGCAGCCAGCGGGTCCCCACTCCCCACATGCTGAGCTTGACGGTGATCTTTGACAGCTTCTTCACTGTTGATTTTTGTTACCCGCACAAACTAGACATTAGAATTATTCAAACATTTTTACCTCTCCGAGGTGGGTCTGTGGGTGGGTCTGTCTGTCTGTCAGGACTGCGAACGCGTTCGCATTTTCGGTGCAAAGTGTAATCACTGCGTACGCAGTTTCTCAAAGGGTTGGCAAAACCACCGTGTGACGGTGAGCGTTAACGGATGCATTTGCGGTTTGGTTTGGATGGTGTTTTTTCGCTCACCGTCGTGACGGTTTGGTGTATTACGTTTTTTGTAATGTTTATGCGTAGGTTGTGAGTGTTGAATTTGTTGTGTTTGTGTTCTGATGGTTGTGCATGTTGAATCTGTTGTGTTTATATGGGCGTTTTCTCTCCAACTTCTTCTTAATGACTTTGGGACGGACCGAGTGCTGAGTGTAATGCTACCTCTCAACGTCCAATGGCAGGGTTTCCACCAGTTGTACACGGTATTCGTCTTAGTATCAATTTGCGATCGCATCGGGCGGGATTTGAACCCGAGACCTCCTGATTGACAGGCGGACGTTCTACCACAGAACCACCGACACTTGTTACGCCTTATTGAAAATTAGACCTTCAGATTTATCGGAAGCGTATTTAATAGAGTAGGAAATTTTGGTTTAATTGAAATAGAATTGAAATTGAAATTATTGCATCGAAGAAATTCTAATTTAGCGTTTCTCTATTGATTAAAAACAAATGCGCCACCCAGGTTTCGAACCCAGACCATTCGGCTTGGCAGTCGAGCGCTCTACCACAGAACCACCGATAGCTGCTTAGATTCACTGAAATTAAGACAGGCATCGTAAGCATAATAGGTAATAAAGTCTTTTTTTATTAATGAATTTATGAAGGCCTAATCTGGTATTTTTTAAAGGTTAAATCTTGTTTTAGCGCAGTCAGCCGAGATTAGAGGGTTAAAGGGTAGACCCTGTGGGTGGTCCACTTTCTTAACGATCTATATATAGTTCTGTTAATTCAAAGGAGATAATTTAACTTTACTTGCTTTAAGAGCTGGCGGTTTGTCAAGTGGCTCTCTGTGCTTTGTTGATGGTAAGGTTTTTGCTTCTTGTAAATACATTTGGTGTGGATATTTGGATATCTACGATTTCTAACGCAGTCAATGATTTCTTGGGTGTGCGAGTCATTATATGATATTGGAAATTGGACGGCATTGGTCTTTTTCATGTGGTATGCGTCACAACGTCAACAGAAAGTGAACGAGTCGTCCACTACCAGATATCTACGGTATCTTCATCAAGGGCGAGTGTTGAAATAAAATGAGCGTTAAAGATGCGGCAAGTATTTCGTAAGCGAGTAATTCCAAAAAGCCTCTGTAGATATTTCTTTCATTAAAATTTGCTTCGTATTATATTTAACTGATAAACTTGTTCTGTAAAAGGGTTTAATTCAATTGTGCATTGTTATAGTACGTCTAACTTACTGTTGTAACTACTTAACTTATGATATTCTGAATAAATTAAAATTGGTCGTTTCGTCTCAATTATTTTAATTATAATTAAAATTTTATACCGGGCGGGATAGAAATGGGTTAATATTTTTAACAAATAACTCTAAATTGCGGAGATATATCTTTAAGGGTTATCTCGAGAAATTAATACCACTAGGGACAATTCTTCCGAGGAGAGGTATATTTTGGCTTGCCAACTTGTTATTATTACTAAAATTCGGTGTGAAATAAAAACGAAAAGAACGCTATTAGTTTCAAAACCAGGTATCTAAAAAATATTATTTAAATTGGAAAAAAAATTATAACGTAATGCTTTTTAAAAATGGAAAATAATCGATAACAATGGACAAAATCGAAGATGGTTATATGCAAAGATATTGTATTATATTTTACATATACATTAAAAATAATCTTATTATTAACTTGTTCATACCGTCAAATGTGAAGTTTATTTTTGAAATGTTTGCTCTTCGCGATTTACCGTAAACGAACTCTGTCGTCGTTCACTGTGAATAAAATCCCGGTGTAGGTAGTCAGGAGCGGCGTTAGGGGTAGGCAACCCGAGCTATAGCCTACTTTTGTGTTCAAATAGGGGCCCACAAATCGATCTGACGGGGCCACATCAAGTCGATTTTTAAATTCAAATAAAATATGTGATGATAGTTAATACTGTAAAATTTTAAAAACCGCACTAATATCAAATAATAAATAAATTACCTGAATTTGCAAAATTGAATTATAAGTCCAATATTGAGGAACAGGGGGCCCACAAATGATAAACATTATTAGCCTACACCTAAGAATCTTCTGGCACCGCCCCTGTAGGTAGTTGCTAAAACTGTCTATTAAATTCTGGAGATTTACAAATGAGTTGGATTAGGGGTTAGTAAATGTCCACTTGTTTTTATGGTACCGATCATTAATTTAAGTTGAGAGCGCGCTAATATTTTCCTTTAAAGTAGCGCGAGCCACAATCCCCTAAAAATGAAGAAACGCGTACCGCGTAGCCCATTTCACCTGCCAAGTTTGTCAAGACCAAAAGAATGTATACCAGCGCCTATTGTTATAATTTGTGGCTTTTAATATTTAATAAAGCTCTTTTAACACTAAACGGAATATTTGCAGTCTAGTTTATCGTTGGATAAATTCGGAAGAACCTTTGAATTTTATTCAATCGGAGATATCATTAACTCCCGACGTTTAGAGTACCCTTCATTTTATTAATAAAAAAAGTAAATAATAAACCCATAGCCGAGTAATAGTTTAATGTTTGATTTTTGAAATTTTTGCTCGCCGCGCTGTGAGCGATTTGCGTAAACGAACTTTACCGTCGCTCACCGTGATCAAAATCCACGCGTAGCTAGCGCTCAAATCAGAGCGAACTATTCCTTCTCTCGGTAATTTTCCCTCAACGCTGCGTCAGCGCTTTCTACTGAGGGTACTAACGCGTCGCTTAAAAGTGAGGGGGCTATTCCGACGATCGGGAGATCTCGCTCAGCGCGCGGTGAGCGCTTAAAAGTGAGGGAACTAACCCGTCGAGGGGGGAATCTCCCTCAGCGCGCCGTCAGCCATCAACGCCGGAGCGAACTATTCGGCGCTCGCCCAGAGGCTGCTCAATTTAGCCCTCTCGCTGAACAAGAGCAGCTGGAATTCGAATTTGAAGCGCTCGCTCATTACTGCAGGATTTTCAAAAACGAGTGCTCACTATTTTTGCCCACCTCTGTGACAACGAGGCCAAGAGCACCTATTAGGCCTAACGATTTACTCTGAACATACACAAATAAAAGATTATCTAGGGCAGCTATCGCGTAGCTCTCCCCGTACCAAAATGGTCGCCTCCTCAACGTCACCCTCCACTTGGGGCTGGCGAAGGGGATGAACCGGAATTGGCCACAATATCCGGCTTGTTTTTCCGGTCGGTAATTGTCTTGCTAAAAATTCCTTAAAAAGTCTGTGTCGTAAGCTGCGTCTAATGTGCAGTGATGCACAAAAAAATTTCTATCTATCTTTTTCGTATATTTTTACATAGATGGCAGCAGCTATACTATACTTTCAATTTTTTCCCTCTGAAATTTCTGTAAATATCATTTTATTTTTGATATTTTTGAGCATAGATGGCGACAAAATCATTCACAATCTTTCATTTTATTCAGTTTTGGCCCTTTGATTTTTTCACGATCTTTCAAATTTCTTTAAGATATGAGAGTTTCAATTATTTTCAATTCTTTTTTGCCCTTGCCTGAAAAATTTCAGAAGAAATCTTTAAAGATTTAGATAAGTATCATTTCAAACACTTCTTTAGTTTTCATTATTTTGAAAAGTATATTTAAAAATATTTCAAGTACGTTTCACGAGAAAGTAGAATCAAATTTTTTCATATCAAAAGTTCGAAGTATTAAAATGAATATTACAATTTTTATCTTTTGATTATTAATTCAATAGTAAACCCTCCAATATTTGATTTTGATTTTATGGATTAGAATCGATCTTAATTTTCGTATTTTCAAAAACTAAATTATGGAAAATAAATAAAGATATTGCATCGCCACAGCCCACGCTGCCAGTTTGCAACACACGTGACACTCTAACTGCGTGGGAGTTGGGACGGTGGGAAAAATAACTTTTGGAAGTTTTGGTTTTAGTTTTGAAATCGCCTTTCAGGCTACGCGGCGCAGCTTTTTATCGCTAGAATCAGTCTTTGCTTTCCTTCCTCTGTCTGCCTAGGGATAGAGGGAATTATCCCCCCCCCCCCCCGTTAAAAAACAGCTAGAAAAACGGCGCGACCTTTGACCGCTCCTCTCCCTTCTATCACTTAACATTGTTTCGGGTTTGCCTATATTTCGGTATCACGTGAGATACGTTCGCCGCTCAAATAGTGTATATCGGCATATCTAGATGGCGCTAAAATATTTCCTCTCAAATACAAACAAAATTGAAGAGAAACCAGAAAAAATCTATCGTGTAATTTCTAATACAAAAAATGGAAGCACTAGCTCTATTCCGCTCTTTTTTTTCGCTAGGCTAGGTAAGAGAAGAATCTTTTCAAATATAGTTCGCTCCCGAATTTATTTCTTCAAAATTCTATCGCGATCATTTTGCAATGTAGAAGATCATATCAAAATCGTATATTTTAATTTTAATTTTTTGGATAAAGTATCATCTCGTATCCTAAAAGTATCCAAAGATACGAGCGCGCCCATCACTGCTAATGTGACGTAATTCTGCGTTTGCAACGTTTCTGCAAAAGATGGCGCTAATAGTCGAGGATTACGTTGGGAAGATGCGTTTTGAAAATGTGTGGTCATTGTAGAAATGGCCCTCAGTAAAAATTTAAAACGCGGAAGATAAACTTATACACTGATGGAAAAGTAATTATAAACTATATTATTTCATATAAATAATTTTTAAAAGTAAAAACATAGGGCCACTTAAACACCTTGTGATTTTAATCTACCGAGGAAATTACCCCTGTGAAAAATTTCAAAACCAAAAAAAAAAACATCAAAATTGACAAATTAAATTAATTTTATGATATTTTGATGAATTTTGGTCAATTTGATAAAAATATGTAAAAATTGATCAGAATCGGTAAAAATGGAGAAAAGTGAAACGTGAAGATAAAAAAGTTGTATTTGCCAACTTATCGCCGAATCGACGATAATTATTGAATTTTATCGAAATTAATAAAATGGAATTAAGTTGTTTAAATTTGATCAAAATTAACAATTTTAATTATACTTATTATCATTATTTTTTACAGGGGGACCCTTAGAAGTGCTCAGATTCCCATGTTATTTTCAATGGGAAAATATACATACTGTGTTGTCAAAAACATTTTCGGTTGCCATGGCAAAAATTATGCCCATTGCAACTTTTCCCTTGGTGAAATTTCATATTACCATAAGTTCTACACACCCACTTACAAGGAGACATCCCGAAGTGTAACCCACCGATTTTGTTCAAACTCGGGGGATTGGTAGACCTTCATGTATCATGAAAAATCCTAAAAGGGAATTTATTCAATGGGCAACCGTTTTGCCATGGCAACGAAAAATATTTTTGACAATAACAAATGGAAATTTTCCCATTGAAAATAACATGGGATTCTGACCGATTCCTAGGACCCCCCTGTGAAAAATTTGAACAAATTTCAAAATTTCGAAAATGCCAAAAAAAAAGAAAAAAGAAATAAAAATTGACAATAAAAACATCAAAATTTATCAACTTTTGATCAATTTGAGGTCAAAATCCCATGTTATTTTCAATGGGAAAATTTAATATTTTGTATTGTCAAAAACATTTTTCGTTGCCATGGCAAAACGGTTGCCCATTGAATAAATTCCCTTTAGGATTTTTAATCATACAGGAACGTCTACCAATCCCCCGAGTTTGAACAAAATCGGTGGGTTACACTTCGGGATGTCTCCTTGTTAGTTTCAACAAAATCGGTGATTATCACCTCGGGTAGTCTCCTCGTAAGCTTAACACGTCCTAACGATACAAGATCCCTTGACAACTCTACACTTACAAACATTTGCCGCTAAGCAGTATTCTGTTACCCATCTATTATCGGTTCTAGTGGCAGCTATTTTAACACTTTGAAATATGTTCGTGTGGAAAATAATTCCGAAAATTAACCGAAATAATACAAATGGAAATTATTGAAAATGTCTTACCATAACGCGTAAAATCGTGACTCTTTAAATCGCCGTGAAATGAATAAAAACGTAGTTTTTAAAATAAATGAGAAAGTTTTTCGTTGAAATTGGGATTAGGCTTAACTTTGCATTACTGCGTCTGTTCGACTGACATCCCCACCTGTGTCATTTGCTGCAATGTAAACGTTGTCTCGAACTAGATGCTACCTTCCCCCGCCTTTCTAGGTTTTACGCGAGCTCTCCGCAAAATCGCCGCCATTTTAGTTGTGAAATTGTTTTTTCCGTTGTCGTTAAGAAAACACGTACGTTAGGAAATTAATTTTAAAAGTCAATATTAAACGCTAATAAAATTATTTATTTCTGTCGCCATTGTAATTTTTTAGCAATATATAATTGACTAAATATGAAACGTGAAATATTATTTTTTATTGGATGGACTCATTATGGTTTCATTACCTCAGTGAAATTTGTTTTAAATCCGATTAAATTAATTAATTGAAATTACCATTATGTTAATTGCGCTATTTTAATGAAAATTAAAGAAAATTCAATGAAATATTATTCAAATTCCAGTATATCTTTTGCATAAATAACAAGTTAATAACACTAAATGTAAGTGCTATAATTACTTTCGTTATGGCAAATTAAATAATTTAATTATAGCATTTTTGCATGAAAATTTTAAATGCACAAAATACGTAAAATTTTAATGGCATTTGTACTTGTTTTTAGTGTCATATTATTTATAATAAATGATTGTTAATCTAAAAAAATAAGTTATATTTTGGTCAAACCAAACTTTATTATTTACTATATTTTATTCCTGAGGTAGTGGTTTGTCCATATTATATTTAAAGGCAGAGGTTCTTTGTCAATGACATTTATGTTTATTTATTCCTGGTCCTTTTCCGATGAAAATGCCAATTAAGGATGTTTAACATTGACGGTGATTCGTAATTATGCAATTATTATTACCCTACCTTTTGGCACATCACATCCGCTGCTAAGAGCAATACAAAAATATTTGTTTGTTCTTGGAATATGGAGCCTTCTATGTAGTGAGGTTAAATTTAAATTAATATTAAGAATTATATTAAAAATGAAAGAATCACTCGCTTACGTTGTACAACTAAAATTCTGTCTGTCAAAGTCGGTCAAAGTTCATACAAAATTATGCTCAAAATTTATATCATTTTCATTTCTATGCGTTTCTTTCGTTCCATGTTCATGATAACATTTCACGCGAAGTTTCAATTTTTTAATAATTTTTATCCAAAATAAAAATTTGAAGCCCAGTTTTCCCAATTGACTTTTACAAAACCGAAGTTTGAATTTTACTAGTTCCCCGGGCGATTACTGGAAATAGGGCTGGCAAAACTATCACTACGACCAAGGGGACCTACTAGACGAAAGCATTGGCCATTGGCTATTGTAAATTTAAAATATTTGACGTCACAAATATCCTTTAAGCAGACGACGTTTCGAAACACATACTAGAAATGCGTTAACCTACTCGAAATGAATTATTTTTAACTTTTAGAGTTAACTTAAGTTTTTTCCTTGAAAGAATAATTAAATATATCTATGATAGTTTTATTTATATATAGGAGTGATTATATCGACGCTTATCTAGGGCCATAAATCCAAATGACTACCCCTTAGCTCTGAGCTAAGGGGTAGTTAATAGGATTCATGAGCTCTTTGGAGTCTTTGCTTAATTTCAATGTACTCAAAAACCAAATGAAATAATAAAACTCTTTTATTGAAAGGTAATATCACAAATATCAGGTACTACATAATGCATCAAAGTATTACTTCTACTTTTCTTCGTATAGGTTTTTTAAAATACTATTTGTTGACTAATTATCACAGTAATCACTTATAGCAAATGTATAATAGGAACAAATTAGTAATATTTAAAAAAAATCAGGTACGCTTATAACTAGTAGTTTAGTTATTTTAAAAGTCTTTGCATTTTCTTACGCTTTTTCATGGACCCGGCACTTTCTTCGTGTTGAGGTTCGGAGTTTTTCTTTGATTTGACTGCTTCTACGACCCCTTTGGTTCGCCATTGAAACCCAGTGATGCACAAAAAAATTTCTATCTATCTTTTTCGTATATTTTTACATAGATGGCAGCAGCTATACTATACTTTCAATTTTTTCCCTCTGAAATTTCTGTAAATATCATTTTATTTTTGATATTTTTGAGCATAGATGGCGACAAAATCATTCACAATCTTTCATTTTATTCAGTTTTGGCCCTTTGATTTTTTCACGATCTTTCAAATTTCTTTAAGATATGAGAGTTTCAATTATTTTCAATTCTTTTTTGCCCTTGCCTGAAAATTTTCAGAAGAAATCTTTAAAGATTTAGATAAGTATCATTTCAAACACTTCTTTAGTTTTCATTATTTTGAAAAGTATATTTAAAAATATTTCAAGTACGTTTCACGAGAAAGTAGAATCAAATTTTTTCATATCAAAAGTTCGAAGTATTAAAATGAATATTACAATTTTTATCTTTTGATTATTAATTCAATAGTAAACCCTCCAATATTTGATTTTGATTTTATGGATTAGAATCGATCTTAATTTTCGTATTTTCAAAAACTAAATTATGGAAAATAAATAAAGATATTGCATCGCCACAGCCCACGCTGCCAGTTTGCAACACACGTGACACTCTAACTGCGTGGGAGTTGGGACGGTGGGAAAAATAACTTTTGGAAGTTTTGGTTTTAGTTTTGAAATCGCCTTTCAGGCTACGCGGCGCAGCTTTTTATCGCTAGAATCAGTCTTTGCTTTCCTTCCTCTGTCTGCCTAGGGATAGAGGGAATTATCCCCCCCCCCCGTTAAAAAACAGCTAGAAAAACGGCGCGACCTTTGACCGCTCCTCTCCCTTCTATCACTTAACATTGTTTCGGGTTTGCCTATATTTCGGTATCACGTGAGATACGTTCGCCGCTCAAATAGTGTATATCGGCATATCTAGATGGCGCTAAAATATTTCCTCTCAAATACAAACAAAATTGAAGAGAAACCAGAAAAAATCTATCGTGTAATTTCTAATACAAAAAATGGAAGCACTAGCTCTATTCCGCTCTTTTTTTTCGCTAGGCTAGGTAAGAGAAGAATCTTTTCAAATATAGTTCGCTCCCGAATTTATTTCTTCAAAATTCTATCGCGATCATTTTGCAATGTAGAAGATCATATCAAAATCGTATATTTTAATTTTAATTTTTTGGATAAAGTATCATCTCGTATCCTAAAAGTATCCAAAGATACGAGCGCGCCCATCACTGTTGAAACCTAGATAGGTAGCGGCTAAAGCAGACGCTATTAGTAAATTGGACTTTATAAATAATTATATTTGCATTTTAATATAATTTTTGAACCGTTTGCTTATATTTTAATAAATTAATTAAAAAAAAACGTTCTTATGACTTTTTAATTGGTCGGTATCAGATCATCGACAAATAACTTTGTCGATGATCAGTAACGGATGCACGATTTTAAAAACCTTGGTCGATGATCAAACGCTAGATCATAGGCGCAGCTACGGAGAAGCTAGCGCCGTTACGCCACCTAGACTCGTTTCGGTCGCAAATAGTTTATTTCCCTGACTCTTTCTCAAATTATCTGAATTTGTAGACCTACTTTCAAATTCCTTGACCCGTGGCAACCCAGCGCACGGAGATTTTTGAATATCATTAAATTTTGGTAAAAAGTTACTTAAATTAAAATTTGCTACATATTATTCGTCGTCAAAGTTTTGGATCTTCGAAAATGTTTTTAAAGATTTTGTCCGACTAGGTGGATAAATAAAAAGTAAACCCATAAGATTCTTGGTTCATTCATCGACAAACTACATCCTATTTGTCGATGGTCCATTATTACAAGGTAAACATGTAGTTAAATGATAGACAGTAAATATCCCTAAGGGGACGAGAAATGGCCTACCTTTCACTGCATTAATGTCACGGTTTCTCTCACTGACGCTCTGATATTGTAAGAGGGTGGAACAAAGTAAGCTTGAAATCTCCCGTTTTTAAAATACGGCTGTCTTTATTCAGTTGGGGCCCTAGCATCGATACGAACTCTTGGAGTTGGTGGGGTCTAAAAATCAGAGCGTATTCTCTTCCCCTTAGGGATATACAGGGTGTCCACTGAAAAACCAAATATGATAAATAAAAAATTTAAAATTTCTATGAAAGATTCCTCGTGCAGGAGGACAAGTGTAAAATTGAATGACCTTGAACCATATGTCTTCAAGGTCTTTAAAAACCATCTCGAATTGTTGCTCGCCATATAATTAGTTCAACTAACTTTCATTTGACCAATCAGAAGCCGAGAAAATGAATGTTAATGAATAATTCAATTCAATTCAAACTTTTTTTTTTATTCTGTATAAAAACATGTTAGTACAACACTTTTAAAATTTATACAGAGTTAGTAATTAGTTTGTTATATTAATATGTATTGTTACATTGAAAAAAAATACAAAAACAAAAAAAAACCATATATATAATAATAATAATAATAATAATAATATTAATCAGCTAGGCTAATACTCATTTCACCACCTTAGGCCTAAGTCATCAAGCGACTTTTAAAGCCATTAATTTAGCTGGCCGGGTTACAATGCATAGGAGGGTGGTGACAAGCCCTTCATGCCAACAGCTCCCTACACTAACTATTACCGTTAACCTCAACAAGTTTTTATGGAAGGGGAAACCGAAGAGCTCGAGGGAAAACCCCTTAAACCAGTTGGGAGAGAACTTGCAAATTCAACACAGAAAGAGTTGTTCCGAGTTTTCACCCAGTGCCACAAGCTGGGATCGAACCCGGCTCCTCTTGCTGCGAGGCGAAAGTGCTAATCACTCCGCCACTCTGATTTTTGTAAGACAACAAGCGTTAAAATAATTGAACTCCGTCGTTTAACGAGCTCAAGCATGTATCGTATTTATTTTATATAGTTAAATTAAAACTAATCATATTATTTATTATCAAACACTGAACTTATTATAATAATATCGCAAGCAACAACTTGCTAATTAGAACCAAATCCGTATTTGAATGACCTTGAAGAGATGGTTGAAGGTCATTCAATTTTACCCCAGTAAAAGAAATGTCCCATAGAAATTTGAGATTTTTCTAGTTATTTATCACTTTTCGTTTTTTTACTGTCTATGGTTAAATATATCCTCCTCCATAAGGAATTTAAAAATTAATTTTCTACCCAGACAATTGAATTATAAACCTTTTTATTGACTTTCAAGTATGTTTTTTACAATTCTTTTGCATCAAAACTAATTATTCCTTTTCTTAGGGGTTGAATATTTATTAACGCTCATTTTATTTTTGAAATTAGCCTTCAACAAAGGTTTCTTCTTCATAACTTTAGCTAGTTTCATTTTATTGGAAACCTTTTTTCCAGCTTTAAGCACTTTTCTAGCATTTGGAGGAGTTGTGAATGAAATTTCATCATCACTTGAATCAAGTTCTAAGGTATGTTTCGACGAGTCTGTAACATCCGTGGAAAATATTTGGCCGAAACTTAATTTTTCATCACCAATTGATGAATTATCCGAGTTGTTTTCAATATTGGATATACTCTCATGCGTTAATCGGTTAGATTCTTCCATCGAAGTCAAACCCAACTTTTTAACCTGAATGAAATAAATTATTAATAAACTATTACAGTTGTACTCAATGAAATGAAACGCCAAAATAGTGAAAATACCTCATTGCAATCATCCACGGAAAATTTAAGTTCTATTCCCATTTCAGCTAATTTCTTTCTCTTCTTTTCAAGATTGCTTATTCTGCGTTTGGTACTCTCTTTTAGCTGTTCTTTTGTTTTTGGTTTATTAAATTGTTCAATGTATTTGCGGAAGGCGAGCTTTTGGTGCGGGCGATGTCCGTGGAACAAATTAGGTTTAACTTCCTCTTTTGGAATAAATACACCTTTAAAATAGATAACAGATTGTAAAAATAGTTCAAAATCTTATGTTTTCTACGTTGATATACATTTTAACAATTTTTCAAACATGTAATAGTTATTCATAGTGTCTGCAACAACTTTGGCAACTTCATCGCATTTAAATTCGATAAAAGCGTAGCCTTTACTTCTGTTGGTCTGTAGAGTAATATAATTTTAATATACATAGGTATTATATATATCTAAATTATAATCACCTTTCGACTACACGCAACACGTATACGTCCAATATCCCCAAACTGTGTGAAATATTCTCTCATGGCAGACGCAGTAAAGCCTTCTGGAATGTGTCCCAAGTACACAACTCCGGGTGTTAAATCCTTAGATTGGTTTTTGCGCTGCTTTAATTGTTTGTTTTTATTATGACGTTTTCGAGTATTCTGTAAACGAAAATGTGTTAATAAGTTAATTTCATTAAAGATAATTTTCAACAGCTTAACCTTCTTTTCACGTAATTCGTCTATATCCTTATCAAACGTTTTAACATTTGTTAATTTATCATGTTTTATCACAATAAATTTATTTTGTTTTTTCGTTTTTCTTGGTCCTAGAGAACCTAGCTTTTGTTTATTCATTTTGTCTTACACTGGTTTTGCAGTCTTGTAAACTATTTAACAAAAAATATTCAATTACTATTAATTAATAGTTACTTGTAAATATATTAACGAATTTACTCGGTTTAATTATGATTAAGTTAGATTCTTCGTTAACATGCTTCATAGGCTAAAAAACCTGAAGGAGCAGAGAGAATTACCCGTAATTTATGCCATCTATTGAAAAATATATTTTAATAAAATATTAATTTCTCAATAAATATTATCACATTAAAAAATGAATTTAAAAACTAAATATTCTTAAATAGGAATATTGGAACTTATTCTTAATTTTTAAATTATATATTTTAAATAACAAATTTATTTTTATGGTAGATGGCAGCATTGTAAGTATGTTCCTAAAAAGGATTGTACTTTTGCAACGTTTAAAGTTGATGTTTTATAGCTTAGGAACGCCGCGGTGGATTTTACAAAAACATGACGTGTTGCTAAACTGCTGTAGTGTAGCCGGTCTCTGGCTAAGCGTTTGAATACTAACTTTAGAAGTTAATTAAGGTATTATTTATTAAAGTTTCGTAGAAACAAAAATTTACATCATGTTGGAGTTTCTGGATGACTTACGGCGCATGAATAAGCGTCAGGTAGTAAAAAATTGCTAATGAAATAAGTTCTGAAGCTTAAGCCTTGCTTTGAAACATATTTTGTCCAGACTATCATGAGTCAACATGTACATTAAAGTTACCTTTCCTATTTTTCAGCTTTTATATCAAGTATTAAATTTTGGCATGATAGTATCTTCTGCTTTGATGATCTGGAAAGGTTTAATGGTAGTTACAGGTAGCGAAAGTCCAATTGTAGTTGTTTTAAGGTAAATTCTTTTCTTAATGACAGTATGTAATGTGATACTAAAAATAGCGGTTATATTTAGTGGTAGCATGGAGCCTGCATTTCATCGAGGCGACTTATTATTTCTAACCAATCACAGAGAGGATCCTATTCGTGTAGGGGACATTGTAGTTTTCAAAGTCGAAGGAAGAGATATTCCAATTGTGCATAGAGTTCTTAAACTTCATGAAAAGTATGATACGTTATATTAACTATTATAAAGTTCCTTACATCTGTCTCCATGTAAACTATGCTACACGAACTTAAAGGAACTTGAACAGCCTAATTCAAAAATTTCAATTGACTTCATTTTCTTAAGTTTTGCTTAACACAACTTGTTTTGTGTACCTCATATCACATGGAAACAAATATAAAGAACAACCAATATTTAAGCACAAATTAACCTAAAATTATAATTTTTAATAGAGAGAATGGATCAGTTAAAATTTTAACTAAAGGGGATAACAATTCTGTAGACGATAGAGGTTTATACGCACCAGGACAAATGTGGTTAGAGAAAAAAGATATTGTTGGACGAGCGAGAGGGTAAATTTTTCTTTGGTAGAGTTCTATTACAAATTAATTTCCAACTCTCCTAATCGTAAAATATTGTTTTCCAGTTTTGTTCCGTATGTTGGCATAGTTACGATATTAATGAATGACTACCCAAAGTTCAAGGTACATTTACGAAATTTTAAATTTCATTATTTGAAACTAACAAATTGATTTTAACGCAGTACGCTGTCTTGGGCTGCCTAGGATTATTTGTACTGATACACCGAGAGTGACAGATATTTATATTCAAAAATTTTTTATACGAAAGAGTCAATTTGCACCCATTCTTCCAACAAAAAAATAGTAAAACTGGTTTAAGGGTGGGGATAAATGGACCAACTAATGTTTAAAAAGTTTTTAGGTGAAGATTAACTTGTCTTCCACCAATTAAAAACACTTCGAAATAAAATTTACACATTTTCCATTTTGTTTCAAAAACTATCACGATTTGCTTAGAGATATTTTCTCATCTCTTTCAATTCTTGATATTTTCATGTACATCATTTTTGCGTAATTAAATTCGTTTGACTGTTAAAAACAAAGTCGTTAAATAATGCCATCGTGATATGTTCCTATTTTGGACTTTTTGTTATCAACCAAACATCAAAAAACATTTTGGGTGCCATGAATCTAATGTGAAAAAAACACATTAATATGGAAAATAAGGGTATTAAAATAAATTTCAGCCATGGCGTAGCACAGGGGGCTTAGCGTTTTATCTTTTCTAGTCAATCATGACTTGCGAGCGAAACCTTTTAGAGCTACAACACTGCTTGTGTGGTATTTCAAGACATGGCAACACTGATCAGAAAAGTAAATTTCAGCTCCAAGACTATTGACACATACTCTTAAATGTGGCAATAGTCTCTTAGCTATTGATACACTTTTTGTGTCAATTTAGTCACTTGACTACTACGACATTGTGTGTCATTAGGGAAGAAACTATTGACACACGGTGATTAATTCGTATTTTCGTAGTAAAAAACTAATGGAATTATGTATTAATTATGCGTCTAAGATTTCAATAAGACGCCAGCTCCAGACCTGATGAGAGAGTAGTCATTGTATTTTAATGAAATATTTTAATACGTACTATTTTAATTATTTATCTTAGTAACATCTCTTATTAACACACCAATAGAGGTTTGTGTATTTCTTATTGACACACAAACTGGTTCGTATATTTATTCTTGACACACAAATTGGTTTGTGTATTTCTTATTGAAACACAAACTGGTTTGTGTATTTCTTATTGACACACCAATCGGTTTGTGTATTTCTTATTGGCACACAATTTTTGTATTTTACCCTTACACAAAATTTGTGTATTTTACCCTTACACACAAATTGTGTATTTTTTCTTGACACAAAAATTGGTTTGTGTATTTCTTATTGACACCAAAATTGGTTTGTGTATTTTCTATTGACACCCAAATTGGTTCGTGTATGTCTTATTGGCACACAAATTGGTTCTTGTATTTCTTGTGAACGTTGCTTTAAATCCATTCCATTAAAATTTCCAGTTTCCCATCGCGACCGATGAACAAAGTTGAGTTTTAATATTTGCAGTGCCAAATTAGCAATATAGCAGAAGTAGCAAATGCTACAGGCCACGCGTTTCTAGAGGCCCCGCGCCTAGAGCCATTACCGAAACTAGGCAGGTGCCACCGGTAAGGCCGCACAGGACCTGGAAACGAGGTTAAAAAATGTTATGTTCTCAGTAGTGACGTAGCTTCAGATTTTGGTCCGGCCAACAACTAGACTCCATGGACCTTTTTTGAATGGGCCCCATAGGCCCGTGGGCCCGCCTGCATTGCGAGCTCTGCTCCCCCGTAGCTACGCCACTGGTTCACAGTGGCATTCATTAAACCTTTACCATACGAAAGTTCAGGGATTGTCACACTTTTGGTAATTATTTCACTTTTGGTTAAAGTTTTTTGAACCCCAAACGGCGCCCCTTAGTCCTTACCCTCGCTTGCCCTCAAGGTTGGCCCTCAAGGGGTCGGAGTGTGCAATAACTGGTGGCTTTACCGGGGAGTCGGGGTCCGGCTCTTGTAACCCGTAAGGGCGGTGGCGCACTGGGAGATGTTAGCTCCGTCCAAATGGTCCTATCTCCACCTCCGACTTCGGTCAGGTGGGGGCTGGATACTGGGCTTCGGCCCAGGCTAACGAAGAGGGGCCGGGCAAACTGGCCGCCTCGGCGGATTGGGTAGCTTGCTGTGGGGCTGCGGGCCTCCGTATGAGGGCACGGCGGCCCTGTTTCCCGGCCTTTTGGGGTCCACCGGGATATCCGGTGCCAGCTGTGCCGGGTTATGCGGGCTGCTGTGTGCCCGCCGTTCCCCTTTAGGAGCTCTCTCCAAAGGGCTTGGCTCCCTGCCTTTGTAGGTGGGGTGTCGGCCGGGGTTGCTAGAGCATACGTTCTCTATCCCTCTGCTGTGCGCGAAGTGGCGAGCTGGTCGACCCATTGCTGCGCCTTCTGCTGGGATGAGCGGCTTGCGTTGAGGGTGCGACCATCAGTAGTAGGGTTCTGCTACCCATGCTGGTTTTGTCACCTGTCCGGGCTTGTGGACGCTGGCGTAGGGCATTCTGATGAGACCACCGGTGTAGTAGGCTGTTTGATCGCTTGGAGCACCGGTCTATAAATTCTGACCACATGCCCTCAAGGTTGCTAGAGACGCTAATATAGGTTTGCTCGCGCGGACGTTTTTGAAGCCTTAAAATACGAGACAAAAAGAAAGTGGTAGGGTCTGATGACTACGTCACTAAAACAATCGATTAGAGATTCAGACGTAATAAAGTACGCTAAAAAAAACAAAAATACATTGGTTAGGTAGTCAAAAGTCAGAGCAAATATAATCCGAGGACATAATGCAACTTTTTTAAATCGTGACGTTGTGTCAGACCCTTGAAACATAAAAGAAAAAAATTGACCATTTCAAATCAAGCGTGAGCACCCCTTGGCGCACTCTTAGCGAGGGCCAACCCCGCCAATGTGTATTTATGGTATTTACGGTACTGGGCAAACTGATTACTATTCTCTGGCTCCCTGTCCGCTTTTTTATCTGACCTACGGATATCTGGTTTCGGTAACCGACGACATAGAGGAATTATTTTAAAAAATTACTAAATTTGTACTCCCTTGTGTGTCACTGAAAAGTTTTAAACATAATTTTTAACATTTACGTTTTGGGTTCCCGTACGGACGTAATTAGTGTTTTCCCTTGGCTCCAGGGGGCCTATTCTGTAAATATTCTAAATCCAATTTTCGATCGAAAACTACATTTCGAACTTCGAGATCTCGATGAATGGTATTCGGTAAAGATTTCGAATAAGCATAAATCAATGCAAATTATTGAAGTCGATAGGGTATCGAGATCGAATTCCCATTCGATTTTTTACAGAATCGCCCCCCTGATTCGTTATTATCTCTCGAAACCTACGTTGCATATTTGAATTTAGAGGTCCTTAAATTATGCTAATCATTCCTTCTACGTAGCTTCGCGCCTACTTACATTGTTAGTATTCTCACTATACCCAACTTTTCACAAATTTCTGCAATACAGGTTGCTGATCCCTTTAAGAGTTTCTCGGAATTTGCGCGGGATCTAGTAAAATATCATTGCCAAAGTGGCCCTTTAAATACAAAACACAACAAGAATAAAAGATGTTTTAAGAACCGATATTTCATCTCCTGCCAAATTATTTTGACACACTTTTGGTAATTATGTCACTATTGGTTAAACTAAAAGTGTTGAATAATTTGGCGGGAGATATCGGTTCTTCAACATCTTTTATTCTTGTTTGTGTGTTGTATTTAAAGGGCCACTTTGGCAATGAAATTTTACTAGATCCCGCGCAAATTCCGGGAAAATCTTAAAGGGATCAGCAACCTGTATTGCAGAAATTTATTACAATCGGCTAGAGGATAGTCAAGCAGAAATTTGTCAGCAGCAACCTACGGCGCGACTACCAGAGACCAGAGATAAAATTTAAGAAGCCGCAGCGCAGCGTGGTGCAAAAAGGCATAAGTCTGATTACCCGGGTTTGGAACTCAAATAGTTTTTTCATATTATTTATGCGGCTTTATTTTTCCGATAACTTTTTTTAAAAGGTATAAAGGTTTGATTGTGCTTTCGAAAAATCGAATAAAAAAAATAACACACAAATTGACTTATGCGGGTTTGGAATTCAGGTAGCGAGGGGGGATTAGCTTTTTACCTATTCCAGTTAATCATTGCTAGCGAGCGAAACCTTTTAGAGTTACAACACTGCTTGTGAGAGATTTTAAGACCTTTTAACACTGATCAGTAAACATGAAAACTAAATTATAATACCAAAAATATTGATTTATACTACAGAAAGATGATCAAATTATGTTGAGAAGAGTTTTAGCGTCGCACCCAGTCCCCTTCAAACTTTAACAGTAAGCTTCTTTCCCCTGAAGACAATCAATTTAGCACGGTATTTCATTCCTCCTCAAAATCTGACGTTAAAATTGACGATTAATTTTAATTTTGTCGAAATATTGATGTAAATTTTAATTATAAAAATTATCAAAAAAGCCTGCAATTAAGTTTGGCCTATTAAAATATTTCAAATAAAAACACAATACAAAATAATAATAATAAAAGCGAAAGTTTTAAAATAATTCGAAAATTATCATGGGCTATGCGAATTTTCGAAATCGGTGTTCTGATAATCCACCGTTGAAATTATTGTACGTCCCAAATTATAATTACCGTCCCACTGGCCATAGACCTTGAGCACTGCCAACGTTCTTGCTGGTAGAATGTTCGTGAACTACAAAAATATCTTTGATATTTAAATTTCGGCAACTCTTGAAATATTTTGAGGATGATAATGAATGGATTTAATTGTTTTAATTGTTACTCGTTAAAACTGTTGATTTGGTGTAAATTAAATTAAAATAATGGCAAAGTGAAAATCGACTTCATTATTAATGAAAAGTAAGTAGTTAATTTTTTATTTGTTTATTTATTATTTTGAATTTTGGTATTTTCTTTTATATTTTAATCTCAATATTTTGAGTTTTAATTTAATTTTCATTACGTTTTAGATTCTATATCAAAACTGTAATTCTTAAGGCGCTGTCGTCTGCTAATTATCTTCGTTACTCATTGTTTAATATTTTTAGATTTTCCCGAATACGATCCCAGGGTAAGTTAACGTCATTGATATGGAGTTCCCAGAATAAAATTAATTTTAAACGATAAAGCATTTAAAGGTGTACAAATAACGTTAATTTCATTAATCTCTACCTCGTCAATTTTTGATAAATAATAACCCTAGCAGTATCTCCTTAGTTCGTTTTTCTGTAGCTTAGACCAAACTTCCTTTCCTGCGTCGCGTTCCCAACGTTATCCCAAAAAATGTACTTTTCAGAATTTTCGTTCTGGCAGATTGACGCTGGTGGGATCATTGAATTGGGAATAATACTGCTAGAATTACAATTACGATTTCGGTTGCCATGGTTACGTGGGACCTGTTCTGATAAGATTGTACGAAATTAATCTTTATAATTAGGTGGTAGCGCCATCTATATTTTGTAAAGTTATATGGATAAAAATAAATAATTATTAGCTAACTCACCGTAACTTGAGTTAAAAAGGATCGTGTTGACAAAATAAAATTATTTTTAAACAACTTCAAAGGTTTGTTTGTTACGCTAAATCATACATTTCAATTTCGCATCAGATTCGCTCAAAAATTCAATTGCAATATAGTTGCCACCACTAGAGACAGATGCCGCCACGGTAGAACGATAAAGTTGATATAGTCTCCTTAAGGGACAAAATTGGTCCCGCACCAGCCAAATTTAGTTGTACCTATATTTATTCCCAACTCAATGGGTGGGATATCAGGCCGAGGGGTCCGCCACTTAAGAAAAAAGCGTACAAGATTCCGAATCAAGGAATCTTAGAGTTGATTCTCGTTGATTCCATAAATCATTTATTCCATTTGATTCCGTGATTCCGCCTTGATTCCATGATTTCATTCTGATCTTTCGTTATCCAAATTGATTATTCTAATTTTACCTTCGATTCTGTGGATTCCTTAAAAAAAAAAACGTCGGTTCTGCTGGATTTCAAGATTTTTCTAAGATTAAAGATTATCACAATTTTACGTAAATTACGTATTTCCTAATTGATCCCTTATACTCTTAGTTGATTCTGATTAAGGTTATTTCTTGGTTTGTATTTAAAGGGAGTAGAACCCTCCTGGTTTGGTAAGGTGCGCCCGTAGTCTAGATTATCGTTGGTGCGCCATAGCTTCTCTCTTTTCTCGCTCATGGCACTAGTCTAGAACGATAGTAGAAACACCCAATTCTTCTATTAGACGAAGTGCGCCCGCCCTGAAGAGGTTTTCTCACTTGAAACCTTTATATTTTCATATTTAGTGTTTATTTTTGAAATGCACCCTTAATTAATATATAAACAACTATATCCGAGCTATAAATTAAATATTTTCATTATAGTTTGGATATTTATTCAAATATAATTTCTTTATAATGAGGTACGTGGTTTTATATTCACGAAAGGCCTTCTAGTAGATATGAGAAATTAAAGCACTACCAAATCGGGGATACTTTTAGTGGAATAATTACTAAATAACTACTGTATTTCACACTACGTATAACACGTGGTTAGAAAAATGAGGGGAGGGAATTATGTGTTGCCCCAAATTACTGAAAAGGTTATACTCCCATTAAAGGGAACAAGAAATGCAATATTTTGCATTTCAAGGGATCCGCAACCTACGTGGCGGCATTTCAAATGATCAGTTGGATAATGATGTTTTGTAACTCTCCACCCAACTTTTACCATTTTTCTACTTCCAGGGGCTAGTAGGCCACACTTTGAAGCTCTCTGGCGCTCTTCTCACTCATCGTAGGAAAATGGGGAAAAAACAGGCATAGTTCTCAACTGAGTCAACCCACCCCTTCAATTTTTTGCTTAACCTTTTGAAACACCCTGTAGATGTTGTTGGCTTCTTCTAGAGTTTTGAACTTTTGATGATTATCAACTAGTATGATAGTATAATACTTTTCTTCATCGTACTGCTGGATGGACCCGAGTTGCCCCATGCACTTAGAATGTCCAGGTAGGACCATGGTGACCCTGATGGTTCTCCTAGAAACGGGCGTGTTTTACAGCCGAGATATTTGATCGCGACGTCTTAAGCTAGACTCTGCTCCTAGTCGTCAATAAGCCTTGTCTCAAACACCATGTTCCGTTACCTACTTAACATTCTTACGCAAAACAAGACCTGTTTTCTGAATACTTAAGTGTACTTATCGGGGTTTCTTAAAAATTAATTTTCTTGTAAATATATTTCTTACAGAACGACTGCCGGACAATATGAAAACACAAACGCTATGTTCTCTAGCGCCCAAAATTTAAGCAAAAAATGAGAAAGCAAAATATATTTACTGTGATTAAAGATGATAAATTAAGAAATATTGATCCTAATACGAATACACTTTCTCTTAAACGAAATAAATTATTTAAACTATATTTTTTTCATATAAAATTAACTTTAGTTACTTTAAAAGTAGAACCCATAGGAAGAAAATCATTTTTGGTGAAATAGCAGCATCGGGGTCGTCACGTGATAGTAATGTTGAGATACATAAACCATTTATTATGCTAAAATCATCTACTAACCATCCTTACTACCTGTTTTTAACGTAACTACCAGCAATCATCCATAGCTTCTGTTAAACCTGGTGGCCGATATGTGAAATTCGTTGCTGCACTATAAATATAGAACTATTCCTCTTGAGAAATAAACTATTTACCTTGAGAAATAAACTATTTACCTTGAGAAATAAACTATTTATCTTGAGAAATAAACTATTTACCTTGAGAAATAAACTATTTATCTTGAGAAATAAATTATTTATCTTGAGAAATAAACTATTTATCTTGAGAAATAAACAATTTATCTTGAGAAATAAACAATTTATCTTGAGAAATAAACTATTTATCTAGAGAAATAAACTATTTATCTAGAGAAATAAACTATTTATCTAGAGAAATAAACTATTTATCTAGAGAAATAAACTATTTATCTAGAGAAATAAACTATTTATCTAGAGAAATAAACTATTTATCTAGAGAAATAAACTATTTATCTAGAGAAATAAACTATTTATCTTGAGAAATAAACTATTTATCTTGAGAAATAAACTATTTATCTTGAGAAATAAACTATTTATCTTGAGAAATAAACTATTTATCTTGAGAAATAAACTATTTATCTTGAGAAATAAACTATTTATCTTGAGAAATAAACTATTTATCTTGAGAAATAAACTATTTATCTTGAGAAATAAACTATTTATCTTGAGAAATAAACTATTTATCTTGAGAAATAAACTATTTATCTTGAGAAATAAACTATTTATCTTGAGAAATAAACTATTTATCTTGAGAAATAAACTATTTATCTTGAGAAATAAACTATTTATCTTGAGAAATAAACTATTTATCTTGAGAAATAAACTATTTATCTTGAGAAATAAACTATTTATTTCTCAAGATAAATAGTTTATTTCTCAAGATATTTACCTTCGGTAATAAACTATTTACCTTCGGTAATAAACTATTTATCTTCGGTAATAAACTATTTACCTTCGGTAATAAACTATTTACCTTCGGTAATAAACTATTTATCTACGGTAATAAACTATTTATCTTCGGTAATAAACTATTTATCTTCGGTAATAAACTATTTATCTTCGGTAATAAACTATTTATCTACGGTAATAAACTATTTCTCTTAAGAAATAAACCCTTTCTATTTAAAAACTATATAAGTAAATGTTTTTAAAAGAATAATACTCTATCTAGTAAGAAGGCGAGGAGGCCTTAGAAGGAAATTGACCCCACCCCAGTTAAGCATGTGGTTCTTTCAGTTTTTAGTTTTCAAATAAAAACAAAGTTTATACCTAATAGTTAATTTAATATTGTTATTAAATTATTCATATCTTTGGAGCACAATCAGCTTGTTTTCTCAAAAGGGTATCACGCCCAAAAGAGTTTTTCGTACCCCATTCATGGAAGTATCATTCATATTTGTCGCCTCAGTGGTCACTGATAAATCAAGGGCCCAAAAGTTACGGGACCCCAAGGTCCTAAACAGATATCGCAATTCTGAGTTTTTCATGCACCTCTCATGGACGTCTCATTCATATTTGTGAACTCAGCGGTCGCTGAGAAATCAAGGGCCGAATGTTACGGGCCCCTGAAGGCCCCAATGCCAATGGGTATCGTTATAGAAACGTTTTTAAATTTAAATGATTACTCAAACTGAATTTGACATACTTGGTTTTTACTTAAACCGAATTTTTTTAGATGCCTGGTTTTGGAAATAAGGTAGCAACGGCGACCTATGCCACCACTACTAACACGCGAGCCATCGCCAGCGCCTCCGAACCGGGGAAAAGGTGAAGTCATTTATATTTAAAGGTGTACTTATGTATGTATGATAGAGTCGCAGAATATCTTGAAAATTAATTCGAATTTGACCAATACTATCGATGGTTTAATATTTTGATAGTCATTTTTGACGAATCATGATTGTTTTGGCATTTTTGATTTTTACAGAATAGCCTCCCACGACCTTTGGTTAAACCAAAAGTGACATAATTACCAAATGTGTGTCAATCGGACCTATTTCTGAATGAATGTTACGAGCGAAATACAAGTTGGGAGAAGAGAAGGGAAAGTATGCCTTGGGGAGGGAAGGAAGTTAAAACCAACAAATAGTTCCTCCGTTCCGCACTACGAGGCGTTAAGTAGCACTGGTCAAAGTTAGTGTATTTGGTTATTTTTCGTCTTTCTGTGGAGATGCTATCGCCATCTACCTACGATATAATACCATAGACTAAAAAAAGATCCAGAAAGGCGTCCATATATAGTCTTATATGTGGTCGATCTCTAGTCGAGCATTCATTAAACCTTTAGCATACGATAGTACAGGGATTGTCACACTTTTGGTAATTATGTCACTTTTGGTTAAACCTTTTTGAAATTTTATAATTACAACGCAACTATATTTTCAATAAAATGTGAATAATTACATTTAGATACATTAATTTCTTTTGAAAATCGTTTTCAATAGTTAAAACGAAATAATGAAAAATATTTATAAATAGTCAATTACCTTTTTTTTCAATTTACATAGTTCCTAAACACTAAGAGTCTGCTTAGCAGATGAAATATTAGCAGCTTAAGTACAAAAAATGACAATTTACATTAATAAAGGTATTTAAAATTAATATAATATAAGGTCCCCATAATTAAAGGTTTACCATAGGGGCCCATGGTAACGGCGTTGTCCCGGAGAGAAGAATATTAACGTGCGACGATAGGGCAGTAGCGACATCTTCTTTTTAAAAATTTCTACATTTAAAATATTCTCTTACTTGGTAGAGCAGCCACGCTCGGGTTGATAAATGCCAAGCAAAACGCGTCTAAATCTCACATTTGAAAAATAAATACCTTCAGAAACACAACTCTTATTTCTAATAGCCAGTTTTAGGTTCTGATGAATAATTTGCAAAGATAAGTGTCAATTTTAAGTTTTAAAGCGATAAAATTGCGAATAAGCCTTGGATACGGTGCTAGGGGCTCGCGGCCATGTCTCGCGGCGGAGATTTTTCCAGCGTGGTTCTAAGTTTAAAAACGTTCGCGCACGCCTTCTACGCATTCATAATGCATTGCGCGAAATTTATTTCAGAATTGCATAGTTGAGGACGTAGCCACTAGGTGGTCCAAATTTTTAATACCTACCTCTTAATAACGAGTATGTGATCGTCAAAAACCGGTTTTGAGGTTTAGCTACAAATATGTATATCAAATAATTTTCGTACGCATATTTTTATTGAACAAAGATACATGATAACATTTATGTAAAACACTTTTATTAGCATAAATTGACATATATTGTAGGATAAGAGGTTATTTATTTCAGAATTAACTTTTTCTAATTGTGTACTCAAAAGCCATTCAGCAATTCGCTAGGAAGTATTGATACATTTGTGTTTCCAACATTGAGTTGGGAATATTATTCTAGAGATCCAATCAAATCTGCTCCCCGCGAAACAAGTTTTTGAAAATTACGAATGTGCCGTCTCCTCTAAAATGACGAGAGAACGTTATCATATGACCCGTGGCGCTCTCCATTATTTTTGAAAAAAAAATCTTTTTGCCGGAAAACGCGTCTTATTTGAACGAACCATTGAGAGATAGACGGCGCCACGGGTAGAATGATAAAGTTTTCTCGAGAAGACGGCAGTGTTCTAATTTTTTATAAACTTGTTTCGCGAAATACTGAAATCCGACGTTTTGATTGGACCTCTAGATTAATATTCCCAACTCAATGGTTTCCAATCGATTCTCAGATAACCGTTGCTTTATCGAACCGTGGAAATAATAACGATAGATCAGATATTAGCTTATCCACATTTACGCTGAAATATTATCATATCAGTTGAGATGTATCATAATGTAAACACGATAGTTCGTTACTGTTCGTACCTGATGAGCATTTACATCAAAGAGCCGCTCATTTCGCATACAGCTCCCTCTCGATGGCTCAATATCCACTTACGCTGGCACACTTGGGCGGTTTAATTAGCATTTCTCTCTTCGCTATTTTATTTTGAGAGGCGAAATTGGTGCTCCTGTCTTTCCGCACTTTTTTGAGAGGCGAAATTGGTGCTCCTGTCTTTCCGCACTTTTTTGAGAGGCGAAATTGGTGCTCCTGTCTTTCCGCACTTTTTTGAGAGGCGAAATTGGTGCTCCTGTCTTTCCGCACTTTTTTGAGAGGCGAAATTGGTGCTCCTGTCTTTCCGCACTTTTTTGAGAGGCGAAATTGGTGCTCCTGTCTTTCCGCACTTTTTTGAGAGGCGAAATTGGTGCTCCTGTCTTTCCGCACTTTTTTGAGAGGCGAAATTGGTGCTCCTGTCTTTCCGCACTTTTTTGAGAGGCGAAATTGGTGCTCCTGTCTTTTTTCACGTAGTCGGAGGTTGAAATTGGGGCTCCTCTCAGTTCGCTCTTATTTTGAGAGACGAAATTGACGCTCCTCTCAGTTCGCTCTTTTTTTGAGAGGCGAAATTGGCGCTCCTCTCTGCACTTTTTTACTGGCGAAATTGGCTCTCCTCTCTTTTTGCACTTTTTTGAGTGTCGAAATTAGGGCTCCTCTCTTTTTGCACTTATTCGAGGGTTGAAATTAGGGCTCCTCTCTTTTTGCACTTATTCGAGGGTTGAAATTAGGGCTCCTCTCTTTTTGCACTTATTCGAGGGTTGAAATTAGGGCTCCTCTCTTTTTGCACTTATTCGAGGGTTGAAATTAGGGCTCCTCTCTTTTTGCACTTTTTCGAGGGTTGAAATTGGGGTTCCTCTCAGTTCGCTCTTATTTTGAGAGGCAAAATTGGCACTCCTCTCTTTCTGCACTTTTTTGAGTGTCGAAATTGGTGCTCCTCAATTTCTATCATCGTGAGAGGAGGGTGCCCATCACCTAAGCCGAACAGAACACGTGTGCCTAATCTTTTCAAACATGCTGTACATTTTGTTTTTCTTTCATTTTCTGTCGGTATCACGAAAGTGGAAAAGTTGCCAATTAGGATAACCCTGAAAACTTCCCATTCTTTATCGGGGTTATTTTTCCGGTGAATCAAAAGCGAGGCTAAAAATAGGTCCGCGAAATCAAACGTAAGCCGACTAGGTCTGGCTGTATGGGCACGTGAATGCCAAAATACCGTAAGTCCTATTTCAAAGAAAATATATAAACATTTAATCTTAGGTAGTATTAAAATGAGTTCGTATTAGGTAAGTAAAAATTAATTAGATCACTATTTATTGGAAATTACTTAGTACAATCTAGTACAGTGTTTAAAACTAACGCAAATAGTGGTTATTTTAAAGAAATTACAGGGGAACTATTACCAAGGCTTAATTCTTATATGACCGATTACAAAATTAAATTTTTTGCGTCTAAAAGCCGCTAAACAAGCACGCAAAATGTGAAGTTTGAGATGGCTAAATTAATAATAAATGCATTTACCTAATATATAGTTCAGAGTTCAAAGTTTGATCTATTTAAAAGCCGCTAAACAAGCACGCAAAATGTGAAGTTTGAGATGGCAAAATTAATAATAAATGCATTTACCTAATATATAGTTCAGAGTTCAAAGTTTGATCTATTTAAAAGCCGCTAAACAAGCACGCAAAATGTGAAGTTTGAGATGGCAAAATTAATAATAAATGCATTTACCTAATAAATAGTTCAGAGTTCAAAGTTTAATCTATTTAAAAATACAAACCTTTGAAGACGGAGAAAATGATTTTCGCGTTTGAGAAACTTAGTAATGGGTTGTACTGTATCGCTAGTGTTAATAAGATTAGTTTACATTTTATCAAAAGTAACAAAATAACTAAACATTTGGATAAATATTTACCAAAAGTAAACTGGCATTTTATTTTTGATTTCACTACCTAAAGCTCCAGCCTCTTCGCATATCCACTTTTTGGAACATCAACTTACATTGTCAGAGTATTATCATAGAAGATATAGAACAGGATTAGCATCTCAGCCGACTTAGGCTCGGGGTACATTAGGCCTATTAACTTCCGGTTTTGTTAAGACTTAACCAGGGTCTATTGAAATATATATTAACCGGAAGTAACCTGCGCAAGCCCTGGCTAGCTTTATAATATCGAGATATATTTTGAAGCCTTATTAAAAGTATACTTTCTATGCTATTGTCGGATTGATTGAAAAATATATTTTGAAAGTAATTATTTAACGCTTTAATTATTGGATTTGCTTAATCATTTATTAAGTTTAAGATTTTTATATGTACAAGAAAATTTCTTACAACTAGAAACATTTATCTCGGCGAACTAAGCAAAATTAGGCTACCAACAAAAAAAATTTAATTTCTCAACTTGTAGCCAATCAGAATGATCGCGACTACAGCGTCATCTTTTGGGGTTTCGTGCAGCAGTTATCTTACCCCTGTATAGGTGAAAATAAACTTACATAAATTTCCGAATTACGGATTTGACGATAGTGGTATTATCGAAAGGTGACTAAGAAATCAGTTTTCATCGTCAGTTTTTCTAAATTTCGTTGGTAAAAACTGGCAATGTCTTAAACTAAGATTTATCCTCAAAAACGAGCATTTTGGTATTAGCGCACTCTTGCTCTGAGAACAGCGTTAAGGAGAGAAAAATCGAGTAAATATATCAACCTGAAACCTTCAACTTAAAAATAAAGGGTAGGAAAAATATTACGTTAGCTGGGGAGACAATAATAGCAGATCCAAGACCATCTATTAAATTCCAATATAACCTAACCACGTCACGGTAACGTCATCCGGAAGATAAATATTTTTAGAGTTCCTTAATGCCCTTAGATTGGGGTGGAGTTGATGTAATTCAACAACCCTTTAGAGCCATTATTGAAGATTTAACGTGAGCCGACGTTAGAGAGGTTTAGCTTTTGTCCCGAAACGAATACGTGTACGGCAAACATATTAAAAGGGATAATTAAACTTGAGTATCTAATAGGTAATATACTTACAAAATATGTCACTTTGAAATCGACGATAAAACTCTCTTCGCTTGTTTACCTTTCGAAAAATAAGAACGCTTTCAATAATAAAAAATAAAGCTTACTTTGGACGTTAAAGGGAGTAGAAAGTTCCATACTTTTGGTGGATCACTTACAGTGTGTCAAAATTTATAGCCCGGTGGACCTAGTAACAGGGACCATACCACCGGAGGCCTATCATCATAGTGCCCTACACCAGCGTCCACCTAGCCCGGACAGGTGACAAATCCAGCATGGGTAGTAGTACCCTACTACTGATGGTCGCACCTTTGACGCGAGCCACTCAACCCAGAAGAAGGTGCAGCAACGGGTGGACCAATTCGCACACAGCAGTGGGATTCTGTAGCAACTCCAGCCGACACCCTACCTACGTAGGTAAAGAGTCAAACCCTTTGGAGAGAGCTCCTAAAGGCGAACCACGAGCACACAGCAGCCCAAGTTACCCGGCACAGCTGGCACCGGAGATCCCGGTGTGACTCCAAAAGGGAAACAGGACCGCCATGCCCTCATACGGAGGCCCGGCACCCCACAGCAGGCTACCCAATCCGGAGGTGGAGATAGGACCATTTAATCAGAGCTAACATCTCCCAGTGCGCCACCGCCCTTATGGGTTACAAGAGCCGGACCCCGACTCCCCGGTAAAGCCACCAGTTATTGCACACTCTAACCCATTTAGGGCCGGTGGATCACTTACAAGGAGACATCAAACTCGGGGATTAGTTAGACCTTCATGTACCTTGAAAGCCCCTAAAGGGAAAAGTTACAATGACCTTTCGTTTTGCCATGGAAACCAAAAGTGTTTTTGACAACTCAATTTTAAACTTTCTCTACGTAAAATAGCATGGCAAAATCTCGGTTTGTGATTTTCTAAATTTAAAAAAAGTTCAAAATTTTGGCAAAACAATTGGGTAAAATTGATAAAATTGGGTAATATCGATAAAAATGGGTAAAATCAATAAAATTTCGATAAAATCGTAAGGGTTTACAATCCGTGATTTTGCCATGCTAATTTACGTAAAGAAAATTTAAATTTGGTTGCCATGGCAAAATGAATGGCCATTGAAACTTTTTCCTTTAGGAGCTTTCAAGATACATGAAGGTCTACTTAACTCCCGAGTTTGAACAAAATCGGTGAGAAACACCTTGGGATAGGTCTAATTATTAGTTGCGCAATTCAGCCATCACGTTTAACAGAAGTTAGGATTTACTTGCGCAAGTCGTAGCAGACGTTTTTTAAAGAGAGTAATTTTTTTTCGAGATGGAGGATTTTATAGAAAGGCCTATTAAAGGTATACTTTTAGGTCAAAGTTCAGGGTTAGACCATCTACTGAATGAACGCATTTACGAATAACATAAACAATGTATCTATTTATATTTAGGGGGCTTCGTGGTCGAATGAAAAACGTCTTCGGTATGCGCTTAGACCATGGTGCCCGCGTATCGTCCCAACATAGTCCATAATAGCATAAATATATGTATTCTTGGTTCAACATTATTATTTCCGTGTAAACCGTCGTCTGTATCCCATAGAGACCACTCAGCTTGAAGCAGATGACCGAGGGGCTGACCACTATCTGTAATCGGTGTACAAGCCCGTAGCTTTGACTGATTACGTAATCGATTACAGATTTAGCACTACCAAATCCTCGCTGTAATCGGTGTACAGTATTTAAGGAAGTGGTTAGCCTCTCGCTATAAATAAATACATGTTATTTTATTTAATTTAGAGCAAGTTCCTACTTTATACTCCCTATAAGATAGACTCAACCGTTCTTAGTTAGCTAAATGTGTTCTTGGTTGATTCACGACGTACGCGTTTTCCCGCAACGTACTAAATCTCTCTTTTTAATGTTTGTGGAACGAAGGGAAAGGTAATGAAGTACTCAATGTCAAAACGCAGGCGGGTTCGGAATAGCGCGCGGTGGAAACATTATCAACCTTGAAAAGCTCGTAACTCCGCTCTAATCTGGCAGATTTTTCAAGGCGCGGATGACAGAGATCAGAGCGCCAAAAATTTATGACGTTGAAAAGCGGCCAGGATGACAACTACGCGTGTTTGACGTCGAAAGATTATTGACTCGGGAATTTCGCCATGGTTTAATCTTTTTTGAACCACGCTCTTTCGAGGAGGCACGCTACTAATTAAAATATAAATATTCGGGGATAAAGGAAGTTCGTTTTGTTAAGAACGTATTTAGGTCACTATAAGAACCTTCAACATTGACGTGAACGGCGGGAGAAGCTTTAGTTACTATAAATGCCGGCAGATGGAGTGTACGGCTTTGGTGCATTTAATAAGTCGTCGCTATAAGAACCTTCAACATTGACGTGAACGGCGGGAGAAGCTTTAGTTACCACAAATGCCGCCAGATGGGGTGTACGGCTTTGGTGCATTTAATACGTCGTCGCTTTAAGAACCTTCAACATTGACGTGAACGGCGGGATAAGCTTTAGTTACTACAAATGCCGCCAGATGGAGTGTACGGCTTTGGTGCATTTAATAAGTCGTCGCTATAAGAACCTTCAACATTGACGTGAACGGCGGGATAAGCTTTAGTTACTACAAATGCCACCAGATGGAGTGTACGGCTTTGGTGCATTTAATAAGTCGTCGCTATAAGAACCTTCAACATTGACGTGAACGGCGGGATAAGCTTTAGTTACTACAAATGCCGCCAGATGGAGTGTACGGCTTTGGTGCATTTAATAAGTCGTCGCTATAAGAACCTTCAATATTGACGTCAACGGCGGGATAAGCTTTAGTTACTACAAATGCCGCCAGATGGGGTGTACGGCTTTGGTGCATTTCATATTCGTCACTAAGAACCTTCAAAGAGAACAGGTGAGGGTTTATAGTTACTACTATGGCCACTAGGTTGTGTATACGACTTTGACTCATTGATTATTTTATCTAGTTGCATTTCTACTTGAGAGCAAAAGTCAAGCAACTCAAAAATAATTTTTTTTTAAACTAATTTTTAGTTTTTTTTATACTTATTATACTGAAATAATTTAAACATACTAAAAGGAAAGTTAATGCAATATTAAACATTCAGTAATTAGTTTAATGTACAAATCCTCGAGGATTCCTAATTCGAGCTTCTTTCAAAAGTCACGTATCTCGACTTGCTTGAATCGTGCCTCAAGTAGCGATTTGCAGTAACTGCTAAGAATAATAATATCTCATTGTATCGCCATCTGTACTTGCATCACTTGGATTTTAATATTATGTTTAATACGTAATTTAAATAGTATTTGCTTTCAAATAACTGCCGTAGATGGCGCCAAAATAAATACTGAAGTGGTGTATTATTGAAGAAACGCGTTTTATTCTATCAGTTTAGGAAAATGCTTTGTATGTAATATTATTTTCTCCCGTTTCTACGAAACTTCAATATTACATGCTTTCGAAAAACTGCCGTAGATGGCGCCAAAATAAATAATGAAGTGGCGTTTTCTGTATTGGTACATAATATTTCGATTGTCATTTACGAAGGGGCATTATATTTATATTTTAATTATTTTTGGCTCAATCGATTGTAAAAATTTGAAAAATAAGTGTTTTAAGTATTTGTCCCTAAGCCTTGGTCGAAAAAAATCTATTTATCAAATGTCAACGAAAAAAAACTTTACTGAATCCAACAAGTTACTTTATCGTCCACGATACTAAGCAATCCAGTTGTACAACAGTGTTTGGAAACGAAGTTGGCCTAAATACGTTCATGTGATAAAAAGGCTAGTTTAAAAAAATTGAAATATATGCTTATCGCTTTCTTTGAAACTGCTAAAAATAAAAGCTAACGGTAAACGACTAACTAAACTGCCGTTTCAACACAATATCGATTTTCGATCAAGCATTTTTAAGGCTTAAAATTCAATACCTGACCCTCCTCCTCACTGTATACTACAGCCTCGTTGGAAAATGTTGTTTATTACCTTTTGGGCTGTTTCCGGCGTAGGGCCGAGGCTTAGCAGCTCCACTATTTGGACGCATTTAGCCGCACTCTGCTAGCAATCAGAATTTCCGACGTAGTGGCTCGCGTTTATTACTCTTAGGGCATTCCCGAAAGCCAAGGCCTAAGACTGGGCATAAAGTCTTAATAATTCACTAGACTCCGCGAGTCTCTGGCACGACTGGCCCGCAGAGGGCCAATAGCTTCACCTGACCCCGTTTTTTACGCCATCTACCGGAAATACAAGGTAGAGAGTCTGGAGACGCGGGAAATTGATTTGATAGGGACATAAGCTATTTCAATGTATTAGAGACGAAATGTCGTAACTCCGGTAAGTACGGTTTTGCTGCGCTAATGGACTTTTGGTGTCTTAAAGGGAGTATGAACTTCTATAGTTATGATGAATCAACTAATTTCACATTTCAGCCGCCAGTTTTAACAGAAGCTAGGTTTAACTGGCGCTAGTCACGCTAGACGATTTTTGATTTAGTTTCTACTCCCTTTAAAGATAAACAAAGTAAAATCTGAGCAATATTACAGTAGCAATGTCACAATATAATTAAAAATTTCGTAAACCTATCACTTTATAATCTGAAACGCTAAGCCTTTTTAAACGACTTTATTTGATAAAAGCAGAAGTAAATGAACCGAAGTCATCGAAATAGCGCTCAGAATCGGAGGGCGTTTTCCTTATGAAAATGATCGAGTCAAATAAAAGTTAATTTCCATCCCCGTCGTTTGACGCGATAAAATGCACTTGGGAATTGTGGGTATAGCTATTTCTATGTATGAAAAATTGTTTCATAAAAGCAAAAAGGTTTAGGAGCGCGCAAAATTTCAAATTCGAGGTCAAAATGAAACTTCATAAGGAAAATGCCTCCAACATGGGGAGTATAGTAGTCTGATAACCTAGGTTCATTTACTTTTAATAAACGTAAAGCTCATTTTATATAAAACATTACGTACACACGAATAAATTATCTACTATTATATATAAATTACGCAGGGATGCCAAGAGCGGGCCCGGGGCCCTGTTAAAATGAAATTATAATTATTATTATTCTGGAAATAACTGTACGTATCAATGACAAACCGGGTTCTACAGGCTGCCGGAAATTAGGTTTTTTTTACCCAAATTAAATTACAAACTACAATTTGTATTACATTTTAAAAGGCTAATTTATCACTTGAACGTTTTAAA
The DNA here is from genome assembly GCF_980474605.1 of Leiobunum rupestre. NCBI lineage: Eukaryota > Metazoa > Arthropoda > Arachnida > Opiliones > Sclerosomatidae > Leiobunum > Leiobunum rupestre. The sequence goes on from NC_143394.1 coordinate 10,800,347, forward strand.
AGAGCGGCAATCTTGAATATCTAGTTTTAAACTTACACGAAATCATTCTTGGAAATCTTGTAAAATAGAATTCACACCTTGAAAGGGCGTCAAGTTGGCGAGAACGAAAGCAAGAATTCTTAGTACTATCGTTCCAATTTTGCTATTTCCCGCTCGAGCTCCGGAATAAGAGGTAAACCCTAAAATAATTTGAAGAAATTAAAATACTTACAAATAACTCGAGCAAATATAAAGACGCGAATCTCGGACCAAATAGATCTTCGAGTAAAAATCTAAATGAAACTAACTAACTAAACATGATTAGCAGGATAAGAATAAGAAGGAGGTAATCAATTTTCACCCAGATTTTTCAAACACTGTTAGGGGTTAACTGGCGTTAGTTACCTTCAAAACAAGTCGTACCAGATATTAGCAGAAGATTTTTCTGTGTAAAATATTCGTCGGTTGCTAATAGGCGATACTATAAAGTAAATTTGGTCTTAAACAACTTGTTAAAATGGGAAAACAAAATCACGTGACTACCTTTTCACAGCCAACTTCGATTCGGTAACTCGTGAAATAGTTCGCCGTGCGACGTTAAAGAAAAAATATTCCTTCCAGATACTGCAGACAGCTAATTAACTTACACTTTTCTATTACAAAATGTTTTAAATAATAATAATAATAAACCTAAAAATAATAATAATAATAATAATAATAATAATAATAAATAGATAATTTAGACCAATCGATCAAAATTTAAACCACCATTAGCCAAATAAAATGAATAATAGTTCGTATTTCTTAGGATAGATGGCGCTGCAGTTCTCCACAAAGTCACGTGACTACCATCTTTTCAGCCCCCTGGACTTAATAGTTTCGCCTATTGCTAGTAGGTATGGCCTATTGCTAGTAGGTATGGCCTATTGCTAGTAGGTATGGCCTATTGCTAGTAGGTATGGCCTATTTTTGTTGCGATGGTTTTAACATTAAGACGCGTATGGTGGTTAAGTGATTATTTTCCAAACAAGTTCGTGTGGGGTTTTACTTCGTGATCTATGACGTAGATTGATGTCACGGCGACTGATTTAAGGCGGGACTTGGAAAACAGCGTATACCGAAACTTACGACCTTTTGTATCTCAAGTTCTTCGACATACTGCAGGCTGTCTACTCGGCGAATGGCCGAGTTACTTAGGCGGATTAGGTAAGAATTAGGTTGGAAATGAGGGGAAAATGCGAAGTTTCTTTCGCGTAAGTGAATTTCTTTGAAAGCTTAACCTCGTTTTCGCGAATTTAAAAGCGAGTGAAATTTGGCCATTCTAAAGCCTAGTTCCCACTTGGCAAATTTTAGAGACGAATAAAATTTTCGCGCAACGAAAAAAGACGCGTTTTTTCGGTCGCTGGGGAAGTGCTTCTCACCATTGAGTTGGGAATAAATAGAGGTACAACTAAATCTGGCTGGCGCGGGACCAATTTCATTCAATAAGGAGACTTTATCAACTTTATCGTTCTACCGTGGCGGCATCTGTCTCTAGTGGTGGCAACTACATTGCAATTGAATTTTTTCACGAATCTAATCTGAAATTGAAATGTATGATTACTCGTAAAAAACAAACCTTCGAAGTTGTTTAAAAATAATTTTATTCTGTCAACACGATCCTTTTTAACTCAAGTTACGGTGAATTAGCTAATAATTATTTATTTTTAGCCTTATAACTTTACAAAATATAGATGGCGCTACCGCCTAATTATAAAGATGAATTTCGTACAGTCTTATCAGAACAGGTCCCGCGTAACCATGGCAACCAAAATCGTAATTGTAATTCAAGCAGTATTATTCCCAATTCAATGGTTCTCACTTTAGCGCGAAAATTTAAAAACGCTGAAAACAACTCGTGCGGGTTTTTAGTAATGTTTTAGGCCTAACATAAAACATCAGTTCAAAATGAACCAAATAGATGTTCCTGTTGATAATTTCAATAAATAAACGATTCTATTCGTGAGATAATTACCTTTACTTCAGTATCTTGGTCAAGTTGGCTGAGCCGCTTTTCTAAAGACCTAGGCTTAATAAGTGACGGACGGGAGCGGAATAGATCGAGGGAACGCGTTTTCTGATTGGCTGAAGCTTTTTATCACCAAGGTGTGGACGTCAAAAAATAGAACATTAGCTAGATACCGCGGAGACGCGACTTTAGTGGCGAATTTGAAAAAAATCGCAAATTTTATTCGCGAGCGTCAATTTTCCGCGCGAAAATTGTTTTTTTTTTCGCTAAGTGGGAACTAGGCTTTACAGAAAAAAAGTAGAAAGGTAGTCCAAGTGGGAAAAATAGTTAATGAATTTTCGTCATTCGTCTCAAACTAAATTGTTCACTCGCCTGCTTTTGACAATTTCTGTAAACATTCTAATATTTCAGATCTTTAAGTTAATTTGAATATTTTAGGTACAGCTAGAAGTTGATGATTAACCCCTCGCGTTTGACACGTTTTAGGCATATTCTAATAGGCGATAATTTATAGCCACACCTGATGCGTACACCGTCTCAGGGCTAAAAGTTCGCGACAAAGTTAGTCTAAATGCACTTTAGTCCAATGAGCGTATTTCATCGTCGTGAATTCCGCTTCACCCAAACTAAAGTGTTACGAAATCATATCTATCCATCTAAACGAGTTGTTCAAAATCTAAAAAATTTTAAGTTTGGTTTGCTTAATTTTGAATTTTGAGGTTCGTTATCCAAATTTCCGTTGGGGTTGGGGCCTTCTAAAGCTCAAGGAAAAAAAGGGTATGGTAGTTGCAAATGCAGTGGATTTTTAGTTGGATTAGTCTCTTTAAAAAAAAATCCAAATATATTTTCTTTTTAAATTCAAGGATTTGTATCTTTTGGTGTATTTGGATTTTCCCCTCAGTTTGTATTTTTACTGGATTTATGTATTTGTCAAAATCCACCATTTGTATTTTTACTGGATTTGCGTATTTGTCAAAAATCCACCATTTGTATTTTTACTGGATTTGCGTATTTGTCAAAAATCCACCATTTGTATTTTTACTGGATTTGTGTATTTGTCAAAAATCCACCATTTGTATTTTTACTGGATTTGTGTATTTGTCAAAAATCCACCATTTGTATTTTTTACTGGATTTGTGTATTTGTCAAAAATCCACCATTTGTATTTTTACTGAATTTGTGTATTTGTCAAAAATGCACCAGTTGTATTTTTACTGGATTTGCGTATTTGTCAAAAATCCACCATTTGTATTTTACTAGATTTGCGTATTTGTCAAAAATCCACTATTTGTATTTTTACTAGATTTGCGTATTTGTCAAAAATCCACTATTTGTATTTTTACTAGATTGCGTATTTGTCAAAAATCCACCATTTGTATTTTTATTAGATTTGCGTATTTGTCAAAAATCCACCATTTGTATTTTTACTAGATTTGCGTATTTGTCAAAAATCCACCATTTGTATTTTTACAAGATTTGTGAATTGGTTTCAAGAAAACGTTTGTACCTCAGAATTTAAAAATCAGTTTTTTTAGGTATTTTTAAGAAATTTTTGAAATTTTGCTGTCTATAGGCTCCCTTTAAAGGGCCTAGCAACACCACTGGAAACTGAACAGTAACTTAACATTCCACAATTTATTAACTTTATGCTAAAATAAAATTAGTTTTAGTTTTTGACCGAATTTATTATAAATAAATACATTTATTTTTATACATGCAAATTGTTTTTTGTTTGCTTGTCGGTGTCTGTATGCTTCTGATGTTATTACTGACGTGAAAACCAATGCTAGACTCACCCTAGATTTTTAAAATTGCAACCATAAATTGATTCATATTTGCTCAGTTTCTGCGTACATTTTGTTTTATAGTTTATTACTACTTAAATCAATTATGCGATAAAATAGTTTAGTAAGACCCACTCAATTTAAACTTAACCTTTTACGAGAAAACTGACACTTTTGGTAATTTGAACTTAACTTTCAATCAAATACACTTCCAATTCAATCAAATGCACTTCCCTTTCGATCAATAGCACTTGACTTTCGATCAAATGAGCTTCACTTTCGATCAAATGCACTTCACTTTCGATCAAATGCACTTCACTTTCGATCAAATGCGCTTCACTTTCGATCAAATGCACTTCACTTTCGATCAAATGAGCTTCACTTTCGATCAAATGCACTTCACTTTCGATCAAATGAGCTTCACTTTCGATCAAATGCACTTTACTTTCGATCCAATGAACTTCACTTTCGATCCAATAAACTTCACTTTCGATCAAATGAACTTCACTTTCGATCAAATGAACTTCACTTACGATCAAATGCACATCACTTTCGATCAAATGCACTTCACTTTCGATCAAATGCACATATCTTTCGATCAAATGCACTTCACTTTCGATCAAATGCACTTCACTTTCGATCAAATGCACTTCACTTTCGATCAAATGCACTTCACTTTCGATCAAATGCACTTCACTTTCGATCAAATGCACTTCTATCAAAAGGACCCTCTGTTGATCGTTTGGAATTATATCAAATGTGTCGATACCCGTCGGCCCCCTTTTTTGTATCGGCCCTTATAAGATTTTGGAGGCCCTGGTTAGTTTCCTAAAGCTTCGAAAATATGGTAATTTTTTCTAAACAAATTCAATATCTGTGCTTAGTTTAATAAATCTAAGTAGAATTTTAAGAAATTTAAAAATTATCTCACCAACAGTTTTGCTAAATTTAAATTTTTCGGCCCCTCTCTGTGGGATTTGCGTAGTCCATGAAACATGGCATTTGTTATTTCCTTCTAACAGTTACGTAATATTAGTTACGTATGTAATCAATTTATTATGTACGACACATTTCTTAAACATATGAATTTTTGATAAATTACCAGTTTTGTGTTGGCATAATTATGGCTTATAGCAAATTTATGGTTTGTTAGTCTAAATATGGCTTCATTAAAATACCAGTTTATAGGCTCCTTCGCAATATAATCCTTAAAACGCAACTTAGGTCAATTTCAATGCCAATTTCGATCGATAAAACTGAAATAAATTCGGAATGAGAACCAATTTGAAGCGATAGCTTTGCTTAAATAATATCTAATTTTATAAAATTATGCTTGAGTCAAACAAATTTGAGGAAATCGCAATAAAGTTCAATTTCCTAACTAGAAATTGAATCAAATATATCACATTTTGAATATGTAATATTCAAAGTTGAATTTGGAACTGAATAAGTTTGGATATAATTTTAGAATCACATTTAATTGACCATTTTCGTAAGGTAACGTATCCCTCTAGATATTTATGTACCTTCGCAAGTTCGACAAAAATGGTAAACAATAGTAATTAAATTTACACATGAAATTCCATACATATATCACGTGTTTCATTTCTAATAATGATTAAAATTGTAAATATTAATTAATTGTAATATTTATATATTAGTCATATTTTTCCATTGTAATATTTATATATTAGTCATATTTTTCCATTGTAATATTTATATATTAGTCATATTTTTCCATTGTAATATTTATATATTAGTCATATTTTTCCATTGTAATATTTATATATTAGTCATATTTTTCCATTGTAATATTTATATATTAGTCATATTTTTCCATTGTAATATTTATATATTAGTCATATTTTTCCATTGTAATATTTATATATTAGTCATATTTTTCCATTGTAATATTTATATATTAGTCATATTTTTCCATTGTAATATTTATATATTAGTCATATTTTTCCATTGTAATATTTATATATTAGTCATATTTTTCCATTGTAATATTTATATATTAGTCATATTTTTCCATTGTAATATTTATATTTTTCCATTGTAATATTTATACAGGGTGTCTCAATTTGCTCGATCAGGCCATTTTTCTCAAAATGTATTTATGCTAGGGTTCTGAAATTTTCGGGGTTTATTTGTTAGGTATGGAAGGCTTTGGTTACTATATTTCAGAAAAATCGAACGATTTTGTGCCGTTTAGGAAAATTTATTTTTTCACCGGTTGTTTCAATAGAAAAGTTGTAGGGCATAGTCGAAAGTGTAAAAATAATTTTGGTTCGGTTGAAAAAGACCTATTTTTCACTGAGTTTGGAGGTCGGGGGAAAAAACAAGTTGTACTAGCAGGCAATAGCCTTTAACGTAAACAATCGTACATAATCACAACACACATGTACATTTATTTTAGGGAACTTATGCTTTCAGCTATGTAGTTAATAATCAGATCTGCAAAAAGTTATTGTTAAAGAAAACAAGTTGGCAAGCCAAAATATACCTCTCCTCGGAAGAATTGTCCCTAGTGGTATTAATTTCTCGAGATAACCCTTAAAGATATATCTCCGCAATTTAGAGTTATTTGTTAAAAATATTAACCCATTTCTATCCCGCCCGGTATAAAATTTTTATTATAATTAAAATAATTGAGACGAAACGACCAATTTTAATTTATTCAGAATATCATAAGTTAAGTAGTTACAACAGTAAGTTAGACGTACTATAACAATGCACAATTGAATTAAACCCTTTTACAGAACAAGTTTATCAGTTAAATATAATACGAAGCAAATTTTAATGAAATAAATATCTACAGAGGCTTTTTGGAATTACTCGCTTACGAAATACTTGCCGCATCTTTAACGCTCATTTTATTTCAACACTCGCCCTTGATGAAGATACCGTAGATATCTGGTAGTGGACGACTCGTTCACTTCCTGTTGACGTTGTGACGCATACCACATGAAAAAGACCAATGCCGTCCAATTTCCAATATCATATAATGACTCGCACACCCAAGAAATCATTGACTGCGTTAGAAATCGTAGATATCCAAATATCCACACCAAATGTATTTACAAGAAGCAAAAACCTTACCATCAACAAAGCACAGAGAGCCACTTGACTAACCGCCAGCTTTTAAAGCAATTAACGTTAAATTATCTCCTTTGAATTAACAGAACTATATATAGGTCGTTAAGAAAGTGGACCACCCACAGGGTCTACCCTTTAACCCTCTAATCTCGGCTGACTGCGCTAAAACAAGATTTAACCTTTAAAAAATACCAGATTAGGCCTTCATAAATTCATTAATAAAAAAAGACTTTATTACCTATTATGCTTACGATGCCTGTCTTAATTTCAGTGAATCTAAGCAGCTATCGGTGGTTCTGTGGTAGAGCGCTCGACTGCCAAGCCGAATGGTCTGGGTTCGAAACCTGGGTGGCGCATTTGTTTTTAATCAATAGAGAAACGCTAAATTAGAATTTCTTCGATGCAATAATTTCAATTTCAGTTCTATTTCAATTAAACCAAAATTTCGTACTCTATTAAATACGCTTCCGATAAAGCTGAAGGTCTAATTTTCAATAAGGCGTAACAAGTGTCGGTGGTTCTGTGGTAGAACGTCCGCCTGTCAATCAGGAGGTCTCGGGTTCAAATCCCGCCCGATGCGATCGCAAATTGATACTAAGACGAATACCGTGTACAACTGGTGGAAACCCTGCCATTGGACGTTGAGAGGTAGCATTACACTCAGCACTCGGTCCGTCCCAAAGTCATTAAGAAGAAGTTGGAGAGAAAACGCCCATATAAACACAACAGACTCAACATGCACATCCATCAGAACACAAACACAACAAATTCAACACTCACAACCTACGCATAAACATTACAAAAACCATAATACACCAAACCGTCACGACGGTGAGCGAAAAAACCCCATCCAAACCAAACCGCAAATGCATCCGTTAACGCTCACCGTCGCACGGTGGGTTTGCCAACCCTTTGAGAAACTGCGTACGCAGTGATTACACTTTGCACCGAAAATGCGAACGCGTTCGCAGTCCTGACAGACAGACACACCCACAGACCCACCCACAGACAGACACGGTCGTTGTATAACCCCTCCTAGGGGACTTTGTCCCCTCGGAGAGGTAATTATTACGTTCAACACCTAATTAGACACAGTAGACAAAGACCGCGTCTTCCATTTCGACGTGGTTACGAGTAAGATCATCAAACAAAGATTTGTAGACCAAAAATTACGCTTATTTTTCTTTTGTTGTTTTTTTAACGTGAAATATCAATTGTCCGAGTAGTATTTAAAGCGTTTACATTTCAAAGTTAAAACATTATCTCAGCTTAGCCGATTGTTGTCCAGTATGCCTCTTTACACTCGAGATCAGCGCGCTCATATGCTAGAATTATTTTACGGAGAAGGTCGTCGTAATGTTACTCTAGTAAGTCAGTTATTTAGACGAAGATTTCCCAATTGCAGACCAAGTCATTCGACGGTTCTTAGAGTGGTCCGCGACTTCGACAACTGGGGTAATATCAATCCGAGGTTTCGTGGTCGTGGTCTCCAGGACATCGACATGGAAAACACCATACTTGCCTACTTCGTCGCCTATCCTCGAGCGAGCGTCAGGACTGCCAGCTTTGACTTAGGGTTGGATCGAAACTACGTTTCACTCAAAAGACACCATTTTCATCCTTATCGAGCGACACTTCACCAAGAACTGAATGACGGTGGTAGACAGCGCCGACTCGACTTCTGCAATTGGTTTTGCCTCATGGCTGACGCACACCAGGATTTTCACGATCAACTACTGATGTCCGACGAATGTTCATTCGGAAGAGATGGGCCTTTCAACCGTCAAAACCAACATATGTGGGACTACGAGAATCTACACTGGGGATTTCCTCACCGCCACCAAGTGCAGTTTCGCTTAAATGTGTGGGCTGGTCTGTTAGGTGACAGAATTATTGGCCCGTTCTTCCTTCCAAATCGTCTGAACGGTCAAAACTACTTGGAGTTCCTTCAAAATGAAATATCCAACGTGTTGGACGACATTCCTCTGGCCGAGTAAAGACGCATCTGGTTCCAGCAAGACGGGGCGCCACCTCATCAATATCGTGACGTGGTTGCATATCTAAACGACGAGTTTCCTGAAAGATGGATCGGAAGAACTGGTCCTGTTCGTTGGCCTGCAAGATCCCTTGATCTAACACCACTCGACTTTTTTCTTTTGGGATTGGTAAACGACTACGTATACAAAACACCTGTGACGAGCGTTGAAGATTTACGACAAAGAATCATCGAAGCATGTCGCCGGGTGACTCCAGAAATGGTTCGGGGAACATTTCGCAATATGCAACATCGTGCATATTTGTGAATTGCATCAGAAGGTGGCATTTTTGAAAACCTTTTGTAGAAGTCATTAAAAACATTTGTCACTTGGGATAATTATTATTTGTTTATTTTTCGATATCTTATAACTGAAATGCATGTTACCTACAATTCGTTAAAGGCTATTGCCTGCTAGTACAACTTGTTTTTCCCCCGACCTCCAAACTCAGTGAAAAATAGGTCTTTTTCAACCGAACCAAAATTATTTTTACACTTTCGACTATGCCCTACAACTTTTCTATTGAAACAACCGGTGAAAAAATAAATTTTCCTAAACGGCACAAAATCGTTCGATTTTTCTGAAATATAGTAACCAAAGCCTTCCATACCTAACAAATAAACCCCGAAAATTTCAGAACCCTAGCATAAATACATTTTGAGAAAAATGGCCTGATCGAGCAAATTGAGACACCCTGTATAAATATTACAATGGAAAAATATAAATATTACAATGGAAAAATATGACTAATATATAAATATTACAATGGAAAAATATGACTAATATATAAATATTACAATGGAAAAATATGACTAATATATAAATATTACAATGGAAAAATATGACTAATATATAAATATTACAATGGAAAAATATGACTAATATATAAATATTACAATGGAAAAATATGACTAATATATAAATATTACAATGGAAAAATATGACTAATATATAAATATTACAATGGAAAAATATGACTAATATATAAATATTACAATGGAAAAATATGACTAATATATAAATATTACAATGGAAAAATATGACTAATATATAAATATTACAATTAATTAATATTTACAATTTTAATCATTATTAGAAATGAAACACGTGATATATGTATGGAATTTCATGTGTAAATTTAATTACTATTGTTTACCATTTTTGTCGAACTTGCGAAGGTACATAAATATCTAGAGGGATACGTTACCTTACCAAAATGGTCAATTAAATGTGATTCTAAAATTATATCCAAACTTATTCAGTTCCAAATTCAACTTTGAATATTACATATTCAAAATGTGATATATTTGATTCAATTTCTAGTTAGGAAATTGAACTTTATTGCGATTTCCTCAAATTTGTTTGACTCAAGCATAATTTTATAAAATTAGATATTATTTAAGCAAAGCTATCGCTTCAAATTGGTTCTCATTCCGAATTTATTTCAGTTTTATCGATCGAAATTGGCATTGAAATTGACCTAAGTTGCGTTTTAAGGATTATATTGCGAAGGAGCCTATAAACTGGTATTTTAATGAAGCCATATTTAGACTAACAAACCATAAATTTGCTATAAGCCATAATTATGCCAACACAAAACTGGTAATTTATCAAAAATTCATATGTTTAAGAAATGTGTCGTACATAATAAATTGATTACATACGTAACTAATATTACGTAACTGTTAGAAGGAAATAACAAATGCCATGTTTCATGGACTACGCAAATCCCACAGAGAGGGGCCGAAAAATTTAAATTTAGCAAAACTGTTGGTGAGATAATTTTTAAATTTCTTAAAATTCTACTTAGATTTATTAAACTAAGCACAGATATTGAATTTGTTTAGAAAAAATTACCATATTTTCGAAGCTTTAGGAAACTAACCAGGGCCTCCAAAATCTTATAAGGGCCGATACAAAAAAGGGGGCCGACGGGTATCGACACATTTGATATAATTCCAAACGATCAACAGAGGGTCCTTTTGATAGAAGTGCATTTGATCGAAAGTGAAGTGCATTTGATCGAAAGTGAAGTGCATTTGATCGAAAGTGAAGTGCATTTGATCGAAAGTGAAGTGCATTTGATCGAAAGTGAAGTGCATTTGATCGAAAGATATGTGCATTTGATCGAAAGTGAAGTGCATTTGATCGAAAGTGATGTGCATTTGATCGTAAGTGAAGTTCATTTGATCGAAAGTGAAGTTCATTTGATCGAAAGTGAAGTTTATTGGATCGAAAGTGAAGTTCATTGGATCGAAAGTAAAGTGCATTTGATCGAAAGTGAAGCTCATTTGATCGAAAGTGAAGTGCATTTGATCGAAAGTGAAGCTCATTTGATCGAAAGTGAAGTGCATTTGATCGAAAGTGAAGCGCATTTGATCGAAAGTGAAGTGCATTTGATCGAAAGTGAAGTGCATTTGATCGAAAGTGAAGCTCATTTGATCGAAAGTCAAGTGCTATTGATCGAAAGGGAAGTGCATTTGATTGAATTGGAAGTGTATTTGATTGAAAGTTAAGTTCAAATTACCAAAAGTGTCAGTTTTCTCGTAAAAGGTTAAGTTTAAATTGAGTGGGTCTTACTAAACTATTTTATCGCATAATTGATTTAAGTAGTAATAAACTATAAAACAAAATGTACGCAGAAACTGAGCAAATATGAATCAATTTATGGTTGCAATTTTAAAAATCTAGGGTGAGTCTAGCATTGGTTTTCACGTCAGTAATAACATCAGAAGCATACAGACACCGACAAGCAAACAAAAAACAATTTGCATGTATAAAAATAAATGTATTTATTTATAATAAATTCGGTCAAAAACTAAAACTAATTTTATTTTAGCATAAAGTTAATAAATTGTGGAATGTTAAGTTACTGTTCAGTTTCCAGTGGTGTTGCTAGGCCCTTTAAAGGGAGCCTATAGACAGCAAAATTTCAAAAATTTCTTAAAAATACCTAAAAAAACTGATTTTTAAATTCTGAGGTACAAACGTTTTCTCGAAACCAATTCACAAATCTTGTAAAAATACAAATGGTGGATTTTTGACAAATACGCAAATCTAGTAAAAATACAAATGGTGGATTTTTGACAAATACGCAAATCTAATAAAAATACAAATGGTGGATTTTTGACAAATACGCAATCTAGTAAAAATACAAATAGTGGATTTTTGACAAATACGCAAATCTAGTAAAAATACAAATAGTGGATTTTTGACAAATACGCAAATCTAGTAAAATACAAATGGTGGATTTTTGACAAATACGCAAATCCAGTAAAAATACAACTGGTGCATTTTTGACAAATACACAAATTCAGTAAAAATACAAATGGTGGATTTTTGACAAATACACAAATCCAGTAAAAAATACAAATGGTGGATTTTTGACAAATACACAAATCCAGTATCGCTTCAAATTGGTTCTCATTCCGAATTTATTTCAGTTTTATCGATCGAAATTGGCATTGAAATTGACCTAAGTTGCGTTTTAAGGATTATATTGCGAAGGAGCCTATAAACTGGTATTTTAATGAAGCCATATTTAGACTAACAAACCATAAATTTGCTATAAGCCATAATTATGCCAACACAAAACTGGTAATTTATCAAAAATTCATATGTTTAAGAAATGTGTCGTACATAATAAATTGATTACATACGTAACTAATATTACGTAACTGTTAGAAGGAAATAACAAATGCCATGTTTCATGGACTACGCAAATCCCACAGAGAGGGGCCGAAAAATTTAAATTTAGCAAAACTGTTGGTGAGATAATTTTTAAATTTCTTAAAATTCTACTTAGATTTATTAAACTAAGCACAGATATTGAATTTGTTTAGAAAAAATTACCATATTTTCGAAGCTTTAGGAAACTAACCAGGGCCTCCAAAATCTTATAAGGGCCGATACAAAAAAGGGGGCCGACGGGTATCGACACATTTGATATAATTCCAAACGATCAACAGAGGGTCCTTTTGATAGAAGTGCATTTGATCGAAAGTGAAGTGCATTTGATCGAAAGTGAAGTGCATTTGATCGAAAGTGAAGTGCATTTGATCGAAAGTGAAGTGCATTTGATCGAAAGTGAAGTGCATTTGATCGAAAGTGAAGTGCATTTGATCGAAAGTGAAGTGCATTTGATCGAAAGTGATGTGCATTTGATCGTAAGTGAAGTTCATTTGATCGAAAGTGAAGTTCATTTGATCGAAAGTGAAGTTTATTGGATCGAAAGTGAAGTTCATTGGATCGAAAGTAAAGTGCATTTGATCGAAAGTGAAGCTCATTTGATCGAAAGTGAAGTGCATTTGATCGAAAGTGAAGCGCATTTGATCGAAAGTGAAGTGCATTTGATCGAAAGTGAAGTGCATTTGATCGAAAGTGAAGCTCATTTGATCGAAAGTCAAGTGCTATTGATCGAAAGGGAAGTGCATTTGATTGAATTGGAAGTGTATTTGATTGAAAGTTAAGTTCAAATTACCAAAAGTGTCAGTTTTCTCGTAAAAGGTTAAGTTTAAATTGAGTGGGTCTTACTAAACTATTTTATCGCATAATTGATTTAAGTAGTAATAAACTATAAAACAAAATGTACGCAGAAACTGAGCAAATATGAATCAATTTATGGTTGCAATTTTAAAAATCTAGGGTGAGTCTAGCATTGGTTTTCACGTCAGTAATAACATCAGAAGCATACAGACACCGACAAGCAAACAAAAAACAATTTGCATGTATAAAAATAAATGTATTTATTTATAATAAATTCGGTCAAAAACTAAAACTAATTTTATTTTAGCATAAAGTTAATAAATTGTGGAATGTTAAGTTACTGTTCAGTTTCCAGTGGTGTTGCTAGGCCCTTTAAAGGGAGCCTATAGACGATGGATCGGAAGAACTGGTCCTGTTCGTTGGCCTGCAAGATCCCTTGATCTAACACCACTCGACTTTTTTCTTTTGGGATTGGTAAACGACTACGTATACAAAACACCTGTGACGAGCGTTGAAGATTTACGACAAAGAATCATCGAAGCATGTCGCCGGGTGACTCCAGAAATGGTTCGGGGAACATTTCGCAATATGCAACATCGTGCATATTTGTGAATTGCATCAGAAGGTGGCATTTTTGAAAACCTTTTGTAGAAGTCATTAAAAACATTTGTCACTTGGGATAATTATTATTTGTTTATTTTTCGATATCTTATAACTGAAATGCATGTTACCTACAATTCGTTAAAGGCTATTGCCTGCTAGTACAACTTGTTTTTCCCCCGACCTCCAAACTCAGTGAAAAATAGGTCTTTTTCAACCGAACCAAAATTATTTTTACACTTTCGACTATGCCCTACAACTTTTCTATTGAAACATTTTGCGTGACACCTACCGGTGAAAAAAATAAATTTTCCTAAACGGCACAAAATCGTTCGATTTTTCTGAAATATAGTAACCAAAGCCTTCCATACCTAAAAAATAAACCCTGAAAATTTCAGAACCCTAGCATAAATACATTTTGAGAAAATTGGCCTGATCGAGCAAATTGAGACACCCTGTATATTAGTCACATTTTTCCATTGTAATATTTATATATTAGTCATATTTTTCCATTGTAATATTTATATATTAGTCATATTTTTCCATTGTAATATTTATATATTAGTCATATTTTTCCATTGTAATATTTATATTATTAGTCATATTTTTCCATTGTAATATTTATATATTAGTCATATTTTTCCATTGTTATATTTATATATTAGTCATATTTTTCCATTGTAATATTTATATATTAGTAAAATTTTTCCATTGTAATATTTATATATTAGTCATATTTTTCCATTGTAATATTTATATATTAGTCATATTTTTCCATTGTAATATTTATATATTAGTCATATTTTTCCATTGTAATATTTATATATTAGTCATATTTTTCCATTGTAATATTTATATTATTAGTCATATTTTTCCATTGTAATATTTATATATTAGTCATATTTTTCCATTGTAATATTTATATATTAGTCATATTTTTCCATTGTAATATTTATATATTAGTCATATTTTTCCATTGTAATATTTATATATTAGTCATATTTTTCCATTGTAATATTTATATATTAGTCATATTTTTCCATTGTAATATTTATATATTAGTCATATTTTTCCATTGTAATATTTATATATTAGTCATATTTTTCCATTGTAATATTTATATATTAGTCATATTTTTCCATTGTAATATTTATATATTAGTCATATTTTTCCATTGTAATATTTATATATTAGTCATATTTTTCCATTGTAATATTTATATATTAGTCATATTTTTCCATTGTAATATTTATATATTAGTCATATTTTTCCATTGTAATATTTATATATTAGTCATATTTTTCCATTGTAATATTTATATATTAGTCATATTTTTCCATTGTAATATTTATATATTAGTCATATTTTTCCATTGTAATATTTATATATTAGTCATATTTTTCCATTGTAATATTTATATATTAGTCATATTTTTCCATTGTAATATTTATATATTAGTCATATTTTTCCATTGTAATATTTATATATTAGTCATATTTTTCCATTGTAATATTTATATATTAGTCATATTTTTCCATTGTAATATTTATATATTAGTCATATTTTTCCATTGTAATATTTATATATTAGTCATATTTTTCCATTGTAATATTTATATATTAGTCATATTTTTCCGTTGTAATATTTATATATTAGTCATATTTTTCCATTGTAATATTTATATATTAGTCATATTTTTCCATTGTAATATTTATATTATTAGTCATATTTTTCCATTGTAATATTTATATATTAGTCATATTTTTCCATTGTAATATTTATATATTAGTCATATTTTTCCATTGTAATATTTATATATTAGTCAAATTTTTCCATTGTAATATTTATATATTAGTCGTATTTTTCCATTGTAATATTTATATATTAGTCGTATTTTTCCATTGTAATATTTATATATTAGTCATATTTTTCCATTGTAATATTTATATATTAGTCATATTTTTCCATTGTAATATTTATATATTAGTCATATTTTTCCATTGTAATATTTATATATTAGTCATATTTTTCCATTGTAATATTTATATATTAGTCATATTTTTCCATTGTAATATTTATATATTAGTCATATTTTTCCATTGTAATATTTATATATTAGTCATATTTTTCCATTGTAATATTTATATATTAGTCATATTTTTCCATTGTAATATTTATATATTAGTCATATTTTTCCATTGTAATATTTATATATTAGTCATATTTTTCCATTGTAATATTTATATATTAGTAAAATTTTTCCATTGTAATATTTATATATTAGTCATATTTTTCCATTGTAATATTTATATATTAGTCATATTTTTCCATTGTAATATTTATATATTAGTCATATTTTTCCATTGTAATATTTATGTTATTAGTCATATTTTTCCATTGTAATATTTATATATTAGTCATATTTTTCCATTGTAATATTTATATATTAGTCATATTTTTCCATTGTAATATTTATATATTAGTCATATTTTTCCATTGTAATATTTATATATTAGTCATATTTTTCCATTGTAATATTTATATATTAGTCATATTTTTCCATTGTAATATTTATATATTAGTCATATTTTTCCATTGTAATATTTATATATTAGTCATATTTTTCCATTGTAATATTTATATATTAGTCATATTTTTCCATTGTAATATTTATATATTAGTCATATTTTTCCATTGTAATATTTATATATTAGTCATATTTTTCCATTGTAATATTTATATATTAGTCATATTTTTCCATTGTAATATTTATATATTAGTCATATTTTTCCATTGTAATATTTATATATTAGTCATATTTTTCCATTGTAATATTTATATATTAGTCATATTTTTCCATTGTAATATTTATATATTAGTCATATTTTTCCATTGTAATATTTATATATTAGTCATATTTTTCCATTGTAATATTTATATATTAGTCATATTTTTCCATTGTAATATTTATATATTAGTCATATTTTTCCATTGTAATATTTATATATTAGTCATATTTTTCCATTGTAATATTTATATATTAGTCATATTTTTCCATTGTAATATTTATATATTAGTCATATTTTTCCATTGTAATATTTATATATTAGTCATATTTTTCCATTGTAATATTTATATATTAGTCATATTTTTCCATTGTAATATTTATATATTAGTCATATTTTTCCATTGTAATATTTATATATTAGTCATATTTTTCCGTTGTAATATTTATATATTAGTCATATTTTTCCGTTGTAATATTTATATATTAGTCATATTTTTCCATTGTAATATTTATATATTAGTCATATTTTTCCATTGTAATATTTATATTATTAGTCATATTTTTCCATTGTAATATTTATATATTAGTCATATTTTTCCATTGTAATATTTATATATTAGTCATATTTTTCCATTGTAATATTTATATATTAGTCAAATTTTTCCATTGTAATATTTATATATTAGTCGTATTTTTCCATTGTAATATTTATATATTAGTCGTATTTTTCCATTGTAATATTTATATATTAGTCATATTTTTCCATTGTAATATTTATATATTAGTCATATTTTTCCATTGTAATATTTATATATTAGTCATATTTTTCCATTGTAATATTTATATATTAGTCATATTTTTCCATTGTAATATTTATATATTAGTCATATTTTTCCATTGTAATATTTATATATTAGTCATATTTTTCCATTGTAATATTTATATATTAGTCATATTTTTCCATTGTAATATTTATATATTAGTCATATTTTTCCATTGTAATATTTATATTATTAGTCATATTTTTCCATTGTAATATTTATATATTAGTCATATTTTTCCATTGTAATATTTATATATTAGTCATATTTTTCCATTGTAATATTTATATATTAGTCATATTTTTCCATTGTAATATTTATATATTAGTCATATTTTTCCATTGTAATATTTATATATTAGTCATATTTTTCCATTGTAATATTTATATATTAGTCATATTTTTCCATTGTAATATTTATATATTAGTCATATTTTTCCATTGTAATATTTATATATTAGTCATATTTTTCCATTGTAATATTTATATATTAGTCATATTTTTCCATTGTAATATTTATATATTAGTCATATTTTTCCATTGTAATATTTATATATTAGTCATATTTTTCCATTGTAATATTTATATATTAGTCATATTTTTCCATTGTAATATTTATATATTAGTCATATTTTTCCATTGTAATATTTATATATTAGTCATATTTTTCCATTGTAATATTTATATATTAGTCATATTTTTCCATTGTAATATTTATATTATTAGTCATATTTTTCCATTGTAATATTTATATATTAGTCATATTCCATTGTAAAAAATGTTATAAAGTAAAATTTTTTTCTACAAATATAGAGAGATAAATTATCTAAGAAGCGTGGCATTTCCTTCTGTTCGTAGTTAATAATATGACGTTACTTATGGCTCAAATTTCTGGTCGTACTTAATGATAATACGTTACTTATGGCTCCAAGTAGATGAAAGAGTACACGTCTATACAATTTTCAAAGAGCGTTTAAAAAGCGAAAACAAGAATCATCTAAAATGACACTCGGAGTTAACTGACTGTACATTGTCATTAAAAGTTTGGATCGTGTTTTAATTACGTAAAGGGATTTTGAACGAAAACCCTTTTAATATTTTAATATATGCAAAGAATTAAGAGGAGGGGTAGTGAACCTAATATTTCGCTGGATTTCTGGTTTCCTCCCATAATCCCATTATCTGGCGCTGTTTTGAGGCTAAGGACACGCCTAATCAATAGTCATTAAATAAGCTTTCCCGCCTAAGCCTTGGCAACGATTTTTACTGAAACCTAATCAGGTCAAATTACCGTTAATGTCAACAACACCATCCATAAATCTCAAGGCCTTTGACGTGCACTTCGGAAACACAAAGATTTCAAATATGTCTAAACGTTAATTAAACTTTAAAGGGGCCGATCACTTTCGTACTGTCTATAAATTTTATAAACTATTAGCAGAAGCGTATAATACTTGTTTTACTCCGCGTAACGATGTACATTTTTGGTATATTTTACCGATTTTATAGTTTTAAATTTATTTATTTAATAAGCTGCACATTAAGCCAGGGGCGTTTGTATGTACATCGGTACATTTTATACAACAAATAAAGAAAAATATTAATTATCCAGGGGGTTAAATAAAGCCATGACAGATTTACGAAAAGTAGAACGACACTTAATTGAAATTATTTCAATTGGCAAATCATTCCAGTCATAAATAACATTATAGGCAAATGAATTTAGACGAACATTAGTTCTAGCACTAGGTTTACACAATTTCAAAATATTACCTCTAGTTCAAGTGAAAGGGTTGAGAGTAAAAAAAATCGAAAAATTTACATTTAGGTTTTTGTTAAAAAAATCATGGAGGAGGTAAAGAGAGACTTTAATAACGAATTTCCAGTGCACTATTTCTTTTCACAAAACGTCTTTTGAAAAATCAGTTTCAAGCAACTAACGTTAAGTTGTATAATGAGATGGATACTTATCTCGTAGGATATATTTTATCTACTTCTGATACTACCATAATTAACGTAAACGAACTTTACGATACGCGTAACTTCCAGTTAACGATAGCCCTTAAAGGCCTGGGTTTTCTTTTGCCTGTCACCCTTTAAATTTACTTTCCTTCCAAACCGAGGGGTAAGACACTTATGATTTTTGTGTACACCGGGAGTTCAAACTCTGCAGAGTTCACGGGAGTTCGGGAGAGTTCTCGAGAGTTCTCGAGAGTTCGAGGAGAGTTCGAGGAGAGTTCGAGGAGAGTTCGAGGAGAGTTCGAGGAGAGTTCTCGAGAGTTCTCGAGAGTTCTCGAGAGTTCGAGGAGAGTTCGAGGAGAGTTCGAGGAGAGTTCGAGGAGAGTTCGAGGAGAGTTCTCGAGAGTTCGAGGAGAGTTCGAGGAGAGTTCTCGAGAGTTCTCGAGAGTTCGAGGAGAGTTCGAGGAGAGTTCGAGGAGAGTTCTCGAGAGTTCTCGAGAGTTCTCGAGAGTTCTCGAGAGTTCTCGAGAGTTCGAGGAGAGTTCGAGGAGAGTTCGAGGAGAGTTCGAGGAGAGTTCGAGGAGAGTTCGAGGAGAGTTCGAGGAGAGTTCGAGGAGAGTTCGAGGAGAGTTCGAGGAGAGTTCGAGGAGAGTTCGAGGAGAGTTCGAGGAGAGTTCGAGAGAGTTCGGGAGAGTTCGAGGGGAGTTCGAGGAGAGTTCGAGGAGAGTTCGAGGAGAGTTCGAGGAGAGTTCGAGGAGAGTTCGAGGAGAGTTCGAGGAGAGTTCGAGGGAGTTCGAGAGAGTTCGGGAGAGTTCGAGGGGAGTTCGAGGGAGTGCGAGGAGAGTTCCAGGAGAGTTCTGGAGAGTTCGAGGAGAGTTCTCGAGAGTTCGAGGAAAGTTCTCGAGAGTTCTCGAGAGTTCTCGAGAGTTCTCGAGAGTTCTCGAGAGTTCTCGAGAGTTCGAGGAGAGTTCTCGAGAGTTCTCGAGAGTTCTCGAGAGTTCTCGAGAGTTCGAGGAGAGTTCGAGGAGAGTTCGAGGAGAGTTCGAGGAGAGTTCGAGGAGAGTTCGAGGAGAGTTCGAGGAGAGTTCGAGGAGAGTTCGAGGAGAGTTCGAGGAGAGTTCGAGGAGAGTTCGAGGAGAGTTCGAGGAGAGTTCGAGGAGAGTTCGAGGAGAGTTCGAGGAGAGTTCGAGGAGAGTTCGAGGAGAGTTCGAGGAGAGTTCGAGGAGAGTTCGAGGAGAGTTCGAGGAGAGTTCGAGGAGAGTTCGAGAGAGTTCGGGAGAGTTCGAGGGGAGTTCGAGGAGAGTTCGAGGAGAGTTCGAGGAGAGTTCGAGGAGAGTTCGAGGAGAGTTCGAGGAGAGTTCGAGGAGAGTTCGAGGGAGTTCGAGAGAGTTCGGGAGAGTTCGAGGGGAGTTCGAGGGAGTGCGAGGAGAGTTCCAGGAGAGTTCTGGAGAGTTCGAGGAGAGTTCTCGAGAGTTCGAGGAAAGTTCGAGGAGAGTTCTCGAGAGTTCTCGAGAGTTCTCGAGAGTTCTCGAGAGTTCGAGGAGAGTTCGAGGAGAGTTCTCGAGAGTTCTCGAGAGTTCGAGGAGAGTTCGAGGAGAGTTCGAGGAGAGTTCTCGAGAGTTCTCGAGAGTTCTCGAGAGTTCTCGAGAGTTCTCGAGAGTTCGAGGAGAGTTCGAGGAGAGTTCGAGGAGAGTTCGAGGAGAGTTCGAGGAGAGTTCGAGGAGAGTTCGAGGAGAGTTCGAGTAGAGTTCGAGGAGAGTTCGAGGAGAGTTCGAGGAGAGTTCGAGGAGAGTTCGAGGAGAGTTCGAGGAGAGTTCGAGAGAGTTCGGGAGAGTTCGAGGGGAGTTCGAGGAGAGTTCGAGGAGAGTTCGAGGAGAGTTCGAGGAGAGTTCGAGGAGAGTTCGAGGAGAGTTCGAGGAGAGTTCGAGGGAGTTCGAGAGAGTTCGGGAGAGTTCGAGGGGAGTTCGAGGGAGTGCGAGGAGAGTTCCAGGAGAGTTCTGGAGAGTTCGAGGAGAGTTCTCGAGAGTTCGAGGAAAGTTCGAGGAGAGTTCTCGAGAGTTCTCGAGAGTTCTCGAGAGTTCTCGAGAGTTCTCGAGAGTTCGAGGAGAGTTCTCGAGAGTTCTCGAGAGTTCTCGAGAGTTCTCGAGAGTTCTCGAGAGTTCGAGGAGAGTTCGAGGAGAGTTCGAGGAGAGTTCGAGGAGAGTTCGAGGAGAGTTCGAGGAGAGTTCGAGGAGAGTTCGAGGAGAGTTCGAGGAGAGTTCGAGGAGAGTTCGAGGAGAGTTCGAGGAGAGTTCGAGGAGAGTTCGAGGAGAGTTCGAGGAGAGTTCGAGGAGAGGTCGAGGAGAGTTCGAGGAGAGTTCGAGGAGAGTTCGAGGAGAGTTCGAGGAGAGTTCGAGGAGAGTTCGAGGGAGTTCGGGAGAGTTCGAGGGGAGTTCGAGGAGAGTTCGAGGAGAGTTCGAGAGAGTTCGGGAGAGTTCGAGGGGAGTTCGAGGAGAGTTCAAGGAGAGTTCGAGGAGAGTTCGAGGAGAGTTCGAGGAGAGTTCGAGAGAGTTCGGGAGAGTTCGAGGGGAGTTCGAGGAGAGTTCGAGGAGAGTTCGAGGAGAGTTCGAGGAGAGTTCGAGGAGAGTTCGAGGAGAGTTCGAGGAGAGTTCGAGGGAGTTCGAGAGAGTTCGGGAGAGTTCGAGGGGAGTTCGAGGGAGTGCGAGGAGAGTTCCAGGAGAGTTCTGGAGAGTTCGAGGAGAGTTCTCGAGAGTTCGAGGAAAGTTCGAGGAGAGTTCTCGAGAGTTCTCGAGAGTTCTCGAGAGTTCTCGAGAGTTCTCGAGAGTTCGAGGAGAGTTCTCGA
Organism: Leiobunum rupestre; assembly: GCF_980474605.1. Classification (NCBI taxonomy): domain Eukaryota; kingdom Metazoa; phylum Arthropoda; class Arachnida; order Opiliones; family Sclerosomatidae; genus Leiobunum; species Leiobunum rupestre. Next base: position 10,822,750 of record NC_143394.1, read on the forward strand.
GAGTTCTCGAGAGTTCTCGAGAGTTCTCGAGAGTTCTCGAGAGTTCTCGAGAGTTCGAGGAGAGTTCGAGGAGAGTTCGAGGAGAGTTCGAGGAGAGTTCGAGGAGAGTTCGAGGAGAGTTCTCGAGAGTTCGAGGAGAGTTCGAGGAGAGTTCGAGGAGAGTTCGAGGAGAGTTCGAGGAGAGTTCGAGGAGAGTTCGAGGAGAGTTCGAGGAGAGTTCGAGGAGAGTTCGAGGAGAGTTCGAGGAGAGTTCGAGGAGAGTTCGAGGAGAGTTCTCGAGAGTTCTCGAGAGTTCGAGGAGAGTTCTCGAGAGTTCTCGAGAGTTCGAGGAGAGTTCGAGGAGAGTTCGAGGAGAGTTCGAGGAGAGTTCGAGGAGAGTTCGAGGAGAGTTCGAGGAGAGTTCGAGGAGAGTTCTCGAGAGTTCTCGAGAACTCTCGAGAGTTCTCGAGAGTTCTCGAGAGTTCGAGGAGAGTTCGAGGAGAGTTCGAGGAGAGTTCGAGGAGAGTTCGAGGAGAGTTCGAGGAGAGTTCGAGGAGAGTTCGAGGAGAGTTCGAGGAGAGTTCGAGGAGAGTTCGAGGAGAGTTCGAGGAGAGTTCGAGGAGAGTTCGAGGAGAGTTCGAGGAGAGTTCGAGGAGAGTTCGAGGAGAGTTCGAGGAGAGTTCGAGGAGAGTTCGAGGAGAGTTCGAGGAGAGTTCGAGGAGAGTTCGAGGAGAGTTCGAGGAGAGTTCGAGGAGAGTTCGAGGAGAGTTCGAGGAGAGTTCGAGGAGAGTTCGAGGAGAGTTCGAGGAGAGTTCGAGGAGAGTTCGAGGGAGTTCGAGAGAGTTCGGGAGAGTTCGAGGGGAGTTCGAGGGAGTGCGAGGAGAGTTCCAGGAGAGTTCTGGAGAGTTCGAGGAGAGTTCTCGAGAGTTCGAGGAAAGTTCGAGGAGAGTTCTCGAGAGTTCTCGAGAGTTCTCGAGAGTTCTCGAGAGTTCTCGAGAGTTCGAGGAGAGTTCGAGGAGAGTTCGAGGAGAGTTCGAGGAGAGTTCGAGGAGAGTTCGAGGAGAGTTCGAGGAGAGTTCGAGGAGAGTTCGAGGAGAGTTCGAGGGAGTTCGAGGAGAGTTCGAGGGAGTTCGAGAGAGTTCGGGAGAGTTCGAGGGGAGTTCGAGGGAGTGCGAGGAGAGTTCCAGGAGAGTTCTGGAGAGTTCGAGGAGAGTTCTCGAGAGTTCTGGAGAGTTCGAGGAGAGTTCTCGAGAGTTCGAGGGGAGTTTTCGAGAGTTCTTGAGAGTTCGGGAGAGTTCGAGGAGAGTTCTTGAGAGTTCGGGAGAGTTCGAGGGGAGTTCTTGAGAGTTCGGGAGAGTTCTGGGAGAGTTCGAGGGGAGTTCTTGAGAGTTCGGGAGAGTTCGGGGAGAGTTCGAGGGAGTTCGTGAGAGTTCTCTAGAGTTCAGGGGAGTTCATAAGAGTTCCAATAGCAAATGTACACCTGAGTTCTTGAGTGTCTTACCCCTCTTTCCAAACAAACACCCTGGTGGTAGGCCAACAGCAGAACTCCTTGGCCTACCACCAGGGTATTTGTTTGGAAGGAAAGTTAATTTAAAGGGTGACAGGCAGAAGAAAACCCAGGCCTTTAAAAGCTTTTACGTACGCGAGGTAATACAATGCATAAATGTCGGCTCTAGAACGAATTGTTTAAAATGAAATATACCAATGTTTCGCTTTGTTGTCCTCTGCGAGTGGCTAACCACTTCTTTAATTTCTGTACACCGATTACAGCGAGTACAGCCTTTGGCAGGGCTAAATCTGTAATCGATTACGTAATCACTTTAGCTTGTACACCGATTACAGATAGTGGTCAGCCCATCGGTCATCTGCTTAAAGCTGAGTGGTGTCTATGGGATACAGACGATGTTTTACACTGAAATGATGATGTTGAACCAAGAATACATATATTTATTACTATTAAGGGCTATGATCTACTTTACCCCTGGCACGAGATGGGGGAAGGAAATATGTCACCAGGTATGCTTCAATCGCGTCGCAAGACGTCATATTCGGAGAACCAAGGAGATTGGTTGAACATAACCAGAAAATGTTATTTCTCATTATTATAAACATAATTAGACACGATTTGTTTTCACTCCTTCAGATTATTCACCCAGGAAAAAGCCTTTTTTTTCTACCAGCTTTGGACATTTTAACAAATATATCACTGTATTTCCATATCAGACCATAATTTGCTCAAGATTAGTTTTTCAGACTACTTTGTTGAAATTTTGATATTTTAAAAAATATCCTACAGTTTGCAAATCAGATCTTATTTAATCTAGAACTAATTTGCCAATAACCCTTTTTTTTCAATATGCTAGTTCTTAATATTATTATTATTTCGATTCAGAAATACTGTTGTTAGCAAATCGGACCCAAATTTACCGAGAACCATTTTCTTGCAAACTATCCATAATCAATTTTTAAGACATTTTTGCCTAAAACGTTTTTATATACTACCCATTATATATTAAAATATAATTATTATCTTTACATGTAGTTGGGTTTTTCCCAAAAATATCTTGTAAACAAATAAATAAAATTAATATTATATTACAATTTATTATTTGTTAAACAATTTTAAAGCAAATTTTATAATTGATTTGAAAATTTCGAAAACTGCTTTAACAAATTTGGTTTTAAACCTGAAAAAGTTTAGATATAAGATCTTATTTATTTCATAATTTATCTTAATAAACTTCATGGGTATTTATTGCCAAGTTTTTAATACTTTGGGTTTCAATTCAAAACTGGTTAGATATGAACCAAATTATGATTACAAATTAATTTATAATTTACACTAATAAAATAAATAATAATAACTTCTACAAGTTTTTGGAATTTTGCCATCTCTTCTATGAAATTCAGTTTTACATTTTGAAATGGTTAGATATGAACCAAATAATTATTATAAATAGTTTTATAATTTATCTTAATAAATGATTAAATTCCAAAGGTCAAAAGTCCTTTGAAATCGAAAACCGATTCGAGATATCGCTGACATTAGGTATCAGGTGTCATTTGCGTGTATTAAAATTCAGCGTATAGCGCGGGAGCCTTTCTATTCTTAGAGAACGGCAACATCAGGGGAATGTGTCTTGGCAATGTGAAATATCCGGAGAGAGTTCAGTCAGAGGCATTGAAGTCGTTGGCATTTGGGATGAGAAATGGCCAGTCTGCGGCACACCCACACCACCACCGCTGAAGTCTGGCAACTAGACATTTTTACTCGCAACCCCAATATCGGGATGCCAATGAATTTCTCACTGATGTTGTAGTAGTACCAAGTTAACCAGATAATATGTAGCCGCAACTATAGTGTCGTCGAATTGTGGTGGTACAGGGGTACATTGTATAGCTAGCTGATGTAGAAAAAATTAGCGAATAAGTAGATTAGTCCTTTATGAAAAGGGATAATAAAGCTAAACCCTAAACAAATTTGAAGAAATTTAAAAACTTACTATTAGCTCGTACCGATAGGTCTTCGAGCGAACAAAAAGACGAGAAACTCGGACCAAATAGATCTTCGAGTGAAAAACTAAATTAAATTAAATTAATTAAATTAAATTAAATTAAGCCAGATTTCCCGCACGGTACTGACGAGTCCCAAATAGGACGAAACCGGTCTACATTTGGAATTTCTGGCTATTTAGTTTAATTTACTTTTTCACTCGAAGATCTATTAAACGTTAGATTTAATTTTTCAATCACTCGAACTCATTTAAGCGTTATTAACAATTTTTATTTCTCAAATTTCTTTATATTCCTACAAAATTCAAATTTACCACCAATTTCCAATTATTATATTCAGAAATCGATAATGTTTTGGCTCTGTTACGATTATTTGATTTTCAGGATCTGGCAACGCTGCAAGTTGTTTATCTCGAGGTGTATTTATATTAATGGAGTCGATAACTACCTATTAAATTGAACAAACATTAAAGAGATTGAGCTCTCTACAACGAATCACAGATGTTGAACGCCTAATGGAGATTAATTTCTAGACAGTTTTATAAAGTGGACATTCTGACAAATTCGTTTAATAATAGTGACGGTGGGTAAAAAAAAAATTAAATTGAATAGCAAAATTTAATATGTATAGAATGGTATTCAGATTCATAACCAGACTAATTAGGTTAATTGTGACTGATTAAACGATTTGGTAACTCAATAAGCCGATGGCGACATGTTCCATTGTGCTTTGAGAATGACTTGGACAATCTCATTTATCCCTTTGGTGGTTCTAATAAATCTCTTTTTATCCCTTTCAAGATGAAAAATTACTTTTTTAAATAAAGATTTATAATATTTAGGTCTTAAATAAAACTTTTTTTTACTTTTTAAAATCTGTGACGCGCTCGAAGAACAAGTGCTACTGCGCCTCGGCTTGGGATTCCGATATCCCAGTTAATTTCATTGGTGGGGTCCAATAAAGGTCGATGCGTGGTATTTGAACCAAGGAGAAGTACATACTGGACCAAAATAATTCTAGCGAAATGCAGGAAAAATCCCAAAAATGCTTTAAAATACCAATAAATCCGTTCATTTTCGAAAAATCCCTTAACTTTACCTTTTTTCCTCTCTTCCAAAATAAAATCCATTTAAATTTGGAAAATCACTAAGGGAAAAAATCACTTAAAGTGGAAGCACTGGGAATAGTTCAGAAATTAATCTAGAGATGGCGCCACTTGTCCCCCTGACACGCGCTAATCGGCATGACGAGTGGGATCAACATATTGACTCGATCTCTAGCTGAAGTAAAATTTATTCGGATTGTGTAATAACTTATGTAAATGTGAAAAGGATATTGAATATTAGAACTGCGCAGGTGCGTACAACCGCTACCTCTTCCTTGCCGCTACAACGTCACAAGATGAGGAGCTTTCTCTCCTATCTCTCTCTCTCTCTCTTTCGGTCTCGACAGCTTATGACGTCAAGACGCCCCACCCCAAAACGTTTTCCCCCAAACTGGGAGTCAACCTAACAGTGCTCCAAGCATTTTTACGAACCTTGCCTTGTACACGGAGACGGAGTACTGGTAGGCTTAAAACTTATTATAATGATTGTTATTATAATTATAGAATCTTTATACGTTTACGCGTTAAATAACCACCGTCAAGTGTAAAGTTTTATACTTGGAACACAGGACCTGGAAAGGTTTTCTCGAATTATGGAAACCACGCTGAAAAATATTAATCTTTTACGTTGTCATTAAATTTTAAGTTTGAACTTATTGTGGCTCGAGCCACAACTGCGCACTCTCTGAAATTTTGACAAGCAACGACCTGCGTGTTCAGATTCTTGTTACGGTGCCAAGGCAACCGGCTCAAAGCACACGTCGAACGCGCACGCCTCATTATTAATCTATGTATAGTTTGTATAGAGCTCGGCGGAACAAATAAATTAACTGCCAAAATTTCGATTAAATTCATAATAACCAGCTTATAGGCATTTGTTAGTTGAATGTAAGTGTTATTTATACTAATTAAAGACTTGATTAACTTTTAAAACACAAATGAGGCGATATTTGGAATAATAATAATTTTTAGCTATGCAAATACGCATGGCACTACCAAGTCATCTAGCGACTTCTAATGCATTTAATTCAGGTGGCCGGGTTACAACGCGTAGGAGGGTGGTAGCAAGCCCTTCATGCCAGGCGAGCCAACAGCTCCCTACATTCACTATAATAATAATGAATGAATGAATTAGGTTTATTGTGTAGCAAAACAACCCTAGTTACGAGGTCAGCTAGTTGTTACAAAACCTTTAAAAAAAATGTTAATCACAATGTTGAGGGTAATATACATGTGTTGAGGATATAATATACAATAATAGATACGAAATTTACGTATATATACAATATAAAACAAAGCAAAACCAAGCTAATACAGCTAATTATAAATTAGAGAGGTGGAGATTTTTAATGTCAGATTTTTTACAGTTATATAAATCAATAAGATACAAGTATTTATTTGCAGTTATTTGGAGACGGTTTGTAGGGTTAAGTAAATTTTTTGTGGTTTTGAACATTTGCTTATTTTTTAATTTGTAATTTGGAACATAAATATTTAGGTTCGATATAATGTTGTCGCCTGGTATCTTGTTATCTAGTAGTTTAAACAGGAAAATTAATTCGTTCTTTTCACGAGTATCAGCTAGGGTGTCAATACCAAGTTCAGAAAGAATTTTCAAATAATTGTAATTATGAGATTTCCAAAAGTTGGTGTGTAAATATTCAATAATTTTTTCCTGGATGTTTTCAGTTAGTTGCGGTAGATAGGAGCTGCACCCTCCCCAAGCTAGGGAACCGTACATTGCTCTAGATCGAACTAAGCTTTTGTATAAAAGTATAAAATGTTTGACGGAATTGATAGGTTTACAGAGCTTCAGGATGACACCCAGCAATCTCCTACAGCGGTTAATAGGCGCTTAAATAAAACATCTTCCCAGAAATTGCCAAGAAGTAATATTTCCGACAGCCAGGACTCATAAGTTACTATTTATATAGTGCTTGTTGAAATATTAGAAAGCTGGAAACTTTTCTCGAACCTTTGCTCGAACATAACATCGTTTTTTTGCTAAGCCTTAACATGCCAAAAACATTACCTGGTTAAAAGGAAACACTTGTTGCATACCGTACTGCAAAAGTAATACGTTTAGTTATAAAGGAATTAGTTTTCATCTTTTTCCGAAAGATAATTTTATACGAAATGAATTAACTCTGCCTCCATGAGAAGCCTTAAAATTGCCCGGTAATATAAAAATATTCCGTATCATTTTAATTATTTATACCATAAGAGGATGATAATAATAATAATAGTATCTTCTTATACTTAGTTTTAGTAACATTATATATTTCACCTTAAAATATATTATCGAAAATTAACATTAGTATGTTCCTTATACACGAGAGCCGACGAATTTCTTATCTGACGCAAAATTCTCATGAGGGCAAAAACGCGTCTCAAATTGGCTTAAATATGACTTTTTGGCTAGCCATTCTAACCGTTTAACCGACCGACCGGCAATAATTCCTTCCCAGATGAATTTGGAGAGGGGAGTAAAAACCGAGTATCTTTTATTGAAGCGTCCATTGTTATCTGAATATTTTCCCGGAAAAATAGCCCTTCATCGATGGTAACACCAAGATCTTTCATAATCTTTTATCGTGGTATCAAGTTATTTGCGACTTTGTAAGAGTGCCTAATGATCTCGGTTTTACGAGAGAACGAAACAAGGGCGGATTTAGTAGGATTAATTGGTAGACTATTATCCGAGCACAATTCGAAAACTCTGTTCAGATCGTCCTGAAGTTTGTCACCGTCTCCTGAATTATTAATTAATTTACAAATTTTGAGGTCATCGGCGAATTGATATGTATAATAATAATAATAATAATCAGCTAGGCTAATGCCTTAGGCTTAAGTCATCTAACTACTTTTAATGCCTATAAACAGGTGGCCGGGTTACAATGCGTAGGAAGGTGGTGGAAAGCCCTTCATGCCACGCGAGCCAACAGCTCCCTACATTCACTATAATAATAATAATAGGCTTAAGTCATCTAGCGACTTTTAATGCCTATAAAGAGGTGGCCGGGCTACAACGCGTAGGAAGGTGGTGGAAAGCCCTTCATTCAACGCGAGCCAACAGCTCCCTACATCCATTATAATTATAATAATAATAATAATAATAATAATAATCAGCTAGGCTAATACCCTTGGCACCAACTTAGGCTTAAGTTAAGTCATCTAGTGACTTGTAATGCCTTAAACAGGTGGCCGGGTTACAACGCGTAGGAGGGTGGTGGAAAGCCCTTCATTCAACGCGAGCCAACAGCTCCCTACATTCATTATAATTATTATAATAATAATAATAATAATAATAATCATCAGCTAGGCTAATACCCTTGGCACCAACTTAGGCTTAAGTTAAGTCATCTAGTGACTTGTAATGCCTTAAACAGGTGGCCGGGTTACAACGCGTAGGAGGGTGGTGGCAAGCCCTTCATGCCACGCGAGCCAACAGCTCCCTACATTCATTATAATTATAATAATAATAATAATAATAATCAGCTAGGCTAATACCCTTGGCACCAACTTAGGCTTAAGTTAAGTCATCTAGTGACTTGTAATGCCTTAAACAGGTGGCCGGGTTACAACGCGTAGGAGGGTGGTGGCAAGCCCTTCATTCAACGCGAGCCAACAGCTCCCTACATTCATTATAATTATTATAATAATAATAATAATAATCAGCTAGGCTAATACCCTTGGCACCAACTTAAGCTTAAGTTAAGTCATCTAGTTACTTGTAATGCCTTAAACAGGTGGCCGGGTTACAACGCGTAGGAGGGTGGTGGCAAGCCCTTCATTCAACGCGAGCCAACAGCTCCCTACATTCATTATAATTATAATAATAATAATAATAATCATCAGCTAGGCTAATACCCTTGGCACCAACTTAGGCTTAAGTTAAGTCATCTAGTGACTTGTAATGCCTTAAACAGGTGGCCGGGTTACAACGCGTAGGAGGGTGGTGGCAAGCCCTTCATGCCACGCAAGCCAATAGCTCCCTACATTCATTATAATTATAATAATAATAATAATAATAATAATAATCAGCTAGGCTAATACCCTTGGCACCAACTTAGGCTTAAGTTAAGTCATCTAGTGACTTGTAATGCCTTAAACAGGTGGCCGGGTTACAACGCGTAGGAGGGTGGTGGAAAGCCCTTCATTCAACGCGAGCCAACAGCTCCCTACATTCATTATAATTATTATAATAATAATAATAATAATCAGCTAGGCTAATACCCTTGGCACCAACTTAGGCTTAAGTTAAGTCATCTAGTGACTTGTAATGCCTTAAACAGGTGGCCGGGTTACAACGCGTAGGAGGGTGGTGGAAAGCCCTTCATTCAACGCGAGCCAACAGCTCCCTACATTCATTATAATTATTATAATAATAATAATAATAATAATAATCATCAGCTAGGCTAATACCCTTGGCACCAACTTAGGCTTAAGTTAAGTCATCTAGTGACTTGTAATGCCTTAAACAGGTGGCCGGGTTACAACGCGTAGGAGGGTGGTGGCAAGCCCTTCATGCCACGCGAGCCAACAGCTCCCTACATTCATTATAATTATAATAATAATAATAATAATAATCAGCTAGGCTAATACCCTTGGCACCAACTTAGGCTTAAGTTAAGTCATCTAGTGACTTGTAATGCCTTAAACAGGTGGCCGGGTTACAACGCGTAGGAGGGTGGTGGCAAGCCCTTCATTCAACGCGAGCCAACAGCTCCCTACATTCATTATAATTATTATAATAATAATAATAATAATCAGCTAGGCTAATACCCTTGGCACCAACTTAAGCTTAAGTTAAGTCATCTAGTGACTTGTAATGCCTTAAACAGGTGGCCGGGTTACAACGCGTAGGAGGGTGGTGGCAAGCCCTTCATTCAACGCGAGCCAACAGCTCCCTACATTCATTATAATTATAATAATAATAATAATAATCATCAGCTAGGCTAATACCCTTGGCACCAACTTAGGCTTAAGTTAAGTCATCTAGTGACTTGTAATGCCTTAAACAGGTGGCCGGGTTACAACGCGTAGGAGGGTGGTGGCAAGCCCTTCATGCCACGCAAGCCAATAGCTCCCTACATTCATTATAATTATAATAATAATAATAATAATAATAATAATCAGCTAGGCTAATACCCTTGGCACCAACTTAGGCTTAAGTTAAGTCATCTAGTGACTTGTAATGCCTTAAACAGGTGGCCGGGTTACAACGCGTAGGAGGGTGGTGGCAAGCCCTTCATTCAACGCAAGCCAACAGCTCCCTACATTCATTATAATTATTATAATAATAATAATAATCATCAGCTAGGCTAATACCCTTGGCACCAACTTAGGCTTAAGTTAAGTCATCTAGTGACTTGTAATGCCTTAAACAGGTGGCCGGGTTACAACGCGTAGGAGGGTGGTGGCAAGCCCTTCATGCCACGCAAGCCAATAGCTCCCTACATTCATTATAATTATAATAATAATAATAATAATAATAATAATCAGCTAGGCTAATACCCTTGGCACCAACTTAGGCTTAAGTTAAGTCATCTAGTGACTTGTAATGCCTTAAACAGGTGGCCGGGTTACAACGCGTAGGAGGGTGGTGGCAAGCCCTTCATTCAACGCGAGCCAACAGCTCCCTACATTCATTATAATTATTATAATAATAATAATAATAATCAGCTAGGCTAATACCCTTGGCACCAACTTAGGCTTAAGTTAAGTCATCTAGTGACTTGTAATGCCTTAAACAGGTGGCCGGGTTACAACGCGTAGGAGGGTGGTGGCAAGCCCTTCATGCCACGCGAGCCAACAGCTCCCTACATTCATTATAATTATAATAATAATAATAATAATAATAATTAGCTAGGCTAATACCCTTGGCACCAACTTAGGCTTAAGTTAAGTCATCTAGTGACTTGTAATGCCTTAAACAGGTGGCCGGGTTACAACGCGTAGGAGGGTGGTGGCAAGCCCTTCATTCAACGCGAGCCAACAGCTCCCTACATTCATTATAATTATAATAATAATAATAATAATCATCAGCTAGGCTAATACCCTTGGCACCAACTTAGGCTTAAGTTAAGTCATCTAGTGACTTGTAATGCCTTAAACAGGTGGCCGGGTTACAACGCGTAGGAGGGTGGTGGCAAGCCCTTCATGCCACGCGAGCCAACAGCTCCCTACATTCATTATAATTATAATAATAATAATATTAATAATAATAATCAGCTAGGCCAATACCCTTGGCACCAACTTAGGCTTAAGTTAAGTCATCTAGTGACTTGTAATGCCTTAAACAGGTGGCCGGGTTACAACGCGTAGGAGGGTGGTGGCAAGCCCTTCATTCAACGCGAGCCAACAGCTCCCTACATTAATTATAATTATTATAATAATAATAATAATAATCAGCTAGGCTAATACCCTTGGCACCAACTTAGGCTTAAGTTAAGTCATCTAGTGACTTGTAATGCCTTAAACAGGTGGCCGGGTTACAACGCGTAGGAGGGTGGTGGCAAGCCCTTCATGCCACGCGAGCCAACAGCTCCCTACATTCATTATAATTATAATAATAATAATAATAATAATAATCAGCTAGGCTAATACCCTTGGCACCAACTTAGGCTTAAGTTAAGTCATCTAGTGACTTGTAATGCCTTAAACAGGTGGCCGGGTTACAACGCGTAGGAGGGTGGTGGCAAGCCCTTCATTCAACGCGAGCCAACAGCTTCCTACATTCATTATAATTATAATAATAATAATAATAATAATCAGCTAGGCTAATACCCTTGGCACCAACTTAGGCTTAAGTTAAGTCATCTAGTGACTTGTAATGCCTTAAACAGGTGGCCGGGTTACAACGCGTAGGAGGGTGGTGGCAAGCCCTTCATGCCACGCGAGCCAACAGCTCCCTATATTCATTATAATTATAATAATAATAATAATAATAATCAGCTAGGCTAATACCCTTGGCACCAACTTAGGCTTAAGTTAAGTCATCTAGTGACTTGTAATGCCTTAAACAGGTGGCCGGGTTACAACGCGTAGGAGGGTGGTGGCAAGCCCTTCATTCAACGCGAGCCAACAGCTCTCTACATTCATTATAATTATTATAATAATAATAATAATAATCAGCTAGGCTAATACCCTTGGCACCAACTTAGGCTTAAGTTAAGTCATCTAGTGACTTGTAATGCCTTAAACAGGTGGCCGGGTTACAACGCGTAGGAGGGTGGTGGCAAGCCCTTCATTCAACGCGAGCCAACAGCTCCCTACATTCATTATAATTATAATAATAATAATAATAATCATCAGCTAGGCTAATACCCTTGGCACCAACTTAGGCTTAAGTTAAGTCATCTAGTGACTTGTAATGCCTTAAACAGGTGGCCGGGTTACAACGCGTAGGAGGGTGGTGGCAAGCCCTTCATGCCACGCAAGCCAATAGCTCCCTACATTCATTATAATTATAATAATAATAATAATAATAATAATAATCAGCTAGGCTAATACCCTTGGCACCAACTTAGGCTTAAGTTAAGTCATCTAGTGACTTGTAATGCCTTAAACAGGTGGCCGGGTTACAACGCGTAGGAGGGTGGTGGCAAGCCCTTCATTCAACGCGAGCCAACAGCTCCCTACATTCATTATAATTATTATAATAATAATAATAATAATCAGCTAGGCTAATACCCTTGGCACCAACTTAGGCTTAAGTTAAGTCATCTAGTGACTTGTAATGCCTTAAACAGGTGGCCGGGTTACAACGCGTAGGAGGGTGGTGGCAAGCCCTTCATGCCACGCGAGCCAACAGCTCCCTACATTCATTATAATTATAATAATAATAATAATAATAATAATTAGCTAGGCTAATACCCTTGGCACCAACTTAGGCTTAAGTTAAGTCATCTAGTGACTTGTAATGCCTTAAACAGGTGGCCGGGTTACAACGCGTAGGAGGGTGGTGGCAAGCCCTTCATTCAACGCGAGCCAACAGCTCCCTACATTCATTATAATTATAATAATAATAATAATAATCATCAGCTAGGCTAATACCCTTGGCACCAACTTAGGCTTAAGTTAAGTCATCTAGTGACTTGTAATGCCTTAAACAGGTGGCCGGGTTACAACGCGTAGGAGGGTGGTGGCAAGCCCTTCATGCCACGCGAGCCAACAGCTCCCTACATTCATTATAATTATAATAATAATAATAATAATAATAATAATCAGCTAGGCCAATACCCTTGGCACCAACTTAGGCTTAAGTTAAGTCATCTAGTGACTTGTAATGCCTTAAACAAGTGGCCGGGTTACAACGCGTAGGAGGGTGGTGGCAAGCCCTTCATTCAACGCGAGCCAACAGCTCCCTACATTCATTATAATTATAATAATAATAATAATAATAATCAGCTAGGCTAATACCCTTGGCACCAACTTAGGCTTAAGTTAAGTCATCTAGTGACTTGTAATGCCTTAAACAGGTGGCCGGGTTACAACGCGTAGGAGGGTGGTGGCAAGCCCTTCATTCAACGCGAGCCAACAGCTCCCTACATTCATTATAATTATAATAATAATAATAATAATAATCAGCTAGGCTAATACCCTTGGCACCAACTTAGGCTTAAGTTAAGTCATCTAGTGACTTGTAATGCCTTAAACAGGTGGCCGGGTTACAACGCGTAGGAGGGTGGTGGCAAGCCCTTCATTCAACGCGAGCCAACAGCTCCCTACATTCATTATAATTATAATAATAATAATAATAATCATCAGCTAGGCTAATACCCTTGGCACCAACTTAGGCTTAAGTTAAGTCATCTAGTGACTTGTAATGCCTTAAACAGGTGGCCGGGTTACAACGCGTAGGAGGGTGGTGGCAAGCCTTTCATGCCACGCAAGCCAACAGCTCCCTACATTCATTATAATTATAATAATAATAATAATAATAATAATAATAATAATAATCAGCTAGGCTAATACCCTTGGCACCAACTTAGGCTTAAGTTAAGTCATCTAGTGACTTGTAATGCCTTAAACAGGTGGCCGGGTTACAACGCGTAGGAGGGTGGTGGCAAGCCCTTCATGCCACGCAAGCCAACAGCTCCCTACATTCATTATAATAATAATAATAATAATAATAATAATAATAATAATAATAATCAGCTAGGCTAATACCCTTGGCACCAACTTAGGCTTAAGTTAAGTCATCTAGTGACTTGTAATGCCTTAAACAGGTGGCCGGGTTACAACGCGTAGGAGGGTGGTGGCAAGCCCTTCATTCAACGCGAGCCAACAGCTCCCTACATTCATTATAATTATTATAATAATAATAATAATAATCAGCTAGGCTAATACCCTTGGCACCAACTTAGGCTTAAGTTAAGTCATCTAGTGACTTGTAATGCCTTAAACAGGTGGCCGGGTTACAACGCGTAGGAGGGTGGTGGCAAGCCCTTCATTCAACGCGAGCCAACAGCTCCCTACATTCATTATAATAATAATAATAATAATAATAATCATCAGCTAGGCTAATGCCCTTGGCACCAACTTAGGCTTAAGTTAAGTCATCTAGTGACTTGTAATGCCTTAAACAGGTGGCCGGGTTACAACGCGTAGGAGGGTGGTGGCAAGCCCTTCATGCCACGCGAGCCAACAGCTCCCTACATTCATTATAATTATAATAATAATAATAATAATAATAATAATCAGCTAGGCTAATACCCTTGGCACCAACTTAGGCTTAAGTTAAGTCATCTAGTGACTTGTAATGCCTTAAACAGGTGGCCGGGTTACAACGCGTAGGAGGGTGGTGGCAAGCCCTTCATTCAACGCGAGCCAACAGCTCCCTACATTCATTATAATTATTATAATAATAATAATAATAATCAGCTAGGCTAATACCCTTGGCACCAACTTAGGCTTAAGTTAAGTCATCTAGTGACTTGTAATGCCTTAAACAGGTGGCCGGGTTACAACGCGTAGGAGGGTGGTGGCAAGCCCTTCATTCAACGCGAGCCAACAGCTCCCTACATTCATTATAATTATAATAATAATAATAATAATAATCAGCTAGGCTAATACCCTTGGCACCAACTTAGGCTTAAGTTAAGTCATCTAGTGACTTGTAATGCCTTAAACAGGTGGCCGGGTTACAACGCGTAGGAGGGTGGTGGCAAGCCCTTCATTCAACGCGAGCCAACAGCTCCCTACATTCATTATAATTATAATAATAATAATAATAATCATCAGCTAGGCTAATACCCTTGGCACCAACTTAGGCTTAAGTTAAGTCATCTAGTGACTTGTAATGCCTTAAACAGGTGGCCGGGTTACAACGCGTAGGAGGGTGGTGGCAAGCCCTTCATGCCACGCAAGCCAACAGCTCCCTACATTCATTATAATTATAATAATACTAATAATAATAATAATAATCAGCTAGGCTAATACCCTTGGCACCAACTTAGGCTTAAGTTAAGTCATCTAGTGACTTGTAATGCCTTAAACAGGTGGCTGGGTTACAACGCGTAGGAGGGTGGTGGCAAGCCCTTCATTCAACGCGAGCCAACAGCTCCCTACATTCATTATAATTATTATAATAATAATAATAATAATCAGCTAGGCTAATACCCTTGGCACCAACTTAGGCTTAAGTTAAGTCATCTAGTGACTTGTAATGCCTTAAACAGGTGGCCGGGTTACAACGCGTAGGAGGGTGGTGGCAAGCCCTTCATGCCACGCGAGCCAACAGCTCCCTACATTCATTATAATTATAATAATAATAATAATAATAATAATTAGCTAGGCTAATACCCTTGGCACCAACTTAGGCTTAAGTTAAGTCATCTAGTGACTTGTAATGCCTTAAACAGGTGGCCGGGTTACAACGCGTAGGAGGGTGTTGGCAAGCCCTTCATTCAACGCGAGCCAACAGCTCCCTACATTCATTATAATTATAATAATAATAATAATAATAATCAGGTAGGCTAATACCCTTGGCACCAACTTAGGCTTAAGTTAAGTCATCTAGTGACTTGTAATGCCTTAAACAGGTGGCCGGGTTACAACGCGTAGGAGGGTGGTGGCAAGCCCTTCATGCCACGCAAGCCAACAGCTCCCTACATTCATTATAATTATAATAATAATAATAATAATAATAATAATCAGCTAGGCTAATACCCTTGGCACCAACTTAGGCTTAAGTTAAGTCATCTAGTGACTTGTAATGCCTTAAACAGGTGGCCGGGTTACAACGCGTAGGAGGGTGGTGGCAAGCCCTTCATTCAACGCGAGCCAACAGCTCCCTACATTCATTATAATTATAATAATAATAATAATAATAATCAGCTAGGCTAATACCCTTGGCACCAACTTAGGCTTAAGTTAAGTCATCTAGTGACTTGTAATGCCTTAAACAGGTGGCCGGGTTACAACGCGTAGGAGGGTGGTGGCAAGCCCTTCATTCAACGCGAGCCAACAGCTCCCTACATTCATTATAATTATAATTATAATAATAATAATAATCAGCTAGGCTAATACCCTTGGCACCAACTTAGGCTTAAGTTAAGTCATCTAGTGACTTGTAATGCCTTAAACAGGTGGCCGGGTTACAACGTGTAGGAGGGTGGTGGCAAGCCCTTCATTCAACGCGAGCCAACAGCTCCCTACATTCATTATAATTATTATACACAGAAAAAAAGGTGTTTAGGTTTTCAACATCTAAACATGTTTGAAAGCTAACCACGGGTAAGAGTTTGTGTTGTTTCCTTAAACACATCTGTTTAAATAAAACGAGTTTCTCAAACAATCTTCCAAGATCTTTGCGGTAGTGTTCCAAACCGGAACAGCTGGTAAGAGGTCATGTTTAGAAATTAAACTTTGATGTTTTTAAACATAATTCTAAACACTGAGGTTTAATAAGTGTATATTGCGTTACGTGTTTAATATATATTTCGCGTTGTCTATTTATTTCGTTTAATTTCGTTTTCTATTTTTCTAAAAAAAAAATATTCGTTAACCACCGTTATATTAATAGTGTTAACTACAATATGGACCGGGTTCTTATATCATCTCATAATTTTAAGTTATTGGTAATTAAGACTAATTAAATAAGACTAATGTATATAAATCAATAATTGAACATGAACTATACTAAAAGTTAATAAAATAACATTACTTTTGATGTGATTTAAGGCCGTATTAACACAAATATAATTTAAATTAATATCACTAAAATATAATCAGGCAGTTAAAGAAATGAAATCGACAGTATTGGCAGTAAGTTTCATTATTTCGTAGCCAATTAATATTAATGTTATTTTAGATCGTAATTAAACAACTCAAATATACGGCTACTCAAAGAGTGGCGTATACGGCCAATTAACACATGTTTTAAACCACAACACCCAAACCTTTGAACATGTTTAGCAACTAATCTTAAAAATCTTTAGACGTGTTTTCATTGTAAGCGCCAAAAGCATTTAATATGTTTAATCTCTAAACGTATTCTATCTAAACACGTTTTAACGATAAATATGAGAAGCAAATAACACGTTTAATTTCTAAACGCATGATGTTGCAAAGCTGAACACCACTATCGCCTAAAATGATCGTTTTTAAACATGATAAATATTCTGTTGCATTTTGGTGTTTAAGAAACTGTTTAGTATCTAAACACCTTTTTTTCTGTGTAATAATAATAATAATAATCAGCTAGGCTAATACCCTTGGCACCAACTTAGACTTAAGTTAAGTCATCTAGTGAATTGTAATGCCTTAAACAGGTGGCCGGGTTACAACGCGTAGGAGGGTGGTGGCAAGCCCTTCATGCCAGGCGAGCCAACAGCTCCCTACTCTTACTATTACCGTTAACTTCAGCACGTTTTTATGGAAATAGAGAAACCGAAAAACTTGGGAGAAAACTTGCCCACTCAACGCGGAAGGAGTTGTTCACCCAGTGGAACAAGCGCATATTGAAGCCGGCTAACCACTCCGCCGCCCCAGGAAAATCGTGGCTCTGTTCCTTTAAGAGGGGGTGGAACGTGAAACTGTCATATCAACTTGGCCTCCCTGTTCTCCCGGCTTTTGTTATTAAGGAAGCGATTCTTTTCGGTCTTCTTCTTGACTTTGCCCCCCACCCTCCCGGGCCACCTCTATAAGTTATCCGCGCTGTCAGGCCGCTAGTTTTATGGCAAATGATTATTTTTTCTTCGCAAAGAGAAAAGAAATAAAAACTGTTTTCTTAAGACCCGATCGAAATGGTTCGAAATTTTAAAGATTTGTGACATTTACAAAGTTTTATTTTTAAACTGAGCTATCTCTAGCAAGCGGTTTACGACATTTAGAAGATATAGTTTGAGCCAACCCTAGACGACGCCTGACGAGAGCGTGTAATGTAGACTGTTGTCACCTCGGTTTTCACCACACGTTCTACTTTCACGTTAGAAATATTTGATGGTGGTTTTAAAATCGTTCGTTAGAGAAAAGCGACATCTATGATCAGAAAAGATAAATGGTAAGTTGTTCACAAATTACGTAACTTGTTTTATCTCATTTATAATAGTATTATTAGTTTTCTAGAGGTAAAACAATAAATAAATTAGTTTAATATTGAAAGTTATTTAAAAATATTAAAGGGGAACGGCCAAGCTTTTCCAAATATGGCCTTATTTCCGTATCAAAACATTAACAAGACGTTCAATATACTAACACGTACCTTTTATTGTCTTGAAAAAATAGCTTTTGGCCCAAAAAGCTGAAACGAAAAATAACGCCAGCTGTTTGGGTTTGAATTTTCGCCGCCATCTTAGGGGCTGCCGCCAGCGCCCCTAACCCCGTATGAGCGATTTGCGAACTATCCTAACTTTTAAAATAGCGCAATTTAGGCTTAGGCCTCGCATAACTGGAGCGCGCCGCGCGTGAAAAACAAATTTTTCGCGTCTTCAGCAGCGCGCGCTTTTACGTTGTTTTTCTGTCTCACCGACTTCTCACCAGGTGTCGCGGCGGACGCGCGCTTTTCGATTTCCCGAAATTTGTTTATTTTATTAAAAATTAACCACTCAATATTTTTTTATGCGGTTTTCGCCATAAAGTTTAGTTTTTAATGGGCTAAAGGCCATCTAACTGGTTAAAGCTTGACCATTCCCTTTTAAGGTTTATGTTAATATTATAATTACCGATAATACTCCGATTAACGATGTATGAAATTAAAGTGCTTTGGGATATTTACTTATAAACCATATTTTACTGATGTAATATAGTTTAAGGTAAATTTCTATAACAAGGAATTTTTCATTTCGAAAACTCCGCCCCGCCGATTTCACAACACGTTGCTAATGGATCCTTGGAAGGCTTGGACATCCCAAGTGTATACATACACGTATACAGGGTGTTTCAAAAAGTTATGCAAAACGTTGTAGGGGGTGAGTTGAGAAGTACGCCGGTTTTTTCCTCCAATTTCCTACCTAGAGTTAAAAGAGCGCCAGAGAGCTTCAAAGTGTGGCCTACTAGCTCCTGGAAGTAGGCTGCAACGAGCGCAAAACCAAGCATCAGGGAAACACGAACATTAAGGTTGGGGTTCGTGTGATTGGTAAAGAAGGACTTTGTAAACAAATCGAGGTAACCGGCGTAAAAAAGTAAACTTAAACAGTATATAAAGTCCCTGCTGCTTGGTTTTGCGCTTGTGGCAGGCTACCGACCAACTTTGATGACAGGCGAAGTCATCAAAGTTGGTTACCATGGTAACTATGGATATAATATTTTCGGAGTACCGACAGGAAGTGGGTAAACACAATTAACTAAGCGTGAGGCAGTTTTTTCGAATCTAAGGTACGAGGTATATTTAATCTTTGGTTAGGCCTAACAAACGCATTGACAAAACTAGATATTCGTAACATACGCCTACTGTTCGTAGATGTTTTTCGCGTTATTCTTATCTGTATTTTTTTAGAATTAAAACCGGGTAGAAAATGTTTCTCTTGAGTATTTGCGATGGTGGAAAATTGAAATCGAAAAAGTTTAGAACTGTGTTTTCCATCCTATAACAGGCTTTTAACAGCCACGGGCCAAGGCTTACGTTCGAGTCAAAGTTTCACTTTTAAATTCTCGGTTTGAGATCCTGGGGCTATTTTATCTTCCAGCTGCGAAGTTTATATCGAAAACTTTGTCGGAATCTTTTAAACCGAAAGTGGGTGAGACGACCCGAGACGCTGGCCTTCAATTCGAAGCTGCTTTTCTTTTGTTTCTTCCGAAAATGCCGCTAAAAATTACAACCGCTTCTTAAGCCTTTGTTTAATCGACGCTTCTCGCTTCTGGATACTTTCAAAAACCGAGAAAACCCGGTGGCACTTTTAATTCTTCTTTGTTTACTTAAGAAGCCGCGCCGCGCAATTACAAACGCCAAATACATGCCAAAATTCTACAAGCACCCTTCACAATTCGATTATATTCACACTAGGGAATGCTTATACCATCTTGGGTGGCGGCTCCGTTGGTGTGTCTAAAGGCGGATGCACACATAGCCTTCGCGCGCGAAATTTCGCTAGCAAATCGCGTGGCTTCGCGTGACTTAAATAGAATGGAAGTCATGGAGCATGGGCACGTGCGCGAAAATTCGCAGGCGAAATCGCTTGCGAACCGTATGTGTGTTTGGGCCTTAACTATAAAATCTTGTTGGCTGCCGAAACTATAGCCAAGTTTTGTTTCCATGATTCCCGCAAAATAGTTCCTGCCTGCGATCATAGTGGACTGTTTGAGAGAGCATGCGATCATAGTGGACTGTTTGAGAGAGCCTGCGATCATAGTGGACTGTTTGAGAGAGCCTGCGATCATAGTGGACTGTTTGAGAGAGCCTGCGATCATAGTGGACTGTTTGAGAGAGCCTGCGATCATAGTGGACTGTTTGAGAGAGCCTGCGATCATAGTGGACTGTTTGAGAGAGCCTGCGATCATAGTGGACTGTTTGAGAGAGCCTGCGATCATAGTGGACTGTTTGAGAGAGCCTGCGATCATAGTGGACTGTTTGAGAGAGCTTGCGATCTTAGTGGACTGTTTGAGAGAGCCTGCGATCATAGTGGACTGTTTGAGAGAGCTTGCGATCATAGTGGACTGTTTGAGAGAGCCTGCGATCATAGTGGACTGTTTGAGAGAGCTTGCGATCTTAGTGGACTGTTTGAGAGAGCCTGCGATCATAGTGGACTGTTTGAGAGAGCTTGCGATCTTAGTGGACTGTTTGAGAGAGCCTGCGATCATAGTGGACTGTTTGAGAGAGCTTGCGATCATAGTGGACTGTTTGAGAGATCCTGCGATCATAGTGGACTGTTTGATAGATCCTGCGATCATAGTGGACTGTTTGAGAGATCCTGCGATCATAGTGGACTGTTTGAGAGAGCCGGCGATCATAGTGGACTGTTTGAGAGAGCCGGCGATCATAGTGGACTGTTTGACTCCAGGGATGTACCTTTGGGGGAGGAACCGGGGGGAGGCTCCCCCCCCCCAAAGCTTTGGAGAGTTGGCAAATCCAGGTGGACTTGGCAAAATTAAAATTATGAAACAAGTTTGTTAATTAAAAAACTACTAAATCGATTGTAAACGATGTTGCAACAAATCATTTAGAATTTCCCAGCAATTTA
Source organism: Leiobunum rupestre (assembly GCF_980474605.1). Lineage (NCBI taxonomy): Eukaryota > Metazoa > Arthropoda > Arachnida > Opiliones > Sclerosomatidae > Leiobunum > Leiobunum rupestre. Next base: position 10,843,973 of record NC_143394.1, read on the forward strand.
CTTCCCTAAAGTCATTAACTGTGTTTGAGATTTCTATGTAGTTGCTTCTCCTTATGTATAACTTACAAGACCTGATTTCTACGCTAGGCAGCTAGTGTGTAGGAACTTTAGTTCAGCCTTGTGGTAAAAGCTTTTTAAATAGTTATTTTTCCTACAGCACCTTATAAAATTCAAAGGCAGATAGACGCGTGATAGAGAATATCGGTTGTTCGTTATTATTTCAGTGTTAATTTTCTACGTTAAATTTGGCAATCTGTATAAAATTTATAAAAATACCTAGTTTTAATTTCTATAGGATATGTTACAGTTTTTTTACTTAGAGTAAATTAGGTAAGTCGTGAATATTATAGTGATATTATTTAGGAAAGCCAATATTCCTAAAGTTGCGTTGGGTAAAGATAACGTGTGATCATATGGTGTGATACAGTGTCGGTTGTTCTTACGTTAATATTTCAGTAATAAGTGTTTGAATTGTTTATGTTATATTTGGGTATGAACATAAGTGGTATTACTCTAAGTACCCAAGACGCGCTGTTCTCTGGGACGTGTTCTCCCCCTTTTCGTGACGTCAGCACGTGAGGAGGTTCAGGGGGCCGTTGCGAGCGCGAAAAATCGAAGAGAGAAAGATTTGAATTTTATTTCTGCTAGTGGCGCCCACTAGTGTGCCAAACGGGAATTAACGGGGCGTAGGGCTAGGCCCACGCAGTATTTTTACCTACCTTGGGTTAGGCCGTTTCTCTTGTATAGGAGATTTTGGGGGAAAGAATATTCAGAACTATCCCCCTCTCCGCGAATCGAGCCGAGCCTCAGGAATCGAGAGGAAATTCGAGAGACGTTCGTTTTTTCTTCCCAGTCGGCTTTCTAGTAACCGAGCACTAAAGCGTAAGCCTACGACGGAAATGGTTAGCATTCATTTTAGTAGCAGGTATAGATAGTACTATTTTAGAGAGAGAGAGAGAGTTTGGCACACGGACAAGCATGGCCCCCATAGAACCCGTTCGAAGTTGGGTACTTAGAGTAATACCACTTATGGTATGAATAATTCCAGTTATTCAAAGCAGTTCAGTTAAACAACAACTAGTATTCGTCAGGAGGAAAATCATGAAATGTATCTATTTTTTACTACAGCGGGATTTTTTTGTGATACACACATCGACACCAGCACACAATAACTGATTAATCAGGGTGAGATAAGTGTAACGGGAACGCTAACGGTGGGATACGTGGGGACAGGGGTGGGGACACCCGTGGCGGAAGTATTCCGACCATCCGTTGGGGGATTGGTGGTCGTCCTCACACCTTGGGGGAGGGAAGTATTCTGGAGTGGAAAATCCCATAGCGGTAATAAGAACGTCCTTTCCCGCCTATTGCTGTTAGAATTACCCAGACTACCCCGGTTTTTGGTCGGACGTCAGCTTTATCTGCCATCATTCTGGCTTGATGACGTCCGACCAAAAAGTGCATGATGGGAATTTTACAAAGCCGCAGGTGGCGCCCGACTTCTCCACTCCAGAATACTTCTCTCCTCCAAGCTCACACGGCTATACACAAACTCTGCCTCCCAGACGCTTGAGATTACAGGAGTAAGTCACTACTCCCGGCTACTACAGCGGGATACACGACGAGAAAATAGTAAGCGGGTTTGATGGGATTTTTAAATTGCTGTAGCATCGTTCTCTTTTTTCTTCTTCGTGTATCTTGTTTTTATATAAAGAGTGTACGTAAATGCTTCACTCACTATAACTAGACGCCGAACCGTTTTCGCCATTGAATTGGGAATAGAACCTCTAGAATGACATAGGCGCGTTCGGTAGTCGTGGTTTCGCGAAATATAATATATAATAATTTTAATAAAACATTTAAATTGAAATCCAAACTTAGACGACTTGACAAACTTTTTTACTTGGCAAATTTCACTTACCCCCCCCCCCCCCCAAACGTACTCTCTTCGGTACGCCCCTGTGTTTGAGAGAGCCTGCGATCATAGTGGACTGTCTCCCGGCCTAACCGGCAGGTGGGGTGGCGGGGGTGGTTAGCACTTTCGCCTCGCAGCACGAGGAGCCGGGTTCAAACTTCGATCCCAACTTGTGGTACTGGGTGAAATCTCATAAGAACGCCTTCCGCCTTGAGTTTGCAAGTTCTCTCCCCACTGGTTTAAGGGGTTTTCCCCCGAGTCTTTCAGTTTCCTCTTCCATAAAATCATGTTGAGGTTAACGGTAATAGCTAGTGTAGGGAGCTGTTGGCTCGCGTGACATGAAGGGCCTGCTACCACCCTCCTAGGCATCGTAACCCGGCCACCTGAATTAATGGCTATGAAATTCGCTTGATGACTTAGGTCTTGGGTATTAGCCTAGCTGATTATTATTATTATTAAAAAAGGTGAAAGATTACACGAGTAAAGGCGTATGGGCGTGGTTTTTCTACCGGGGATCACGAGCTGAAGTCCAAAGAGCCTCTGTTCACCTAAATCCATTCTTAGTGAGCATTATCAAAAAACCTTTATTATACAAATATTTAAATATAATAATAATTCATTTAAGCTAAGTTATGTAATAGGGTGGTCTTTATTTTATTTATTTCTCAAATAAAAAAGTCTGACCTTTTTAATTTGTTTCAATATAAGCACAACATACAAATGAGCAGAATTTAGACGTAGCTCAATGAGCTTGAAAATTCCCTATATTTTCATTCTAATCAATATTTCGCAAGTTAGTTACGGGCTGTGGCTACTTTATCTAAAACCGAATTATTCCAAGTAGTTTATTATATCACTAAATTATCTGGTTTCAAATAGCTTTGTCTACGTCTGATAATAGGTCCCATAGACTCGCTTTAAAGATATTGTATTGTGATACGGGAGAAAGTGGTTAAAAAGCCTTAGTACACAAGGCAGTTGGAATCCAGGTAATTTAATAACATATTAAACCCACAGATTATTTGATTTTAAATACAGTAGCCACAACCCATCACCAAATCGAAAAATATTGATAAGAACGAAAAATCACCGTTTGTTCTAATAGAGCGTTCTATAAAATCGGCCCAAAACCGGCCAAACTTTTCATACAGACTATAGAGCTAGTTCAGAAGGACTAACAACTTTTGTTATTCTTTGGTTTAAGAGAATTCGGCTTATGTCCTGTCTTTATATGAATATTTTAGAGACGTACCTTTTCGGAGTTGTTAGAGGTACCCTAGTTAGGCTAGGTGTTGAAGTATGTTAGGGGTTAAGGATATTTTCATGATCTAAGTTTTTTTTTAAACCCCTGGATTTGGGACTAGTATTTTGCTTATTTACCATCCTACATTTATTATAAAATTCATTTAAAATAAGAAAAACGGCGCGGAAAGCCGGAAATTAGTGAAGCCTAGGCTAGCAATTACGCTACTCCTAAAATTCGACTGCTCTCAATTTCATACGGGTTTGCCAGATAAATATTTTTCTATCACACAAAAAACCGGCCAAACCTTCACCTCCTCCGAACTTAAATGGGGGAAAGCACACCACACCGATTTTATAGAACGCTCTATTAGTGGTGTAAGTCGGAAAATTTTACTGAAAATGACAGAGGCCTTTTTTTGGAAACTTTTCCGTATTTTTCCGAAAAAAAATAAAAAAAATTTCATTCCATGATTAGTCTAATATATTGTTTGTAAATTTAAATAAAGCGGCATTTTCGCCTCATTTTTCGAATCTGAAAGTAAAACTAAACCTCTAGACTAGTTTAAACTGATTAACAATGCAACACAATAAATGTTCGGTAGTACATGTATGTTTACTGATATTAGACATTTTATATCGGTAAAAAGTTTGAAACATTAAAAACCCTTAAAAAGTAATTTATGTTTCATTTTTTTTTTTACAATTTGCCGAAAATTTTATGGAAATTTTTCCGCATTTTATTTTTCCGGAAAATTAACAACACTAGTTCTAATGCTTAAATTAAAGTATGTTTTTATGCATTAAAACAAATTTAGAAGGTCAGACATCAACATTTATGAAATAAATAAAATAAGGACCACCCTATTAATACGTAAGTGTTTCAAGGGAATATAGGGAGATAAACAATACTCTCGTAAGAGATTCTAATATACTTCTGATATTAAGCACTTTTAAATTGTCATATTAAGTGGATATGTAACCTCGATGGACAGGGGAAAATCAAGTGATTTTGCTTAGTAGGCATAGTAGGAACATAGATATAGGAAACGTATATAAAGGTCTAGATAAAATATTTCAAAGGGAGTGAATACGAAGGTGACAGCTAGCAGAAACGCGTAATTTCTGCAGGCTATCCTTATAAGGCGCTATCTATCGGTAAGAAAGCTCGTGCTATCGTCGCGAGAGCCATTGTCTCCTACTTAAAAATTATACTAAAAGTCACCAACAGATGGTATCTAAAGACTTCGGCCTGCGGAAAGGTCAAGCGCTTAGTACTAAAATGCTAAGAGAGCTCGCGCTCTCGGTCACGTGCCTTCCTCGGTGTCTGCTAGGTGTCAATTCCGTATTTTATGTTAGGCTTAGAGGCCCCGAAATTTATCTAGACCTTTATATACATTTCTTATATCTATGAGTAGGAAATGTCTCGTACATTTTAGCCCTTTTCACACGTTCCTTATAAACAGAATCGATTGCGATTGAGGTTATTTATAGCGTCATTCCCAGGCCCCCTCCCGCTCTAACAAGAACCTCCTTCCCCCTAAAGTCAATCAAATCAGCCCGGAATCTCATTGGTTCCCTAAATCTAACGTCTTCCTCGTGCCGGAGGGAATTAGACCGTGCGGCAACATGGTCATTCTCCCGAAGTGTAAATACAGACATTCATGGTGCCATCTAGGAGCAACAAACACAGCACCCACGCAAGGAGAACGCAACCCGTCAAAAGTCGTAGATTTTCTTGCGTACGATTTTCATTGGCTAGACGCTTTAGCACCTGCTGCCGCCGGAAGGGGAAAATTCGTAAATTGTCCTCCCTCCTGCCCTTAAAACGTTCAGCGTAAAGGCTCGGCCAATGAAATTTGTACGCAACACTGCGTTAGCGTGTTTAAAGGCTAGCTGCTTTCTCCTTGTGTTTGTTGCTCCTAGATGAAACCTTGTTCACGGGATATACTCCAACTTCGCGAATTTTCTATTTTTAGGTTCAGCTATTGTATGTTCCGTGTGAAACAAGGTCTCATCGAATAATTTTGTATGGAAGTGTTATGTGCATAGAATTATAAATTTTTCTCTTATAATTTTAATATAAGGTTTGGTTACGTGCACTAGAAACGATGACGTTGTTTGTGACGTTAGCTCGTAGACTTGTTGAATGCAAAATTTTATCTGTAAGCCACTCGCCTTTCATCAAATTAACTATTTCGTGGGCCAACTAAAGGGTCGTTCACACTATTCAACTTTTAAAGGTCAATTAGTTTGTTCACCAAATCTGGTCAACTATTTATAAGTAAATTAAGCAGTGTGACCAGCAAATGTTGGTACACCTTTTGGTGGATCAACACACAATTTTTTTCGGATAGATGAGCGATTTTTGAGTGTATCATTTCTTTGAGATGTACGTCTTTGAAATTGAACCAATGGGATTAAGCTATTCCGCGACGTTACTCATGCGGGTACTTTGAAACATTTAACACGTTGTCTGCTCTACCACCTATTATCGAAATAGCAGACATTAATAATTTTGAAAGTCTAAACCTAATTTGTCAATTTCATACAGAAAACCGTAAACCAGCGGATATACAACACAGGGTGTTTTAAAAGAGCGCCAGAGAGCTTCAAAGTGTGGCCTACTAGCTCCTGGAAGTAGGCTGCAACAAGCGCAAAACCAAGCAGCAGGGAAATGCGAACATTAAGGTTTGGGTTCGTGTGATAGTTAAAAAAGGACTTTGTAAACAAATCGAGGTAACCATCGTAAAAAGGTGTACTTAAACAGTATTTAAATTCCCCGCTGCTTGGTTTTGCGCTTGTTGCAGCCTACTTCCAGGGGCTAGTAGGTCACACATTGAAGCTCTTTTAACTCATCGTAGGAAAATGGGGAAAAAACAGGCATACTTCTCAACTCACCCCCTACAACTCCTTAAACATTTTGCATAACCTTTTGAAACATCCTGTATACTAATAATCCCATTGGAGGGAACCAAATAGTTAGCCCTCGTGTGGACAATTGTCGTACCATTTTTCTTACAAGGCACCACCCAATCGGGTGACGTTTTAAACATAGGTGGCCGTATTATGTTGCCCTTTATGCCACGCCAGTCAACAGCTCCCCACGCTCACTATGAACCTCAACCAGGAATCCGTGCTTATCCTGCCGCATCGCGTATGGTAAGATCACTCTGACGGCTTTGGCCCCGCCTACGAGAGAAAAAATCCCCTCTGCGCGCGCTCCCCTCTCACGTTGTTGTTTGTTCTGCCGTGATTTGCACAAAGGCATTAACGACCAAAACGTCATTTTAAGAAAAACTCAGTTTTGTTGCTTTTTTTATCAATGAAAAACTTTCCCTCAGAATTTTCTGGAAAATATCCTATCTAGAAGTATTTTTTCTGCTCTTTTTAAATTTATAGTTCCTAATTGAAACTAGCGGTTCCTTTATTCCGCTTTTTAAGTTAAATTCCGATGTGCATGGTATTTTTTGAGTTTTAAATGTTCACAAAGGCAATAATGCTTTTGCGCAAATTATTTAAAGGTAATCTCATATTACTTAAATTATTCGCACAAAAGCATTTAATGCTGATTGTATAAACCCATAAAATGCTTTTGTGCTAAGTGAAGGATGGCGCTTAATGCCTATTTGCGAAGTAGTTCCGTGAAAGTACCGAAATAATGCTTTTGTGACAAGCGTATATCTTAAAACCTAAGAGGGCTAGAAACAAACTAATTTCAGATTGAGAATCAGCACCACCAACTTACCCAGATAAAACTAAAACATTAAAATGTCAAAAATGGTCCTTAATGCCTTTGTGCAAATCACGGCAGTGTTAAGTTAATATAATGACGTCAAAAAAACCGTCAGTCACATCGAGACTTCAATCGTGCTACAATTTCGGTGACCTTTCGCCCGATAAAGAGGGAATTTTTGAATTTTCAATTAGCAAGCGATTACTCATCCACTTAGACAACTTAATGAACGCGCAACTTTTACGAAATCTAAGCTTACGCTTAAGTACAACTATGTGTTCTAATTAAAATATTCGGCAGCCCTTTCAATGGGAACATGGAGAGCAAATCTAATATTAAAACCTCCCGCTGCTAATAGGATTTTCTATTCAGTTAGCAAAGTTTATTCGGATTAGCCTGCTTCGATGCCAAACCTCAAAGGTTAATCAAAGTCTTCCTACGGCATTTTCCACTCCGTATTAGATACTGGTGGTTTTTTTTTTCACCAGAGGGGCGCAAATTTTCAATTTTTAAGAGGCCTTATTAAGGTCGGTATCCCCATTTTCAAGATCACTAGCATCATTTCCAAGGTCAAGACTACCATTTTCAAAGTGAAGATTGAGCTGTTTATATTAGATAATTTTTTATTATACGATTTTAGTAAATTTTTCAAATAAACATTATGAAGGTCAAGACACCATTCTGAAAGTACAGATCATAACTGTCGTAGACGGTGCCACAATAAATACGGTCATCTTGAGTAGCTCAATTAGCTACTGCAATTTTCCACAACACCTGCTTTTATGGTAATTGAAAATGTTAATTCCGCCAATTCTATAAAAAAATAATTGTAAATATGAATTTAAAAAAATTTGTAGCGTTATTTCTTAGACATTTATTTAGATGTTAAGCAACTTCTATTAAACGTGTAGGTAAATTTTGTTTTACCGCAAATTTTCTGTCAAATAATTGTTAGTTAAATCACGTTTGCACGTTTATCTGTTAAGAATAACCTTACAAAGTAAAAAGCAGGTTAAACGTGTACGGGGAAACTTGTAGCTGAGTGTAGACGTAGCTTTACTCTGTACAAACTACTTTCATACAAGTTTAACCCTACACGTTTACGAGGGCTGGCTTAACCCGCATGTTTCTGCCTTATTAACGCATTGTTAAATGAATCATCGTTTGGTCATTCTGGTTTTTCGTGACCTGCACGCCCGAGATCAATGTGGTCACATGGCATTGAAACCAATTCCGCTAGAAATTAACGGGTCATTAAAGGATGCACGCTAAAGCAACTGCCTCTAAAGCATCGAAATCGAAAACGGATATTGAAGACGACCGACTGTCTCGGTCGATTCGCATCGCGTGACTCGACTGGCAAACAAGTTCAGCGAGGCCTAAACGACTGTTTCACGTGATTAGAATTGTTAATTTTAACGCCATCACACGCTAGACATTTTCCGAATGTACCTTTAAAATCTCGGAAACGTACTTTTAGTAGATTGGGTATAAAAACGAGGGCGCCACCTATTTCCGTATGTTTTTAGTACCAACAAGGTTCAATAGGTGTTAATTTTTCGAAGAATTGTTTCACTTTTAAATTGGTAACAAAAACTCTCAAAAAGCCAAATGTTGTTAATTTTTGTTAATTTTGCCTAGTCAGTAATAATAATCAGCTAGGCTAATACCCAAGGCACCACCTTAGGCCTAAGTCATCATGTAGTCTCAAAAGTAGTTATTTTCATAAGTTTAAACTTCCCTAATCTTAAAATGTACCAAAATGTAATTTTGTACTTAGAATTGGAAATTGTACCCAAAAAAGTTATAATTGTAGCAATTATGACAACGTTGACGTCAGCAAATACTTTTTAGGTTTTGCAGAAAATTGGTGAAAAGGAAATTGCTTACCTATTTTTATCTTTTATAATGGTAGATGGCGCGTCAATCATTACGTATTAACGTTGAGACGACCAAAAGATGCTGGAACAAAATTGACATAAAACTCAAATATAGAGTTCGTGTTACCAAAAGTGACATAATTGCTAAAAGTGTTACAATCGGACCTATTTCTTAATGAATGTTAGTGGTGTAGTCGGGCCAGGGCGGGTCAGGGCGTCGCCCCGGTGCTTTTTTCAAAGGCTGGGCCCCGCCCCGCCTTGGTATTTCCATTGCCTCTTTTTTTCAACTTGCCAGGGCGCGCCTTGTTTCTATTTCGTAAATAAGTTTCTCTCGAATGAAGGGTGTGGGAATTTATGATAAATTTTGCCCGTAGAAAAATACCATAACAATTTCAAATCGTTACCTAAGTACGGCAAACTTCGATCACGCTAAAAATCGAAGTTGGACCTCCATTTATAGCAGCCGGTACAGCCAACTTCGGTTACGTGCGAAATCGAAGTTGGCCGTACCCAGGTAGCGCCCCGGTTCTTTTTATTTTAGGACTACACCACTGGTTACGAGCGAAATACAAGTTGGGAGGGGAGAAGGGAAAGTATGCCTTGGGGAGGGAAGGAAGTTAAAACCCACAAATAACGCCTCGTAGTAAGGAACGGAGGAACTAAGTAGCACTGGTCAAAGTTAGTGTATTTTTTGATTTTCGTCGTTCTGTGGAGATGCTATCGCCATCTACCTACGATATAATACCATAGACTAAAAAGTTTTTTCTACGTCACTAGCTGTTATAAACATGACAAGTCAGTCAAGCCATAATATTAGTTCCGTATTGACATAGAAACATAATTAATGACCAAATATTGTTAAGAAATGCGACGGTCTTGGAATTTTTAAGAAGCAAATACCGACCTTGACCCCACCCCAACGACCAGTACTTATACTAGGCAAGACGCTAGGCCCTGTCTTTAGTTTAAGGGAAGGTGAGCATCCGTGTCACATTAAAACTCCACAGAACCACTTATTCATACCAGTATTCCCCCTCCCAACAGTTAATAGTTTACCCAACTGATGACGTTTTTACGAGTTTGGGGTAAGGGTCAGTTACATAATTTATTTAAAAAGAATATATAAAATACAGACCAATTTAAAATTGTGCTTATAATTTCCTATCTATTGATGTGTCATTTATATTTATCACTTTAAGGGCTTTAGAGATATGTTATGCCCAAAGTTATGGGCCCCCGAGGTCCCAAACGGATATCGCGATCGACAGAGATTTATTAGCCACCTTAACGGTTGCTGATGAATCAAGAGCACACAAATATGGGCCTTGAGGACGCAATCGGCTATCGTGATCGAAAGATATTTTTATACCCGATATATCGACGCGACGTCTCGTTTATATTTGCCAGCAAATCAAAGGTGTCAATGAAAAAAAAAGGCAACAACGGGACTGCTTTGGGCAATATGGTGGAAGGGGACTCCCAAAATATTAATCTTCACTTATGGTAGTTTCGTGAAGCCACTCACGCAAAGTAGGACAACACTTACGACAACAATAGCAACTACTACTACTACTACTACTACTACTACTACTACTACTACTACTACTACACTTCACGTAAAACAATAGTCCCACTCGAAACGAATCTCCAGAGGAACAAAGGATATTAAAACCCGCGTTAAAATTGAGCTCTGGACGCAAAATAAAACCGTTTTACACTTCAATATTTTACCTTTTTATTTTATCGAAACACCTTTGGCGAATCTATAAACATGTGCTTATAATTTCCATTTATAACTCAACAGTTTTGACTAGCTTTAATACCCGCCTTCGCCCGGGGTTTTAGTTTTAATGAATTAGATCTGATTTGTACATAAGAAAGGTAAACGCTGTAGCAAAAACGCAACACGCGTATCAAAAACGCAACACGCGTATCAAATACGCAACACGCGTAGAAAAAAACGCAACACGCGTAGAAAAAACGTAACACGCGTAGCAAAAACGGCAACAAAAACGTAACACGCGTAGCAAAAACGGTAGCAAAAACGCAACACGCGTAGCAAAAACGAAACACGCGTAGCGAAAACGGCAACAAAAACGTAACACGCGTAATAAAAACGGTAGCAAAAACGCAACACGCGTAGCAAAAACGTAACACGCGTAGCAAAAACGGTAGCAAAAACGCAACACGCGTAGAAAAAACGTAACACGCGTAGAAAAAACGTAACACGCGTAGCAAAAACGTAACACGCGTAGAAAAAACGTAACACGCGTAGCAAAAACGTAACACGCGTAGCAAAAACGCAACACGCGTAGAAAAAACGTAACACGCGTAGCAAAAACGTAACACGCGTAGCAAAACCGTAACACGCGTTGCAAAAACGTAACACGCGTAGCAAAAACGCAACACGCGTAGCAAAAAGTAACACGCGTAGCGAAAACGGCAACAAAAACGTAACACGCGTAGCAAAAACGGTAGCAAAAACGCAACACGCGTAGCAAAAACGCAACACGCGTAGCAAAAACGTAACACGCGTAGCGAAAACGGCAACAAAAACGTAACACGCGTAGCAAAAACGGTAGCAAAAACGCAACACGCGTAGCAAAAACGTAACACGCGTAGCGAAAACGGCAACAAAAACGTAACACGCGTAGCAAAAACGGTAGCAAAAACGCAACACGCGTAGCAAAAACGTAACACGCGTAGCAAAAACGGTAGCAAAATCGCAACACGCGTATCAAAAACGTAACACGCGTAGCAAAAACTTAACACGCGTAGTAAAAACCGTAGCAAAAACGCAAAACACGCGTAGCAAAAACGTAACACACGTAACACGCGTAGCAAAAAGTCCCGAACTACTTAAAAATCCCAACTAAACCTCCCCTTCTACGAATTCCCTTTCTTTCACACTAACTCCCCTTCTATGAATTCCCTTTCTTTCACACTAACTCCCCTTCTATGAATTCCCTTTCTTTCACACTAACTCCCCTTCTACGAATTCCATTCCTTTCACACTAACTCCCCTTCTACGAATTCCCTTTCTTTCACACTAACTCCCCTTCTACGAATTCCCTTTCTTTCACACTAACTCCCCTTCTACGAATTCCCTTTCTTTCACACTAACTCCCCTTCTATGAATTCCCTTTCTTTCACACTAACTCCCCTTCTATGAATTCCCTTTCTTTCACACTAACTCCCCTCCTACGAATTCCCTTCCTTTCACACTAACTCCCCTTCTACGAATTCCCTTCCTTTCACACTAACTCCCCTTCTACGAATTCCATTCCTTTCACACTAACTCCCCTTCTACGAATTCCCTTCCTTTCACACTAACTACCCTCCTACGAATTCCCTTCCTTTCACACTAACTCCCCTTCTACGAATTCCCTTCCTTTCACACTAACTCCCCTTCTACGAATTCCCTAACTTTCACACTAACTCCCCTTCTACGAATTCCCTTTCTTTCACACTAACTCCCCTTCTACGAATTCCCTTTCTTTCACACTAACTACCCTCCTACGAATTCCCTTCCTTTCACACTAACTCCCCTTCTACGAATTCCCTTCCTTTCACACTAACTCCCCTTCTACGAATTCCCTTTCTTTCACACTAACTCCCCTTCTACGAATTCCCTTCCTTTCACACTAACTCCCCTTCTACGAATTCCCTTTCTTTCACACTAACTCCCCTTCTACGAATTCCCTTTCTTTCACACTAACTCCCCTTCTATGAATTCCCTTTCTTTCACACTAACTCCCCTTCTACGAATTCCATTCCTTTCACACTAACTCCCCTTCTACGAATTCCCTTTCTTTCACACTAACTCCCCTTCTACGAATTCCCTTTCTTTCACACTAACTCCCCTTCTACGAATTCCCTTTCTTTCACACTAACTCCCCTTCTACGAATTCCCTTCCTTTCACACTAACTCCCCTTCTATGAATTCCCTTTCTTTCACACTAACTCCCCTTCTACGAATTCCCTTTCTTTCACACTAACTCCCCTTCTATGAATTCCCTTTCTTTCACACTAACTCCCCTCCTACGAATTCCCTTTCTTTCACACTAACTCCCCTTCTACGAATTCCCTTCCTTTCACACTAACTCCCCTTCTACGAATTCCCTTTCTTTCACACTAACTCCCCTTCTACGAATTCCCTTCCTTTCACACTAACTCCCCTTCTATGAATTCCCTTTCTTTCACACTAACTCCCCTTCTACGAATTCCATTCCTTTCACACTAACTCCCCTTCTACGAATTCCCTTTCTTTCACACTAACTCCCCTTCTACGAATTCCCTTTCTTTCACACTAACTCCCCTTCTACGAATTCCCTTTCTTTCACACTAACTCCCCTTCTATGAATTCCCTTCCTTTCACACTAACTCCCCTTCTACGAATTCCCTTCCTTTCACACTAACTCCCCTTCTACGAATTCCCTTTCTTTCACACTAACTCCCCTTCTACGAATTCCCTTTCTTTCACACTAACTCCCCTTCTACGAATTCCCTTTCTTTCACACTAACTCCCCTTCTACGAATTCCCTTTCTTTCACACTAACTACCCTCCTACGAATTCCCTTCCTTTCACACTAACTCCCCTTCTACGAATTCCCTTCCTTTCACACTAACTCCCCTTCTACGAATTCCCTTTCTTTCACACTAACTCCCCTTCTACGAATTCCCTTTCTTTCACACTAACTCCCCTTCTATGAATTCCCTTTCTTTCACACTAACTCCCCTTCTATGAATTCCCTTTCTTTCACACTATCTCCCCTTTTACGAATTTCACACTAACCCGGGCGACGTTTTAAAACAAATAACGGCGCGACCACGCGACATTTAAAAAAAAAATAGATCCGAGCAATAGATAAGGGAAGAAAAGGTGTGGAAGTCGAAGACAAAAAATTGAAAGCCGAGACCAGCCAGAAAATAGATAAGGGAAGCAAAGATGTGAAAGTCCAAAGTCGAGTAAAATAAAATTGAATTATGAGTAAAATAATAAAATTGAATTAGATTAATAACCATGTCAGCTATTTGTTAGGCGCGTTTAGTTGGAAATCAGGCCCTGAACATTGAGTTAAAATTTCAAAGCTCTAGAGCTAACCGTTCTCGAGTTTTTAGGAACATGACATACAAATAAATAAAAGGGCAAACTTTAGGACTTATATTTATAGATATTCAATAGACTTTTTTTGGGGCGACAAAAAGGGGGCGCCGCCATCTCCGCCATACTCTGGCTCTCAGATTTCCATATTTAATTGTAATACTTTGATAGTTTGATTTACTTCGAAATTTGAGTTTATTATGATTACCGTGGTGTTTCCGGATGGTTTTTTTAGGCGGAGCTTTAGGTGCAAGTAAACCTTAATACTTACCAAATAAAGTACCATGATACAGTGTTGCCCGTCGTGTTTTGTTTAAAATTGTTGATTAGTCCGGCCAGAAAAAATAAAAATTCATTATTTTTCTAGATTATGATTTTGAAGGTCGGTTTCATCATTAAGAAGTAGTGTTCATTCTAAAAACCGTCTACTTAATTATGTTTTATATATAAATACCTTTAGAGTAAGTAATTCTAAAGATGTTCTACTTAAATTATTTTTATCTATAAAATACCTTTAGAGTAAGTAATTCTAAAGATGTTAGTAGGAAAATTTCCCGGAAAATTTTCCGTATTTTTCCGAAAAAAAATAAAAAAGTTTTAATTCCATGATTAGTCTAATATATTGTTTATGAATTTAAATAAAGTGGAATTTTCACCTCATTTTTCGAATCTAAAAGTAAAACTAAACCTCTAGACTAGTTTAAACTGATTAACAATGTAACACTATTAATGTTTTGTAGTATGTTTACTATTATTAGACATTTGATATCGATATAAAGGTAAAAACATTAAAAACCCTTAAAAAGTAATTCATGTTTCAATTGTTTTATTTTTCCGATTTGCGGAAAATGTTCTGGAACTTTTTCCGGAAAATTAACAACACTATTTAGAAGGTTGAAATCATAATTTTGAAGGTCGGGAACATAATTTTGAAGGTCGGGATCATAATTTGAAGGTCCGGAATATTATTTTGAAGGTCGGGATCATAATTTTGAAGGTAGGGATCATAATTTTGAAGGTCGGGATCATAATTTTAAGGTCGGTATCATAATTTTGAATGTAGGGATCATAATTTTGAAGGTCGGGATCATAATTTTAAGGTCGGTATCATAATTTTGAAGGTCGGGATCAAAATTTTGAAGGTCGGGATCATAATTTTAAGGTCGGTATCATAATTTTGAAGGTCGGGATCATAATTTTGAAGGTCGGGATCATAATTTTGAAGGTCGGGATCATAATTTTGAAGGTCGGGATCATAATTTTAAGGTCGGGATCATAATTTGAAGGTCCGGAATATTATTTTGAAAGTCGGGATCATAATTTTGAAGGTAGGGATCATAATTTTGATGGTCGGGATCATAATTTTAAGGTCGGTATCATAATTTTGAAGGTCGGGATCATAATTTTAAGGTCGGTATCATAATTTTGAAGGTCGGGATCATAATTTTGAAGGTCGGTATCATAATTTTGAAGGTCGGGATCACAATTTTAAGGTCGGTATCATAATTTTGAAGGTCGGGATCAAATTTTTGAAGGTCGGGATCATAATTTGAAGGTCCGGAATATTATTTTGAAAGTCGGGATCATAATTTTGAAGGTAGGGATCATAATTTTGAAGGTAGGGATCATAATTTTGAAGGTAGGGATCATAATTTTGAAGGTCGGGATCATAATTTTAAGGTCGGTATCATAATTTTGAAGGTCGGGATCATAATTTTGAATGTAGGGATCATAATTTTGAAGGTCGGGATCATAATTTTAAGGTCGGTATCATAATTTTGAAGGTCGGGATCATAATTTTAAGGTCGGGATCATATTTTTAAGGTCGGGATCATAATTTTGAAGGTTGGGATCATAATTTTGAAGGTCGGGATCATAATTTTGAAGGTTGGGATCATAATTTTAAGGTCGGGATCATAATTTTGAAGGTCGGGATCATAATTTTGAAGGTCGGGATCATAATTTTAAGGTCGGGATCATAATTTGAAGGTCCGGAATATTATTTTGAAAGTCGGGATCATAATTTTGAAGGTAGGGATCATAATTTTGAAGGTCGGGATCATAATTTTAAGGTCGGTATCATAATTTTGAAGGTCGGGATCATAATTTTGAATGTAGGGATCATAATTTTGAAGGTCGGGATCATAATTTTAAGGTCGGTATCATAATTTTGAAGGTCGGGATCAAAATTTTGAAGGTCGGGATCATAATTTTAAGGTCGGGATCATAATTTTGAAGGTCGGGATCAAAATTTTGAAGGTCGGGATCAGAATTTTGAAGGTCGGGATCATAATTTTGCTGGTCGGGATCATAATTTTGAAGGTCGGGATCATAATTTTAAGGTCGGGATCATAATTTTAAGGTCGGGATCATAATTTTGAAGGTTGGGATCACAATTTTGAAGGTCGGGATCATAATTTTGAAGGTTGGGATCACAATTTTGAAGGTCGGGATCATAATTTTGAAGGTCGGGATCATAATTTTAAGGTCGGGATCATAATTTTGAAGGTTGGGATCATAATTTTGAAGGTTGGGATCATAATTTTGAAGGTTGGGATCATAATTTTGAAGGTCGGGATCATAATTTGAAGGTCGGGATCATACTTTGAAGGTCGGGATCATAATTTTGCTGGTCGGGATCATAATTTTTAAGGTCGAAATTCTAAATGACCGAAGATTTCTTGGGTGAAACTACACACAGCGCCAATTTATTTCGCGGCGTATTTGGCAATTGGAAGTGTAGTCGACATTTAATGGCCCTTTAAAGGCGTTGGCGTACAACCACTCCGAAGAGCAGTTTAATAATATCCACACCTTTTTACGAGTTTGTGGGGGATAAGGTGAAAAAAGCGAGACAAAATGATCCAACACACTTCCCTATCAATATTTACTTAGTCGTTCCTGATAAAAAAAATGCGATGTTCCAGTTTAGCTTCGAAGCTACGCTACTTGGCCGCGAGAGGGCGTTCGACAAATAGCTAAGCCTGGTCTAAGCGGATTGCTAATCTCAAGAGGACATTTTACAAGAAATATTGTGGCCTGAGAAAAAGGCTGAGTCCAGCTATCAAATTGGGTCGAGGTCATTTTTATCGCGTGTCATATTTCGGGTTCTGGAAACGCTAAGAGCCTCAGCCCAACGAAAAAGGTACGTAATACATCAGTGGTTTCGCCTAAATTGATACAAAATTGTTTTGGGATGTCTAGAAGCAGATTGTTGCGCGGGTTAATCTATTTGACCTTTAAGAGAGTGTTAAGCTCTATATTTATGGGGGATAACCTAATTTTATATTCTGCCACCAAATTTAAAGCAAGTCTCGGTTATCTGACGCTAGATGACTTGGGCCTAAGGTGGTGCTTTGGGTATTAGCCTAGCTTAGCTGGTAGTTACTGGCAACCCGTATTAGCAGACGAGTTTTCGATTTAGAAGTGTCTTTAAAAAGAGATATTTTAACTACATTTAAATTGAAATATTATTATTATTCAATTATTACAAAATCCGAAAACTTAATAATTACTTGATGAGTGACGATTTTCAATTCCAATGTGTTTAATGATATAGAAGATTTAAAAATATTAAAATTAAAGATTTAATTTTTTTTAAAGTTTTATATTTACAAACTAGATTGAGTTGCGAATATATGTTTTAAATTATAAAATGTGTTAATTTTAAACAATTAATATTTTTAAATCACGCGTAAAATTTAATTATTAGTTTCTTATTTATGATTAAATAGCTTAAAATATAATCTATTTAATAAATGAAATAAAATAAAGCCAAATTGGCGCTTAGTATTCATATTAATAATAGTTATTTGCTGCTAACTATTCGGCGCGGATAACACGACAAACGCAATTACAAATAACTTAAAACTATGCCAAGAATTTGAGAATTTAAAATAGATTTCACTAAAAATAAACAAGGTATTAGCAAAGTATATAAAATATAGTCCACGTAAGGTACTATTGATTTTTATTAGAATATTTATCATCTTGAAACATATACCTTAGCAGGCTCAATTCAGTTTACAATGGGGGATAATTTTCTGAAATTCATTTTTGAAAATCAGTTGGTGGGAGCCTGCGATGGTACTGGTTTCAAACAAATAATAATATATCTATCACAGGCCAATTGATCGAAAGAAAAACACAACCCGATCTGTTCTTTATCAGCCGATGAGATTTTCCCCGACGTGTCCCTAATATTTTTCGCTTATTGTTCGTAATGAATACAGCCCGTTAATCGATGTCCAGTTTGCGAAATGTCATCGCCGTTGCGTGATAAATATTTCCAGCCCAAGCAGAAGTCGATCATCCTCGTATATTATATATCGTTATAACAAAAACATATTTAGGTTTAATAAGAACAAGCAAGTGGCGACATTGCATTGAACAGGAAACTATACCTAAAATTATGGGAAAATTCCAAGGAGTTGTAGGGGGTGAGTTGAGAAGTACTCCCGTTTTTTCCCTTTTTTTCCTACGATGAGTTAAAAGAGCGCCAGAGAACTTCAAAGTGTGGCCTACTAGTCCCTGGAAGCAGTGCCGTAACTGGGGTGGTGCCAGCGGTGCCCAGGCACAGGGCGTAGACCCTGCAGGGGTGCAGAAGTTCATCTTATTGTCAGAGTCGCTTAATATTAGAACATTTTTCAAGGGCGCAGTTATAGAAACTCGCACCGAGTGCGTAAAAGGCTAGTTACGCTGCTGCCTGGAAGTAGGCTGCAACAAGCGCAAAACCAACAGAACATTGTGACCTACTTCGTTCCTGTTCTATATAACGAACAATACGTTTGTAATGAACCAGTCGTGGAGAAGTTGAAGTAAAACAATAAGTAACGTACCCAAAATGTGCCTGTCTCACGTAATCGAGGATGGACATTGGTAAAAGTCCGTGAGACGGGGATGCGCCGGTTCGGGTACCTTTGATGGTAGAGACGTTGAGCAGCCAAAGCATTGTCATCCGCTAGCCCATACACGAAATGAAAATCCGCCAGTTCTTCCGATGTTTGAAAGTTATGAGAAATCGCGGTCCATCACGACTTTAAATACTGTTAAGTTAACTTTTTTACGCTGGTTACCTCGATTTGTTTACACTTATCACACCTTATTGTTCGCGTTTCCTTGCTGCTTGGTTTTGCGCTTGCTGCAGTCTACTTCCAGGGGCTAGTAGGCCACATTTTGAAGCTCTCTGGCGCTCTTCTAACTCATCGTAGGAAAATGAAAAAAAAACTCACCCCCTACAACTCCCTAAACTTTTTGCATAACTTTTTGAAACACCCTGTATGCGTGTATGTATACACTTGGGATGTCCAAGGATCCATTAGCAACGTGTTGCGAAATCGGCGGGGCTTAAACTACGTCACGTGTAATACGTCACGCGTTTTTTCAAATTCATTGGCTCGCTACAGTACTGTCGCTAAGAAGTCCCGCCGAGGGAAGAAAATGGAAGACACTCACTCGGAAAAGAGACTTACCAGGAAATCAATTTAAGAAAACCCAATTAGTTCAGACACTTAATTTGTTCTTCAAGAAACTGGGACGTTCTAGTTCCGAATAAACTCACGCATTTAGATGCTTAAAAAGAGCAAAATAGGAAAGTGAACTTGTATTTGAGACAAGGCTTAAAGCAACTGTTGGCTCTATCATTGCCACCTGTATTATAAAAAGGCCCGTGTTATTAGAGATGGCCATGAATCTATCCGAATCTTCGAAAAAAATAACTTTCGTGGAGAGCGTGGAGCCATCTATTAATGGAAACGGAAGCTAAAATTCAAAATAGCGAAACAATAAAGTCGCCAGAGAACCATTATAGAGTATTCTATTTAGACCATTTTACTCTACTTAGTGAACTTTAACCTAAATGATATATCCCATATAAAATATATTGTAAACAATTACTAAAATTGAAGTTATTGACCAATTTACAAACGAGCCAATCAACGCGAAGCATACTTTTATGTCCCGCCTTTTGGGTCAAAATGTAGCTTGAGCGTCTTGTTTTGATTTCGACGCTAGCGACATCTGTTGAAAAAAGAGCTACTTCACCTAAAGCCGACACTTGCTTTAATGTCAACTGGGTGCCGAATCTAGTTGACCACGTCGCGAGCGAAATCCCAGAATCATTAGGAACAGCATAATCTTTCTTCGACATTCCAAGTCGAGTACACCTTATGGGTAAAGGACAAGTATTGCCATGCATGTTGAAGGCACCTGGCCTGTAATACATACAGCCATAAGGATTGGTATCTTTAGAAAAATAATAGAAGACTGAAATAAGTAGCGAAACCTGCCCGTCAGCGCACCGTACTACAAAAATAATTAAATAAATTAATGTGGAAATCTCAAAATGCCAACTACAGAATTTGCAGATGCAATCATGCAATTTGAATTATTTGATATTTTGAATGTTCAGTTCTTGAATCGGACCATGCGCAAAACCAGCTTCAATCGCGTTGATTTGATTTTTTGAGGGGGGAAGGATTTTATTCATAGAGGATAAGTGGAATTTTCAATTTAAAAGGTAACGGCCAAGCTTTTCCAAATATGGCCTTATTTCCGTATCAAAAGAATAACAAGACGTTCAGTATACACACCTTTTTTTGTCTTGAAAAAAATAGCTTTTGGCCCAAAAAGTTGAAACGAAAAATAACGCCAGGTGTTTGGGTTTGAATTTTCGCCGCCATCTTAGGGGCTGCCGCCAGCGCCCCTAACCCCGTATGAGCGATTTGCGAACTATCCTAACTTTTAAAATCGCGCAATTTAGGCTTAAGTCTCTTATAACTGGAACGCGCCGCGCGTGCAAAACAAATTTTTTGCGTCTTCAGCAGCGCGGTCTTTTACGTTGTTGTTCTGTGTCACCGACTTCTCACCAGGTGTCGCGGCGGACGCGCGCTTTTCGATTTCCCGAAATTTGTTTATTTTATTAAAAATTAACCACTCAAAATATTTTTTGTATAAATTAATACATAATTTTTATAAATTAATACATTATTTATATAAATTAATACATTATTTGTATAAATTAATACATTATTTGTATTAATTTATACAAATAATGTATTAATTTATATAAATAATGTATTAATTTATACAAATAATGTATTAATTTATATAAATAATGTATTAATTTATTCAAATAATGTATTAATTTATACAAATAATGTATTAATTTATATAAATAATGTATTAATTTATACAAATAATGTTTTAATTTATACAAATAATGTTTTAATTTATACAAATAATGTATTTCTACTTCGAGATAATGACTATATTGAGACGATTTTTAGCTTTACTCGTAATCCTTCTCAAGTTCCAGCAGCAAGCTCCTCCCTCCTAAAAAAATTGAAATAAATCCGGTATCTCATCGGTTCCCCTAAAACAGACATCTACGGGTGGGGTGCATTTGGCCTACTCCTCATTTGGCCTACTCCTCATTTGGCCGACTCTTCATTTGGCCGACTGCTCATATGTCCGTATGCCCATTCGGCCGACTGCTCATATGTCCGTATGCCCATTCGGCCGACAGCTCATTTGGCCGACTACTCTTTTAGCCGAAATACTGGTCGGCCAAATGAGCAGCCCATTTGACCGACTGCTCATTAGGCCGACTGCTCATTTGACCGTCTGCTCATTAGGCCGACTGCTCATTTGACCGACTGCTCATTAGGCCGACTGCTCATTAGGCCGACTGCTCATTAGGCCGACTGCTCATTTGACCGACTGCTCATTTGACCGTCTGCTCATTAGGCCGACTGCTCATTTGACCGACTGCTCATTTGACCGACTGCTCATTAGGCCGACTGCTCATTTGTCCGACTACTCATTTGGCCAACTGCTCATTTGAACCGTACGCTCATTAGGCCAACTGCTCATTAGGCCGACTGCTCATTTGACCGACTGCTCATTAGGCCGACTGCTCATTAGGCCGACTGCTCATTAGGCCGACTGCTCATTTGACCGACTGCTCATTTGACCGTCCGCTCATTAGGCCGACTGCTCATTTGACCGACTGCTCATTAGGCCGACTGCTCATTTGTCCGACTACTCATTTGGCCAACTGCTCATTTGAACCGTATGCTCATTAGGCCGACTGCTCATTTGACCGACTGCTCATTTGACCGACTGCTCATTAGGCCGACTGCTCATTTGACCGACTGCTCATTTGACCGACTGCTCATTAGGCCGACTGCTCATTTGACCGACTGCTCATTTGACCAACTGCTCATTAGGCCGACTGCTCATTTGTCCGACTACTCATTTGGCCAACTGCTCATTTGAACCGTCTGCTCATTAGGCCGACTGCTCATTTGACCGACTGCTCATTTGACCGACTGCTCATTAGGCCGACTGCTCATTTGACCGACTGCTCATTAGGCCGACTGCTCATTTGACCGACTGCTCATTAGGCCGACTGCTCATTAGGCCGACTGCTCATTAGGCCGACTGCTCATTTGACCGACTGCTCATTAGGCCGACTGCTCATTTGACCGACTGCTCATTTGACCGTCTGCTCATTAGGCCGACTGCTCATTTGACCGACTGCTCATTTGACCGACTGCTCATTAGGCCGACTGCTCATTTGTCCGACTACTCATTTGGCCAACTGCTCATTTGAACCGTATGCTCATTTGAATGACTCTGATACTATAGCCTGTCCTAAACTATGTCTTTAGTGTTAGGTTGACTTATAGAACGGGTAATGTATTCTAAGTGTTGGAGCCTGACGGCGGCGCGCACTCACTTCGCTCGAGCGCTGGGGCGCCGATCCGGCACCCCCCCCCCAGCCCAGTTCTTGATAATCAAGCTGGGCCTTCTAAAACGCGACCAAGAGGACAGTGTACCTAGCCATACGCACCTAGTATCGTCCAACCGCCAAATGAGCAGTCGGTCAAAGGAGTAGTCGTTCAAATGAGCAGTTGGTCAAATGCACTGTCCATTTGGCTGACTGCCCATTTGGCCGTCTTCTCAGTCGGCCAAATGGACAGTCGGCCAAATGAGCAGGCCAAATGGAACTCTCCTATATCTACCGACCCGATTGAAGCACAAGCCGGTAACATTTTCCTTCCCCCCTCACCATTTTGCAACGCTTAAAACTTCCTCCCTAAGTATAACTAAATACATTTTGGTAGAAATAAAAACATTATTGATATTAGGCTTGAGGGAAATTACTTTCGGGTTTCAGACTAACGTAGTTTACGTCCAATTTATTAGTCTTAAATTAACTAACATTGCAGAAGTACACATGATGAAAATAAAATCTCTCCGCAGTTCTCTGAAACTAAAATGCAATTATACGTTCAATGGCCTTAAATAAAATGTCATCTATTGCATAGAGAACAATAACGCGAAAACTTTATAAAAACTGTAAATATTTTCTAAAATGAATATTTTTTCTTATAAATTAGTATTGCAAAAGTTCATATCCCCAGCAAGTAATATAAGGGAAATTGTCTTTACTAATAAAACGCTGTTCTGGGACCGGTAAAACAACGCAAGTTACTGCGGTGTTCTATAAAAATCTCCGAGCGTATAACCATAAATTATTAAAATATAATCGAAAAAGGTTTTGCTTTCAATTTTAAATTACGACATATTGGAGAAAATATGTAAAATAATTTGTGGGTACTCGGATGACAAATTTTTAATTTATTCATCATGGTCGGTTTTGGGAAAAAAACACATCAGATGATCAGAAGCGGAAATTATTTGATGTTTTCTATTCAATTTCTGCTTTCATCTGTTTATTTTCATTGGCTCAAAATTTCTGCGCCGATAAAAATTAATTTGATATTTTCTGCTAAATTTTCGATTTTACGCTTGATGTTATGTCACGTGTACGGTAAACAGCCAATAATATCGCGGTAAATGTCGTCTGCTACATATTTATCAACAATAAATGTCGAGTTCGAGTAGTCACCTCCAATTTATTTCAGCTAAATTAAACCAAACCAAAAATCGACCACGAAAACAAAACCGAAGCCGTGTTAGTATGTTGTAAGCGGAAACTGTACTGTGATATACAATAATAGAGAAAAGGTGGTAAAATCCTTATAAATGAATAAAATATTAAATATATAATATATTAATATACAGTAATAGTTAAATGTAGGGAGCTGTTGGCTCGCGTGGCTTGCAGGGCTTTCCACCACCCTCCTACGCATTGTAACCCGGCCACCTTAAAAAGTCGCTTGATGATTAGGCCTAAGGTGGTGCCTTGGGTATTAGCCAGCTGGTTATTATTATTATTATATTAATATTAAAAATGACCAAAGTTAATCCTTTTTTTCACTAGAGATAAAGGAGGACGACGACAAACAAGCTATTAAGAAACTTAAACCCAAGAAATCCACTGGCTACGATAATATAAGGCTGCTCTGAAACTTCTAAACCAATTCATAAACTCATATTTAACCTTTCTCTTCGTAGTGGTAAATTCCCGGGGCAATGGAAAATATCTAAAAGGATCGATTGTAATTAATTTCAATATTTGCAAAACATTTCGAAATAATTATGCATAATTACCTTAGTAGTTCGTTTAAGCCCCTATTAGTTCATAATCAGCATGGATTCTGCAAGCAAAGGTCAACTCAAACTAATCTAATGACATTTATGAATGACGTAGTATCGAAAGTGTTAAATAGGGGGCAGGTTGACACCATATTTTTGGATTACAGTAAAGCATTCGATCGAATGGATCATAAAATTCTTCATCTAAAATTGGAAAGCTATGGATTAGGTGAAAAAGTGCTAAAATGGGTAAAAAGCTATCTATCAGATAGAGTAAATAACATTAAAATAAATGGCACCGGAACTGACATATCATATGTAACCAATATTGGGGTCCCTCAAGGGTCAGGACTTGGCCCTTGGCTTTTTATAATTTTCACAAATGACCTCTTTAAAACTGTCAGCTCTGGAACAAATATTCGAGCTTTCGCGGATGATAACAAACCTCTAGAACAATCAGAACTATACAAGACTGTGAAATATTAAATATTGATTTGGAAAAAGTTAATATTTGGAGTACACATAATTGTATTCCACTTAATAAGGCTAAATCTTACAAGGTGACATTTACTAGAAAAACCAAGAAAATGAACTATACTTACAAAATAAACGACATAGAAATTGAGAACAAAACAGAAATCAAAGATTTAGGAGTTATACTAGACTCTAAATTAAACTTTGGTGCGCATATTGAAAATTTAAAATCACAATGTACTAATAAAATTTATGCAATTCTTAGGATTGCTAGAACACTAAAATCAAGTAAAGTATTTAGAATGCTATACACTAGTTTAATTCGTTCTAGAATTGAGTATTGTTGTGTTATCTGGGGGAGGTAGTGCACATAATGTAAAACAAGCCGAGAGAGACAATTTGAGTGCCTATATTAAAAATACTTTCCAAAAAACCAATTTGAGGTGCATAAATATGGAAATGTATTAAAACCATGTAATCTTCTAGCAATAGAAAGTCTTTTAAAATATATTGAACTTATGTTTATTTTTAAATTAAATCATAACGACGTCGATTGTGTAAATTAGGTAAAATGTATAAAATTTAAAGTACCTCAATTTGCAACAAGAAACGGTAACATTTTTTATGTAGAGTACAAAAATGTTTTAAATCCTATTGAAAGAATTTAGAATACGTATAATGTTGATAGTATAAATCTAAATATATTTAATGAAACTGTAAACAGTTATCAAAAATTCTTTTTTATTGTTATTGGACAAAACGATCTAAATAATTTGGTTTCATTTAACTGTTTTTTTAATTCTTAGTGTTGTTTTAACTCTTAGTTTTGTGTTTGAAGAATATGACTGCGTACGTTGGTACGGTAAACTATTAACGTACACGATTTTTTTTTTTTATCTTGTAAAAATATATATGTAAATAGAACGGATTAACGATATTGTCAGAAGACGGTGGAAAAACCAAATTATTTAATATTATATAAATGTTTATAATAATAATGTAAAACCTGTAAAATAGTAAAAAGTGATTACCTGATCATGTTATTTTACAGGAATAAACAAATTTTCAATTCAATTCAATATAATATTAGATATTAAAATATAATATTAGAAGTTAAATAATGTAATCACGTCGAAGTTCAAAATCTTCAAAGGGATAAGACAAGGCGAGCCATTATCATCATACCTATTTACCCTCTCTTTGGAGCAATTTCTTTGTCACCTGAGGCAGTTAAGTGATTGTCCTATTAGACTACCGTTTCTTTCAAGAACACTATCCGGCTCATCCTTCGCAGACGATTCAAGTTGTTTTGTTACATCTAACGAAGGATTTAAAATTATTGAAGAGGAATGTCTACATTATAGTCAAGTCGGCAACGCTAATTTTAATGATTTGGTAGCATTTGTCCGAATTTCATTTGTCCGAATCGAGGCGCATTTGTACGAACTGTAAAAATATGACTCAGATGGCCGAATTACAGTTTCATTTGTCCGAAAATTATTTTGTATAATTTGTTGGCAATTTAACCGTACTATCCGTTTGTCAAATGTCCGAATTGTCATTTGTCCCAACGTCAGTGCCGTATTTCGGCCTAGGCCAACCTAGGCCGTGGCCTATTGGCCCATCCTTGGAAGGGGCCCCCCAGTGACCGTAATTACTGTATTCGAAGGCATAAATCTATAATATCAATTTCTGCCTGGCAGTTAACGGACGCAGCCTTAAATCGCAATGTTGCATAGTTATCGCGTATTTAGTCGACGATTGTTAAGAGCTTTTATTTAGTAATATAACCGTAGAGCTCAGACTTCTACGCTGAATCAGGGAAATTCAGGCACAGCCTAGTTCCCGGCATAAGAGTAAATGCAGCGCGTGAAAAGGGGGCCCAAACTCCTTATCTGCCTATGGGCCCTGGATCTCTAACGACGTAAGTCCGGCCCTGCCCAACGTTATACATTGGCTTTAGTCAAATTCGAAAGAATCATATTTAACCGAATCCGTCAAAAATAGAGTCTCAAACGTGCGGTTTTTTTTATCTTAACATGAATAATTGGGGAACTTCAATCTAACCTAAATTCCAATGAAAACAGACACCTAACCTAACCTAACCTAACGAAATCATTCCATTTTAAAAACCAATTAATCTAATTTTTATACTACATTATTAAAATTCGACCTATAATTATTATAAAAAGAAAAATTCGGACACTATTTTAGCGATGGAAATAGGTGTTTTCATAAAATCCGGTTATGTTGTCCCCCCCCCCCCGATAAAAATTGCCTCCTCAGTCTTTGATGGAAGTAGAGTTCAGTACGTTCCAGTTCTAAAACCATCGGCGCGACTCGCATGAATGTACGTCAATAAGCTGCCAAACATGTTTCCCAAAAAATCAATAAAAACCAAAAACAACAGCCTGTTACATGTCCCTTCCTAGAGTATACATGTACCACCTCCTAGGCTGTTCTTTGATGTGGATTTTATGAAAACACCTATTCGAACAAATGCTACTACTCGTTCAGACAAATGACACTCAAGGTCATTAAATTCGCACAAATGGAACAATTACGACACTGAAGACCAATGAGGGTGGGTTTGGTCTTCAAACTATTGATATTATTTAGAAGAAATTCGCCTTCACTAACCTGAAGAAATAGCTGGCAAGCGAGGGTCACACAATCGAGCTGGATTTCATAGTTTATTACACGCGTCTTACAAACAATATGAACCTGGATTTCGTTATCCTGGGTTACCAAGATCATGACTTGTCCCTAGATCATCAGAGCTTATTCGACTTCTGGAAATCGATGCCGATTAAATTTACCAATCCTTCGAACCTCTCAAGTCTTCTCCAGTTTCCTGTTGGGAAATGACATTTTACCGCTATTCAATCCGAAATGGAAGTTCGAAGGTTTCCGGTTTTTTCGGGATCTCTTTGCCATATCGAGAAACGAGTTAGGATTTTACCATAGATAAAATAACTTCGTTTATAGATAGGAAACTTCAATGGGGCAAACTGTCTCTCACGAGATTGCCCTGACATCTAGTGACTGCGCCAGGTGGCTGTGTTCTCAAGAGCGTAGAACGTATTGAGGAATTTGAGGTCGGAGTTTTGTGAATAAACATATTTTTAAAGGTAAATGTCTTCAAATATACAAGAAATAGCGTTTAAAACAAATTTGAAATCTTTACTGAATGCTATTTCTTTAGTGCTATTTTCTTAAATTTGCTCTCAGTTCAAGAAAAAAGTACTTTTAATGCATATAGCTCGCTTAAGCCTTTGCAATTGGGATTTCGTTACACCAAGGTTCTAGTGCGTACTTCGAGTAGCGCGAACTTCACTAAATAATATTATTCGGGTGCCGCCACGAGATGTCGGCCAAAATTCTGGCGTCACTTCTACAACATGAAGTTTCTTATCTATATACGAAGTTATTTTATCTGCGGGGTCATTCCACGTCGGTTCGAATACTCATGCCACCATGGGTCAACCGATTGTAATGAAATTTTACATACTCTAAATTGTGGCTATTTGATGGGAAAATACGAAGTTTTAGCCGAAAATATCAAGTGGTTCCGAAACTAGAGCCATTTGAAAATACCCCACGTTTTTAGAGTGTCGATTGTGCAATAATCGTACCCCCAAGCATTATGGCCAATATCTTTAATACATCTATGACTAATGTCATGAAAGGTTCAAAACCAAAGTACATCAAAGTACAGATTTCACCCCAGATTTGGCAAGTAAAATCTTCGGGTTAAAACCCAAATGTCCCCTTTGTGGGCATCGCGTCGCTTATGTCAAATATATGTTTTTTAAATGTCCGCTAATTTTAAATTTTTTAAATATTATATCTATGAAAAAGGAGTATTTACGAAAAACGAGTATTCACGAAAAAACAAGTATTTACGAAAAACGAGTATTCACGAAAAAACGAGTATTCACGAAAAACGAGTATTCACGAAAAAACGAGTATTCACGAAAAACGATAATACACGAAAAACGAGTATTCACGAAAAACGAGTATTCACGAAAAACGAGTATTCACGAAAAACGATAATTCACGAAAAACGATAATTCACGAAAAACGAGTATTCACGAAAAACGATAATTCACGAAAAACTAGTATTCACGAAAACGATAATTCAGGAAAAACGAGTATTCACGAAAAACAAGTATTCACAAAAAAACGAGTATTCACGAAAAACGAGTATTCACGAAAAACGAGTATTCACAAAAAAAACGAGTATTCACGAAAAACGAGTATTTACGAAAAACGAGTATTTACGAAAAACGAGTATTCACGAAAAACGATAATTCACGAAAAACAGGTATTCACGAAAAACGAGTATTCACGAAAAACGAGTATTCACGAAAAACGAGTATTAAAAAAACGAGTATTCACGAAAAACGAGTATTCACGAAAAACGAGTATTCTCGAAAAACGAGTATTCACGAAAAACGAGTATTCACGAAAAACGAGTATTCACGAAAAACGATAATTCACGAAAAACTAGTATTCACGAAAACGATAATTCACGAAAAACGAGTATTCACGAAAAACGAGTATTCACAAAAAAACGAGTATTCACGAAAAACGATAATTCACGAAAAACGAGTATTAAAAAAAAGAGTATTCACGAAAAAACGAGTATTCACGAAAAAACGATAATTCACGAAAAACTAGTATTCACGAAAACGATAATTAACGAAAAACGAGTATTCACGAAAAACGAGTATTCACAAAAAAACGAGTATTCACGAAAAACGAGTATTCACGAAAAACGAGTATTCTCGAAAAACGAGTATTCTCGAAAAACGAGTATTCTCGAAAAACGAGTATTCACGAAAACGAGTATTCACGAAAAACGAGTATTCACGAAAAATGATAATTCACGAAAAAAGAGTATTCACGAAAAACGAGTATTCACGAAAAAGGATAATTCACGAAAAACTAGTATTCTCGAAAAACGATAATTCACGATAAACGATAATTCACGAAAAACGATAATTCACGAAAAACGATAATTCACGAAAAACTAGTATTTATGAAAATCGAGTATAACTACTTTTCCGAAAATTATTAAAGAAAAAGATAAAACTTCGTTAAATTTGCATATATATTTACAATTAAAAGGCCTAGGCCTAGTGTCTGACAAGTTTCGATCAGCCTTGCCGATCATCTTCAGAGACAATGAAAATTAGAACCGTCAAAGATTACATCAAAAGAAAATTGGTCGTTAATAAAAAAAACATGGTTGTCGAAATATTACAAAAAACCTCATTAGAGGTCAAAAAATTCAAAAAAAGGGGATCAAATGTATAAACACAGTCGGATAAGGGGAAACCTAAACGTTATAGGGCGCCAACTAGAGCATAGCGCCGAACCAATTTTCAACGGCGGCGGCGGGAACGATAATTAGTTCGGCGGCGGCGTGGCGCGCTGATTTTCAGAAAATAATCGGCGGCGTTGAAAAAAATCGGCGGCGGCGGCGCCTAAGGGGAAAAACTGCCCCCCCCCCTCAGAAATAGCGCCAGCCTTTTAATAGACCGCTAGAACTTAAATTGTTAAACACATTTAAAAAAATACATGTTTAATAGAATGTTTTTTATTAAAATAGGAACCACTTGTTTCCAAAACAAAGAAGAGGTAACTTTGGTTAGATACTATCAGATGTAACTTATTTAATCATCAGTGTGCCTGAAAGAATTTTTTCATAATGATACCTTGTTGCAAGGATATGACGTTATTGTCGTCACTTCCCAGTCGATGACGGTTTTATCGTCATCAAAACTAGTTCTCGCGTAGGGGGGAAGGAAGTTAAAACCAGTTTTACGCGACGTTAGTGCTGTATTTTCTTTGGTGGCTGTCAAAGACTATATAAAGTTACGCGTAGCTTTATATAGCCTTTGGTGACTGTGAAACAAGGTCTCATATAAATTTTTAATACAGATATGTTAAACATAGGCACACTTATGAGTAACTATGTTACATATGATACTATTAAACTAAAACATTTACGCTAGTAATAACAATACTGTACTAATTCACTACCATTTCACTAGTATTATTATCTATACACTCTTTTTAGAAACTTTTGCTGGGCGCCGCCATTATCGTACAGACAACCAACGAGCCAGCCCTCTACCGCATAAATTTCATCCCCCCCAAATCCGGTTTTTCTACGCGCATTTTAAGTCCATTATCACAAATTATTTTATCTTTGTATCAAAGGAATTTTTAAAATGTAATAGAATAGTTATTGCTGAATGCAGCCAATGCAGCTGATACGTTTCTGTACTTATTACAAAATACGAGGCGAGGCAACTCCAAAGCCGTTTTCGTTTCTATCTCTCCTATCCCAGCTATCTGCTGCAGAAAATCTTGGTGCGCGCGGTGCAGTGGTGCCAGATCTTTTGGAAATTATTAATTATTTTTAATTTTATAACGCTAGTACGGTGCACCCAACAGCCTAGGAATCGTAGCACTACCAAAAGAAAAATCTATGTAGTTTAGATCTCAAAACGTAATTATTATACTTTAATAATGGAAATTAATTCGGCGGCGAAATGAAAATGTTTCGGCGGCGGCGACGGCGCCGCCGAAATTAAATTTATCGGCGGCGGCGTTTCGGCGTTATCTAAATAATCGGCGGCGGCGGCGTTTGATCGGCGGCGCTATCCTCTAGCGCCAACCATTAGGGCAAATTTATCAATTTTTTATTTTTTTTATATATATATTTATTTATATATTGTTTGTTAATTTTTCGATTTTTTTTATATATTTTTTTTGTACATGTTTTCCCCCCCCGTTTTTTTGTATATATTTAAATTGAAAAAAAAACCCTATTTAAAATAATATTTTACGTTATATCTTTAAAAAGGGTATCCCAAATGGCGTTATAGAGGCTCTTTCCATGAGCGCACCCAGAGCGACCTTTCTGTGTCGACGCATCTGAGCGGTCATGGAAACGGGTTAGTGCGATAAAAGTGGTCGACCTTCTTGGCACGACAAAAGAGGTGTTCCGGGGAGAAAATATCGCTCCTTTTTGTTTCTTGGAAACGGTCATCGCATCGTTCTCACTACATTTTGGGTGTTTCTCTCCTTATTCCTTCAATACTCGGTGTGCCTCTTAGCCAATTTCCGAATTGAAAAACAACTGGTAAATCTAGTTCTTCTAATTTCTATCTGAACATTTCAATCCGTTATCTTTTTCTCACATGATCAGGTACAATCTGAATTATACATCCAAACTGCTTCACTAATTTCACCGTCAAATTTACATTTATATGAACGTATAAATTTGTGGCGTAAGCGTAAGTCAAATTAGTTTGGTTTGACTTAATCCACCGCATTGGGCTAGAAAGAATATATTAGGATAAATGCGTCAAAGTGCCAGTTAGTAGCGCTACAAATGGAGCGATCTACTCATCAGTGGGGGTTCGATTCGACAATGGAAACAGGCGGCGATATCGCGTCGCGTAATTTTCATGACCGTTCAGATGCGTCCACACCGAAAGGTCGCTCTGGGTGCGCTCATGGAAAGAGCCTCATAGTAATGGCCTGGGGACTCGTTTAGTGCGCTATTTTTAACAATATGTTTTTTAATTTCCAAAGCTTCCCTAACCTTTCTTTTTATGCCATTGGCGGGTTGGGCTATTAATTTTATATCTTCCCATTCTATTTCATGTTTGGAGCGAAAAACATGTTTAGAAATAGCGGAATTTTCACAATTGGCGTGTGTTTTAGAGTTACGTTTGTGGTCATTTAATCTAATTCTTAAATTTCTCTTAGTTTGACCGATATAATTTTTTTACAGGAACAAATAATGTTATATACACCATTCTTTTTCATTTTATCCAATTTGTCTTTACCTTTTTTAAAACAATTTCAAAATTTATTTCTAGGTTGCCACCCTATTTTAATTTTATATTTGTTAAAAGTATTATTAAGTTTTTCAGCTATTCCGTTTACATATATTTAAATTTTTCTAAGTTATCATTTTTTACTTTTTCTAATTTACTTTTGATAGACAAACGGTTTTTTTGTTTGTTAATAGCTTTATTTACAATATTTAAATTATAACCTCGTTCCAAAGCAAAGGATTTTATATAATTTAATTCTTTATCTAAGGAGGTTTTATTGGTACATAGTTTTAGGGCTCTAAAAACTAACGTTTGAAAAACACCAATTTTCTGGCTCATAGGGTGGCAAGAGTTGAAATGGGGTACGCTTGGTACACTGCACGATTTTCTATAGACAGTAGTACTTGTAATTTTGATATCAAGAAAAGGGAGTATATGGTTTTCTTCAACTTCGTGGGTAAGTTATCAAGCCCACCTCTCCATATTACAAAAACATCGTCAACATAGCGAATCCAACATTTGGGTTTTACAATTTGTATATTACTAAATAGCTTATTTGTTAAATCCTCTAAATAAATATGGCTAATCCATGTTGTTGTTGAAAAATTTTGTTGTCAAATTGGAAATATGTGGAGGTTACGCAAAACCTAACTAAGTCTAGCAATTCGCAAACATGTTCATCGGTGTATTTATTTTTAACGAGAGCATTTTTTAATGTCTTTAATACGCCCTCTACCGAAATTTGAAGTGCAAATTTACTGAGTGCCTTCCCCCCCCGGTTGCTACAACTTCCTTTACTGCTTTCGACCGTCATTATATCTCTAGGTTACGTACTTTTTATACTCTTTGTTAAAAGGCTGGCGCTATTTCTGAGGGGGGGGGCAGTTTTTCCCCTTAGGCGCCGCCGCCGCCGATTTTTTTCAACGCCGCCGATTATTTTCTGAAAATCAGCGCGCCACGCCGCCGCCGAACTAATTATCGTTCCCGCCGCCGCCGTTGAAAATTGGTTCGGCGCTATGCTCTAGTTGGCGCCCTATAACGTTTAGGTTTCCCCTTATCCGACTGTGTTTATACATTTGATCCCCCTTTTTTTTAATTTTTTGACCTCTAATGAGGTTTTTTGTAATATTTCGACAACCATGTTTTTTTTATTAACGACCAATTTTCTTTTGATGTAATCTTTGACGGTTCTAATTTTCATTGTCTCTGAAGATGATCAGCAAAGCTGATCGAAACTTGTCAGACACTAGGCCTAGGCCTTTTAATTGTAAATATATATGCAAATTTAACGAAGTTTTATCATTTTCTTTAATAATTTTAGCTAAGCATATAGAATTGCGGCCCCTTTTTTAACACTTTACTTTTCCGAAATTTCTTTAAATACTCCGATAGCGGGAATTGAAACACCCTGTACTGACCCACACAAGCATGTGTAAGAGCTCTTGATAACGGCGCAAAGTTCTTCGTGGAATATAGGTCATTCCAGTCTACAGCCATACACCGTCAGTTCACCTTTCCTCGTTCTCCGTGTTTCTGTACAAGCTAAATCATCGTTTTGATACTCGCGGTCGACATTTCCCTACTTTAGGGATAAATCGCGCGTTTTTAATTTCAGCCTCGAAATCTGAAAAAGTCATTAATATTCATTTGCGGGTTTCGCCTTGCTCAAGTTTATTAATAACTGCCCTTAAGCCTCGGCCATTTCGGAGTCCCAGATATTAGAGCCAAGCAGACGGTCGGTGGAAAGTGAGTTATGTAAATTAAAATTGACGCGCGGATTTCGGAAGTGTTAAATTTATTTGGGGCTTACGCAAATTTTGCTTTTGTTCACGATCTACTGCAGAAACAGAATTCTTGTTTCGCTATTTTACATTATATTATAATATAATACAACACATTACATTATTTGCTCCCCTAGTTTTTCCTATTTGTTTTAATTTGAGATTCTTGGCCGTAACTAAGAACCGCCATGCCAAGCAATGCCTTTAGCTATGGTTGTGATATGAATTATAACACCAGAAGTATATAATATAACTCTTATAACCCGGCCACCTGAATTAATGGCTTCAAAAGTCGCTTGATGACTTAGGCCTAAAGCCCCATTTTCATGCTCGCTGGTAGCGGGTAAAAATCGACCAAATCCGCTTCCGCTACACACTTTTTCACTTTCCGCGTCGATCTGTTTCAAACAGATATTTTACCTTTATTTTCACGCTTGCGAGTGGCGGATGCGAATTTTGACGATTTTTATCCGCTACCAGCGAGCATGAAAATGGGCCTTAAGGAGATAAGTATTCATCTACCTATCTAGCTAATATTATTCAATTGAAAAATGCGAAATTCGGGGGTAGGTACATTTGTTCGAATTTCAATCGTCCGAACGGTGGAACAAATGTTCGAATTTCATTCGTCCGAACCGCC
This sequence comes from Leiobunum rupestre, assembly GCF_980474605.1. Lineage (NCBI taxonomy): Eukaryota > Metazoa > Arthropoda > Arachnida > Opiliones > Sclerosomatidae > Leiobunum > Leiobunum rupestre. The sequence continues at coordinate 10,879,113 of NC_143394.1, forward strand.
GAAATAGCAAATGTTTCAATTGTTCGAAATGGACAACTTGTTTGTTTCATTCGTTGGAATCGGTAGCATCACTTGTCCGAATTCTGTCGCTAAATTAGTAATTCTTATTGCTGTTTTTTTTTTGGGTCCGGATTTTTTTTTAGTGGAAGAATTAAAAATAGAAAACTACATTGTAAATATCGTTGTTTGTTCAATTTGTTTTTTTTTAATTGCTGCTATATCTATATATTGTATATTTTACTTCATATTCGTATTAATATCGATTAATGTTGTGGATATTTTAAGTTAGGTTAGGTTAGGTTAGGTTAGGTTAGGTTAGGTTCACCTTAATGTTACTATTTTCTTATATTAACAATATTTAAAAAAAAACAACAATTCCTAATGTTCGAATAAACGGACAAACGATTATTCGAACAAATGAAATTCGCCAGTAAAGTTAACATAAATTAAACGACTAAATCACCAACAAAAGTTGTGATAAATTTTTCGGGCAAATGAAATAGGTTTTCGGACATACGATCCTGTTTTCCGGCATTCGGACAGTTGTACCACCGTTCGGACGAATGAAATTCGAACAAATGTACCCAAATCGAAATTCGCACCTAAAGGAATCTGCGAAGACCTGTACAAGTTTCGTTTTCATGGCCTAGTTGGATACATCTGTTGTAAGAGGTATATAATAAACTTCTGATAACACAAATCGAAAAACAAAAACAATGATTGGTGTCAAATCAAAAATGGGGAATTCTTAATATGATTATTATGCGCATTTTTTTAAAACAATGAATGAGAAAAATGAGACAGCTCAGCCAGGAATCGAACCTGCGACATTTAGGTTACTATGCCAACGCCACTATCAAATACATATTGATTTATCACAAATAAGAAATACTTCAAATTGAAAGTGGAATACCGCGTGATTTGCCCCAAATCGAGAAAAAAGTGAATACCTTTTGATTTGCCACAAATTGAAAGTGGAATACCGCGTGATGTGCCCCAAATCGGGAAAAAAGTGAAATACGGCGTGATTTGCCCCAAATCGGGAAAAAAGTAAATACCTTTTGATTTGCCACAAATTAAAAGTGGAATACCGCGTGATTTGCCCCAAATCGGGAAAAAAGTGAATACCTTTTGATTTGCCACAAATTGAAAGTGGAATACCGCGTGATGTGCCCCAAATCGGGAAAAAAGTGAATACCTTTTGATTGGCCACAAATTGAAAGTGGAATACCGCGTGATGTGCCCCAAATCGGGAAAAAAGTGAATACCTTTTGATTTGCCACAAATTGAAAGTGGAATACCGCGTGATGTGCCCCAAATCGGGAAAAAAGTGAATACCTTTTGATTGGCCACAAATTGAAAGTGGAATACCGCGTGATGTGCCCCAAATCGGGAAAAAAGTGAATACCTTTTGATTGGCCACAAATTGAAAGTGGAATACCGCGTGATGTGCCCCAAATCGGGAAAAAAGTGAATACCTTTTGATTGGCCACAAATTGAAAGTGGAATACCGCGTGATGTGCCCCAAATCGGGAAAAAGTGAAATACGGCGTGATTTGCCCCAAATCGGGAAAAAAGTGAATACCTTTTGATTTGCCACAAATTAAAAGTGGAATACCGCGTGATTTGCCCCAAATCGGGAAAAAAGTGAATACCTTTTGATTGGCCACAAATTGAAAGTGGAATACCGCGTGATGTGCCCCAAATCGGGGAAAAAGTGAATATTTTTGATTGGCCACAAATTGAAAGTGGAATACCGCGTGATGTGCCCCAAATCGGGAAAAAAGTGAAATACCGCGTGATTTGCCCCAAATCGGGAAAAAAGTGAATACCTTTTGATTTGCCACAAATTAAAAGTGGAATACCGCGTGATTTGCCCCAAATCGGGAAAAAAGTGAATACCTTTTGATTTGCCACAAATTGAAAGTGGAATACCGCGTGATGTGCCCCAAATCGGGAAAAAAGTGAATACCTTTTGATTGGCCACAAATTGAAAGTGGAATACCGCGTGATGTGCCCCAAATCGGGAAAAAAGTGAATACCTTTTGATTTGCCACAAATTAAAAGTGGAATACCGCATGATTTGCCCCAAATCGGGAAAAAAGTGAATACCTTTTGATTGGCCACAAATTGAAAGTGGAATACCGCGTGATGTGCCCCAAATCGGGAAAAAAGTGAATACCTTTTGATTGGCCACAAATTGAAAGTGGAATACCGCGTGATGTGCCCCAAATCGAGAAAAAGTGAAATACGGCGTGATTTGCCCCAAATCGGGAAAAAAGTTAATACCTTTTGATTGGCCACAAATTGAAAGTGGAATACCGCGTGATGTGCCCCAAATCGGGAAAAAGTGAAATACCTTTTGATTTGCCACAAATTGAAAGTGGAATACCGCGTGATTTGCCCCAAATTGGGAAAAAAGTGAATACCTTTTGATTTGCCACAAATTGAAAGTGGAATACCGCGTGATGTGCCCCAAATCAGGAAAAAAGTTAATACCTTTTGATTTGCCACAAATTGAAAGTGGAATACCGCGTGATGTGCCCCAAATCGGGAAAAAGTGAATACCTTTTGATTGGCCACAAATTGAAAGTGGAATACCGCGTGATGTGCCCCAAATCGGGAAAAAAGTGAAATACCGCGTGATTTGCCCCAAATCGGGAAAAAAGTGAATACCTTTTGATTTGCCACAAATTAAAAGTGGAATACCGCGTGATTTGCCCCAAATCGGGAAAAAAGTGAATACCTTTTGATTTGCCTAAAATTGAAAGTGGAATACCGCGTGATGTGCCCCAAATCGGGAAAAAAGTGAATACCTTTTGATTGGCCACAAATTGAAAGTGGAATACCGCGTGATGTGCCCCAAATCGGGAAAAAGTGAAATACGGCGTGATTTGCCCCAAATCGGGAAAAAAGTGAATACCTTTTGATTTGCCACAAATTAAAAGTGGAATACCGCGTGATTTGCCCCAAATCGGGAAAAAAGTGAATACCTTTTGATTGGCCACAAATTGAAAGTGGAATACCGCGTGATGTGCCCCAAATCGGGAAAAAAGTGAATACCTTTTGATTGGCCACAAATTGAAAGTGGAATACCGCGTGATGTGCCCCAAATCGGGAAAAAAGTGAAATACCGCGTGATTTGCCCCAAATCGGGAAAAAAGTGAATACCTTTTGATTTGCCACAAATTAAAAGTGGAATACCGCGTGATTTGCCCCAAATCGGGAAAAAAGTGAATACCTTTTGATTGGCCACAAATTGAAAGTGGAATACCGCGTGATGTGCCCCAAATCGGGAAAAAGTGAAATACCTTTTGATTTGCCACAAATTGAAAGTGGAATACCGCGTGATGTTCCCCAAATCGGGAAAAAAGTGAATACCTTTTGATTGGCCACAAATTGAAAGTGGAATACCGCGTGATGTGCCCCAAATCGGGAAAAAAGTGAATACCTTTTGATTGGCCACAAATTGAAAGTGGAATACCGCGTGATGTGCCCCAAATCGAGAAAAAGTGAAATACGGCGTGATTTGCCCCAAATCGGGAAAAAAGTGAATACCTTTTGATTTGCCACAAATTAAAAGTGGAATACCGCGTGATTTGCCCCAAATCGGGAAAAAAGTGAATACCTTTTGATTGGCCACAAATTGAAAGTGGAATACCGCGTGATGTGCCCCAAATCGGGAAAAAGTGAAATACCTTTTGATTTGCCACAAATTGAAAGTGGAATACCGCGTGATGTGCCCCAAATCAGGAAAAAAGTTAATACCTTTTGATTTGCCACAAATTGAAAGTGGAATACCGCGTGATGTGCCCCAAATCGGGAAAAAAGTGAATACCTTTTGATTTGCCACAAATTAAAAGTGGAATACCGCATGATTTGCCCCAAATCGGGAAAAAAGTGAATACCTTTTGATTGGCCACAAATTGAAAGTGGAATACCGCGTGATGTGCCCCAAATCGGGAAAAAAGTGAATACCTTTTGATTGGCCACAAATTGAAAGTGGAATACCGCGTGATGTGCCCCAAATCGAGAAAAAGTGAAATACGGCGTGATTTGCCCCAAATCGGGAAAAAAGTTAATACCTTTTGATTGGCCACAAATTGAAAGTGGAATACCGCGTGATGTGCCCCAAATCGGGAAAAAGTGAAATACCTTTTGATTTGCCACAAATTGAAAGTGGAATACCGCGTGATTTGCCCCAAATTGGGAAAAAAGTGAATACCTTTTGATTTGCCACAAATTGAAAGTGGAATACCGCGTGATGTGCCCCAAATCAGGAAAAAAGTTAATACCTTTTGATTTGCCACAAATTGAAAGTGGAATACCGCGTGATGTGCCCCAAATCGGGAAAAAGTGAATACCTTTTGATTGGCCACAAATTGAAAGTGGAATACCGCGTGATGTGCCCCAAATCGGGAAAAAAGTGAAATACCGCGTGATTTGCCCCAAATCGGGAAAAAAGTGAATACCTTTTGATTTGCCACAAATTAAAAGTGGAATACCGCGTGATTTGCCCCAAATCGGGAAAAAAGTGAATACCTTTTGATTTGCCTAAAATTGAAAGTGGAATACCGCGTGATGTGCCCCAAATCGGGAAAAAAGTGAATACCTTTTGATTGGCCACAAATTGAAAGTGGAATACCGCGTGATGTGCCCCAAATCGGGAAAAAGTGAAATACGGCGTGATTTGCCCCAAATCGGGAAAAAAGGGAATACCTTTTGATTTGCCACAAATTAAAAGTGGAATACCGCGTGATTTGCCCCAAATCGGGAAAAAAGTGAATACCTTTTGATTTGCCACAAATTGAAAGTGGAATACCGCGTGATGTGCCCCAAATCGGGAAAAAAGTGAATACCTTTTGATTGGCCACAAATTGAAAGTGGAATACCGCGTGATGTGCCCCAAATCGGGAAAAAAGTGAAATACCGCGTGATTTGCCCCAAATCGGGAAAAAAGTGAATACCTTTTGATTTGCCACAAATTAAAAGTGGAATACCGCGTGATTTGCCCCAAATCGGGAAAAAAGTGAATACCTTTTGATTGGCCACAAATTGAAAGTGGAATACCGCGTGATGTGCCCCAAATCGGGAAAAAGTGAAATACCTTTTGATTTGCCACAAATTGAAAGTGGAATACCGCGTGATGTTCCCCAAATCGGGAAAAAAGTGAATACCTTTTGATTGGCCACAAATTGAAAGTGGAATACCGCGTGATGTGCCCCAAATCGGGAAAAAAGTGAATACCTTTTGATTGGCCACAAATTGAAAGTGGAATACCGCGTGATGTGCCCCAAATCGAGAAAAAGTGAAATACGGCGTGATTTGCCCCAAATCGGGAAAAAAGTTAATACCTTTTGATTTGCCACAAATTAAAAGTGGAATACCGCGTGATTTGCCCCAAATCGGGAAAAAAGTGAATACCTTTTGATTGGCCACAAATTGAAAGTGGAATACCGCGTGATGTGCCCCAAATCGGGAAAAAGTGAAATACCTTTTGATTTGCCACAAATTGAAAGTGGAATACCGCGTGATGTGCCCCAAATCAGGAAAAAAGTTAATACCTTTTGATTTGCCACAAATTGAAAGTGGAATACCGCGTGATGTGCCCCAAATCGGGAAAAAGTGAATACCTTTTGATTGGCCACAAATTGAAAGTGGAATACCGCGTGATGTGCCCCAAATCGGGAAAAAAGTGAAATACCGCGTGATTTGCCCCAAATCGGGAAAAAAGTGAATACCTTTTGATTTGCCACAAATTAAAAGTGGAATACCGCGTGATTTGCCCCAAATCGGGAAAAAAGTGAATACCTTTTGATTTGCCACAAATTGAAAGTGGAATACCGCGTGATGTGCCCCAAATCGGGAAAAAAGTGAATACCTTTTGATTGGCCACAAATTGAAAGTGGAATACCGCGTGATTTGCCCCAAATTGGGAAAAAAGTGAATACCTTTTGATTTGCCACAAATTGAAAGTGGAATACCGCGTGATTTGCCCCAAATTGGGAAAAAAGTGAATACCTTTTGATTTGCCACAAATTGAAAGTGGAATACTGCGTGATGTGCCCCAAATCAGGAAAAAAGTTAATACCTTTTGATTTGCCACAAATTGAAAGTGGAATACCGCGTGATGTGCCCCAAATCGGGGAAAAAGTGAATACCTTTTGATTGGCCACAAATTGAAAGTGGAATACCGCGTGATGTGCCCCAAATCGGGAAAAAAGTGAAATACCGCGTGATTTGCCCCAAATCGGGAAAAAAGTGAATACCTTTTGATTTGCCACAAATTAAAAGTGGAATACCGCGTGATTTGCCCCAAATCGTGAAAAAAGTGAATACCTTTTGATTTGCCTAAAATTGAAAGTGGAATACCGCGTGATGTGCCCCAAATCGGGAAAAAAGTGAATACCTTTTGATTGGCCACAAATTGAAAGTGGAATACCGCGTGATGTGCCCCAAATCGGGAAAAAGTGAAATACGGCGTGATTTGCCCCAAATCGGGAAAAAAGTGAATACCTTTTGATTTGCCACAAATTAAAAGTGGAATACCGCGTGATTTGCCCCAAATCGGGAAAAAAGTGAATACCTTTTGATTGGCCACAAATTGAAAGTGGAATACCGCGTGATGTGCCCCAAATCGGGAAAAAAGTGAATACCTTTTGATTGGCCACAAATTGAAAGTGGAATACCGCGTGATGTGCCCCAAATCGGGAAAAAAGTGAAATACCGCGTGATTTGCCCCAAATCGGGAAAAAAGTGAATACCTTTTGATTTGCCACAAATTAAAAGTGGAATACCGCGTGATTTGCCCCAAATCGGGAAAAAAGTGAATACCTTTTGATTGGCCACAAATTGAAAGTGGAATACCGCGTGATGTGCCCCAAATCGGGAAAAAGTGAAATACCTTTTGATTTGCCACAAATTGAAAGTGGAATACCGCGTGATGTTCCCCAAATCGGGAAAAAAGTGAATACCTTTTGATTGGCCACAAATTGAAAGTGGAATACCGCGTGATGTGCCCCAAATCGGGAAAAAAGTGAATACCTTTTGATTGGCCACAAATTGAAAGTGGAATACCGCGTGATGTGCCCCAAATCGAGAAAAAGTGAAATACGGCGTGATTTGCCCCAAATCGGGAAAAAAGTGAATACCTTTTGATTTGCCACAAATTGAAAGTGGAATACCGCGTGATGTGCCCCAAATCGGGAAAAAGTGAATACCTTTTGATTGGCCACAAATTGAAAGTGGAATACCGCGTGATGTGCCCCAAATCGGGAAAAAAGTGAAATACCGCGTGATTTGCCCCAAATCGGGAAAAAAGTGAATACCTTTTGATTTGCCACAAATTAAAAGTGGAATACCGCGTGATTTGCCCCAAATCGGGAAAAAAGTGAATACCTTTTGATTTGCCACAAATTGAAAGTGGAATACCGCGTGATGTGCCCCAAATCGGGAAAAAAGTGAATACCTTTTGATTGGCCACAAATTGAAAGTGGAATACCGCGTGATTTGCCCCAAATTGGGAAAAAAGTGAATACCTTTTGATTTGCCACAAATTGAAAGTGGAATACCGCGTGATTTGCCCCAAATTGGGAAAAAAGTGAATACCTTTTGATTTGCCACAAATTGAAAGTGGAATACTGCGTGATGTGCCCCAAATCAGGAAAAAAGTTAATACCTTTTGATTTGCCACAAATTGAAAGTGGAATACCGCGTGATGTGCCCCAAATCGGGGAAAAAGTGAATACCTTTTGATTGGCCACAAATTGAAAGTGGAATACCGCGTGATGTGCCCCAAATCGGGAAAAAAGTGAAATACCGCGTGATTTGCCCCAAATCGGGAAAAAAGTGAATACCTTTTGATTTGCCACAAATTAAAAGTGGAATACCGCGTGATTTGCCCCAAATCGGGAAAAAAGTGAATACCTTTTGATTTGCCTAAAATTGAAAGTGGAATACCGCGTGATGTGCCCCAAATCGGGAAAAAAGTGAATACCTTTTGATTGGCCACAAATTGAAAGTGGAATACCGCGTGATGTGCCCCAAATCGGGAAAAAGTGAAATACGGCGTGATTTGCCCCAAATCGGGAAAAAAGTGAATACCTTTTGATTTGCCACAAATTAAAAGTGGAATACCGCGTGATTTGCCCCAAATCGGGAAAAAAGTGAATACCTTTTGATTGGCCACAAATTGAAAGTGGAATACCGCGTGATGTGCCCCAAATCGGGAAAAAAGTGAATACCTTTTGATTGGCCACAAATTGAAAGTGGAATACCGCGTGATGTGCCCCAAATCGGGAAAAAAGTGAAATACCGCGTGATTTGCCCCAAATCGGGAAAAAAGTGAATACCTTTTGATTTGCCACAAATTAAAAGTGGAATACCGCGTGATTTGCCCCAAATCGGGAAAAAAGTGAATACCTTTTGATTGGCCACAAATTGAAAGTGGAATACCGCGTGATGTGCCCCAAATCGGGAAAAAGTGAAATACCTTTTGATTTGCCACAAATTGAAAGTGGAATACCGCGTGATGTTCCCCAAATCGGGAAAAAAGTGAATACCTTTTGATTGGCCACAAATTGAAAGTGGAATACCGCGTGATGTGCCCCAAATCGGGAAAAAAGTGAATACCTTTTGATTGGCCACAAATTGAAAGTGGAATACCGCGTGATGTGCCCCAAATCGAGAAAAAGTGAAATACGGCGTGATTTGCCCCAAATCGGGAAAAAAGTGAATACCTTTTGATTTGCCACAAATTAAAAGTGGAATACCGCGTGATTTGCCCCAAATCGGGAAAAAAGTGAATACCTTTTGATTGGCCACAAATTGAAAGTGGAATACCGCGTGATGTGCCCCAAATCGGGAAAAAGTTAAATACCTTTTGATTTGCCACAAATTGAAAGTGGAATACCGCGTGATTTGCCCCAAATTGGGAAAAAAGTGAATACCTTTTGATTTGCCACAAATTGAAAGTGGAATACCGCGTGTTGTGCCCCAAATCAGGAAAAAAGTTAATACCTTTTGATTTGCCACAAATTGAAAGTGGAATACCGCGTGATGTGCCCCAAATCGGGAAAAAGTGAAATACCTTTTGATTTGCCACAAATTGAAAGTGGAATACCGCGTGATGTGCCCCAAATCGGGAAAAAGTGAAATACCGCGTGATTTGCCCCAAATCGGGAAAAAAGTGAATACCTTTTGATTTGCCACAAATTGAAAGTGGAATACCGCGTGATGTGCCCCAAATCAGGAAAAAAGTGAATACCTTTTGATTTGCCACAAATTGAAAGTGGAATACCGCGTGATGTGCCCCAAATCGGGAAAAAGTGAAATACGGCGTGATTTGCCCCAAATCGGGAAAAAAGTTAATACCTTTTGATTTGCCACAAATTAAAAGTGGAATACCGCGTGATTTGCCCCAAATCGGGAAAAAAGTGAATACCTTTTGATTGGCCACAAATTGAAAGTGGAATACCGCGTGATGTGCCCCAAATCGGGAAAAAGTGAAATACCTTTTGATTTGCCACAAATTGAAAGTGGAATACCGCGTGATTTGCCCCAAATTGGGAAAAAAAGTGAATACCTTTTGATTTGCCACAAATTGAAAGTGGAATACCGCGTGATGTGCCCCAAATCAGGAAAAAAGTTAATACCTTTTGATTTGCCACAAATTGAAAGTGGAATACCGCGTGATGTGCCCCAAATCGGGAAAAAGTGAAATACCTTTTGATTTGCCACAAATTGAAAGTGGAATACCGCGTGATGTGCCCCAAATCGGGAAAAAGTGAAATACCGCGTGATTTGCCCCAAATCGGGAAAAAAGTGAATACCTTTTGATTTGCCACAAATTGACAGTGGAATACCGCGTGATTTGCCCCAAATTGGGAAAAAAGTGAATACCTTTTGATTTGCCACAAATTGAAAGTGGAATACCGCGTGATGTGCCCCAAATCAGGAAAAAAGTTAATACCTTTTGATTTGCCACAAATTGAAAGTGGAATACCGCGTGATGTGCCCCAAATCAGGAAAAAAGTTAATACCTTTTGATTTGCCACAAATTGAAAGTGGAATACCGCGTGATGTGCCCCAAATCGGGAAAAAGTGAAATACCTTTTGATTTGCCACAAATTGAAAGTGGAATACCGCGTGATGTGCCCCAAATCGGGAAAAAAGTGAATACCTTTTGATTGGCCACAAATTGAAAGTGGAATACCGCGTGATGTGCCCCAAATCGAGAAAAAGTGAAATACCTTTTGATTTGCCACAAATTGAAAGTGGAATACCGTGTGATGTGCCCCAAATCGGGGAAAAAGTGAATACCTTTTGATTTGCCACAAATTGAAAGTGGAATACCGCGTGATTTGCCCCAAATTGGGAAAAAGTGAATACCTTTTGATTTGCCACAAATTGAAAGTGGAATACCGCGTGATGTGCCCCAAATCGGGAAAAAAGTGAATACCTTTTGATTTGCCACAAATTGAAAGTGGAATACCGCGTGATGTGCCCCAAATCGGGAAAAAGTGAATACCTTTTGATTTGCCACAAATTGAAAGTGGAATACCGCGTGATTTGCCCCAAATTGGGAAAAAGTGAATACCTTTTGATTTGCCACAAATTGAAAGTGGAATACCGCGTGATGTGCCCCAAATCGGGAAAAAAGTGAATACCTTTTGATTTGCCACAAATTGAAAGTGGAATACCGCGTGATTTGCCCCAAATTGGGAAAAAGTGAATACCTTTTGATTTGCCACAAATTGAAAGTGGAATACCGCGTGATGTGCCCCAAATCGGGAAAAAAGTGAATACCTTTTGATTTGCCACAAATTGAAAGTGGAATACCGCGTGATGTGCCCCAAATCGGGAAAAAGTGAAATACCTTTTGATTTGCCACAAATTGAAAGTGGAATACCGCGTGATGTGCCCCAAATCGGGAAAAAGTGAAATACCACGTGATTTGCCCCAAATCGGGAAAAAAGTTAATACCTTTTGATTTGCCACAAGTGGAATACCGCGTGATTTGCCCCAAATCGGGAAAAAAGTGAATACCTTTTGATTTGCCCCAAATTGAAAGTGGAATACCGCGTGATGTGCCCCAAATTGGGAAAAAAGTGAATACCTTTTGATTTGCCACAAATTGAAAGTGGAATACTGCGTGATGTGCCCCAAATCGGGAAAAAAGTGAATACCTTTTGATTTGCCACAAATTGAAAGTGGAATACCGCGTGATGTGCCCCAAATCGGGAAAAAGTGAAATACCTTTTGATTTGCCACAAATTGAAAGTGGAATACCGCGTGATGTGCCCCAAATCGGGAAAAAGTGAAATACCGCGTGATTTGCCCCAAATCGGGAAAAAAGTGAATACCTTTTGATTTGCCACAAATTTAAAGTGGAATACCGCGTGATTTGCCCCAAATCGGGAAAAAAGTTAATACCTTTTGATTTGCCACAAATTGAAAGTGGAATACCGCGTGATGTGCCCCAAATCGGGAAAAAAGTGAATACCTTTTGATTTGCCACAAATTGAAAGTGGAATACCGCGTGATTTGCCCCAAATTGGGAAAAAGTGAATACCTTTTGATTTGCCACAAATTGAAAGTGGAATACCTCGTGATGTGCCCCAAATCGGGAAAAAGTGAAATACCTTTTGATTTGCCACAAATTGAAAGTGGAATACCGCGTGATGTGCCCCAAATCGGGAAAAAGTGAATACCTTTTGATTTGCCACAAATTAAAAGTGGAATACCGCGTGATTTGCCCCAAATCGGGAAAAAAGTGAATACCTTTTGATTTGCCACAAATTGAAAGTGGAATACCGCGTGATGTGCCCCAAATCGGGAAAAAAGTGAATACCTTTTGATTTGCCCCAAATTGAAAGTGGAATACCGCGTGATGTGCCCCAAATCGGGAAAAAAGTTAATACCTTTTGATTTGCCACAAATTGAAAGTGGAATACCGCGTGATGTGCCCCAAATCGGGAAAAAGTGAAATACCTTTTGATTTGCCACAAATTGAAAGTGGAATACCGCGTGATGTGCCCCAAATCGGGAAAAAGTGAAATACCGCGTGATTTGCCCCAAATCGGGAAAAAAGTGAATAACTTTTGATTTGCCACAAATTAAAAGTGGAATACCGCGTGATGTGCCCCAAATCGGGAAAAAAGTGAATACCTTTTGATTTGCCACAAATTGAAAGTGGAATACCGCGTGATGTGCCCCAAATCGGGAAAAAGTGAAATACCTTTTGATTTGCCACAAATTGAAAGTGGAATACCGCGTGATTTGCCCCAAATTGGGAAAAAAAGTGAATACCTTTTGATTTGCCACAAATTGAAAGTGAAATACCGCGTGATTTTCCACAAATCGGGAAAAAAGTGAATACCTTTTGATTTTCCACAAATTGAAAGTGGAATACCGCGTGATGTGCCCCAAATCGGGAAAAAAGTGAATACCTTTTGATTGGCCACAAATTGAAAGTGGAATACCGCGTGATGTGCCCCAAATCGGGAAAAAGTGAAATACGGCGTGATTTGCCCCAAATCGGGAAAAAAGTGAATACCTTTTGATTTGCCACAAATTAAAAGTGGAATACCGCGTGATTTGCCCCAAATCGGGAAAAAAGTGAATACCTTTTGATTGGCCACAAATTGAAAGTGGAATACCGCGTGATGTGCCCCAAATCGGGAAAAAAGTGAATACCTTTTGATTGGCCACAAATTGAAAGTGGAATACCGCGTGATGTGCCCCAAATCGGGAAAAAAGTGAAATACCGCGTGATTTGCCCCAAATCGGGAAAAAAGTGAATACCTTTTGATTTGCCACAAATTAAAAGTGGAATACCGCGTGATTTGCCCCAAATCGGGAAAAAAGTGAATACCTTTTGATTGGCCACAAATTGAAAGTGGAATACCGCGTGATGTGCCCCAAATCGGGAAAAAGTGAAATACCTTTTGATTTGCCACAAATTGAAAGTGGAATACCGCGTGATGTTCCCCAAATCGGGAAAAAAGTGAATACCTTTTGATTGGCCACAAATTGAAAGTGGAATACCGCGTGATGTGCCCCAAATCGGGAAAAAAGTGAATACCTTTTGATTGGCCACAAATTGAAAGTGGAATACCGCGTGATGTGCCCCAAATCGAGAAAAAGTGAAATACGGCGTGATTTGCCCCAAATCGGGAAAAAAGTGAATACCTTTTGATTTGCCACAAATTAAAAGTGGAATACCGCGTGATTTGCCCCAAATCGGGAAAAAAGTGAATACCTTTTGATTGGCCACAAATTGAAAGTGGAATACCGCGTGATGTGCCCCAAATCGGGAAAAAGTGAAATACCTTTTGATTTGCCACAAATTGAAAGTGGAATACCGCGTGATGTGCCCCAAATCAGGAAAAAAGTTAATACCTTTTGATTTGCCACAAATTGAAAGTGGAATACCGCGTGATGTGCCCCAAATCGGGAAAAAAGTGAATACCTTTTGATTTGCCACAAATTAAAAGTGGAATACCGCATGATTTGCCCCAAATCGGGAAAAAAGTGAATACCTTTTGATTGGCCACAAATTGAAAGTGGAATACCGCGTGATGTGCCCCAAATCGGGAAAAAAGTGAATACCTTTTGATTGGCCACAAATTGAAAGTGGAATACCGCGTGATGTGCCCCAAATCGAGAAAAAGTGAAATACGGCGTGATTTGCCCCAAATCGGGAAAAAAGTTAATACCTTTTGATTGGCCACAAATTGAAAGTGGAATACCGCGTGATGTGCCCCAAATCGGGAAAAAGTGAAATACCTTTTGATTTGCCACAAATTGAAAGTGGAATACCGCGTGATTTGCCCCAAATTGGGAAAAAAGTGAATACCTTTTGATTTGCCACAAATTGAAAGTGGAATACCGCGTGATGTGCCCCAAATCAGGAAAAAAGTTAATACCTTTTGATTTGCCACAAATTGAAAGTGGAATACCGCGTGATGTGCCCCAAATCGGGAAAAAGTGAATACCTTTTGATTGGCCACAAATTGAAAGTGGAATACCGCGTGATGTGCCCCAAATCGGGAAAAAAGTGAAATACCGCGTGATTTGCCCCAAATCGGGAAAAAAGTGAATACCTTTTGATTTGCCACAAATTAAAAGTGGAATACCGCGTGATTTGCCCCAAATCGGGAAAAAAGTGAATACCTTTTGATTTGCCTAAAATTGAAAGTGGAATACCGCGTGATGTGCCCCAAATCGGGAAAAAAGTGAATACCTTTTGATTGGCCACAAATTGAAAGTGGAATACCGCGTGATGTGCCCCAAATCGGGAAAAAGTGAAATACGGCGTGATTTGCCCCAAATCGGGAAAAAAGTGAATACCTTTTGATTTGCCACAAATTAAAAGTGGAATACCGCGTGATTTGCCCCAAATCGGGAAAAAAGTGAATACCTTTTGATTTGCCACAAATTGAAAGTGGAATACCGCGTGATGTGCCCCAAATCGGGAAAAAAGTGAATACCTTTTGATTGGCCACAAATTGAAAGTGGAATACCGCGTGATGTGCCCCAAATCGGGAAAAAAGTGAAATACCGCGTGATTTGCCCCAAATCGGGAAAAAAGTGAATACCTTTTGATTTGCCACAAATTAAAAGTGGAATACCGCGTGATTTGCCCCAAATCGGGAAAAAAGTGAATACCTTTTGATTGGCCACAAATTGAAAGTGGAATACCGCGTGATGTGCCCCAAATCGGGAAAAAGTGAAATACCTTTTGATTTGCCACAAATTGAAAGTGGAATACCGCGTGATGTTCCCCAAATCGGGAAAAAAGTGAATACCTTTTGATTGGCCACAAATTGAAAGTGGAATACCGCGTGATGTGCCCCAAATCGGGAAAAAAGTGAATACCTTTTGATTGGCCACAAATTGAAAGTGGAATACCGCGTGATGTGCCCCAAATCGAGAAAAAGTGAAATACGGCGTGATTTGCCCCAAATCGGGAAAAAAGTTAATACCTTTTGATTTGCCACAAATTAAAAGTGGAATACCGCGTGATTTGCCCCAAATCGGGAAAAAAGTGAATACCTTTTGATTGGCCACAAATTGAAAGTGGAATACCGCGTGATGTGCCCCAAATCGGGAAAAAGTGAAATACCTTTTGATTTGCCACAAATTGAAAGTGGAATACCGCGTGATGTGCCCCAAATCAGGAAAAAAGTTAATACCTTTTGATTTGCCACAAATTGAAAGTGGAATACCGCGTGATGTGCCCCAAATCGGGAAAAAGTGAATACCTTTTGATTGGCCACAAATTGAAAGTGGAATACCGCGTGATGTGCCCCAAATCGGGAAAAAAGTGAAATACCGCGTGATTTGCCCCAAATCGGGAAAAAAGTGAATACCTTTTGATTTGCCACAAATTAAAAGTGGAATACCGCGTGATTTGCCCCAAATCGGGAAAAAAGTGAATACCTTTTGATTTGCCACAAATTGAAAGTGGAATACCGCGTGATGTGCCCCAAATCGGGAAAAAAGTGAATACCTTTTGATTGGCCACAAATTGAAAGTGGAATACCGCGTGATTTGCCCCAAATTGGGAAAAAAGTGAATACCTTTTGATTTGCCACAAATTGAAAGTGGAATACCGCGTGATTTGCCCCAAATTGGGAAAAAAGTGAATACCTTTTGATTTGCCACAAATTGAAAGTGGAATACTGCGTGATGTGCCCCAAATCAGGAAAAAAGTTAATACCTTTTGATTTGCCACAAATTGAAAGTGGAATACCGCGTGATGTGCCCCAAATCGGGGAAAAAGTGAATACCTTTTGATTGGCCACAAATTGAAAGTGGAATACCGCGTGATGTGCCCCAAATCGGGAAAAAAGTGAAATACCGCGTGATTTGCCCCAAATCGGGAAAAAAGTGAATACCTTTTGATTTGCCACAAATTAAAAGTGGAATACCGCGTGATTTGCCCCAAATCGGGAAAAAAGTGAATACCTTTTGATTTGCCTAAAATTGAAAGTGGAATACCGCGTGATGTGCCCCAAATCGGGAAAAAAGTGAATACCTTTTGATTGGCCACAAATTGAAAGTGGAATACCGCGTGATGTGCCCCAAATCGGGAAAAAGTGAAATACGGCGTGATTTGCCCCAAATCGGGAAAAAAGTGAATACCTTTTGATTTGCCACAAATTAAAAGTGGAATACCGCGTGATTTGCCCCAAATCGGGAAAAAAGTGAATACCTTTTGATTGGCCACAAATTGAAAGTGGAATACCGCGTGATGTGCCCCAAATCGGGAAAAAAGTGAATACCTTTTGATTGGCCACAAATTGAAAGTGGAATACCGCGTGATGTGCCCCAAATCGGGAAAAAAGTGAAATACCGCGTGATTTGCCCCAAATCGGGAAAAAAGTGAATACCTTTTGATTTGCCACAAATTAAAAGTGGAATACCGCGTGATTTGCCCCAAATCGGGAAAAAAGTGAATACCTTTTGATTGGCCACAAATTGAAAGTGGAATACCGCGTGATGTGCCCCAAATCGGGAAAAAGTGAAATACCTTTTGATTTGCCACAAATTGAAAGTGGAATACCGCGTGATGTTCCCCAAATCGGGAAAAAAGTGAATACCTTTTGATTGGCCACAAATTGAAAGTGGAATACCGCGTGATGTGCCCCAAATCGGGAAAAAAGTGAATACCTTTTGATTGGCCACAAATTGAAAGTGGAATACCGCGTGATGTGCCCCAAATCGAGAAAAAGTGAAATACGGCGTGATTTACCCCAAATCGGGAAAAAAGTGAATACCTTTTGATTTGCCACAAATTAAAAGTGGAATACCGCGTGATTTGCCCCAAATCGGGAAAAAAGTGAATACCTTTTGATTGGCCACAAATTGAAAGTGGAATACCGCGTGATGTGCCCCAAATCGGGAAAAAGTTAAATACCTTTTGATTTGCCACAAATTGAAAGTGGAATACCGCGTGATTTGCCCCAAATTGGGAAAAAAGTGAATACCTTTTGATTTGCCACAAATTGAAAGTGGAATACCGCGTGTTGTGCCCCAAATCAGGAAAAAAGTTAATACCTTTTGATTTGCCACAAATTGAAAGTGGAATACCGCGTGATGTGCCCCAAATCGGGAAAAAGTGAAATACCTTTTGATTTGCCACAAATTGAAAGTGGAATACCGCGTGATGTGCCCCAAATTGGGAAAAAGTGAAATACCGCGTGATTTGCCCCAAATCGGGAAAAAAGTGAATACCTTTTGATTTGCCACAAATTAAAAGTGGAATACCGCGTGATTTGCCCCAAATCGGGGAAAAAGTTAATACCTTTTGATTTGCCACAAATTGAAAGTGGAATACCGCGTGATGTGCCCCAAATCAGGAAAAAAGTGAATACCTTTTGATTTGCCACAAATTGAAAGTGGAATACCGCGTGATGTGCCCCAAATCGGGAAAAAGTGAAATACGGCGTGATTTGCCCCAAATCGGGAAAAAAGTTAATACCTTTTGATTTGCCACAAATTAAAAGTGGAATACCGCGTGATTTGCCCCAAATCGGGAAAAAAGTGAATACCTTTTGATTGGCCACAAATTGAAAGTGGAATACCGCGTGATGTGCCCCAAATCGGGAAAAAGTGAAATACCTTTTGATTTGCCACAAATTGAAAGTGGAATACCGCGTGATTTGCCCCAAATTGGGAAAAAAAGTGAATACCTTTTGATTTGCCACAAATTGAAAGTGGAATACCGCGTGATGTGCCCCAAATCAGGAAAAAAGTTAATACCTTTTGATTTGCCACAAATTGAAAGTGGAATACCGCGTGATGTGCCCCAAATCGGGAAAAAGTGAAATACCTTTTGATTTGCCACAAATTGAAAGTGGAATACCGCGTGATGTGCCCCAAATCGGGAAAAAGTGAAATACCGCGTGATTTGCCCCAAATCGGGAAAAAAGTGAATACCTTTTGATTTGCCACAAATTGACAGTGGAATACCGCGTGATTTGCCCCAAATTGGGAAAAAAGTGAATACCTTTTGATTTGCCACAAATTGAAAGTGGAATACCGCGTGATGTGCCCCAAATCAGGAAAAAAGTTAATACCTTTTGATTTGCCACAAATTGAAAGTGGAATACCGCGTGATGTGCCCCAAATCAGGAAAAAAGTTAATACCTTTTGATTTGCCACAAATTGAAAGTGGAATACCGCGTGATGTGCCCCAAATCGGGAAAAAGTGAAATACCTTTTGATTTGCCACAAATTGAAAGTGGAATACCGCGTGATGTGCCCCAAATCGGGAAAAAAGTGAATACCTTTTGATTGGCCACAAATTGAAAGTGGAATACCGCGTGATGTGCCCCAAATCGAGAAAAAGTGAAATACCTTTTGATTTGCCACAAATTGAAAGTGGAATACCGTGTGATGTGCCCCAAATCGGGGAAAAAGTGAATACCTTTTGATTTGCCACAAATTGAAAGTGGAATACCGCGTGATTTGCCCCAAATTGGGAAAAAGTGAATACCTTTTGATTTGCCACAAATTGAAAGTGGAATACCGCGTGATGTGCCCCAAATCGGGAAAAAAGTGAATACCTTTTGATTTGCCACAAATTGAAAGTGGAATACCGCGTGATGTGCCCCAAATCGGGAAAAAGTGAATACCTTTTGATTTGCCACAAATTGAAAGTGGAATACCGCGTGATTTGCCCCAAATTGGGAAAAAGTGAATACCTTTTGATTTGCCACAAATTGAAAGTGGAATACCGCGTGATGTGCCCCAAATCGGGAAAAAAGTGAATACCTTTTGATTTGCCACAAATTGAAAGTGGAATACCGCGTGATTTGCCCCAAATTGGGAAAAAGTGAATACCTTTTGATTTGCCACAAATTGAAAGTGGAATACCGCGTGATGTGCCCCAAATCGGGAAAAAAGTGAATACCTTTTGATTTGCCACAAATTGAAAGTGGAATACCGCGTGATGTGCCCCAAATCGGGAAAAAGTGAAATACCTTTTGATTTGCCACAAATTGAAAGTGGAATACCGCGTGATGTGCCCCAAATCGGGAAAAAGTGAAATACCACGTGATTTGCCCCAAATCGGGAAAAAAGTTAATACCTTTTGATTTGCCACAAGTGGAATACCGCGTGATTTGCCCCAAATCGGGAAAAAAGTGAATACCTTTTGATTTGCCCCAAATTGAAAGTGGAATACCGCGTGATGTGCCCCAAATTGGGAAAAAAGTGAATACCTTTTGATTTGCCACAAATTGAAAGTGGAATACTGCGTGATGTGCCCCAAATCGGGAAAAAAGTGAATACCTTTTGATTTGCCACAAATTGAAAGTGGAATACCGCGTGATGTGCCCCAAATCGGGAAAAAGTGAAATACCTTTTGATTTGCCACAAATTGAAAGTGGAATACCGCGTGATGTGCCCCAAATCGGGAAAAAGTGAAATACCGCGTGATTTGCCCCAAATCGGGAAAAAAGTGAATACCTTTTGATTTGCCACAAATTTAAAGTGGAATACCGCGTGATTTGCCCCAAATCGGGAAAAAAGTTAATACCTTTTGATTTGCCACAAATTGAAAGTGGAATACCGCGTGATGTGCCCCAAATCGGGAAAAAAGTGAATACCTTTTGATTTGCCACAAATTGAAAGTGGAATACCGCGTGATTTGCCCCAAATTGGGAAAAAGTGAATACCTTTTGATTTGCCACAAATTGAAAGTGGAATACCTCGTGATGTGCCCCAAATCGGGAAAAAGTGAAATACCTTTTGATTTGCCACAAATTGAAAGTGGAATACCGCGTGATGTGCCCCAAATCGGGAAAAAGTGAATACCTTTTGATTTGCCACAAATTAAAAGTGGAATACCGCGTGATTTGCCCCAAATCGGGAAAAAAGTGAATACCTTTTGATTTGCCACAAATTGAAAGTGGAATACCGCGTGATGTGCCCCAAATCGGGAAAAAAGTGAATACCTTTTGATTTGCCCCAAATTGAAAGTGGAATACCGCGTGATGTGCCCCAAATCGGGAAAAAAGTTAATACCTTTTGATTTGCCACAAATTGAAAGTGGAATACCGCGTGATGTGCCCCAAATCGGGAAAAAGTGAAATACCTTTTGATTTGCCACAAATTGAAAGTGGAATACCGCGTGATGTGCCCCAAATCGGGAAAAAGTGAAATACCGCGTGATTTGCCCCAAATCGGGAAAAAAGTGAATAACTTTTGATTTGCCACAAATTAAAAGTGGAATACCGCGTGATGTGCCCCAAATCGGGAAAAAAGTGAATACCTTTTGATTTGCCACAAATTGAAAGTGGAATACCGCGTGATGTGCCCCAAATCGGGAAAAAGTGAAATACCTTTTGATTTGCCACAAATTGAAAGTGGAATACCGCGTGATTTGCCCCAAATTGGGAAAAAAAGTGAATACCTTTTGATTTGCCACAAATTGAAAGTGAAATACCGCGTGATTTTCCACAAATCGGGAAAAAAGTGAATACCTTTTGATTTTCCACAAATTGAAAGTGGAATACCTCGTGATTTGTACCAAATCGGGGAAAAAGTGAATACCTTTTGATTTGCCACAAATCGGAAATGGGTAATACTTCGTGAGTTGTCGCAAATCGGAAATGGACCTAACCTCGTGACTGGCCTTAAATTGGAAACCGAAAAGAAACACCGTGATTTGTCACAAATGAAATATTCGTTATTTTGTGACAAATTGAAAATGAAGACAAACACCGTAAGTTTTAAACAAACTCGTGTTATACCTGGCGAGGTAACTAGCGTTTATTTACTTCAGACAATTGCGTATGAAAAATATATTCCGCAAAATAATCATCCGGATAAAAATAGCCAGCTAATGGAATATTCTTCGTAGCATCTGTAGAGGCATTCAATCCAGCGGGCTGATCTAGGTGAAGCTCGCGAGCAGGGGCGCTCGGAGTAGGAAATTGTCCGAGCCAATTATCCGGGCTTCCACGCTGGAGATCAAGTTCGACCCTTTTTCCCTTCTCCAATTTGCCGGGCCATTTCGGAGGCCAAGAAAAAAATCAGGCCCTTTTTGTTATTACGTCAAAACCGCTTGTTGAAAGTCCACACATAATCTCAGCCAAGTACATATTCTCGATACGCAGAGCTTAAGAACTCGAAAAAAAAGCCCGGATAATATACGTTACGCGTATCGGGTTTTAGCAGCCATTTCTTAATCCTTATACGCGTAGAGTTACGAGTGGTTAGGCTTACCAAACGCCTTAAGAATGCGTGATACGCTAGATGTATTCCTTCGACGTATTTCGGTGGCCTTAACGTCTCTTTTGCCGAAAAAACAAACGTCCTTTCTCCGTTTTACAAATGTACTCTCGGTCCTCTCGGATCATTCCCGGCAGACCTTGTTTTTTTAGGATTAAGATGAAGCTACTAAAATTACGTTACGTAGAAGAAGAAGTAGGCAGATACCTAGGAATATAATACCGCGTACCTGTAACAGAAATTTGTATGCCCCCATCACGGACTCGCTGTTTTAGCTTCGGCAACGCGAGAGCTATACAATTTCGGACATACGAGCGTAGCGCCATCGTAAAAATAGGCGGAATGTTTTGTCTCTATAAATTTTGCCTACTTTTCATTCTATTCACAAGGATTTTTTTACAAGTTGAAACACGAATATTCTTCCTGGATTCTACGAAACTAATTTCGGATACGTTTATTTAATTTGAAGACCAAACAAATAAATCTTTAACACGATTTTAAAACCGGCACGCATATCTAACCAAGTCCCAACGAACACGCGGACGAAATTTTGACTACGGTGTCCGCTAGGTGTCTCTAGTATCTTATATCCAAATTCCCCAATTTGCCAGGCCTATGAATCCCATATTTCCCCTCCAGTATTTTTGAATAAGTGTTTCTGGATTTGTTGAAGACCTCATGTGCCATTTTTTAAATAAAAAAGTGTAGGCTGTTAAAAAATATTTATAATGGTCTTATTTCTAAAAAATATTTTTTAAATGCTATTAAATATATAGTAGTTTGTAAATTGTTTTTCGAAGAAAAAAGAATAAACGTAAATTATTGTTAAAATAATTTATTTAAGAAATATAATTCGATATAGAGTAATCATATCGAACAGGGTATACAAAGAAAGAGGGTAGTACAACGTCATTATGCTATCATGTGACAGTGAATGTACCAATACGGGGTAAGTGTTTTTTTTAAATCCATCTATTTGTTTTTAAATTGAATTTGTATTTGGTATAGATTTAAGATGATTAACATTCCAATTATTTTTTAGTTTGAAGCCTAGTTCTAAATTAAAATTTATGTCGGAGTATTTTTTTTATAAAAATGCTTTCTGAGAATTTTCACGGATGCCCTTCTTCGCAAGAAACTTACAGTGTGTCAGAATGTATGGCCCGGTGCACCTAGTAACAGAGACCATACCACCGGAGGCCTATCATCATAGTGCCCTACGCCAGCGTCCACCTAGCCCGGACAGGTGACAAATCCAGCAGGGGTAGCAGTACCCTACTACTGATGGTCGCACCTTTGACGCGAGCCACTCAACCCAGAAGAAGGTGCAGCAACGGGTGGACCAATTCGCACACAGCAGTGGGATTCTGTAGCAACTCCAGCCGACACCCTACCTACGTAGGTAAAGAGTCAAACCCTTTGGAGAGAGCTCCTAAAGGTGAACCACGAGCACACAGCAGCCCAAGTAACCCGGCACAGCTGGCATCGGAGATCCCGGTGTGGCTCCAAAAGGCCGGGAAACAGGACCGCCGTGCTCTCATACGGAGGCCCGCCACCCCACAGCAGGCTACTCAATCCGCCGAGGCGGCCAGTTTGCACGGACCCTCTCCGTTAGCCTGAGCCGAAGCTCAGTATCCAGCCCAAACCTGACCGAAGTCGGAGGTGGAGATAGGACCATTTGATCAGAGCTAACATCTCCCAGTGCGCCACCGCCCTTATGGGTTACAAGAGCCGGACCCCGACTCCCCGGTAAAGCCACCAGTTATTGCACACTCTAACCCATTGAGGGCCACAAACTTATCACCGTGATACGTAAAATTTGCTATGGGTTTATTTGGCTATTAAATAGTTTAAGAAAATCCATTATGTTATCCGACTTTTTGGAATTGAAATATTTAAATATTTTTTTAGAATTAAATTTATTTAAGTAAATGGCGCTGTAGAGAAACGACCGCTAGATGTCATCTTTACCGAGATACGTCTCAAAGTAACTTATTCCTGGTTACACTTCCCTTTGGCAAAATATAGACGGATTATTGATATAAATATTATTGAACATATAAATGACAAATAAATGACTATTTGTTGAGACTTTGCGTGGTCAGACAGACACAAACTTATCGTAAAACATTAGTACATTTAATGTATATATTTTTCAACAAGAACTCCAGAAAATATCATTTCACGTATTTATATTTATATTTCGCAGATGTGAGGGAATAAATAATACATACTAATATAAGTATATACTAATAATACATTTTAAATTTATTATAAGCCATGGAATTTAATATATAGAAATAATATTAATTGAAAGACAAGATACTTCATGGCTAAAATCTTTGATTTACATAGTTTAGTATTAGAGGCTTGACGGGGAACCACGTTTCGAAAGCGCGCCATTTTGATTATATAAATAAAAGATTTTAGCCATGAAGTATCTTGTCTTTCAATTGAAATTTATTTCTATATAAGTGTAAAATATATTTGTTACTCGATAAGTATCGATTTGAGCTAACAAATAATAATAAAAAAATTATAATAATCAGCTAAGCTAATACCCAAGGCACCACTTTAGGCCTAAGTCACGTACCTTCGCGGGCTCGAGGCAGGGTTCCCACGAGATATTTTATCCAGGCAACCCATAGACGCCACAGCTCAACATTTACAGTGTGTAGTACTCCACCTGACAATCTATTTTCTAATTAATGAAATGTGAAAAAGACCATAGTCCATTCACTCGCTGCAGTTTTTTAATAAAAATTCAAAGAGCAACGGCTGACCAAGTCTTGTTACAAATTACATTCAATTAAAGCTTAATAGACCATTCTATAAAATACTGCTTAGGTGTTAATTTACTTCTGTGTATAGAGAGGCAGAAGGTTTGGGCCGATTTTTCATTAACCAGGGAGGCTCAAAAAAGAATTATCTGGCAAACCTGCCAACCTAGTTGTCTGAATAAATAGTGCTTTTTTTTATCGAAATCCTACTCATTTAACGGTTATAATTTTATACAAAGCATTATAAATAGTTAAGGGGGAAAATACAGAAAAAACTCTTATTCGTTCAAGCTGAACGTTTCTGTTTTAACAATTACATAATTGAATTATATTTTTCTTATTAGGCTGAACCTTCCTCTAGTGCTTAAAATGATTTTGATAGTTCTGATATTAATAGTTAACGAGGTATAAGGTCCTAACTAAAGGGTAGTTTGGGCGCTTGCCCAACTTGTTTAGCTCCGGGGGTCCGAATTAAAACGTAATAACTTAATTACTTTTAAATTTAAAATTCGCAAAATTATTTTAAGCACTAAATAAGAGACTGTTCTACACTTAAATATAAATTTTATAAGTTAAAATACAAAATTAAAAGAGTTCAGCTTGAAATAGCGCCAAAGTAGACAATGGCCACTGTAGTCTTCCCCCTTAATGAACTATATATCATTGATTTTGTAAATAGTTCAGTTATGGACTTACTATATTTTGAAATATACTATCTTCACGTAGGCTACCTGGACTTTATGGGAGACGTTTCTGAAAATACCAATTAAATAGGAATAAGCATAAGCATTATTTTTAAAACCAAAGAATAAATAAGAAGTAGCGCTATGTTGTCTTTGTGAAAGTGTTTGGCCTGATTAGCTAGGAATTTATAGAAAGGTCTATTGATGTACCATTCGAACAGAGTTAATACGTACTTAGGGATATTGGGATAATGACTATGTTAAGACGATACGCGGGCATCAGTTTCGAATTTCCTCCCAGCACTAGAGGGGGAAGGAAAAACGACTCAACCGTGTGCTTCAATCGCTTTGGATGACGTCAGTTTTAGGGAACCAATGAGATACCGGATTGATTTGATTTTTTTACGGGAAGGAGTTAGAGCGTGAGAAGGATTGGAAGAAACCCTAACAATCGTATCACCATAAGTTTTTTTTTTTAATCAGCTAGGCTAATACCCAAGGCACGACTATAGGCCTAAGTCGTCAAGCGACTTTTAAAGCCTTTAATTTAGGTGGCCGGGTTACAATGCGTAGGAGGGTGGTGGCAAGCCCTGCATGCCACGCGAGTCAACAGCTCCCTACACTCACTATTACCGTTAACCTCTACAAGTTTTTAGGGAAGGGGAAACCGAAGAGCTCGGGGGAAAACCCCTTATAATAACGTTTTACATAGGTGTATCAGTTCTTAAATTTTTAATGAAAGCCTTTTTTAGAAGGGAAGCACATTTTCGGTTTACTTCTCATTTGCCTTTGTCGTCATAATGAGTGCGTGCAGGCGTAGAACAATTGGATTTTAAGTTGCGTGTTTTTCTCGGTATGAAGTTGATTCTACGTCACTCCAGTAACTATTTAGACTAACTAACAGTCCTATGGAACGCAATTAGAGACGTATATTATAACGGAATGGAATCGACGTGTTCGAAGCACCTGTTGGGCTACACTCCAAAAAAGCTCAAAGCAAACTTCATAAGTTCTCAGTTACGTAATTACGTTCTCGGACTGAACTGGTAGGTGTACTTTTTATATACGCTTGTCGATCTTGTTGATTTATGTTTTGAATTTCTGAAAAAAATTTAAAGCGCGATTTTTGGTTGGTTCCATCGGCTCGTGCATCAAATATTTAGTACGGGATCAAAAAGATGGTCCACTCGAGGCCGTTTGAACGTCGGCTCCGGAGCAGTGCGGCAAACGGCGGCAAAGCTTCTTCACCTTGCTTGATTCGATTGAGGATAATCAATACTTCTTGGCCACAAACACCTTGGAAGAAAACCCGGCGAATGGAAGGGCCTTCGAAGAAAGAAACCAAGACAAGTCTGAGCAAGACCGAAAAAAGACACGTCCACTATTACGGGGAAATTAACGGAACTTCATTAATATTAATTGGTGATTCAATTCACTCAATCAAGACGTTTCTAAACTACACAACTTTGAAAGGCCAATTAGTTTGCCCACCAAATCTGATCAAATAGCAAGTAGCCTTTGTCCGAATTTCATTCGTCCGAAAGGTGTTGCAATGTCCTAATAATCATTTGTCCAAATTTTAAAACCGAAAGAGTTTCATTTGTATTGAATTTAATTAACATTTTCATATGTCCGAACGAGTAGTAGCATTTATAAAACTTTCCGTTGCAAAAATAGTGTTTCGTATATGACTTAAAGGGGAACGGTCAAGCTTTAACCAGTTATAGCCCATTAAAAACTAAAATTTATGGTGAAAACCGCATCAAAAAATATTGAGTGGTTAATTTTTAATAAAATAAAGAAATTTCGGGAAATCGAAAAGCGCGCGTCCGCCGCGACACCTGGTGAGAAGTCGGTGAGACAGAAAAACAACGTTAAAGCGCGCGCTGCTGAAGACGCGAAAAATTTGTTTCGCACGCGCGGCGCGTTCCAGTTATAAGAGACCTAAGCCTGAATTGCGCGATTTTAAAAGTTAGGATAGTTCGCGAATCGCTCATACGGGGTTAGGGGCGCTGGCGGCAGCCCCTAAGATGGAGGCGAAAATTCAAACACAAACACCTGGCGTTATTTTTCGTTTCAACTTTTTGGGCCAAAAGCTATTTTTTCAAGACAAAAAAGGTACGTGTTAGTATATTGAGCGTCTTGTTATTCTTTTGATACTGAAATAAGGCCATATTTGGAAAGGTTTGGCCGTTCCCCTTTAAGAATTTGGTTCCATACGTCCGATACTCCGATATATCAGTTTTACAACAACTATTTTAAATCACATTTAATTTTTTATCCCAAAAAGTTATTTATTTGTTTTGAAAGCGAGATTATGATATATTTTTCGTTAAGACGTTTTATTATAGTGATATTGCGAACTAAAAATTTGACTTATTTCACCATGGAAGCTAATTTGAAATTTATGTTTGCGGAAAATTACCTTTTTGTAAAAGACAAATCGAAGAAGGGTTGGGTTAGGTTAAACACACTATTATCACTAAAATACGCTCTCTCTCTTTCTAAAATACTTTATTTCTCTCAGACAATTGAAAAGCTTATAGAATGGTTAAATTGGCAACAAATTCCACAAAATTTACGGACAAACGCCACCGTAATTCAGACGAATCTGTTCCATTGCGCCGAATCCCACTCGACCGAAAAAGCCGCACTTTGGCGGATTTAGGATTCGGTCTAATGGGATTGTCCCATTCGACCGAAAAACCAGCACTTCTCCGGGTTTAGGATTCGGTCTAATGGGATTGTCCCATTCGACCGAAAAACCCGCACTTCTCCGGGTTTAGGATTCGGTCTAATGGGATTGTCCCATTCGACCGAAAAACCCGCACTTCTCCGGGTTTAGGATTCGGTCTAATGGGATTGTCCCATTCGACCGAAAAACCCGCACTTCTCCGGGTTTAGGATTCGGTCTAATGGGATTGTCCCATTCGACCGAAAAACCCGCACTTCTCCGGGTTTAGGATTCGGTCTAATGGGATTGTCCCATTCGACCGAAAAACCCGCACTTCTCCGGGTTTAGGATTCGGTCTAATGGGATTGTCCCATTCGACCGAAAAACCCGCACTTCTCCGGGTTTAGGATTCGGTCTAATGGGATTGTCCCATTCGACCGAAAAACCCGCACTTCTCCGGGTTTAGGATTCGGTCTAATGGGATTGTCCCATTCGACCGAAAAACCCGCACTTCTCCGGGTTTAGGATTCGGTCTAATGGGATTGTCCCATTCGACCGAAAAACCCGCACTTCTCCGGGTTTAGGATTCGGTCTAATGGGATTGTCCCATTCGACCGAAAAACCCGCACTTCTCCGGGTTTAGGATTCGGTCTAATGGGATTGTCCCATTCGACCGAAAAACCCGCACTTCTCCGGGTTTAGGATTCGGTCTAATGGGATTGTCCCATTCGACCGAAAAACCCGCACTTCTCCGGGTTTAGGATTCGGTCTAATGGGATTGTCCCATTCGACCGAAAAACCCGCACTTCTCCGGGTTTAGGATTCGGTCTAATGGGATTGTCCCATTCGACCGAAAAACCCGCACTTCTCCGGGTTTAGGATTCGGTCTAATGGGATTGTCCCATTCGACCGAAAAACCCGCACTTCTCCGGGTTTAGGATTCGGTCTAATGGGATTGTCCCATTCGACCGAAAAACCCGCACTTCTCCGGGTTTAGGATTCGGTCTAATGGGATTGTCCCATTCGACCGAAAAACCCGCACTTCTCCGGGTTTAGGATTCGGTCTAATGGGATTGTCCCATTCGACCGAAAAACCCGCACTTCTCCGGGTTTAGGATTCGGTCTAATGGGATTGTCCCATTCGACCGAAAAACCCGCACTTCTCCGGGTTTAGGATTCGGTCTAATGGGATTGTCCCATTCGACCGAAAAACCCGCACTTCTCCGGGTTTAGGATTCGGTCTAATGGGATTGTCCCATTCGACCGAAAAACCCGCACTTCTCCGGGTTTAGGATTCGGTCTAATGGGATTGTCCCATTCGACCGAAAAACCCGCACTTCTCCGGGTTTAGGATTCGGTCTAATGGGATTGTCCCATACGACCGAAAAACCCGCACTTCTCCGGGTTTAGGATTCGGTCTAATGGGATTGTCCCATTCGACCGAAAAACCCGCACTTCTCCGGGTTTAGGATTCGGTCTAATGGGATTGTCCCATTCGACCGAAAAACCCGCACTTCTCCGGGTTTAGGATTCGGTCTAATGGGATTGTCCCATTCGACCGAAAAACCCGCACTTCTCCGGGTTTAGGATTCGGTCTAATGGGATTGTCCCATTCGACCGAAAAACCCGCACTTCTCCGGGTTTAGGATTCGGTCTAATGGGATTGTCCCATTCGACCGAAAAACCCGCACTTCTCCGGGTTTAGGATTCGGTCTAATGGGATTGTCCCATTCGACCGAAAAACCCGCACTTCTCCGGGTTTAGGATTCGGTCTAATGGGATTGTCCCATTCGACCGAAAAACCCGCACTTCTCCGGGTTTAGGATTCGGTCTAATGGGATTGTCCCATTCGACCGAAAAACCCGCACTTCTCCGGGTTTAGGATTCGGTCTAATGGGATTGTCCCATTCGACCGAAAAACCCGCACTTCTCCGGGTTTAGGATTCGGTCTAATGGGATTGTCCCATTCGACCGAAAAACCCGCACTTCTCCGGGTTTAGGATTCGGTCTAATGGGATTGTCCCATTCGACCGAAAAACCCGCACTTCTCCGGGTTTAGGATTCGGTCTAATGGGATTGTCCCATTCGACCGAAAAACCCGCACTTCTCCGGGTTTAGGATTCGGTCTAATGGGATTGTCCCATTCGACCGAAAAACCCGCACTTCTCCGGGTTTAGGATTCGGTCTAATGGGATTGTCCCATTCGACCGAAAAACCCGCACTTCTCCGGGTTTAGGATTCGGTCTAATGGGATTGTCCCATTCGACCGAAAAACCCGCACTTCTCCGGGTTTAGGATTCGGTCTAATGGGATTGTCCCATTCGACCGAAAAACCCGCACTTCTCCGGGTTTAGGATTCGGTCTAATGGGATTGTCCCATTCGACCGAAAAACCCGCACTTCTCCGGGTTTAGGATTCGGTCTAATGGGATTGTCCCATTCGACCGAAAAACCCGCACTTCTCCGGGTTTAGGATTCGGTCTAATGGGATTGTCCCATTCGACCGAAAAACCCGCACTTCTCCGGGTTTAGGATTCGGTCTAATGGGATTGTCCCATTCGACCGAAAAACCCGCACTTCTCCGGGTTTAGGATTCGGTCTAATGGGATTGTCCCATTCGACCGAAAAACCCGCACTTCTCCGGGTTTAGGATTCGGTTTTATCTAGGGTTGTTAATTTTCCGGAAAAAAAAAATGCGGAAAAATTTCCAGAAAATTTTCCGAATTGCGGAAAATTTTCCGCAAATCGGAAAAATAAAAAAATTAAACATAAATTACTTTTCAAGGGTTTTTAATGTTTTAAACTTTTTATCGATTTAAAATGACTAATATCAGTAAACATACTACAAAACATTAATAGTGTTACATTGTTAACCAGTTTAAACTAGTCTATAGGTTTAGTTTTACTTTTAGATTAGAAAAAATGAGGTGAAAATGCCGCTTTATTTAAATTTGCAAACAATATATTAGACGAATCATGGAAGAAAACGTTTTTAATATTTTTCGGAAAAATACGGAAAATTTTCCGGAAAAAAAGGCCTCGGCAATTTTCCGGAAAATTTTCCGAGCGGGAAATTTTCCGACTTACAACACTAGTTTTATCCGTTTCAGCATCTGTCAGAACAGCATGCAGTGTTACCTAACCTAACCTAACCTAATTGTGAATATGGCGTCGGTCGATTTGAAAAATACAAAACCCGCCTTTGGGCTAATTTCATCAAAAAAAATTTCGGAATTCGGTCGAATGGGATTCGGCGCAATGGGATTCGGCGCAATGGGAAGATACCATTCAGACACATGGGCCATATTTCGAAAGTAATGAAATTCGGACAAACGGTATATACCAAACCCAAATTTTTGGGCTTACAATTTATTTAAGATACGTCTATTTGAAATTCAATCAATGAAATTAAGCTATTCCGTGACGTTACTAACGTGGGAAATCTTGAAACCTTTTACCCGTCGTCTACTAACTATATTATATGGCTATTATAGAAATAGCACGCCTGATACTCACACAGTAGAAGTTAGTGAGTTTAGTGACTAAAATTTTTAAAAAAGTGACCGAAAAGTGACTAAATAGTGACTGAAAATCTACCAAAAATGAAAAAAAAATTAACTATTTTATTGAGTTTTTTTAATAGTTACACAACCAAAATAGTAACTATTACTATAACGCCTTACAAGTGTTTATACTGGCGGGCTTTTCAAAAATAAAAAAATAAATGAAAAGCGAACGGAGTTTGATTTGGTTTTATTATTTGTAAAAAAAGGGTTGTAAGACAGTTTTCTAACGTTCAATGCTAAGGAAATCTAGAAATCCAAAAAAAAGGGATAAATAGTAATTAATTTTGGGAAAAGTGACTTTTAATGACCGATTTAAAAAAAGTGATTTTAAGTGAGAAAAGCGAGGGGCTAACCACTTTTGAAATCAGGTGTACAAATCAGCAGTGAAATCACGTCAAATCAGTAGCTTTCATAATGTTAAATCAAAAGTGAAATCACGTGAAATCTGAAATCAGGTGTACAAAATTTTGCAACAGTGGATAGCCCCCAGTGGCGTAACTAAGGACCCGCAGACCCCGCGACCGCGGGGGGGCCCATGAAATTTTCACAAAATAGGGGGCCCTTTCGTTTTAAGTATTGATTTTTTAATTTATTTGAATTTTTAAATAATTAAATGAATTATGCTTTAACTATTCGTAAAAATGTAGAAATCTGGCACATATCACCAATATTTTCAGAGAACTTGTAAAAATCTGGTAAATAAATAAAATTGTTTTTTATAAGGGCCCTTTTGATATCCTGCGGGGGAGCCCAAAATTTGTCGTTACGCCACTGATAGCCCCTCGGAGAAAAGTGACTCAGTATCAGGCCTGAAATAGCAGGCATAATTAATTTTAAGAATCTAAACCTACTTTCTCAATTTCACACAGGAAACATTATGGCAGCATAAACCCGTTGGAATTGTCGTCCCATTTCGAACCGCAAAAATTCAAAATAAACGCATTGTTTTGGTGGAAAAGTGTGAACAACGGAGGGCGACCAATTAATTTGGATATTGGATATGAACAACTAATTGGCCAACAATTAAATTGGATAATCTGAAAGGTACCTAAAGAAGAATGTAATCAGGTTTATTTATCTTTAGGAGGTTGGATTACGGTGCTTTCTATAAGTCAGATTTGCTGTCGCCAAATCAAAAACTTTTCGCTATTGGGGCTGGCGATAAGGAATTATCCTTTCGATACACCAACGCGTTATTGACTGTCAGAAAACCAAATTCTTGGTATTAATTACTTTTTCTTCCGTATCTGCTTTCGTGAACCTGCTACAGATGGCGCCAATATAAATACTGCAGTATAATTATACCAGGGTTATTCATCTTTTACGAGGTTGGATTACGACATTATATCGGTAAGAGAAACGCGTGTCCCATTTTCCCACACCTGGTGAAGGATGAGGATTTTACGTTGATTTGTCAAGAGCGCCCTCTAATGAAAAATAAATAAATAAGGATGGGGCCATTAAAAATGAAAATAATTTAATAAAATGTTTTTACTTTTATAAATTAAAAATAAATATTTTCGGTAAATATTTATATAAAATTGTGTAATTTTTCTCTTCAAGAATTTATTTATCTCTTCAAGAATTAATTTCTCTCTACAAGAAATAATTTATCTCTACAAGAAATAATTTATCTCTTCGAAATTTCAATTTTCACTTCAAAAATTATATTTTCTCCCAAAATTAATACTTTCCTCCCAAAATTAATACTTTCCTCCCAAAATTAATACTTTCCTCCCAAAATTAATATTTTCATCTCAAAATTAATATATTCCTCTCAAAATTAATATATTCCTCTCAATATTAATTATTTCCTCTCAAAATTAATACTTTCCTCTCAAAATTAATACTTTCCTCTCAAAATTAATACTTTCCTCCCAAAATTAATACTTTCCTCCCAAAATTAATACTTTCCTCCCAAAATTAATACTTTCCTCCCAAAATTAATACTTTCCTCCCAAAATTAATACTTTCCTCCCAAAATTAATACTTTCCACTCAAAATTAATTCTTTCCTCTCAGAATCAATTATTTCCTCTCAGAATCAATTCTTTCCTCTCAGAATCAATTCTTTCCTCTCAAAATCAATTCTTTCCTCCCAAAATTAATACTTTAATCCCAAAATATTTTTTTACTGACGAAATTATTTTTCCTTTAAAAATTATTTCAAACTAATTGAAACGCCTTTTTCACATTCGCGAGGCTTTTCGTCACGAAATCAGCGGCGGAAGTGATCAAAGCAACGGTCCGAAGAGAAGCGAAAGTTTGTAGCCGGACCAAGAACGGCAGATAGTGATAAACTCTGGCGTTCCCGGCGGCCTGTACTCCCGATATATATCAGATCTATTTTGTTACTGGCCACAAATCCCAGTTAGGAATCCCCCTCATATACTCAATACGAAAAGGTTGAAAAACAGCCAACTTTCCTTTTGCTCGTAACAAGAAGTAAAAATGTGATTTACGGTTAAACTATGTTCCTTTGTTTGGGGTCTTATAACATTTTTATCGGGATCTGCTCTGAAACCACGAATTTAGGCCTAGCGAGCTTAAGCCGAGTTTTAAGCAGTATTTGAGAAATTTCACCTAGATAATGTGATTTCAAAATATGTCGCAAACGAACTTGACGCTGCTTGTTCATATTTCAGAGATTAAACTAGTGATGTTAATTTTCCGGAAAAACTTCCAGAAAATTTTCCGCAAATCGGAAAAATAAAAAATTGAAACAAATTACTTTTTAATGGTTTTTAATGTTTTTAACTTTTTATCGGTATAAAATGTCTAATATCAGTAAACATACTACAAAACATTAATAGTGTTACATTGTTAATCAGTTTAAACTAGTCTAGAGGTTTAGTTTTACTTTTAGATTCGAAACAATGAGGCGAAAATGCTGCTTTAATTAAATTTGCAAACAACATACAGGGTGTTAATATACAGGTGTTAACTGAAAATAATGTACCAGACACAAGGTTGAACGGCTATTAACTCGAAAAGAACTCATGCTAGATTATCAAATTTTGTTAGACATACTCATCTAGTAGGAAGTCTTTAGAATTTGCAAACTTGGATGACTTTCAACTCATGGTTCAAGGTCATTCAAAGTTTATCTAGAGAACCAATGCATTTAGAGAAATGGTTCCAATTTAGAAAGTGTGTAAATTTAAATTTTAAGTTTAAATATCTTTAACCGGGTACAAACCACCACGATGAAAACCAGATGAGTATGTCTGGCAAATTTTGATACTCTAGCATGAGTATAATTTGTGTTATTTGCCCTTCAACCTGGTCTCTGGTACATTATTTTCATCACTACGTTCATGTTTTTGTCTAAAATCTTTGGACTTGTTATTGGTCAAATAAGGAAGGATAAAATTATTTACTCCTAAAATATGAAGAGGAACACTTTTCTAATTGAAATCAACTTTGTATCTCTAATGGTTCTCGAAATAAAATTTAAATGACCTTGAAGACATGGTTCAAGGTCATGGAAATTTCCGCGTTCTATGTGTCCGGAAAGTTTCAAATTCCAAGCTAAAATACATTTGGAGTTATTGTCCTTGTATCGTTTTTTAGTTAACACCCTGTATGGAATGAAACCTTTTTTTTTCCGACTTACAACATTAGATTAAACCGTATTTGAGAAAAAAATTCAGTAACTCCAACTATTGAAATTTCTACTAGATATTTTATTACCAAAATATGAAGCAAATGAACTAAGCGTTGCTTACAGAAAAATTAAAACGTGATCAAAAGTAACAATATGACTTTTTTATGGCCAAACGTAAAAATCACCATTAAAGTGAGCATGAAATTAATCGAAAAAGCATTTGCTATAACGCGTTACGAATTGTTTAAATGTAACTAGCGCCAATCATCCCTAGCTTCTGTTGCACCTCGAAATTCGTTGATCCACCACCAAACGTGGAAGTTCATACTCCCTTTAAGAACATTCTTCCGTTTGATAAAATCAAAGATAATATAACTACGTACCCTAGATAAGTCGGATAAAACTACCGACATCTAGTTAAAACGTAAAGTTTTAGTGAAAATTGCGCCGTGGGTTTTTGACTCTCGGTTTTCAAGATACCAGATATTTTGGCGTTATATTGTTTTAAAACAATAATGGATCATGCCTGTAGGTCTAAAAATGTTTCTAAACGAAGGAAAACTAAAGGCGAGTAATATAATCTTGGGTTATCTCTTGAAATTCCTTATTTCTCACCCTGCTTTGAAGCCCGATTTTTCCGACTTCCGGCGCGAACACAGTAAAAGCCTCACGAGAAAACGCGCTATCTAAAAACGCCGTGATTTCGAATCTAGGGTACGTAGTTATATTATCTTTGATAAAATATACCTTGCAGAAATTGAGAAATACATCACAGAGACTGTGATAGAGTTTTGGTCATAGTTAGGTTAAAAATTAGGATTTAGTTGAATGACGTAAGTGTTAGGGAACCAATCAGATAGAGGGCTTATTTGGTTTTGTTTACGGGGAAGAGCTTACTGTTGGAAGCGACGCTAAAAATCATCCCAAAATAGGCATTCTCCCTAAGTAGAAATCAATACGCTCTTGACACAAAAACACAACATAAAAGATTTAAATTCTAGTAGTCCTCATTCACCCGGTCAATAAATGTAAAATTGAGCTTACCTTCGGGCATTGTTAGGGGATAAGGAATTTTTCTAGTAGGGACAGGTACTTTGTTCTCAGGGTCATAAAACTCAAAGGATTCCAAAGACATTTGCTAGACAAGTTAACAATTTTCCGCCATTGTCAAAGAGCTACTAACCAAAAAATATCTAAATTCAAGTGCTTAGACTTGGGCTCTCGACCTTCAAAATAGTTATCTCGACCATTATAATGTTAATCTTTAAATAATATTAAAAGTTTTAACAGAGCGTTGTTGACCTTGAAAATGGTGATCTCGATCGCCTTCAAAATGGCGACCTTTAAAATTTTATATTTTAACATCAATGGTTTATTGCTTCTCATTTTTATAAATTAATGTTTTCTAAAATTATTCATTACATAATTAAAATTAACTGCAATATTTATTACATTATTCGTTTATTTTATTTTTTAAGTGAGTGCTACTTCAAAGCATCAACCATCTGGAATTATGTTTGTTGCATTCCTACATTTCAAGCAACAACCACTAGTCTTTTTATTAATTAATAGATGGACGTTTCTAATCCCGTAAAACTTATAAACGCCTGTTCCCTACCCTCTACCGACGAAAAAATGCGTAACTCCTTCCGCGCATGCGCTAAGGTATCACATGGAGCGTCTCTTGCTGGCATTAATAAGCAATAACCTATTTTTTGCGTTTGTTTTTTTAAATAAAATTAGTAATACCGTCACAAGCTGTAAGGTGGCGTAGCTTACGTTAGTTTTAAACATGGCAGGTTTTGGCCGCTTGCGCAGTCGCATTCACGCCTATTTTATCCGGTAGGGGAGCGCGAAAACTTTCGACGCTCTTGCTAGGGAAATCCAGTGACACCGAAAAATCCTGTACATTAATTAGTCCAAGGCTGGAACACGAGGGGTCGGACATTTACCAAAATCCCGTACACTTTGTCTAAAATCGCAAAATATTTTAACTCTCTCTATGGTAAATTAACATTGAAATCCCAAAATCACTTCAAAAAGTAATGATAAAATCGCCAAAATCTCTACGAAATCCCGAAATCCCGTACAAAATAATGGCAAGTGTCCGACCCCTCGCTGGAACATTAGTTCTTATTCCCGGTTTGAAAAACCGTCAGTGGAGCGAATAAAAGAAAACTTACTATTCTTGCCAGAATTCTTATCAACTTGACGCGCCCCTAATTGCATTCACTATCAACGGAATTGAGTCGTATCGTACACCAAGAGTGCATGCATTTATAATTATAACGTATACCTGGGTTGCATTTTTGCGATTCTCCATATCCACCTCTCACTCTAACAGTATGCTCCTCCTCCTTAAGAATCAATCAAATCAGCCCGGCATCTCATTGGTTCCCTAAAACTGACGCCATGAAACAACTCGCCGGTGAAATTTTTCTCTACATAGTCATTCTCCCTTTAGAAGTAGAAATATATAACCAAGTTTAACGACAATTATCAAGAGTACAAATGTAATATTGCTTCTACTCACAAGAAGACATCCCGATTTTTTCCAACTCAGGGATTTGGTAAGTTAAAAGGAACCACCTATGGACTGCAATGTAAAGGATCATATAATTAACGAATAAGTAGATTAGTCCGTTATGAAAAGGGATAATAAAGCTAAATCCTAAAAAAAATTAAGAAATTTAAAAACTTACTAATAGCTCGTACCGATAGGTCTTCGAGCGAACAAAAAGACGCGAAACTCGGACCAAATAGATCTTCGAGTGAAAAACTAAATTATATTAAATAAAATAGCCAGAAATTACAACGGTAGACCGGTTTCGTCCTATTTGGAACTCTTCAGTACCGTGCGGGAAATCTGGCTCAAGACTATAACACCGAAAAGAGAAACTAAGCCTAAACATTAAAAATTTCAAAACGAGTTGCATAGCAACGGAAAGCCGTATAGGGAGAGAGTGGTGGAGATTGGTATATACGCAATGTTAAGTTAAAAGGAACCACCTATGGATTTGGTAGACCTTTATGTACCTTGAAAGCTCCTAAAGGGATAAGTTTCAATGGCCATTAGTTTTGCATTGGCAACCAAAAATGTATTTAACAACTCAAATTTAAACTTTATTTACGTAAAATAGCATGGGAAAATCACGGTTTATAATTAATTTATTTAAACCATTTTTTTCGATTTTGTCCAATTTTATCGATTTTACCAAATAGTTTTGACAAAATTTTAATTTTATGAAAATGGCAATTACAATCCGTGATTTTCCCATGCTATTTTACGTACAGAAAATTGAAATTTTAGTTATGAAAAACGTTTTTGATCGCCAATGCAAAACGAATGTTCATTGAAACTTTTCCCTTTAGCAGCTTTCAAGATGCATGAAGGTCTACTTAACTCCCGAGTTTGAAAATAAACCAAGGAGAAACACCTCGGAATATGTCTCCTTGTCAGTGAATTTGGGTTTCAAATTTAAATTTTTATCAAAGGATATGTGCAGCTTCACTTATTGCAACGTGGAAAAACTTGTCAGAAGCTATTCGTTACTTTTAACCTCTGTATTTCTTCGATTTTTCCCGCACCTCACGCTTTCACAACGAAAAGACTGCTCGTATAAGAGAAGAATGTTTTCCCAAATATTCCTTTTGGCAACGTCTCCACGAGGAAACGAATCTCCTCTCTCAGAGATGGAGCAACTGCCTTCGTGTTTTTTTTTTTGTTCGCCGTTTCATTCTTTAAAACCCACACGACAACTGGGTAAACAATTTTTTAAAAGCGCTTTTTTTAAAACCAATGATATTTCCCCCGAGTTGAAAACCTATTATATTCCTCGTAATTCTTACGTACCATTTCCATTTTGTATTTTTTTACATCGTGTGCCATCTCTCAGAGACCACTTGTTAATGGTGCCTACGAGGTCTCTATACAGAAATGTTGTTTAAATATTTTCCCCTCGGACTATTTGTATAAACTCGAAATCTGAAAGCACCGCAAATGACTCGGATAATTTAAATTAAATTTTATTATTAAGTAAAAACGAACTTACTCAGTACAACCAAGAATGTCATTATTTATGCAAGAGAATAACTGTGAGCTCCTTGCCCAGGGTTGTTCAAAATGCTTTCTTATTTCAAAATATTAGATGTAAAAACTTTCTCCATAACTCAAAATGAAAAATTTAAAATGAATTTTGAAAATGGTTATTAATATTTTAATAATGAATAATGAATTACTAATTAATTATTATTAATAATTATTAATAAATAATAACAATAATTAATTACTAAATTATTATTATTATTAATTATTAATTAATGAAAAATTTAAAATGAATTTTGAAAATGGTTATTAATATTTTAATAAAGAATAATGAATTACTAATTAATTATTATTAATAATTATTAATTAATAATAACAATAATTAATTACTAAATGATTATTATTGTTAATTATTAATTAATAATAACAATAATTATTTACTAAATTATTATTATTAATTATTAATTAATAATAAAAACAATAATTAATTATTACTACTAATTAATAACAATAATTAATTAATAATTAATTAATTATTATTACTATTTATTAATAACAATAACTAATTACTAATTAATTATTATTACTAATTATTAATAACAATAATTAATTACTAATTAATTATTATTACTAATTATTAATAACAATAATTAATTACTAATTAATTATTACTACTAATTATTAATAACAATAACTAATTACTAATTAATTATTATTACTAATTATTAATAACAATAATTAATTACTAATTAATTATTATTACTAATTATTAATAACAATAACTAATTACTAATTAATTATTATTACTAATTATTAATAACAATAATTAATTACTAATTAATTATTACTACTAATTATTAATAACAATAACTAATTACTAATTAATTATTATTACTAATTATTAATAACAATAATTAATTACTAATTAATTATTATTACTAATTATTAATAACAATAACTAATTACTAATTAATTATTATTACTAATTATTAATAACAATAATTAATTACTAATTAATTATTATTACTAATTATTAATTAATAATATGTCGATATTTCAAAACCATCCTCGCAGCCAACGTGGGAAATAAAGCGGTGGCACTGTCTGCTTCTGAGTGAGTGAGTAACTGGGTAGCGCCATCTATGATTACTTGGGAGTAAATAGCAGACAACTTTCTCAACAAGAGCCGCGATGATGATACCAGAGTAAAAACATTTTGAAAATGTTCTTCCTTGCATCAAACCCACAAAATGTAAAATGCAAAATACTTTTTTTTTACTCAAAATGGATTTTGAACAACTTTGGTATCTCATTGGTTACCTATCACTCATACCATTATTCTCATTATAAAACATTTTATTGCATCGTTTAAAAAACCTTAGTTTTTTTAAATCACCTTCTTAAAAGTTTGAAGATATATTTATATTACAATAATTTTCATACTATTCTTGTCAATTACACAAAAATTAAACTAATATGACTTTTTAAATGTAAAATTAATTTATTTTGCACTAACAGTGTTATAAGAAGTTTAAAAGTTTATAATAAAAGATCTTCGTGGGGAAGTATGTAACTACAGCTTTTTGGTACAATTTTTTTACGGCTACACGCGGAGCTACACAATTGAACAGACTTTACAGAGTCCAAAAAAT
This sequence comes from Leiobunum rupestre, assembly GCF_980474605.1. Classification (NCBI taxonomy): domain Eukaryota; kingdom Metazoa; phylum Arthropoda; class Arachnida; order Opiliones; family Sclerosomatidae; genus Leiobunum; species Leiobunum rupestre. Next base: position 10,919,364 of record NC_143394.1, read on the forward strand.
AGTGCGTCCATAAATGTGCGTTTTCGCGTGCGCGATAAACAGTTTAATTATATCAAGAATATATTTTTTTAATTAGGGAGAATCATGGTCGGGGGAAGGAAACAACGTCACAAGTGTGTGCTTCAATAACGTCGAATGATGTCAGTTTTAGGGTCCCAATGGGATACCGGGATGGTTTAATTTAGTGTTGTTAATTTTCCTGGAAAAAAATGCGGAAAAATTTCCGCAAAACGGAAAAATAAAAAATCGAAACAAAGGGGTTTTTAATGTTTTTAACTTTTTATCGATATAAAATGTAAAATAAAAGTAAACATACTACAAAACATTAATAGTCATACATTGTTAATCAGTTTAAACTGGTCTAGAGGTTTAGTTTTACTTGTAGATTCGAAGAAATTAGGCGAAAATGTCGTTTGATTTAATTTGGCCAACAATATATTAGACTAATCATGGAATTAAAACTTTTTTTTATACGGAAAATATTCCGGAAAAATAAGGACTCGGTCATTTTCCGCGGAAAATTTTCCGACTTTCAACAATAGTTTAATTTTTTAAGGGGAAAGAGCTTGTTCTTCAATGATGATTGAGATTGAGAGCGATGCTAAACAGAGGCTCAATAAAGTATAAATAAATAAATCCTTAGTATAATAATTATAAATCTCCTAATTCGGATAACACTACAAAGGACTCATAAGGAGACTACCCGAGGTGTAACACACCGATTTTGTTCAAACTCGGGGGTTAAGTAGGCCTTAATGAATCATGAAAATTCCCAAAAGGAAAAGTTTCAACGGGCATTAGTTTTGCCATGGCAACCGAAAATGTTTTTGACAACCCTAAATGGAAAATTCCTTAGCGAAAATAACATGGGATTTTGAAAATTTCTATAAATTTCCAAAAAAATAAAAAAAATAAAAAAAATTTAAAACGCTAAAAACTAGAAAAAATTGATCAATTCGTCAATTTTTTCTAGTTTTTGCATTTTATAAATTTTCAAAATCTCATTGAGTCGTTTCAAGCTGGCGGGCCTTCTTGTGCGAGTGCAGCGAGAACAGATCTAAGTTGGCCGTGGTTCAGTATTGTGATTAGAATAAAATTAAAAAATGTTAACAAATAATGACAATATAGAGATTGGATTATCGGCTTCAAAATCCGATCTAGGTCACAATAACAACAACAAAAAAAAAGTCATAAATTATCGGAAAATGTCTGCGAGGTATTAGGGAAAGAATAGCATTGAATTTACCTTCCTTCTTCATCCCCTTTTCGAGTCGAATGACGAAAAATCTGTCCGAGGGCTGGAATGGGAATCAAGAATTCATTAGAATTTAAGGAATTCCCAACGGTGGCTCGACGAAAGCCTCGCGAAACGGTTTCGGAATTTCTATGGCAAAGGCTTATCTAGGCCTTCGGTGATTCCATCAAATAGCGTCGCTTCTACAATCTACATTAACGTTTCCAAGAGAAGATTTAGGCGAGTGAGAAGATCTCGAAAATTGCCCGACTCTACCACCGTTTATTTTAATTGCGTCAAGGCTTAGAGGCAATCGCGAAGTCGTGTACCGTGACGCGTTCTAAGCCGAGGCCTAACATTTCCCGAGATACGAAATTTTTTTAAAAAGCGCGATTTGAATTAAAGAATTACGGAAACTCTACAACTTGGGTAGAAGAAAAAATATATAAATGAATTCTGTGTGAAAATAAAGTTTTCGTATTACGCGGGAATAAAAAAGATGTCGTAAAACTTTTCGCGTCTTGAACAAAAAAACTAAATAAGTTAGGCCTACCTTTGTAATAAAAGACAAAATAGGCCTTTGTCTTACCCCCTTCGCAAAAATTCCATTTATTTTGGGTATTTTTGAAAACGTTGAAAAGGAATTTACCGAAACGAATGGCGAAATTTCATAAGTTACCAAGCGCAATTTATAGACCCTTTGCATCTTTTTTTTTGCCGACAGTAGAGTCACGCGTCGGTGAAAAATAGAACAAGTTCAAATTAAAACACCTTCATAATGAAAGGTAACGCTTACAGCTTACTTCGGCCAATTTTTTTAAATGGATCGCAAAATTTACCATTATTAACGGTAGACTTCTCACACACCTGATGATGCTACCGAACGGTAGCGAAACTAGAAGTGACTAGCATTTTAATAAAGTGTTATTTAATTTTTACTATGCAAAAGTGGTTTTTATTTTCGTTCTGTATCAAAAATGTATTTTTGCTGGTTTTTATTGAAATCAACTTAACCTGACAGTCATCCTTCCAATAAAAATAAATAAATAAACTGCTATCTTGTACTTACAAGGAGACAACCCGAAGTGTAACCTATCGATTTTGTTCAAACTCGGGGGATTGGTAGACCTTCATGTAACTTGAAAAATCCTAAAGGGAATTTATTCAATGGGCAACCGTTTTGCCATGGCAACGAAAAATGTTATTGACAACAAAAAAATTAAATTTTCCCATTGAAAATAACATGGGATTCTGACCGATTCCTAGCCCCCCCCCCCCCCCTTTGGGAAATTTTAAATAATTTTAAAATTTCGAAAATGCCAAAACAAATAGATAAAAATTGACAAAAAAACATCAAAACTGATCAACTTTTGATCAATTTGAGGTCAAAATCCCATTTTATTTTCAATGGGAAAATTTAATATTTTGTGTTGTCAAATACATTTTTCGTTGCCATGGCAAAACGGTTGCCCATTGAATAAATTACCTTTAAGATTTTTCATGATACATGAAGGTCTACCAATCCCCCGAGTTTTAACAAAATTGGTGGGTTACACTTCGGGATGTCTCCTTGTTAGTAACTGAAGAACAGGGATATTTTTTTCTATTATCGATTTATAATGACATTATAATGAAAAAAGTTAAAATAAATATCGAAACCTCATTGTATAATCGAAAAAGATAATTATTTACGTTCTGAAAAACTAGATGGCCCAGTTCAATAGAACATATACCTCCTCCATAAAATAATAATTACGTAAATACTTTAAAACGACCTAAATTGAATTTAGTATGTTTTGGTTATAAAAGGGGTAGATGGCAGCGCAGTCGCCTGACGTAACCGCTCCATCTGTTATCGCGTGCGTTTCGGATTTTGCAAAGGCCTACTGGGTTCAATCTCGAACAAGCGGGCGTCTTTTCTATTTACTAGACCGAGGCTTATATTCGGCATTCTTTCCGGCAATAGACGAATATTAAAATATATTTCGACATTTGCCGAACAAAAGGCGTGCCCCAGGGATTGCGTCCTGCTGCGTTATGGCCCAGGAAATCCAGTTTCCGATCCGACGGGGGGCCCTTACAAGGCTACGCCCAGAATGTATCTATTTATACTTGCCTACAGCGTTGCCAATTCCTGAAACTCAAATTATCGTACCAGAACCAAAATATTCTCAAATTCCGAAGTTAATTATCGTACGCCTGAAAACTGGCGGTAAATTTGAATTGTGTGTGAAATACTGACGTTAAACTTGTGAAATCAAAACTTTTTAATAACATTTAAAGTTTAAAAGATTTAAATCTTATGTTTAAAAGTCGCAGTTTTTCAGCACATCTAAAACTATCGTACATTATCGTACGCGCAAGCTGAATTATCGAAAAATGCGTACTATATAGTACGTCATTGAAAATATCTTACGTCCCAAAAATTCTCTCGAAATTATCGACGTGTACGATAATTATCGTACGTCTGGCAACGCTGCTTGCCTAGCCTGCAATCTCCTTCGCGCTCGAAGAGTAAACTCCTTCCCCCTAAAGTCAATCAAATCAGCCCTTTATCTCATTGGTTCCTAAAATTGATGTCTTCCGACTTGATTGAAGCGCATGCCGGTGACGTTTTTCCTTCTGCCCTCTCGTGCCAGATCGAAATTCGACCATGATGCTCACGGATCGAGCGTCACGGATTGTCTCAACACGGTCATTCTCCCGATAGTAAAAACAAGAATGTATTTATTTATACTCAGGGAGAATGAATATGTCGAGACTATCGACGGACACGTTGAGGCCCTAACCCCGGTCATGCTAAGGGGGGGGGGAGAAGGAAATAGGAGGCGGTCCTATTTTTTGCGTCCTCGCAGCAGCGTTAATCGCGTCGAAAAACGTAATTTTTAAGAACCAATGAGATTGCAGTATTATTTGATTTTATTAAAGCGGAGGAGCATACCGGGGGCCCAAACGGGTGGAATTGGAGAAACGCTAAAAATAATATCGACATATTCATTCTCCCTGAGTATAAATAAATACATTCTTGGTAAAAATAAATTATTATCGCTTATATTGTAATATAAAAATATCGATGTTTCTTTTACGTAACAACGCATTATTTAAAACTCGGTTCGAATACATCGATTAAGCTTTTACTGAACCTAATTTGTAACAAGACTTGGTCAGCCATTGCCCATTGAATTTTTATTACAAATCTATGGTCTTTTCCACATTTTATTAATAAAAAAATAGTTTAATACATGATCAACATTTACAGCGGACGATGTTACTGTCTGTGGTTTACCTGGATAAAATCTCCCATGGGAAGCCTGCGGTTTTATAGCTTAGGTGATGCCTTGGTTATTAAATTTTAGCGACTGAACTATTTGTGTATATGCTTGTGATACACGTAAGATGTCGCTCCGACCTGAACCTAATAAGGGGTTTCCAAATCTTAGGCTCAATTTTTTCGTTTCGGGACCAGAACAACAATTTTTATTAAATTCATTTATATTAATGAAATAAGTGTTCTCATCTTTTATTTATATTTATTTATTTTATTTTATATTTTCCGAATTATGATAATTAAACTTTAAGTTCTTCTAAGCTAAAAAAATCCCATTTTTTTTAAACCGCAACAGTTTCAAACGCCATGTTTGTTTGTGGGCCCTGACTCTTAGAAAGTTGAAAACTTGCTGTTTCCAAGGCAACGGGATCCAGATACAAGAGAACCCAGTGACCAGAATTGTCGAACTAAAATGCCATAAATGAACTGAAGAAATTTCCCTCGCGTTAGCCTTTATAATAACGCATGCAACGGTCTGGCTAGCTGCAGGCGTTCACCTTCTTTGCCTTAGAGCCAACAAACTTTGCACAATTTTTCATAATGTTTTTCTTTTAAATATAAAATCCCGTGAAAGTGGTAACCATAGAGATCTTGGAAATCTTCAAATGGCACGCGAACGATTTTTTGGATTCCACTCTATCAGTGATTCATATTAAAATAAAATTTGGTAAATTAATTTTCCACCACTGTTGGAGATTCTGGCTAGTTTTTATAATTTTAAATTCGTTGAGATTCAAAGGTCTGTTTGGTCCAAGTTTCGGGTCTTTATTTTATTCTCAAAGACCTTTCACGTCTTTATTTTATTCTCAAAGACCTTTCGCGTCTTTGGTTTATTCTCAAAGAGCTTTCGCGTTTTATTTTATTCTCAAAGACCTTTCACGTCTTTATTTTACTCTCAAAAACCTTTCGCGTCGTTATTCTCAAAGACCTTTCACGTGTTTCTTTTATTCTCAAAGACCTTTCGCGTCTTTGGTTTATTCTCAAAGACCTTTCGCGTCTTTATTTTATTATCAAAGACCTTTCGCGTCTTTGGTTTATTCTCAAAGACTTTCGCGTTTTTATTTTATTCTCAAAGACCTTTCACGTCTTTATTTTACTCTCAAAAACCTTCCGCGTCGTTATTCTCAAAGACCTTTCGCGTGTTTCTTTTATTCTCAAAGACCTTTCATGTGTTTATTTTATTATCAAAGACCTTTCGCGTCTTTGGTTTATTCTCAAAGACCTTTCAGGTGGACCTTAGGGTTCCGGGGTGGTAAATACCGGGTGGAAAATAATGTGGCAAATAGTGGTAAATACCGGCCTGGCCAAAAATTTATTTAGTGGAAAAAAGTGGCCAGTATATTTTTTACTTTTATTAAGATTTCAACATTTTGCATTTTGGGCTATAAAATACAAATATCTATACATAGTTGCCAGAATTTGGGCTGGTCCAAAAGGGTATTATTGATAACTAATAATTAGATTTTCAACTTATTATCTTTTCAAAACGCATATTTTCTTTATTAGCCACTATTTTCCAGTATTTTCCACTGGCCTGGACAAAAATCCAAAAAGGTGGCTTTTTAGGTACACCGATCTTTTAAAGCTGAGCCAATGACTAATTGCCAATAAATAATATCATCGACATACCATGGAGGAAAAACAGGAGAAGTTTAAATTTGTTACGCTATTTAGCACAGTATGACAGCCAGGTGACACTAGCATCGCCTTTCAAAAAAAAAAACTCCGTATAGTTCTCCATGGAAAAATTCCGAGGAGAGATATATTAGGGCTTTCTAACTTGTTGGGCATTTTTGATAAAATTCTTTGGTTTTTTTGAAAAATATATAAATTGCTGGATCCGCGTTGGATCCAGCTGGATTGATGTCGGTCTAGCAAAAATCGAGCTGGATTGCAATCCCTACTTGAACGTAAGTTCACATAAATTACGCGTGCTCCGTACACGTTTAATTGTACGGGCGCGATCTCTACCGCCATGGACCCAGAATCTGAGGAAACTCACTAGCTGAAAACTATTCGTGAGTTCTGAACCGTTAAGAGAACGGCCTAGGACTGAGCTGTAACGTCACGCAAAAGTTATGGATAGTTCAGAACTTTTGTACGAATAGTTGTGATTCGTACGATTTGACGTACGCAGCCCGATGTGCAGATGAATTTTAGGGATTTCAACCTTGATTCCGACCAGTACTTGCTCTTGAGCAGGTACCATTTAGAACGGTTCCGAACGGTTCAACAAGAGGTTCTTGTCTGCGAATAGTTTGCATTTGGGTAGTTCTAGAATTTTTTTTGCCGAATAGTGCGCATGGGAACTGGTTGAACGGTTCAGAACTCACGAATAGTTTTCAGCTAGTGTTCAGCCTTTATAAAGCACGTGTTAATACTGGAAATAGGAAAATCACGGACAATTTTAGTTCAATTTGGACAAACTTGTTGTCACTGAAGTCTATTACCGGCGTATAGTGTCGTAGAGAAGTTGAAGCGTTCACGTTCAATTTTGACAAAATAGCGCCGTTGTTGTTGGTTAAATGATGAGGACTTCTAAGTTTTAAACCTTTTATTTTTTAAATTAGTTCTTTAAAAGTTCAAGTAATGGTAATTAACAATTGTGTCAAGTAAAAATAATCAGTAAGACGCGTATGGTTGAGGTTTTTCAATCAAATTCACTGGAATCCATTTCATTTCTAGACTCTAAAAAATAATGAACTAAGCCTAACCTAACTTTCTCACAAGTACCAAAGATAATATAACTACGTACCCTAGATTCGAAATCAAGCTCCTTGCACGTAACGCAGGCTCTTACTGAGTTCCCGGCGGAAGTCGGGAAAAACTGCCTCTGGAGCTGGCAGGGCTACCGACATCTAGTTAAAACGTAAAGTTTTAGGGAAAATTGCGCCGTGGGTTTTTGACTCTCGGTTTTCAAGATACCAGATATTTTGGCGTTATATTGTTTTAAAACAATAATGGATCATGCCTGTAGGTCTAAAAATGTTTCTAAACGAAGGAAAACTAAAGGCGCGTAATATAATCTTGGGTTATCTATTGAAATTCCTTATTTCTCACCCTGCTTTGGAGCCCGATTTTTCCGACTTCCGGCGCGAACTCAGTAAAAGCCTCACGAGAAAACGCGCTATCTAAAAACGCCGTGATTTCGAATCTAGGGTACGTAGTTATATTATCTTTGCACGTACTATCGCCTAAGCCCCGACTAAGCCTCTCGTAGTGATAGTTGAACATAATTCTTGAAGCGCTTCAAAGAGCGTGGCGTACCTCAGTTGGCCTTCCGATTTAAGCCACGCCTACCGTGTCCAAATATCGGGAACAGTCACTGTGAGTCCCCTCAGATTCTTGGTCCATGCTACAGCGAAATAAAACCTCCGAGCTACAGGTATAATTGAAGAGTCGACCTTTTCGGCCATCTAGCGGCCATGGCCCTCTTCAAAGGGCCTGACCACCTCCAAGAGCGCGTCCCGACGAATTCGTGCCTTATCTGACAAAATTCCTGACATTTCGCTACCAAGGTAAAATATACCTGTACGCAATTTTCGGCGCTACCGCGATGTAATAAAAATGCCGCAACTATTGTCCAATTTCTTTGTGTGGCGACGCAACCAGGTTTTGGGGATAACGCGTTCCGTTACAGGCCTAGAAAGTCGAGTGCCTTTTTTAAGACCTTCTTCAAAGTTTTAAAATAGACGGCTGGGGACGTTCAGAGCACGACTCCGCTGTCTACAGTCGCGCTGAGATAAGACTCGCTGGCTCAAAGCAATAACGCGCTAATAAGTGTCATAGTCTTTTTACGGTGTCCAATTTTGAAACGAGATAAAGTTTTTTTTGGAAATAACGTCATTTCCGTTACATTTCTTGCACTAACGATTTCAGATACATCAAATTTTGTGTGCCCACGATTGATGAAATGATGTTCCGAGCTTTAGGGCTTGACATATCCTTTCAATTAAATTTCTTGTCCCAAAGGTTTCAGATATCTAAAATGCCCAATTTTGTGTGCACACGATGGATGAAATTGTGTTGCAACCGTTAGGGTTAAATATTTATTATTGTCCAGAGTGGTATTGCCACCGAATTTTTAGATAGTTGGAACTTTTGCCAATCGAATAACTTTTAGCGCCACAATGTAGTTATTAACATCACCAACATCACCAACTACCGACATCTGCCCCTCCGACATTAGCCACATAAACATCAGCAATACCAACATCACCACACCCACATTAACAACAGCCACACCAACATCAGCCACACCAACATCAGCAATACCAACAACACCACACCCACATTAACAACAGCCACACCAACATCAGCCACACCAACATCAGCAATACCAACACCACCAATACCACCATCACCCATACCAACACCAACAACTACCGACATCAGCCACATTGACATCAACCACACCAACATCAGCAATACCAACATCACCCACACCCACATCAACATCAACATCAACAACACCAATACCAACATCATTCACACCCACACCAACATCAAAAACACCAATATCAACCACCCACAACAACATCAAAAACACCAATATTAACAACACCAACCTCCCCCACACATACATCTCCGACAACGAAATCACCAACACCGACTACTACCACCGCCTATGAGTAAAAAAATGGAACACGCAACATATTTCCACAAACGCGTTATTTAGACTTGGCACGTTCCTGCTTTAAAAACTTGGAAATGAGGTATCTAGATCGAAGGCGAAAGCGATTACTTGTACATTTCTTGTTATATCAATCAGTCTCGCGCGCTACGCCGCGGCGCTACGTGACTGGATTAATTTTGCGAATGATGAACTACGCCTAGAAATGAGTCAAGTATTTGGAGACCTCTTGCGGTATTTCAAAGAATCAATTAACCGCAATCGAATCAAAAAGTAGGCTTAATATCGCCTATAACTTGCGGCTTCTGTGGCCCCACTCTTGTTTGCTTTCCGAGAGGATTGAATATTCGAGCAAATAGACGTTCTTAGACAGAATGATTGATCAAGGCCCGATTCATATTCATCTCTTTAGAAAGATATTTCCATTTCCATTTGGCGTCTAAATCGGACGTGGACGAATTACACGCAAAAGTCTAAATCAGTCCAGGCGGGGAATTTCGTAGAAAATATAGAAAAGGAATAGCAACTAGGTAGAATTTCAGTACGCCCTTTTTGGTCTACTAGCTTCCGGTAATATTATATCTTAAGCCAGTAATCTTGCTTATTCTGCCGTATCGCGTATGATAACACGACTAAGATCACTCTGACGGCTTTGGCCCCGCCTACGAGAGAAAAAATCCCCTCTGCGCGCGCTCCCCTCTCAAGTTGTTGTTTGTTCAGTTAACATAGTGACGTCAAAAAAAAACAGTCAGCCACATCGAGATATAAATATAAATAAATTAATTACTGATATGGCTAAAATAAAGTGAATCAAATGAATTTCTGAAATAGGGCATGAAAAATGCCAAATTATCATTCGTTTTATCCGCTTCTCGAGATACTAACCTCAAAATTTGACCCGAATTTTTCAAACTTTTCTGCAGCCCTTTATCATTATAAAATGTTCGAAACACAGTTAAAAGATGAAGTTTAAGAGTTTTTAAACTGAGGTAACGACATATTAAATTGAAGACTCGTACGTTCTCAATGACACGAACCCTTTCTCGCTTTCTTTAAAATTTTCGCTCAGCCAGATTTAATAAGAAGTCGATAAATTATCGTACTAAGCGTTTTTCTCGGAGCGTAGAGGTAGAATCTGAGCTTTAAACCACGATTCCACAGCTTCGAAGCCAGGGCTAAGACGAAAGCGAGTCAAGGGGAAGGGATTTAAGGGCGGTTAGGCTTAAGCCGTCTTCGGAATCCTCCTCTCATCACGCTCTCCAAGGAGTTTCGCTTTTCGCGTTCGCCATCGCGGAAATAAGTCGTAAAAGTTTAGCCCTGGACATAGAGCACCTATGTCTTTGGCCCCGCTTGTCTCGCCACCTGTAGGACCTTTAAATATCGATTATCTGACAGACGAGTGAGGTGCAGACTCTTACCCCCCCCCCCCATTAACCGATCCTTACCTCACCTGAGGGCCAAAATATAGTAAGTAAATTTGCGCGGAATTCGTTATGACATACGTCTATATTCTTATTCTATAAGTTTGTCACTCTGGCGAATATTTTACTGAAAGCTGGTAACGGAGTGACGTCATCACAAGAAGAAAATCTCCCCCTAGCGAGGCGCTGTCAAAAGCTACGTGTGACGCGTTAGCGAGCGGATGCAAAACGGCGACGAAGCCCGTAATGTAGTCTGTCTCGCGAATAGCTCTCATTAAAACTTTTGCATGTGAAGAATATGAAGTGTCACACTTATGCAGTGGCGTAGTAAGGGGGGCACAGAGGGCACATGCCCCCCCGAAACGTATGGTCGTACGTACAAATATTTTTATTTTTTAACGTTTTTTCCAATTGCGTGCTCCCCCCTCCCGAAACCAAATCCTGGCTACGCCACTGCACTTATGTAACAATATTATACACTTATAGTTATGGTAAGCATCGACTCTTCGATAAGGAATTAGGAAATTTCCTTATTTTAAACTGACCGATTTCAAAATTACGTTTTTGCGCGTGACAGTACCTTTACGTTTTGAGGTATAGCAGGCATATTTACCGACTTTTTTACCCTATCATGGCGGCGTATTTTCACGCGAAAAATTATTTTTAAGATCCACCAATAGGTGTTCCCATAAAATAAAAAATAAAAAAAATATAAGTAAAAAATGATTTCTACGCGTCACGATCTTGAGCTTTTTCATAATTATTGGCACGCGTGTTTCGCACGTGGACTTTAAATTCCAAATATTTGTCGATTCAAGCGCGTGCTCTTGATTTTCAATTACTATAGCCAGGGACGTAGAAGAAACATTTACAGGTGACCTCCCGTATTTTACAGAAACACCTATTGTTATATCAATTTTCTCCCGGTGCGTACGTACCAGAGCCAAAAAATTATCGATTTATAATTATCGCACGCCTAAAAATTGGCGGTAAATTTTAATTTTGTGGGAATATAGACTTTAAATTTGAGATGTGCAAATTTTTAATAACGTTCAAATGAGTTCGGGCAGGAATCCATACTTCTACTTGGAATGCTTATCCTGCCGTATCGCGTATGTAAAGATCACTCTGACGGCTTTGGCCCCGCCTACGAGAGGTAAAATCCCCTCTGCGCGCGCTCCCCTCTCACGTTGTTGTTTGATCAGTTAACATAGTGACGTCAAAACAACCGTCAGCCACATCGAGACGAAAATCTGCCGCAATAAGCATTCCAAGTAGAGGTATGGATTCCAGGTTCGGGCGATTGAAAACAAAAATATAACGTTTAAAAGTTTTAATCAGTTTTCAGCCAATCGAAAAACTATCGTACCTTATCGCAAACTAGAGCAGAATTATCGAAAAATAGGTACCAAAATTAGTTCGAAATTATCAAAGTGTACGATAATTATTGTACGTCTGGCAGCGCTGGTCGGACTGATTTGATTGTGTTTAGGGGGAAGGAGTTTACTGTTCAAGCATGTCGAGTTAAAAATTATGTCAATCGGATTTCGATTAATTTTTATCCATGAATAAAATAAGCTCGGCTATATTTAAATAATATTTATTTAAATAACCAATAGTTGAATAAAAATTGTAAAATGTTTAAATAATCGAAAGTGAATAAGCCTATTATTTAAATAAAACAAACAATTATTTAAATAAATGCCACTTTTATTCAAATAAATGCTTGGTTGCGTAAAAAACCTAATTGAATAAGTTAAAATGATATTCTTTTTACCAACGTTTTTTAAATAAATCGGACAATTTGTGGATAATGAATAAACAATTCCGAACACTAATCGTATTTCAATCGCGTCGGAAAACGTCAGTTTTTTGGGACCAATGAGATATTTTTTTTGGGACCAATGAGATATTTAAATTAATGCATTTTTGGTTCTTTTAAAAGGAGAATATTCAACATCGAAAAATCGTCTAAACTAACGCCAGCTAGCCCTAATTTCTGTTTAAACGGGAAGATACAATGTGAAATTACGTCATCCATTTTCAATATGGAACTTTATACTTTATAGAGGAGTCACTAAATTGAGGTCAGAATAAGGATATTAAACACAGTGTCTTAATTTGTTGGAGCAAATGTAGAACATATTAAACAGTTTTGAGTTTAGTTTTAAGGAAGGTAAGCAAATACCTGCCTCCAAATTCAGTCAGCGTTATATATTACTGAGAAACAGAATAGGCGCTTCAATAAAACATCTTCAAGGAAATTGCCAAGAAGTAATATTTCCGAGAGCCAGGACCTGCAAGTCTCTGTTTATAAAGTGCTTGTTGGAATAATGGTAACATTTTTTACCTGTAAATAGAACGTCGAGTTTTTATTAAGCGTTAATAATTCAAAATTTTTATCTCATCATCTCGACCTTAAAAATTTTGATCTCATCACCTCGACCTTAAAAATTTGTATATCATCATCTCGACCTTAAAAATTTTGATATCATCATCTCGACCTTAAAAATTTTGATCTCATCATCTCGACCTTAAAAATTTTGATCTCATCACCTCGACCTTAAAAATTTTGATCTCATCATCTCGACCTTAAAAATTTTGAACTCATCATCTCGACCTTCAAAATTTTTATTGCTATACTTTGAAATACACCGGGAGTGTCCAAATTGCTATAACGACCTTCGAAATTTGGCTCTCCATCTTCCAAATGATGATTGCTAATTTGAAACACCCTCGATTTAAGCAAATGGAAATTAATAAACGCCCGAAGCGAGTTTTAAAAGCTGTTCTCTTCTGTTGATTTTCTCTAGAGTCGTTGAAACGCTCAGGCGTCAGCTCAGAAATGAAGGGCCGTCGGAAAGACCGAGTTTCAGACTACCTCACATAGCGCATTCTGGCATTGAGGTAGCGGCCTACTCCCCGAAATATTCAGCCTTCTCTCTCTGGAAAATCTTCAGTCGCGAATATGACGCGAGAGGAGATAGCTCGTGGCGCTGAAGTCCGCGTGCCTACGACCATCAGGTGGACAATTTGTCAGTTTAGCCCGATTTACTTTTGGTTAAGCGTCAGTTGGCCGCGTTGGGTTTTAAACAAAACTACACAATAACCCGGCGACTTAATTTAAAAATTTAAAATTCAAATTGTGGAATATTTAAAACAATGGCGCGTAATTGTGATTTTGTCCGCTTCATCATTTCCGCGAGATAATTAAGATGGCTTTAATTATCCACGGTTTACTGACGAGCTTAGCAGCCGGAACGGGGCTGGTGTTCAACGGTTATATATTGGTGGTTCTACTGTGGCACCGTAGGATTCAAACGGCCAATAATTTGTTGCTACTTCACCTGGCTTTCGTGGACACTGTGTTCTGTTTCGTGGTCATCGCTGGCAATGCCAGTTGGGGTATGTTTTCGGCTGATACTAGTAGTAATAGTAGTAATAATAGTAATAATACCGCGACGGAATCGACGCGAACGTTCATGGAAGATTCGACTAATCCAACAACCGAAAGAACTTACGTCTTGCCGAGAGGTACTTGCGAAATACAAGGATACGCGTGGACCGCGATTCCGGTAATTGTAATGTGGACGGTGTGCGGGTTAAGTTGCGACCGATACGCGGCCATATCAACGCCACTGCACTATTCCAGGATAATTAATATTAGAAAGGCCAGCATTTTCCTGGCCGTTGTATGGATACTCGGTTTCGCTTTAGCCATACCTCCGTTATTTGACGTATGTTCCTACGGCTACTACACCGCCAGTCTCTCTTGTATCGCTAACTGTACGAGGGCGTCCAATCTTGACGTTGGATACGCGTTCGTTTACGTGAGTTTGGCGGTCGGACTACCTTTAGTCGTCGTGTTAATTTGTAACCTGCACATCTTAACAATCGCGCGCTACCACCGTCACCGTATCGTCTCCGCCATTTACCAAGTGACGCTGAGTGCGCAGGCTACAGTCACCCATCAACGCAACCCCTTCTATCTCAGCAAATTTAAAGGCAAGAACGCCATATTAACCATATTCCAGTTGGTAGGGTCGTTGCTTACGTTAGCGGCGCCGTATTTCGGCATCGTGGTGTGGGAAGCCAGTACCGGTTCGAGCGCCGATCCATTATACATATCCATTACCTCGTTACTGTTCACGTGGACGCCGCCGGTAAACGCGTACGTTTACGGCGTTAAGAGCAGAGTTTTGCGTCAAACGTTCAAAACCTTACTGCAGCGTCATCTGAACAAGCGGGAAGCGATACGCGTGGTTGAGAGTCGCGCGTCCTTGAACCCCACTGCCAGCAAGAGAACGCTGTGTCGACGTGGTTCGGCGCCCGCCGGCTATTTCGGCTGGGAGAACGCCATCAACACCTTCAGCAGGAGTTCCGCTTTCACGGGGTCGCTGAAGCATAGCAGGGACGTCTCCTACGCCCGTACCAGGGCCTTTCATCGTCGACCCTCGTTCATGGGAGACGTGGGCTCTCCAACGGGCGTTTTCGAAGAATTGGTGATAGCCGGCACATCCAATAACGAGGATTTAACCGAATGCGAATCGCCCAAAAGCGGGCTTTGGATGGATTCC
The DNA here is from genome assembly GCF_980474605.1 of Leiobunum rupestre. NCBI lineage: Eukaryota > Metazoa > Arthropoda > Arachnida > Opiliones > Sclerosomatidae > Leiobunum > Leiobunum rupestre. Next base: position 10,934,557 of record NC_143394.1, read on the forward strand.
CCCTCCAAAAAGAAGTTGGCCCTTCCGGAAATCGTTATAACGGCCCCGTGCTTGGAGGCGCTGAACGAACTGCTGGTGCGTAAAATAGGCATCACTCAGTGTCGCAGCGAGCCCAGCTCTCCCGATATAAATCACTGCAAGTCGGGCCTTGGCCGACGCGAAAATCTCTCAGGAAGTCCCGTTTTGCCGCGCAGTTCTCCGCGCTTGAGTCGCGACGGAGCACCAGCCAACAACTGTCGGATACTGCAGAGGAGGAAAACAATTTACAGCATACTTCCGGTTCGGAATCAGCTTCCGGATATTAAAGAAGTCACCGACGACGTGGAAACCAGCCCCGACCCTTCCGCCAACGTCAAGTGTCTTTCCGCCGTCACATCCCCAAATGTACCGTGAAGAAAATCATGTTTTAATTGTGTAAATAAACAATAAAGTATTTATTTCGTGTAAAAGTACAATAATATTTACTTAACCTGATTCTATATTTAATGATATTTAGTTAACCGAAATACGTTTCATCATAAATATATTATATGTATCATAAGTAAAGGAGTAGCCCTAAGTATGACACTTCCTATTCGGTGCTTACTCATATGTAAGGCTTGTGTTCGTTGCCATGGTAAGGCGGCCATGACATTAAGACGACCATGATGGTCACGTGGTTATTATAGCCAGGTTCACACTTACCCTCGAAATCGCTTCGTGTTGGTTCGAGAAGCAACTCGTTCAAGTCGGTTCGCTTAGAATCGCTTTCAAAACGACAAGGCAGGGAAGTAAAATTTTCGTAATTTCAAAAATAATGGGAAATAAATTATAAATAATGTCAAATATATTACTGTATGTATAGTAAACATGATTAACTAATTTTTTGGGATACATTTTAGTATTTTCAAAATTCTGGTCATCATTTCAAATGGCGTTAAGCCTTGGCTATAAGCGAACCGGGGTGAAGCGATTTCGCACGTGTGAACCAAGAAATATCGTCGGCGGTCAAAACTGGCATTCAAACCGACATAAACTGGGTTTTAGGCTCTAGTGTGACCGCGGCTTATGTAAACTGAAACACTAACATAACATTTTGTGAACACATCGACACTTGCCCAGCTCCAACTTCGACTTGTAATCAAGCTGAGTAGTATATTATCATCCTTGGTAGATTTCACCGAGGGCATATTTTAGGCACTAGGGGGCTTATTACTTATTGCTATTTCGTTACGAGTCTAGGTGGCGTAACAGCGCTAACTTCTCCGACCTCGCGCCTACGATCTAGCGTCTGCTACAGACATAAATAATGCCGGGAGTAGTGGAGTACTCCTGTAATCCCAAGCGTCTGGGAGGCAGAGTTTGTGGATGTCCGTTTGAGGACGACCACCGATCCCCAATACTTCCGCCACGGGTGTCCCCACCCCTGTCCCCACGTATCCCCCCGTTGGCGTGGCCGTTACACATATCTCACCCTCATTAATCAGATGGACTAAATGATGTCCCACACGTTACAATCGCATTAAATAAAATGATAAATATAAGCAATCGATGCAAAAATGATATTAAAATGCAAGTATCATTATTTATAAAGTAAAATTTACGAATAACGATGAGGAAAATCTAATAGCTTTAGCCGCTACCTATCTAGGTTTCAATGGCGAACCAAAGGGGCAAAGCGCAGTGTGAGAAATAAGGCACTATCACAGGCGAATCGCCAGTTTAAAAATTAGCTGGGCCAGTTTAAAATTTAAAAGCTTGGGGTGTTAGTGGCCCTGGTGACAACTTAATTAATTCAAAGTTTTTTCCTTTCAAGATTTTAGTTCATTAAAAAAAATAATATATTAATCCCTAAAATGGTTTGGTCTTTGCTTCTATGCTGTGTGCTTGGGCTTGTGTCAATTGTGTGTATGGGTGGGTGGCTGGGTGTCGACTAAGCCTATGTCTTAGCACATATTGTCAAGAATAGATAATTTGACCATAAATTATAAAAATGGTAAGTGGCCAGTGGCCAGTTTTTAAATGAACTACCTAGGCTCTACTCGACACAGGTCTAGTTTTAGAAAATTCCTTATTTCTCAATCTTTCGTAGCGATAATTTTTGGAAAAATGGTTTAAAAATAAGTACATATCCCTACAGAGTGTAATATTTATAATTCACATCGTCAGGCAGAGAACCACAAGCGGTACATTTTGAGCCGTGATCAGGGCTATCCCTAAGGGGGGGAAAGGGCAGTTTTTAAATCTTAGATTAGACGGGAAATTAGCTCTCCCTGAAAAGTGCTTTGAGCCGTTGCCTATGTTATTATAAAGGTCCGTGCAAGCTTCCAATTTGACGACTTGTTGTTGCTTCTAATTCACGAGAGGTGGTTCTCTGATCTGAACGGAATAAGAAATTTTCTTTTTTAACTTATTGAACTTAGTCGTTTGATTAATCAATTTAATGAATTAATTAATGAATGAATAAATTATTTAATTAATTATTGTTTCCTCACCCCTCTCTTTCTTAAATTCCGTGAATTGAACTTCGTAATATAAATTTTAAAAAAATCGTAAATTGCATTCCAAGTTTGTAATAACGCAACAGTTTAAAACCACCTTTCGTTGCCTAAGTAACGTGGTTTAGATACGAGAGATCCCCCTAGTAGCCGGCGAGCTAAAATTCCAGAAATAAAATTAAGAAATTTAACGTGCAATGACCTTAATAATAACGTAGGCGAAGCTTTGTGCCTACGAAGGTAAATTATCTATTTTTACATCATAGATTTTCGTTAAGATTTATATTACATGCTTACGGGGAATATTGTATTTGGGGTTCGCCTGTTTCACAGGGTAACAGAATTAAAGATACATAATTGCTATTCGGGGCAAACAAACCGGCTTGTTAATTAATTCCGTTCTGCGTTCAGTAAGACTCAACCAGGGTTATTCAACTTTGTGGAGGTTGCATTATGTATCTATACCCCCAGCTTCGGTGTAGGAGGGGGAATTTATGTTGATTTTTACCATTGCCCTCTATTGCGGATAAATAGAGGCTGGTAAATAAGTAAACAAAAAAGGAGTAGATTAATTATGAAAATAACTTAATAAAATGTATTTATTTTTATAACTTATAAAATAAATATTTTCAGGAAATATTTATTTAAAACTATTTCTATCTTTACTGAATGTAGTTCACCTGGATGGCGCGGCCGTGCAATGACGATAAATGGTGGAAATTTGGTGAAAGCAAGTCTGACTTACGTCCGTTATGTGTATGCTTCCGTAATCTAACCTCCTAAAGTTGAAAAACCCTGGTAAGAACCGACGTAGAAAAAAAACTTCCCGTAAAGAGAGTTTTGTTGCTCAACATGATGTAGAATCTTTTTGGCCATTACTAATTTTGTGAAATATTGTATATTTATGTGTGCAAGGCTTAACTAAAATTCTCACGTTTACAAGAAATAATTTAGATAAAATCTTGTAAATTTTCTTAATTATTTTTTGTTTTCTTGTAATTTCTTTGTAATTTTATAAAACAATAGAATTACTAATCAGTTTATTGTGATTAAAGACTTAAATTAATATTCTAGCCACTCCTCGCTATATCGTTGAGCTAGGTGACATCATAACCGGAAATGACCAAAACTGTTCAGTGGGGAAACCGAACAAAAGAACTATTCAATGGTGATTTCGTTGAGTTGTTACTGTTTCGACGGCCTTAGAAAACTGATTGTTTGGGCTAAGCAGCATTGCCGAGATTTTCTAGACAGACGATCAAGCAGGCTCTACGTATAGCAAACGAGAACACGTTGGCATCGTAGCGCCACCTAGACTCGTTTCGGTAACCAATGAACAACTTTTCTGATTTTACTTATCTCTTTGGGAGACGCCATGGTAACCATTTATGGTATACCAGCTAATAGAAAAAGTTTTACAACTAATATGAGTGAATTCAGGGTTTAATGCCTCAATTTTGGAAATTTCGAATCAGGCCTATTTAACGTCCACGGAATCGTTGGAAAAATTCAGGTCCAATGTCAGGTAGCCCCTCCCCACAAAATTCAAAGAATTCTGTAGCGCTTTAAATTGGTTAAAACTAGCGAAGCAAACGCAATTCCATTGACCAATGGAAACATTAGTTCTCAAGATTGATTACAGATGTCGCTTTAATATCGCGTTTCTGTTTTTCTTTGGTCTTTAAAGCTGCCAAGAAGCTAATTATTAGAGCGTGTTCGATATTAGCATTCTAGAGCAAATAAAGCCTTCGGGCGTCGAAATTCTGATTTCTAGGCAGCGATCAGCGGGCAGAAATTGCCAAACAACGCTCAAAGGCACCGATCAAGTTAGCGTAATGGCCATCACATCATAAAGCATTAACATATATACATTTACATAACTGATGATTACAGGCCGCAACAGCCATCGCCATAAGCCTTAAATTAGTTCAAAATACACGTTCCTTTACAGAATGAGTTTGTCAACTAAAAAAAGGCCGCTCCATCTTATATAATTCAACCCTTTCTCGCAAAGTGTGCCAAAGCTATTTATAAAACAAAGAAGCTCGTAGTTACTTAGTGTTGGGTCTATAATCGCGTAAACGATCTTCGAAAAAACACACACATACACACAGAGTGGCCATTTTTCAACTTTTCTTATTTTATAGTGCCTCGGTTGCTCAATGGAGGTCGCTGTCGGCTGAGAATCCAACCAAAAATTTATTAGTGTTGACAGGGATTTTCAACTTTAGAAGGCTAGAAGTAAGGTTTCGGATGGCGCCAATAAGTCAGACTTATTTCCCCAAATTTTACACTTTTATTGTTATTGCGCGAGAGCGCCGTCTAGGTAACTAATTTATTACCTTTTTATTTTTTGTTAATTTCTGTCAGTAAAGATAGACAATTTAAAATAAATGTTTACTAAATAATAACAAAATTATAAAAGTATTTACATTTTATTAAATTAGGTTGTTTTCTATTTATTTACGAGAAAAAAGTGTGACTTATTGTGTCGATGCATGTTTGTATTACAGGTCGTAGGCTCGTAGCCCTGGTTTTGATAAGAACTAGCCATCGTAGCGTTGAGGCCGGCTGGAATGAAGTTAGCCCTGTCCGGTTTTAATTTTAATTTTCACAATATATACTTCAATAAAACATCTTCAAGGAAATCCCCAAAAAGTAATATTTCCAAGAGCCAGGAGCTGCAAGTTACTGTTTATTTGGTGCTGGTTGAAATAATATAAACTTTTCACCTATAAACAGAACGTCATGTTTTTGCTAAGCCTTAATAATACCCAAGGCACCTAGTCATCTAGCGACTTTTAAAGTCTTTATCCCAGGTGGCCGGGCTAAATTGTGTAGGACGGTACTAACAAGTCCATCATGCGCGCGAACCAACAGCTAAATACATTCATTATTACGGTTATATTCTGTCCCATTACGGTTGAAATATTCCCATTTCCGCTCAAATATGATTTATCCCATCCGTTACCATTGATTTCGATTACTTTCAAACAGTAACTATTCCCATTTACTTTTTGGTTAAATTTTGCCTTAATGCCAAGTGTTTTCATCATTTCGTATCGTTTCTCAGTTAATAAAATGTCGGCATTTTTCCAGCGCTGAGGCTAAACATATCTTTAGCTACATCATTTGGAAGGAAGCGAATCATTAGACTAGCCCCAAAGGATTTTTTTAAACTTCCCATATAGGATAATGATGAAATATCCCCAATCCATTCCCAGACGAACAAGCATAATGAAAAATGTAAATCCCGGCCAGGTGAAAACTAACAATAGACACCACAAGTAAACTTCTACTTCTGGAAGGGAACATTCAGTTTAAAAAAGGCCAAATCCATAATGTACAAGTTCCATTTATAAAAGGGAAAAAACAACAGCAATCATTTCCATTCCAAAGGGGATCTAAAAAGAAACTTTTGCCGCTAGTGGCGTGACGGGTTCTCTAAGCAGACGGCACGTTATTTTGTTTCAAAAATATGCGTCGTCAAGATTACCAATGCAAATACTACTTGTTGTCAAGACTACCAATGGAATAACTACTTGTTGTCAAGACTAAAAATGTAATAAATACTCGTTTTCAAGACTACCAATGGAATAATCAGTCGTCTTCTGCTTGAGTACTGCAGACTAGTGGCCACAGTTTATTCTTACATTCCCATTCCATTCGACTCTTCATATTCAATCCGCGGTTACCATGATAAATACAACGAATACCAAATGTTAGATAAAATGAGCCAATGGTTTTAATGCCCTAGCTCGACAACAATATCATTTGTAACATAATCATGAGTTTGTTTCCCACGTTTACGGTTTATCCGTCTACTTGACCACTCAAAAAGAAAATAAAATAGGTTAAACGATAAACACGAGTGACTAAAGGTAGCCACAGTTCCCAAGTTTCATTGGACGAAAATCCTCTCACAACATCAAGAAAATTTGAGGCAGACGGAGCCTTGTTATTTCATTGGTGGTTTTGACCATTGACGATGTCATGTTTTAAAAAGAAAAGCACGTCCCGTCTGCTTAGAGGACCTCTAGCTCGGTCTCGCCACTAGCGGGGAAACTTTTCGCTTACACCCTTTGAACTAGCTAGGAATATGAAAACACGGTTAGCTTGAATCCTCCTAGAAACTAGATTTCAGTTAGAAAAAATTCTTTAAAATAATTTAAATACCGTTTTCATAGCAGTGTCTCTACTCCAAAGTGCCATCTATAACAAATAGATTGTATGACTATTAGTTTAAATTTAATTTAGTGTACGTTATTTTTAAAATCTTCTAATTATTGGTCATATTTAAAAATAAATATTAAAAGAAAATTAATTTAAATTAATAATATATTGTGATCAGAGAACTCACAAATAGATCATAGATGTCGCCAGGCTTTCCGTGAATTGTTGGTTAAGCTCCAGAAGGATTGGTCAGTGTCGGTCGAAAAATTTTAAGACATGTCCAATTAATAAACAATTCGAATTCACTGTCAAAGACCATAGATTATAGATATATTTTTTTAATTTTTTTTCACCGAAATTGAATATGATTGGCAAAGGTACAATTAAAGTTCTTTAATTATTTTTTACTATTATCATTAGTAATCAAAAGATATGTCTATGAGCGTCAAAGGCTTAGGTGGAATCATGGATCTGGGTGGGTGAGATGGGTTAAATGTCTACCTTATATAACTATTCCATTATGATTATTTAACAATATCCCTATTTTCTAACCTGACAGAAACTGACGACCAACAAAAGTTACGTTTTCAAATTGAGCTCGAGTTTGTGCAGTGTCTTGGAAATCCAAATTATCTCAATTGTGAGCTTCATTCGTACAACGTGTATACCATTCTTAATATTGTTGCTAAGTTTGCTAACTATAACGTTAAACTTTGGTTTCATTTCAACAGTTTTGGCTCAAAGAGGATACTTGAAAGATAAAACATTTATCAACTATCTAAAATATTTGCAATATTGGAAAAAGCCCGAATATGCTAAATATTTAAAGTATGACACGCATTCCATTATAATATGACATTATACTTTGTTAATATCATAATCCACAGTAAATTTATATGGTTGTAGCTTTATTAGTGGTAGAATCAAACAGCCTAGCTAACTACAGCGCCATTGTTTTAGTATCACAATTAGATTATTAGCTACTCTCAATATAGTTTTTCCTTTTTCTGGCGTAACTAGCCTTATTAACTGTAAACGATATAACATTTCAAATTGTATATTAAAGAGCACACTTTATTATGATATGTTGAGAATAAAAAAAGCGCATATAATTCAAAATAATTAACTCTGTAGATTTAAATCTGCTCTTTAAATTAGTTTTAAACAAATATATATTTTATAGTTTCAGAGACTAATTGAATTCCCTGAAATATTTAATGCAGAAACTTGAAATGAACTTATAATCTAATTGTGACATTTTACCTGGTGGGCAGTTGATTGATTCAACTCTTGGCTAAGAGAAAAACTGTGTATATTTACAGAAGCCAATATATTAATCAAATTTACATTAGTTGTAGAGATGTACAAGTACTCGTGCCCTTTGCTAAGTCCTAGAAATTAATTTAACTGGACTGAGTTTTGGTATGAGGGTTTCCTTGTTGGAGTTCAAAGAATCATTCTTAAAGTTTGCAAAATTAAATTAAGGTTGAAATAAGTTTAACAAATATTAAAAATTATTGAGTACTAGAAATTTGTTAAAAGAATTTAGTCTGATTTTCTTTATTTAAAAGCTTAAGCATAAATTTAGGACTTAAAACCATTCTTCAGGACTCGAAGGCTTGAGCAAATATAATTTTTCAATACTCAAAGACTCAAATGTGCCCAATATTTGACGACACGAGATTCAAATGTGCCCAATATTTGACAACTTGACTCAAATGTGCCCCATATTTGACAACTCGAGATTCAAATGTGCCCAATATTTGACAACTCCAGATTCAAATGTGCCCAATATTTGACGACTCGAGACTCAAATGTGGCCAATATTTGACGACTTGAGATTCAAATGTGGCCAATATTTGACGACTCGAGACTCAAATATGCCCAATATTTGACGACTCTGGATTCAAATGTGGCCAATATTTGACGACTCGAGAGTCAAATGTGCCCAATATTTGACGACTTGAGACTTAACTAAAACCAAAAAAAAGTACTCACACAACTAATTAACAGATTTTTTAAAGAGCCATTAATTAATTTACCATATCTATCTAGGTATCCAATGTGCTTGCACTTTCTCGAATTACTTCAGTATGAACATTTTAGAAGAGAAATTACAAGCGCTCAATGTGCTAAGTTTATAGATGACCAGCAGTTGCTTCATTGGCAGCATTATACGCGTAAAAGGATTAGATTGTTGCAACCTCATACAGAAGGTACTCAACAAAACACTCAGTCTCAACAATCGCAACCCCAGACCCAACAACCCTCACAAACAGTAAACAAATAATGTATATTTTAAATGTAAATTTCTTAAAATATTTGTATTAAAACAAATTTAGATTTACCTTATCTGTATATTGAAAATTGTTTAAAATTCTTCATGTAATTTAGGTCAAAATTAGTTTCATCGTTGTTGTAGACTTGTAATAATTAAGAATGTGGGGACCACAAACTCTGTTTTCATCCCTGACCCCAAAAAAATTAAAAAACTTGCCAATAGGTCTTAGAGCAAACGAAGACGTGAATCTCAGACCCAGTAGATCTTAAGAGTAAAAATCTAAATAAAATAGCCAGAAATTCTAACAGTAGACCAGTTTTACACTTTTTGGAACTCATCACTACCGTGCGGGAAATCTGGCTCGCGACTATTACTACAATGAAAAGAGAAACTAAGCCTCAACATAAAAAATTTTAAAATGTGAAGGAAAGCCGAATAGGGGGATAGGCTTTCCAAATTAGTGAAAACATTTTTGCCTTTCAAATGAAAATTGTAAATTGGGACGCTACAATTTCAATGTTTAATTTTTCAGTAACAATTATTCAAAAAGGTACAATTTTCTTTTATTTTGAATGTGCGTATAGTAAACCCCCAACTAAAATATCACCTATAGAGTGCTAGCAGTTGATGCGTTTTTAAAAGTCAGTGACGTCACAGCTGTAGCTTCCGTAATGGTTGCCATGAAAACTCGCGTTTTTTCTCAATATACGTTTAACATTGTTTAACATAGTGTTTAATCCATGATAGATCCATCGTTTTCAGAATTTTACCATTTATAGGTTGCTTTTGTTCCTTATTCCACTGCAGTTTTTAGATTCTATCAGGAGCTTATAATATATCTCTTACTGGATAAGTAATCCAGACCATAAAAATTAAACATGATCCTTCACCGTGCTCGGTGCATTTTTCAATGAGTGCTTTTCTCAAATTTCTCACCAAACCGCCGAAGCAATCATGTGCCGCTTCACCGCTCAAAATTTACCGCCTGACCAAAAGACTAACGATGTCAAATGTTTAAATCACCTTCCACATTTTTCCTATGAGATAATTTTATAAAATCACTTCCAAGAATGAATTTCCCTCGCAATATGTTTTTCTTCCGACTCATAATTTGAACATAGCATAAGCAGTATAGTAAGATGAATACTTCTCATAAAGAGGAATGATATATGCTTCTGATATAGTACTGAATGGACTTGACATACTGATAATTTTGCCAAAGTTTTATGATTGCTAGTGGTCAGGTTATTGAAAAATTGCGGTTAACAAAGCATAGGCTAAGGCCGTGTCAATGTCACTAGATGGCATTCTATATGGCTCAGAAACAGTACTGAGCTACGCTACTGTCCTGGTAGCATTCATTTAACTGTTCTCTTCTCTCTTTTTCTCTGTACGATTTTCTTAAAGGTTCTTCAAAAGAGATTGCCTTATATTTAGGTTAAAAAACTAAAATCATTTTTTTAATTATTTCACCATTTCTTCTAAAATAGTGCCCCCTGGTTTCAGTCACCTAAACTACATATTCTTCAGAAAATTCGTTAGCTAAAAATTAGGGGTTATGACTTAACGAATTTCATGGAAACAAATTTGGCCGACTTTCACTAAATCATTACTATAATCGAATCAAGATTTCAAAATAATCACAGTACTCCGCGGGGCTAAAGCGAGCTATAGGTAGATACTCCGTCTCGGAATTCGTATAATATGTTTCAGAATGTTAGAAGTATTTGAATACAATGTCTTTCCGTATCATATTTTTATTTAACGATATAATAAAAAGAGGTAATTATCGTAGTGCAAAAATAAGGAAGCGAAATATTCAGTCTAGCGATTAGTGAATTTTTAACACAGAATGGGTAAATGTCGAAGGTGGACTGACTAGAGGGCAGCAGTCGGTGTGACCTAAATACATAGTTTACAGTGTCTGCTACTAGACGTCGCATAGTATTTAATAAACAACACGTTTTGAGAGTGTACGGAAACTAAAGGGGGACTTCAAGGACGAATCCGCCCCGAAGTCCGACAAAATTCAAAAATAATTTTTCGTTCATTTTTTTTTCTCGCCAAGTCAAATTTATAAGTATAGATTTTTCCGCGGTTTAGTTTCTACTCGAATAATGAAAGTAGCCTTATTCGAAAATCATCGCGTCGACGAGGTACAGACTAAAGATTCCGGCAGAGACGGCGAAGCAGTAGGCCTACTCCGGGGAATTAGGCACAATGTCTGATTTTTTGCGCGTCTGGAAAACGCTTTTTTCGCTCGGTGTAAACGGATGCGACGGCAGCTTCGAGACCGAGGTTCAGCCCGATTCGACGCAACAACGAGAACTAGAAGTGGCGGGTTCCAATGTTGTCTAGAGCAGGAACGTCGTTACGTTTCGAAAACAACGGATGTTATTTTTTCTTCATCACTCACTGACCGCCGACTTAAATTGTAAGATGCTACGCGCCTTTTCCATCGAGGAGACTTAAAATGCGGGACTCGGCAATTACTTTTTTCGTCTCCAACGTAAAATGTACGCCAGCAAAATAGGCCTAGGCCTAACGTTCGAAAGAGACCTAATCGGTTGAGTGTGGAGTGTAGCGGAGCGCCCATAGAAATCATTCGTTACAAACAAGCCTTCAAGCACCGCGAATGTGACTTTTTTGTTAATTTTTTCGTTAATTACCCAAGTTCCTAAAGATTTACGTTACAGGCTGTATAATGTGCCAAGTCCACCACTGCGAATCATCTGAAAGTGAGTGGCATTTGTATTTTTGGTACTTTTTATTTCTTTTTTTTTAGAGTAGATCTACGCGATGTAGTTGACACCCATGTTCTTTTTTGGAAGTAAAATCTATCCGCGAACTTAGAACTCATCTTTTTATATATTTTCCGTGATGGCATTAGGTAAAATTTTTTCACAATTGTCAGTGATGATGTAAAAACAATATTCCTTAAGTTTCAATATATAACTATCAATTAAGACCAAAACTATTTGGGCATTCGGCTTACTCTACACACCAGGCGACCTTGAAGCGTGTGATTATAAATGCCTGCGGTCAAATAAACATTTCTAATCGTGCCACGAGAAAATTATTACGGAGATGTATTGAGAGTTCTAAATTTCGTTCGATTCGGTCTTTCTCCAAAAGAGTTAAATTCGTACGTTTTAACAAATTAATATAATTTTATTTCCCCCCTGTCTGTGTAATAGATAAACAACGGTATCATCTCGCGTCCCGTATGAATTGAAAATTTTAATTTCCTTAGGCCTACTATCGAGAGTAAATAATCCTGTCTGCCTTTTGGCTTATTAATGTTTTCGTTTGATAATTTTCTTTTTGAAACATCCCTCGTATCTCTCTCAATCCGTTACAATTATGTTCTTGTCTGTAAGTTCCCTCCAGCGATCTTTCTAATTTCTGCCCCTTCTGTCTGCGCTCTTTTGGCCCCTTCGAACGTCGCTTCCCCTCGAGTCGTTTCCCGCCGCCCTGTACCCGGTTCTCTGCCTCCCAATCCGCCCTGTCTGGGCTTTTGACCTGCGACGGTTCGCTCTAAAAAAATCGTTGGCGAAAATACCCAGACGCAGCCATGCCTACTCTTCTCTAAAAAATTCTTTTACAGAAGTATCGCGCGCTTCCAGTTAGGTCTACAATCGTAGGCCTAACGTTTGTTTCCCCCATTTTCCATTTACTACTTTTTGAAGCCCTAAAAATGTTCGGCTCACTACCCCTAATGCTTTTTCTTCCTCCCGACCTCGCTCATCTACTCTTCCGAAGCATCTTTACAGCCCCCTGTTCCTCCATTCGCCAAAACATACGTCTGATTGTGGTCAGAAAATGTCCAATTTCTCAGATTCTACGTTTTCCGCACAGCGCGGCCGTTAAAACTGTATTACATCGAGGCCCCTAAACATTTTTCACGGTGTTTGTGTTAGTAATTTCGCATCCTTACAGTGTTGCCACTATTACAGACCAAAAAAACGAATTCCCTAGTATCTCCTTAATATTTAATTTTTTCATCAATTAAGGATTTAATTATTTCTGAATACAATTAACGATTTATTCGTATTCTAACTTTTCTCATATAAATCTGAATACTTAAATACTTTGTTTCATAGAAAGTGTTGGAAACATTGTTATGATTCATTAATAAATATTATGTGATTACGTACCCTAGATTTATTCTACCAATTTATAGGATATTTCACAAAGTTCATATATTTCTCAACACTAATTATTTTATCGAAAAATGTTTTTCAATGAAGTAAAATATGTCAATATGGAAAGTGTTCCATCACAATGGCAACACTTTGTTATAATAATTTACAGAAAATCTAAAGATTTTAATTTCCTTAAATATTCTGTAGTTTTTACGTTAATAAAATGTTTCCCATATTTATATTAATATGCAAAATAATATATATATAGAAAATATTTCCGAATTATTTTTTCTTACAAATATAAGAAATAAAATTTCCCATAATGTTCCTAAGGAATAAAATTTCCCATAATGTTCCTAAGGAATAAAATTTCCCATAATGTTCCTAAGGAATAAAATTTCCCATAATGTTCCTAAGGAATAAAATTTCCCATAATGTTCCTAAGGAATAAAATTTCCCATAATGTTCCTAAGGAATAAAATTTCCCATAATGTTCCTAAGGAATAAAATTTCCCATAATGTTCCTAAGGAATAAAATTTCCCATAATGTTCCTAAGGAATAAAATTTCCCATAATGTTCCTAAGGAATAAAATTTCCCTCCAGAAATAAAAAAACGCGATTTTCCCCACGCGTTGGCAACACTGTGACCATCTATCTTTAAAACGCGTCTTTATTAGCTCGATTTCTCAAACGAAAACCACGTTATGATGTAACAAACGGCCGCCATGCGTTTTAGAGAGCTACGGGCCTCTCCTCGTCGAGCGGCGAGGGTATATGCCCCGCGCGAATCGCAGACTAGGTTCGCCCTAGACCGTTTCGTCCTTCTACTTCCGGCATTTACATGTAAGCTCCATGCCAGACGAGTCTTATTGATTTTTAGTTTGTATTCGCGGTGGGCTGTGTTGTCTGCGCTTGCTGGCGCGGGTTAGAACTATCCGAGTTTATATACGTTATATGCCAGATTCGAGCGTGGCTGTAGACTGTTGCTGTCTGCTGTACCAGAACTGGAAGTTCCTAACCATCATCCTTTAGAAGACGCGAAAATGTGTACGGTCTTTTTCACCATGAGATGGTGGGCCGCCTTGAAAGCCGGTGAATGAAAATTTATTTTTTTAAACCATTTAAATCGAGAGTTACTCGAACTTTTTTTCTTTCATTTTCTACTCAATCTCACCACCCCCCTACAATTTAATGTACCTCTTGTTTTTTTACGTTTTTTTTCTTTTTATTTGACGAAATTCCCGCCTTCCTCGTAGGCTTGTACCTTGACTTTTTTTGGCCTAGTTGGACGTTACTTTTATCGATTTTTATATACGCGTTTATTTAAAGTTTGTGCCTGTCTGTCTTGACTCTTAACACAATTTAGTCAATTTGTTTTATTTTTATTTCTGACGTTTAAAATCTCACGCTCTTGAAGCAGTTGTTTTGTTTCGAACGCGTTGCGCGAATCATCCAAACGGTAATGATGTGACGGATGGAATCGAAGCCTCCGTTGCCCCGAAAACGCGGAAAAACAAACGACTTTTTCTTTACGCGTACCTTAAATGGGTCTAGGACAATTTGCCGCCCCGTTACTATGAATTATGAAATGTAGCCATTACTTCTAATAGGGTTTATTCTTTGTCGGTCTTCGAACCGTTACCATATAAATCGTTCTTTTCCACTTAAGTAAATGTGTGTATTTGAGGTTTTTTTAAAAAGTTTCGTTTACGTATTTTCTAAAAAATAATTTTTTCAATTTCTTTTTTTTAGGTCCACTTGAGAGCGTGGTTTCGCAGCTACAAAACATAAACAACGAGAGGTAATTATCGTAATGATTATTTTATACCCAAGCTGCGCTGAGTTATAAAGAAATTTCCTAATATTGGTGGACAAAGCAGACGCTATTTTAACAGGGTTGTTAGTTTTTACGTTCCAATTTATTTAACTTCGAAAATGTATGGCAACCCTGTTTTCAAATGATTACAGGGTTCGTACACGACCATGAAGAAAGAAAGCATCTCCATGACACGACGTGGAAAACCTGGAACAGTCGGGAAATTTGTAAATGTTTCCGAAAGGTCGGAATTTGAAAATTATTCCAAAAAGTCGAGGAATTTTAAAATGGTCCAAAAAAGTAGGGGAATTTTAAAATGGTCCAAAAAAGTAGGGGAATTTTAAAATGACCCCACAAAAAATCTGGCAAATACATTTTTAAGAGATGTATTAAAAAACATAATACATATTTTTCAAGATTTCACCTCAAACCATTTATTTATGCTACAAAAATGGTCAGGAAAAATTTGGCAATTTGTTCAGGGAATTTAATTTCGGAAATGAGTTGTCATAATACAATGTGCCATAACCTAATTAGAACGAAAAGTACATGGCAACCCTGAACCCCGTTAAAATAGCGTTTGCAAGGAAGATTCCCAAGGTTCTTACAAGCGGCCCTTGGTGTTTCGTTCACCATTGTGCGCTTACCAGGTTGCAAAACCGCCGATTGAGGGAAATAGTTTTTGAATTGATAAATAGATGAAATTATGTGAAATTTCGAATTTCTTTTGTAGACATTTTTGACTTGAGTTTAGTTTGTATTAATAAATTATTTATTTTAAATTTTTCCATACTTTAATAGATGTTCTGAGAAAAATATTTAGTACCTTATAATAACCTTTACCCGTACACGATTTTAAATTAGTTGGGGCATAGACACATATTCTCCAGGACAGTCCTGTACTTTTTCGCGTACTAAAACCAGCGCCGGCACCAGCTGTAGTTGGGTCGAACCAATAGACCCATAAAAAAAGAGCGCCGCAGACGAGGCTTAAGTGAGACCTCTGGACGGAACATCCTGTTTGTGACGTTTTGAACCACGTGACCGCCATTGAAATATACAGGCGGAAGTAAGGAAACGGATGTTCCGTCCAAATGCTGAGTTTCCAGGTAAAAATGTTAATTTTCGGCCCCCCCCCTCAACTTTCATCATGGGTCTATTATAGCTAGATGGCATGGTCCCCTACCTACCTAACTCCCCCCCCCCCCTGGTGACGGGACTGACTAAAATTGTCGTTTTCTCAACTTGGGGTTGGCGAAGGGAATGAACCGGAAGTACCATTTCGGTATTCGTCGGTCGTAAAAGTCTGTGACGTTAGCTGTACCCAAAGTGACGTAAATCTGCGGTTTAAATTTTTTTGTAAAGGTGGCGCTAGTAGTCGAGACTTACGTTGAGCAGATAGATTTTGGAGAACAAGTTCTATATTGGTGGCGCCATCTATACAGGACATTTTCGCATTTGTGAACGCGCCAAATTAAAAATACGACGGAAGCGAAGAAGTTATGACGTAAGATAAGACTCTTCACAAGATAGGGGGTAAAAATTTGGTTCCCCCTGACTTTTTGGCATTAACCTATTAGTCTATAATATTGTTCCATATATATGATACGAAAAATATTTACTCAGAGATTTCCAAGACAAGCTACAGTGAATTTGTCACTTAGCAACTCTAGCTAGGCTATTTTCACTTATGCGTTAGCTAGTTCACAGAGTGTTGTCATATCTATGGACCTATATTATATTACCTGAGTTTGAAAAATCTGTAAAGAGAATAGGAACATTTTCGAAAAATCGTCTATTAACACACTTTTTTAACGTAGCTGTCGTTAAACCTGGTAGTAGAATGCAAAATTCATTGATCTATCATAATCTATAACTTTGTACACCCTTTAAGAAAATATAGGTAACCACATTTTTTTTTCCTGCCAAATCTATTGCCTGAAAGTATTTTATTGAAAAGATACATTAGAAAATGTTATTAACAAAGTTGCCATGTTTTAAAACTTTTGTAAAGAATTTGTAGGCTTATGGTTTTACTAGATTAATTACTCTGTCAGCCCATGGAATAGGTGGATTGCAGGACTGCAGTCCATAATACCCTGGCTGTCCCATAGAAGAATGATCTACATACTTCTATAGAAATCAACGTTTCTGAAA
Organism: Leiobunum rupestre; assembly: GCF_980474605.1. Classification (NCBI taxonomy): domain Eukaryota; kingdom Metazoa; phylum Arthropoda; class Arachnida; order Opiliones; family Sclerosomatidae; genus Leiobunum; species Leiobunum rupestre. The sequence continues at coordinate 10,951,607 of NC_143394.1, forward strand.
GTTAAAAACTTTTTTCTACAAGGGTTAGCTGCTTTTGAGTTAAGGTTCATTTCTGTAAAAGCATATAGAAATGCTTGAGAGCAAAAGTCTTTTTTTCCACGATAGAATTTTGCATTGTCTCTTGTAAAATTCATTTGAAGGAATCCCATTATCTCAGTCGACCCATGTAATTTGGTAATCGCAAAGTAGGATGCAATTACCTAGCTCATCCTAGAACCAATGGTAGTTCCCTTTTTATTCCCATTTATCCTGTTCCATGGTTTATCACAAAATGGGCCACTTTGATTGCAAACACTGCCAGAAGCAATATGTGACGGCAGTGCGCCTAGACCACCATTTAATATTGCTATAACATTAATATTACAATATTTATATTACAGGTTTTTAAAATTTTCCAAACTGCCAGTCAGTCGAGATCAGCTGTGATATTACGTTGTTGAACAATCAAAAGAAAATAATAATCAAGAATGCAGAGTATAATGTAAATATTTGTAAAATGGACATGTAAAGGTTTTTGACAAAAGGCACCCTGTAACAATTACACAAACACACTCTTGGAAGAAACGTTGAATACTTTTGTACAGTTAAGGATCAGAATCAAAAATGCAGAACGGAACGTATCCCTGGGTGGCCTCTTCTTCCCTGGGTCAGAAGAGTTGGCCGCCTGGCTATCAGGCCAGCCTAACAGATCTCTTTTTGAAGAAGAACCCATTGCACTTTGGTACGGGAATCTCCCAGTTGGCTGCAGCCTCCAGCTACATTGAAAAGATGTCGACCATCAGTGATCACATGCAGAAATGTCCCCATCCAGATGCTAAAGATAAACCGTACCCTTGCGAAATTTGCCAGCAGTACTTCAACCTCTGCAATAGTCTTCGTACTCCTGATGGGTCAGCGCCCGGAAACCCAGGATGTGGTTTACCAAACAGGCCATCAAGTACGCCTGTGACATCAGCCAACGCTCTCTCCATGATACCAGATAGGAAACCGCCTCAGCTTATCTCTGTACCATCAGGGCCTCCCCAGGATAATCGGTCTCAAGGTGGAATGGGGCCACCTCACTCCATGCAGGGACAGCCCCATCTTGGAATTAGCAACGGAGGAAACGGCAGCAATGGTGGTGGTGGCGGCGGTGGCTCTCACAGACCCAGACAACCTCCGACAAAACAGTTTATATGTCCTGTGTGTCACAAATATTTTACTCAAAAAGGAAATCTCAAGACTCATATGATGATACACACAGGTGAGAAACCGTATGCGTGCCAAGTTTGTGGGAAGAGTTTCACTCAGAAGGGCAATGTTGACACCCATATGAAAATCCACACTGGCGAGAAGGAGTTTGCTTGTGAAAGCTGCGGCAAAAGGTTTACCCAAAAGGGCAACCTGAAGACGCACATTCGTAGCGTCCATACCAAGGAAAAACCATTCGCTTGTGGAGTCTGTGGCAAGTCCTTCTCTCAGAAGGGAAACATGCAGACTCATATGAGGACGCACAACAAGGATGATAGATTCCCTTGTACACTTTGTGGAAAAACCTTCTCTCAAAAGGGCAATCTTAAGACACACATGCAGCGACACACGGGCCAGCTTCCAGCCAGGAGATCCTATAACTCTCGAGGTTCATCTATTAGAGGAGGAGTTCGTAGAAATTCTTCCATACACGGACTAGTGCCTGGTGTAGGACAACCCATGTCGGCCTTTTCCGTTCAGTCAGTGAATAATCTAGCGTCACAACAGCAGCAACAACAGCCACCACCTCCGCAGCAACAACAAAACCAACAGCAACAACCACCATCTCCGCTAAATTCCCCCAACAACAAACATGGCCCAAATGGTTCTCTAGGGTCCATGCCCAGTCCTAGATCAGCCGTCTCTACCCCTCTACCCGATCAAGGGCATCATTGTAAGCCATCACCCGGCTCGCAGCTGCCTCACATACCAAGTCCATCATCGTCTCTCGCACTCACGCCCGGGCATCTCTCTGCACGAATGCAGCAGAATGGTTCACCGGGTGGCTCTTCATCTCACCATATCTCCAGCCCGCCACCGATAGAAGAAATGGGTCATCCTTTACATCGAAAATCTCCTTTAATCTCCCACCATGGTTTGCCATTGGATGCTTTGAATCAGTCTCACATGCATCACAACGGACTGAATCATAATACTCACCACTCTCGTATTACCAGTCCACCGCCGGTCACATCAACCTCCGTTCATCCACCTAGTTCGGAATCCGAATCAAGGCCGTTTTATTCAGCACCACCGACGCCAATAGCTACGCCCCTGTCTCCAACACCCAGGTGGCTTCCAACGGATCACCACAGTCGGCATTATCCTGGTTTTCAGTCTCCGACGGGTTTAGGATCTTACAATACCCTGGCCCAACATAACACGCCCTTATCGCGTCTCTCGTTGCTGGCTTCTTCAGCCAATCCACACCACCCTCTCGCGGGTCACCATGAAATGGAGAAACCTCTCCCAGCTCACAGTCATGGTCACCACATGCAGCAACTACAGGATACTCATTTCCACCATTCAGGTGGCAATCCCGATTTCTCACAACTTCTCGACTGAATTGAACAGAAATCTATACTCTTCAATATATTAATAAATTTGTAACAAAACAGTATATGGTTCAACTGTAAAATTGGAAAGGCGTATAGCTGACCACAGTATTTGGTTTTTAAGTTTTAGTTTCAATTTGTAAAGTTTTATTACCGCGGTACTGAGCTAGATTAGGTTTGAATGCAGCCAACGCGCATTCCAAGTGAGAAATTCATTTGACTCTGATACAGTTTATAAACTCTGGTGCATCCTGGATCAAGTATTGAATATGCCTCAAACGGTGGTGAGCGCTATGGTTCTTTAATCCAGGTGAACAACAAATGGCCAATCAACTACCATTTAAACAATAGCTATACCATAATTTTGAGGGCTGAAACGAGTCTTACCATACCCCCCTTTCACACAGAAATATTGTACATGTATAATATAACCGATAATTCCACATAAATATTTTAAGCAGAGCTTGGACAAAGATGGGATACGGTTTTTGTTTATCTTTAATCTCACGTGGCCTTGCAAATATTACGAGACACGGTGTCTTATCTCTTAGTTTAGGAGACTAAAGCCTAGCCAGGTGTCGGAGAATGGAGTTTTGGACTAAAGCAATAGTAGTATCTTAAATTTTTGCGACTTTTTTTAAGCGTTAGATTTTTAAGGTATTGGAGGTCACATACTCCTGAAGGCCTACTAAATGCCATCGGTGCATTATATCCACCCAATCCCATCTCTGTTCCTAGCTCTGCTACGACTGTAATCAATTCACCAAGGTATTGCCTCTGATGGTTTCGAAAAATGTTACGAGGAAATAACGTCACTAATTAATGCATGGTGCTCTTTAAAACTAGTTACATAAAATAATCAAGGTGAATAACCGTAAATTCATAAACTATAATTTGGGACTAAACAGTTTACTTTTTGGGATTTTTTCATCTTGGTAAAACAATTTTACCAACAACAGTGTTTTTAGGTGTTTTGTTAGTTTTTGTATTACTTTTTGCATCTTTTACAAATAACCATTTATTCCGTAGTTTTTAACACTCATGAGGTTATACAAATATAATATTATAGAATTTCTTGTGGTGCTTTGAAGAAATCTTCTTTCTGCACACGACAAAAAAGCCGTTGCTACAAGTGTTACTCAAATAAGAATTAAGATTATATTTAGCATGATTAGCCAATAACTTTTATTATCAATTCAATAATCCTTGTTAAAAATAACCCGGTGTTGTCACAATGTCTCGTGCAATTGTAATTCAGCTCAAAAAGTAACTAAGAAATGGAACGGAATTTTACAACTGCCAGAGTACGCATTATGGGAAATCATTTAGCGCAGATTTTATTATTCTACAAGTGTCTTTGATATTTTTAGTTTTAAATCATAAGTTTTCTCTCTAAATTTTTGCCATCTTGGTTGAAAAAGAATCTTCAATACTGAGCCGTCCGCCAGACATGTTTTAATTTATCATATATAAAAAAATACTAATCCCCCTCCCCATTTTAACACAGGACCCCGATTCTTCTATAATCGTTTAAAATTAACGAAAGAAAAATATTGTTTAGCAAATTTAAATTATATTTGGTGAAGGAAAATTGTTTTCGTTAAGGTGAATGATCAGAGTAGAATCGCGGTCTTGGTTTAAATTTCTGTTATCTTAAACAAGGAATGAATCAAAAAAACACTGTCGTCCTAGGCTTTTGAAAAAAATCTAGGCCTTAAAAAATGTAGTCTATAGTTAGTGTTATCTTAAATAGGCTCAATAACTATTCGTTCCTGTTAATGTCTGGTGAACCTATTGAAAATATTAATGCATGGATGAGTTCAAAATCAAAAAAACGGGCATTGATTATTTGTTAACATTACTGTTGTGCCCTTTCATAGTATATATATATATATATATGTATAAAAAACATGAGCTTAGAGGTTATGTCCAAAATGATACGAAGGAAACAAAAAATATTGGTTTTAATTTTTTTAATTTTTAATTTTCTAAAAAAAGTTATTACGTTTAAAAGAATCAAATTGTTGTAAAATATAAATTTTAACGATGCCCTTTTTAAATTTAATGAAAATTTTAGTTTGGTTGTTTTTCGTACGGTTGACATAAACCTATAATTACTACTATTATACCTTATTGCCATTTCTAAAATATCAAAGCTTAGCGACTCAAAAGTTTTGAATTATTGAAACTTTCCTTGTTAAAGGCTAAATGAAGGCGTAATCTGTGATAGAAAATTATAAATGTAGGTCTCTCTTTTTTTGTAACTTTTTTTCTTAATTTTTTCGAGAAATCTATTTCCAGTATCTTTTTATCGCATTTAAAAGCATCCTAATCATCTTATAAATTTTCAGTCTGACGGACAACTGATATTGTTATTTCAAAATTGCTGGATTTGATTAGCTTTCAAAGCATTTATTTATTGGCAGCCATTTGTCGGTTTAAAAACCGTCTTCTTTTTTTTGTTGGATACGTTTTAAAAGGATAGTTTTAATACCTATTTTGTAGTTGCCATTCCTTTTACAAAAAACTTTTACACGTTCTCGTATTACTATGCTCATTTGCAACCTTAGAAAGGGAAAAAATTATAGTAGGGAAAATCTCTTTAAATAATGTGCAATTTGTTTTATTTACTCGAATTGAGATAACATGATAAATAAACTTCAACGAGTTAAATTCAAAATTCTCCAAATAAGTATTGATATGATTGTGTTCTAAATTGTAACAGAATTTTCTTTTTCCAAGGTTTGCAACGGAGTATTTTTAAGTTTTATTCATGACATAATCCGCATATTATATGAAATTTTTAACGAAAAAGGCTCATATCTTAGTGAAAATTGTAAGATTTGAAACCCAATCGGAAGAAGAGGCACGAAAGATATTTTCGATAGACTGTTCAGCCAATAGCAATACCCTTAAAATTTTGTTTGTGTGTTTGATACTAAAATGTGAGCGTGTGGAGTTAATTGCGTATTAAAAGATATTGTATGAAAAATTAAGACAAGTCTACTGATCAATGTTATTGTATAGTGATTATACATTTTTACTTTGAACGATACGATAAAAAAATGTTTGTTGTGGTAATTAGAATAATTTTAGTCTTAGATTTTTTTAGTTTTGTGAAAAATATATAAAATTGTTTTTAGAATATAAAAACACAAAAACCAAAGCTAAAAGATTTGACTTCGGATATGTAATCATATGTTGGTAAAAGTCAAAAAAGTATGGTTTCGGCCATTTATAAAATAACGTTAGGGATACTGTAATAAATTTTTGATACAGAGTGAAAAAGTTAGCTTTTTTTAAGAATATGTATTTGGAAGGCTTGGTTCATACTGTACTAAGCAATTTTTTATGAAAGAAGTAATTGGTGGATTTTAGAAATGTTGCCATATTAATTGAAACTTACTTTTGGCTTTAAAAATTCAATTTATAAAACGTTTGAAGATTTTCCAGTAGTTCGTTGTAGTTATTTCAAACTTGCTAGAGTTTGTGTTTTACTCTAGCAAGGTATTAAAAAAAAGTGTTGTTTCCAAGAGTGTTTCGTAAAAGATGTACAACGTATTGTGATACAATTTGAGTTTTATATTTTTTCACAAAATGCTCAAAAATAAATGTATCTTCAGAGTCTAGAGCTACGTAACAATTTTTATGATTTTTTTGTGTGGCTACTGTTAGTGACATTTACAGTAGACTGTTGAAATACTCTTGGATTTAATCACTTTGTTGTTAAAAACGAATGTTCCTGAGATATGCCGTTCCCATTATGGAGAAAAGCGTAGAGAGTGGTTAAAACCCAAATTCCCTTTTAAAAACTAAAAAAATCGAGAATTGTTGGAGGTATAATATTGTCTCAACTTTTAAATTGTACGTTTTTCTTTTAAAGAATATTACTATAATATTGCATTAGTTTTTGGTTCTACCACAAAAACATTTTGGCAGTTAAAGCATTTATTTTTGTTGAAAGATTAAAATTTAAGATTTGTACTAAGGCTGGAAAATTGCAAAAAAGGCCGGTTCCATCATTATGCCCTGTCAAAGGCGTACATAATTTAAAGGAAAGTTTTATTATTTTTAAGTTTGTATTTTTGCTCTCGTACTTTTTATATTTTTGTGATGCGTCTTTAGCATTAATTTGGTGTCGCGTTAGTAATTCAACTTTGTATTATCATTGTTTTTATTATTAAAAAATAGCCCGAGTGATATTGTAAATGTGGGCTACATCAGATTTCTTCACTAGAAAATTGTGATATTTGTTTGTCCGCGCTTGTTCCTTTAAAAGGAACCATTTTTTTCTCCGTAGTTTTTTAATAATGTTAAATTTTTTAATCTTGTTTTTAAAATATTCTTTCCCGGCATGATGCCGATATTGGATTGCGATACGGTGCTGTACAGTTTTTGAAAGCTTTTGGCAACATGGTTAAACCATGTAAAAATGTTTCTCTCTAAATTTTAATGAAAAAGAATAAATATTACGCGTTAACAGATTGTAAATGCAAAGATACGTGGTCTACGCAGGAGATAAAACTATAACTGAGTTTTGAATGTTCGAGGATATTTATATTTGTAAATATAAAATAACCTCTTGGCAAAAATATTTTGAGACAATGTTAAAGCTTCCTTTTTTAAGATTTTAACAAATTATGTATTATAGTTCTTTTATCAATATTCGCTTGTGACTTAAAAAGCATTATTTCCCCCCCCCCATTACAATTTAATTGACATTATTGGTTTTACGCAAGGGGTTTAAGTCACGCAGATTTTTCTTAAGGGAAAATAAAAGAAGAGCTTTTGTTTTACTAATGGGGACTTCAATTTACCATAAGAATGGGCTTGTTTATTTCCCCTCCCCCCATGAATGAAATTGTGCCAGATTTTAAATAAATCAAAGTTATTAAAAGTTCCTGTACGATCGAATCTTGTTTGTAATAAAAGTGTTGGTGCGGTTAAAAATAAATCCTCCCTCTATTATAAAGGTATTGATCTCGGATAACGTTGGATCTTCCTGCCATTTATTATCAAAGGAAAATATTGAGAGTTTGTTAGATTCCTTTTGTTTTATTAAAAATTTGTTTTTAAATTGGACTTGTCATCTAGACAGCTTTGTTACGTTCTATGCTCAGAATAAAGCTTTGCTGAAATTTCCTGAATTTTTATTGTACTATATTTACAAATGACATAATTTTTTTAAGCGTGCACACTAATTAGCTCAATTTTTCTAGTTATGACGAAACGCATACATCCACGAGTACCACATGTTGTATTTTGTTGTATGGGCGTAATATTCCAGCATGCAAGGCTTAACGTGCAAATCTTCTGGAATTGTTTTATATAGTGGTTCGCCATCGACTGTTTTCCCTATAACCCAACCAGGAACATTCTTCATCAATTCTCGCTCAGACTCTCGATTCCTACGGAGTTCTTTCAAGTACCTAAGTATATAACATTCTTAGTTGTAATATTAACAGAATTATTTAAAAAATCTCACATTCTATCTCTCTCCGCATACAAGAGAGGCTCCAGAGCATTATTCACATCAAATTCTTCAACTCTAAGCTTTCTATAATGAAATGTATGCAAAACCTTATAGACACTACGCAAAATTCATAATTAACCACAAGTGAGTTACCGGCGGTGCAAAATATGAGATTTACACAAAAAATATCCAGCTGTTGTAAACGCAACCCAGCCTCCAAAAAGCATAGGTCCTAAAGGGAAATTTATATTTTGTAAGTTATAAATTATTATTAATAGTAGACAAAGGCTTATTTTCCCATACCGTTAAAATAGGATTTTATCGGTATCCTTTTAAAAGGAATACTTGAATAACCACCGGGAGGTGGCATATCCTGACGGAAGCCAGAACTAGCCATGATTTATTTAAATTAAACTATTTAAGTAGTTGGAATTCTGTTAAAGTTTCATGCTAATCAATTCTTGCAATGACCTTCAGCCCTCAGTCGAGGTTGTTTCAACAGAGGGCGCTGTTAGCCTAAGCCGTTGGCGTTTTCGTCTAATGAGGTAGAATAAAAAGAGATGCAAACAAATCTGGGATTAGCGGGACACGTTTTATTTGAGTACTTAAGCCAATCGTGTTGGCGCCATCTGTTTCTATAAGCAGACACTTTTGCAAAATATATTAAGGTTTAGTTTTCCAATAGAACAATAGATGGCGCTAACACGATTTGATTAAGTTCATTTCCTAGGGTACGTAGTCTAGATTATCTTTGGCCTAACTCACCAACTCAACAAATACTGTCCCGCGAAACGGTAGGTCCTGGAAGGCGGATTTGGATCTCTATTTATTCTACCTCAGAGTTTTCGTCTGCCTTACCCATAGAAATAGAAATTAGACTAGAAGCACTGCCCTTTCCGCCAATCCCAAGGGAAACAGGCAAGCTAGAAGGCTGACATTAGGGTGGAATCGCGATGTACGCGCCATCTGACAAACGCATTAAACATTGTCGCCATGGCTACGACACGACTTTCGAAGAGGGGAAAAAAGGCGATCTACTGCGTATCACGTCGTGCGCAGCGGTGATCTTTTCCTGTTTAAATTTTTGCGTCTAAAAGCATATCCGCAAACAAAAATGGTTAAAAACTGAGCTTTTTCACATTGCAAAGAAAGATCTGGGAAAGAAATAAAATTATCATTTCATACGTATGTAATATTATAGTAAATATTTTATAATAATCTCGGAATATGAGATTTTTTAACACTAAGATTTCCTCTGAGAAATGCTGAATTACTAGGAAAATGGGTTTTAGCGGTAAATTGCGAAAATTGGACTCCATCTTCAATAGAGTAGTGTCAGTGCTACATCACGCAACGTCACCCATGCTTTTTCCTATAGAGAAAAAAACGCGCCTAAAATGGCGGCCATGGCCAAAGCTACGAGGTGATACTACTCTATTACTATTATTACTTCATATGGCTTTGTGTGTAGTAAACCTTTTCTGCCGGATGAAATTTACTTTCAAAATGGAAGGCACCATTTGAAAGCAAATGCTGTACCTACACAAGTAAAAATTACCCTATACATTCTGAAATAAAAAACTAACTGAAATATGAATAATTCTTTATTAAAACAAGAATTTCAAAGAGCTCCCAAAAATCTCTATTCCAGAACAAAGCATATTTACATCTTCTAGAGTATTCCAATTTATTGATTTTAGTAATTGTTATTTAGTTTGCATATTTATCAGAGGTTACTTTAGAAAACTTACGGTAAAAGTGAACTACCGGAAACCACTCAATTTGACTTGACTAATACTGATGATAGTTTAAAAGACACTGAAACCAAGATTTTGGAATCTCATGTAGGCATATTTTAAACCACACTGAAATAATTAAATTTTAGTTAAACTGTCATGATTTGTGGTATTTCAGACTTACAATGATTGCGCAACGTTAACGTGTGACTTTAAAGGCCTAGGATTTCTTCTGCCTGTTTTCCTTTAAGTTTACTTCTAGCCGCGCAAATATCCTGGTGGTAGGCCAACCGCGGAACACATTGGCCTACCACCAGGCAGAAGAAATCCTAGGCCTTTAAGGGTGACACGGTAGATATAGTAGATTTTTGAGATTTTTATGATTTTCCTAAAGCTGTTTAAATAACTTAATATAATGTAAGATAAATAAAAAAAGTTTTTAATACGTTGCCTACGATCTGTTTTATGTTATTTACTTATTTAGTTTAAATTGTTTCTATGAGATAGCGCGACTATCGCGATTCCACTCTGATGGCAGCCTTCTAGCTGGTACGTCCCCGCCCAATCCAATCGTGCTTCTAGTCTAATTTCTATTTCTATGGCCTTACCACGGCCAACTTTGACCTTGGAGAAGAGAAGGGGTTCCTGGAGGGGAAAATATAATACCAAGAGCATAGGCGATAGGTACCCGAGCGCAAGACAAGGGGAAAGCAGGGGCGGTAATTTTTGGTCGGACCCTAGGACTTTAGTAGCATCTAGCGGTGGATAAATTTATTAAAAAATTCGAATTAGTCGTCTGCACATTTGGAAGACGTTTTTAGATCACACAAGGCTTAGGAATGCCCAACGGTCTTTTATGCGTTAGTTCAAATATTAAAACTTTTACAATTAATTCATTATTATGGAAAAGTACTGTTGTTATATAGATTGTAGAAGTGATTCAAGATTTCACAAGAATATAACTTTTTATCCAGTACCTAAACGCTGAAAGAGAAATGCTAAGTTAGAGCTCACCCAAAAATGGATTTTTAATATTAACCGAAACTCCATTACTGCATCAACTTTAAAAAAACATCATGTTTGCAATTTGCCCAACCCAAGAAAACCCATGTATGAGCGACCAGTTTTTTTTTTAATTTGAAGTAAACAAAAATGGAAATTCAGGTGTAATTATGCTCTTGATAAACAACCGACTTTAAAATTATTTCATCTTCCATTTTAAGTTTATAACGTTATCAAAAACTGTATAAAACATTCCGATCAACATCCTAAAAAGCTTGCTAGTCGCGATCTATGTTGTCGGTCAAGGTCAAATAGGAAAAAAAAATAATAATATAGTTCCAAATTCCCCTCAATGGTGGCAGCATTTAACGAGAGTCCAATCAAAAAAAAACGTCCGAGCTATGGTTTTCATATTTTCCCTTCCAGGGTCCGAGCTATGGTTTTCATATTTTCCCCTCCAGGGTCCGAGCTATGGTTTTCATATTTTCCCCTCCAGGGTCCGAGCTATGGTTTTCATATTTTCCCCTCCAGGGTCCGAGCTATGGTTTTCATATTTTCCCCTCCAGGGTCCGAGCTATGGTTTTCATATTTTCCCCTCCAGGGTCCGAGCTATGGTTTTCATATTTTCCCCTCCAGGGTCCGAGCTATGGTTTTCATATTTTCCCCTCCAGGGTCCGAGCTATGGTTTTCATATTTTCCCCTCCAGGGTCCGAGCTATGGTTTTCATATTTTCCCCTCCAGGGTCCGAGCTATGGTTTTCATATTTTCTCCTCCAGGGTCCGAGCTATGGTTTTCATATTTTCTCCTCCAGGGACACCTTCTCTCCGCCAAACTTTGACACTCACGCAATAGCGGCCAGCCCATTATCTCTCGGATCTGCGCGCCCCTAGCGGAAAATTATTTTGATTAGTTTATGCATTGAAGCCAATATAAAAACGAGCGTGGCGCTGAACGCCGAGAGTTTATAGCATGGTTTATAGCAGGAAAATCCTTGTTCGTGGAATTTCGGCGAATGGGCTGGCCGCTATTGCGCGAGTGTCAAAGTTGGCCGTGGCCTTACCAGTTTGAAAAATAAGGCCAATGGCCAGTTTATAAATTAGCTGGACCAGTTTATAAATTAGCAGGACCAGTTTATAAATTAGCTGGACCAGTTTAAAAATTAAATGCTTGGGGTGTTAGTGGCACTGGTGACCACTTAATTAATTCAAAGTGTTTTCCCTTCAATATTTTAGTTCATTAAAAAAATAATATATTAATCCCTAAAATTGTTTGGTTTTTGCTCCTATGCTGTGTACTTTGCCTCGTGTCAATTAGCCTTTTCAGTTACATAGAGCCACGTAGTGGTAAATGCGAGAAGCTCATGAACTGCTGGATTTTCGTAAACTGAAAAGGCTAATTGTGTGAATGGGTGGGTGACTCTGGGTATCGTGAGTCTGTCTACTCTACACTCTACACACAGTATAGAAGAAGCGAATTTAGCAGTTAGCAAAAAGAAATATAAACAGTCTCTCTCAGTAGGCTTGTTCGGGTCGGGTCTATAGGGAAACGGCAGATTGCTGCTTTTTGACTGTATTAGCGTCTATGGGAAGATAACATGGAGTGCCAACTCCCTATGGGTCGTGCAGGCCGAATCGGCCTCGGGAGCCGAGGTGCCGACTCAGTCGAGGTTCGAGGCTTCGGGCGCCTGCTGCATTGTAATTTGCGAACCTCCAAAATTTTGAGATAGCCATAATAAATAACCTACTAAGCCTATGCCCTAGCACATATTGTCAAGAATAGATAGTTTGACCATAAATTATGAAAGCCTTATTTTGAAGGAAAAATAGTAAGTGGCTAGTGGCCAGTTTTTAATTAAACTACCTAAGCTCTACTGGCCACAGGTCCAGTTTAAAAAAAATCCTTATTTCTCAGCCTGTGCCTTACTCCTTAGGCCCAGGGAGGATAAGGGAGTCCAAGCAGGGAAACCGAGACTCCAGGGGCTGACAATAAGGGTAAAATCAAGGAGGACCCAATACGGAACAAGTACGATTTAAGCGCTAGCTATCCTCCCTGCTCTCAGCCTACTCTCTGCAATCAGCCATTTCAAATCTTTATTTGTGTAGATGTAACTAAAACCCAATTACGAACATTAGGGGCCGGCTATTTCCTACAAAACATGTTCTATGAACATTTTACATACGAGCAATCGTTGTGTCGTATTCGCGGTTTTAACGTTGTACCCGAAACGCGTCTTACAATTTTGCGCCTTCGTTGACTTAAAACGCGTCCGCCGCTCTTCATGTAACCGCGTTAAAAATTTACCACCCAGCTAACTCTTGTTATTTCTGCAATAAATCGCTTGAAAATGAAACTATTGTGAAGGTTGTGTGAGAGAAAATTATGGGAAAGTCGGAATAATGGGTCACTTCAATTTAAGTTCATATTGACTGCCGTAAGGATTAAATCGACAAGACCAGTATCAATGCTTTGAAAAGAAAACACGACACCGATGAGACTATTCGACGTGTAGAACGCGAGCGAATCAAACGTATAATAAATTATATTTAATACTTTAAATTAGTATATACATTGTGTATTATTTTATTAAAAGATTGACAAAAACGCGACACCCAGACTCCAGTGAGATCGCGTTTTAAGTCAACGAAGGCGCAAAATTGTAAGACGCGTTTCGGGTACAACGTTAAAACCGCGAATACGCCACAAGGGTTGCTCGTATGTAAAATGTTCATAGAACCGTTTTTTTGAAGGAAATATCCAGGCCCCAATGCTCGTAGATCAGATAGCAAAGTCTAAGCCTAAGCAGTGGCGTAGCCAGAAATTCGTCAAGGGGGGGGGGTCGAAGTACGTGAATGTTAAGAGGGGTCGAGAACGGGGTGGAAATTTAGTACAGTCAAACCCATCCTTGTCTACGCCTGTGATCCTAAGCCTTCCTAACTAGCCCTAAATACAGTAAATTATTTTTTTTAATAATAAAGATAAGTTACAACATACAAAAGATAATCTATCATCTCGTAAAATAACAAAGAAATGCTGTATTTACCTTCCGAAAAATATGAATCCGAAAACCACATTCTGGATAGTTGCAGCCCTCTCTTGCTTTGTACTTACAGCTAAAACCGTTAAAAAAAAGTGGAAAAGACCACTAATGAATCAACAACACCTGTAAATGGTTATTTGCATCAGTGCCTACGTTATTCACAAAATAGAACTGATCACTAGATGAAATAAGCTTCGTGCGCGCGGCGTAGATGGTGTTACCAGAGTGTAAAGATTATGAGAGGCGTCTCTCTTTCAAAAAAGCGTACTAACTTTTTTTTCCCAATAATGTCCACTACTACCGTAAGAGCGATGGCGCCACCAGTGGCGCCGTTCTCACAGCGCGTGCGTTTCGATGTTAGGTTTAAAAGAGACGCAAAAACTTTCCAGATTTTTAATGCTAGTTTTACAAGGTTTTTAAATAATTTAGTATGTCTGGGGTATATTGTTCCGTTTTAAAATTGTAAAATATCGAAAACAAGAAATCCTTGTTTATATTTTTTTAAGTTTCCAAAGGAAAAAGACTGGTAAATTCGCATTTTCATTAGATAGGCTTATTGGCATATTAACTTAATATAAATTTTAGTTCTATTTTGTGGCTGAAAAATGTAAATAATGATGGGCTTACAAATAAATCTACGGAATATTTACACGTTAACCATAGAATTTGCGCGAATCATTTCATTGATGCCAGTTTCATGAATATTAGAACTAAAAATAGGCTCACACCATCCGCTGTGCCAACAATTTTCAGTTTTAAAGACTCTACACCATTGGAAATTTCAGAAAATGGTAATTTCAATTCAAGCCTTGCTACTCCTCTGGGAAGATCTAAAGGATAATTTTGGTTTTAAGTTTTTATTAACGGACAGGATTAGCCAAGCTTTTGTAGATAATTTTCTTGGATCTATAAGACAGAAAGGAGGCAACCGTGATCATCCGAATCCACAACAATTTCGAGCTGCATACCGGGCTACCTCTGTGAATAATCTCTTGAAACCACCGGATTCTAATTGCATTGATGATTTTAAACATTGACACTTTTAAAACTGCAGCTCCAGAACCGGATAAAGATTTCTCCAATTTTGAAAATCTTGTAGTCTCGCAAAGCCATGGGCAATGTTCCGATGAAAACTTAGAATTTTGTAATTCTATTGTAAGTCCAAACCTGCTAAAACAAAATGTTCTTAGTTAAATTTCAGGATATCTAATTCACCGCTGCTACTCAAACCTTCAATGCTCTTCTTGCATAAGTCAACTCAAAAAAGACAATCCAATTGTTGACCCAACAAATCTGCTCTTTTACTTTAAAGCTTTCAAAACAGCAAAGAATTCTTCTTTCGGCAGCCTCATCGTACCAACTGATAGTTTCTTCAAATTTGTAATGGAGACAAATGAAGTATTTGACACCAGTTTTAAGCTTTTATCGCACATGACAAATATTAAAGGACGTTTGGAGAGATTCATCATTCAAAGAATTGACAAGAAATATTTTAAAGCTAATGAAGATTCTCCATGTGCAACTGCATACCAAAACATGATATCTTTTTTCATAGAATTCTGCATACATAGTTCCCTTAAAAAACAAGATATCAACCATGAATACATGAAAACCCAGAAAAGATAGATAGGAAACTGTTAAAAATACAACATTAATCTCATTTTACCAACTTCAATGTTTCCTCGTATTATTTTAATTTATACCGCTCTGTTCTCGTTAAGCCTCGGCCATTTCATAAAATTTCCAATGAATTTCCTTGGTTAATCCATGGACTAATTCATTAGTCCATGGTTAATCAAACAAATTAATTCTTTTAGTATCAAAATATTATAAATAGTCCGCTTTCTTGTACTTACGTTTCTTTATTTTTCATGGAATTGAATTTTATTAATTTTAAATTAAAATTAGCATAATTATCTTTAACAGTCATGACTGATGAAAAATACTTTCCGGATGTTTACAAAATTAAAAAAAAATTCCAGTAGCGACATCGTGTGTCGGATAGTAGCGTAACCTCTCCTATGGGCGCGCGCTCTCAAAATCTTGTACGAAATTTTAACGTTACGGAAATAGGAAGAGACGCCTCTCATAATCTTTACACTCTCTGGTGTTACTGTCGTCATGCTGTCGTTTAGCCTAGAATCTAATCGGTGGGCTGCCAGCCATTCGATTAATCGTTCTAGTTTGTTATCCGATTTCTATGGCCTTTGCTATCTGATTCTGTCACTCTTGTAAACTAATGTTTTGCAATTATATGTTACCTGCTAGCTCATATCCAAAAGTTAAATTTTTCTTCACTGTTTGTTTGGGAATTTTACATTGCTCGCATAGGCCTAACTATTTATAATACTTACATTGTTAGTTTATAGTAGGTTTTCAGTTTGCTTCTGTTAAAATCAGATGTTTAGAGAAACTGTCTTTGCTAAAGGATTATATAAGGTATTAACCAAATATATTCTTGCTGGCTCTACATTTTGCGTTTAAAAAATACACAATGTATATACTAATTTAAAGTATTCAATATAATTTATTATACGTTTGATTCGCTCGCGTTCTATATGTCGAACCGTCTCATCGGTGTCGTGTTTTCTTTTCAAAGCATTGATACTGGTCTTGTGGATTTAATCCTTACGGCAGTCAATATGAACTTAAATTAAAGTGACACATAATTCTAATCCGACCACGCGACAAAATTTCAAAAATTGTTCTAGTTTGTTATCCGATTTCTATGGTATCAACAATCAAATAATTTTCTCTGCGTCACGAGTTTAAGCTTTTTAGTACTTTATTGGTACACGCGTTTCGCACGCCTGTGGACTACCGATTCAGTGTTTGTTTTTTCGGGGAGAAAAAGTTAATTTTAGACGAAAACTGATCAGTTTACGACCAAAAATTATAAAAGCCGCGGTGGGGAAAAGGGGAAAATGAGCCGAAAAGATGACTTTCTTCAAAAACTATTCGCGACCGAAAAGAGTATTTTAATTATTTACTTTTGGTATCATTAGGTGGTTTTTGTTCGCCTGTTCTGGGTTTTTTGAGCAGGTTAAAAAGTGTAGCCCTATGACGTCACTTTACTCCAATTCTATCTTGACGAAAAAATGAGTTGGAGTAAGAAGGGAGTAGTTAAAGGTTAAAGGTTATTTATTTGTTTAGTTTTTAAGATGGCGACCGGTGGTGAGGTCATCAATATATGACTCATTTTTCTTATTTATCTAATAATAATAATAATCAGCTAGGCTAATACCCAAGGCACCACCTTAGGCCTAAGTCATCAAGCGACTTTTAAAGTCATTAACTAGCATTTAACAATTAGATTTTCGTTATTAAAAGCTTGCCACATGTAACTCGGATAGGCGAAAAAACCACCTATTATTTATAAAGTCAAATTTACCTATAACGATGAAGAAAAACTAATAGCGTCTGCTTTAGCCGCCACCTATCTAGGTTTCAATGGCGAGAGTAGACTTCGAGCTTAGGAAATAAAGCGCTATCTGTCTTAATATTTGTCAACTAAAAATGTGAATAAATAGTACTTTTGAATTTCGGTTAAATTTTCACAGATAATTTTGAACGAACAGACAGCTTTAATTTAAATCTCGGTCGCTAGACGGCATCCGAATGTTTTTTGATGACTTGACGTCAAACGCGTCTGTGTTAACATTTATAGCCGCCATCTTTAAAAACAGCGCTGACTAAAATAACACCGTTCAGTAACTTTCTACGTCACTATGACGATGAGTGGTCATCAAGCAAACATCAAGTAAAAACCGATTTTTCCCAGATTCGCGTTACTGAACGTACCCCTAGATTAGAAATCACTACCCTGCACGTAGTCAACCGCGCTTATCCAGTTCCTGTCGGAAAAATTAGCTGCCAGGTTACCATGGTAACGAACTATAGATAGCGCCCTACAGCCGGTAATGAAGGCAAATTTTTCGGAGTTCACGTGCTGGAAGTTGTTATATTATGAGTTCGAAATTAACGAATCGATGAACAAGTTAAAAATGTTTAATGGTTATCTCAAATATACTATCACTGCCGTTCCGAAACTAAAACTAAACTATTGTTACCCGCACATTGCTTCTAGAAAGATCTAGCTTGATTTGTAGACCTGGCGCCACCTATAGTTATCATACAAAACTATATACAAAATATCTTTTTCTTTACAAGTCGAGTTTTCTTTCAAGACGCGACCTGAACGGGACGTGCGGAGATCTGGGTTATTGTTCGTTAATTGCGTTCTGGTTGAAATGGCAGGCTGACCTATCTAAATTCACATTTGATGGTTGTTGAAATCTTTCTCGGTGGCGAAACGTGGTTTGCGGGGAATTTGACCTTTGGACTTCATCGTGACTGTCTGATCTGGATACTGTTTGTTTAGGTATTGTGGATCTACTGCAGTCTCAACTGCACTGAATCCGTTTTTTAACGGTGTAGCGCGATAAATGAGTAGACCAAGGTACGGATCTTCAGATTTCTTGAGTCGAGCTTTCACTATCTTGACTGCGGTTTCCACAAATCTTATTGCTTCCGGAGTTAAAGACACTGCACGTCAGAAAGCCTTATTACTCCATTGTGTTGGCGAACCTGTTCAAGACCTTTTTTATGCTTTACCTAACCATGAGTCAACGTCCGATTACAATGACGCTAAGGCTCTATTAACCGATTACTTTGCACCTAAACATATAATGTAGATTATGAAAGTTTCGAGAAGCGAAACAACGACCAGATGAATCAATCCACGATTATCAATCCACGAGTATCAATCCACGAGTATCAATCCACGAGTATCATGTTCGCTCGCATTCACTCGCCGCCTTTTGCGATTTTTATGACTTGGACTTGGAATTGAAACGTCACATTGTGCAAACCTGCACATCCAAAAGTCTACGTCCATTACGAAAATGGTGGATCTAAATTTGATACAATTTAATTTGATCAAACCTATTTGGATAAATCTTGGATCCAATTCTTAGTTAAAAGATTTTTTGGATCCAAATTTGATACAATTTTATTTGATCAAATTAATTTGGAACCAACTTGGATCCAATTCTTACTTAAGATTTATTTGGATCTAAAATTGATACAATTTTATTTGATAAAATTAATTTGGAACCTACTTGGATCCAATTCTTACTTAAGATTTTTTTGGATCTAAAATTTATACAATTTTATTTGATCAAATTAATTTGGATTTAAATTTGGATCCGATGCAATTGGATCAAAACAATTTAGATCAAACTTGGATCCAATTCTTAGTTTCAAGATTTTTGGATCCAAATTTGATACAATTTTATTTGATCAAATTAATTTGGATCCCATGCTATTGGATCAAACCAATTTTGATCAAACTTGGATCCAAATTTGGATCCAATGCTATTGGATCAAACCAATTTTGATCAAACTTGGATCCAGTTCTTACTTAAAAGATTTTTTTGGATCCAAATTTGATAAAGATTATTTGAAATAGTTGATCCTTATTTTATCCTTACAGGCTATAGCTTGATACAAATTGGATCCAATGTCCAAAATTGGATCAAGTAATTTTCGTAAGGGGTCGCAAAGCGCTGCAGGATCCTCACCTTGATCTCACCAATCTCTTGCAGAAGGGACGACTGATGGAAGAAGCTCTGTATGTTTGAATTAAACCAGCTAATCGACCGTTGCAAACTTTCCACTCTCCCACCGATAATCGAAGTACCAGAAATACCACCTGTGGACTGTGTGGAAGTTGTTACCCACACCCGCAAAAGCGACCATGCCCAGCGAATGAAAAAATCTGCCATAAGTGTGGCAAGGCAAATCATTTCAGCAAGGTCTGTCGATCAGTTTCCATACAAAAACCACCTGCAAAAACGTAAACCAGCAATCACGACAGTAAATCTCGTGTCAATGCTCTCCAATCTCGGAAATCTGAGGAACCAAAGGAAGATGACACATCAGAGTTTATTTTCATCGTGATAAACCATAATGGATCGAAACAATTCCTACCAAGTTCGGATTCTCTACCTAATCCTACTATTCAGATAGGAATCACTCCCGTCACGCTGATTTTGGATACAGGAGCTAGTGTTAATCTTTTAAATCAACTAACATATCACTCCCTGACACCGAAACCAAAACTAGAACCTACCACGTTGGATATATTTCCGTATGGGTCTACCATGCCGTTATCTCTACTAGGAAAATTAACGTCAACCATATCAAGTTCTACCGACAGAACCATCGCCACATTTTTCGTTGTTCAATCGTCTCACACCGTATCGCCATCTATAATTGGGTACAAAACGCTGCGAGAGTTGAATGTTCTCTCTAGCAATGATTATCTGCATCCTACCATCAACCTTCTTGTCGGTCAAGATATTATCACGTGAAATCCAACGTTATTTCCAGGCATTGGTAAAATAATGAACATTAGAATTGCACTCGCCATCGACGGTTCGGTTAAACCAGTAAACCAAACTTAACCCCAGAATTCCGTTTCACCTACGGGAAGCTCTTGAAGAAGAATTGGAACAAATATTGCGTGATGATATTATCGAACCGGTTTCTGGTCCGACACCCTGGGTATCTCCAATCGTTATCGTCCTAAAGAAGCCAAATGAACTTGTTGATGGTAATAGTCATATTGATCTAGTCACGGAACGTAAGAGGAAAATACGAGTATGTGTCGATATGGGTGTCATGCCAACCATAGATGACGTTGTACACAAACTCAATGGTGCAACCGTCTTCACCAAACTAGACCTTAACAAGGGATATCATCAGCTTGAGCTAGATGAATCTTCACGACCTATAACGACGTTCAGCACTCACAAGGGTTTATTTCGGTATAAGAGACTCAGCCTTAGCGTGAGTTCTGCCGCCGAGATCTTCCACCATACCATTCGATGCTTAATCCAAGACATCGAGCAGGTTGTCAATGTGACCGATGACTTGCTTGTGTTTGGCAAGGATGACGATGAGCACGACAAAGCTTTAGAGAAAGTCTTACGAAATCTAGATAAATGCCAATTCAAGCAAACCGAGCTCAAATTTTATGGTCATGTGTTTAGCCGCTCAGGGGTAAAAGTCAATCCGTCTTAAATCGACGCTTTAAATCAAATTAGCACACCTACGACACCTGATGAAGTCAGAAGCTTAATTGGTTTAGCGACCTACTGTGGGCGGTTAATTCGTAATTTTTCTGATGTCCTTGAACCTTTGCGAACTTTGACCAAGAAGAGCACTCAATGGACCTGGGGAACAGTGCAAGACTAAACAGTTATATCTTTAAAAATTCTCCTGTCTAAAGAGACTGTATTATCGTACTTTGATCCAAGGAAATCTGCTGTTATGTCCTACGGGCTTATGATCAATCTTGGCCCAAGTTGATGCTAAAGGGAATCACTTTATTATATCTTTTGGAAGCAAAGCTCTAACAGATGTTGAAACAAGGTACTCACAAACCGAGCGAGAAGCTCTAGCCGTAGTATGGGCTTGTGAGCATTACCATTTGTATCTTTATGGTGCTGCATTCAAAGTAGTCACTGACCGTCTGCCTCTTTTAACTCTACTTTGGAAAGCCACAGGCCAAAACCAAATTAAATCCGCAGATTACTTATCACGACATCCACCACCTACAATGTCTCACAAATGCCTTTCACCAGGGACCGAAAGTCACGTACAAATGATTCTCTGCAATGCAATACCGAAAGCTATTACTAACGAACATGTTGTCGATGCGTCAACCGAACACAAAACAACAGCGCACGCAATTACCTGCCTAATCAAGAATCAATGGGCAATTGACACTTCTACTCCAGATGTTGACTGGGAAATAATAAAAGCATTTTACCGTGTCAAACACGAATTAACTGTGGTTGATAACGTTATTCTAAAAAACCATCGACTTTATGTCCCACCTTCGTTACAAAATCGAGTAATATTGATTGCCCATGAGGGACATTTGGACTTAGTTAAAACTAAACAGCTTTTACGAACCAAGGTATGGTTCCCGAAAATGGAACAGATGGTAGAACAAGAAGTGCGTTCCTGCATACCCTGTTTAGCAGTTACCCCGCAATTTGTCAAAGAACCACTAAACATGACACCATTACCCGAAGAGACATGGACTCATCTGGCTGCGGATCATCTTGGACCTTTCAAGCCCGGCAATTATCTTCTCATTATAATGGACGAACGTTCCAGATATCCCGTTGCTGAAGTTGTATCTTCCACCGCACTTGACGTGAATATCAAAGCGTTCAATTGCATATTTGCTATATTCGGCCTACCAACTGTTCTCAAAACGGACAACGACCCACCATTTAATTCCCATGGATTCGCAGAATACCTCTCGCACCTAGGAATTAGACATCGAAAGATTACTCCAATTTGGCCACAAGCAAATGGCAATGCAGAAAGGTTCATGGCCTCTCTTAATAAATGTCTTCGTATTTCCGAAATTACACGAAACAACTGGAAACAACAACTCCAGACATTCCTAAGCGACTACCGCTTATCTCCGCACCGCACGACCGGTGTCCCACCATCACAAATTATGTTCAGTAGATCACTTCGCAGTAAACTCCCCTAACTAGTTACTGTGAACGACCCCACTCCGACATTCACCGGTGAAGGGAAAGACAATAAAACTATGAAAACTTACCATGACCGTAACCATAATGTTAAACATCGTGATCTTAGCATCGGAGATAAAGTTCAACGTGATCATAAACCGTCTCCGTACTTCCGTCCTGAACCATTTAGCATCACAGCTATCAAAGGACCTATGATTACGGCTGAGCCAAATGGACAAAGAATAACTCGTAACGTAGACTTTTACAAATCCGTGTCGTCTCCGACCACACCAAAGTCACATTTCGTTCCAGACACTCCTAAAGATTCTTTGGCTGAAGAACTAAATGAAGTGCCGGATCATCAGCAATATGTAACTTCAACACCTGTTCAAGCTACCAAAATCAGGAGATTAATTGAAGAAATGTAATTTCCTTTTGTTGTAAAGAAAAAGTGAATGTAGAGTTCTGTACATTTTTTTATCTATTGAATATTGTATTATTATCGGCCCTATTATAAAGTCTGTAGCAGACGATGGTTCGAAACCAAAAGTAAAACCTAGAACCGCGTGACAACCTCTACCAATATACTCATGTAACCGATTGTTCCTAATAAACATATTGTTTTAGTCTATTAATTCAGATCTAATTAATCAACCTACAAACATTAGAGGTTCTTAAGTTCGATAATTTATGGGAATCGCGAGTAAATGCCACTTCTTTTCCAAGTAGAAAAGATCGAGAGCTACATTTTAACCTGGTCGACTTGGAAATGTTGAAGTAATCAGCAGTTCGTGCTTGTTTGTGGATTCCTTTCGAACGGTTTCTTCAATTCCCCCCCCCCCCCGATATACCTGGCCACCAAACGGACGATTTGACGCATTCTCTGCATTTAGTGATTCCGAGATGCCTTTCGTGGATTCTACGGAGGATGTCGTGTCGTAGGTTGTTGAATATAATGAGTCTACGTCCCATCATTAACAGTTCGTTTCAAAATTGATATTTCGTGTCGATGTCGATAATATTCCACGCATTCTAGAGGTACATACGATTTTACGGGCCATTCACTTGTGGCATATTGTAGAATGAGGGTTAAGGATTAATTTCCAAGTTGTGACTGCAATATTTTGGCCATCATAACGTCGGTTACTGGCATTATCAGGAGACATGACTAGTTGAGGCGGCTCTACAACCCAGTCAGAACTGGTTTTTTCTTCAGCGGTAGTTCCCACAATCCTCGCTAGAGAGCGTCACTAAAATATTTCATCTCGGGTCCGTCTCCGAGACGGGAGATACCACGGTTTGGGGGGTAAAAGTTTGAGAAGGGAAAGACACGTTTTGCGTTAACAGCGCGCGTTGGGAAAAGTGCCCGGCTGTGAACTCCTAGTCATGTCTCCTGGCATTATCGATATGACGAGTTGAACATGCGCTGAGAGGTCGTCTTGAAGTTCGTTCGCTTCAATGACATCTAACGGTTTCCTTGACAAAGCGCCAGCAACGGTTTGTGGTCCGTTTCCAATGTAATTAATGTGTAGACCAAGAATATAATCTCTGACCTTATCGCATGCCCATGTAAGAGCTAACGCCACTTTCTCAATTTGCGCGTAACGGCGCTCGGCCTCGGTCAGTGTTTTAGACGCGTATGCAATTATTTTTGTCCTTCCATCTGTCTGTTTTTGACTAATCTTAATCCGATGCCAAAATTTCACGATGTCAAATGTGGTTTGTTGAGAACTACCCCAAATCCAACTGTACTTCTTACTAAGAAGAATATTCGTTGGTTGTAAAACTTCAGACATGTTAGGAATAAATTTCGCCTAAAAGATGGTCATTCCCAAAAAGGTTCTTAGGTCAGATACGTTCGTTGGTTCCTTCATTTCTTGTAACGCTGTGATCTTCTCGGCGTCGGGTTTCACACCTTCCGAACTGATAATATGGCCAAGAAAATGTGTAGATGAAACTCCGCAATGGCACTTCTGAACATTCTCTGCCAGTCTTTGAAGAACACGTCTTGAACGTTGGTCCTGTTCTTTCATTGTTGATCCCCAAACTAAAATATCATCTTGGTGGTTGATAACACCTAGGAGCAACCAACACAGCTCCCCACACAAGGAGAACGCAGCCCGTCAAAAGTCGTGCATTTTCTTCTGTACAATTTTCATTGGTTAGACGCTTTGGCACCTTCTGCCGTCGGAAGGGGAAAATTTGGAAATTGTTTCCCCCCCCGCCCGTAAAACGCTCAGCGTAAAGGCTCGTCCAATGAAATTTGTACACAACACTGCGTTAGCGTGTTTAGAGGCAAGGGGCGTTCTCCTTGAGTTTGTTTCTCCTAGATAACACCTTCCAAATGTGAGATCGAATGCGCCTTTAATGGTCCGATGCTGAGGTGATACCAAATGGTAAATGGTTAGAGACATATCATCCCCAGGGAGTGATGAAAGTTGTCAATGGTATTGATTCTTTGGCCAATGGAATTTGGCAATATCCATGGTTACAGTCGAGCTTGGACGAGAATTTACCGCCTGCTAGTGTGATCAGCAGCTGCAATTTGAAATAGTTCGCGTATGACATATTTGTCCAACTCGATCTAATCGACGCAGATTCTTATGCCTCCTGAAGGTTTCGCCACTACCACCATCGGCGCACACCATTCCGCGGCTTCTTCAATCTTCGATATGACGCCTTGTTCTTCCATACCATCTATTTTCTTTTTAACTTTATCCATTAAAAGAATGGCTATAGTTCTTGGTGACCCTAATGCGTAAGCTGGGTTGAGCTTCGGTTTTGAACTTAATCTGGTATTTTTCCTTCACTTTTCCCAAGTCGTTGAAGAGGAAAGGGAACTCTTTCTTGGCATCCACACTTGTCTCTACAGTTACTGAGTTAATCTTGAGTACGAGTCCGAATTCTTCGAATAAATCCCAAGTAAGTAAAGGATCTTCTTAATCAGAAATAACCTAGGCTTTTCTCTTTACTTCAGTATCGCCACGTTTCGCTAATCTTTATGTCACAAATCTGTCAATCGGAAAGCTCGCTGATTTCGAATCTACGGCATGGATTTCTATACTATTATCTATGGTGGCAGCTAACGAAAGAAGATTTCGCCATTTGTATCGGTTGTAACATCGACAAATAAATATTATTATTTTTAGGTGGGTTGTGAAAAAATTTCACACACGATCGTTCTCCCCCCCCCCGGGCGGTACACCACAGTACTGAGGACAGCTATCCCGTACCTTTCCCCGTACTGAAACCGTCGCGTCCAAAACGTAATACTCCACTTGGAGGTGGGCAAGGAGATGAACCGGAATATCCAGCTCATATTTTTTCCTGTATTTGGTACTTTCAAGGGGAGAGTTTCGTTTGCCCGACCACAAAATACACGTTACGCCGACTGTCCATTTGGCCGAATGCACTTTTGTCCAACTGAACATTAAAATGCGTACGCGTTCGCAGCCCAGACAGACAGACCCACAGACAGACACGGTGATTGTAAAAAAAGTTATAAGAACGTTTTTTCTTAAATAAACTTATCAAAATATAAACAAACGATTTAAAAATTATTTAAAAATGCAAATATCATTATTAATAAAGTCAAATTTACGAATAGCGATGAGGAAAAACTAATAGCGTTTGCTTTAGCCACTACCTATCTAGCTTTCAAGGGGGCGTAGTGATAGTTTTCGGTCGCGAATAACGTCGAAAAAGTTCAAACAAAAAATAAAATAAAAAGGTTTAAACCACAAGTAGCGTAGATACCGTACGCGTATGCCGTTAATATATATTTCGTAAAAAGTTACGAAATTAGATATTTTTTCCCACTTTATTCGTCTTTTGTCTTATTCCATAGTCCAAGGTTAGTTTTAACTTGTCTCAAGTCTACGTCCTTATCAGTGAAACCATCAGACTATCAAGGCCTTATAGTCTGATGGTGAAACCCAATAACGTTTCGATTATTAGTGGTGTGTGTACCACTCAGTGATGTCCGTTGGAGTATCTAGTGCAGGACGCTCTATTAGGATGTGTCGATTGTCTTCCACATCGTGGTTGCAAAGTTTACATGCCGGGGATGGGTTCAGGAGATCAGCTGGTCGTTGTCCGGTTGAGAGGGCACAGGATCGGACATAGTAAACCACTTCCCCACGAGCCATCGTAAAAAGATTTGGGTACCGGTTTAGTTTTCACTTTGTATGTGGCTAGACCAAGTTTCTTGGCTATTTCATTTAACCACTGTCACTCAGCAGCCTCGCGTACCTCTGTTGTTACAATTGCGACCCATTGTTGTTCAGTCTTCGACTTTCCTCTTTGGGTCTTCAGCCCATAATTCTGTCTAGTTGTTATATCCTCTTCAGAAACTTAGTTCTTATCCCGGGTTCTGAAGAATATATTTGAAAGCATGTTGGTTGGCATTAACTGAAGACGTCCCAAGTATTTCAGTTTACTCGCCTCCTCTAGTTCTTTCATCAAGCTCCAACCCAATTCCCCTTTAATAACGGCATTCGCTGAGAAGGGACCCGCGGATAGGGCGCACCTTCCCGCTTCCCTTTGGGCATGCTCCAAGGCCGTTGGGGTCGTATTTGACAGGGCTCAAATGTCATTTGGATACGTCAGTGCCAAGACAGTGACTGACTTGTTATACGAGCTATCTTTGAGACTTATTTTCTCTTATATTCGTAGGTGTAGTTTTCGCCTTTTGTAGTGAAGAGGACACCAAGGTGACTGTCTCAATTTGGGTATCATGGAGAATGAAATTCACGTAGCTAATCTGTTGACCAAATATCAAACCTTTCGATTTTGTATTTTCAAAGTGTAATCCTCGGCTTTCGGCAATGGACAAGGAAATATTCAAAAGACCCTAAAGAACTGTAGGGTCGTGAGCCCGAAGAAGCACATTATCTGCGAAAAGTAGACAAGATACGCGAACACAAAATTATCCGTTCGCAAAGGCTTCTAGACGTGTCGCTATGGTATTGATGTAAATAGAGAAGAGTACAGGAGGGCAGGGGCATCCTTGATGGAGTAAATGGACAAGGCTTAGGTTAGACCGTTTTAATTTGAAATACCACGGTACTTCGGCACATATGTCTTCGAGGCGAAGAAGAAACTAACCTTGATTGAGGCCAATCAAGTTCAAGTCTTCATTCCTTGCGTGCTATAAATGCTGGTAGCTCCATTATACAGTTGTTAAATTCCCTTTCACGTCGTGGCCAACACCTAGAGCCTTCCAGGTATCCCGTAGTTGAGGTTGCCGAACACTATCGTACGCCTTTTGTATGTCCAGGAATCCGCGGTACCAAGGGCATTCTTTCAATTGGTATAAATCAAAAAGCTGGGTTAGGATGATTAAATTATCCTACGACCATGTCGGAAGCAAAACTGAGCTTCATTCGGGAGGTCGTTGAGTTCCACGTTTGTAGAAATAGTTTATTTTCAAAGAATAGCGTAAATTTTGTACATAATGGACGTTACAGCTATAGCTCTGTAGGATTCCAACTCTTCTTCCGTTTTGCCCTTCCCCTAATTTTGTGTATCAGACTAACCCGACAAGACTCTCTGATATCGTTGTAGATGTATAGACTAACCCGACATTCGTTTCAGCTAGCCGGAAGGTTACCAGACTCTCTGATATCGTTCTAGATGTAGACTAACCTGACATTCGTTTCAGCTAGCCGGAAGGTTACCAGACTCTCTGATATCGTTCTAGATGTAGACTAACCCAACATTCGTTTCAGCTAGCCAGAAGGTTACCAGACTCTCTGATATCGTTGTAGATGTATAGACTAACCCGACATTCGTTTCAGCTAGCTGGAAGGTTACCAGACTCTCTGATATCGTTCTAGATGTAGACTAACCCGACATTCGTTTCAGCTAGCCGGAAGGTTACCAGACTCTCTGATATCGTTGTAGATGTATAGACAAACCCGACATTCGTTTCAGCTAGCCGGAAGGTTACCAGACTCTCTGATATCGTTCTAGATGTAGACTAACCCAACATTCGTTTCAGCTAGCCGGAAGGTTACCAGACTCTTTGATATCGTTGTAGATGTATAGACTAACCCGACATTCGTTTCAGCTAGCCGGAAGGTTACCAGACTCTCTGATATCGTTCTAGATGTAGACTAACCCGACATTCGTTGAAGCTAGCCGGAAGGTTACCAGACTCTCTGATATCGTTGTAGATGTATAGACTAACCCGACATTCGTTTCAGCTAGCTGGAAGGTTTCCAGACTCTCTGATATCGTTCTAGATGTAGATTAACCCGACATTCGTTTCAGCTAGCCGGAAGGTTACCAGACTCTCTGATATCGTTGTAGATGTATAGACTAACCCGACATTCGTTTCAGCTAGCCGGAAGGTTACCAGACTCTCTGATATCGTTCTAGATGTAGACTAACCCGACATTCGTTTCAGCTAGCTGGAAGGTTACCAGACTCTCTGATATCGTTGTAGATGTATAGACTAACCCGACATTCGTTTCAGCTAGCCGGAAGGTTACCAGACTCTCTGATATCGTTCTAGATGTAGACTAACCCGACATTCGTTTCAGCTAGCCGGAAGGTTACCAGACTCTCTGATATCGTTCTAGATGTAGACTAACCCGACATTCGTTTCAGATAGCCGGAAGGTTACCAGACTCTCTGATATCGTTCTAGATGTAGACTAACCCGACATTCGTTTCAGCTAGCTGGAAGGTTACCAGACTCTCTGATATCGTTGTAGATGTATAGACTAACCCGACATTCGTTTCAGCTAGCCGGAAGGTTACCAGACTCTCTGATATCGTTCTAGATGTAGACTAACCCGACATTCGTTTCAGCTAGCCGAAAGGTTACCAGACTCTCTGATATCGTTGTACATGTGGAATAGACAGTTCAGGGCCAGCGGGCTAAAAGATAAGATGCATTCCGCTTGTAAGCCATCTGTACAGACTGCTTTCTCTCGTTTGAGCAACTTTATAGCAGTTTTAAATTCTTTAAAGAGGAAGGGGGTCACTGAGTCTCTCCGGCGGGATGTTTGTCCGCTCGTTAGCCTGTGGAGTCGTTTCTACAGTGTCACTTTCCGCGCCACTCCGTAGTTCGGACTTTAAGTCAGAGATGTATTCCTTAATACGAGCGGTCGTATCCTTTTTTTCATAGAGGAGGATACCAGTTTTTGGCCGAAAGCCTTTTGCCTTTGTAGTGGCATATTTCTAGAATTTATTTGCCGTGGACTTCCCAGCCTTAATAATGTCATTCTCGAGGCGCTTGTTCACTGCCTTGATAGCAGCCGCAACATTGGCACAAAACACCATTTGAGAGTCTTAATAGGGGACTTTCTTGAGAAATTGGTCTCACCACCCTATTCATAACTTCAACAAAATCATTGTAAGTAGGTGTGGTTGTTAGTCCAAAGGAACAATCTTCCCTTGTAGTTTGATAATCCTTCAGTGCTTCTTCGTCATCAAAGTTCCAAAACTCATTTATTGTATCACAGCTGGTGTTAGAAGTGGTGGTAGGTTGAACGGTTGGGTTGAATTGTATTTTAACCGAGAGTAGGTAACGGTCACTCCCTAGGCTCGAGCTCCCCGATTTCCACGTGTAAGACCTTATTGGCAATTTCGTCACTAAAGAGGATGTAGTCTATGGTTGACTTGCAGTTTCGATTATTCGATGTAGTTTGGCCGACACAAATGGACATCATGTTACCAAGGGACCTTCGTAGCTGTCAAACTCAGCGAGATTGCCATTCATGCATCCATCAAGACAAATGTTCCTGAATCCGTTAGAACATGGACACTGTATCTCTAACCGGATGGGAAAAGCTGTAGCTTCCACCATACAAAAGCAGCTGCCGCCCCCCCCGTCTCTCTGTAAGGGGGCGGAGGTTCAAGAATTTTGAAAGTTTCGGGCCGTCAAGGCCATATAATTCGTCACGTGGTCGACAATACGTTCCGTTTGAAATGGGGGTTTACGACTATTTACATTATTTACATACATGCAAAAGATAGCGCTAGTAGCAGAGTATAAA
Source organism: Leiobunum rupestre (assembly GCF_980474605.1). Lineage (NCBI taxonomy): Eukaryota > Metazoa > Arthropoda > Arachnida > Opiliones > Sclerosomatidae > Leiobunum > Leiobunum rupestre. Next base: position 10,981,985 of record NC_143394.1, read on the forward strand.
TTGTTGAATCTTTTACTTGTCTATGTTTTTAAGAAAGCTTACCTTTAATATTTTATGTTACAAGAGAATGAAGTGATATAATAGACGCTTCAATAAAACATCTCCAAGGAAATCGCCAAGAAGTCATATATCAGAGAACCAGGACCTGCAAATTACTGTTTATACAGCGTTTGTTGAAATAAGGGAATCTTTTACCTGTACCGTATGCAACAGGTGTTTAGTTTTAAGTAGGTAGCTTGTTTTTGACGTATTAAGGCTTGGCACAAACTCGACGTTCTGTTTACAGGTGAAAAGGTTACATTATTTACCCAAGCACTATAGTGAGTTGCAGGCTCAGAAAGACAAAATATATAGTACAATTGGCGCAAGGATGCCTCAGACCGTTTCCGGTCATTCCACCGCGCGAAATTTGAATTTGGCCATTTTACGGTCAAATTCGAATTTTGCTCTTTTTGTCGTCTTTTAGCGCCATCAAGAGACCGAAATTGGAATCTTTATTTTTTAATTTCATAAGGCATTCCTATAATTCTTAAATTTAAAATAGTATGTATAATTATTTATTTTTGTAAATTTATTTTTACGTCTTACCAGTTAAATCGGCAGTTTCTTTTAAAATAGTTACCACGCTTTCTGGGGGGTAACGTTGTCTTAATGAGCTATAGACGTTTAAAATTATATTTTTCTCTTTACTTGTTAACAATAAACCTTTATCATGCTTTTTATAGTAACCTCTTGGACTATTTAAAATATTTGGAGCTTCAATTATCGAACCTTCTTTAGCTGCATTCAGTAATTAAACTCATGACAACATGAAATTAAAAAATAGATTCCAATTTCGGTTCCTAGATGGCGTGAAAAAACGATGAAACTCACGAAATTTGAAATTGACCGTAAAGTGGTCAAATTTAAATTACGCGCGGTCGACTGGCCGGAAATGGTCTGAGGTATCCTTGCGCCGACTGTACTATATATTTTGTCTTTCTTAGCCTGCAACTTACTATATATAAACAGTAACTTGCGGGTCCTGGCTCTCGGAAATATTACTTATTGGCGATTTCCTTGAAGATGTTTTATTTAAACACCCATTAAACTACTGGTAATAGGAAAATAGTGACAATCATAATTATATTGAAAGATTAAATTTTATTCATCTTTTAAAAATGTATACGATATTTTACAAGTTTTTCTTTGTTCAGTGGAAGTATACATTTTATATTATTATTAATTTACATGAAATCAACAATCTGGCAATATTGTAACAGCAAATGTCCATGTAAACTCTTAAGCCTAAAGCTTTTATATTCCACCATTTCTTGTCCATTTAACTCACCATCCGAAAATACCAAAGTTTATAAAGTAAAATAATCCATCCGACCAAAGTTAAAGCGAGAAATTTTTAAGAGTAATGGATTTGAATTATGGTGATATATATATCGTAAAAGCAAATTTCGCAAACAATATAGAGCCCTAAACATGATTATCGCGTGAGTTTCAAATGGCTACGCGAAATTTTAAATCATTATTCAATATCAGGCACGTCGACTAAATTTGATACTGGTGCATTCTTTACATTAATACGTTATATAACTTTCCCTTTATATATAGCTGTATCCCTTGGGTTGGTATTAACCGTAAATCCTGTTAACTATTTTATTAATTCTACATCTTCGCAGCTCTCCTACGAAAATAGTCAATTTCATATAGCCTAAAATCTCGAATATTGTTAATTCGAACCTACCAATATGTTTATAGAATATTATGTATATGACTAGGTTAATTTGATAAAGGGATTTGTTCGTTGTATATTATTTAAGGTCATAGTTGAAAATTAAAATTAAATATTCAATTATATTATAGGATATAAGCTAGTGATGTAAAAAAGCTTTTAATTTTATTTTAAAGGGACTGAAAACCAATAAAATTACATTGAGTATAAAACAGCTCAGCTCAGTTTACGCGCGATATCCTTTCGTAATAGAGGGGCTCGTTAAATAGAGCTGTCGTTAAAACGAGTGCCATCTGACGTCGGTTATTAAAAACATTTTTTTGTAATTTTCCATTGGATACCGTTAATTAAATTTCACTACGGATATTGCAGTAATTTAAGTCATCTAATGGAATTTACGAAATTGAATGTAAAATTCGGCCTTTATACAGTATAATCGTAATATTTCAGAATTCGGTTTTAAAAATTCAATTTTTAACAGATGTTAGATGGCGCTTTTAAGCAGGTTTCGCCCGTTTTAGTATAGTTTACAGTCCCTTTAAAAATGTTGGGAGTTTTCGTGTATATTAAACGCCCGTAAAATCGGCCAAAAGCGTGCAGAAATCTATCCTAATTTATTATAATTAAATTAAAGTGACTTGGAAACTTTAAATTTGAAATATCACAGATTTTTTTATATCTATTCCTTCAAAACTTTAATTTCCTTTATTTTTTGTTTGACTAAAGATGTCTCCAGTTTCTCTATTTCTAAGTTAAAATGCATTTAGGTCACTTCTGTGTATTTTGTTGAAATTAGTCACTAATATTAACGCTCATAACTAACCAAAATGGTGACTGATAAATTATATCTACGTGAAACCGTCGACTACACTACCGTCTTTCAAAAGTGTATTGTTTCCCCCACGTTTTTAGTTTTAGTCCTCGTTAATTTCTTCTTAAACTTTCTCAAACCATCTGTGACGTCGTCTGATGTGCGCAATTCATGGACGGCTAGATTAAATTTGGTAAATGTTTTAGGGTTAGCCTCCTCTCGCTAGAATCCAGTTTTTCCTTTTCAAATACATAGGCTCGGAAGATTTAGTTCAAAATTAATTCAATTAAAATTTGTATTGTAGCGAAACACTACAAAAAAAGTTAGTTAATGGGCCGGTTGAGGGCGCCAAAAACGTTTTTGGAAGATGTAATGTTCACGCAAACTTGTACAAATTTGACCCGACTGGGTGGTTGTTTCGAAAGCGTATCGTGAAACGCGTCCCTAGACGATTTAGGCACAGTTTTTCTTTTGAAAGTCCGTTATTTTTTTTACTAAACACACTCAAATGGAAGTTCACAAATTAAGGATAGAAGTTTCAAGGTTAGTTTTATGGAATCACCGGAAATCCGGGGTATTTAATTTAGTTGAGGAATTGGAGTGGCTAATTCTCGGTCGACTCGGCTCGCGGCACGAGCGGAGGTATGAGTCCCACGCGGCTATGGCCGTGATGCAGTTGACTGGCCGAGGCCCAACTGGGCCGCGAAGCGTCGTCGGGATGCAGGAACGCGTGCCTCTGCTCGGCCGTGCTGAGAGCGTGGCTGGCGGCGTCGGCTTGAGACTCGGCGCCGCCGGGGCTCGTGACGGTTTGGCCCGGGGTGGCTGGCGTGGTCGGCTGCGTCGCCATCTGGCAGATGCAGCGCGTGATGGCTTCCGGGAGGGCTTCCAACTGCTCCTGGATCGCTCCCAGCCGTTCCTCCAACGAGGACACTCGCTCGTCCAGGATCTCTTGTCTCTGATTAATGTCCGAGACGATCTCGTACACGCTGTTTTGAGTCTGTTTTCGTCAATTCAAAATTATTAACGTATATTAATTATATTTTACCAAGAATGTATTTATTTATACTCAGGGAGAATGAATATGTCGAGATTATTTTTAGCGTTTCTCCAATTTCACCCGTTGGGGCCCCCGGTATGCTCCTCCGCTTTAATAAAATCAAATAATACTGCAATGTCATTGGTTCTTAAAAATTACGTTTTTCGACGCGATTAACGCTGCTGCGAGCAGTGATGGGCGCGCTCGTATCTTTGGATACTTTTAGGATACGAGATGATACTTTATCCGAAAAATAAAAATTAAAATATACGATTTTGATATGATCTTCTACATTGCAAAATGATCGCGATAGAATTTTGAAGAAATAAATTCGGGAGCGAACTATATTTGAAAAGATTCTTCTCTTACCTAGCCTAGCGAAAAAAAGAGCGGAATAGAGCTAGTGCTTCCATTTTTTATATTAGAAATTACACGATAGATTTTTTCTGGTTTCTCTTCAATTTTGTTTGTATTTGAGAGGAAATATTTTAGCGCCATCTAGATATGCCGATATACACTATTTGAGCGGCGAACGTATCTCACGTGATACCGAAATATAGCCAAACCCGAAACAATGTTAAGTGATAGAAGGGAGAGGAGCGGTCAAAGGTCGCGCCGTTTTTCTGGCTGTTTTTTAACGGGGGGGGGGGATAATTCCCTCTATCCCTAGGCAGACAGAGGAGGGAAAGCAAAGACTGATTCTAGCGATAAAAAGCTGCGCCGCGTAGACTGAAAGGCGATTTCAAAACTAAAACCAAAACTTCCAAAAGTTATTTTTCCCACCGTCCCAACTCCCACGCAGTTAGAGTGTCACGTGTGTTGCAAACTGGCAGCGTGGGCTGTGGCGATGCAATAGCTTTATTTATTTTCCATAATTTAGTTTTTGAAAATACGAAAATTAAGATCGATTCTAATCCATAAAATCAAAATCAAATATTGGAAGGTTTACTACTGAATTAATAATCAAAAGATAAAAATTGAAATATTCATTTTAATACTTCGAACTTTTGATATGAAAAAATTTGATTCTACTTTCTCGTGAAACGTACTTGAAATATTTTTAAATATACTTTTCAAAATAATGAAAACTAAAGAAGTATTTGAAATGATACTTATCTAAATCTTTAAAGATTTCTTCTGAAATTTTTCAGGCAAGGGCAAAAAAGAATTGAAAATAATTGAAACTCTCATATCTTAAAGAAATTTGAAAGATCGTGAAAAAATCAAAGGGCCAAAACTGAATAAAATGAAAGATTGTGAATGATTTTGTCGCCATCTATGCTCAAAAATATCAAAAATAAAATGATATTTACAGAAATTTCAGAGGGAAAAAATTGAAAGTATAGTATAGCTGCTGCCATCTATGTAAAAAGATACGAAAAAGATAGATAGAAATTTTTTTGTGCATCACTGGCTGCGAGGACGCAAAAAATAAGACCGCCTCTTATTCCCCCCTCCCCCTTAGCGTGACGGGGTTAGGGGCTCAACGTGTCCGTCGATAGTCTCGACATATTCATTCTCCCTGAGTTAAATAAATACATTCTTGATTTTACCTAATTTTTCCGTAATACATGAATTTATTTCAAGCTGAGAATTGCCCAGTAATATTCTTTTTTTTTGGAAATTTTGTGTATTGAAAATTTCCCCGACTCTCTTCAATGAGGAAGATTTATTGCCAAATTATGCTGAAGATGGCGCTAGGGTGCTTTCCCGCTTTTATTTTATAACGCATGCTCCGTGACACGCACCATCGAGCGTGCGTCGCTAAAATTTTCATTCGAGAAATACTAGTTGAAATGGCAATTGCTAGCGGCATCTATCTGTCTTCGTTGTCACTAACACTACAATACTGACTACCCGATCTTCAATTGTGCACGTGACAAATCTATCTTCATTTGAAAATGAATTTAAATAGCACGGGCTACGACTTGATCTTATTGTCTGTCTGCACAATGCTCTTCAATTCGATCTTCATTGGCACCGCACTACAATTTTAATAGCAGAAGCTACGATTTAATTTCTACCTACTGAGTTTATCTTCATTGGCACGGCAATGGAACTTCAATAGCATGAGCTAGGACTTATTGTCTGCTGAGTGCTCTACAATACTACCTTCATTGACAAGGCACTAGTACTATCTTGAGTCTTGCGCTATTTTAATTTACAAGGCACTAGAACTCTTATCTTCATTGGCACTGCACTAGGGACTATATCATCATTGACACCATAGAAGAGCAATATGTCGAATAACACGAAAAAGGACAGACCTATCTTCAACTGAGTGCCCAAAGACTATATCTTCATTGGCACGGCACTAGGACAACCATATTTCATTGAAGATAGTAAAATGAAGGTAAATTACCTTGGCCATATCGGTGACTGTATTAGCGTTATCTAATAGCTTCCTTTGATCCATTTTAACTTTTCTTAAACTGTGAATTGTTCACGAAATACACAAATATTAGAAATATCTCTTAACTACTCGTATGCTTATGTCAAGAGGTCATTTACGAAACTGTGAACGTGTAAGAAAAACTCTCGTCAGATAGAGCTTAGCGAAAATATAGAGACGGTGTCGCCATCTATCTGGTCAATATAAAATAACGAATGATAATTTTCTGGAGTAGTTTCTTTAAAACGCCATTTGTCGAGACATTGAAAAACCGCTCAAGAGTTCACGAGACGTCAAGTTTTTAGCCCAGCACATCATAAATGGCGCCGAATTATATTCTAATAATTCATAAACTTCGTTTTGGCTGACACCATTGACAAAGGTAGAGCGACCCTTGGATATATGCAAAATGGCTCCCAGGGTTAAAGAGCTTTTCGTTTCGCTTCGTCGCGCTGTCGAATATGGAGCCCTCTAACTACTAAGGCTGGAGGTTAAACTTAAAAGCGTAACTTTAGAATTAAATTAATACTAAACTAAGACTGAGGTTAAACTTAAAAGCGTAACTTTAGAAATAAATTAATACTAAACTAAGACTGAGGTTAAACTTAAAACACTAAATAATTGAATTAATACTACACTAAAATAAATAATTGAATTAATACTACACTAAAATAAATAATTGAATTAATACTACACTAAAATAAATAATTGAATTAATACTACACCAAAATAAATAATTGAATGAATACTACACTGAAATAAATAATTGAATTAATACTACACTGAAATAAATAATTGAATTACTACTGAACTAAAATAAATAATTGAATGAATACTACACTAAAATAAATAATTGAATGAATACTACACTAAAATAAATAATTGAATTAATACTACACTAAAATAAATAATTGAATGAATACTACACTAAAATAAATAATTGAATGAATACTACACTAAAATAAATAATTGAATTAATACTACACTGAAATAAATAATTGAATTAATACTAACCTAAAATAAATAATTGAATTAATACTAGAGTAAAATAAATAATTGAATTAATACTAGACTAAAATAAATAATTGAATTAATACTAGACTAAAATAAATAACCGAATGAATACTACACTAAAATAAATAACTGAATGAATACTACACTAAAATAAATAATTGAATTAATACTACACTAAAATAAATAATTGAATGAATACTACACTAAAATAAATAATTGAATTAATACTATACTGAAATAAATAATTGAATTACTACTAAACTAAAATAAATAATTGAATTAATACTACACTAAAATAAATAATTGAATTAATACTACACTAAAATAAATAATTGAATTAATACTACACTGAAATAAATAATTGAATTAATACTACACTAAAATAAATAATTGAATTAATACTACACTAAAATAAATAATTGAATTAATACTACACTAAAATAAATAATTTAATTAATACTAAACTTAAATAAATAATTTAATTAATACTAAACTTAAATAAATAATTAAGTTTACAACTGTTTAAATTAAAAATGCAATTAATATTCAAATAGCGATATTAAAAATTCAATTAATATTCAAATATCGATATTAAAAATTCAATTAATATTAAAATATCGATATTAAAAATTCAATTAATATTCAAATATCGATATTAAAAATTCAATTAATATTCAAATATCGATATTAAAAATTCAATTAATATTAAAATATCGATATTAAAAATTCAATTAATATTCAAATATCGATATTAAAAATTCAATTTATATTCAAATATCGATATTAAAAATTCAAATATTGATATTAAAAATTGAATTAATATTCAAATATTGATATTAAAAATTGGATTAATATTCAAATATTGATATTAAAAATTCAATTAGAATTAAATATTGATATAAAATTTCCAATTCATATTAAACTTAATCTTAAAAATTCAATTAATATTTAACTTAATATTAAAAATCCAATTAATATACTTATTATAAAAATCCAATAATTATTACGCTTAATATAAAAATCCAATTAATATTAAATTTAATATAAAAATCCAATTAATATTTAGCTTAATATAAAAAATCCAATTAATATTAAACTTAATATTAAAAATTCAATTAATATTAAACTTAATATTAAAAATTCAATTAATATTAAAATATCGATATTAAAAATTCAATTAATATTCAAATAGCGATATTAAAAATTCAATTAATATTCAAATATCGATATTAAAAATTGAATTAATATTCAAATATTGATATTAAAAATTGAATTAATATTCAAATATTGATATTAAAAATTGAATTAATATTCAAATATTCATATTAAAAATTCAATTAGAATTAAATATTGATATAAAATTTCCAATTAATATTAAACTTAATCTTAAAAATTCAATTAGAATTAAATATTGATATAAAATTTCCAATTAATATTAAACTTAATCTTAAAAATTCAATTAATAAACTTATTATAAAAAATCCAATTAATATTAAGCTTAATATAAAAAATCCAATTAATATTAAACTTAATATAAAAAATCCAATTAATATTAAACTTAATATAAAAAATCCAATTAATATTTAGCTCAATATAAAAAATCCAATTAATATTAAACTTAATATTAAAAATTCAATGAATATTAAACTTAATATTAAAAATTCAATTAATATTAAACTATTAGAATTAAGAATTAACAACTGTTAAAATAAAAATGCCATGAATATTAAACTATTAAAATTAAGAATTAAATTTAATTAATATTAAAGTATTAAAATTAATAATTAAATTCAATTAATCTTAAACAATTAAAATTAAGAATTAAATTCCATTAATATTAAACAATTAAAATTAAACAATTAAAATTAAGAATTAAATTCAATTATTAATATAATATTATTTCTATGCTTTTTTTGCCAAACGTCCGATATTCGGAAGGTAGATGGAGACTTAGGCGCTTGATTAACTTGTTATAATGGTTCATTTTATAAAATGACGGAGCATAGTTTGCTTTATTTTTCGTTTGCGTAAAAACCAGTCAAAGAATGATAGATCCACCCTATTTAATATCGCTACGGACAAGACTCGCACGTTCTCGATAGCGTAAATGAGCTCTCGCTGTACCAACCTATAAATGGCGAGCAGGAACTTCCTTTGATGCGTCCGAACTTTCGACTGATTGACCCTCTTGACCAATTTGGTGTTTTTATATATTAACCACGTTTCTCGCAGCACATTGGCCGCGGCGTTCTTCAACTACAAAGAAACAACATTCGATTATTTCGTGGTTTTTCCCGCTCGATGCCGTTTTGGCAAGTTTAGTCATCTATTGGAGAGATTAAGCAAGCACCATGAAACGCCTACGGAAAATACGCGAAAGCGGATAAATTCGACTACACGAAATGTTTTATTATGTTGGTTAAGGCGATTTAAATCTAACAATAATATCATAAGTAACATAACACTTATAAGTATGACAATTCCTATTCTTTTGATACTAATAATCTGAGCGAAGATTTTTTTTAATTATAATTATTATTATAATAATTATAATTATAATTATTTATTATAATTAACCTGGAAAATTGTAAAAAGTGTTTTATAACATGTTATTTTATAGGAAATAAACGAAGATTGAATTGAATAATCATCTAGTTGTACGTTATCGTCCTTGTAGTATATTTATTCTTGGGAATATTTAGACCTTAAATTTGAAATAAGTCTAAAAATCAGTTCGGTGATAATGTTTGTTAAGCGTCATACTTATTATTATTATGTGACTTGTGATATTATGGACTTTATTATGTGGTTTACTAAATAATATAAATATTCGCTTTGTTTCTGCTGGTATTAGTTTTTAAACTAAGATCAAAAATGCGTTTTCGGTGGTAATTATCGCCACGGCCATCGCAAGAGAGCCGTTACTACATATTTTTTTGAAGATAAACCCCGGAGTAGTATACCTCATTTGTTACAACGCGGGCCCCGAGTCTTCACTGGCCCCGAGGATTCACGGGCCCTGAGGATTCACGGGCCCTGAGGCTTCACGGGGGCCCCGGGAATTTGTACCGGCTTCCCCCTTCTCTTGTCGGGCCTGATTCTCGCCATCAACGTCACCTGGTAGTCATTCTGAGAACCAAATCAAATAAAACTACTAGCTAGTTCTTAGTAGCTGAAGTATAATATTTCGTCTATGTATTCGAGGTTTATACGGTCTTTTAACTAATTATAATTAACCTTTTCAATTTACATAGAGCCACGTAGCGGCCAATATAAGAAATTCATTAACTCGCTGTTCTATGTAAACCTAAAAGAATTGCAGAATTATTCTAAATTCGAATTAAACGCCATTAAAATATCGATAAAACCGTCCACACGTTCTCCGTATACGTTCCATTTTCGTGCGCTTAAGCTCCCCCTGTCTCTGGTGTCCTTGATTATGTATTGGCGGGTTTTTTACGACGTCGGAAGTCTGGAGGCAAAATATTCGCCTCATTAAGTCTTAGAATGAATTAGAGAAGTTTTTGCCTTCGGAGAAAAAAATATATTACCCGGAATCACTAAATCTTAATGAAGCGTTGAAGATTTGTTTTCTCTAAGCCTTTTAATTGAACGATAACTTAGTTTCGGTGGGAAATACCGTATATGTGGTTTTACGTTAGGCCTATCATTGTATTAGTTTTTTTATGGAAACATTTTTCGCGACGTCTTGTTTAGTCTGCCATCGGGAAAAGTTAACTTTACTTTAAAGGACATAGCAAGGATCCGGACGATTGGATCTGATAAAGTTAGGGTTTAGGGTTTTCCCTCACTATGATACTCAGATTTTAAATTTTCATCCGAAAGTTAAGATTTTGAATTTTCTGTCATCAGAAAGATGATAATTTACTAATTTGCCTATTCTCAAATGACAACGTTTACTGACTTATAAAGTAAATTATTTTGGATCAGAAATTTCTACTGGTTTTCTCAGTGGAGAAAGTTAGTAATTCGGGTTTTCTCAGTGGAGATAGTCAGTAATTCAGGTTTTCTCAAAACCGAAAGTTACTAATTCAAGTTTTCTCAGAGGTGAAAGTTACTAATTCAAATTTTCTCAGAGGTGAAAGTTACTAATTCAGGTTTTCTCAGAGGTGAAAGTTACTAATTCAAGTTTTCTCAGAGGTGAAAGTTACTAATTCAAATTTTCTCAGAGGTGAAAGTTACTAATTCAGGTTTTCTCAGAGGTGAAAGTTACTAATTCAGGTTTTCTCAGAGGTGAAAGTTACTAATTCAAGTTTTCTCAGAGGTGAAAGTTACTAATTCAGGTTTTCTCAGAGGTGAAAGTTACTAATTCAAGTTTTCTCAGAGGTGAAAGTTACTAATTCAGGTTTTCTCAGAGGTGAAAGTTACTAATTTAGGTTTTATCAGAGGCGAAAGTGAACTAATTCAGGTTTTCTCAAAACCGAAAGTAACTAATTCAGGTTTTCTCAAAACCGAAAGTTATTAATTCAGGTTTTCTCAAAACCGAAAGTAACTAATTCAGGTTTTCTCAAAACCGAAAGTTACTAATTCGGGTTTTCTCAGATGATAAAGTTACTAATTCAGGTTTTCTCGGATGATAAATTTACTAATTCGGGTTTTCTCAGATGATAAAGTTACTAATTCAGGTTTTCTCAGATGATAAAGTTCCTAATTCGGGTTTTCTCAGATGATAAAATTACTAATTCAGGTTTTCTCAGATGATAGTGTTTTCTGACTTGTAAGTGACGTGTTTTGGGATACGAAATTGGTAAAATGAGGTTGTCGCCTATGTAAAGGTTAAGAATCGATATTCGGGTTGTCGCTAAATTGAGTAATTCTAGTGTCATCCGATAAGAACCTCACGATTTCGCGTCCTGGGCGACATGAATAGCGGGTCTTGGTTAGACTGACCTTTTTAGTTAACTGAGTGTCCATCATGAAATTGTGCACGTGCTTCTCTGCTCGGGTGAGCTCCAGTTTTCGGGCAATAACCGCCACCACCAGCGCCGTACAGCCGGCTCCCTGTCGGACACGCGAAAGATTGAGTGCTTGGCTGCGGACAATAGCTTCGAGCGCTTACCATTAACCCCGTGCTGACCGCGATGCCCCTGCCGCAGTAGGTGTTGGGCACGATGTCCCCGTAGCCGACGGAAAGGAACGTGATGGCCGTCAGCCACATGGTATTCAAGAGATTGGCGTGGTCTTCGTCGTGGTATCTAGAAAGGATCGTTATTACTGACCGCTAAATACGTGGAATAGGATGACCAGTTGATATCCGAGGTGCACCGGTATATAAATTCGGATCCAATGACAATTGTAAGCGCGATTGATCGGTTGTTTTACTAATCGTTCCAAAGTTTAATCGATTCTAAAATAACTTAACTTTTCAATCAATTGGTTCTAAAATAACCCGATTTTTCGATCAATCAATTCTAAAATAACCTAATTTTTCGATCAATCGGTTCTAAAATAACCCGATTTTTCGATCAATCAATTCTAAAATAACCCAATTTTTCGATCAATCAATTCTAAAATAACCCAATTTTTCGATCAATCAGTTCTAAAATAACCCAATTTTTCGATCAATCAATTCTAAAATAACCCAATTTTTCGATCAATCAATTCTAAAATAACCCAATTTTTCGATCAATCAGTTCTAAAATAACCCAATTTTTCGATCAATCAATTCTAAAATAACCCAATTTTTCGATCAATCAATTCTAAAATAACCCAATTTTTCGATCAATCGGTTCTAAAATAACTTAACTTTTCAATCAATCGATTCTAAAATACCTTAACTTTTCGATCAATCGGTTTTAAAATAACTTAACTTTTCGTTCAATTGGTTCTAAAATAACCTAATTTTTCGATCAATCGATTCTAAAATAACTTAATTTTTCGCTCAATCGATTCTAAAATAACTTAATTTTTCGCTCAATCGATTCTAAAATAACTTAATTTTTCACTCAATCGATTCTAAAATAACTTAATTTTTCGATCAATCGATTCTAAAATAACCTAATTTTTCGAACAATCGGTTCTAAAATAACTTAACTTTTCGATCAATCGAAAATCGTTTAAAACGAAACCTTTTTTGATTAATCGAGCCACAAATAAATGGTAACCTTTTCCGGTTAATCGTGAATCGTTTAAAACGTAACATTTTTTGATTAATCGAGCCACAAATAAAGGGTAACATTTCCCGATTAATCGAGCCACAAATAAAGGGTAACCTTTTCCGGTTAATCGTGATACGTTTAAAACGTAACATTTTTTGATTAATCGAGCCACAAATAAAGGGTAACATTTCCCGATTAATCGAGCCACAAATAAAGGGTAACCTTTTCCGGTTAATCGAGAATCGTTTAAAACGAAACATTTTCCGATTAATCAAGAATCGTTTAAAACGAAACTTTTTCCGATTAATCGAGAATCCGTTTTAACGAAACATTTCCAGATTAATCGAGAGTTAGATAACAGGCACATTTTAGATAAATCCATCTTAAAACGCGTTAGAAATTTTGCAATTAATCTATCCCCAAAAATAAGTCGTAAATCGATCTTCAAATGGAGATGAAAGTGTTCGATTAATGAGTAGCGTACGTCAAATGAGATATCGAATCTCGATTAATCGGGGGTAGAAGGTGGGGAGAGCGTTACCTTTCGCACAGCCTGAGCGTCCAGCTGGCGATGATCCACAAGGAGACCATGAAGACTAGGAGGACCGTTCCGGGACAAATGGTCATGAGGGTCTTGAGGACGAAGCGGGTGTTGAAGTTGATGCGGTTGAGGGCGCCGATGCTTCTGGAAGAGGCATCCGTGAACAGCTTGCTGTGCAGCAACATGACGCGGCAGATCAGGTAGAGGCGCAGGAACATGGGCAGCGAGAGCGTCACGTCGATCGGCACCTTCTTAGACTCGTACTGGTTCCTGTGGTTCGACTGGTTGGACAGTTTGGTCGTCCACGTGAACGAGAAGTTGCCCGGGATGGGGTGCGTGGCGCAGATGGCCAGCTCCAGCATGATCACCCCGATGCGCTGCCACGTCATCGCGATGCGCCAGTCGTCCGCGCAGTTGTCGATCATAAATAACTGGACAAACAAAAGTACGTCTTTAATTCATATTCTCTGCGGATGATTATATGTGTACTAAAAATATTTCGTTTATGGCTTATGCATTTTATGGTAATATTTATAGGTTTTTCCATTTATGCTTTATACGTTGATTAAAGGTATTACGTTTATGGCTTATGCATTTTATGGTTTAATATTTATAGGTTGTTCCAATGATGTCTTATGTTTATTTATGTGTAATATGTAGATTAATAATATTACGTTTATGGCTTATACACTTCATGATTTACCATTGATAATTAGTTTAATTTATACGTTATATATAGTTTATAAATATTATGCTTATGCTTTGAGCATTTTATGCTTTAACATTTATAAGTAGTTTAATTTATATGTTACGTGTAGATTATAAATATTAGCTTATGGTTTATATATTTTATGTTTTAACATTTATAAGTACTTTAATTTATAAGTTACATAAGGATTATAAATATTAGCATTAGCTTAAGGTTTATATATTTTATGCTTTACGATTTAAGTTTATTTCATTTATGCATGCTAATATTTATGAATATTACTCTTATGGTGTATACATTTTATCCTTTATAACATTTTACAATTTATTTAATTTATGCGTATTATTATAAATATTACGATTATGACCTGTACATTTTAGGTTTTAACATTTAAAATTTTCTTAATTTATGGGTTATGTGTAGATTATAATGGTTTTTCACCCTTAATTTTTTTATAAAAATTTAATTATATCGGGGTTTAAAATCACATCGTTTCCGATGTTTATATCGCCAAATAAATTAGGTTCTTACACTCCCTTTAAGCTTTCAAAACTTCTAAACATGTTAAAACTAATTTAATTAAATTTACTTACTTTGGGGTGGAGATATAAAATAATTAAAATAAGTTATTTTAAATAAGTTTAGGATATTTTTAACATACTATGGAAAAATAATTAATCGGTACACTAAAGTCTGTACAGCGTGAAGTTAAAGGGGAACGGTCAAGCTTTAACCAGTTAGATAGCCCTATAGCCCATTAAAAACTAAAATTTATGGCGAAAACCGCATCAAAAAATATTGAGTGTTTAATTTTTAATAAAATAAAGAAATTTCGGGAAATCGAAAAGCACGCGTCCGCCGCGACACCTGGTGAGAAGTCGGCGAGACAGAAAAACAACATAAAAGCGCGCGCTGCTGAAGACGCGAAAAAATTGCTTTGCACGCGCGGCACGTTCCAGTTATAAGAGACTTAAGCCTAAATTGCGCGATTTTAAAAGTTAGGATAGTTCGCAAATCCCTCGTACGGGGTTAGGGGCGCTGGCGGCAGCCCCTAAGATGGCGGCGAAAATTCAAACCCAAACACCTAGCGTTATTTTTCGTTTCAACTTTTTGGGCCAAAAGCAATTTTTTCAAGACAAAAAAAGGTACGTGTTAGTATATTGAACGTCTTGTTAATCTTTTGATACGGAAATAAGGCCATATCTGGAAAAGCTTGGCCGTTCCCCTTTAAGGAAAAATTATTTTCTAGCTTGAAACACTATCGCCATCTAGCGGGTTTATACCGTACTAAATATTCATATAACATTAAAATAAGGCGGGGAAAAAATATTTTTTTTTTAGATAAACATCTCAACGTTCCAGACTATTGGCGCCTCTGAGAATCTGCCACAATCTCGTCCTGTACTACAAGTGACACAGAAAAAAAGTATATTTGTGTTTACCCTGGAAAACCGTTGGCAGATGCTATATAGAAACCGAAAACCCTTCTCCGCTATGAGGAAGTGAGGGTGAGGGCGGGAAACATCCACTTTCCACTTGAAACCCATTTTCGGGACGCCCCCGACCCGGTCTTTGTGTATTTTAGATTATTTTTCAGTCGAGGCGTTCTCTCAAATTGATTCACTTAGGCTTCGCGAGATTTCGTCTCGAAATACTTTCGCTTTGGTTTACTTTCGTTCAACTTTCAATCGTAGCCTAACAGACATTTTTCGTCACGGGTTGAGATGAGGCGTTGTCAATATCGCCATCTATCGGGAAATTTTGGAACATCGCAAAAAGAACTTTGGTGTGGAAATGTTTCGTTGATACATTTACTTTCAATTTATATATATTATTGTCATAAATACTTAATGAGAATGATTCTTTTGATAGCATTTGCGGGTGGCATAGCCTAATTTCCCTCTGGCCCGAGAGGGGCCAGTAAAAACGTCACTTGCGCTTTAAACGTGAGTGGGATTTCTAGATATTTCAGATCGTTTAAATGATTACTAATTTGGATTTTAAAAATATTTAAATTTAAATATTTATAACATATTTAAATGTTCATATTTAATGGGAATATAACATCTAGTATTTCTGTCAATTGCTTAAATGTTAGGAGTAACTTTTATGTAAATATAGAAAATTATAGGAATAATTTAAAAAAAGATAAAACATGCTTTTAAAGGAACTTTGGTTGAATAGAAATATAGAATTTGTGGATAATTATAGGAATAAGTTTAATAAAGAAAAAACATGATTTTAAAGGAACTTTGGTTCAATATGAATATTACATTTAATATGAAAACATCACAGACCTCGTGACTAGATAAATGTATTAGAGTAATAGCCAATGAAATTAGTGTTTTAATTTCCGGCTGTTTTTGAGCGCCTTCTATCGAACTTAAAAACTATATTGAAATCAAAGCGCAAAGTACGAAAAATAGGATAATATAGGAAATGATGGTTATAGGATGACAATGGGGTAGCGGTGTGCAGGGCCGGATTAACCAATAGGCCGAATAGGCCTGGGCCTAGGGCACCAAGCCTACAAGGGGCACCAAGAGGGTTCGAAAAAGTACAAAACTTTAATCATTTGCAAATCACGGCAGTCTAATAAAGCTATGATATTCTGACGTAAAAGCGACATAAAAACAAGTTCGATTCCAGCTTGTGGCACTGGGTGAAAACTCGGAACAACTCCTTCCGCGTTGAGTTTGCAAGTTCCCTCCCCGTTGGTTTAAAGGGCCCCACCGGCGTTTGAAATTCGTCAGTTTCCCGCGCGAATCGCGGACATAGATCGATTTACAATTTTTAAGGGGCAGAGACATCTTTAAAGGGGTAATATTCATCCGAGGTAACGTGGTGATGGCGTTATTTGTTAGTAGATGGCGCTCTGATAGCAACATAATTTTGATTTTCAACGATTGGTTGAAAGTTTTCAGTTTTTAGTGGAGAACGGTTTTTTTTTAGATTTAAAATACAAAATTATCTTCCCTGATTGGATAGTTTAAAATTGTATTATAGTGCCATCTATGGCGGAGAGTGTTAACTACTATTAAAATTAATTGTTAATTTAAATTACAAAAATTATCTATTTTTAATAAGAATTTAAAGTACTATAATTTAGTAATTAATAAATACCTTTTTAAAAACAGTTTATTTTTCATAAAATGTATAGTGTCGCCATCTACCTCAAACATTATTAAATAGAAAGGTACCTCGGGTGGATTTCGCCCCTTTTTGCATATTTCCCTGTAGGCAATATGTGAATGCGTCTATAGGGCAAGCTACGTCACGTCGTCTGCTACCTGATTTTCTGGGTGAATTTTTCAAACACCGGTGGGGCCCTTTAAGTGGTTTTCTCCCGAGCTCTTCGGTTTCCCCTTCCATAAAAACTTGTTGAGGTTAACGGTAATAGTGAGTGTAGGGAGCTGTTGGCTCGCGTCGCATGCAGGGCTTGCCACCACCCTCCTACGCATCGTAACCCGACCACCTTGAACCAATGGCTATAAAAGTCGCTTGATGACTTAGGCCTAAGATGGTGCCTTAGATATTAGCCTAGCTGATTATTATTATTATTAAGCTGAATTTATAAAAATAATTATTACTTTATTGCTCTTCAGGATCCTACAGTAAGTTCCTCCCCCTAAAGTCAATCAAACCAGCCCGGTTTCTCATTGGTTCCTTAAAATTGACGTCGTCCGACCACTCATGGAGGGGTGTAAATTAATGTCCGCGGATCGGACATAATACAGAATTTCAAATTTACTAAGAGACAGCCTACAGCGCTCCTAGTGGCAAAAACATAAAGTTCGTTGATACACAATAATTACGTACCTAAATTTTAAAATTATTTTCCTGAAACTTTTTAAAAAATATTAATATTAATATTTCTACCGTAAAAGATGCTGCAAGCTACGAGCAACAAATCCAACACCCCACACAAGGAGAACGCAACCCGTCAAAAGTCGTGGATTTTCTTGTGTACGTTTTTCATTGGCTAGACGCTTTAGCGCCTGCTGAAGACAGAAGGGAAAAATTCGGAAATTGTCTCCCCCCCCCGTGAAACGTTCAGCGTAAAGGCTCGTCCAATGAAATTTGTACTTAACTCTGCGTTAGCGTTTTTAAAGGCTAGCTGCGTTCTCCTTGTGTTTGTTGCTCCTAGCTGCAAGCGGCCCAAATTAAAAAACGCTTTATATTTTAATAAGGAAAAAGCTCTGGTATTTTTGTTTGCATAGTGGTTTGCAATTAGCCTTTCACATCTGTTAGTGCTTTATATATTAATAAGGAAGTTCTGGCCATTTACGGCCGCGCTAATCTCCGTAGATAAAGGCGCCAATTTTGCGGTTTGCCCGAAGCGTTCGACTTTCAATTTTCCGTTCAGTCGGCGATAGATGGCGCCCCGTCCGTTAGATACATAGACTAGGCCCACAACCGCCTAGTCTATCGATTGAAACCTTCCGATGCATTAAACGGTTTCCAAGAACGTTTTACTCTTCGCCTCTTCTCGTTCAAGTGTGAAGCTATTTAGTTGATGCCTCAAGTTATTGTTGTTGTCGGTGGTGTAAAAATGCAACAGGTAATTTAGCGTTTTTTCTCGTGTTAGCGATACAGATTGCACCCTCTAGGAGCGACAAACACCAGGAGAACGCAGCTAGCCTTCAAAAACGCTAACTAAGTGTTGTGTACAAATTTCATTGGACGAGCCTTTAGGCTGAAGGTTTTACGGGCGGGGGGGGGGGGGCAATTTCCTAATTTCCCCTTCCGTCTAACCAATGAAAAAAAAGATTAATTACCTAAACTCGAAAAATAAAATTTAAGTCGATTTTTGTGTTCCGCATTAACTCTTGTTTATAGTCTCCCCAAGTATCAACAAATAAATACTTTTACAGAAAACATCGCTTAAAATAGCGTTAGAAGTAACTAAAATTTGCGCCATCTAGGAGCAACAAACACAAGGAGAATGCAGCTAGCCTTTAAACACGCTATCGAAGGGTTGTGTACGAATTTCATTGGACGAGCGTCACGATCCTTTACGCTGAACATTTTACGGGCGGGGGGGGGGGAAAGACAATTTCCGAATTTTCCCTTCCCGACGGCAGCAGGCGCTAAAGCGTCTAGCCAATGAAAAACGTACGCAAGAAAATCCACGATTTTTGACGGGTTGCGTTCTCCTTGAGTGCATGGGGTGCTGTGTTTGTTGCTCCTAGGCGCCATCTAGTTTAAATTAAAGCATTACAATCTAAATTCTTAAGGCCTTCTTTCTAAATGTTTGTTACCCTGTACGCATTTTTTAAATCGGTCTATTCATTGTCCACTGGATTAAGAGAAGGCCTAGAAATGGGCAGGTGTTGAATTTTTGAAACTGGCCAAATCAAAGTTTTAGTTTTATGCCTCTGTTGGTCCATTTTGACGTCATCAAGTCAGGCTGACAGCGAAATATCGGCTGCTATTGCTTAAGGGCATTGGCTTATGCGATAATATTTAAAATTCCCGCCTTGATCATCTCCACATAAAGGTTGGAAATCGCGCCATCTACTGAGTGTTTCGCGAGCGTGTAAAAAATGTTTGCCGACCCCTGTAGAAAAACGATTTCTAGGCCTTCTCTTAACCCAGGGGGCAATGGTCTATTATACGCTGTGGTGTCATAACTTTGGCCCGCACAAAATGGCGACCATAGCTAAAGCTCAAGGTTCGTGAACGAAAAGCACTATATGGCTAAATCTACGGAGCTATCCTTTTCTATAGATATTTTAATTTTTATATTTATATTACATCATTTTAAAATCGAAATATTAGCTAACCTATATCTATTATTTAAAGTTGTATATTTTGGCCATTTTCACAAATAAAAATATTAATTATTTAAAATTACATTAAAATAAAGATTTTCTTAAGCCTTGGCTAAAACTTTCAAAAGGTTTTTCTCGCGAAAATGTCCAAAATATACAACTTTAAATAATAGATATAGTTTAGCTAATATTTCGATTTTAAAATAATATAAAATAAATAAATACTTTCAAATTAGTTTTATTCTTCAAACGATGTCCTACGAAGCTGCAATGCAGCCACTACCGGCCGAAGCCTACGTTATTTAATCACCATGGCCTACGTTATAGACAAGGCCTGAGCAGTAGATTCGACTTACACACGCACCTAGCGGGACTTTGCGGCGAATTCGAAGGACCGGTAAATAATTTTTTTTCGAGTATGCACTGGCTTTGATTAATTACGTAGGTAGTGCCCCTAAAAACCGGTGGGCTGGAAAGTTAGCTTGAGGATCCTGAGAAACTTTAATAACGGTGGTGGCCAGCTTGTTTCTCTGTTTTTCTTGACCGTTGGCGTGCTTCTGTTTTGTTGGCGTGTTGCTCGCTGACCAATGTGAGAGAAGTGGGAGCCGTTTTATTCGAGAAGCGTCCGGCGTGACCGCGGCTCGCCGCTCTTGACCTTGGACTACGCTTCTCGTGATACGCGCCGCAATTCGGTATTCTATCGCGGCAAGGCTTAGCTGGCTTCACTCTCTAGGACATAACTTTGCAGCTTTTAACCTACTGTTAAGCGTTAAACTTAGTGCCTGGTTGATAACTGATCAAATACGATTTACCGTTATGGTTCTTCCCATTCGGAATGTCATATCTTCGTTGGGATTCCAGTTATGAGATAACTGCGGTACCGCGACGATTATAAAAGTTAGACTGTAAACGAAACTAAGATTGTTTGTAGAACTCATTGGTTTGGCATTTAATCAATATCTTATAGATAATTAATCTATATCTTATAGATAATTAATCTATATCTTATAGATAATTTATCAATATCTTAGAGATAATTAATAAATATCTTAGAGATAATTTATCAATATCTTATAGATAATTAATCTATATCTTATAGATAATTAATCTATATCTTATAGATAATTAATCTATATCTTATAGATAATTAATCTATATCTTATAGATAATTAATCTATATCTTATATATAATTAATCTATATCTTATAGATAATTAATCTATATCTTATAGATAATTAATCTATATCTTATAGATAATTAATCTATATCTTATAGATAATTAATCTATATCTTAGAGATAATTAATCTATATCTTATAGATAATTAATCAATATCTTAGAGATAATTAATCAATATCTTAGAGATAATTAATCAATATCTTAGAGATAATTAATCAATATCTTAGAGATAATTTATCTATATCTTATAGATAATTAATCTATATCTTATAGATAATTAATTTATATCTTATAGATAATTTATCAATATCTTAGAGATAATTTATCAATATCTTAGAGATAATTAATCTATATCTTATAGATAATTTATCAATATCTTAGAGATAATTAATCAATATCTTAGATATAATTAATCAATATCTTAGAGATAATTAATCAATATCTTAGAGATAATTAATCAATATCTTAGAGATAATTTATCTATATCTTATAGATAATTAATCTATATCTTATAGATAATTTATCAATATCTTAGAGATAATTAATCTATATCTTACAGATAATTTATCAATATCTTAGAGATAATTTATCAATATCTTAGAGATAATTAATCAATATCTTAGAGATATCTATATCTTATAGATAATTTATCAATATCTTAGAGATAATTAATCAATATCTTAGAGATAATTAATCAATATCTTAGAGATAATTTATCAATATCTTATAGATAATTAATCTATATCTTATATATAATTAATCTATATCTTATAGATAATTAATCTATATCTTATAGATAATTAATCTATATCTTATAGATAATTAATCAATATCTTATAGATAATTAATCAATATCTTAGAGGTAATAAATCAATATCTTAGATATAATTAATCAATATCTTAGAGGTAATAAATCAATATCTTAGAGATAATTTATCAATATCTTAGAGATAATTAATCAATATCTTAGAGATAATTAATCAATATCTTAGAGATAATTAATCAATATCTTAGAGATAATTAATCAATATCTTAGAGATAATTAATCAATATCTTAGAGATAATTAATCAATATCTTAGAGATAATTAATCAATATCTTAGAGATAATTAATCAATATCTTAGAGATAATTTATCTATATCTTAGAGATAATTAATCTATATCTTATAGATAATTTATCAATATCTTAGAGATAATTAATCAATATCTTAGATATAATTAATCAATATCTTAGAGATAATTAATCAATATCTTAGAGATAATTAATCAATATCTTAGAGATAATTAATCAATATCTTAGAGATAATTTATCTATATCTTATAGATAATTAATCTATATCTTATAGATAATTTATCAATATCTCAGAGATAATTAATCTATATCTTATAGATAATTTATCAATATCTTAGAGATAATTAATCAATATCTTAGAGATATCTATATCTTATAGATAATTAATCTATATCTTATAGATAATTTATCAATATCTTAGAGATAATTTATCAATATCTTATAGATAATTAATCTATATCTTATATATAATTAATCTATATCTTATAGATAATTAATCTATATCTTATAGATAATTAATCTATATCTTATAGATAATTAATCAATATCTTATAGATAATTAATCAATATCTTAGAGGTAATAAATCAATATCTTAGATATAATTAATCAATATCTTAGAGGTAATAAATCAATATCTTAGAGGTAATAAATCAATATCTTAGAGATAATTTATCAATATCTTAGAGATAATTTATCAATATCTTAGAGATAATTTATCAATATCTTAGAGATAATTAATCAATATCTTAGAGATAATTAATCAATATCCTAGAGATAATTAATCAATATCTTAGAGATAATTAATCAATATCTTAGAGATAATTAATCAATATCTTAGAGATAATTAATCAATATCTTAGAGATAATTAATCAATATCTTAGAGATAATTAATCAATATCTTAGAGATAATTAATCAATATCTTAGAGATAATTAATCAATATCTTAGAGATAATTAATCAATATCTTAGAGATAATTAATCAATATCTTAGAGATAATTAATCAATATCTTAGAGATAATTAATCAATATCTTAGAGATAATTAATCAATATCTTAGAGATAATTAATCAATATCTTAGAGATAATTAATCAATATCTTAGAGATAATTAATCAATATCTTAGAGATAATTAATCTATATCTTAGAGGTAATAAATCAATATCTTAGAGGTAATAAATCAATATCTTAGAGGTAATAAATCAATATCTTAGAGGTAATAAATCAATATCTTAGAGATAATTAATCAATATCTTAGAGGTAATAAATCAGAAACCATAATTTTAAAATTCGGTCGATAGATGGCGCTGATGTTAGATATACGCGTGTTTTAATATTTGTGAAGCCGACGTAATACTTTAAGTTAGGTCGAGTTAACTTGGCAGTGCTGTCAAAACAATCTAAGGTTGCATTTAAAACAACTACGGAGCTTCGCTTAACCTCTTTATTTAATCCTGGTATATTTTAGCACTAGCGTGTCGTATCGAAATGGGGGCGTGGTTCGCTTTGTTTTGCTTCTAAAGTAGTTCTTTTATTTGGAAGTCAAACATCATATATTTTAAACTTTGGACATTTGGTCCCGCCCCCTGGGGTTCACGACGACACGAATATATTAGTTTTTAAATTCTTTTATTTTTATGAGCTTTCCAATAGTATTTTTTGACTTTTTCATTTTAGAATATTTTATGACCAATTAAGAACAATAAATTTTTATGACTAAATAAAAACATGCGACAAATAATATTTTTTGTTATTCTTTAGTTATTATATTTAAATTATATTTTAGAAAAAAATTCAGTATTCACATTTTTGGTACAATAAATGAAAGGTTAGGGGAAAAATCATGCAAAATATTTCATAGGTATTTTTAAAACATCTTCGAAAAATTTATTTGCGTGATTTTTTCGAACCATTTTCAAATTCCATGACTTTTCCCTGAAATTTTGGAACCATTTTCAAATTATCTGACTTTTTGCTGAAATTTTGGAACCATTTTCAAATTCCATGACTTTTTGCTGATATTTTAGAACCATTTTCAAATTCCCAGAATTTTCACTGAAGTTTTGTAACCATTTTCAAATTCCCTGACTTTTTTCCTGATATTTTGGAACCATTTTCAAATTCCCTGACTTTTTCCTGAAATTTTCGAACCATTTTCAAATTCCTTGTTTTTTCCCTGACCTTTTGGAACCATTCTCCAATTCCCTGTCTTTTTCCTGATATTTTGGAACCATTTTCAAATTCCCTGACTTTTTTCCTGATATTTTGGAACCATTTTCAAATTCCCTGACTTTTTCCTGAAATTTTAGAACCATTTTCAAATTCCCTGTTTTTTCATTGACTTTTTGGAACCATTCTCCAATTCCCTGTCTTTTTCCTGATATTTTGGAACCATTTTCAAATTCCCCGACTTTTCTGGGTTTTTCAGGTCGTGCACTAGGCCTGATATTGTTTTTCCCCGGCCCAAATCTGACGCCTAATTTCCCCAAAAAACCGAGAGTACGTTGACCTCTCCATAAAAGATGGCGTCATTTAGTTTTTGTAAGCGACCCTACCCATTAAACAATACGTATAAAGAACTGCAAAGATTCTAAATCGATTCGCGAAAGTCCGTGACAAGTGCTGTGGCAAGCCGTTCCTTAATTTTGACCACTATGTCCCCGAAAGAGCATACTTCTGATCTTTTGTCCGTGGACACAAAGGAGACGTCAACTGCCGCCTCCCGAAATTAGATTCCCAGACGACGTTGTCCCCGGAAGAAGGTGAAAATGTCGGATTGAAGGTAAACGCGATTCCATTGATTTTCCCGACTTCCCGATCGGGGTGAACGTCACCCGGTTTTTGTTCGCAATTTATATGGTTTTCGCTGTCATCTTTTAGTTTTCTTTCAATTTTCTATTGTAAAAGGCAAGTTCGTTGGTTAAAACACTGATTATACTTTCTCCACATGTTTATTAAAGTAATCTTAAAAGGAGAGAATGAACTAAATCTTGTTTTTAACGTAAATATAGCGTAGGGTTCGTACCAAATTTCCGGAATTAAATTCCCTGACATTTCCGGGTTTTCCCTGACGAAATTGCCAAATTTTCCCTGACAATTTCTGTAGAATAAATGAATGGTTTGAGGTAAATCTTGAAAAATATTTGTTATGTATTTTTAACACATCTTTCAAAAATTTATTTCCCTGATTTGTTTGGGGTCAATTTAAAGTTCCCTTACTTTTTAGATCATTGTCAAATTCCCTGACTTTTCCCTGACCCTTTTGAATAATTTTCAAATTCCCGGACTTTTTCCTGACCTTTTGGAATAATTTTCAAATTCCCTGACTTTTCCCTGACCCTTTTGAATCATTTTCAAATTCCCGGACTTTTTCCTGACCTTTTGGAATAATTTTCAAATTCCCTGACTTTTCCCTGACCCTTTTGAATCATTTTCAAATTCCCGGACTTTTTCCTGACCTTTTGGAATAATTTTCAAATTCCCTGACTTTTCCCTGACCCTTTTGAATCATTTTCAAATTCCCGGACTTTTTCCTGACCTTTTGGAATCATTTTTTCCAACTATTGCATAACCCTTGGAAACACCCTGTATAAATTAAAGAAAACTAAATTATAGAAATTAAATAAATTTGTTTAAAAAAATCAAAGAATCCATGCAATAATCGTAGCCGTTGGCAGAGTGAGCTGGAGTGGCCCTTGACGTTCGATTTGAATAAATAAAAAAATAGCCGCCTATCGATTGAAACTTTGAATTTGGGGTCAAGTGCGCTCGATCAATAGGCGCTCTTGAAGCTGTTAAGACCAATCTCATTAAAGGACGGACTTCTCCGATCGCGGACGAAGCATTCCCTAGAGGGACTTGGTACCACGTCTAGACTAGCACGGGTTTATATTGCACCAAATTCTAGTTAATTTTTCGTTACAACGTGGTTGGGTAGGGTTTTGGCATTTTTGAAAAAAATTAGGTAATACTCAAAGTTGGTCTAATTGTTAGCGAAAATAGTAATTAACCACTTTGGAAATGGTAAAACCTTCTTAGTAGTTGTATCTTTTAAGTTTTTCTTTGATGTATTAGTAATTAAATTAAGTTCTTATTAATTTTTTTAAATAAAATTGCAGACTGGTATTAATTTTTTCACCTTCTTTGGCGAAACCTTCAAGCATATCTAACTTAATATATTAGTCTAGACCATACGTGTTACCATATTATTGAGTTTAAATAACCAATTATAACATAATATTAATTTTTCATTGATAAACTTAAAAATAATAGTAACTTTTGATTCATGATCAGCAAAGTAATGTTTTTTATTTTATTCCGGCGTCATGGCAACCGGCCTAAAGCACGCGCCTCATAAATAATCTAAATAGTTTGGTTTTTCGTACAAAATTTCCGAAATTAAATTCCCTGACATTTCCAGGTTTCCCTGGCCAAATTAACAAATTTTCCCTGACCATTTTTGTAGAATGGTTTGCGGTAAAAATCTTGAAAAATATTTTTTTTTTTAAATTTATTTGACTGATTTTTTTGGGGTCATTTTAAAATTCCCTTACTTTTTGGGACCATTTTCAAATTTCTGACTTTTCCGTGATATTTTGGAATCATTTTCAAATTCCCCGACTTTTCCCCGACCTTTTGGAAACCTTTTCAAATTCCCTGACTTTTCCAGGTTTTCCAGATCGTGTACGAACCCTGTATTAATTAGAGGCTTGATCAACCTTTAAAACACAAACGAAGTATAGCAACAGTTTCCGGACTTTACCGTGTTTATACAACTGTAGTCGTGAGTCCCTCTAAACATCAAGTAGTTCATTTTTCAACTTCCTAGCTGATTTAGAGTTTTTTGGCTGAATTTTTTATATTTCTGAGCAACCCCTACTTGGTCGTCGGGTATCTTAATTCCAAGCAAAGTTTTTTTGGGCTTAGTGCTATGAACTTCCGCGGAGATGCGTAATGCGCCTAAGGATTTTATGCCCACTTTTTAAGGCCTTTATCAAGCGTAATAGCCTTAGAAAACCTTAGAGTGCCGAGTTGGCCATTTTTTTCGGACGTAGTTCGATCCAGGCGCAGGTGACACTTTCAGAAAATGGTTTTGATTGATACGTTTGAGTAGCCGGGCCTTCGCGTCAACGTCTACTTTGATGGAGATATTGCGAATATAGTTTTCATCAAATGATTAATATCAATCTATCATTTTTGTCTAGGTGTTTGTCGAAATATATTTTTCTACTGTATAAGAAATTATATCACTACTACAATTTTTTTATTTCTAACAAAGATTTGTTACTTCTGCTTCGGAGTTGATGTTTTTGATCACAATTTGATGTTCATGATCAGAATTTGATGTTCCCGATCAAAATATATGGTTATGACCACAATTTTATATTTTTGATCACAATTTAAAATTTATGATAACAATTTAAAATTTATGATAACAATTTAAAATTTATGATAACAATTTAAAATTTATGATAACAATTTAAAATTTATGATAACAATTTAAAATTTATGATAACAATTTAAAATTTATGATAACAATTTAAAATTTATGATAACAATTTAAAATTTATGATAACAATTTAAAATTTATGATAACAATTTAAAATTTATGATAATTTAAAATTTATGATAACAATTTAAAATTTATGATAACAATTTAAAATTTATGATAACAATTTAAAATTTATGATAACAATTTAAAATTTATGATAACAATTTAAAATTTATGATAACAATTTCAAATTTATGATAACAATTTCAAATTTATGATAACAATTTAAAATTTATGATAACAATTTCAAATTTATGATAACAATTTAAAATTTATGATAAAAATTTAAAATTTATGATAACAATTTAAAATTTATGATCACAATTTAAAATTTATGATCACAATTTAAAATTTATGATAACAATTTAAAATTTATTATCACAATTTAAAATTTATTATTATAATTTAAAATTATTTTATAAAAATTTTATATTTGCGATTTAATATTTTTAATCGCAATTTGATATTTTTGATCGCGGTTTGATATTTTTATCACGATTTGATATTTCTGATCACGATTTGATATTTCTGGTCACGATTTGATATTTCTGGTCACGATTTGATATTTTTTATCACGATTTGATATTTCTGGTCACGATTTGATATTTTTTATCACGATTTGATATTTCTGATCACGATTTGATATTTCTGGTCACGGTTTGATATTTTTATCACGATTTTATATTTTTTATCACGATTTCATATTTCTGGTCACGATTTGATATTTTTTATCACGATTTGATATTTCTAGTCACGATTTGATATTTTTTATAACGATTTGATATTTCTAGTCACGATTTGATATTTTTTATAACGATTTGATATTTCTGGTCACGATTTGACATTTTTTATCAAGATTTGATATTTCTGGTCACGATTTGATATTTTTTATCGCGATTTAATATTTCTGATCACGATTTGATATCTGTGGTCAGACAACCATTATAATTAAAAAAAAGTAATAATTTTTAAATACGGAGTAAATAATTAATGAAACTTAAAAGTTAATTATATATTTTGATGAAGTTTAATTTTTTCTATCGAGTTTCAATTATTCCAACGAACTGCTTTTCATTATCGTTAAAAACTACTCTTCCAAAAAGCAAATTTTTTTGAAACTCGGGTTTCGAAGCTTCATAAATGTGCAAATCAGCCGCGCGTTAATCACTTTGTTCATTATCCCACGAACCTTTTTTTGTCCACGGACATCATAAATTATGGCGTTCATAGTTCTCTAAAGTTCCTTCGCAAAGTAATCTTCGCTATTCCATTCTGCCTTTCTTTATGACGCTTTATGACGTATTTTTTTGGCTCAACCTTTTTCACCGCTTTGACACCTTCTGTCTGGCTCGAACCCGGAAATTCTTTGAGCAGCTAGAACGCGCCACCCTCGGCCGCCTCCCGAAATACCAAAAGATAAAATTCTTCGGACGGTTTCCCAACAAGAAAGCTTTTAAAAATTATACCGATATATATATATTTTTCGATATTTTTAGATGTATAGTCGTTTATCACTTAGCTCGCTTTTTAACTCCCGCCAAGTTTGGAAACTGCGCGAAGCTTCTACAATCAACCCTCGCTGTTGTCGTAAGCCGGGCTGCCATTTTATATGTTATCCTATTGCGTCGCCCTTAAAACAAAACCACGTATCTTTTCGGTGGCCTTTTTGAAATCGCGTGTTAGGTTTTTACATGTGAGTTAATTTTATAGTTAAATAATTTCGTTTCAATATTGAATTTAAAAATATTTTGCTAAAGGGGAATTTTTAGAGATACGTGGTTTTGCGTCATGATGTGAGATAGGAGCTGAAAATAAGCAAGACACGTGCTTTTGCGCGAAATGCGTTGTGAATATCAATGATACGTTTAAATGTTTTATCGATTTAAAAAAATAAATCCAATTGCAATTTACGATTTATGAATACTTTGAAAAGCGCAATCTAACATTTTTGAAGCTATAATTAAATTTTATTGTAGTTTAGTTTACGTGTTAATATGGAAAAGTTTCAAGTTATAATAATAGATAATGAAATTTTGCGCGTAATTGTATTAGTGTAAACAAAATTATGCCCTTGATGAAATAATAGGATTTGTTCAAGCAAGGTCCAGTTAGAAATTTCCACTCTTATTACCGTATTATGGATCATTAATTTTATGATGACGGATTTTTAAAATTCTACACTGTGCAAAATTTGAATTTCAATAATTTTTAAACATATGGGTAAATCGATAAAAAAATTATAAATAAACTTTTGTACTTATAAAAAAGCATATTTAATTAAGAATTATGGGTTACAATATTTTCTAATTATACATTAAATAGAAACCTAACAGTTCTACGTCACACGACGTCACCCATGCTTTTTCCTATTGAAAAAAATTATATCCAACATGGTGGCCACAGCCGAAGCTACGGAGTGTTAATTCCCTACAGAACTCACACTTCACAGTTAACAGACCTAATTTGTTAGAAGAAGAACTTATTTAGGTTGCTGGAAACGTACGAGTCTCCCTTTGTTTTCATGATAATTGTCCAAATAGATGGTAGATTCTGAATTAATGACAACTATTTTATAACATTTTCCCCATATAGAACGACACCGTTTCAATTTCTTTTGCGATTTTCTGTCTGATCTAGGTAAATGGGGAGTATAGTACCGTCTTAGTATCCTAAATATGCTCTCGGTTGCAATATTTGATAGTTTTTAAGTAAAACTTCACTTATTATAAAATTTTCCTTTAAAAAAATAGAATTACATAAAACATTAATGCCAACACTTTTATTAAGGTAAAACATTCATGACAACCCTGGATTAAGGTAAAAACATTAATTCCAACCCTGAATTAAGGTAAAAACATTAATGCCAACCCTGAATTAAGGTAAAAACATTAATGCCAACCCTTTTATTAAGGTAAAAACATTAATGCCAACCCTTTTATTAAGGTAAAAATATTAATGCCAACCCTTTTATTAAGGTAAAACATTCATGACATCCCTGGATTAAGGTAAAAACATTAATGCCAACCCTGGATTAAGGTAAAAACATTAATGCCAACCCTGAATTAAGGTAAAAACATTAATGCCAACCCTTTTATTAAGGTAAAAACATTAATGCCAACCCTTTTATTAAGGTAAAAACATTAATGCCAACCCTTTTATTAAGGTAAAACATTCATGACAACCCTGGATTAAGGTAAAAACATTAATGCCAACCCTTTTATTAAGGTAAAAACATTAATGCCAACCCTTTTATTAAGGTAAAACATTCATGACAACCCTGAATTAATGTAAATTTCATGTTTACTTAATTTGACTTTAATATATGAAAAATGTAGCGTTGCGCAAAAATAGAACATAGACTAATTATTGTAATTCCGTTGATTAAACCGCGAGAGCTGCCGATAGATGTCAGTAGGAACTAGGCTTAAGGGTACCGAGCACTCAATAACCATCATTTTATCCAAACACTTCATATCTTTCAAACACCACTCTAAATGAATTTTGAGATCTTCCACAAAATTGAAAAATCCGCCTTGAAAAATGATGAACGGGCAAAACCGGCAGATATAAACTGTAAAAGTATGTTTTATTTATTTACGTTTCACTCGAGCCACCGAAAGGGCCGAGGCTTAGAGCGAGAACGGTCCGCGCTTAAGAAAGTTAATTTATCACCGAACTAGGGAGATTAATAGACGCACGTTATAGGAAGTAACACTTGAAATGTATATGGGCGGCCATCCGTAGGGAGCGCCATCTGATATCGGGATCAGAGAACTCCCACTGTTTCTGACATCTATCTAAGAAGCGAACTACTTTAATGCGCTTGGCTTTTCGAAAGGCTCGAATTACGCGTATTCATTGACCCAGCAGTATTAACGGGAGGTGACCAGCCGACGCTGTTGTCTATGCTCGTTTCATTGACCCAGCAGTATTAACGGGAGGTGACCAGCCGACGCTGTTGTCTATGCTCGTTTCATTGACCCAGCAGTATTAACGGGAGGTGACCAGCCGACGTTGTTGTCTATGCTCGTTTCATTAGCTGTTAATGTTTCTGATCGTATTGTATTTATCGTTATTGCGCTCGCCCAGTTGGTAATTCCATAGTCCATAATTCTCTTACGTCATAATTCAGGGTTTATCTGATTTATTTTGTAAGCCATAATTTTACGTCATAGTTTAGGGTTTATATGGCTTATTTTATAAGCCATAATATTCTTAGTCAGAGTTTAGGCTTGGATAAATAATAGTAGTTCCTACCTGGATATATCACTCTAGCGTTCCACGTGCATTTCCTAAGTGTTTGTTACGGGTTCTGCGTTGTAGAAGGCTACGTGTTACGGGAGTTTCGGAAATTCTCCGTTAACTTCGCTGAAGCGGCGCTGCTGTCGTAAAAGTCAATTGCTTTTCAGGTTTTTTCCAAGTGATATATCCAGGTAGGAACTACTATTTTTAATCCAAGGTTTAGGGTTGATTTAGCTTATTTTGTAAGCCATAATATTCTTACGTCATAATTTAGGGTCGATCTGACTTATTTTGTAAGCCATATTCTTATGTCAAAGATTAGGGTTTGTGGCTTATTTTGTAAGCCATAATATTCTTACGTCATAATTTAGGGTTGATCTGACTTATTTTGTAAGCCATATTCTTACGTCATAATTTAGGGTTGATCTTACTTATTTTGTAAGCCATATTCTTACGTCATAATTTAGGGTTGATCTGACTTATTTTGTAAGCCATATTCTTATGTCAGAGATTAGGGTTTGTGGCGTCTTTTGTAAGCCATAATATTCTTACGTCATAATTTAGGGTTGATCTGACTTATTTTGTAAGCCATATTCTTATGTCAGAGATTAGGGTTTGTGGCGTCTTTTGTAAGCCATAATATTCTTACGTCATAATTTAGGGTTGATCTGACTTATTTTGTAAGCCATATTCTTATGTCAAAGATTAGGGTTTGTGGCTTATTTTGTAAGCCATAATATTCTTACGTCATAATTTAGGGTTGATCTGACTTATTTTGTAAGCCATATTCTTATGTCAGAGATTAGGGTTTGTGGCGTCTTTTGTAAGCCATAATATTCTTACGTCATAATTTAGGGTTGATCTGACTTATTTTGTAAGCCATATTCTTATGTCAAAGATTAGGGTTTGTGGCTTATTTTGTAAGCCATAATATTCTTACGTCATAATTTAGGGTTGATCTGACTTATTTTGTAAGCCATATTCTTATGTCAGAGATTAAGGTTTGTGGCGTCTTTTGTAAGCCATAATATTCTTACGTCATAATTTAGGGTTGATCTGACTTATTTTGTAAGCCATATTCTTATGTCAGAGATTAGGGTTTGTGGCTTATTTTGTAAGCCATAATATTCTTACGCCATAATTTAGCGAGGGTTGATCTAGCTTATTTTGTAAGCCATAATATTCTTACGCCATAATTTAGCGAGGGTTGATCTAGCTTATTTTGTAAGCCATAATATTCTTACGTCAGAGTTTAGGGTTGATCTGACTTATTTTGTAAGCCATAATATTCTTACGTCATAATTTAGGAAATATCTGGCTTATTTCGCAACTCATACTTTTCGTAAGCCATAAATTAGGATTAATATTCGCCAATTTTGCAACATAATTTTCGATAAATAATCGTTGTTAACCCCGATCGTATTACTGAAGTTGTATATTTCACCATGTGTTCCTTTAACCAAATCGAAAAATCATTAATTAACACACGTTTCGAATTATTTATAACGTAACTAGCGCCAATAAGTCTATAGGTTCTGTTAAACCTGGTGGCAGCAATGTGAAATTCGTTGATCCCCCATAAATATGGAAGTTCAAAACCGTTACGTTTAAAATTAATGGATAAAAACAGTTTATTAGGCGAAAATGTGCCAATTTCGAAGAGGTTTTTTTACAATTATCTACAAATTAGGCATTAAAATTATTGATAATTAATAAAATAATTAATTTAAAAAAATATTTTTTCCCAAATTTGGTGAGATTGTAAAATTTTATTTTATTTCATTTTCACTATCCCATGGCATTTAACCATTTTCAAAAGTCCTCCTTTGATGGTGAAATGGATCAAAATGCTATCTGATCGATGAACTTAAGACAAACCCCTATTTTGAAAATGTTTTTTTCGCAGATAAATCGCTTTAGTTCCGAGGCGGGAATACGAAAGAGACGACTTAGTTGCTTGGGCAGGAAAAAATGATTTCAGCAAAGTTATTCTATATCTCCCGCGGGAGGAATAGAAACTACCGTACACGTTTTGACCTAGCTGCCGCCCTCCCCCTCCCCACGCCGCGCCTAGAACAGTATACTACTATATTTAAAAGCGGGGGGGAGTGAAATGTCGGCCAACCCGGTAGAATTTGAATTTACACGAAGACCAATCACCGGTCTTCGGCGCAGTGTCTTGTTTTCGCTTTGAAATTGTCTGCATTTCAACGTCAACGAAAATCTTTCTTTACAATATAATTGCTATACCTTAAATAAGGTTTACAAAAATTATAGGTTATAATATATCGCAAATTATGGTTTACATAAATTATGGGTTATACTATAATTGTAATATCCCAAATTATGACTTACGGTTTAGCTATAATCGTAGTATTTCAATTTAGGACTTACCTAAATTATGGTCTATACTATAATCTTAGTATCCCATATTTTGACTTACAGAAATTATGGGTTATAATACAAAATTATGGGTTATAATACAATCGTAGTATACCAAATTATGACATACATAAATTATGTGTTACAATATTTGCTAATTTTAATCCTAAATCAATTTCCAAGAAAATTTTGGGTTACCATGTTTGAGATGTTTAAACCTAAATTATGATCTACGCAAATTATGAGTAACCATAGTTTCCAAATTAAACCCTAAATTATAACCTACGCAAATTATGAGTAACCATAGTTTCCGAATTTAAACCTAAATTATGACCTACCCAAATTATGAGTATCCATAGTTTCCGAATTTAAACCTAAATTATGACCTACCCAAATTATGAGTAATCATAGTTTCCGAATTTAAACCTAAATTATGAACTACCCAAATTATGAGTAACCATAGTTTCCGAACTTAAACCTAAATTATGACCTACCCAAATTATGAGTAATCATAGTGTCCGAATTTAAACCTAAATTACGACCTACCCAAATTATGAGTAACCATAGTTTCCGAATTTAAACCTAAATTATGACCTACCCAAATTATGAGTATCCATAGTTTCCGAATTTAAACCTAAATTATGACCTACCCAAATTATGAGTAATCATAGTTTCCGAATTTAAACCTAAATTATGAACTACCCAAATTATGAGTAACCATAGTTTCCGAACTTAAACCTAAATTATGACCTACCCAAATTATGAGTAATCATAGTGTCCGAATTTAAACCTAAATTACGACCTACCCAAATTATGAGTAACCATAGTTTCCGAATTTAAACCTAAATTATGACTTACGTCGAATATGAAAAAGCAAAGGTGCGCAAGACCGGAGACTTGGAAGGGTGGGTCGACATTTTCGCCCCCCTTTTCTAGTATTGGAGTCTTCGTGCTTTATTCCGAGAGGTATCTTGGGAGGTTCGTTTCGAGCGCGTAGGAACGAGAAGTGGTATCGATTATTGCGCAAGTTCGTTAAAAATAGTTTGCCCCCGACAACAACAAACTCCGCGGGACATAATTTGTTCGCAGCTCCGCAGAACTCGAGGGACGGATATTGAACTGGCAGGCTATTGATAAATCATTGGTAGGCTTGTTACGCTACCTAGTGGTGGGAGTCTCAAACTGAGTGTGAAATAATTCGGATCCGTTAATCATCCCTAAATATTAATCAAACTTAAGATTTATTATCGAAAGCGTCACTATTTATGAGCTATGAAAATTATTTGTTGTAATATGCGATATATATTTTAAATTATGACTTACGGAAATTATTGGTTAAAAAAATTGTTATCCATGTATACTAAATTGCGATTTTATGAAAATTACTAAATCAATTTTAGTAATAAAGCTTAATAATAATAATCATTTAGGCTAATACCCTAGGGTTCACCTATGGTAGATTTGAACTAAATTTAAAAAAATAACTGTACAATTTAATATAATTTTTATAATATTATAAATTATACGATTTATTTTTATAATATTATAAATTAGTCGATTTACTTTTTATAATATTATAAATTAGTCGATTTACTTTTTACAATATTTTAAATTAGTCGATTTTTATGATAATTTTCGAATACAGAAACTCTATTATAACATTTCTCAAAGGGTATATGACAGAATGGAACATTTGTGCCACCGTGTTAGAAGACGATTTTTCGATTCAAACTTCACCCCCTTTAAAGTAATTGATTTTTCCCAATTTATTTTTAAAAATAAATCATTGCTCGGGGTAGCAGACTATTTTTCTGTGTAGAATATACCCTCTTTGAACTAAATGACTTTTTTTTGGGCCCAAAAGTCACTTGCAAACGAAGATACTTGACCTTTGCTCTGAAGTGCTCTCTTTCTCGGACTTTTTTTTATCGTTCCCACTTTTCGTCTTTTCGCCAAAGCCGTTTTCGGAGATAAATAGGCATCGTTAATTTCTCAGACTGGGAGCAGAAGGCCATAGTTGTCTGCTGCCGTGAAACCCGTTCATCTGTTTCTGGCAGCAAACGTGAAAGGCTTTAAACGAGTTAGCTTCGACGCCGATCACCTTTAGTTCGAAAACTATTGCTTACAAATAACAAAAGAAGTTTTGACAACGGATAATTTATAAACTTTAAAGTTCGTATGGCGTTAAAATAGCCTTAAGGACGGGGCTCGAGCTAAATTTAAAGCGAGGAACGTATCAAAGCAATTGAGAACAAATAAACGTTGTGGGCGGAGCCTATTGGACCCATATGTCGTAGTCGGTGATACGATATCCCAGGTGCACGGGTATATCAAATCCGGACACTATTTATTTAAAGGGGAACGGCCAAGCTTTTCCAAATATGGCCTTATTTCCGTATCAAAAGATTAACAAGACGTTCAATATACTAACACGTACCTTTCCCGAAATTTCTTTATTTTATTAGAAATTAACCACTCAATATTTTTTGATGCGATTTTCGCCTTAAATTTTAGTTTTTAATGGGCTATAGGGCTATCTAACTGGTTAAAGCTTGACAGTTCTCCTTTAATATAATTTTAGAATTTTTTTCATATTGAATTTTAGTAAATTTACAATTCAAAATTATAGCAATAACATAATTTAAATAAATTATTTTATAATTTTTTAAATAATTAATTTTAATAAATTTACAGTTCAAAATTATAGCAGTAACATAAATCCAATAAATGATTTTATAATTTTCAATAATCAATTTGAAGAAAAAAACAATTAAAATTATAGCAGTAACATAAATCCAATAAATTATTTTATAATTTTCAATAATCAATTTGAAGAAAAAACAATTAAAATTATAGCAGTAACATAAATCCAATAAATAATTTTATAATTTTTTAAAAAACAATTTGAAAAAAATTTACAATTAAAATTATAGCAGTAACATAAATCAAATAAATGATTTTATAATTTTCAATAATCAATTTGAAGAAAAAAAACAATTAAAATTATAGCAGTAACATAAATCCAATAAATTATTTTATAATTTTCAATAATCAATTTGAAGAAAAAAAAACAATTAAAATTATAGCAGTAACATAAATCCAATAAATTATTTTATAATTTTTTAAAAAACAATTTGAAAAAATTTACAATTAAAATTATAGCAGTAACATAAATCAAATAAATGATTTTATAATTTTCAATAATCAATTTGAAGAAAAAAAACAATTAAAATTATAGCAGTAACATAAATCCAATAAATTATTTTATAATTTTCAATAATCAATTTGAAGAAAAATAAAACAATTAAAATTATAGCAGTAACATAAATCCAATAAATTATTTTATAATTTTTTAAAAAACAATTTGAAAAAATTTACAATTAAAATTATAGCAGTAACATAAATCAAATAAATAATTTTATAATTTTTTTAATAATCAATTTGAATAAGTTTACAATTAAAATTACAGCAGTAACATAACACAAATAAATTATTATTATATATTATATTACCAATATTTATTTTTTAAATTAAACGTTTTAGCTTTTGCAATTATTTAATTTAAATATATAATAATAATAATAATAATAATAATAATAAAAAAATGTAAATAAAAAGTTACAATAAAAAAAAATAATAATAATAATAATAATGTTTATTATTTCAACAACATATTTAAGATATGTATTCAATATTTAAAATTTAAAAAACACTTTTCTAATTGCATTTCAATCAATAGAGGGAGCCACGAAATGTAGGCTAAGCCTGAAAAATTATGTACACCCAATGCTACGTTTGTTTGTACTCAGTTATCTCGGTTTGTTCAGGGCCGCCTTATCCATAAGGCAGACTAGGCAAAGTGCCTAGGGCCTACGAAACTTTTAGGAGATATTAGGGCCTACGATTCCATATAATAGGGCCTACGAAGGTCCGAAAAGTCGCTAAATGAGATTTTTTTTTGCCGAAGGCCTACGGAAAGGTTAAAACGGCCCTGGATTTGTTCTTGATAAAAGATGTGTTTAAAGGGGCTATACACATATCATACAACTTTTTAATTATCTTATCTACCAGATAATACATTTCTATCTCCTAACTCGGCTTATTTACTTTTCAGGCAAAGGCTTAGTGGAAAACGTTGTAATATCTCAGAAGCTATTTCTAAGATGAAATTTTTTTTTAAAGAAATCTTGAAATCAAATTGATAATCCCGAAAACTCAAAATCAGCCAGAAAAACAGGAAATAAAATCGAAAACCTAATTTAAAATTTGAAAATTAGTTTAATTATTTAATATCCCGTACATAAATTTGAAATTGAGCCATCAAATGACATCGAGACCTGGACTTTAAGCGAAAGTAGTCTACTGCCACAATTAGGTGAACTGGAATATATTGTAGCATTCTTTAAAGATTAAATAGGGTGAAGAAGTAGCCAGGGTAGCCGTTAATAAGCTTCCGCT
The DNA here is from genome assembly GCF_980474605.1 of Leiobunum rupestre. Lineage (NCBI taxonomy): Eukaryota > Metazoa > Arthropoda > Arachnida > Opiliones > Sclerosomatidae > Leiobunum > Leiobunum rupestre. The sequence continues at coordinate 11,020,989 of NC_143394.1, forward strand.
ATTTTACACGGTACTCGACAACGACAAGGCTTAGGTAATTAGCGAAGAATAGGCTAAGTTTTAAACCCTTCTGAATTGTTTATGCTCGCCGTCGGTGTCGCTGCGGATGCTTAGGGCTAGGGTGACCCCCCCCCCTCCATCGGCGTCTTAATTAAGGAGTAATTAGGCTTAACTGTCTGTCCCCTGTTTGCGCCTCGTCGCGTTTTTATCGCGTCTGGTACGTCACGCAATGGTTCATCAAACTGCGGCGGGTAATTGGAACGTTCCATCAACTACCAGGAAAAAACAGGTCAAGGCAAGACGATGCGGAAAACAAGGTATCATCAATTCAATGTATTCGGAAAATTCGTCGCAGTTTAGTTCGTTTTATGAGAATGAAATAGATGCTCGGACCAAAATTGATCTTGGGGTAAAATGACGTATGGCTACTGCTAAAGGAACGCGTAAAACGTTGTAATATTACCTTTAGAACCAGCCATTGAAAACAATTTTAATGCTAGTTTATTCTAGGAGGATGGAAATTATGGAGTAGACTGGGTAGGCAGGCTTGGCAACGTTAAACCATTGAACTTAATACAATATAGACATCTAGCGGAAATAAGTCGCAAGATGACTTGGCCCTTGAATTTGTACAAAAATGTCTAAAGATAATTAAATAATTTGAAAATAAATAATTAAATAATTTGAAAATAAATAATTAAATAATTTGAAAATAAATAATTAAATAATTTGAAAATAAATAATTAAATAATTTGAAAATAAATAATTAAATAATTTGAAAATAAATAATTAAATAATTTGAAAATAAATAATTAAATAATTTGAAAATAAATAATTAAATAATTTGAAAATAAATAACTAAATAATTTGAAAATAAATAATTAAATAATTTGAAAATAAATAATTAAATAATTTGAAAATAAATAATTAAATAATTTGAAAATAAATAATTAAATAATTTGAAAATAAATAATTAAATAATTTGAAAAATTTGAAAATAGTTTGAACTTAAGACAATATTTTCGTCTGCTATAGTTGTTGCTGCACGTGTTTTTATAGTTTTTACAATGAAACAAGAATCTATTTAATTTTCCAAGAACACAACTATACTGTTTTTTACAAAAGTAAAAAAAGAGACAAATAAGGGTAAATATATATTGTAATTAGATATTACCAAAAGTGACATAATAACCAAAAGTGTGTCAATCGGGCCTTTTCTTAATGAATGCTACGAGCGAAATACAAAATGGGAGGGGAGAAGGGAAAGTATGCCTTGGGGAGGGAAGGAAGTTAAAACGATAAATAACGCCTCCTAGTGACGAACGGAAGAACTAAGTAGCACTGGTCAAAGTTAGTGTATTTTTTGATTTTTCGTCGTTCTGTGGAGACGCTATCGCCATCCATCTGCGATATAATACCATAGCCTAAAAAAGATCCAGAATGGCGACCATAATCCATAAATAGTCTTTTATGTGGTCGATCTCGAGTCGAGCATTCATTAAACCTTTAGCATACGAAAGTACAGGGATTGTCATTTGTCACACTTTTGGTAATTATGTCACTTTTGATATTACAATATTTTGCTACTAAAACCAAAAATCAGCTTCCTTTACTTATCAGTTTCCATTACTAAACCAAAGAGAAACCCGTTACTACTTCTTATTTCGACGAAATTATACGTACACGTATATATATTAATCTAGTAACACTGCCTGCCGTAAGATGGCGCTACAGGCTTAAGTTAAAGTTTTAGCTCGAGCTACGTTACCGTTTTGCCATTGATGAAGTATCGTCCAATGGTCCAATCACTAATTTATTCTTCGTGTATCCTGGATTATATTAAAAGCTTTACGAGCGAATGGTTGAACCTTCATAACTCAACGCGGAACCCTCATGGCGTTGTTTCGTGAACTATCTCTCCAACGATTTGGAAATTGTAACTGCGATCCTACGATGGCAGAAATCGGTTAAAAACTAGCTATTTGGGGTATTATAGCTATCGCTTTAGCAGCTTAAAGGTTATCAACAGCGTTAATTAATAAAACGATTACACCGTCAGTAATTAGCGTAGATTCGGCTCTAAATACTTATTGAGCCGGAAAATTGAGTAACTGATATCCGGTTCTGTTGAAAATTAAAGGGGAACGGCCAAGCTTTTCCAAATATGGCCTTATTTCCGTATCAAAAGATTAACAAGACGTTCAATATACTAACACGTACCTTTTTTGTCTTGAAAAATAGCTTTTGGCCCAAAAAAGTTGAAACGAAAAATAACGCCAGGTGTTTGGGTTTGAATTTTCGCCGCCATCTTAGGGGCTGCCGCCAGCGCGCAGCGCCCCTAACCCCGTATGAGCGATTTGCGAACTATCCTAACTTTTAAAATCGCGCAATTTAGGCTTAGGTGTCTTATAACTGGAACGCGCCGCGCGTGCAAAACATATTTTTCGCGTCTTCAGCAGCGCGCGCTTTTACGTTGTTTTTCTGTCTCACCGACTTCTCACCAGGTGTCACGGCGGACGCGCGCTTTTCGATTTCCCGAAATTTTTTTATTTTATTAAAAATTAACCACTCAATATTTTTTGATGTGGTTTTCACCATAAATTTTAGTTTTTAATGGGCTATAGGGCTATCTAACTGGTTAAAGCTTGACCGTTTTCCTTTAATGAAATTATATTTTAGCTTTCGAAGCTCATTTAATATGAAATTAGGCTAAAATTGGGTACCACTGGAATATTTATCTTACAAAATTAGGTTAAATTGGTTTCTGGAATTCAGCTTAAATTAAGTTATATACAGATACATATCGGGTGAAAAATGTCAAATTAAAATTCAATTAAATACTACAAGGATGTATCTCTTTTAAAATTAAGCTACATTTAGTACTGGTGAAATATAACTTCGTTTGGTCGAGCAATCCTCCGATTGGTTTTGGTAAAATTGAAATTGAAAACTAATCTAAATAACTATAATCCGGAAATATCTTACATATTATAGCTAAATAATTTGGACCACTTGCAAAATGTAATAACGAATCTCTTGGGGGTCCAAAATTATTGTTCTACGGACACGTTTGACCTCTCAAATCGAACCCCGGTAAAGAAATGAAATACCGTAAGGAACTTCCACCGAACTACGGAATACCCTTAATTACTTTCTTAATTAATTTTCTTCTACAAGATGAGATGAGCTGGAAGAATTTTGGCGAGAACAATCCTAATTAGTGCCAGGCGTAAATCACGATTTGATTGTGAATTCGTCTCGCGTTTTATTTGTCACCTCGACGACTTATCGCGGCAGGTGCCATTTATTTAGAAGCGCGCTCTTCCAACCTTGACCCGTCTCTCTAATTTTGGAAGCTCATTCTTCCTTTATTCTTATCGCGGAGTATATACATAGGGTTCCTTGGAATGTCTTCAAACGGAGGGAGATATTTCGCGCGCTGAATATGAGAATGGCTCGCTAGTTGATGGCCGTAAAATAGAAGCTTGGTTGCAGGGCTCTATTCTTACGGGGTTCGCAAAAACTCCGAGATGGACGAGCCTTCAGACAAGAACTTGGCCATTAAAACTAGGGGCTTCTTTTTATAAGAAAGCGTTTATATTTATAGAAATACGGAGCTGTATATATATAAATATAAGCTCTACGCTTATAAATCAACTTGATCGTGATCAAGTACGCTCCGAATTAAGTCGTAATTGCGTCGAAAGTTTGAATCTAAATTAAGGAACGGCCGGGATAATCTTATACACAGGGTGTTCTTTGAAGAACTTCGCGTAGAGCTCGGCGTTTGGATAAAAAAAAAACCACTTATTTTATTTTTATCCATAACCTACAATTATCCGAAAATATAAATTATTTTTTGCATGTTAAATCGTTGTTTATCCATGGATAATATCCGAGGGGTCGGACATTTACCAAAATCCCGTACACTTTGTCTAAAATCGCCAAATCTTTTAACTCTCTCTATGGTAAATTAACATTGAAATCCCAAAATCACTTCAAAAATATTAATAAAATCGCCAAAATCTCTACTTAATCCCGAAATCCCGTACAAAATAATGGCAAGTGTCCGACCCATCGATAATATCCATAAATAAACAGTTAACTAAAATATTTACGATTAATAAAAATTTTGTCGGTTAATTTATCTGTTACACAGAGCTCTAACTTCGCGTAAGTTACCGGTAATAACATAACCTATTTATTTTACATCGAACAGAGCTAAAAAAGACGAATTGCAGTAAAATGTATAAATATTCTTACCGGGAAAACAATGGGGAAAAAAAGTATAATATTTTTTTACTTTTACCAAAACAGTTCTCGAATTGAGTTGCTTAAAACAAGTTGTGATTTATATATGTCCAAACCATAAATTAAAAGTTCCCCGAATTTGCGCTTTAACCAGTAAAAAAAAAGGTACTTACATTGTTACAAAAATAACTGCACTAGAATAAAATAAACCCGTTGGAAAATCCTAAAAGCGTGTAGAATTAATATTGAAATTTTTGTACAATCGAAAAGAATGACATGCGAATTATTATTTTTTTTGGGCATTTCAACCTAATTGGTTATAACTTTTTATAACCAATTAGGTTGAAATACCCAAAAAAATGAGTCCAATATCAGTCAAAACTTTATTTCTATTATAGCACCTCTTTTGTCCAACTGAGTTTGGCAAATACATTAGAACATAAGTTTGAAATAACATTTAACATATAGTGTGTCAGTTCCTTATCTTTCGCGTGTGAAATGTTTACTGAGAGCCATTTCTAAAATGACCACACATTTTTGCAGGACTTCAGACTAACTCATTAAGCCTAATACACTCTCGTCGTCATAGTGAGCGCGTGTATGGACCAGTGCTGAGAAGAACGACCGGCGTGCGATAATTTGTTTTTTAAGTCACGTGGTTTTCTCGTCAGACAATTCTACATCACGCAACACATAGCTACAAATAATTATTTCGGCTATATGACACTCTTCCGGGACATAATAGGCGTTTCTATAAAATAAGGGAGGTCATGTGACAATGTTTGGCTACGTCACTAAGCCGTAACTCTTGAAGGTAGAGAGCACGCGCTGCAGTCGCGAGACCCTTCGGAATCTGAAACCCGCGTGAAAACGTCACGTGCAAGTAAAGCACGTAAATAACTTGCCCTCGTGACGCGCATTAAAACATTTTATATTTTTAATTTTTATTGTGTTATTTTATAGAAACACCTATTATAGACTTATACCCCAAGTGTAGAATATTGTTACAATAGTGTGACAATTCCTATTCTTCACATGCAAATGTTTTACTGAGAGCTATTCACAAGACAGACTGCATTACGGGCTTTGTCACTGTTTTGCGTCCACTTGCTAACGCGTCACACGTAGTCTTTGACAGCGCCTCGCTAGGGGGAGATTTTCTTCTTATGATGACGTCTCGCCGTTACTAGCTTTCAGTAAAATATTCACCAAAGTGCAAACTTATGGAACATTATTATAGACTTATACTTTTACCAATAACTTCGCTCCTGTCAACAGGTCTCAAAACACCCTGTACTTTGCGACAAAGCGTATGCAAAGCATTACGGGCAATCGCAGTTTAATCGCCCTTACGTCGGTTGTTTATCTCAGTCATTTATTTCCTTTTGTTCCTGGCACAGTGTCTATTTATAGCGACGCAGAAATTCTCAGCTTGTCTCGCGACTGGCACGCTCGAAACTCTCCTAAAAGTCGTTCTATACGCTAATAATACTCTTCTCTCGTTGTTTCCGCGAAACAAACTTGTCTATTACGTGTACGGGGATTACAGTGGTCCTAGACCGCTAATAAATAGGCCCACTGGCCCCATTTGGTTCCTGATTTACTGTTTCTTGCCTCTATTACTCGGGTTATTTCGTTGTTTCGCTTTATGTTTCCTGGAATGCACTGCTTTGGATCCGCGTCGAAAGCCGCTGTCCCAAACTCGGGCAACAAACTAAATTATTTCAACGCGTTGTTGTTTTGAAATTTAGTTATAATATTTCAAAATCTGCTTTACAGATTGTGATGAAACTCGTCACGAATAGACTAGGTTCTAGATAGAATCTTTTTATAAAAATCCATATCCGTTAGTACGGTAGTTCGGCCGCTAGGGGTTGTAGAAATTAAATTTATCTCGGACTTAAATTTTCACCATTTCATTCATATCGAAATATTTCCAAATCTGCTTTACACATTGTGATGAAATTCGTCATGGGTCAACTAGGGTTTAGATAAAAGCAATTGGGAAACTCCATATCAGCTAGTACCATAGTTTGGGCTCTGGGGGTCATCGAATTTCAATTTGTCGACTAAAAATATTTAAAACAAAATCGCTTTTCAGATTGTGATGAAACTCGTCATTGATATGAAAATATTTCAGAATCTGCTTTACAGATTCTAATGAAACTCTTCGTGGATAAACTAGGGTCTAGATAGAAGCATTGTGGAAAACGCCACATCATTTAGTACGGTCGTTTGGCCGCTAGGGGTTGGCGAGTTTCAATTAGTCCACTTCAAATTTCGTTCTTTCATTTATATAGAAATATTCCAAAATCTGATTTACAGATTGTGATAAAACTCGTCATGAATCAAGATAGAAAAATTTCATATTAATTAGCAATAGTTTGATCGCAACGCCCTTTCATTTATATCGAAATATTTAAAAATCTGCTTTACAGATTGTGATGAAACTCTTCAGGGGTCAACTACATTCTATATACAAACTATATAGAAAAAGCTATATCATTTAGTACGGTTAGGCCGATAGTGGTTTTCGAGTTCCAATTCGTCGATTTTCGCAATTATTCAAATATTCCAAAAACCACCTTTCAGACGGAATGTTTGGAGAAAAACACTAATAATTAGCACGGAACTTTGGACTCTAGAAGGTACTTTGTGATCAACGCGCTGCAACTTCTAAATATTCGTTTCATTAGATTATCCCTGACTTTTTATATACATATATATTTTACTTTTATCAGTAGTTAATAAATTTAAATGAACTTGTATTTCAGTAAAAAGGTTATTGCAATGTTGATAAAATTAGCCAAACTTTCAAGAAATAAATGATAATCATAGAATTTGTCATAGAGTAAAATTACCTTCAACAAGTGTCAATATAAAATTGAATTCCCTGACTTTTCCCTGAATTTTTACAAATTCTTAAAATTCCCTGAATTTTTACAAATTCTTAAAATTCCCTGACTTATTTTTAAATTCCCTGATTTTTCCCTGACGTGTGGCAACCCTGTTACATTCCGGGCTCATTTTATTAATTCATAAATTAAAATCCGCGTTTAACTATGAAGAAATTAAGTTTTAGACCAAAGCTTTGTGAAATTGCACGGCAATTAGTGCTGTAGTTTATTCACTAGGGGTCGCTTTACCTATTGCGAAGAAATCAATAATTTAAATTATTTTTAGGTTCATTTCATTTTTAAAATTTTAAGTTAATCAAAGTTTCATTCATTTTAATTTAAGTTAGCAAAATATTAATTCAATTGCATAAAAGTGTACACAGCCCGAATGGAAATTAAACCTTTTATTATTTAATACTCGGCGCTAATTAAATTTTAGCATTCCCTGTTCGGTCACTTGAAAGATTGGAAGAAAGCAAAGTCAATATTTTGCCATAAACTGGCCGTCCGAATTACCTCCACTAAAACTTCCAAGTTAAGGAAGCCAGTATATTTATAATTGAAATATAATCTGGCCCACTTTGAAATTTTGAAGTCTGCCTTAAACGTAATTTCAGTTTCATAGAGTCTCGCTAAGCCTTTGAACTTTCATTCCGTTTTAAATTAATGGATGGAATTCTAAACTATTCGAATAAGCTTACGTTTGTAGCATAATCAAGAATTCTGAGACAAATATTTTTAATTCTTTCGTTAGCGAGAAAATTTATCGTTCCGTTTATAACGAGTACGTAGTTTCAGCCGGCAGTAGCGACACACGACGTTGAAAAATCAAACCAATTTTTATCCATTTATTTATTGAATTGGTCAGTCACAACAACCTGGATTTCTACTATAATCTAATGATTAAATCTAGAGTATATTTATTTAAACTTAAAAGAGGACTCTGTTGTGACGAACTACGGGCACCATGGTCTAGTTTTAGTTATAGGAAAATAAAGAAAAAATGGTAAATTGTAGGAAAATAAAGGAAAAATGGTTAAATTATAGGAAAATAAAGGAAAGCATTGAAGTAAAGGAAGAATGGAGGGGTATATTTAATTTACTTCATATTGAAAGAGGTAGTTTTGAAGTCAAAAAGTATTCTAAAATATTACAATATTCATTTAAATCAAAACTGCATAGTCAGGTTTAAATAATAAAACTATCCCGTTAAAAACGAAATAATAAAAATGAAACTTGTCGAAAATGGAAGCCTATACTTAAGAGGGATTATAGGATTCTGTTTATAAAAATGAAAACCACTAGTGCGCAGTTGGCCGTGATGCGTTTCGCGGCTTGATTCAATTTTAAGCCTTTTTTGGTATTTTTTATTCCTGTTACTTCGGATCATTTACTTTCGTTTAGAGCGGCGTTAAATATATTTCTTCCATCTCCGATTCCCCTGCCCGCATTTAGGGCTGTCTTGAGAACCGTTCACGACAAAGGGATCTTCAATTTTAACAAGCGATGCAAACGGAGGCTCAAAGAAGACCAAAAAACCGCCAAAGTATTGATTTTCTTTGTCTTTCCCCTCCAGAGCGATAAACAAGCTGGCCGAGCACAAAACGGCTCAAGATCTACTCCTTTTCAAAATTTGGGGGTGGAGCTTATTTCAAGGATCGATCTATTCGCCATCTGTCGGACCATATTGCTAATATCAAGAACTAATTTATGTATACATAAATTAGTTCTTGCTAATATACAATATTTACAAACATTATATACTTAGGGAGAATGACAATATTTATAAACATTATCAAGATTGTATTTATATATACTTAGGGAGAATGACTTGGTTCAGTGGCGTAAGTAGAGGGGGAAGGCGGGATTATTAAAAGTTTATACAGTAATCCATACCTCTACTTGGAATGCTTATCCTGGCTTATCGCGAATGGTAAGATCACTCTGACGGCTTTGGACCCGCCTACGAGATATAAAATCCCCTCTGCACGTGCTCCCCTCTCACGTTGTTGTTTGTTCAGTTAACATAGTGACGTCACAAAAACCGTCAGCCACGTCGAGACGAAAATCTGCCGCGATAAGCATTCCGAGTAGAGGTATGGATTCCTGGTTTATAATATAAAAGCTTCCTATATGCTAGAATCGCACATAGGCTGCGCGTTAACAGCGATTTCTCCCAAGACGTCGTAGTCGCCATCTGACGGCGAAAAATCGAAATATGATCTTGCCTGTGAAATACGGTTTCGTTTCAACGACGGGATCGAAGCTCGTTAAGCCTAAATTCCAAAACAAGCGTCGTTAGGGCTAGTTCCGCTCAACGTGCTAACTTCGCGCGCTTCTGTCCATCTCGTATCCATGGAAGTTGAAGAAGCTAAAAATATTGAGCAAAAAATCTCCGGAGGGAGTCACGTATACCGGTTCTGATTATTGATGGCGGATTCAAACTTATAGGGAGCTGGTATACTATTAACTTATGATATTGTAATAACGCTGTCTCTTAATTGATGTCTTCATTTCAGTTTATAAAACAAACTATTAATTAGTAAAAATAATAATAGCACAATACTGTGTTAAAGCAACTGTCGGCTCTATCATTGCCACCTGTATTATGAAAAGGCCCCTGTTATTAGAGATGGCCATGAATCTATCCGAATCTTCGAAAAAAATGACTTTCGTGGAGAGCGTGGAGCCATCTATTAATGGGAACGGAAGCTAAAATTCAAAATAGCGAAACAATAACGTCGACAGAGAACCATTATAGAGTATTATATTTAGGTCACTTTTACTCTACTTAGTGAACTTTTACCTAAATTATATATTATAAAATATATTGTAAACAATTACTATAATTGAAGTTATTGACCAATTTACAAACGAGCCAATCAACGCGAACCATACTTTTATGTCCCGCCTTTTGAGTCAAAATGTAGCTTCAGCATCTTGTTTTGATTTCGACGCTAGCGACATCTGTTGAAAAAAGAGCTACTTCACCAAGAGCCGACACTTGCTTTAAATAAAGGAAACTTTCAAACAAATCGTACCGTAATTCCATACGAATTCGATTCGATCTGTGAATGTAACTAAACGTACAGACTTAACTTTTAAGCCATTCTTTCAAAATATCTAGAGCAAATCTACGTTTGTGTTGCGTCCCAGCTTCACTACGGAGTCACCAATGTATAAGTTTCTCCGAATCTCGTAAACAGAGTGCGGGCTAAACGTTTTATATTTAAAAAAATCCAAAAGGTCGGTTCTTTGTTCGTTTTATAACTCGGTAACTTGATAATGGACAAACCTTGCCAAGTCTGCGAAAGCGGAAAATAAAACTTCCAGGAAAAGAAGTTTTGCTTAAAAAATAAAAATATATTTTTTTCTTCAACTTACGTGAATTTTAAAACTTTACTCGTGGGGCAAGCTATAGTTGGTAAAGCTCCAAGTTTATATAAATATCAAATCTACCGTGTTTACTCTAAAGAAAGTAAAAATATCTTCAACTTTGTTGAAAATGTTTTTACTACATCTGGATATCCAATATTTTTACTGTATTACATTCCTCTAACATTATAAACGAGAACTACCAGTAGACTGCGAATACGATTTTGTGTTTGGTGTTTTGTAATTAATCGCTAGATTTCTCCAAAAAGACTCCAATTTTAGAAATCAATCAATTTATGTCTACATTTCTTTACTGTGTAGTTTTTGGTGTAATGCTGTAATTTATATTTTTAAAAAGTAACAACACATTTATGTGTAGTAATAGGGGTTTCTAAAATATATTCTTTTTTACAAAATAGATTGTTTGGTATAAAATATACTTTTGAAATAAAGTCTAAGATCAAAGTGTAGTATTTTTCGCATCAGCTGTTAAACACCTCACCACGCTCACCGTTAAACACGAATCTAATAGGCACTTCAATAAATGCCGCTCTATTTTTCTTTCCTCTGTAACGCGCATGGACACGACTCACTGAATAAAATAGTCACGTGTTTTTGTTATTTTTATTTAAGCTAAAGTTGGCGCGAATTTTTGCTATCAGGTGGAGCGGGCGAAATTGAACGAGCCCTTCTGTATTGAAATATTAAGCAGCGCGCGCTTTAAAATATAACTCTTTTACAAGTATGTCCTGGCTCTCAGTATAACTACTTCTAGGCGACTCGCTGAACAGGTTTTATTTAAGCGTCTAAACTTTAGTAAGTTTACGTGGCTTAAAAACGTTAAAAACATCTTAAGCGTAATAATTTTTTTATATATTGGAAGAAATGTTCAAATGTTGTATCTCCGAATTATTTCGGGTGTAGGAGAACCAGTGTAACACTAGTGCCCCAACGTTCAAAAATATAGATACTATCTCGCCACTGGTTCGATGTCGTTTTACATTATAGCCGAAAGTGTAGCACTAGTGTATTGGTTTTTATCGTTAACCGCTCCCTGACTATATCCCTGTTGGAACATTTACAGACAGACGTTTTAGGTTAAAAATAGCCCACATTGCTATTAAAATATTAAAGCTACAACCACCGCAACATCACCCACGAATCCAATTTCAACGCCGATAAGAGCCTTTAAATGTTAGACTAAAAAAAGGGATTTCCAAATTTAAAATTCATTGTTTTCTCCGAACCCGGTTGGGCCCGACAACACATACAAATAAATCTGATGTATTTACTTTAGACTATAGTATTGGGCGAACACAGTTTTTTGCTCCGAACGAATTGGAAATCGAAAGGTACATTAATAGGGTATTGATTAATCCGTCGTTTGAATTATGTATTAGTTTTATAAGGTCAAATACGGTTTGTCTAGTGCGTTGCCGAAAATTTAGAGTATCAAGCTTGTTTTCCACTAGCGCGCGTCATAATGTTATTTTCTTTACGCGCGTAAAAACGTTTGAACGTTTCAAAGCTGAGAAACGCGTCGTTGCGCGCGCTAGTGGAAAACAAGCTTCACGCGCTAGAAATGAACGTTGTTCGTTACTATTGTCAAAGGCTAGAGGACCCTCCTACTCTCAGGGTTTTAATCTCAGGAAACATTTATTTCTGGTACCCGCATCAAAAATGGAAATGTTAGGGCGTATGTTTATGAATTTGGGGAAGTTTCCTTATTATCTTAGTGGATTCAGAATTTAATTTAAACCTATACGTCTGTAATATCATATTTTCATCAAGATTTGTAACAGAACGTGAAATTTCTGTTATTGTTTAATTTTTTAGTAAGTGGTTGATTCAGATTTCAATCATAATCAGATTAGAGACAAATAATTTCCTGGTTTAGTAAGTTTTTGACAATTTCGATCTTATTAAAATTCTACACAAATCATTTCTGGGAATTAGTAAATTTTTGTGTCAATTTCGATTTTATTCAGTTTCGAGACTGTTCGAATTTGAACACCTCGTCGTCGACTCTTTTCAATTTCGAGACTGTTCGAATTTGAACACCTCGTCGTCGACTCTTTTCAGTTTCGAGACTGTTCGAATTTGAACACCTCGTCGTCGACTCTTTTCAGTTTCGAGAAAAATCCATTATTAACTAAAACCTTACGAATGTTTGAAAAAATTCGATCCTACGAAAATTCGATACTGTTCAGCATCCCTATTTAAATAATCAAAGGCATTCTAAAATCTTCAGATTCGAGAAAAATAATTTTCCAGCTTAGTAAATTTATGATCAAATTCGGGATTCAGATTCGAGAAAAATAATTTTCCAGCTTAGTAAATTTTTGATCGAATACGGGATTCAGATTCGAAGGAAAACATTTTCGAGTTCAGTAAATTTATGATCAAATTCGGGATTCAGATTCCAGATAAATCATTTTCGAGCTTAGGAAATTTATGACCGGATTCAGATTCGAAGGAAATCATTTTCGAGCTCAGTAAATTTATGATCAAATTGAGAATTCCGATTAGAGACTATTCTGGAACAAAAATTAAATTGATTTAAAAATTGCAAGCAACGTTTGACTCTTTACAAGGGTAAATTAATAATATTTTCATCTTAAAAATTTATTTGCTTGGTTTTGGGGGCTATTTTCAAAATCCCTGACGTTTCCCTCACTTTTTTGGGGCCCTTTTCAAAATCTCGAACTTTTTCAGACTTTTGTGGGGCCATTTTCAAAATCTCGAACTTTTCAGGACTTTTGTGGGGCCCTTTTCAAAATCCCTGACGTTTCCCTGACTTTTTTGGGACATTTTCAAAATCCCGGACTTTTTGAGACCGTTTTCAATATCCCGGACTTTTCCCTGAATTTATGGGACCATTTTCAAAATCCTTGACTTTTCCCTGACTTTATGGGACCATTTTCAAAATCCCTGACGTTTCCCTGACTTTTTTTTGGGCCATTTTCAAAATCCCGGACTTTTTGAGACGATTTTCAATATCCCGGACTTTTCTCTGAAATGATTAGGCTATTTTCAAAATCCCTGACTTTCCCTAACTTTATAGGGACATTTTCAAAATCCCTGACGTTTCTCTGACTTTTTTGGGGCTATTTTCAAAATCTCTACCTTTTCCCTGACTTTATGGGGCCATTTTCAAAATACCTGACTTTTTAAGACCATTTTCAATATCCTGTGACACTTTTTAAATGAGATGGTTAATTAAGGTACTTGGTTCGTTATGTCTAGGGGATTATTTAGTAATTAAGATTAAAAGTGTCAACATTTGAATTAATAATATTTAATAAAGTAATCACAGCGGATTAAAATCGATCAAATAAGTTTATTTTAAGAACAGGGTTTATGTCGCACAAAAACATTATATAATAAAACAAGGGGTTTGATTTGGCTCTCTGGTTACCCAACGTAATAAAGTTTTTATACTTAAGCTTCCTGAAGATCTTGATACTGTCCAGGGTTCAAAGAAGATTTGAAGAAGTCTTGCCTCGCGCGACGACTTGGCCGAATAATGTTGTGCACAGGGTGACACTGCGTACTGCGCGGAACATAATTTTAGTTCGCGGTAAAAACAAGGTTCTTGACCGGTTCAAAGAGGAGGGTCGTCGGAACCCGCGGTTTACTTTGTCGTCGCAGGTTTCAGCTTCATCGCTGGAACGGGTGTTCTCATCAGGATACGGAGTCTCTACTCGAATAATCCCTCTCCCACGTGTGTCCGGCTTTTTAATCCTTCTGGACAATGGTCGAGAGGAACTGTCTACGGGGTTTTAAAATGTGCTTCCATGGAGGGAAATTACTTCGCGCACTGCGGTAGCTATCAGCACGAGTTGGGCAATTCCAGAGAGCCGAAAACGGATATTGGGTAAAACCAGAGGGGTAGAGCCATGTCACCAAATTGAAAAGGGGACGTTCATAAATTTAAAAGGTAGCCATATTTTAGGGGAGATGCCAAATATTAATTAACGTTACAATCCCTGACTTTTCCCCGAATTTTTTGGGGCTATTTTCAACTTTTCCCTGACTTTATGGGGCCATTTTCAAAATACCTGACTTTTCCCTGACTTTATGGGGCCATTTTCAAAATACCTGACTTTTCCCGGACTTTATGGGGCCATTTTCAAAATACCTGACTTTTCCCGGACTTTATGGGGCCATTTTCAAAATACCTGACTTTTCCCGGACTTTATGGGGCCATTTTCAAAATACCTGACTTTTCCCTGACTTTATGGGGCCATTTTCAAAATACCTGACTTTTCCCTGACTTTATGGGGCCATTTTCAAAATACCTGACTTTTCCCTGACTTTATGGGGCCATTTTCAAAATACCTGACTTTTCCCTGACTTTATGGGGCCATTTTCAAAATACCTGACTTTTCCCTGACTTTATGGGGCCATTTTCAAAATACCTGACTTTTCCCTGACTTTATGGGGCCATTTTCAAAATACCTGACTTTTCCCTGACTTTATGGGGCCATTTTCAAAATACCTGACTTTTCCCTGACTTTATGGGGCCATTTTCAAAATACCTGACTTTTCCCTGACTTTATGGGGTCATTTTGGAAATCTATGACTTTTCCCTGACATTTTAGGGCCCTTATCAAAATTCCTGATTTTTCAAGGTTTTCCAGGTCGTGTATAAGTTCGATATTGTATAAGACGACAGTCAGCAAAGGTGGCACCGTTCTAGCCTGCCTGCAGACGGAGAATTAAGATGATAGATGACTTCTCTCCGGAACTCGCAATTTTCCGAAATGAAGCGCGGTAAGTAACCGAAGCCATTCTAATTAGACTGGGCGGTCGCCAATGCGTCTGCATTCTCTTGCAAAACCATCTTACAAGGTTAGTGCTAATAAGCTCTTTCCCTTCATTTCGCCATACAGACGGCGAAAGCCTAGCCAAGGGTTATTTTAGGCCTAAGAATATCTTCTAAACGGATAAGACTTTACCTATCCAGAACCGATTTAAGAAACTCGGAACATGTAGTCCACCAATCACAAACTCTGTTCAAGAATAGACCCATAACAAAAGAGGGGCCGCAGACGAGGCTTAAGCGATACCTCTGGACGGAACATCCTGTTTGTGACGTTTTGAACCACGTGACCGCCATTGAAATATACAGGCGGAAGTAAGGAAACGGATGTTCCGTCCAAATGCTGAGTTTCCAGGTAAAAAATATTAATTTTCGGGCCCCCAACTTTCATCATGGGTCTATAGAAAGGTTAAGCCAGAGCCAGAAACGTGTAGTGTAAACGTACCATTGTGTGTACAGCCTGCACCTAATACAAGCTCCTCCGTTCACGTTTGCTGGTGCTGACTTAATCTAATGTAATTATTTGTACCATAAGTGTATAATATTTTACATAAGTGTGACACTTCCTATACTTCACACGCGAAAGTTTTACTAAGGCAAGCTCATATTTCAATTTTTCACCATCAGATGGCGACTTCGACGTCTTGGGAGACATCGCTGTTAATGCCCAGCCTATGTACGATTATAACATATAGGGAGCTATTATATTATAAACTAAGAATCCATACGGGAGATTTTCGTCTCGATGTGGCTGACGGTTTTTCTGACGTCACTATGTTAACTAAACAAACAACAACGCGAAAGGGGAGCGCGCGCAGAGGGGATTTTTTATCTCGTAGGCGGGGTCAAATCCGTCAGAGTGATCTTACCATACGCGATACGGCAGGATAAGCATTCCAAGTAGAGGTATGGATTCCTGTCGAGAGCTATTCACAAGACTGCATTACGGGCTTCGTCGCCGTTTTTCGTCCGCTCGCTAACGCGTCACAAGTAGCCTTTGACAGCGCCTCGCTAGGGGGAGATTTTCTTCTGGTGATGACGTCACTCCGTTACTAGCTCTCAGTAAAATATTCCCCAACGTGACAAACTTGGGGTAGGTACATTTTTCCGAATTTCAATCGTCTGAACGGTGGAACAAATGTTCGAATTTCATTCGTCCGAACCGCCGAAATAAAAAATGTTTCAATTGTTCAAATTGGACAACTTGTTTGTTTCATTCGTCCGAATCGGTAGCATCACTTGTCCGAATTCTGTCGCTAAATTAGTATTTCTTATTGCTGTTTTAGGATAGGTTAGGTTAGGTTCACTTTAATGTTACTATTTTCTTATATTAACAATATTAAAAAAACCAACCAATTCCAATTGTTCGAAAAAACGGACAAACGATTATTCGAACAAATGAAATTCGCCAGTAAAGTTAACATAAATTGAACGACTAAATCACCAACAAAAGTTGGGATAAATTTCTCGGGCAAATGGAATACGTTTTCGGACATACGATCCTGTTTTCCGGCATTCGGACAAATGATCATTCGGACATTTGTACCAGCGATCGGACGAATGAAATTCGAACAAATGTACCCAAATCACAAACTTATTGAACAATATTATAGACTTATGATTGTACTTAGAGATAATGTTGAGGCAATCCGGGAATGTGGACTGGCGGGTATCATGGGCGAAAATTACCCCCGACCGAAGTTGAAATTGATAGCTGTCCACTCGTTCGAAATTATTTCTGTAATTATTTTTCGTAGACCGATAAAAATATTATCCTAAATCACCACTACTCCTTTATACCCCCCCCCCCCCCCCCACTACACATCGAAAATAAATATTTTATATTTTATTTTGTATATTTCGGATAACTGATTGTGCTCCCCAAAATGCCCTGATCTAAAAGGGTGCGTATTCATTCATTCCTTCATTCACTGGATCACTTCCATTGGGTATTTTATTTTAATTTTGTTAGAAATTTGTAGTTTTATAGTAAACGGTTTTCTGGTCTTGTCAAGGTGTTCATTATCAAGATGGATTCTTCAAGGACCAATAATAAATACGAATTAATTAAACCTTTGTTCCATAAAGTTTTAATTTCAGGAAAAAACTAAAACCAAATTGAGCAGCATGTAAAAATCTGTTTTCCAATAGGCGATAGCATAAATTGCAAGTTATACTGGGTAAAATTCGAGGTAAAATTTCTTTCGGGAGCGCCATCAAACGGTAGAAGCCTTTAAAAATAGGGACGTGATAATAAAATTGCTTTCAAGTTTATCGTTGAACAACGACTTCCAGCTTCATTAAATAAATCTTTAAAAGTTTTAAATTTTAAAGAAAGGCATACTTACAATTTTGTGGTAAGTTATGTTTTTAAATATTTATACTTTTTGAATAGAAAAAAGATGAATTTATGAAACTTAATTTAACGACGACTCGGACATTAGTATTATTATTGTTATAGTGATGTTAAGTCTCTGGCTATAATTGTAAAAAAATAAACCAAGTTTTTAACCTAGGCTTAGTGACGCAGCCCCTATGTTTTGACCACGGCCAACCGCGATCGCTGAAGCGCGTTATAGAAGTTGGCAGTGCTATGACGAATTTCCGGGTACATTTTAATAAGTTAGCTAAGACCAAAACCATTTATGATATCGCCTATTACCAAGTAGACCTTGGACCAAGTTACTAAAGTCGGTGCCAAATTATTCATCTCTATATTTAACCAATAACTGGTAAATAAATGTAAATCAACTTTAAAGTATAAAATTCAATCCGATTAGGTATAACTTAATAGTTCTTTTTATAAACTAACGTGGCCTTATTGTTGAAATGTTGCTCTTACGTCACAGTCTCTTACTTTCACAAGCCTACGAGCGCGCGCTACAGTCGCGAGGAATATAGGTTTTTTTTCGCGCGTGAAAATCGCTCGTGCGCAAAATATACTAATAAAGCTGTGTCTTGTGACGTAAGAGCAACATTTTAACAAGTTGGGCAAGACCACTTTTTATTTTATAAAATCAACTATTGAAATTAGCTGAACATTTTGACTGCAATTCAATTAGATGGCGCTAACAACTTTTACATTTTAATCCCCCCCCCTTTAAAAATCCCAGTTTGTAGCAGAGTAGAGACATTTACAGGAGATACCTTTTGAGTCCCTTTAGTGAAAAATTCATCTTTTTTCGTTTCTTCGACGATGCTAAAAAATGGCAGTGACATTTCGATCTAGCACTTTGCGACAAAAATTAATATGGGAAATGACATTTTTGTGTAAACGAAGTTGAAATTTGTCAATTAGATTCCGACTTTAATTAACGTTATATCCTGAAAATGTCAGTAGTCTACCTTTTATATTTTGGAGGGGAAAAAGCAAATTGGGATCCCCTAATTGTTAGTTACAAAGTTTACGCGTTCAGTTTCACCTTTTAAGTCTATTGGCGCTTCGATGCCAAAATTATTTAAAACGCGATAAATGGATTTTGTCGCCTTCAGCGCTGGCTCGGCTGATCGAGACTCGCATCTCATTAGGGAGATTAAGCATCCAACCAATTTACTCCACTTTATATAGGCTGGGCTAGTAGTAGCTTGATAACTCGTCGGGACGCCTAAGAATGGTTTGTCCAAACGCCGCGAGCTCAAACCGTCTATTTGATGAAATCCTAAACCACCAGACAACATTGCTACTAACAGTTAGGACCTTTGAATAATTTTAAGTTTAACGATTTAGCTTTCGTCTTAACGGTAAGTTAAGTGAAGCCTCGGGCTTGCCAATTTGCGAAAGGGAAGCTATCTAACTCGAAGACAAAATCTCCCTCAGGACTTATGAGCGTTGAATTTTGACAATAGCTTGGTCGATGACAACTAGTTTTGAATATCGAAAATATGTCAACCTGTACAAATTGGTCTTTTGACAGCGCCCTCATACGGTGATTACCAGAACTAACTTCAATACTAGCTACGAAGCTAGACCAAATAACGTAGTGTCATAAATGGTTTTTTTAAAAGTATGGTTCGCGTTGATTGGCTTGTTTGTAAATTGGTCAATAACTTCAATTATAGTAATTGTTTACAATATATTTTATAATATATAATTTAGGTAAAAGTTCACTAAGCAGAGTAAAAGTGGCCTAAATATAATACTCTATAATGGTTCTCTGGCGACGTTATTGTTTCGCTATTTTGAATTTTAGCTTCCGTTTCCATTAATAGATGGCTCCACGCTCTCCACGAAAGTCATTTTTTTCGAAGATTCGGATAGATTCATGGCCATCTCTAATAACAGGGGCCTTTTCATAATACAGGTGGCAATGATAGAGCCGACAGTTGCTTTAAAACTCGCTCGATGACTTGGGTCTCAGGAGATGCCTTGGGTATTAGCCTAGCTGATTATTATTTAAACAAACACCCATTTTCTCGCGCAATGATAAAGTCGAAAAAAGCCTAATCTTCAAACAAATAAAACTCAGTTTTAATTCAGTACTTTTGTCGAAATATAGATGGCGTTCGACGGCTATTGAGCCAATAGGTCCGTCAGAGTCGTGACATGGAATCGTGCAGCGGTTGCGAGTTTTACAGGCGATCGTAGATATTATCCGGTATCTTTTAATTTAAGGATTTATAAATAAAATTAACCGGAAATGGATATTTGAGATGTGCAATGTTGGAAATGCCAGGAATCCGATGGTGGTTTTGCAATTCCTCTAAAATGTTCTCGCTGGCTAAATTCCTGTCTAAAGATAGAATGTACTGTTCTTAGCTAGCAGCGCCGTCTCAGTCTGCCTACTACAGACGTCCCCCATCTAAGGACATCGCACTTCTTCTATGGGATTTGGCTTTCGACAGATTTTTTTCAAAATGAAACATGTTGCTAAGCTTGATCAAAGGAGCAAAATTGTCTCTAGCCATTTTTCCCTAGCTCTTATAGTTTGTCCAGTATCAGCGGTCAAAAGTGGACAAAACATAGTATGGTCTATTTGTTAAAAGGAGTCACGGCCCATCGATTAGCGCTCTACGCTCGCGCGTCGCTAGTCCGGGCTCACTATGAATAGAGTTTTCTTGCCAAGATTTTTACACCTTTACTTCATTATTTCTTTTCTCGCAAATAATTATTCGATGAATTTTCGCACGTGGAATATTTAATATTCAATATTTTATGAGCAATAATAAAATAAAAGAAATACTAAAGAAATCAGAATATATATGATTTACCGTTTCGTTGAATCCCACATTCAACACTCGCTCATAGGTAAGAAACAGTCACTCAACAACAGATCAAACACTTATTTATCGATACAGCACATAGTCGGTTAAAGTCACGGTCAAACGACAGTTAAGACTCAATACTTAACTATTTATCTACTGAGTTAGTTCATCGTTATCAGTTGTTTTGTAATTTAAATATTTCGGTAGACCTATACCAAGGCTTAGGAATTGTTTTTAATCTACAAGAAATTTTGCACTACTCTACTTAGTTTTTACAATTACTCTCAATAATATTATTATAAAATAATAATTATTACTATTTCTAGGGGAATGGACTTTCCAAAATCCATCTTCTTTGCCAGTGAAAGAATGGTCAGACTGTACATCAAACTGGCCAAACATAAATAAAGACAAAATTAAAAGCTATTTGCTAGTTTCAATAGCGAGTGATAATCAACCAGCTGATGCTAGAAAAATTATTGAAGCAGGCAACTATTTTGGAAGTGTTTGGGTTGGTACAATTTTAACGGCAAGACTTAATGACATTTTAGTGGCCTATCGCGGGGAAGTGGCTCGTTCCCAGACCCTCTCAGAAACAGACCATCAAGCGTGGTTTGTAAGTACAAATGATGGAGACATAGTTTATGGCCTAGCAAAAGTTTGTAGTCATGTTGGGGCTCTTTTATTCAAAATTGAATTTTGGATAAGTGAGGAAGCTAAGGGACCAGCTGGTACAAGTCTGACTAATAAATGGAATAACACGACGAAAAGAAAAATTGCGCCAGAAAGGTTTATGGAAATTCCATTTCTTAAAGATGCAAATTATATAAAAGAAGAACTCCCACCAGCGAAGAAACCAGTGAAAGTCATGAAAGCCTGTGCTCAAAATTTAAAAACTATATTAGCACCATTAGTTTTTTCACCAGGGACTATTATGAGTGACACTCCAAAGGCCAAAATTTTACCACGATTTCCTCCACGAGCTGCAAGAACTAGAGCGTTAAGCGAAAATTCAACTATTCTCAATATATCAAATCAGGACGCACAACTTGGAAACCATGATTTCAGTTATTGCGATAAGCCATTAAATTCTACGTCTCTTACGTGCCTACCTTGCAAGGATTTCTTCAAAACATTTGTTGAAATTGGTGTTAATTTACACCAACGATAACTTAACTAACTTTTATTGAATCCAAAATAGAGATACTCTAAATCATAACTAACCAAAACAAAAGCAGACGAATGTTTTTAGTTTGTTTAGCCACTCCTAGATACCGCCACCGTCACTCGCAATGTACTAAGTCGCAATGGCAACGCTCATTGAAAATCCGTCGTAAGTCCCGTATTGTCGATAAAAAATGGGTCTTTTGTCAATTGAACAAAAGGTTTTCCGCAGTTTTCGACGTTGCCTTACCAGTTACGCAAAAGACCCGTTTCGTTTTATTTCTCATTGGGTACGAATATATTTAGAAAAATTCCATTTCTTCTAAAACTTTTTCAATTCCATAAAATAAATTAAACATATTTGGCCAATCACGCTCGTGCTCTAAGCCTCAAACACAGTGCTTTTCAACCTGTGTACCTGCGGAAAATAAAGCTTGAAAACCCCTGTTCTAACAAGGAGACATCCCGAAGTGTAACCCACCGATTTTGTTCAAACTCGGGGGATTGGTAGACCTTCATGTATCAAGAAAAATCCTAAAGGGAATTTATTCAATGGGCAACCGTTTTGCCATGGCAACGAAAAATGTTTTTGACAACAACAAATGGAAATTTTCCCATTGAAAATAACATGGGATTCTGACCGATTCCTAGGGCGCCCCCCCCCCCCCTGTGAAAAATTTGAACAATTTCAAACTTTCGAAAATGCCAAAAAATTAAATAAAAATTGACAGTAAAAACATCAAAATTGATCAACTTTTGATCAATTTGAGGTCAAAATCCCATGTTATTTTCAATGGGAAAATTTAATATTTTGTATTGTCAAAAACATTTTTCGTTGCCATGGCAAAACGGTTGCCCATTGAATAAATTCCCTTTAGAACGTCTACCAATCCCCCGAGTTTGAACAAAATCGGTGGGTTACACTTCGGGATGTCTCCTTGTAAGAGTAATTAAGTTCCTTCCCCCGTAACGTCAATCAAACCAGCCCGACGCGATTGAAGCGCGCCCTGGTGACATGTTTCCTTCCCCCCTCTCGAGCAGGGGGCTAATTTCAGCCACTCGTCAAGTATTATTGTCCGCACTATACTGAATAGAGAGTTTCAACAACCGTATTGCACTTCGCTAAACGTAAAACAAATTAAACCATTTTTGCTGATCGAAATTTTAACGCATATGTCGCGTCGGGAAGAGAGGTATACGTTCGCGTTTACGCCTAGAAATGGGTTTGCTGAAACTCTGTAATACCTTCGTCACGCTACACTATAGGCTTCGAGCATTGAAAATACAACGCCATCTGTCTTAATACCCGTCAACTAAATGTGTAAGAAAGGAGCGGACGACTTTTGGATTGAAATGTTTTTGGATAATTACAGAAATAATTTCGAACGAGTGGGCAGCTGTCAATTTAAAACTCAGTCGGAAGTCGGCCATTTTTGACAACAAACTCGGTCGGAAGTCGGCCATTTTTGACAACAAACTCGGTCGGAAGTCGGCCATTTTTGACAACAAACTCCTTCGGAAGTCGGCCATTTTTGACAACAAACTCGGTCGGAAGTCGGCCATTTTTGACAACAAACTCGGTCGGAAGTCCGCCATTTTTGACAACAAACTCGGTCGGAAGTCGGCCATTTTTGACAACAAACTCGGTCGGTGGTCGGCCATTTTTGACAACAAACTCGGTCGGAAGTCGGCCATTTTTGACAACAAAATTTAAACCGCGCACTGTTTTACCTAGGAGCAACAAACACAGCACCCCACATAAGTAGAACGCAACCCGTCAAAGATCGTGCATTTTCTTGCGTACAGTTTTCATTGGTTAGACGCTTTAGCGCCTGCTGCCGTCGGAAGGGGAAAATTCGGAAATTGTCTTCCCCCTTTCCGTAAAACGTGCAGCGTAAAGGCTCGTCCAATGAAATTTATACACAACACTGCGTTAGCGTGTTTAAAGGCTAGCTGCGTTCTCCTTGTGTTTGTTGCTCCTAGCTTTCACGAACTCTGTTTGTAAATGGCCGAATTAATTTGTGAGCGCATTCGAAGTGTTATAATCCGTGGTAGAGGAGAGAGCCCTCATTTCTCTAAAACTATCTTGGCAATCACTCAACGACGAAAACGGTCTTCGTTCCCAGAATTCTTGGCATTCTTAATTTAGCCGTCACGTTCGCAGGAGGGTTTCACGCGAATGCAGTGCTACCCGACGACCACATTTTTACATACGCTCAAAGGCGGATGAGCAGCGTTACCGGGCGGTTTCATTTAATTGAGTCAAAAGCGCTGGTTGACGACGTCGGTCAGACTGCTACGCGCGAAGATTATAACGCTAAGGATACTCTCGTGTTTCATTCATAAATATGTTAAGCTTCCTTTGATGCTCATTTAATTTTAACAATCCACACCTCCTCCCATCCAACAGGAGAGAAGCAAGCCATATTTTGCCTAGTAGACTCGAAAAGTTCAAGACCTTTACCTAAATGTGGCTCAGGGAGCGCTACAAGATAAACTTCAATATGCCTATGTTAAGATTTTAAGGGGACCTCAAAATATCTAAAGTACCATCAAATTATAAAAAAAAAAACTTTTAAAGTTGCCTCAAAATATTCGAAATGTGTTCTGAAAATATTTCTAAAAATTGCCTCAAAATACCCTAAAGGGCCTGTAATTATAAAAAAAATTCTAAAAATATCCGAAATAGGATCTGAAAATACTTCTAAAAGTTGCCTCAAAATATCCAAAATGACCTAGTTATAAAAAATGCTTCAAAATATCCGAAATAGGATCTGAAAACCCTTCTAAATGTTGCCTCAAAATATCCAAAATGACCTAGTTATAAAACATTATTAAAAATATCCGAAATAGGATCTGAAAATTCTTCTAAATGTTGCCTCAAAATATCCAAAATGACCTAGTTATAAAAAATGCTTCAAAATATCCGAAATAGGATCTGAAAATCCTTCTAAATGTTGCCTCAAAGTATCCAAAATGGCTTCTAATTATAAAAAATACCTCAAAATATCCGAATTAGGATCTGAAAATCCTCCTAAAAGTTGCCTCAAAATATCAAAATTATCTCAGAATACTAAAAGGTCATAATCATAATCAGCTGGGGTAATACCCAAGGCACCACCTTAGGCCCAAGTCATCTAGCGACTTTAAACCAGTGCGATGGTTCCTCAAATATCAAAAAATGACTCGTAACATCCAAACACCAAATTATTTAAGAAGGCTTCAAAATATCTAAAAAATCGATCTTAAATTATTAAAAAGGATCCTTAGTTTGTCCGAAACGGCACTTGAAATACAAATCAATACTGTTTTGAATAAAATTGAAATATTTTTTAATAGAAAATGCCCTTGTAATTGACGTCGGTTTCTTAAATAGTGTAGGCCTCTGTGCGGAAAAACTCCATCGCTGCTGTCAACTGGGGATTCTTTAATATCTTTCCGACCGTTACTTGACGGAAATCTGCTTAAATTTTTATCCGATTTTTTTTTAAATAATCCATAATATAACTGTACAAATATCGATTATTCAAGTCGTTAAGTAAATATTACAATTACAGTATTGATATATTTTGAAATATAAATTATGAATCGATCGAATTCGGGTCCAAATATCCTTGAACAAATATATCCCTCGGTTAAAATAGGGCATTTTCACAGAAATGTTTGTTTAATGTTTAATTAAATAATTATATTAATAATAATTATTATTATTAAAATATATTAACAATAAAATAGTAATTATTATTACTACATATATTAACAATAAAATAGTAATTATTATTAATATATATTAACAATAAAATAGTAATTATTATTACTACATATATTAACAATAAATAATTATTATTAATATATATATTAACAATAAATAATAATTATTATTAATACAAATAAAATATTAACAATAATTATTATTAATACAAATCAAATACTAACAATAATTATTATTAAATTAAATCAAATATTAACAATAATTATTATTAAATTAAATCAAATATTAACAATAATTATTATTAAATTAAATCAAATATTAACAATAATTATTATTAAATTAAATCAAATATTAACAATAATTATTATTAAATTAAATCAAATATTAACAATAATTATTATTAAATTAAATCAAATATTAACAATAATTATTATTAAATTAAATCAAATATTAACAATATTTATTTAAAAAAATACAAAAATGTATTTAGCTAGCAAGAAAGTTCATCTACAATATAAAGGCTAATGTTTTTGCCTCAAATTTTTAGGTACCTGAATTATATCATGTTTTAATATCATAAACTATAAATTATTATAAACTTAAAAAGTAATGTATAAATATTGAAATAAGATATTTATGCACCTTAATTTTAATTACTGGATTTTAACGTGGGAATTTGAAAAATAAAAATCCCTTTACTTTAGTTTTAATATAATTTAGGCATGGGCAAAATATTGTCTACAGTAAATTATTCTCTACAGGAAATTATTCAATCGAATAATAAATCGAATATTCGATTCCTCGTCGAATTTTCTATCACAGTCAAGTAAATACTTAACTGAAACCAAATTATTTGGTATTTTATAATTAACTAACTCTGTTTTTGCATTCAAATTTAAATATACAGGATTGGTATTCGTCGATTTAAATATTCGATTTGGTATTAATCGTTTTAAATATTCGATTTGGTATTAATCGTTTTAAATATTCAATTTTACTATTCGTCGTTTTAAATATTCAATTTTACTATTGGTCGTTCTGATATTCGATTTTGTTATTCGTCATTTTAAATATTCAATTTTAGTATTCGTCGTTCTGATATTCGTTTTTGTTATTCGTCGTTTTAAATATATAAGGTTGGTATTCGAAATTTTAAATATACAGGGTTGGTATTCATCATTTGAAATATTCGATTTTAGTATTCGTCGTTTTAAATATTCGATTTTAGTATTCGTCGTTTTAAATATTCGATTTTAGTATTCGTCGTTTTAAATATTCAATTTTAGTATTCGTCGTTTTAAATTTTCAATTTTAGTATTCGTCGTTTTTAATATTCGATTTTAATATTCGACATGACTAGAGAACAAATATTTGATATTCGATTCGATCGCCATAAAATGGTAGTTGCACACCTCTATATACTTTGCAAATTGCATACCCATTTATTATAAATTCTGATTAATATTTCCTTGGACTTCCCAAGAAATATCAAAGCATAAATTTCGTGTCCAAACCTAAAAAGGCGAAAATGAAAAATAAACGGTCCTTACCTGTACTTCTAAGGCATGATAAGCCACAATTAATCCAAGCAGCATTAAGGTAGAGACTGTAATTAACGTCTTGACTGCGTTCGAATATACAGAAGCCTGCCAAATATAAAAAAGAGAAACTGTTAAGAATGTACACATTTCACGCTTGTACGGGCCTTTTAATAACTTAAAGGCGTGCTACAATGTTAGCCAGTAAGTACGCTCTTCTTCATTAGCGAAGGTTAAACAAATAACCATTAGCCCAAATTAGCCAATTCCCCCACGAGGTTTATAAATAATTCAACATTGTTGCCTAAGGTGACTTTCAGGGTCATCTCTGACCAATGGAATTTAAATGATTTACCGCTCGTTAAGTTGGCTAGAGCACGATTTTGTAAAAACTAATTGTAATGCAGATGTTAAATTAATTGAACAATTAAGTAGCCTTTATGATCTATAACTCAATAAGTTTTTTAAATTTGCTCGCTTTAGGTAAAAGTTACGCGTAATTAACTATTAGAGGGAATATTAATTACAATTTCTGCCACCAGGTTCAACAGAAGCTTGCGCTAACTGGAACTAGACCACTTACATTCAACGGGACTCGTACCGGTTGAATGTTGGTGGCGCCATCATTTGTTAATGCAAACTTTTAAGGTATCTTTTAAAAACCATTATTCATAATAATTCATAAAATATTTAATAGTTTACTTAATATAAATTTAATAAGGACCTTCTAAGCTCCTATTAGTAATAATTCGTAAAATATTTAATATTTTAACAAAATATTAATTTACTAACACCTTCAAAGTTTTAAAAAACCGACAACTGTTGTCCCTTTTGACGTAAGTACACGTGATCCAGGGTAAAAAGCAAGTTGCAACGAGTGTTAGCAATTTCTATTTATTATTATTCTTCTAAGAATTCTTTGAAATCTAGTAAGAGCTGCAAGAACGTTGACACCATTTCGTATTAATTACCGATTTGGTAGCAAGAATTCTGATCAACAGGACGCGAATTCTGAAAATCCAGGTGATGCTTCCAGTCATAACCTCGAACCACCTGGTCACATACTCACACCATAATTCCGGAAGCTATTATGGCTCTATAAATTCTACTTTGTGTCGTAGTTTCCTAAGCATTAGTTCGGGTATTAGCCGGCAGGGGGCAGAGGGCCAATAACCGTCTAAAAGTTGTAAGTGACCCCCAAATCAATGTTCCAATATCTTTTCTAACGGCCACTCGGAGAGCTCAATATTACCGGCTTGGATGGTTCCCCATCTCCTGTAATGTGTTTTCCCGGTATTACTGCCATTGAGAGGACAATTTCTTTCCAATATTTTCTTTTATAAGCCTTTCTAGACATTCGAGATCGAAAAAATATCGCAATTGGTTGGGTGTTTCTATACGAGCGGATCGAAGCCGCTAAGAACCAGTAAACGCGGCATATGGGTAGCATTCTAACACAACTGATCTGATATCTGATCCCGTTTCAGATACTCGATCACTCGGCGAATGGCTCCCAGGTAAAATGTTTTACGAACAGACTTAGTTGTGTAATGGTTTCTAGCATTAATGTTTTGCTTTTTAGCATTAATGTATTGCTTTCTAGCATCAATGTATTGATTTCTAGCATTAATGTTTTGCTTTCTACCATTAATGTATTTCTTTCTAGCACTAATTTTTTGCTTTCTGGCATTAATGTATTGCTTTCTAGCATTATTTTTGCTTTCTAGCATTATTTTTGCTTTCTAGCATTATTTTTGCTTTCTAGCATTAATGTATTGCTTTCTGTCATTAATATATTGCTTTCTAGCATTATTTTTGCTTTCTAGCATTAATGTATTGCTTTCTGGCATTAATGTATTGCTTTCTAGCATTATTTTTGCTTTCTAGCATTATTTTTGCTTTCTAGCATTAATGTATTGCTTTCTACCATTAATGTATTTCTTTCTAGCACTAATGTTTTGCTTTCTGGCATTAATGTATTGCTTTCTAGCATTATTTTTGCTTTCTAGCATTATTTTTGCTTTCTAGCATTATTTTTGCTTTCTAGCATTATTTTTGCTTTCTAGCATTATTTTTGCTTTCTAGCATTAATGTATTGCTTTCTGTCATTAATATATTGCTTTCTAGCATTATTTTTGCTTTCTAGCATTATTTTTGCTTTCTAGCATTAATGTATTGCTTTCTGGCATTAATGTATTGCTTTCTAGCATTATTTTTGCTTTCTAGCATTATTTTTGCTTTCTACCATTAATGTATTTCTTTCTAGCACTAATGTTTTGCTTTCTAGCATTAATGTATTGCTTTCTGGCATTAATGTATTGCTTTCTAGCATTATTTTTGCTTTCTAGCATTATTTTTGCTTTCTAGCATTAATGTATTTCTTTCTAGCACTAATGTTTTGCTTTCTAGCATTAAGGTATTGCTTTCTGGCATTAATGTATTGCTTTCTGGCATTAATATAGTGCTTTCTAGCATTAATGTATTGCTTTCTAGCATTACTGTATTGATTTCTAGCATTAATGTATGTATTTCTACCATTAATGTATGTATTTCTACCATTAATATATTGATTTTTAGCATTAATGTATTGATTTCTAGCATTAATGTATTGATTTCTACCATCAATATATTAATTTTTAGCATTAATGTATTGTTTTCTAGCATTAATGTATTACTTTCTAGCATTAATGTATTGCTTTCTAGCATTAATGTATAGCTTTCTGGCATTAATATATTGCTTTCTAGCACTAATGTTTGGCTTTCTAGCATTAATATATTGCTTTCTAGCATTAATATAGTGCTTTCTAGCATTAATGTATTGCTTTCTAGCATTACTGTATTGATTTCTAGCATTAATGTATGTATTTCTACCATTAATGTATGTATTTCTACCATTAATATATTGATTTTTAGCATTAATGTATTGATTTCTAGCATTAATGTATTGATTTCTACCATCAATATATTAATTTTTAGCATTAATGTATGGATTTATAGCATTAATGTATTGTTTTCTAGCATTAATGTATTACTTTCTAGCATTAATGTATTGCTTTCTAGCATTAATGTATAGCTTTCTGGCATTAATATATTGCTTTCTAGCACTAATGTTTGGCTTTCTAGCATTAATATATTGCTTTCTAGCATTAATATAGTGCTTTCTAGCATTAATGTATTGCTTTCTAGCATTACTGTATTGATTTCTAGCATTAATGTATTAATTTTTAACATTAATGTATGGATTTATAGCATTAATGTATTGTTTTCTAGCATTAATGTATTGCTTTCTAGCATTAATGTATGGATTTCTACCATCAATATATTAATTTTTAGCATTAATGTATGGATTTATAGCATTAATGTATTGTTTTCTAGCATTAATGTATTGTTTTATAGCATTAATGTATTGCTTTCTAGCATTAATATATTGATTTCTAGGATTAATATATTGCTTTCCTTGGATTTCGCACTATTAATTCTTAGAAAAATAATTGTACAGTACGAAATCTGTTCATTATTATTAACAAAGGTGTGCAATATTAATATTTTCACTTATTTTTGTTCAATCGAAAAGAGGAGTATTAAAATTTTGCGAAATGAATTTAGGAAGATTCAAAATGTTTTCGACAAAATAATTTGGGCCAGTCGCACGCTACCATCATTACAACAAAGAAACCCAACGCCTGTATGACCCAGTGTTCAAGTGCTCAGTTAGATAGTGCAGTGAGATATTCATGGTAGAATTGTATACATTGGTGGTTTGACTAGTTTTGCAAACTTTCTACGTACACAATGAAATTAGCGATTAAACACGTATAACATCAAGACTCGATCGGCTTAATTTGCATAATAGAAATCGTTTCTATTATAATAATATAATAAATATATTAATGACCAAATCGCCATAGAACGTCAACCGATGCGTGATAAAGGCCAATTTCATTGTCATCCTAGGAACTGACTTAGATCTCCAGTTAAGCCTACCTTTTAAAATTAACTTTTAAATATGTGCTTAAAACATAAGGAAGTTTTTGTTTTAAGGTCTTTTAAAAGGAAATTGCTAGTGTTGTAAGTCGGAAACGTTTAAGGCAAATGACCGAGACCTTTTTACCGGGAAATTTTCCGTATTTTTCGAGAAAAAAATAAAAAAAGTTTTCATTCCATGATTAGTCTATTATTGTTTGCAAATTTAAATAAAGCGGCATTTTCGCCTCATTTCTTCAAATCTTTAAGTAAAACTAAACATCTAGACTAACTTTAAACTGATTAACAATGTAACACTATTAATGTTTTGTAGTATGTTTACTGATATTAGACATTTTATATCGATAAAAAGTTAAAAACATTAAAACCCCTTAAAAAGTAATTTATGTTTAATTTTTTTATTTTCCGATTTCCGGAATATTTTCCGGAAATTAATTTAAATTATTTTTTTAAAAACTGTTTTCTAGAAAGTTGAAATTTTTATGGTATACGTTATGGCTGACCTTACGCCGTTGGATTTCTTTTTTTGGCGCTACATTAAGGTTAAGGTCTACGCCACTCCCGTTGAAACGCAAGAAGAACTCAATTCAATTTATTATTCAATTCAATTCAATTTATTAAATTAGGCAACCAGAGTTTTACAAAACATAGAAAGTAAAAGTACAACGAATTATAAGTGACTGCCGGGAAATCACCCCAGAAATGATTCAACATGCTTGTTCGCGCTCAAACTTGTATCGCAGCTGATGGTGGAATATTTGAACCATTCTTATCATTTTCGCCGCATTTTGTTAAATAAATTGATTTTTCTGATTCTTTTTGGAAATTATTTATTGTACGTATTTATTTATATTAATAACAATATCTTCTTTAATTATCGTCTCTTCCCAACCTTTAACTTAAACAATTATCGGACTTTTTCTAACAAACGTAAATTTAATTTATGACACTTTGCGAAGACATTTTTAACTAGCCCAACTTGTCACTTTTTCAAGTCGTGCTTTTCGAACCAACGTCATTTTTTTGTTTTCGATGACGCTCTACAAGTTTCCCATTGACAGAATAATTCCAGCACCTAGCGGTAAAAAAATTGAGTTTTTGAAAAACGCGAAAATAATTTCCGAAATCGATGAAATTTGGTATAACGTACCATAAAAATTTCAACTTTCTAAAAAACATAGTTTTTAAAAACAATAACGTTTTCAAGCAAAAAAAAACACCCTGTAGAGCTAAGAAGGGCAAGATGATCGTCTTACGCATTGCGAGTAGGCCGGTATTATAAGCCCTTATGAATTTTGGTTCCCCGTATTTATAGCCTTATGAAATACACTTTTTAGATCGAAGCCATTTATCAACGATTTCGTCTCCATGGCAACTCGTCGATACAAAGAACGTTCCAACCGATTGAAAGTGCATTAATTCTGCCCGTTCAATCCCCTCCCCCCCTCACGCTGTCCACCCCCCTTTTACATTTTGTTACGTAATGATTAAAATCGTGATCATGTTGGAAGAGGTACCTGTACTTCATACAAATCGAAATTTATACCGCACTTCAGTTTAAGTCTAAAATAATGTACTGTTGCACAGAAATACACGCCTGATACTCACTTACACAGTAGAATTTAGTGAGTTTAGTGACTAAAAATTTTAAAAAAGTGACCGAAAAGTGACTGAAAATCTACCAAAAATGAAAAACAAAATACTGTTTTATTGAGTTTTTTGACTAGTTACACAACCAAAATAGTAACTATTACTATAACGCCTTACAAGTGTTTATACTGGCGGGCTTTTCCAAAATAAAAAAATAAATGAAAAGCGAACGGAGTTTGATTTGGTTTTATTATTTGTATAAAAAGGGATGTAAGACAGTTTTCTAACGTTCAATGCTAAGGAAATCTAAAAATTTGAAAAAAGGGATAAATAGTAACTAATTTTGGGAAAAGTGACTTTTAATGACAGATTTAAAAAAAGTGATTTTAAGTGAGAAAAATGATTCACTATCAGGCCTGGAAATAGAAGATTAAGTTTGCTTTTAATTCAAACCTGTATTTCAATTTTCTACTATCCTCAAGGGCGTACCTAAGGGGTTCAACCTCAGCACCCCCGAAATGGACCAAAGCTAGATAGAATTACTAGCTGGTTAGGTTACAAGTGTTTAAAATAGTAATTTTTGACAAAATAATCTGCTGGTTATACTTTTGAAAACGTTTCAATTTCCAGTAAAACTTTTTCTTGAAATGTAAAATGTTGGCTACAATTACTAGCTGATTAGGCTACCATGTTTTAAAATAGTAATCGTATTCGATAATTATTATTTTGCCAAAGTAAAATCTATTATTTACTTTTGAAAGCGTTTTAATTTTCAGTAAGCCTTTCCCTTCTAAAACAAACAATAATTTATAATAGTCATTTTGGCGTCAATTTCAATAATTCATCATTAAAGAGTTTTCATTTTCAGTAAGCCTTTGCCTGAAACGTAAACAAGCCTGGGAATTACAAACATTGCCAAATTTGTTGGTGGCCACACAAATCAAATATTAGCCAGGTTAACTACACTAAAGCTACATTTGTAGTAGTGTAGTTTGTAAGGAAAAAAGTTTCGACAGGGTGGTGTAAACGTTACTGTAAAAAAAACTCTAGTAAGTTCTGAAGTTAGTTACTTTCGAAGGCGATAAATAAAACGCCTTTACCCTGTATTCAACTTAAATTTATTTATTAAATTATTCAATATAATATTTGTCAGGAAATTTGGAGTGCTTATCCTGCCGTATCGCGAATGGTAAGATCACTCTGACGGCTTTGGCCCCGCCTACGAGATATAAAATCCCCTCTGCGCTTGCTTCCCTCTCACCTTGTTGTTTGTTAAGTTAACATAGGGACGTCAAAAAAACCGTCAGCCACATCGAGACGAAAATCTGCCGCGATAAGCATTCCAAGTAGAAGTATGTATTTCTGTATTTGGTTACATTTATGATGTTAACCAAGTCTTAAAAGTCCCTTTTACGCATTATTTACCGCCATCTTGTTCCGAAACATTCGATTACCCGACACTCTGCGACCTAGGAGCAACAAACACAACACCCCACACAAGGAGAACGCAACCCGTCAAAAGTCGTGCATTTTCTTGCGTACGTTTTTCATTGGCTAGACGCTTTAGCGTCTGCTACCGTCGGAAGGGGAAAATTTGGAAATTGTCTTCCGCCCCGCCCGTCGCCCGTAAAACGTTCATCGTAAAGGCTCGTGACGCTCGTCCAATGAAATTCGTACACAACCCTTCGTTAGCGTGTTTAAATGCTAGCTGCGTTCTCCTTGTGTTTGTTGCTCCTATAGCTGCGACCAACTACAATTAAACGTTCAGTGTCACACTTTTAATATTACGTTACTTACGCTCATAAAAATAGTTCAACAAGAAACATTTTACGTTTTGAATGTAAAAATGGCACCATATGCCGAAAGATTCGTGTTTCATAATTGCCTCTAGAGAGAAATATCGCTAACCAAGAATACCTTTCAAAAAATCCTGAAGCCTTTAAAAAGATTAGCCTCGAGAAAAAGCAGTTTCTTGGATAAATTCAAAGTAAAAAGTTTAACCCAGACACTTAACCCCTCTAAAAATGCAGAAACGTTTTCGTCGGCTTTTTATATTTTGTGGATTAACGTTGGGTTCGGGGAAATTAACAAGTGCGTCAGGTTGTAAAACTACGTTTCACATCGGACGTTGATCGAATAAAAAATAACCCGCTAGGCTAATACCTAGAGATACGAATCGGTAATTTACCCTAGTAATTTACGCGGTAAATTACCCTGGTAACAGTAATTTACAATTTTCTCAGGTAAATTACGAAAATGGTTACTACCCTGGTAATTACTAGGGTAATTTACTGTGGTAAATTACCATGGTAATTTACCATCGTATTCGTGTTTCACTGTTTCTCAATTTTCTTTGATCTTTCGGGCTAAAATGTACCTAAAATACGTCGCGCAAGATTACAACACTCAAAACCTAACGTTATTCGCGTTTTAGTGTATTTTTGCATCGTTTAATAATGTAATTTCACTCCAGCAAACACTAGGTCATAGGCGTAACGCACTAACTCGAAGAGCTAGGCACCGCTGCGCCACCTAGATTCGTTTTGGTTGCGAATTTCCAAGAAGTCGAAGGCCGTGTTAGAATAGTTTGAAACGTTTAATAAGAAGAATACTTATGTCCAGCCCTGTTTAAGAAAAATCACATTCATGATTCATCTGTCGTCTGCTAAAATGTTAGTTTTATTATCACTTGGTTATTCCACGGCCAACTTTGATCTCTCGCGCTACAGCGGCCATCTCATTCGTTGACGTTTCTGGGTTAACCTATGAGCAAAAGATGTGTATGACGTGAACGCCACTAGCGGATTATTATTTTTAGAATAGTTTTTACATTGAAGTCAATATAAAAACCGAGCGTGGCGCTGAACTCCTACACATTAAAGTACATTTTATAGGGGGAAAATCCTTGCTCGCGGAATTTAGACGAATGTGTGGGCCGCTGTAGCGCGAACACCGCGTGATCAAAGTTGGCCGTGGTTATTCTGAGCATCTGCGTTGGTTTAGCGTTACTTCGAAGTAGTCTAGCGAAAGAATATAGTATTCTTTCTATAATTTCATATCATTTAAATAAGTAAATAAAGTTTTATTTGGTAAAATGGGTAAAAAAAAGAAAGTAGACCTAGTTATTCAGAAATATTTTGAGCAACAAACGGTTTCTTCTTTGTATTCCTTGTTTTAATTGTAAAAAAAAACCTTTTTAAGAAAAAAAATAAAATTACGGTAATTTACCGCAACACGGTAAATTACGCGGTAAATAACCGCGTAATTTACTGATTTCTTAAATTACCGTAATTTAAGAACTCTACTAATACCCAAGGCGCCACCAAGTCATCTAGTCAGGTGGACGGGTTACAAAGCGTAGGATGGTGGTGGCAAGCCCTTCATGCCACGCTAGACAACAGCTCCCTACACTTACTATTACCGTTAAACTCCAACAAGTCTTCATCATAAACGAAACATTACAGCTACTGAAGACAAGTTACTATACTTTATCTGTTTGAGTATTATAAATTTCATTGGGCCTTGACCTTAAACATAAATTAGCGCCAAGCTAGGTTTCGGGGATTATGTGTGAGCTTCGTAAGCAGGTCGATAATTCTTTTAGGTTTCCCTTTAAGACACGCCCAATTGTTTTGATTTAAAAACAGAGCTAGATTTATCAATTAAGTTTTATGAAAACTACAGAGTTTTTAAATTTGCTGGGACCTTGAAATAAATTAGTTTGAAATACATCAAATGATCCAGTTGAGACCTTGAAGAAATAAAGACTACAGGAGAAGCAAACGGCTCAGGAGTTAGGTTTCATCAGTGGATGTAAAGCGGATGTATCCCCGCCCTCCAAGTTGGGGTTATTTTCGCATAGCGCCATCTGTATTAAGAAGAGAGAACTACGAATCTTTTTGTTATTCTTTCCCGAAAACAGATGGCGCCAATGAAACCGGGAACTGTTGCTACGATATGTCGCTACTGGATTAATCTATTTCATCATTTAATAGACAGATTAAGCCACCCCGTCGAAAACGCGAACGGGGAACTTGTAGCCGTATATATATTCTACACAATTAAAGCTACGTTTTAACTCCTACAAGTTTCCCCTACACGTTTTCGACGGGGTGGCTTAATCTGCCTATTATTAAAGTCGGAAGAAGTCCGTTTTGGGGAACACATTGTGAGATCCCAGGAGGATTTGATCCAGGGCTCGGACATTCAAAGAAATCCCGTACTCTTTCTAAGAAATCCGAAATACAGCCTGGATTTCTTCAAATTCCGGAGATTTAATCCCAGACGTCAAAATCCCGTACACATTTTTGGTGAATGTCCGACCCCTCGGATTTGATTTCCACTTAAAAATAATAATAATAATCAGCTAGGCTAATACCCAAGGCACCACCATAGGCCTAAGTCATCAAGCGACTTTTAAAGTCATTAATTCCGGTGGCCGTGTTACAATGCGTAGGAGGGTGGTGACAAGCACTGCAAGCCACGCTGAAAGTCGTCTAAACATTGTCATTATCTCGATGTAGAATTAAATACAACTTTTAAGCGGCGAACTCCGTAAATAGGCTTCATAAAATCTCGTGATTATGATTGGCCAAATCTGCTACCACGAGGTATGAAAGAGGAGGAGTTTCTTTAAACAACTTCATCCGACTACATGCCAGATAAATGCGTAAGTTTCGCGGCGGATAAACTACAATAAAGCCTGGTTTTCACTTGGCGGAAAATCACCGACTGAAAGTTTGACGTCGGCGATATGCTTTTCGACGTTTCGCTCACTGTCGGCGTTTTAGCATTTTCACTTGGCGTTTTTTTTTGGGCGGAAATAAAGCGATTTCTTTCAGGCAGCGAGTTCGTCGGTTTTCGTCTGATAGTGGAGATTTAAGCCTAGGCCTAAAAATGGATGATTTATCTGATCATAATAGTGAACTATTGATTAAAGCTCATGTAAGCATTTTAAATTTAATGTTATTTTACATGAACTATCGTGTTCAAAGAAATATGAGTTATGAAAGATCGGTTTGTGTGAAAGAAACATACTGGAAAAGAAGGCAACAAGGGTATAAAAAAAACACGTTCCAAAATTCACAGAAAAGCACGTGGCCGAGTTCCGGATGCAAGAAGCAGGAAATTAACCATCCCCCTTACGTCACAGTCACCTTTCGAAAATAGTTTTTGATTGGTTGAAAAAGAGCGAAATCGCCCAACTGAGCCAAAAACCGAAAACCGACGGAATTTCCGCCCGGCGTCGACGGAAATTTTCGCCCATTTTCCGTCGACGCCGGGCTTTTTCGCCCAAAAACCATTTTCGAAAGGTGACTGTGACGTTAGGGGGATGGTTAATTTCCCGCTTCTTGCATCCGGAACTCGGCCACGTGCTTTTCTGTGAATTTTGGAACGTGTTTTTTTTTGATACCCTTGTTGCCTTCTTTTCCAGTATGTTTCTTTCACACAAACCGACCTTTCATAACTCATATTTCTTTGAACACGATAGATCATGTAAAATAACATTAAATTTAAAATGCTTACATGAGCTTTAATCAATAGTTCACTATTATGATCAGATAAATCATCCATTTTTAGGCCTAGGCTTAAATCTCCACTATCAGACGAAAACCGACGAACTCGCTGCCTGAAAGAAATCGCTTTATTTCCGCCCTAAAAACACGCCAAGTGAAAATGCTAAAACGCCGACAGTGAGCGAAACGTCGAAAACCATATCGCCGACGTCAAACTTTCTGTCGGTGATTTTCCGCCAAGTGAAAACCAGGCTTTAAGCTCGGCCCAGTTTCCGTCCAAAGAAGCCGATTTTTTGTTCGGAGCTATCTCGAAGCGGAAAACTTTCGTTGGGGTTTGGAAATGAGAATGCAAGACAAGCTAGCGACTTTCCCCTAAGCCTCGGTCACCCCAAACTGCAGCCGAAAAGTATACCCTGATAAAGTCTTAATGCTATTTTTTGCCTGCAGATAATTTTTATTTTCCCCGTGTGATCGGATCTCCGTTTTTGCGACTTAGTAACCTTCCAGCCTTTCTCGATGTGATCAACTTTCAGCGGGCAGTATACGATTTTCCGTGTTGATAGCGAAAGCGTTTTACGTAACTTTGTGATTCGGCCTTGCCCTACATTTCGTTCTTTGTTACCGTATTTTGTTTTTAAAGCGTTTATGTTTTTATGGGAATTTTGACCTGACCCACGTTTTGGTCTTTTTTATTGTTGTAACTATTACAATGGACATTTTTCCCAAAGTAGTTTATTTTCTTACACGTTGGATTAAAGCGAAAATATTTTAGATGTAGAAATTTTGAAAAAGAAGATGTCGCTACTGCCCTATCGTCGTACGTTCATTTTCTTCTCGCATGGACAACGCCGTAAGCGTGGGGCTCTACGCTATAGTGAGTTGCAGGCTAAGAAAGACAAAATATATAGTACAATCGGCGCAAGGATGCCTCAGATCGTTTCCGGTCATTCCACCCCGCGAAATTTGAATTTGGACATTTTACGGTCAAATTCGAATTTTGCTCTTTTTGTCGTCTTTTAGCGCCATCTAGAGACCAAAATTGGAATCTTTATTTTTTAATTTCATAATTGTGGTGGCGAGCAAATTTAAAAGATAAGGCATTCCTATCATTCTTAAATTTAAAATAGTATGTATAATTATTTAATTTTGTAAATTTATTTCTACGTCTTACCAGTTAAATCGGCAGTTTCTTTTAAAATAGTTACCACGCTTTCTGGGGGGTAACGTTGTCTTAATGAGCTATAGACGTTTTAAATTATATTTTTATCTTTACCTGTTAACAATAAACCTTTATCATGCTTTTTATAGTAACCTCTTGGGCTATTTAAAATATTTGGAGCTTCAATTGTCGAACCTTCTTTAGCTGCATTCAGTAATGAAACTCATGACAACATGAAATTAAAAAATAGATTCCTATTTCGGTTCCTAGATGGCGCGAAAAAACGATGAAACTCGCGAAATTTGAAATTGACCGTAAAGTGGTCAAATTTAAATTACGCGCGGTCGACTGGCTGGAAATGGTCTGAGGTATCCTTGCGCCGACTGTACTATATATTTTGTCTTTCTTAGCCTGCTACTGACTATAGACCTTTACTTACGGGGACCTTATGATAGGCTTATGGTGCAACTAAAACCAGTCCTATGACAAATTGTTCTTTGTATATTAGGGCGGGGCAGACACGCAACTAAGCCTTTGCCGGAATCCATAAAACAAAACATAAAAGAAAGGGTAACAAAACACTGTTATGTGGGTGTCATCAGTCGGGGGCACTTTGGGCCATCAGCTATTGTTATCATTTTGTGAACGTTGACGGACAAATAAAAGCAGATTTAGGATCATCTTAGATCTATCTGTCAACCATTTCACAGTCGTAACGAGTCGAGATTAAGTCAAAAAGCAAAACCCTTCTTGACCTTTCAACTTCCGTCTAACATTAAGTCGTCTTTTTACGGCGACCACCGGAAGCGAATGTTTCCTTTTCCGGTTTGTCTGGATCACCAATAAATGGCCTTTAAATTACATTATCTATATAATAAACTGTCGCAGTGGCGCAAGTGAAACAGCGTCACTGTGGCGTATCCACTCTTTTTCCTATAAATAAAAAATGGCGGCCACGGCCAAAGCTCTCGTTGCTATGGAGATATATGTATAAAAATTAATTTGTATTCAAAACCGCAACCTTGTTGTACATCAGATAGTTAAAGGGAATATAACCTCAGGTATTTGGTGTGGAACACCAACGCTTGCAGCTCTGGCCGCTCTTGCCTTCGGCTTTAAAAATGTTTGGCGCCACTGTACAGGGACATTTGAAAAATTGAAGGGGTCTTCCGTAAAGATTGCTTTGCAGGTTATATTCCCTTTAAAAATTAGTTTGTATTCAAAACCGCGACCTTGTTGTACATCAGGTGGTTAAAAATTAATTTGTATTCAAAACCGCGACCTTGTTGTACATCAGGTTGGTAAAAATTAATTGTTATTCAAAAACGCAACCTTGTTGTACATCAGGTTGTAAAAAATTAATTTGTTTTCAAAACCGCAACCTTGTTGTACATCAGGTTGGTAAAAATTAATTAGTATTCAAAACCGCAACCTTGTTGTACATCAGGTTGGTAAAAATTAATTTGTATTCAAATACGCAACCTTGTTGTACATCAGGTTGGTAAAAATTAATTTGTATTCAAAAACGCAACCTTGCTGTACATCAGGTTGGTAAAAATTAATTTGTATTCAAAAACGCAACCTTGTTGTACATCAGGTTGTCAAACATTAATTTGTATTCAAAATCGCAACCTTGTTGTACATCAGGTTGTCAAACATTAATTTGTATTCAAAGCCGCAACCTTGTTGTACTGTTGTACATCAGGTTGGTAAAAATTATTGTAGGAATATAAATTTAACTTCCGGTGTAGTTTACTTCAGGAATTCAAGATGGCCGATTCGTTTAAATATTCACTATGAAAATAAATATTTAAAATTAATAGAAATTGGGTAACAATAGTTGATTTTATAAAATAAAAAGTGGTCTTGCCAACTTGTTAAACTGTTGCTCTTACTTCACAAGACCCAGCTTATTAGTGTATTCTTCGCACGAGCGATTTGCACGCGCTCTAGAAAAAGCTATATTCCTCGCGACTGTAGCGCGCGCTCGTAGGCTTGTCAAAGTAAGAGACTGTGACGTAAGAGCAACATTTCAACAAGAAGGCCACGTTACTTTATAAAAAGAACTATTAAAGCGAGGATGATTTTTATAGAGGATGATCTCAATTATTTATATTATCAAATGAAGGCGGTTGAAAGAAATTAAAGGTTTAACGTATTGTTTATAAAGGCATTGAATTACATGGAGTTTTTCCTTACAAGACCGTGTCCTTAGCAGTTTTTTGTCAAACTCAACTAGCCCATTTTTAAAATCAAGATTATATTTAAATAGATTGTATCAATTACATCAAGCAATTCTATTTTATTTTTTTTTGTTTTTAAATAAATTCCATCAAAAGAATCAAACCGAATATCTAGAATTATCTGGTTTTCGCTTTAAGCCGAAGTTATATTTGTACTCCCAAATATTTTTAGAATTCTATAAAAACAAATATTTCGCGTTACTTGATTTTGAATTTGGAAAAATGCGCTATTTCAATTAAAGCTCCCGAAAATCAAAACCGTGGTATTTACAAAAAGCTATCTAGAGTTGTAAGTCGAAATAATGTTCCGCGGAAAATGACCGAAGCATTTTTTTCCGGAAAATTTTCCGTATTTTTCCGAAAAAAATAAAAATGTTTTCATTCCATGATGAGTCTAATATATTGTTGCAAATTTAAATAATTCGGCATTTTCGCCTCATTTTTTCGAATCTAAAATTAAAACTAAACCTCTAGACTAGTTTAAACTAATTAACAATGTAACACTATTAATATTTTGTAGTATGTTTACTGTTATTAGACATTTTATATCGATAAAAATTTAAAGACATTAAAAACCCTTAAAAAGTAATCTATGTTTAAATTTTATAGTTTTCCGATTTGCGGAAATTAATAACTCTAAAGCTATCCATACAGTTATACCTCTCTTTCGTTCTAAAGCCCCATGTAACGTGAACTACGTGGTTTTTGTTTAAAGACGATGAATTGAGAAAAATAAATAAGATTTTTCGTTGATATTCGCGGCCATAATGTTTTATGTCCTTTCTTTTCAAATTGCCATTTCGTCTTTCAGCGAAAATATTGCAGAGTTGCCGTTGCTTTTTCTTCAAAATTAAATTATATCTGGAGCCGTATTTCCGATAGCCGGGTTATATATTTTACACACGAAACTTATTTCTAAACACAAGGGTTCCCAGCGATCCTGTAATCCCAATGAAATCCTATAATTCCATTTCGAAAACTATTTTCCACTAAATGTTCCTGTCACGATCACTGCCGTAAATTCGCTCTAAATCTTTTGAAATATTTTAATGTTAGTAAAGACACGAACCAAAATTTTTGCAAAATACGATAGGTCAACACAAGTCGCAAACCGAATTGGTCCGGGTGTATGGATAAAATATTTCGACAACCTAGATATTAGCCAAGCTGATTAAAAAAAAAACACCATCACTTTGTTGAATAAGTTATTTACAGGCTTAGTTACAAATATTAAAACCTCAACATTTTCGTACATATTTTTTTAATTACACAAAACTAAATGATAATATTAATAATAAATATCTTTATGAAAAAACTAATCAGCTAGACACCCAAGGCACCACTCAAGTCAGCTAGCGACTATAATTGCGTTTAATTCAGGTGGGCGGCTTACGATGCGTAGGAGGGTTGTGGCTAGCCATTCATTCCACGCGAGCCAACAGCTCCCTACACTTTCAATTACCGTTAACCTCTACAAGGTTTTAGGTAGGTACAAGGTGGTTAGAATTTGGTGTCATACGGGGTACATTCGGAAGTATTTTTGGGGTGAAATCGCCATAGGGGTTTTTGGGCTGTACCCAACTGAGTAAAATAACGAAATATTAAAAAATAATTATTCGGTTTCAAAACCGAACAAAATTCAAAAATATCGCCAAAAACTGTACAATACTTTAAAAATAATCCCTAAAAACACAAATATTGCTTAGCAATCAAAACACCAATCACAACTGCCAAATATTCCAAAAAGCACTCAAAAGTTAATAAAATCGTACAAAAACCCAAAAATAAAAACTTTTATTACCACCTTAAATTACAAAAATTAAAGCTTTTAAAAAAATTGAAAACAAAAAAGATTAAAATCGTATTTTGAATCAATATTCAACTAAATTCTAGTTATCCTATACACTATTTATTTATTAATTAAATATTTGTACTATACTGGTTAAAAGTAAGCCGATAAAGTTCTGGCATTCAAAACTCGTACCATTCGATATAAAAATATTATGAACTGGTAATTTTAATAAATGTCTAGATAATTTTGTTAAAATACACGAAAAGTAAAAAGAGGGCAAAAAGGGAAACTCTAACAAATTTAAAGTAACGATAAAACTTACGAAATACTCGAACCAATAGGTCTACCAGGATAAAATAAACGAAACTCGGACCAAATAGATCTTCGAATCAAGAACAAATAGCCCATAAGTGGTTTTTATTACTTTTAACTAGGTAATTTTGTGTTATTTATCCTATAGTTATTATCAGACTACTCATGGTGAATTAAATATGGCTGCGTTTTAGAGTATTGGGTATTAGCCTAGTTGCTTATTATTATTATTATTATTATTATTAATAAAACATATCATTTACCAGAATTTGCTAATAGACGTTGAAAGAAAATATAAAATTTAAATCAATTTAAAAATCTACCTTTAAAATATTGTTTAGTTCGTTTGATCGCCACTAGATGGCCGCGGTGAAACGTAGCTTTATGAAAAAATATACCCGGTAACAAGTCCCTCTTGGGAGTAGTTTGTCAACTTCACCACAGTATATAATTGAAGCCCCGCCCCTTTTATTGCCATCTGGTGTAATAAGTATAGTATACATAGTAATAAACGAACCGTTCGGCCTTAGATAACGTTTGCTAAACATTAAAGAGACGTATGGTAGGTCGCTTCACACGGGACACCGGAGTACGACGTGTGGAACACTTTTACAGGCGCCAGTAGGCCAAAAATAGATCATCAGCTGAATTATTAATGCCATAATCAATCTACGGGACGTGACCGGAATCCGGAGTGACACGCCGTAGAGGAGACAAAAATTACGGTTATTAGGGGCAGATTTTATCGGTTATGACAACGCGGACCGTCATATGATTGCTTTCGACAATGTAATTACGGACTTACATTGAACGATTTGCCTTTTGCGGGCTCTTTCGCGCTCTAATTAAACAACAAAAGTTTGGACCATAATTTCAAAGAAAAACTATTTCATAACTTTACGGCGAAATTACGACATTAAGTAGTGAAACGTTATTTTGTTAAATTCAATATTAGCTTAAAAAAAGGTTGTGGAGAATCAATAAGTTATTAAAAACTAGAATCGAGTGTTTTTACATTAGAAAAATTTTTTTTCCGCGGAAAATTTCCCGCTCGGAAAATTTTCCGGAAAATTACCGAGGCCTTTTTTCCGGAAAATTTTTCGTATTTTTCCGAAAAATATTAAAAACGTTTTCTTTCCATGATTTGTCTAATATATTGTTTGCAAATTTAAATAAAGCGGCATTTTCACCTCAATTTTTC
The DNA here is from genome assembly GCF_980474605.1 of Leiobunum rupestre. Taxonomy (NCBI): domain Eukaryota; kingdom Metazoa; phylum Arthropoda; class Arachnida; order Opiliones; family Sclerosomatidae; genus Leiobunum; species Leiobunum rupestre. The sequence continues at coordinate 11,065,750 of NC_143394.1, forward strand.
TAATCTAAAAGTAAAACTAAACCTACAGACTAGTTTAAACTGGTTGAAATGTAACACTATTAATGTTTTGTAGTATGTTTACTGATATTAGTCATTTTAAATCGATAAAAAGTTTAAAACATTAAAAACCCTTGAAAAGTAATTTATGGTTAAATTTTTTATTTTTCCGATTTGCGGAAAATTTTCCGCAATTCGGAAAATTTTCCGGAAATTTTTCCGCATTTTATTTTTCCGGAAAATTAACAACCCTACATTAGACTGACTCAATACTTGATTTTTCTAATTATTTTTAATCTTCTTTTCGTGTATTTAAATTATAGTAGTCAAAAAAATTTCCCGGAAATTTTCCGGATTTTTCTAAAAAAAGTAAAAAAAAAAGGTTTTCATTCCATGATTAACCGTATTTTTCCGGGGAAGAAAAGAAAAATATTGTTCCCAAATTTAAATTTCGCGGCATTTTATTCTTATTTTGTCTAGACTAGTCTAGAATAAAAACTCTTAAAAAGTAATACGTTTCATTTTTATTTTTTCGCATTTAATTTTTCCGGAAAATTGACAACTCTAATTTTAATTTTTAGTTTACTTAGTTCGTAATTGCAATTTAAAATAGGTTATTATAGATTTCCCTGATTTTTGCGGTTCTAAGTGCTCTCGGATAGCGCATCCAGAACAGCTTTCTTCTACAGGGTTGCTATAGTTTCTTTAGATTCAAATTTCCTGAATTTTCCAGGTTTTCCCTGACCATTTCTAGACATATTTCTCGACTATAAAATAATAATAATCAGCTAGGCTAATACCCAATGCACCACCTTAAGCCTAAGTCATCGAGTGACTTTTAACCTATACTTTAAAAGTTTTATTTTTGCAACCAAAATTAACTTCTCTAAATTTTACCTGACATTTTTTACTATTTCTTGAAATTCCCTGACTTTTCCCTTCATTTTAGACCCATTTTAAAATTTCCCAGATTTTCCAGGTGCTATGGCAACCCTGTTTTATGGTGCCATAATTACTGCCATGTTAGGTAGGGCTGGATGAGCTCGATCCAAAATGCGTATTAATTATAACATCATTCTGTAATATTTTGCCGAAGTTATTTTTTTTTGTTTTTGAAAGTGTTTTTTAAATAATAATCATAATCAGCTAGGCACCTCCTTAGGCCTAAAGCCACGTTCACACGTACCTTCCGAAACATTTAGCCTCGTTTCGATCTCGCCGCGGTTCTTAGCGTTTGGAAATCTGTTGGTTCACACGTTTGATTTCCAGTGAGTTTTGAAGAAAATTGGCCACGCGTAGTATAGAGATAAAACAAGTTGGCAAGCCAAAATATACCTCTCCTCGGAAGAGTTTTTAATTTTCAGTGAAGCGTAACTGTATCCGTGGTTCTGCGGTAGAACGCTCACCTGTCGTGCAAGAGGGCTCGGGTTCGAATCCCGGCCTAATAAAAAGTTATACTTCACCCAATGACAAAAAGAGGGCGCTTTTGGAAAAACCTTTTCCCTGATTCTAAGAAACTGGGTACGCAGTGATTACCCTTTGCCCCGAAAATGCGAACGCAGGCCTGACAGACAGACCCACAGACAGACAGACAGACCCACCCACAGACAGACAGGCAGACAGACACGGTGGTTGTATAACCCCTCCTAGGGTACAAAGTCCCCTCGGAGAAGTAATAAGAAGTTCGTCTGCTCACGCATTTGAGTGACGTTTTAAAACACTCTAATTAAAAATGAATGCACCCGGAAGAAATTTGTTGTATTTATTAAACATATAGACAAAAAGTTGCCAGACATTTTCTTCTAAAAAAGGCATAATAATTTTATTAGGCGCAAAAAATTCATGATTGACAAACGTTGCGGGAACACTCGCCACGTTGCAGAGGGTATGTGTGAACGCGGCTTTAGTCGTCCAGCGACTTTTAAAGCCATTAATTCAGGTGATAAAATTAGCGAATAAGTAGATTAGTCCATTATGAAAAGGGATAATAAAGCTAAACCCTAAACAAATTTGAAGAAATTAAAAAACTTACTAATAGCTCGTACCGATAGGTCTTCGAGCAAACAAAAAACGCGAAACTCGGACCAAATAGATCTTCGAGTGAAAAATTAAATTAAATTAAATTAAATACCCAGAAATTCCAACGGTAGACCGTTTTCGTCCTATTTGGGACTCGTCAGTACCGTGCGGGATATCTGGTATGCTAATCTCCACCACTCTCCCCCTATTCGGCTTTCCGTTGCTATGCAACTCGTTTTGAAATTTTAATATTTAGGCTTAGTTTCTCTATTCGGTGTTATAGTCGCGAGCCAGATTTCCCGCACGGTACTGACGGGTCCCAAATAGGACGAAACCGGTCTACCGTTGGAATTTCTGTTTTTTTTATTTAATTTAATTGAGTTTTTCATTCGAAGATCTATTTGGTCCAAGTTTCGCGTCTTTTTGTTTGCTCGAAGACCTATCGGTACGAGCTATTAGTAAGTTTTTAAATTTCTTCAAATTTGTTTAGGGTTTAGCTTTATTATCCCTTTTCATAATGGACTAATCTACTTATTCGCTAATTTTATCATCCTTTACAATGCAGTCCATTAATTCAGGTGGCCGGGTTACAATACGTAGGAGGGTGGTGGCAAGCCCTGCATGCCACGCGAGCCAACAGCTCCCTACACTCACTATTACCGTTAACCTCGACAAGTTTTTATTGAAGAGGAAACCGAAAAAGTCGGGAGAAAACCCCTCGAACCAGTGGGGAGAGAACTTGCAAACTCAACGCGGAAGGAATTGTTCCGAGGTTTCACCCAGTGCCACAAGCTAGGATCGAACCCGGCTCCTCTTGCGCTAACCACTGCGCCACCCCACCTCGTAGGCCTTTGCCTGAAATGTAAATGAGTGGGCTGAAGAGATATCTTGAACGTCGTTACCTGGGAATTACACAGAACCAAATTTCTTAGCGGCGTACATTGGAAATAGATAATTTAAAATTCGAAAATAAGGTTTATTAAAAATAAATATGAAATATTGTGGATTTAATCAAAATTGTTTGAAGTTAACCTGATTATAAATCCAAATGATCTTAAAGGTATCATAAATATTTAATTTTCGTTCCATGGTTTAAAATATAATTAATTTAAAATATTAAAAGATCTGCTACTACATGGATTTGCAATACTTGTTTATTTAATACTCGGGAGCTTTCAGACCGCGGTCCTTCTTCAGCCAAACAGTTTTTACAATTAGCACATTCTCAATTGTTTAATTTGTTTCTTGATACAGAACGAAACCTCTAGATAAAACCACGAAAAACCCAATGCGAACGTCCCTAGAAACTTAGTTCAAGTTACGTTTCCAGTTAGCCTGAAAACTAACGATACGCAACCAAATACAGACTTTACTCTTAACAGCGGCGTGAAACTATACTATCGCGTAAAGCTGTCGTCTCTAATTCCCCTTTAGCCTTATAGTTCTTGGAAATCTCCCGGGAGAGGCAAAGACGTAATAGCACGAGACAAAATGATCGAATGGGTTCTGCCAGCCGCTCTCGCCCATTATCAAACAAACAGAGGCGCGTCTAGTTTCGCTGAGGCTTAGCGCAAAGTAGCTTTTGGATCATTATTCCAGCCCAGTCGGCTCTTTTTAGATTTTGTCGAGAATAATTGAATCGAAGCCTTTTTTAGACCTATTTTCTCCGCGAGGATGACTAATTCCTCTTGGGAAGACTCCCGTCATTTCACTTAATCTCGCGATGGCATTATCGGTTATAAATTGCTTTCGGTGTCGTCAACTAGCCGTGGTTTATTTAACGCGGTTTTCAAGTTATTTTTTGGCTATGAATTAATGGGTCAGTAAAAATAATTAAAACAGCAGTTAAATTGAGAAAAAAAAATAAATAAGCAATAGTTATTTATCTTTAAAAATAAATTAAGTAGGCAGTTTTTAAAAAACCGCGATCAAGACAATTTAACTTATCAGGGGCAATATTTTTTTACATAATTTTTAATTTTTTGTAAAATTTGACGACAGTAATTGGAAAACATCTAAATGTTCTTGTTTACATATTTACGGAGTAATTGCTATAAGAGTGGTTGAAATGTTTTCATTTGAGTCGAAACAAATTTTAATCGGTAGAAAACGTAAGCGAGGACGACCAAAACAATTAAAAAAGACTTAAGTCGTTTAAAAAATTAAAAATTAAATTATTAAAAAACTGGCGAATTCATTTGTTTAATTACTGTGAGCGCAACTGCCAATTTCATTTATTTTCAGGCAGAAAACCTACTGCCTATTTTCATTTATTTTCAGGCAGAAAACCTATTTTCATTTATGTATATTAATTATAAATAATAATCAGCTAGGCTAATACCCAAGGCACCACCTTAGGCCTAAGTCAACAAGCGACTTTTAAAGCCATAAATTCAGGTGACCGGGTTACAATGCGTATGTACTGCCAATTTAATTTTTTTTACCGCCTGATTATATATTAGCGGTTTTTTTTAACAGAGTGATTAGTTCAAACGATTTTCTGCAAATTCTTGTAACCTGTTTAAAGGCATTAAAAGTCGCTAGATGAATTGCGCCTAGGGGTGCCCAGGGTATACTAGCCTAGTTGATTATTAATATTATTATCCATTCAAGTCAATACAAGATGTCTTTAGTCTTTTAATCAAAGACATTTTCTACAAAAATTATAACCTAACAGTGAAAAACATTTTTTTCCTCCAAACTTAGTAAAATGTTTGGATGGTTTAAGAGACCATTGCTTGTAATATCAGCCACTTCATGATATTATCTATATATCTTCCCAACCTTCTCTATTAATTCAATTGATATAATTTTGTGTGGTGTGGAAACACTTTCTAGTACGATGGGTATAAAACTGTGTTCAGCCCCACAAATTTTTAAATTAATATTTAATTTTTGATTAAAACTTTCGACATATATATTAGTTTTGTAATGCTTTAAAAATGAATTCTCATTTTATAAAAACAAATCTTTGAAATAGTTCATATAGATGAATTATCTGCTTAAATAATTTCCCGTTACATGGAGTATAAACTAAATTAAAAATCATCCGCTAATAATTAACTAGCACTAGTCAGCCCTACTTTCTGTTAAACCCGCAGGCATAGCTCTGAAATTCGATTATCTATCAAAAATATGGAAGAGTTTTAAGTTTTCTAGAAGCACTATAATAAAGTTCAATTTTTCAAAGTTGTTGGTCTCTAAAAGTTATCCCACTTCAGACCAAATGTATAAGATAGATTCTGCGTTATATTCTTTATATTTCTAGATATGACCTAGTTATTCTCAAAGTAACAGCTTATTTGCGAAGACTACCCGCGCTTTATAAAGGAAAAAATAAATAAATTGCCGGATACGTCTATGAATTATTTACCAACAAGGGATCGTATAGTTTTCCTATTCATATTTATGAGGCATTCTAAGGCCCACGTCTTCTGCAAAGACGCCTTGGCCCCCAAAACAAAATCAATTTAGTAAATATCGTAGTTCTCATAATGCCAGCGTGGCTTTCCCGAACATTGATTACGGTTTTATCAGAGATATTAAGTCACTACATTGAAAAGCGTAGAATGGCTACATTGCAGTCCATGAATTATTTAAGATGATTATTTCGTCGTACAACTTTCATTTTGACCCAATTAAAGTTGTTCTAATAGAAAATTCGTATTATTGTTCGCTTGTTATTGTTGGTGTGTGTTGGTGATACTTCGCTGATGAGACGCCATCTTGGAAAATGGCTGATATAGTTTTATCTTTTAAGTGATAACCAAAGTTTCGACGGGTTTCAGATTTGCCATGGCAACCAAAAATGTTTTTGATTACTTAAAACCTACTTTTCCTTATGGAAATTAACATGGAGAAATCATTAATTTTTTGGGTCCCCCCTTTGAAAAAAAGTTTAAATATTAAAAAATAAATTATATTAAAAATATTGTACACGCATTTACCCAAAAGCCGTGTTCACACTAGACACTTTGGAACTGTTTTTAAACGGTTTCGAAAGCTAAAATTGAACATTTTCAGTGCCAACTGTATTAATAGCCATACGATAAATACATTCGACAGCAAAATTTTACAATTTGTACTTTCGAAACCATTTTAAAGTCCAAAAGTGTCTAGTGTGAACGCGGCTAAAATGAGCCTGAATTAAGGGGCTGTTCACAAATTACGTAACGCAGAAAAACCACTTTTTGGACGCCCCCCTCCCCCTCGTAACAAAAAGTAACAAATGGAAAGACCCCTCTTCTCAAATTACGTAACAAATATCGACCCCCCCTTATATAATTTTAGTACGTAATATGCTGGCAATAAAGTACAATAAGATCAGGTACTACATTTTATTTGTAATTTACATTTGAAATTACAACTGTATTTTTATTACCCACGGGTTTTATTGTGGTGTCTTATGGGGGAACGCTTTTCCGTAAGCAGATATGAGGGACATAAATTGTCCATTTTTAACAATGTAAAATCAATCTAAACTGAGGAAAAAATTAAAAACTTTAAAATTTACGTGGTAGATCCGGACTAATCGTTCTCGCACCTTTGTCCATCCCTCTAGCGGGGGGAAATAGGCGAAACTGTAGATCAAGGTCATATGAAATTCTTTTAAACGTGAGTAAGCCAATGAAAATGCTTATGTTTTTAATAATTGCGACTGTTTCTGAAAGTTATGAAAATTTTAGTCTACGATGTTAAAAATAAGATGTGTTACGTAACATTTTAGTCGACCCTCCCTCCCCCCACGTAACAATTCGTAACGCTTGAACCAACACCCCCTCTCCCCCTACCGCGTTACGTAATTTGTGAACAGCCCCTAACCCAAAGCACAATTGCTTTAATAAAATTTAATAAGCCCGTCGAAATTTCTCTTTTTGGAAAATTTCAAGTTACATAAAGGACTCCCCCGAATTTAAACCAAGGTTAAAGGTTTTACAACCCGAAATCCTTAAAGGGGAACGGTCAAGCTTTAACCGGTTAGATAGCCCTATATCCCATTAAAAACTAAAATTTATGGCGTAAACCGCATCAAAAAATATTGAGTTGTTAATTTTTAATAAAATAAATAAATTTTGGGAAATCGAAAAGCGCGCGTCCGCCGCGATACCTGGTGAGAAGTCGGTGAGACAAAAAAACAACGTAAAAGCGCGCGCTGCTGAAGACGCGAAAAATATGTTTTGCACGCGCGGCGCGTTCCAGTTCTAAAATACTTAAGCCTAAATTGAGCGATTTTAAAAATTAGGATAGTTCGCAAATCGCTCATACGTGGTTAGGGCGCTGGCGACAGCCCCTAAGATGGCGGCGAAAATTCAAACCCAAACACCTGGCGTTATTTTTCGTTTCAACTTTTTGGGCCAAAAGCTATTTTTTCCAGACAAAAAAAGGTACGTGTTAGTATATTGAACGTCTTGTTAATCTTTTGACACGGAAATAAGGCCGTATTTGGAAAGCTTGGCCGTTCCCCTTTAAAACAATCGTGTTGGAAATAACGTTTGGAAAGTCTCGCTAATTTCAGGTCATATTGTAGAATTAATGCAATTTTTAGCTAGTTTTAAAAGTAACTAAAGAATTAATTAGTTAATTTTAAAACTAGCTTTACTTTTATAAAACCAAGTCCTTTAAATATATACACGCGTGAAACTTTAAAATGAAATTGAAACATTCTTTCTGTAAGATTTTTCCTTACAAGACAGGTGTTCTTAAAAAAAGAAACTTTGTCAAGTTTCCGCTTAGAGGCAAAACCATCAAGTGGCCAGGGTGTTATTTGTCCACCGAAGACAGGGCTATGGCGTCTTGGGACATTCTCTCTGTCCCCCGGACCATGTACGTCGTTATTCCGCCCGACTAAATCTTTATAAAGACAAAAGGATTGTTCGTTTTTTCCCTCGTAGATGGCGACGCTAGAGTGCACGACGCGCTTTTGGGAGAGACATTTCTTCGGTTCGTCGCTAGTTGTGCCTAGTCACCGTGTGTCTTGTTTACGGAGAACATCTCTCCCGCTGAGTGCTTTTTCATGAAAACCCGAAATTATCCGACACGGATGCGAAATAAGCTGCCCTAGTTCGTTATTTCCAGAATTACCGTTTTAAAGCAACTGTCGGCTCTATCATTGCCACCTATATTATGAAAAGGCCCCTGTTATTAGAGATGGCCATGAATCTATCCGAATCTTCGGAAAAAATGACTTTCGTGGAGAGCGTGGAGCCATCTATTAATGGGAACGGAAGCTAAAATTCTAAATAGCGAAACAATAACGTCGCCAGAGAGCCATTATAGAGTATTATATTTAGACCATTTTACTCTACTTAGTGAACTTTTACCTAAATTATATATCCCATATTAAATATATTGTAAACAATTACTAGAATTGAAGTTATTGACAAATTTACAAACGGGCCAATCAACGTGAAGCATACTTTTATGTCCCGCCTTTTGGGTCAAAATGTAGCTTCAGCATCTTGTTTTGATTTCGACGCTAGCGACATCTGTTGAAAAAAGAGCTACTTCACCTCGAGCCGACACTTGCTTTAAATGATTTGTAGGAAATAATAGGCTTTTGCAATCATTCATTTACGCCAGGGTGAAGATTGATTTCTATTTTTAGTTCTGCTCAAAACGGACAAATCTCCCGCTTCCATTTCTTGCGCGTAATAATTAATTTTAAAGCCGATAGATGGTGGTGCGGTCATTGAAACTCGCTCATTACTTCGACAATACATTTTGAATTATTAACTTAACAAATACGACACGGACGGACTTGGCGCTGCGTGTCAGTCCCAGAGGTAACGATATTAGCTCGATTACATATCAGATATATCTTAAATATTTCTCAAATAATTCGAATATTTCTCAAATAATTCGAATATTTCTCAAATAATTCGAATATTTCTCAAATAATTCGAATATTTCTCAAATAATTCGAATATTTCTCAAATAATTCGAATATTTCTCAAATAATTCGAATATTTCTCAAATAATTCGAATATTTCTCAAATAATTCGAATATTTCTCAAATAATTCGAATATTTCTCAAATAATTCGAATATTTCTCAAATAATTCGAATATTTCTCAAATAATTCGAATATTTCTCAAATAATTCGAATATTTCTCAAATAATTCGAATATTTCTCAAATAATTCGAATATTTCTCAAATAATTCGAATATTTCTCAAATAATTCGAATATTTCTCAAATAATTCGAATATTTCTCAAATAATTCGAATATTTCTCAAATAATTCGAATATTTCTCAAATAATTCGAATATTTCTCAAATAATTCGAATATTTCTCAAATAATTCGAATATTTCTCAAATAATTCGAATATTTCTCAAATAATTCGAATATTTCTCAAATAATTCGAATATTTCTCAAATAATTCGAATATTTCTCAAATAATTCGAATATTTCTCAAATAATTCGAATATTTCTCAAATAATTCGAATATTTCTCAAATAATTCGAATATTTCTCAAATAATTCGAATATTTCTCAAATAATTCGAATATTTCTCAAATAATTCGAATATTTCTCAAATAATTCGAATATTTCTCAAATAATTCGAATATTTCTCAAATAATTCGAATATTTCTCAAATAATTCGAATATTTCTCAAATAATTCGAATATTTCTCAAATAATTCGAATATTTCTCAAATAATTCGAATATTTCTCAAATAATTCGAATATTTCTCAAATAATTCGAATATTTCTCAAATAATTCGAATATTTCTCAAATAATTCGAATATTTCTCAAATAATTCGAATATTTCTCAAATAATTCGAATATTTCTCAAATAATTCGAATATTTCTCAAATAATTCGAATATTTCTCAAATAATTCGAATATTTCTCAAATAATTCGAATATTTCTCAAATAATTCGAATATTTCTCAAATAATTCGAATATTTCTCAAATAATTTGAATATTTCTCAAATAATTTGAATATTTCTCAAATAATTCGAATATTTCTCAAAAAATTCGAATATTTCTCAAATAATTCGAATATTTCTCAAATAATTCGAATATTTCTCAAATAATTCGGATATTTCTCAAATAATTTGAATATTTCTCAAATAATTCGGATATTTCTCAAATAATTTGAATATTTCTCAAATAATTTGAATATTTCTCAAATAATTCGGATATTTCTCAAATAATTCGAATATTTCTCAAATAATTCGAATATTTCTCAAATAATTCGAATATTTCTCAAATAATTCGAATATTTCTCAAATAATTCGAATATTTCTCAAATAATTCGAATATTTCTCAAATAATTCGGATATTTCTCAAATAATTCGAATATTTCTCAAATAATTCGAATATTTCTCAAATAATTCGAATATTTCTCAAATAATTCGGATATTTCTCAAATAATTCGAATATTTCTCAAATAATTCGGATATTTCTCAAATAATTCGAATATTTCTCAAATAATTCGAATATTTCTCAAATAATTCGAATATTTCTCAAATAATTCGAATATTTCTCAAATAATTTGAATATTTCTCAAATAATTTGAATATTTCTCAAATAATTCGGATATTTCTCAAATAATTCGAATATTTCTCAAATAATTTGAATATTTCTCAAATAATTCGAATATTTCTCAAATAATTCGAATAATTCTCAAATAATTCGAATAATTCTCAAATAATTCGAATATTTCTCAAATAATTCGAATATTTCTCAAATAATTCGAATATTTCTCAAATAATTCGAATATTTCTCAAATAATTCGAATATTTCTCAAATAATTCGAATATTTCTCAAATAATTCGAATATTTCTCAAATAATTCGAATATTTCTCAAATAATTCGAATATTTCTCAAATAATTCGAATATTTCTCAAATAATTCGAATATTTCTCAAATAATTCGAATATTTCTCAAATAATTCGAATATTTCTCAAATAATTCGGATATTTCTCAAATAATTCGAATATTTCTCAAATAATTTGAATATTTCTCAAATAATTTGAATATTTCTCAAATAATTTGAATATTTCTCAAATAATTCGAATATTTCTCATATAATTCGAATATTTCTCAAATAATTCGAATATTTCTCAAATAATTCGGATATTTCTCAAATAATTCGAATATTTCTCAAATAATTCGAATATTTCTCAAATAATTCGAATATTTCTCATATAATTCGGATATTTCTCAAATAATTCGAATATTTCTCAAATAATTCGAATATTTCTCAAATAATTCGAATATTTCTCAAATAATTCGAATATTTCTCAAATAATTTGAATATTTCTCAAATAATTTGAATATTTCTCAAATAATTTGAATATTTCTCAAATAATTTGAATATTTCTCAAATAATTCGAATATTTCTCAAATAATTCGAATATTTCTCAAATAATTCGAATATTTCTCAAATAATTCGAATATTTCTCAAATAATTCGAATATTTCTCAAATAATTCGAATATTTCTCAAATAATTCGAATATTTCTCAAATAATTCGGATATTTCTCAAATAATTCGAATATTTCTCAAATAATTCGAATATTTCTCAAATAATTCGAATATTTCTCATATAATTCGAATATTTCTCAAATAATTCGAATATTTCTCAAATAATTCGGATATTTCTCAAATAATTCGAATATTTCTCAAATAATTCGAATATTTCTCAAATAATTCGAATATTTCTCATATAATTCGGATATTTCTCAAATAATTCGAATATTTCTCAAATAATTCGAATATTTCTCAAATAATTCGAATATTTCTCAAATAATTCGAATATTTCTCAAATAATTCGAATATTTCTCAAATAATTCGAATATTTCTCATATAATTCGGATATTTCTCAAATAATTCGAATATTTCTCAAATAATTTGAATATTTCTCAAATAATTCGAATATATAAAAAAATATTTCTCAAACATTTCTGATAATTCTCGGAACATTTATTAATTCTTAATTCTTGAGATTTATAGTTTTTTTGTAAATTTTCTGATATTTCTCTTATTTAATATATTTTTGTGGATTTCTAAATTTACAGAAATATTTGTTTTAATTTATCGTTAATTGTTCAGCAGATTTCGTAAGGAGCTGGACCTTATAATTATTATAAACACAATGTTTCTGACGATAATATCATCATCAATCTAAACTGAAAATTATCTTCATTGTACTCGAACGCGAAGTTGCCCAAAATTTATTTATAAACTTGAATTATGGTTTTGAAATTGACCCAATATTTCTCCCACTTCGCAAATGTTTACAAACAAGGCCTACTAAAATCTCCCGCATTAATACGAGCTAAAACTAAATTATTTAAAAATAATGCCTCAGTTAGTACAAAGTATATCAATTTACGATAATAGCAGTGAGCCAGAATAATATTTTCATTTAGTTTTATTCAATCCAAAAGACGTGTACGAAAATTATTCGATTTAAATATTGGCGCTAAGCCTCGGTCATAAATAAAGGTCTTAAGCGCCACAACTTAATTGTCCAAAAATAGCGTTTTAAAGCTCAACACGTTTTCTCTATCACAAGCAATTTTTCGCGAAAACGCTGACTACATTTTTAAAGATAAATTTCAATTCAGGGCATGTTTTCCCTGACCTGTTGTAGAAGCTTAAATGAGCCCTTTATTAGACCTTAATGGCAATAATAAGCTAATAAGTTTCCATTCGAAATATTCCGTTAATGCCACGCCCAACAAAATTCACAATAAAATATTCTAATACCCGAAATGTACGACAAGATTATTGCGGAGGTTTTTCGCGTCCCCGTCGACCAGCACGTGCTTTGTTCGCCAAATTACAAAGGAAACGCTAAGCCTCGTCTTCAAATTGCGGGTACTTTCCGCGAAAGTCGTATTAGTACGGGCTGGCAAAGGCTTAGGACAATTTCGCGTTTCGTCGGCGTACGCGCGCGGGCAGCCGGGCATTCAAAAACGTCGTCTTCGGGCGCAAAGGCCCGTTCAGGCCTTTAAATCATCGCGACACCTTTCCATATTTTGGCCAGCTACGTTGGCCCGCTTAATAAATATTGTGAAACGGGCCCTAACACGGGCTCTACAAAACACGTACTATACCTAAACCTTTTCTCACCCGTCGCTCGGAAGGGAGTTGCCAGCGCAAACTGAAATTAAACTAGCCCAAAAACCCGCCTACCGTTAAATATATATAGCCCAATTTCTAGCCCATTTTATAGCCAAACTTTACACGAATTGAAGTGGAAAATAAGGGCGAATTTTGGTCAAATAAATACTCAATTCGCGACTGAAACGAGTCTAGGTGGCGTAACGGCGCTAGCTTCTCCGTTTCTGCGCCTATGATCTATCGTCTGCTACAGACATATTAAAAAGTCATAAGAACGTTGTTTCTTAAATAAACTTATCAAAATATAAGCAAATGATCCAAAAAAAATTAAAATGCGAGAATCATTATTTAGAAAGTCAAATTTACGAATAACGAAGAGGAAATACTAATAGATCGATTTACAATTTGTAACGGGCAAAGACGACTTTGAAGGGGAAAAATTCATCCGAGGTAACGTGGTGATGGCGTTATTTGTTAGTAGATGGCGCTCTGATAGCAACATGACGTCATAATTTTGATTTTCCACGATTGGTTGAAAGTCTACAATTTTTAGTGGAGAACGGTTTTGTCGAGATTTAAAATACCAAATTCTCTTCCCTGATTGGATAGTTTAAAATTGTATTGTAGTGCCATCTATGGCGGAGTGTTAACTACTGTTAAAATTAATTGTTAATTTAAATTACAAAAATTATATATTTTTAATAAGAATTTAAAGTACTATAATTTAGTAATTAATTAATAACTTTTTTTAAAAAAAATTCATAAACTTTATAGTGTCGCCATCTACCTCAAACATTATTAAATAGGAAGGTACCTCGGGTAAATTTCGCCCCTTTTTGCATATTTCCCTGTACGCAATATGAGAATGCGTCTATAGCGTCTGCTTTAGCCGCTACCTATCTAGACTTCAATAGCGAACCAAAGGGGGCGTAGCGGTAGTTTGCGGTCGCGAATATAAACAATAGCAAAACCAAAACAAGTATATATTTTGTTTTTAGCAGAATTGCGGTCTAATATTAGGGTAGTCAAGCGTAATCTTTACCCCCTGGATTTCATTCAACTTTCCCTCTGTTTTACACATTTTACGATATAATTAAATAATTCCCGAGACCACTATTTGGATCATTTGGTGGAAATCTAGGAGCAACAAACACAGCACCCCACACAAAGTCCTGAATTTTCTAGCGTACAATTTCCATTGGTTAGACGCTTAGCGCCTGCTGCCGTCGGAAGGGGAAAATTCGGAAATTGTCTTCCCCCCCCCCCCGTAAAACGTTCAGCGTAAAGGCTCGTGACGCTCGTCCAATGAAATTCGTACACAACCCTTCGTTAGCGTGTTTAAAGGCTAGCTGCGTTCTCCTTGTGTTTGTTGCTCTTAGGTAAAACGTTCAGCGTAAAGGCTCGTCCAATGAAATTTGTACGCAACACTTCGTTAGCGTGTTTAAAGGCTAGCTGAGTTCTCCTTGTGTTTGTTGCTCCTAGGTGGAAACCACAAAAACAAGCCCAAAAATCGCCCCCCCCCCCCCCCCCCGGCCAAACCCTTTCCCCCCGCAAAGCGCTGTGAAAAGGAGCCCAATCGGGCGAGAAACTCTCGCAGCTGGCAACTCGACCCGAAACAGAGCTTGACAATGTGTCGGGCGAAGAAGCGCGCATTTGGGTATAATTATCTTTCACGTCGCATCTCTGGCACTTTGCCGGGCTAACTTGATGCGTTTCCCTCGTTTGATCATTTATTTTTAGTATTCCCCGAGCCTCGTTGTTTTTGATATTTCGCGGAGGTCCCCGTTTCCAAATTACACTTGTCGCGCTCGTCCTACTACAAAGATTGTTTATTTAAAACTACGAAAGTTTATATTACAAACTTTTTTTCAAAATTGAGAGGCTTAAGTGCTAAATTTGCCTTTTAATTTACTCGTACAGAAGCGTAAGTAATCTAATATTAATAAATATGACACTGATTGATTTATGCTAATGATACTCTCTAACGGGGCGATTGCGTAATAGGATGAAATTCATAACTCCATAAGTAACATAATAATTATAAGTATGACACTTCCAATAGGTGATTCTAAAAAAGATCGGTGGTCACATGATTTGGTTACTTTCTATAGTATGGTATAGGATTTTTTCTGCCAGTTTTCCCTTAAAGGTTTCTTCAACGTGTTCTGCGGTTGGCCTACCACCTGGATATTTGCGTGGCGGGAAGAAAACTTTAATTTATCTGGTATTGTTAATTCAAAGAATTTTATCAAATCAAAGAGATTGTCTGTCCTTAGCCGCGTTATTATTTCTATGGTCTTTGCCGAAACAGACTATCATTAAAACACGATTTCACAATCCTAACGATGTATTAAATACATTTTAAATATTAAATTTAAATATGAACAAATTTTCAATCATCTTACACATTATACCGAAGAGGAATTTGAATCGAATATGAATTTATCGAGTTACCTAGTTTTGGAAATAAGGTAGCGAAACGCGTTAATTAAAATAAATTTTAAACCAACCGAATTATTCGAGTTACAGATTTTGGAAATAAGGTGTTATTTGGAGTTAGATGGCGCCTGTATCAATTGGTACGAAATTCAAATATCACCAAAGTGTGTACGCGGTTGTGGGGTCTCAAGAATTGACCAGAAATCTCACTTCAAATTAAGATTTCTTAATGCAACCGTAAAAGTAGTTCAGAAATGATTAACACTAACTAAAAATATAATTTACAAGCAAATCGGTCTTAATTTAAAAATATGTAGATTTAAAGTCGAAAATAGCCAAAAATCACTAAAATGGGCAAATGACCAACTTGTGGGCCCCCTTGGGCCAAAGTGATTATTGGGCTATTCTAGACCTAATTGTTGAAGAGTTATGTAAGATTCGGCGGCGGCGGCAACGGCGGCTGCGGCGGCTACACAGTACGTGATCTTAGTACACACAAATCCCTTAGGATTGGGTGTAAAAATTGAGTTAAAGGAATAGGAAGTGTCACTCTGCTGTTCTGTTACTTACGATAGAAGATAGATGTTAAGCTAAAAGTACTTCGAGTTGTTTACGCCATGAGCATATTATTTTAATTCATTACTTATAAAATTATAATCAGCTAGGCAACTTATGAGCAACGTGGTAGTTTTTAATCCGGTGTTTTTGGCTAAGACGGTTTCAACTACTTACTGAAGATCTGCACAATAATTAGGAATCTAGTAGCTATTTATCTTTTTATGTTGCGTTAAATTATGAAAAGTTAAATTTTGTTTTAAATAAAGTTGCGATAAATCAGAAAATAAATTAAAATTTCCCGCAACTAATTATTGTCGTTTTCTCGAAATATAAATAGGAAACTTTCTTATGATGGATACTAGATGGGACTACAGAATTAGCAAAATAGAGTATTCGTTTGAAAAAGTACTTTTAAACTCACCGTACACCCACTACAAGGAAATTTTTTAACCTCCTTAAAAAGGAAAACCCCCGTATTGATTTAAATCACAAATGTTTAATCCATTTAATTAACAATCTAATTAAATACCGTATTCGGTTGTTTCGAGATTAACGGTTTAATTAACGACCTAATATAAATGTAATCTATATTTCCAACGAAGTTTTATCTATTCTAATGACTTGTCGTTCAGCTAATGAGCTGAGTGTGAAATAGTCTGCCCTCCGATAAGCCATTGTTATTAACCTCTAAACGTGATCAGCCAAGGCCACTAAGCCTTTGTCCTCTGACACTGAATACGCTTCTGTTCCGGAAATTTTAACTTCCAATCTATTCAAACGAATATTTCAATCCTATTATTTTCAAGAAACCGGAACTCCTGATTTTTTTCTGTATTTTAAGTTTCAACTTTCATCTGGAAAGTTTTAAAAATTAAGTAGAATTTCGGATCCTATCTTTTCGTAGAACATTTATTTTCCCCGCTTCAGATTCTGTCAACTGCAGCGCGGACTGAAAAGATTGCCCTCTTTCTCTCGGAGAAGCACGTATCGGCAGATGTAAGGAAATTTTAGTCTGATATCAATTCCAGTTACGCAGATTTCTTAGTTTTACACTTTAATAAGAGATTATGATAAAATTGTTCGTTGTATTTCGACACCTATTTTAAAAATGTCAAGTATTTTTTTCTCGAAAAGGTTCGAAATATCCTATACAAAGATCTTATCAAAAATGTTAATAATAATAATATTAGGATAATAGCAATAATTTATATCTATTAGGATAATAGCAATATTTTATATATATTAGGATAATAGCAATATTTTACATCTATTAGGATAATAGCAATATTTTACATCTATTAGGATAATAGCAATATTTTACATCTATTTGGATAATAGCAATATTTTATATCTATTAGGACAATAGCCATATTTTATATCTATTAGGATAATAGCAATATTTTACATCTATTAGGATAATAGCAATATTTTACATCTATTAGGATAATAGCAATATTTTACATCTATTAGGATAATAGCAATATTTTACATCTATTAGGATAATAGCAATATTTTACATCTATTAGGATAATAGCAATATTTTATATCTATTAGGACAATAGCCATATTTTATATCTATTAGGATAATAGCAATATTTTATATCTATTAGGATAATAGCAATATTTTACATCTATTAGGATAATAGCAATATTTTACATCTATTAGGATAATAGCAATATTTTACATCTATTAGGATAATAGCAATATTTTACATCTATTAGGATAATAGCAATATTTTATATCTATTAGGACAATAGCCATATTTTATATCTATTAGGATAATAGCCATATTTTATATCTATTAGGATAATAGCAATATTTTACATCTATTAGGATAATAGCCATATTTTATATCTATTAGGATAATAGCAATATTTTATATCGATTAGGATAATAGCAATATTTTACATCTATTAGGATAATAGCAATATTTTATATCTATTAGGATAATAAATTATTTAATTTGTATATATATTGACCTAAACATTATAGCTTTCAATTTTAAAAAATTAGTAAAAACACGAATTTTGGTGTGAGTAAAATTTTAATTAAAATAAGAATAATAACGTAATTGTCGATTGTTAACGCCATCATCAAGCCTTAACTATTGTCGTACGGGATTTTGAATCTGAAACTTATTTGGGAAATCGGAAACGGATTTCCACATTTTAAAGTTTTCAATTTTGTTATGTTAATTTCCGATGGTTTTCGCCGATTTTTATACTTTTAATTGGATTTTCACGCACATTTCTGGATTTGCGTAGTTGATTACAAGATTTTTTAAATGTTTCGTTTACGTAACGTATAGAGGATTTTGTCCAAGTTTCGTCAAATTTCATTATCCCTAAGTATAAAATATAAACCCCAGTAGGGCCAGTAACCTTTAAATCAACCGGATATTATCAAATCAACAATACATTTCGAGAGGAGATACAAACAATTTAGATAGAGGAAGCTACTTAGGTGTTTATAATTTATAAGTTTATAGTTACTGTTGCCTTAATTTTATATACAAATCCACTCAAAGCCCCATTCATATTTTTTTTATATTTAAAAACGAGTCCGGGTACAATCTTCGTAAAAAAAAATATTTTATCCCTTGAAAAACCACGCTTAAATATTCGTCTTAACTCAATTTTCTACAGTGGTGTTAACCTTTATAATTCGATGGATTTTAGCCAAGTAAAAAACTTTATTGCATTTAAAAAAATTAGTAAAAATGATGTTAAAAACTTTATATAAAATTCATATGTACGCGCTTATTAATAATTGTGGTGGTTGCAAATAACCTTTCTATCAAATTTATTGTTTAAGATATAAGACAGGATTAACTTCTAATGGCATTAGCTAAAAGTCAAATGCTGACTTAGCCCGCACAATCTCTGTACTTTAAGGTCATGTGATTCTAAATAACTAAATTATTATTATTATTAATATTATTATTGTATAATAATATTAATCTTTTCAATTAAATAAAAATAAGTTAACAATTTAATAAATTTAGTTTACAAGTGTTAATTAACATATTTTGTAGTAGTATTAATATTTTATTAATACTACAAGCATGAGTAACGTAATATTATTTATAGTTATTATGTTACTTATGCTACAAGTAATTTCTTCGCTCGTTAAGCTGAGAAGAAATCCTTAAGTCAACGTTTTATGAACAATCAATTCCCAGGTTGACCAAAATGTCCTCAACATAAATTAATTTTAATATTATTATGTGGTGCATTCTTTGAAGTAATTAGTTATTGTAAACATCATGGTACTTAAGAGTTTTACATATTTATAGCTTTAATAACAGTGTGGTTGTCTCAGGGCAAAGCCTAGTAAGCGCCTTTTTTAAAAATTTCGAGTTGGCAGAAAATTGGAGTCATAAAAATGTCTAACCCCAAAGAAATTCCTGGATCAAATAAATACCACTGACCATCAGAAATAATGTTAATAATATTAAATTATATCTAATTTAAAAATTGCAATTTACTAGGGTTACTAAAAGATACGTGGCTTAAACCCAAACCCCTTCTGTCCACGGGCTTCCAACCACCCCAAGAACGTCAACTGACAACAATTTCAAGAGTCGAACTTTTCCATTGTGAGCTATTTGAATCGTTTGCGGCTTAAAGAAAACTTCGAAACATTTTTCATACTTGGCGCGAAATATTTTGACAATGGTAAGCCTTGGCCAAAGACTATATACATACGCTTCGCTTATATATAGTCTTTGGCCTTGGCTTAGATCAACGAAGTGGAAACTATATGGTTCGTTGCCACCAAATTCAAGAATAGCCCAGAATAAGTCCTGACCATTTGGATATACAGGGTGCTTTAATTCGGAATTTTACAAATTAAATTTTAAATATTAAATAGTAAGGCATAGTCTAAAATTACAGAAAATATATTTTTTTTTCAATTAATAATTTAATTTCTATCTTAACTTTTAACATAATTTAAAAGTAAACTTTAGAGACAAAAAATATTTTTTAAAAATTCGTTAACTTTGAAAATATAATTCCCGCCTTCACTTTGAATATAATTTGAAAAAATTAAACTATAGAGATAATTTTTTTCAAAAAAATTGGTAAGATTTTCTAATTTAGTTCACCTTCACTTTTATTATAATTTCATAAATCAATAAACGAACAGTGATTATACATATATTTTGCCAAAAATTGGTTAATTTTGTAAACTTTATTTACAAAAAGTGATGATAAAGATATATTACCAAAAGTGATTATAATATATATATTACTAAAAGTGATTACAATATATATATAACGAAAAGTGATGATAAATATATATTACCAAAAGTGATGATAAATATATACTACCAAAAAGATGATAAATATATGATTGTATACCATTGGACCGAAATCCCATTCGTCCGAATGTACCATTCAACCGAATTCCAATCGACCGAAAACCGCGTTTTGCGCGGTTTTCATTCAATATACCGTTAGTGATACATATTTAGATATCGTAGGTTACGTGACGATAGTATATCTAATTTGGACTAAACTATGTCTTAAATATTTATTATTTCGTACCGACGTGTATTTTGAGACCTTTATCCCTTGAAATTTGATATTTTCCGGGTTTAATTTTCGAAAATAACCTTGATAAGACCCGACGGGAAATAGTTGCCTACCATATCTAACCTAACCCAACCCAAACTAACCTAACCTAACCTAACCCAACCCAACCTAACCTAACCTAACCTAACCCAACCTGAACTAACCTAACCTAACCTAACCCAACCTGAACTAACCTACCCGAAGTGAAAACGAACCAGATTTAAATTTCCCATTCAACTGAATCCCGCCATGTTGGGCTATAAACGAAAATACTTTTCGGTTCAATGGGATTCGGTCAAACGGGATTCGGTCCAATAGTATACAACCTAACTATATATATCCAAAAGTGATGATAAATGTATGTTATTAATAGTGATGATAAATATATATATTACCAAATCTAATAATAAATATATATTACCAAAAGTGATGATGAATATATTACCAAAAGTGATGATAAATATATATTACCAAAAGAATTTATAAATATATATTAACAACCTTGATGATAAATATATATCAACAGCCGTGATAATAAATATATATTACCAAAAGTGATGATAAATATATATTACCAAAAGAGATGATAAATATATATTTCCAACAATGATAATAAATATATTTTCCGAAAATGAAATTTGAAAACTTAATTTACTTTTAAAGTGACTCATTTACTCTAATATCTTTTAATACAATTAAAAGCAAAATTAATGAAATATTACATGTTATTATTTTGAGGGAAAATGTTCCGATCCGGGCAATAGCGAGCCCCTGTAGTTTTGGAATCTGTTTAGAGTATTGTCAGGGTGGACATTAAAATGTCCCTTGAACGGTGCCGCTAGCCTTGGGACGAGCGATCTTTGTAGTAAAATCCTCCAATAGATCTATCCATTGAAGGAAAATAATAAAATTCAGGGTTGGCAAGAGATCTCCAGTTGACGTCATTTCGCGGTTCGGATCAATATTTTGCCCTCGTAGAACACCGATATCGCTACGCTCGGAAAAAAGGCCATTTTAAGTTTTCAAAACTTTCCACGGTGATAGGAAAATAAAATTTACAAGTAACGACAAAAGTAAATGAACCAAAACAATAGAAATAGATGTGAAAAAGCAGAATAGTTTTTAAATAGTTAGTATTGATATCTTGAGATAAAAAATAATCGTATTTAATATCTTGAGATTTCCAACAATCGTATCGATATCTAAATCCACAAAATATTCTAAATAAATTTGTGACATTCCACAAAATATTCTATATAAATTTGTGACATTCCACAAAATATTCTATATAAATTTGTGACATTCCACAAAATATTCTATAGAAATTGGTGACAGTCCACAAAATATTCTGTAGAAATTGGTGACATTCCACAAAATATTATATAGAAGTTGGTGACATTCCACAAAATATTATATAGAAGTTGGTGACATTCCACAAAATATTATATAGAAGTTGGTGACATTCCACAAAATATTCTATAGAAGTTGGTGACATTCCACAAAATATTCTATAGACATTTGTGATATTCCAGTAATTCCACAAAATATTCTATAGAAATTTGTGATATTCCAGTAATTCCACAAAATATTCTATAGAAATTTGTGATATTCCAGTAATTCCACAAAATATTCTATAGAAATTTGTGATATTCCAGTAATTCCACAAAATATTCTATAGAAATTAATGACATTTCACAAAATATTCTATAGAAATTAATGACATTTCACAAAATATTCTATAGAAATTAATGACATTTCACAAAATATTCTATAGAAATTAATGACATTTCACAAAATATTCTATAGAAATTAATGACATTTCACAAAATAATCTATAGAAATTAATGACATTTCACAAAATATTCTATAGAAATTAATGACACTTCACAAAATATTCTATAGAAATTAATGACATTTCACAAAATAATCTATAGAAATTAATGACATTTCACAAAATATTCTATAGAAATTAATGACATTTCACAAAATATTCTATAGAAATTAATGACATTTCACAAAATAATCTATAGAAATTAATGACATTTCACAAAATATTCTATAGAAATTAATGACACTTCACAAAATATTCTATAGAAATTAATGACATTTCACAAAATATTCTATAGAAATTAATGACATTTCACAAAATATTCTATAGAAATTAATGACATTTCACAAAATATTCTATAGAAATTAATGACATTTCACAAAATAATCTATAGAAATTAATGACATTTCACAAAATATTCTATAGAAATTAATGACATTTCACAAAATAATCTATAGAAATTAATGACATTTCACAGTAATTCGGCCAACAAACTGACACACTTATCCAACATAATTATATACTTATGATTGAATTTATTTTAAGAGATGCAAGAAATGTTGGTAAATTGACGTTTCTTTGAAACTAATTTAATTTAATGTTGCGCCAAAACTCTTAGCAGATTTTTCCTTAAAAAGCTATACTGATTTTCGATTAAAGCTTTGAACGCTAATAGGTGGCGTTCGTCTCCATAAATTTCGAACCCAGCTTTTCTCCGCGTCTTTAACAAATTCTCGGATCGGCGGGGATCCGATTCGACGACCTTAAGATGGCCCGGGAATATTCGAAAAGTTTAGCTCGGAAGGTCAACCGTCTCTTAGCGGTCTTGAGGGACCCAAGGTGGCTTTTAAATTGATTATAGGGGATCGGGTCGGCTTTTAAGTCCAAACGTAACGCCCTCTCAACTCAGTCCCGCTGATCGATTTACTGAACTTTCTTTCGCCAGAATAGAAACTTCGAAAGGGCCGAACTTTCTGGAATATTGGTAGAAAGTTTGACTAGTATTCTGGACATGGACATGGGTCGCCTTTCGATTCTCTACACGTTTCAATGTACGCGCTTAATTGCGAGGTTAAGCAAAGAGCTCTTGAACGCCGAGTCTCTTATACTTTTCGCGTTTAAACTTCGGAAACGAATATTTTCAAAACAAAAGTGACATGATTACCAAAAGTGTGGCAATCTCTGTACTTTCGTATGCTAAAGGTTTAATGAATGCTCGACTCGAGATCGACCACATAAAAGACTATTTATTGTCGACTTCCTGGATCTTTTTTTAGTCTATGGTATTATATCGTAGGTCGATAATAATAATAATAATCAGCTTGGCTAATACCCTTGGCACCACCTTAGGCCCAAGTCATCTAGCGACTTATAATGCCTTTAAACAGGTGGCCGGGTTGCAATGCGTAGGAGGGTGCATGCCACGCGAGCAAACAACTCCCTGCACTAACTCCACAGAACGACGAAAAATCAAAAAATACACTAACTTTGACCAGTGCTACTTAGTACCTCCGTTCCTCACTACGAGGCGTTATTTGTTGGTTTTAACTTCCGTCCCTCCGCAAGGCATACTTTCCCTTCTCCCCTCCCAACTTGTATTTCGCTCGTAACATTCATTAAGAAATAGGTCCAATTGACAATTTTTTTTTAATTATGTCACTTCTGTTCAAACTTAGAGACGACCTCATATTTCTGTCCAGGTTATTTGAAACATCGTATTATACCATAAGTAATATAATAAACGTAAGTATGACTAATAATGTATTTATTTATAGTTAAGGAGAATGACTATGTGGAGATGATCAGTGGACATCAAGGTGACGTATTTAATAGTTTTTAAAATTTCCTGACGTTTCTCTGACGATTTAACTAATTTTTTTAATTTTCTGACTTTTCTCTGACGTTTTCACTATTTTGTTTTTTAATTTCCCGACTTTTCCCTGATGTTTTCACTATTTTTTTTATTTCTTGACTTTTCTCAGACATTTTTACTATTTTTTAAAATTTCCTGACTTTTCTCTGACGTTTTTACAAATTTTTAAAATTTCCTGACATTTTTCTGACGTTATTACTAATTTTTAAAATTTCCTGACTTTTCTCTGACGTTTTTACAAATTTTTAAAATTTCCTGACTTTTCTCTGACGTTTTGACAAATTTTTAAAATTTCCTGACATTTTTCTGACGTTATTATTAGTTATTAAAATTTCCTGGTTTTTACTTGGCGTATTTACTATTTTTTAAAATTCCCTGACTTTTCCCAGACGTTTTCAATATTTATTTTTAAAAATTGTCGGACTTTTCGTTGGAGTTTTAATTTTTTTTCAAAATTCCTCGACGTTTCTCTGATGTTTGTACTAGTTTTTAGAATAAAACTTCCGAAATACGTAATCATTCCACGATACACTATCACTAACGAAAATAGTTAAGTGTCATACTTATGGGTATTATGTTACTTATGATAATACTTAAACTTAATATTACAATTTTCTAGCTCAACAAATGAGAGAGAGAGAGTTATTACGCGTAAATAGCGGTTTAAAGTGAAATGCCTTGTATAAGGCGAAATCTGTACTAGTTGACGAGGAGAGACGCTTGAAGTAAAGCAGGGTACACGAAAACCAATTTTTGTGTCTAGACAACGTTCACTGAGACAAGTTTCAGTATTGTTCAAACACGTTTTCCTTGTAGTCGTGTACCCTACATTAGCAAAATGACAAATATGTGTTACAATTCTTTGTGTTAGCCGACAAACTGAATAAAAGCTTTTTTTCGCTATGTTCTAGTTTTTTTTGTTTAATCTCAAAATAATTACAGTTATTAAGATCATAATAATTACAATTAATTTAAATTGGACGAAAACCGCTTTTGGAGTGATAATTTTAAACTGGACGAAAACCCTTTTGGAGTGATAATTCTAAATTGGACGAAAACCCCTTTTGGCGTGATAATTCTAAATTGGACGAAAACCCCTTTTGGAGTAATAATTCTAAATTGGACGAAAACCCCTTTTGGAGTGATAATTTTAAATTGGACGAAAACCCCTTTTGGAGTGATAATTCTAAATTGGACGAAAACCCCTTTTGGAGTGATAATTTTAAATTGGACGAAAACCCCTTTTGGAGTGATAATTTTAAATTGGACGAAAACCGCTTTTGAAGTGATAATTTTAAATGGGACGAAAACCCCTTTTGGAGTGATAATTTTAAATTGGACGAAACCCCTTTTGGAGGGATAATTCTAAATTGGACGAAAACCCCTTTTGGAGTGATAATTCTAAATTGGTCGAAAACCCCGTTTGGAGTGATAATTCTAAATTGGTCGAAAACCCCGTTTGGAGTGATAATTTTAAATTGGACGAAAACCCCGTTTGGAGTGATAATTCTAAATTGGTCGAAAACCCCGTTTGGAGTGATAATTCTAAATTGGTCGAAAACCCCGTTTGGAGTGATAATTTTAAATTGGACGAAAACCCCTTTTGGAGTGATAATTCTAAATTGGTCGAAAACCCCGTTTCGAGTGATAATTCTAAATTGGTCGAAAACCCCGTTTGGAGTGATAATTTTAAATTGGACGAAAACCCCGTTTGGAGTGATAATTTTAACTTGGACGAAAACCCCGTTTGGAGTGATAATTTTAACTTGGACGAAAACCCCTTTTGGAGTGATAATTCTAAATTGGTCGAAAACCCCTTTTGGAGTGATAATACTTCTCTTTCAATAGACATTGAAATCTAGTTCTATCCGAAATAGACGGCATTCTATTTGTCGGCCATTTTTTTAAATCTTTATTTTCATTCTGTTGGTAGAGTAATAGTGACCGACTGAGATTGCATCAAAGGGTCTTCTTTTGGGCTCCATGTTGATGGAAACCTAGTTGCACCAGCTACGTGCCTCGCATCCCAATATGACGCCGCACACCGACCCGAGCACCCCCTGTCCGCCGCTGCTCGAAATGAAACATCACTTCTGCCTTCCGATTATCAAATACAGTTTGCTTACCACGTTTCGCGACACAATGCATTTTTCAAATTGAGCTTCTTTAGAATGGATTCAAAGATCAATAAATGATTATTAATTATATAAATATTATGAATTATACATTATATTATATAAATATTATGAATTGTATATTATATTATATAAATATTATGAATTGTATATTATATTATATAAATATTATGAATTAATATTATATTATATTATATTATATAAATATTATGAATTAATATTATATTATATTATATTATATAAATATTATGAATTATATATTATATTATTTCATATTATATTATATTATATAAATATTATGAATTATATACTATATTATTTCATATATTATATTATATTATATTATATAAATATTATGAATTATATATTATATTATTTCATATTATATTATATTATATAAATATTATGAATTATATACTATATTATTTCATATATTATATTATATTATATTATATAAATAATATGAATTAAATATTGTATAATATTATGAATTATATATTATATGATATTATGAATTATATATTATATTAATATTATGAATTATATATGATATATATATTATATATATATATATATATTATATTATATTATATTATATTATATTAATTATATATTATATTATATTATATTATATTAATTATATATTATATTATATTATATTATATTATATTATATTAATTATATATTATATTATATTATATTATATTATGGAACAATGTTTACCAAAGAGACATTCTTACGGGTACAATATTTATAAAAGAAACATATTTACGGGTATAATATTTGTTTCGACGCAATATTTACGGGTCCAATATTGGTTTGGATGCAATATTTACCAAAGAGAAGAACTCTTGACCAAATAGACCTACTCCGAAATTATTTCGAACATGACTGTATGCAATTGGCTATCCGCGAGTGCATACTTTGGGCCGTTAGTTTCATTTTACGACGGAATTGACCAAGAAACTTAGACGTCCCTTTTTATATTTTGGGCACGCGCCTGTTTCATATTCTTAAAAGATTCAACGAGAGAAAAAAACACGCGGAATTGGACAAAAAATCAATGCTGGCGAGGTTACGCCTTACCGGAGATAGATATAAGCGAATATTTCTCGTTATTGCCGCCCTCCCTGGTACTATCATGTTAGCGGGCTCCTTAAAATACCCGTTACACAATGTGGTTGCTGCCATTTTTTGATCCTCTTACTCTTTTCACAGTGCCGTGTACAGGGTTGTTCCTTTTCATTTAGTCATTGCTTAGGGCCTTGATTCCAGTTATAGTTTCGAAGCATGAAACTTACAGAATTTCTTATAAATATTATACAGTATAATAATAATATAATACACATAAAAATTTGGGACATTTTCAAAAACAATTTTTAGAAATTCTACAGAATAAAATATATAATTTCTATATAAATTTTGGATATTTTACCAAAACACGTGTAGAAATCTATAGAATAAAATATATCACATCTATAGAAATGTTTGAAATTTTTTAAGGAAAATGTATAAAAATACTATAGAATAAAATTTATCATTTCTATAGAAATTTTGGACATTTTGACCAAACATGCATAGAAATTCTACAGAATAAAATATATAATTTCTATATAAATTTTCAACATTTGGCAAAACATGTATAGAAATTCTATAGAATAAAATCTATCATTGCTATAGAAATATGTTAAAGTTTACTTTAGCTTTCTCTAAAAATTCTGTATAATAAAATATAGAATTTCTATAGGAATTTTGGTTTTTAAAAAAAATGTTTTTTGGAAATTCTACAGTATAATATATGATAGAATCTCTATTACACGAAAAATTAAAGAAATTATACAGAGTAATATACATATAATGAAATATATATTTGTGACATTTAACCAAAATTCTATAAGGATTTTATTTTACAGAATAATATATATTTCTATATTTTTCTGTCATTTTTTCTATGGCCCTAGAAAGTTTTATAGAATACTATAATACTTTAGTATTATATAGACTCCTATAAGCTCCAAGGAAAGTATTTAGACAATTTTAGTAAGGCGGACCAGGGGAGCGTTTACAATACTTGAAGATTTTAATGATCCTTCAGTTCTCTCCCCACTGGTTAAATGGGGTTAAAAAGTTACACCAAAAAATATAAAATATTTTTGTATTTTTTCAATTAAAGACCGTGATTTTAGTCTAGACTTTGCTATCTTTCACCGTGAGTTTAGTATCGTCGTTGGTTCGGTCTAACTTCAAATTTTATATATCCTACCGATTAATTTAGCAACGAAAACATTAGTCTGACCTTCGTAAGTTCGATTTTGTTCCGTATTTATCATAGATATGGGACATCGTGGTAAATCTTGGAAAAACTAGAAATTGTTTTAGATAGAAATTTTAACAACTGAAATATTAAAATTCTATTGAACGAAGAATCAAAATTATCACTGGTTGAAGGAAAAATTGGACATTAAAGATAGGAGTGTTTTGGCACCCCCTACGTGGTAGCCCGCTTGGCACCCGGTTCAATATTCACCCCCCTTAACCCGGGTCGGTACGCCTTTGCCTCTATGTGGGATGGCGGAGTGGTTAGCACTTTTTCCTCGCAGCAAGAGGAGCCGGGTTCGATCCCTGCTTGTGGCACTACGTGAGTTCTTCGGTTTCCCCTTCCTTGTTGAGGTTAACGGTAATAGTTAGTTTAGGGAGCTGTTGGCTCGCGTGGCATGAAGGGCTTGCCACCACCCTCCTACGCATTGTAACCCGGCCACCTGAATTAATGGTTTCAAAAGTCGCTTGATGACTTAGGCCTAAGGTGGTGCCTTGGGTATTAGCCTAGCTGATTGTTATTATTATAAAGTAGGCCATGATTGAGAATCGTGACGTCTAAATTTTTGATTATCGCGGCATTTTTATTGATTAGTCGCTTTGACAGATGGCTTCACTGCGACTGAATTTGTTGAGCAACCGTTGAGAATCGTTACGTCAATAGACGCATTCACATATTGCCTACAGGAAAATATTCAAAAAGGGGCGAAATCCACCCGTGGTACCTTCCTATTTAATAATGTTTGAGGTAGATGGTGACACTATAAAGTTTATGAAAAATAAACTTTTTCATAAAGTTATTAATTAATTACTAAATTATAGTACTTCTTATTATTAAATTATATAAATTTTGTAATTTCAATTAAAAATTAATTTTAACAGTAGTTAACACTCTCCGTCATAGATGGCACTATAATACGATATTAAACTATCCAATCAGGGAAGATAATTTGGTATTTTAAATCTCGACAAAATGTTCTCCACTAAAAATTGTAAACTTTCAACCAATCGTTGAAAATCAAAGTTATGACGTCATGCTGCTATCAGAGCGCCATCTACTAACAAATAACGCCATCACCACGTTACCTCGGATGAATTTTACCCCTTTAAAGTCGTCTTTGCCCCTTATAAATTGTAAATCGATCTATACCGGAATACTTTCAACGCTAATTCCGTTGACTAGTTACTGAACGTATCCATTACATCGTTTTATTAGATATTTAAAAAGCAGTTTTGATTTGCGCAAAATAGAACACCCTTTAGGAAAAATCGTGATACAAATGCGCTATTTCGAAGAATTGAGTCAAAATAGGCGAAAAGCGAGTACTTTCGGAGAATGGGAGATGAAAAGAAAGGATTTCGGAGTCAGAGAGCCCCATTGTAATCGGCATCGGACGATTCCTGGACGGGTCAGCTTTGGCTCTGACAACTGATATTTCGCCCTACTTTAGAAACTTAGCATTCTTATTGCGGTTCCATGTTCGACGTGACATTTTGGACTGAATAACATCGTCTGTAACTTTTGCCCAACCCCCCCCCCCCCCCCCCTCCGTGTCTAAGGGCTCACCAAGGCCCAACCTTTAACCTATGGAAACGTAGATGGTTTCCCGTCATGACGTAAGAACGACTTTTTAGACCTACTTTATTTTTATCGAGTCACCTAGAACAAATTTCGTCGCTTCATATTTTCTATCGATTCGGGATTATTTCAGTACATCATTTACCATTTATGAGTTATCTAGTGTTATGGATTATGATATTTTTTGGTGTACTATGTGATACTTTTGCTGAGGAGTTTGTTTCGAAGACGTTCTAACGAAATATTATACATCGAGACTGTTCAAGTTATAAGTTCAAAAATTCGGTATTACACTCATTAATTTTCTTACAGGGTTCGTGCAAAATTTTCCCTGGCCATTTTGTAGAATAAATGAATGGTTTGAGGTAAAAATCTTGAAAAATATTTTTTGGGGCTATTTTCAAATTCCTTGACTTTTCCCTGACCTTTTGGACACCTTTTAAAATTCCCTGACCTTTTGGAAACTTTTTAAAATTCCCTGACCTTTTGGGATCCTTTTAAAATTCCCTGACCTTCTGGAAACCTTTTAAAATTCCCTGACTTTTCCCTGACCTTTTGGAAACATTTTTGAATTCCCTGACTTTTCCAGGTTTTCCAGGTCGTGTAAGAAACCCTGTCTCATTCAAATTATATTTTATGAAAATTATATTTTGGGAAATTGAATTTTCAAGCCCTGTTTCTGAATACTGGTGAAAATGTAGATCTTAAAGGGAACATGAAGTTGAATAAAACCTAATTTGTCATTTCTTCCACCAGACTTAAGAAACCTTAGAGGTTAACTGGCGCTAGTTACGTTAAAAACCAGTGGTAGCACTTGTTAGGGGACACAAGATGTCCCTCCCTATTTCAGGGTCCATCTTGATTTTAGGTCTAAAGCGCCATCTCTTGAACTGAATAAAATACATTTTATAATTATTTTAATTATTATAATTATATTTTTTTATAAATACGTTATATTTAATAACATTTGCATGTCACTTATAATTTACAACTTAATAATTCAATTTATGTTTAAGAATTATTTCGTAGTTTTTTAGATATAATGTAATTTTACTCATAATTAATTAATATTATAAAAAGTTTAAAATAAATTATCGTGAGAGTATTTTCCAAAAGTATATTTAGAAGTAGCTATAAATTTTGTATTTTTTAAAATTGGCATTATTAAAACTTTGGATTCCGCTCACTAGATGACGCTATCTGACACTTACTAAAACGAAATAAAAAATGGTAATGACTACTGTGCCCATTGAGTTGGGAATAAATAGAGGTACAACTAAATCTGGCTGGCGCGGGACCAATTTCGTTCCATAAGGAGACTCTATCAACTTTATCGTTCTACCGTGGCGGCATCTGTCTCTAGTGGTGGCAACTATATTGCAATTGAATGTTTTCGCGAATCTGATGCGAAATTGAAATGTATGATTTCTCGTTACAAACAAACCTTTGAAGTTGTTTAAAAATAATTTTATTCTGTCAACACGATCCGTTTTAACTCAAGTTACGGTGAGTTAGCTAATAATTATTTATTTTTAGCCATATAACTTTACAAAATATATAGTTAGCTAATAATTATTTATTTTTAGCCATATAACTTTACAAAATATATATGGCGCTACCACCTAATTATAAAGATGAATTTCGTACAGTCTTATCAGAACAGATCCCACGTAACCATAGCAACCAAAATCGTAATTGTAATTCTAGCAGTATTATTCCCAATTCAATGACTGTGCCTGTTCGAAGTTCTTCCTCGCCTAAATTGGTCCTAGGTGGACGATTTTTGTTAATAGAATATACTGTCTTTAAGGCGCTCTAAGCTTCTTAAAAGAATTATACGAGTAGTTAACGAATAAGTAAATCCCCAATATAGCCAGCTTTTAGTCTTGAACGTCGCGAACTCTCTATCTGCGATGAAATAACGCGGAAAACGGCGTATTTTCTTTCATTTGTGGGTGGATTGCGAATCCCTGGCGTATATATTTCTTCCGCTAAGCCTTGGTAGCAACAGCGGCGCGGCTTAAACTAAACGGCCCTAGCATTTGAGCCCGCGCGTATCGATTCAGGGCTTTGCCTCGCTTCAATAACGAAAGACAATTCTGCCCCGAGCTCTGACCCGTTTGGTGTCGCCGTCTTTATCAGGTTTTTATTCAAAGTTAGATTTGTCCTTTGATCCGGCAACTATCTACGCGGACTGTACCCCTCTTTAGGGCTCGCGGCAAACTGGCAGGTTGAAACGACCTCAATCGTAGATAGGGGAAGTTCGACTAACTTCCGATAAGGTCGGTGAAGTAACTCTTAGGGTCGTAGCTGTTAATGAGAAGGCCGGTACCTTTTCATTGGGGCTTTCTTAATAAATCGACAACGGGGCCAGTTCGAACGTTAAAGATTCAAAGGATTTCGAAGTTTGGGCTGCATCCTTAGAAGCGGTCCGTGAACCTCATTTATTACTTTTAGACAAGAGTTCTGCTATTCTAATCAATGTCTTACTGGATACTACACCCATTTTACTACATTTTTAAAGAGAACTGGTGTTTTAGTAACTTCTTTACTAGATAAACTTGTAATTTTAGTAACCATTTGACTAGATTCATTTCACTACATTTTTTACAAC
Source organism: Leiobunum rupestre (assembly GCF_980474605.1). Lineage (NCBI taxonomy): Eukaryota > Metazoa > Arthropoda > Arachnida > Opiliones > Sclerosomatidae > Leiobunum > Leiobunum rupestre. The sequence goes on from NC_143394.1 coordinate 11,098,762, forward strand.
ATAAACTATCATTTCACTACATTTTCGACTAATGTTATTTTTGTACTTTTTAAGATAGATAAAACTTGTATTTCAGTACTTTTTAAGATAGATAAAACTTGTATTTCAGTACTTTTTAAGATAGATAAAACTTGTATTTCAGTACTTTTTAAGATAGATAAAACTTGTATTTCAGTACTTTTTAAGATAGATAAAACTTGTATTTCAGTACTTTTTAAGATAGATAAAACTTGTATTTCAGTACTTTTTAAGATAGATAAAACTTGTATTTCAGTACTTTTTAAGATAGATAAAACTTGTATTTCAGTACTTTTTAAGATAGATAAAACTTGTATTTCAGTACTTTTTAAGATAGATAAAACTTGTATTTCAGTACTTTTTAAGATAGATAAAACTTGTATTTCAGTACTTTTTAAGATAGATAAAACTTGTATTTCAGTACTTTTTAAGATAGATAAAACTTGTATTTCAGTACTTTTTAAGATAGATAAAACTTGTATTTCAGTACTTTTTAAGATAGATAAAACTTGTATTTCAGTACTTTTTAAGATAGATAAAACTTGTATTTCAGTACTTTTTAAGATAGATAAAACTTGTATTTCAGTACTTTTTAAGATAGATAAAACTTGTATTTCAGTACTTTTTAAGATAGATAAAACTTGTATTTCAGTACTTTTTAAGATAGATAAAACTTGTATTTCAGTACTTTTTAAGATAGATAAAACTTGTATTTCAGTACTTTTTAAGATAGATAAAACTTGTATTTCAGTACTTTTTAAGATAGATAAAACTTGTATTTCAGTACTTTTTAAGATAGATAAAACTTGTATTTCAGTACTTTTTAAGATAGATAAAACTTGTATTTCAGTACTTTTTAAGATAGATAAAACTTGTATTTCAGTACTTTTTAAGATAGATAAAACTTGTATTTCAGTACTTTTTAAGATAGATAAAACTTGTATTTCAGTACTTTTTAAGATAGATAAAACTTGTATTTCAGTACTTTTTAAGATAGATAAAACTTGTATTTCAGTACTTTTTAAGATAGATAAAACTTGTATTTCAGTACTTTTTAAGATAGATAAAACTTGTATTTCAGTACTTTTTAAGATAGATAAAACTTGTATTTCAGTACTTTTTAAGATAGATAAAACTTGTATTTCAGTACTTTTTAAGATAGATAAAACTTGTATTTCAGTACTTTTTAAGATAGATAAAACTTGTATTTCAGTACTTTTTAAGATAGATAAAACTTGTATTTCAGTACTTTTTAAGATAGATAAAACTTGTATTTCAGTACTTTTTAAGATAGATAAAACTTGTATTTCAGTACTTTTTAAGATAGATAAAAAATCATAAAACTTTTATTTTTGTAACCTTTTTGGCTATATAAAACTAGAATTTTAATAAATATCTGACTAAATAAATTTAATATTTCAAAATACCGGACTAAATAAATTAAATATTTCAAAATACCGGACTAAATAAAGGAAATATTTCAAAATACCGGACTAAATAAAGGAAATATTTAAAAATACCGGACTAAATAAAAGAAATATTTTAAAATACCTTACTAAATAAAAGAAATAAATTTTAAAATGTCTTTATAGAAAAAAACCGAGTTTAGTAAATATCTGATTAGATAATTTTAATATTTTAAAATATATGACTAGATAAATGACTAGAGTAAAGTTTTAGTTGAAAAGAATAGCGTAGAGCATGATAGGTCCTGTTATTTCAAAGATTTGAAATTAAAACATTTTCGTAATTGAAAGACCTTTACTCCTTGCTTAATTTTTTTATTTCATTATTTAACTAAAGTAAATCAAATCATTAGTTCCAAATATCTGGCTCAGTAAAACCAATATTTCAAAAAATCTGACTAGTTAAAATCATTATTTCGAAATATCTGACTAGGTTTAAAATTATTATTTCGAAATATATGACTAGGTTTAAAAGCAATATTTAGAAATATCTGACTAGGTAAAAACCAACATTTCGAAATATCTGACCAGGTAAAAACTAATATTTCCAAATATCTGAATAGGTAAAAACCAACATTTCGAAATATCTGACCAGGTAAAAACTAATATTTCCAAATATCTGAATAGGTAAAAACCAACATTTCGAAATATCTGACCAGGTAAAAACTAATATTTCCAAATATCTGAATAGGTAAAAACCAACATTTCGAAATATCTGACCAGGTAAAAACTAATATTTCCAAATATCTGAATAGGTAAAAACCAACATTTCGAAATATCTGACCAGGTAAAAACTAATATTTCCAAATATCTGAATAGGTAAAAACCAATATTTCGAAATATCTGACCAGGTAAAAACTAATATTTCCAAATATCTGAATAGGTAAAAACCAACATTTCGAAATATCTGACCAGGTAAAAACTAATATTTCCAAATATCTGAATAGGTAAAAACCAACATTTCGAAATATCTGACCAGGTAAAAACTAATATTTCCAAATATCTGAATAGGTAAAAACCAACATTTCGAAATATCTGACCAGGTAAAAACTAATATTTCCAAATATCTGAATAGGTAAAAACCAACATTTCGAAATATCTGACCAGGTAAAAACTAATATTTCCAAATATCTGAATAGGTAAAAACCAACATTTCGAAATATCTGACCAGGTAAAAACTAATATTTCCAAATATCTGAATAGGTAAAAACCAACATTTCGAAATATCTGACCAGGTAAAAACTAATATTTCCAAATATCTGAATAGGTAAAAACCAACATTTCGAAATATCTGACCAGGTAAAAACTAATATTTCCAAATATCTGAATAGGTAAAAACCAACATTTCGAAATATCTGACTAGGTAAAAACTAATATTTCGAAATATCTGACTAGGTAAAAACCAATCAAAATATCTGATTAGGTAAAATCAATTTTCCAAAATATCTGATTTAAGTATAAACCAATATTTAAAAAGATCTGACTCAGTAAAACCAATATTTAAAAAGATCTGACTCAGTAAAACCAATATTTCAAAAGATCTGACTCAGTAAAACCAATATTTCCAAAGATCTGACTCAGTAAAACCAATATTTCCAAAGATCTGACTCAGTAAAACCAATATTTCCAAAGATCTGACTCAGTAAAACCAATATTTCAAAAGATCTGACTCAGTAAAACCAATATTTCCAAAGATCTGACTCAGTAAAACCAATATTTCAAAATATCTGACCCAGTAAAACCAATATTTTAAAAGATCTGACTCAGTAAAATCAATATTTCAAAAGATCTGACTCAGTAAAACCAATATTTCAAAAGATCTGACTCAGTAAAACCAATATTTCCAAAGATCTGACTCAGTAAAACCAATATTTCAAAAGATTTGACTCAGTAAAACCAATATTTCAAAAGATCTGACTCAGTAAAACCAATATTTCCAAAGATCTGACTCAGTAAAACCAATATTTCAAAGGATCTGACTCAGTAAAACCAATATTTCAAAAGATCTGACTCAGTAAAACCAATATTTCCAAAGATCTGACTCAGTAAAACCAATATTTCAAAAGATCTGACTCAGTAAAACCAATATTTCAAAAGATCTGACTCAGTAAAACCAATATTTCCAAAGATCTGACTCAGTAAAACCAATATTTCAAAAGATCTGACTCAGTAAAACCAATATTTCAAAAGATCTGACTCAGTAAAAGCAATATTTCCAAAGATCTGACTCAGTAAAACCAATATTTCAAAAGATCTGACTCAGTAAAACCAATATTTCAAAAGATCTGACTCAGTAAAAGCAATATTTCCAAAGATCTGACTCAGTAAAACCAATATTTCAAAAGATCTGACTCAGTAAAACCAATATTTCAAAAGATCTGACTCAGTAAAAAAAATATTTCCAAAGATCTGACTCAGTAAAACCAATATTTCAAAATATCTGACCCAGTAAAACCAATATTTTAAAAGATCTGAGTAAATAAATACAGTATTTCAAAATATAAAAATATTTCAAAGAATTTGAAATGTTTGAAATCCACTTTTTCTGTTAAAATGATTTAAGCCATTCGTTACAGAAACAACTTGCGTGGTTTCTAAATTATTTAAAATTAAAAGAATTTGCTTAGTTTTAGGTGCTCGGCTGAAACCATTCTAAACGAAATTGTTGGAATATTTTTCATTGCGAAATATTTAGCGCAGTTTTATTTCTTTGTTGTTGGTAAAAAGTGAATGGTTCGAGAGAGGAACGGTCAGATTAAAAGTTTGAAACTAGGCATCGCGTGGAATGTTTTTCGTCGCTTCGATTAAATGGAGGAATTGCGCGTTGTAAGTAAATGTTTTCCCCAAAAAACGTCTTTGTTTGGACCAAGAAAAATTCCCTCTCAGTTGTCGCTTCTTTTGTCAAGTACTTTGTTAAGTATTTGGTTGAATCTTGTTTCTTTCAAAGCGGAATGTTTTGTCAGGAAGAGGCCGTTTGTTGGAAAGACCCATTTAGGCATTGTCCGGAAAATGCGGTAAATATAAAGCGAATTATTATTAATTTGAATTTTCCCGTCCAGCGCGTTAATGTTGTTCATTTTAAATAACGCGACGAGCTGACCTAAAAGTCACAAGTTTCTGCCTGTTAAATCTGTATCCGTTTAGTAGACGAAAGAAACAAATTTACTTGTCGCTTTTGTTTGTAGGATGAATGATTTGAAAAGGGAAATTTAAAATACACGTTGAACAAGGTTGCCACAATAGAGTGTCGTCGTCTGAAACCCTGCGACGTCACCATTGTAATCTGCCTATTGATAAAAAACGGTAATTGTCATGGCGGCCACTATTAACACTACAGCTGTGACGTTACAAGTTTTCAAAATCGTATTAGACGACAACACTCTATAGTTCCAGATTCAATTTCCCTGGCCATATTGTGAGATTTTCGTTAACCATTTTTAAAGATTTTCGATAACCCTTTTTAGAGATTTTCCCTAATAAATAAATAATTATAATAAATAAATAAATAAATAAACAAACAAACAAACAGACAAACAATAAATAAATAATTATAATAAATAATTACGATAAATAAATAAACAATAAATAAATAAATAATTATAATAAAAATACATAAAATAAATAAATAAATAAACAATAAATAAATAATTATAATTATAATAAATCAATACATAATTATAATAAATAAATACATAATTATAATAAATAAATACATAATTATAAAAAACAAATAAGTAAATAAATATATAATTATAAAAACAAATAAGTAAATAAATATATAATTATAAAAAACAAATAATTAAATACATAATTATAAAAAACAAATAAGTAAGTAAATACATAATTATAAAATACAAATAAGTAAATAAATACATAATTATAAAAAACAAATAAGTAAATAATTACCTAATCTCTAATAAATCCAAGAGCCCAATAGAAACTGAGCTTACTAGTTTGACCACGAGATGGCGGCGCGGGTGTAAACTGACGGCGTGATTTGGAAGTTATTGCACTAGCCTTATTTACGGAATTTGTTCCAAATGAGGAGGTGTGTTACGTTAATATAGTCGACGTATTTCTCGCCAACTCTCGTGAGTGAAATGAACGCTTGGATTGCTGTATACCCGGTTACACCTTTGGCATTTTGGGTCGCTTTAACGGCAGCCGTCACGGCAGAGGTGGGTCCTGGGACCTCCCTCCGATGAAGGTAACAAGTGCCTACATTAACGGCGTGTGGGCATTCCCGAAATATCGTCCATTTCGTAACTGTGTTTCCCCTCGTTTGACAAATAGCACTCTAAGCGAAAATTCACATTTTGTCGCCAGAGACATTTCTTCGAGTTACTAGCGAGACGTTTTACCGCGCCAAGAACGTATTTAATATATTAGAATATGCGAGTTTTGGTTAATTATGGTCTACTTAATTCTAATTACTACCATATGTATCAAAATAACAATTAGTTGACACTTCCTATTGTGCCTCCTACTTTACTTTATAGAACCATAAATAAAATAACACGGTTAAGGATGTCACAAGTAACAAAGAATTCATAAGTATGACACTTTCTAATGTGCTCTCTATTTTAATTTATAGTAGCATAAGTAACAAAGCATTCATAAGTATGACTCTTTCTAATGTGCCCTCTATTTTAATTTATAGTAGCATAAGTAACAAGGCATTCATAAGTATGACTCTTTCTAATGTGCTCTCTATTTTAATTTATAGTAGCATAAGTAACAAAGCATTCATAAGTATGACTCTTTCTAATGTGCTCTCTATTTTAATTTATAGTAGCATAAGTAACAAGGCATTCATAAGTATGACTCTTTCTAATGTGCTTTCTATTTTAATTTATAGTAGCATAAGTAACAAAGCATTCATAAGTATGACTCTTTCTAATGTGCTCTCTATTTTAATTTATAGTAGCATAAGTAACAAAGCATTCATAAGTATGACACTTTCTAATGTGCTTTCTATTTTAATTTATAGTAGCATAAGTAACAAGGCATTCATAAGTATGACTCTTTCTAATGTGCTCTCTATTTTAATTTATAGTAGCATAAGTAACAAGGCATTCATAAGTATGACTCTTTCTAATGTGCTTTCTATTTTAATTTATAGTAGCATAAGTAACAAAGCATTCATAAGTATGACACTTTCTAATGTGCTTTCCATTTTAATTTATAGTAGCATAAGTAACATAGCAAATGATAGCAATCATAAGTATGACACTTTATAATGTGCTTTCTATTTTAATTCTACGTTAAAAAGAACCATGGCCACCCTCTTAAAATAATATGTAATCAAAAAAGCATTTCAAGCTTCGTTTTTTCATCAAAAATATTTGGGGGAAACCCTGTGAATGTTTAGTAACTTTTTCTGACACCAGATGGGGTAAGGACTCCTTCAGTCTTGAGTTGAATTGAGTGACTAAAGCTCCAAAAATAATATCCAACCAGAAACTATTAAGAGCATGCACGTTATCTTTAAATTAATTTATATTTCGGCCGGAAACTAAAGCAAATTACGTGCTTAGAATTGTTGAAACTGAAGTAAATACTATAAAACCTAATCTACAAGACGCTATAAATACCGCGAACCACGGCTAAAGTGTGACTTAAAACGTCAATTTTAAATAATTTTTATTAAATAATTAAAGGTCTAAATTGGAAATGTGCTCTGAACAGATTTTAAATTATTATCAAATCACCCAATAAAATAAAACCATCCAATTTATCTTACGCTATCTAATATATAAAGATGAGTGTTTATATATATGTTTGTCCGCTATAGGAATCTTCCGTTTTCAACTTAGGTCGACCACATTCGGTATACTATCTCATGGTACCCTGACTGTGGTTTTCGACGGTTACGGTCGGCAAAACAACTTTAATTAATTAAATTGATTTAATAATTAGGTATTAGGCATACACACGAAAAAATCTTAAATTGAGATGCGTTCTATTTTCGTTTTCAATGTGTCGGAGTTTCGTCACTAGTTCTTTTTCATTGGTTATACAAATAGGCATAGATCCAGGGAAATACCGGGTAGCCCAGCTAGTTCTAAATAAAAATGGTTTAAAAATTGCCGAAATGTACGTTCTGAGTTGACTTGGGGTGGCGGAGTGGTTAGCACTTTCACCTCGCAACAAGAGGAGCCGGATTCGATCCCAGCTTGTGGCACTTGGTGAAAACCCTCCTACGCATTGTAACCCGGCCACCCGAATAAATGGCTTTAAAAGTCGCTCGATGACTTAGGCCTAAGGTGGTGCCTTGGGTATTTTTTTTTTATTTTTTTTTATTCAAAGAAGAAAGGGCTGAATTGAGTCTGAGAAGACCGCGAGCCCGGCGAAGACACCATCTGATTAATCAGGGCGAGAGATTTGTAACGGCCACGCCAACGGGGGGATACGTCGGGACAGGGGTGGGGACACCCGTGGCGGAAGTATTCCAACCACCCATTGGGGGATTGGTGGTCGTCCTCACACGGCCATCCACAAACTCTGCCTCCCGGACGCCTGGGATTACAGGAGTGAGCCACTACTCCCGGCTTGCCTTGGGTATTAATTAGCCAAGCTGATTATTATTATTTAAATATTCATTAAAAAATAAATAAACGGTGAATGAGAAAATTATCTGAATAAATTCTACGATAGATATCATAGTTTTACCGTCGAAAAAAATTATTATTCTATCAAAAACCAAACGCCAAATAAATCGATAAAAAATTTACTAAATTATTGCTGATATAGTTTCAAAATTATCGATTTTTTTACCACTTGTAAAATGTATTGAATATTTTAATTTAATTTAACAAAGTCATGTTTTGGAGGATTGTAAAAGACTTTTTCCATATTGTTTTTGCAACCGACTACTAGATGGAGTTATAGGCGTTTTCGCTGACTGGACTGAAAAAAATAGCGGTTAACGCGACGATTTTAATTTTTTCTCCTCTCAACGTCAATCAGACGGATTCGAAAGCTAAGCGATTTCGAGAACCGAATTTGCCATTAAGCAGCCAAAAAAGACTTGTGATAAAACGGCTTTAAATAGCCTATAAAGCAGTTTCTATTTGACTATTAATGACTTTTGGATCAACTGGAAACGCGTATTATATCGAGCGTGCGCGTGAAACTCCCATTCCATTAACGTTAGGCCCGAAATAGGCTTAGCGCTGTTGAATAGGCCAAGGCCTTCTTGAAATCCTTGAAATAAATTCTATTTCACTTGGTTCGCCAAATGCCCTTTTCAAATGCGCAATTTTATTACAATAATTATGTAATTTCTTTTTTTCGTTGAAAGTTTGAGAATTTTATTAGCCGGCGAAGATTTCGGGATATGATAATCGGTTTCGCCAATGACTATATGAATTATTAAGGGGCTATGGACTAAGCGAGCTGCTACTTAGTCTTTGGAATTGCGAGGTATCACTGCCCGAAAAATCGCCGTATAGAATCTGTTGAAAAGATCAGTCAAGGGTTTTTGGAAATAGAAAAGTTTTCAGCAGTAAAACTAAGGTTTTTATTTGCAAAATAATGATAATTTATTGAATAAAATGGACTTTTCAACACTCACTTCATTTTTGAAGGTAGCTATTTTTGAATAGTGTTCGGAACTGTCTATTCATTATCCACAAATTTTCCGATTTATTTAAAAAAACATTGGTAAAAAGAATATCATTTTAACTTATTTAATTATGTTTTTTTACGCAACCAAGCATTTATTTGGATAAAAGTGGCATTTATTTAAATAATTGTTTGTTTTATTTAAATAATAGGTTTATTAACTTTCAATTATTTAAACATTTTACAATTTTTATTCAACTATTGGTTATTTAAATAAATATTATTTAAATATAGCCGAGCTTATTTTATTCATGGATAAAAATTAATCGACTGCCGAGCACTATTTTTGAATTTGACTCCTAAACACGTTTTCTGACTCTAAAAAAGCTGTAATTTTCAAGTTTGGCAAAAAATTAAAAAATCCGATTTATACGATAATTATCCAATTTTTCAAAAATAACAAATCGTCGCCTTTTTAACCGCATTTGTGTACGAAATTGTCCGTTGTGCGCCGGCAAATTTATGTGGAGTAAAACGATACTTTCGTTTCTCACTATAAATAAAAATGACACTTTGAACTCTGGTCCCTCACCCTGAAAGGAGACTTTTTCAATTTGATAAAATTCAATAGAGCGTTCTATAAAATCAGTGAGGTGTGCTTTCCCCCTTTTGAGTTCGGAGGAGGTGAAGGTTTGGCCGGTTTTTCGGGTGTGATAAAAATATTTATCTGGCAAACCCGTAAGAAATTGAGAGCAGTCGATTTTTAGGAGTAGCGTATAGTTGCTAGCCTAGGCTTCACTCATTTCCGGCTTTCCGCGCCGTTTTTCTTATTTTCAATGATTTTTGTAATAAATGTATGATGGTAAATAAGCAAAATACTAGTCCCAAATCCACGGGTTTAAAAAGAGACTTAGATCATGAAAATATTCTTAACCCCAAACATATACTTCAGCACCTAGGGTCCCACCTACAACTCCTAAAAGGTACGTCTCTAAAATATTCATATAAAGACAGGACATAAGCCGAATTCTCTTAAACCAAAGAATAACAATGGTTGTTAGTCCTGCTGAACTAGCTCTATAGTCTGTATGAAAAGTTTGGCCGGTTTTGGGCCAATTTTATAGAACGCTCTATTTGGATAGTTATAAATATAAATACTGCTTACAATATGTAAGTATTGCTTTGAAATTTGACTCGTACAGCAAAATCCAGCGCAACCTTATTTAATTTTAAATTTTTTATTTTGTTTTTTGTCAGGATTTTTTTCGTCGGATAATTATCATGATATTTATCAATGATAATTTTGCCATCTGCATAACAAACCGAAATTGTTCAGAGTCATACTTCTGAAATTATGTTACTTACGGTTGTAGTATAGTAACAGCGATACTACAAATTTATCCGAATGTTTCCAAGCTTTCTGAACTATTGAAATTTAAATTTAGGGTAATATATCATATTTGTAAAGTTGTCGCTATGTTTGAGGAACAATATACCAAAGACGCTTTAAGGCTCAAGTTTGAAATAAACGCACATTTTTGTAATGTTCCCTAAGATGTACGAGAATATCTATAAATTATACATTTCCTAGCAATTTTTAAAATTACACATACTCATCTTCCAAACTGTCAGAATGATGAATGGATATTTGAATTATGGAAAAATTTAGCATTTTCCATCAAACCTTCCTTCTAAGATAATCAAAATCCGTGGCGAAATATTCGCAACTGTCTCTTTTCGGGGGAGCAACGTCCCGACTCGATTCCCTCCGGGATGAGCCCGACGGGACAGGCGACGACTTTCGACTCGGGACCAGAGAGACAACGTAGTCCGCGGTCTATTAGGGTTCCCGGATGTTTACACGACGGTTTAGTGCTCGGCAGTCGATTAATTTTTATCCACGATTAAAATAAGCTCGTCTATATTTAAATAATATTTATTTAAATAACCAATAGTTGAATAAAAATTGTAAAATGTTTCAATAATCGAAAGTGAATAAGCCTATTATTTAAATAAAACAAACAATTATTTAAATAAATGCTTGGTTGCGTAAAAAACATAATTAAATAAGCTAAAATGATATTCTTTTTACCAACGTTTTTTAAATAAATCGAAAATTTCTGGATAATGAATAAACAATTCAGAGCACTACGACGGTTGTTGCACAATGGCTTTGTCATCGATCAATGGAAACAATAAACCAATAATTCATTTATTTAGATCAAGAATGACTAACAATGAGACGACCCGAGGTGTAAAACACTGATTTTGTTCAAACTCGGGGGTTTGGTAGACCATCATGTTACTTGAAAGTCTCCATATGCAACCGTTTTGCCATGACAACCAAAAATGTTTTCCCACTGAATATAACATGGGAATCTGACCAATTTTAAGGGTACCCCCTGTCAAAATTTTAATCAATTTCGAACTTTTTCATTATTGTTTTATTTATATTTTCTATTTTTAGTATTTTCAAAAATTTAATTTCGCACGTAAGCGGTAGAAAACGCTTTGAATCAGTTTAGAAATGATTTAGCCTGGTTCACACAATTGATTCCAAGGCAAAGCGTGCACGCGGCTTTAGAGCAGTGGTTTTCAACATACGTACCGGAGAGCCCTGGGGTTCCACGAGATGGCCATCCCACGGGTTCGACGGAAACATTTAACAAAAAATATCTAAAGGTAAATAAACCCAATAACAAATTTATAATCTAGCCTGTGATGTTTTGCTCCATTAATTGATAATTCTGCAGTTTTGTTTATATTATTATTATTATAAATAATTTATTTCATTATAAATAAACTACTATTTTAAATAATTATTTATTTATTTATTTTTATTATTATAAATAATAACTTATTGACTTTTATTATTATAAATAATAATTTATTTATTTTTATTATTATAAATAATAATTTATTTATTTTTATTTTTATAAATAATAACTTATTTACTTTTATTATTATAAATAATTATTTATTTTTATGAGTAAATTAATATTATAAATAATTTAAAAAAATCATATATTTGAAATCTGAGGCGTTTTGATTTTCAAAAATTGTTTTTAAAATTGTTAAGCCAAGTTAATGAAAAAACGAAACTAGTAACACACAGGCTTAGTTAGCTTAAATTGAAAATTTAAAAATATACGCAAATTTTATTTTATTTTATGATTTTAACTATATAGAGCTGCTAAATATTTTATCTAAACTTTAAGGCTAAAATTGTCTTTCTCCCGAAGAATGGATATAAAAATTCTTGAATGAACTAACATAGGAAATGGGTCATCGATAAGAATATATCGAAAGTCGCTAGATGGCAGCCAGGCTTTATCTCGCTAACCTCCAGACTGTCCCGGCGAGTGGTCTGCCTTTAAGTGGAGGTCTTATTTATGAGTCTCGATAGTGACCTTTTCCGATAAAAACTGCCACGAAAATCGTTTGCCCTTTGCATCTTATTTTTTATTATTAGTATATAAATATATTTCTGACATTGGAGGCAATAAGAAAGTGTTCTATTATGGCGTTATGAGAAATGTGAAAATTCGATACGGTAGGACTGACCGACGTGTTTAACCTTACGGTATTATTGAACGAAACTAAAGTATTAATATAAGTTTATAATATACTAGCTCCCTATAAGTTAGAATCGCACAATACCCTTTCAAATGGGAATTAATAAAATATTCTTCTAAAAATGTTGACACATTAGATGGTTCGTTTAAATTTCCCCCAAATCAAGGATTTCGCCGTGTCAAATTTCAAAACAAGCGTCGTTAGGGCTAGCTCCGCTCCACGTGCTAACTTCGCACGCTTCTGTCCATCTCGTATCCATGGAAGTTGAAGAAGCTAAAAATATTGAGCAAAAAAATGGCCGGTTCCGATTTTTTTTTATGTTAAATCTATGGCGGATTCGAACTTATAGGGAGCTGGTATACTATTAACTTATGGTATTAATAAATACAAAATTAACGCTCAAGTAGAAATATATATATTCTTATACTATATATATATATATATCTCTTATATTAAATTAATATTTTTTTTACTTTTTTCGACTAAATATAATATCATTAATATTAATATTAATTAATTTATATTGTTTTAGTAGTTGAGGCAATGTTGTAACTAACATAATCAGGATTTGTTCAATATTTCCTTAATTAAATTCCCTGACATTTCCAGGTTTTCCCTGACCAAATTGTCAAATTTTCCCTGACCATTTTTGTTGAATAAACGAATTGTTTGAGGTAAAATCTAGAAAATATTTATTACGTATTTCTAATACATCTTCAAAAATTTATTTGCCTGATTTTCTTGGAGGTCATTTTAAAAATCCCTTACTTTTTTTGGAAACAATTTTAAATTCCCTGACTTTTCCCTGACCTTTAGGAATCATTTTCAAATTTCCTGACCTTTTGGAAACATTTTTAAATGCCCTGACTTTTCCCTGACCTTTTGGAATCATTTTCAAATTTCTTGACTCTTCCCTGACCTTTTGGAAACATTTTAAAATCCCCTTATTTTTGGACCATTTTCAAATGCTTTGACCTTTTGGAATCATTTTCAAATTCCCTGGATTTCCCTGACCTTTTGGAAACATTTTCAAATTCCCTGACTTTTCCCTGACCTTTTGGAAACATTTTCAAATTCCCTGACTTTTCCCTGACCTTTTGGAATCATTTTCAAATTTCCTTACTTTTCCCTGACATTTTGGAAACATTTTCAAATTCCCTGACTTTTCCAAGTTGTGTCGAACCCTGATAATATATTACACAGAGTAATTTGAAGAAAAGAGATGACACATGGATATATTTTAAAAATCTTTAATGCGGGCAAAAGTTATGGGGGAATTTAAAAGATTAGAATTCTGTGGTTATATGTATAAAAAAAGTCTGACTCAACACCAAACCTACTTTTCGTCACGGTTTCAGGTTTTAGAATTCTGTTAGATTGAAAAAGGCTCTCGAGCCGAAAGCTTTCACTTTTAACCGGGTAATCTTTCCTCGCCTTAAAGACGACTTTTTAAATATATCCGTGTGTAATCTCTTTTCTTAAAATTACTCTGTATACGTTTTTACCATAAGCTCTTAATTAATAATTTAATAATTTTATTCCATCGATCACAGATTTTTTGTACAATTTTACAGGAAGGCCAAGTCGTTTCTACGACTTTTAGCCTGGTTTTACATTAATCTTTGCGTTGATTTAAGACAATTAAATATAGTTAATATAGGTAGAGAATGTACATCATGGAAATGTTAAAACTCTTGATTACAGCAGATTACATTAATATTGCCTTTTTGCCAGATTTTTAAATTGATTGATTGTTATATTTAAAGGAAGATTAAATTTGTTAATTAATTTGGGTACATTTATAAAACAAGACTTCAATTTCTGTTCCGTAAGCGCGTAGGGTATTTCTAAAATACAAATATTCCTAGTAGAGTATATAGAGATGCGACTAGTGTTAAAGGGATTATATGTATAATAATTTAGACATTTATATGCCAAAATTAAACAGAAATAATTATATATCTGATAGATATTTAGAATATTATTTTTTCAAAGAGTGGCTTAACATAATATCCGAATACTAAGCGCATTTATTAAGTCAATTTTGTAGTAGGGCTATTTTGATACTAAGTTTAACATAATATGTTGGCTCACGTGAAAAAGCGCTTCCCTAAACTACATATAAACAAGTTCTAAAACCAAGATAAATTAAAAGCATTTGGGTCAAGATCCAATAGAATATTTCCCCCAGTTTGAAAGCAACGTGACATTAGGCGGACAAAGAAAGTAGTTGTTGGGAATATTTTGAGCGGTTGCCAGAGAATATCTGTCTCAGTCAACTTTTTAAATAACTGAACGTCTCTAGATTTCGCGATTTAAAATTCCGCTCTCTACGGCCTGCTTTTCTCTAACGGAGCTACAAAAACTCCCGAAATATTCGCGATTCTAAGTATTATGTAGCGTTCTAATTATGATGGTACTGGTACGAGCTACCGTTCAAAATAGCATCTCACTCGTTAGATCATCAGCTTCAATTAGACAAGACGAGCAAGCACTAATGATCAATTGCTTCACATTTCATTTCTACGCATAAACGCATTAGTCTCTAGGGAAATATAGGAAACCAATTAAATTCATTAATTTGATAGTTTAGTTTATTAAAACGAAACTTTATTTAGGATTTTTGGGACCAGTTTATTAAATCGAAACTTTATTTAGGGTCTTTGGGACTAGTTTATTAATACGAAACTTTATTTAGGGCCTTTGGGACTAGTTTATTAATACGAAACTTTATGGGGGACTGTTTATTAATTGGATTTTTTTTTAAAGAGTTTATTAATTCGAAATTTTTTGAAAAGAGTTTATTAATTCGAAATTTTTTGAAAAGAGTTTATTAATTCGAAATTTTTTGAAAAGAGTTTAATAATTCGAAATTTTTTGAAAAGAGTTTATTAATTCGAAATTTTTTGAAAAGAGTTTATTAATTCGAAATTTTTTTAAAAGAGTTTATTAATTCAAATTCTTTGAAACAAGTTTAGTAATTCGAATCTCATGGGAATCAGAATAACGAATAAAAAAGTAATATATGATTAAATTTTTTATTTTTCCAATTTGCCGAAATTTTTACGCATTTCATTTTCCGGAAAATTAACAACTCTATTTTATATTGAGCCAGTTTATTAATTAAAATTTAATTAGTTGCAGTTTTTTTAATAAAAATATAACTTGGGACTAGTTTATTAATTCTTTTAATTCGGACCATTTTTTTAATAAAAGTTTCATAATTCTATACGTGCTTTGAGACCAATTTATAAATTAACAATTTTCCTTGGAACCAATTAAATAGTCCCTAGAATATGGAAATTGTTGTTATTTTAAGGTGGTATGAAATTTTCTTCATAAAAAATCTATCAATTTGAAAGCTGATTTAATTAAAAAAATGAAATTTAATTAAAACCAAAAATATCCAAATCAAATCCGTGCATAAGCCCGACGTACCTGAGATTGGTTGAATACAGTACGTTTCGAGATAAATGAGTTTAATAAAACTAAAAATAAAAACTCGGTTTCACTTCCATAACAAAGAGGTTTTGGCTCCGTTCCCCCGGGGGAAGATAATAAAAAAATTTCGCTCTTGGGATGTCACTTCTTTCTTTAAATTTTCCCGGAAAGTTAATTTAAATACGAAAATTGAGAAATCTTAGAGAATGGAAAAGTCGTCCGCTAATTTCCTTTTGGGTGAAAAGGCTAGAATTTGTGTTATTTCAACATATACGTGGGTATTTAAAATTTACTTTCAACGTTTAATATTGGAAATCCTTATTATATATTTCTTATGTTCACAGGAATGTGTTTCTTATTTTAAAGGCCAATTACATTAATCTTCGGTTTACTCTCTATTTCACTGGAAGTAGGCTTACTGCATGGCACACGTGTATTGCAGTAAGCCTACATCCAGTGAAAGACAGAGTAAACCGAAGATTTATGTAGTCGGCCTTTAAGAGGAAATCTTCAATAAAAATATTTTTATATAAATTCCAGATGATCTGAAATACTAAGCCTTTTTTAAAAACGATTTCATTTGATAAGAGCAGAGGAAAATTTACTAAGAAATTATGTGAGTAAAACAGTGGTGTCGCTAGGATTTTAAATTTGGGGGGATAATTTTGACATGATTTTTATAACGGGGGTCGTAATCTATCGAGTTTAAGTTACAATAATGTAAAAAAGGGAAATAAAAGTCTAAGGGATATTTTAATAATAATAATACCCAAGGCACCACCCTCGGCGCAAGTCATCTAGCTATTTATGTTGTCTTGGATTCAGGTTGCCGGGTTACAATGCGTAGGAGGGTGGTGGCATAGATGGGAAAACCCCTTTAACTTGCCAACTCAACTCGGAAGGAGTACTACCGAGTTTTCAGCCAGTGCCACGAGCTTTATTTCGAGTAGACCAGAAAAATTATTTAGAAATTTATAGATTAATTTAGTGTTAGTAATAAGTGTTCGATATCACTATCATTACCACTTTTTGGAGGTCAGGTATTTCTTAAATCTCAGTTAACTTTTGCAAATAACTTTTATATTCAACTTATATTGAAATCACAGATCATAGTTCAGTTTTGAATTCTGCTTCTATACTATTGGTTATAATCGAAATAAGTTGGAATCCATACCAATGGCTTCAAAAGTCGCTTGATGACGTAGGCCTAAGGTGGTGCCTTGGGTATTAGCCTAGCTGATTATTATTATTTATTTCTTCTACTCGGAATGCTTATCACGGCAGATTTGCGTCTCCATGTGGCTGACGGTTTTTTTGACGTCACTTTGTTAACTTAACAAACAACAACGCGAGAGGGGAGTTTTTATCTCGTAGGCGGGGCCAAAGCCGTCAGAGTTATCTTACCATACGCGATACGCCAGGATAAGCATTCCAAGTAGAGGTATGGATAGTTTATAGAAATGGCTATTGGAAAAGCATTTTGAGGGACTAATTTTGGGGGTTATAAACCCTTAAAAATGTTAGCAATCAAACATCCTTTATTTAAAACATATTTTACTACATTAGCTAAAATCGTTTACGAGGTCCAATTTTAATTATTTTCCATAGAGCTGACATTTTGATTCTGGTTATAAACTACATGCCAAGCAAAATGCTTAACAACTTGATGCAGCCCAAAAATGAAATGTTCTACGTTACGTCAAGAACTAATTTATGTATAAGAACGAACAAGGAGCCATATTTTCTAGGCGTCAAGTACTAGTTGTATTTATTTTATGGGCGGAGTTTCGTATTTGGACTTTCGACATCGCCATCTACTGAGGAATTATGGCCGCCTTCCACACAGGCATTCTTTACTGAGCACGCGCTTCTGGCAATCAGAAGATCGTGAGTTCGCGCCCGGCTCCGGACGTAACGGTTTTTACTATAGAGTTTTTAAAATTAAATTTTACAAAACTGAAATTTAACTCTTCTAAATAATTCATAATTATAATTCTCTAAAATATATTATGTTTAACAATGTTAAATTTGTTTTATAAAATTTGAATTAATAAAACTCTACACTAAAAACTGTTCGGTCGGGAGCCGGGCGCGAACCCACGATATTCTGATTTCCATAGGGAAGTGAAAATGACACCGAGTTTTTATTATAATCCCGGAACTGTTTGGAATTTCACTAATAAGAATTAACTCAACATTACATATATCACCTTTTATGAAAAGAAACGATAAAGCCGAAGTTAACGGAATAAAGGATCTACGGATGTAACGGATCCCTCCATGTTAAATCTTGTTTAATAGTTTCACAGTGGCTCGGCAGATGGCGGTCTGTACTTAAAATTAAAAAAAGGGTGGATCTACAACGTACATGAGTGCAGCAGGCTTCAAAGCTACAGTAGATCGTTCTTATACATAAATTAGTTCTTGGTTACGTAGATGAGTCAATTCATATTTCTAATTCGTGAACAGCGTGCGCTCATTTTAAAACATCTAAACGAGGGAGCAAATATTATGGAAAGTGCTCTATTTGAAAGGCATGGCGCATATAAAAGTAAATGGTGCCTAAAATGATGTACGACTTGGAAAAGTTCGCTCGAAAGTGAATACAGGCAAAGAGCTGTAAACTCCCATCTTGCTTTTGGAACGCAAACACACGGCGGAAAGAAAACCAATAACGATACATCATTTCGTTAGATGGCGCCTGCGTCACGAAAATGCGGCTTAATTTAAATGATAAACTTCCGATGCATTTCCATAGATTATTATTTTTGCTTCGAGCGCCGCTAGCTTTAACCAAATGAGCGAATTACTTGGATGCGAAAAAAGGTTTTCTCCAAAGATATGGGGCTGAAGCGTGGACCAAGAAGCGCTTTCAGGGACTGGAGACTTCATCTTATATAAGGCTCGTTTTGCACCCAGCAACAGAAGGGTTTCATAGCACGTTAGCCAGGTTTGGTAGCTTTAGTATAATACTCCTACCGTTCTTCCTATCACGAAATCCGTTTAAACCAAGAGTTCCCAAATTTTCAATGTCGGGATCGTCTTGTTTATAGTAGAACATATAGGACTTATTTGGACTATTTTTTCAAAATTATAGGATTCTATAGGACTATATATGCAGTTTTATTTACTCACTTTATTCATTTAAAAACAAAATCTATATTTAGTTAAATAAATCTTTGATTTTCACTTAAAAAAAAATTAAACAATTTAAACATTTTATCACAAAAATATACTAGTAGCTAACCATGTTAACAATAACAAAAGTAAAGACTAGAATGACTTTGAATAGGAATTTATCCTTCAGCTAAATCTGATAATTTCACTGACATTAAGAGTGGCGGGATTTCAAATGAGCAAAATATCAAAATTATAGGATTTTATAGGACTTTTTGGGGATTTTTCTAAAAATATAGGATGTTATAGGACATTTTTGAAAATATAGGATTTTATAGGAATTATAGGACCTCTGGGGGCCCTGTTTCCAGATGAACATTTCGGAGATCGAGAGGGCCATTTATAAGATTTCGCTGGGCTACAAAATATTACTTAAAATACCTAAAAAGGGAAAATTCGGAAACTGTTGCCCCCCCCCCCCGCTCGTAAAACGTTCAGCGTAAAGGCTCGTCCAATGAAACAATGAAATTTGTACGCAACACTGCGTTAGCGTGTTTAAAGGCTAGCCGCGTTCTCCTCGTGTTTGTTGCCCCTACGCAGCAGTAACGGTCCGATTTTAAATAACGGCCACTCTGTAGAAAACCCGCTTAGGGCGAGTCCCTTCAAAGACTTATTGGTCCCCGGTAGAAAAAATCTTTCAGAGGAAATATTTCTTGGCCTGAGGCAATACATTCGCTACTCCTAATTTCATCCCGAAGACGTAAATTCTTATTTGCATAAAAATAAAATATTACGGAATTTCCAGATTATCTAATTGGCAAATGCGGGATGATTTTAATTTGTATGCTAGCAGGTATCTTAGCTAAAAATAATTTTTGGCTTCATTAATTACTGTGATTTTGTTTCGTGTTTTCCCGTTTTATTTCTAGTTCTCATAGGTTTTGGTTTAAAGAAAAATGGCCAAATGTCGTTGCATTGTAAAAATCTCGCCATGATCAGATCACAATTCTGGCAAGAATACAGATATTTCCTTTCTATTTAACGATTTTTCAATATGGAAAAAGAATTAATTGTATCCCTGTTCTCATAAGATTTGAAGGAATGCTATTCCATTAATTACCTTTTTTGAAATAACCTTCACATTGATTAGGATATATTGAAATAACCTTCACATTGATTAGGATATATTGAAATAACCTTCACATTTATTAGGATATATTGAAATAACCATCACATTGATTAGGATATATCGAAATAACCTTCACATTGATTAAGATTATTTGAAATAACCTTCACATTGATTAAGATTATTTGAAATAACCTTCACATTGATTAGGATTATTTGAAATAACCTTCACATTGATTAGGATATATTGAAATAACCTTCACATTGATTAGGATATATTGAAATAACCTTCACATTGATTAGGATATATCGAAATAACCTTCACATTGATTAAGATTATTTGAAATAACCTTCACATTGATTAAGATTATTTGAAATAACCTTCACATTGATTAGGATTATTTGAAATAACCTTCATTGATTAGGATATATTGAAATAACCTTCACATTGATTAGGATATATTGAAATAACCTTCACATTGATTAGGATATATCGAAATAACCTTCACATTGATTAAGATTATTTGAAATAACCTTCACATTGATTAAAATTATTTGAAATAACCTTCACATTGATTAGGATTATTTGAAATAACCTTCACATTGATTAGAATTATTTGAAATAACCTTCACATTGATTAGAATTATTTGAAATAACCTTCACATTGATTAGAATTATTTGAAATAACCTTCACATTGATTAGTTTTATTTGAAATAACCTTCACATTGATTGGAGTTATTTGAAATAACCTTCACATTGATTAGTTTTATTTGAGATAACCTTTACAAGTTTACATTGATTAGGATTATTTGAAATTACTTTCACTTGGATTAGGATTATTTAAAAAAAAACTTCACATTGATTAGGATTATTTGAAACAAATTACAAGAATTAGGATTATTTGAAACAAATTACAAGAATTAGGATTATTTGAAGTAACCTTCGCATAGATTTGGATTATTTGAAATAATCTTTACATGGATTAGAATTATTTGAAATATATTCGTCATTAATTAGGATTAGTTTAAATATATTCGTTATTATTTAGGATTAGTTTAAATATATTCGTCATTAATTAGGATTATTTGAAATATATTCGACATTAATTAGGATTAGTTGAAATATATTCGACATTAATTAGGATTATTTGAAACCAACTTTATTTGAATTATATCTATGAAATTTGATTTTAAGATATTTGAAAGACATTTCACATTAATTGGGATTATTTTAAAAAACATTTCACATTTATTAGGATTATTTGAAATAACCTTCACATTGATTAGAATTATTTGAAATAACCTTCACATTGATTAGAATTATTTGAAATAACCTTCACATTGATTAGAATTATTTGAAATAACCTTCACATTGATTAGTTTTATTTGAAATAACCTTCACATTGATTGGAGTTATTTGAAATAACCTTCACATTGATTAGTTTTATTTGAAATAACCTTCACATTGATTGGAGTTATTTGAGATAACCTTTACAAGTTTACATTGATTAGGATTATTTGAAATTACTTTCACTTGGATTAGGATTATTTAAAAAAAAACTTCACATTGATTAGGATTATTTGAAACAAATTACAAGAATTAGGATTATTTGAAACAAATTACAAGAATTAGGATTATTTGAAGTAACCTTCGCATAGATTTGGATTATTTGAAATAATCTTTACATGGATTAGAATTATTTGAAATATATTCGTCATTAATTAGGATTAGTTTAAATATATTCGTTATTATTTAGGATTAGTTTAAATATATTCGTCATTAATTAGGATTATTTGAAATATATTCGACATTAATTAGGATTAGTTGAAATATATTCGACATTAATTAGGATTATTTGAAACCAACTATTTGAATTATATCTATGAAATTTGATTTTAAGATATTTGAAAGACATTTCACATTAATTGGGATTATTTTAAAAAACATTTCACATTTATTATGATTATTTGAAAAACATTTCACATTTATTATGATTATTTTAAAAAACATTTCACGTTTATTATGATTATTTTAAAAACATTTCAGGTTCATTAGGCTTAATTCTATGAAATTTCACATTAATTAAGATGATTTGAAAGGCAGTTCGAAGATTTGCAGTCGTGGAAATCGCAAAAGCGTAATACCGTGATTTATTTCCAAATTAAAGCTGTTTTAACATGAAATAAGTTGTTGATTTATCGCCTGCTTAACAAACGAAAAATCAGCATATAATGGCTCTATGCAAACCGAAAAGGATCTGTTCTTTGAAATAAATTTCATGTTAATTATTTTACATTACTTAAGATTATTATTAAACGTTAATAAGGATTATCATAAGTAACTGAATATAATAAGTATGACAAGTAGCGTAAGTTATGGTCGAACTTATTTTAAGAGCTATTGCGTTGTTGGTCTTTTTTACCCGTTTTTACATCTTCGGCCGTGTTCATTAATAATAAGCTAGGCTAATACCATATAGACCCAAGTCATCCAGCGACTTTTAACGCCTTTAATTCAGGTGGCCGGGTTAAATGGCTTAGGAGGGTGGTGGCCAGCCCTTCATGCCTCACGAACCAACAGCTCCCTACATTCACTATTACCGTTAACCTCAACAAGTATTTATGGAAGGGGAAACCGAAGATATCGGGGGAAACCCCTCTAACCAGTGAAATTTCGCGTAAGCAGCAACAAATTACGCGCTATCTTGACGTTTTATCATTGGGGCTCAATCTCTCGCATCAGGCCTGATATAAATTAAAAATTATATTTGTAAATAAACCGCGTTAGATTCGGGCATATCGAATAACGGGCTAAAATGCGCTCTTATTGGCAGCGAAATTCCAACCCATTAAAGTCTTATCAAGCGGGTCAATAATATATTCAAAACTTTCGGGGAACCTTTTAGGGTTTCTCAGATAGGGTTGCGTTTCAGAGGCCTCTGTTTTCGCAGAATGGATCAATTAAAACTCGCCGTTCGTAATTAAGCCAATCTTCATAAAACTAAGCTCGAAGCTTTAATGGGAATTGCGTTTTATCAATACCCGAACGAGATAAAAAAAATTGGCAAAGGCTTAGAGGGCGTAAAAAGCCGGTGAAATCTGCGTAGCAAAACTTAAGCCTCGGCTCTGTGAACCTCGCTTCGTGGCCTTGTTTGTTTTAGCCTTTGCCTCTTTGTCATCGCGGAATGATTTGATGGCTCCCCAGAATACGGCACTTTCAATACGCATCAGATATGGTCAAAGGCTTAACGGAACGAGAAAATGGCCACGTGATTTTTGTCAGTCAGTCGTAACGACACTTGTTGGTCGAACTATTGCATTCGACCGTATATCTTTTTACGCGTTTCGATCAACAACACATTGCGCTAACGAGAACGTCATAGCTTATTTTTGAGGTTCAGTGGAATCTAAAATAACTCTCGAATTTTACGCGATAATTTGGAATAAAATTTCGTCTATTTGGAGTTACTTAAAGGGATTAAAACTTAATCTACATTCACGGATGGCTTTATCTCAAACTCCTGAGCTGTAAACACTGCAGTTTTTTACTCTTTTTATTGGAAGAATTAATGCAAGGTTGGCTAAATGTAATTTCTACGATTCGATTCAACAATTCATCATCTTGCCAAAATACGTATAATTTTTTACTTTTCCACGAGGGTTATAATTTCTTAAGTCTTTGCCGAAATTTAAAAAAAGCTGGTAAAAGTTTACTTAGCTAAGTTACCTGGAACTTAAACATAATAGTTATATTTTTATGTTATTATATTATAATTATATTATATACTCCCAATTTATACTATTTATATTTTTATGTTATTATATTATGATTATATTATTTTCTCCAAATTTATACTATTTATATTTCAATTTATTATATTTAAATATGCTATTTATTTCTACTTATGTTGAGACCAATTTTCCGCCGGCACGAGAGGGGGAAGGAGAGGGGGAAAGAAAAACGTCACCGTCGTGCGCTTCAATCGCGTCTGAGGACGTCAGTTGCAGGGAACCAATGAGATGCCAGGATGATTTGATTGACTTTAAAGGAAGGTGGAAAGGTGGACTAGGAAAAACGTTAAAAATCGACTCAAACTATCTTGATATAAACAAATAAATTCTTGATATAAACCAACAAATTATCGATATAAACAAATAAATTCTTGATCCAAAGAAATAAATTCTCGATATAAACCAATAAGTATCGATAAAAAAACTATAAATTATCGGTATAAACAAATAAATTATTGATATAAAAAATAAATTATCGATATAAACCAATGATTATCGATAAAAAACCAATAAATTATCGGTATAAACCAATAAATTATTGATATAAACCAATAAATTCTCGATATAAACCAATAATTATCGATATAAACAAATAAATTATCGATATAAACAAATAAATTATCGGTATAAACAAATACATTATTGATATTAACCAGTAAATTATCGATATAAACAAATAAATTATCGATATAAACAAATAAATTATCGATATAAACAATTAAATTATCGATATAAACAAATAAATTATCGATATAAACAAATAATATAAATTATCGATATAAACAAATAAATTCTTGACATAAAAAATAATTTCTGGATATTACTTAATAAATAATTCAAAATGTGTAGTAGACATTGTATTGCCCATTCAAAAGGAGAGTGTCTGCTGTGAAACTATATTATGCCCGGTCCAGCTTGTTCCATTCATAGGCCTTGGCTCTGTACTTTTGTAGTCTCTGTTTAATATCTCGTAGAAGTGAGTCGCTCGTTTAGATCCTATTGCAGCGGCAGAGCTAACGGAAACGACTCTAGTAATTCGCTCTGTACTCGCTTTTCGGGGCCCGAAATTGCTTCCTCGTGATTTATTGAGCGGCAGCGTGGGGAGGCCCAGGGCCCGGGGCCTCGGACGTCCGCGCTTTTATTTCTCGCGTCCACAGCTCCGCGTAATATAAAAGACCCTTTTTTTTTCTTTCGACCCATTTTTTGTTGTATTTGGATAGTAGCGAAATATTCAGTTTTATTTCCCTCCCGCTAGGGGTGCCACTGTCGCTGCCAAAATATTCCCTTTCGGGTTAAATATGCCTTGTTCGCACGCTCTTTGTATAAATGGCATAGAATAAAGTAAGCAGTTTTCTTTCGGTGGGTTCAAAAATACTGTTTGATAGTAGGAGTTCTACTAAATATTTACTAGTAGGAGTTCTACTAAATATTTACTAGTAGGAGTTCTACTAAATATTTACTAGTAGGAGTTCTACTAAATATTTATTAGTAGGAGTTCTACTAAATATTTACTAGTAGGAGTTCTACTAAATATTTACTAGTAGGAGTTCTACTAAATATTTACTAGTAGGAGTTCTACTAAATATTTACTAGTAGGAGTTCTACTAAATATTTACTAGTAGGAGTTCTACTAAATATTTACTAGTAGGAGTTCTACTAAATATTTACTAGTAGGAGTTCTACTAAATATTTACTAGTAGGAGTTCTACTAAATATTTACTAGTAGGAGTTCTACTAAATATTTACTAGTAGGAGTTCTACTAAATATTTACTAGTAGGAGTTCTACTAAATATTTACTAGTAGGAGTTCTACTAAACATTTACTAGTAGGAGTTCTACTAAATATTTACTAGTAGGAGTTCTACTAAATATTTACTAGTAGGAGTTCTACTAAATATTTACTAGTAGGAGTTCTACTAAATATTTACTAGTAGGAGTTCTACTAAATATTTACTAGTAGGAGTTCTACTAAATATTTACTAGTAGGAGTTCTACTAAATATTTACTAGTAGGAGTTCTACTAAATATTTACTAGTATCGCGATTTCCATAGTTAAGGCTTCAATTTTGCAATGCGTAATTTAAATAATAATTTTACGACTAAGTTAAAAATATATGTTTGAATACTTCAGTAGGAATTTACGTTTTAGTAGAAATTCGACTATATTATATTGATTATTTTTACTTTTTTTAATACTATCTACTAAAGCATTAGCAATAAAATATAGAAATGACTGCATCAGTAGATTTTCTACTATTTGATATATTTAAATATCGTCGGCTGAGAGCAAAATCCACGTAACAATGTACACAAATCTTAAGAAATTACGTGGATTTTGCTCTCAGCCGACGATATATTATCCATAGTAGAAATATTTTTCTGCTAGTGCGTTTATGATACTAATACTAATATCATACTATCTAACGAAACGATAGAAATAAAGATAAATGACTATTTCAGTAGAATTTCTACTATCCAACGAGACGTTAGAAATAGAGATTATTACTACTTCAGTAGAATTTCTACTATCCAACGAAACGTGAGAAATATAGATAAATGACTACTTCAGTAGAATTTCTACTATCCAACGAAACGTGAGAAATATAGATAAATGACTACTTCAGTAGAATTTCTACTATCCAACGAAACGTGAGAAATATAAATAAATGACTACTTCAGTAGAATTTCTACTATCCAACGAAACGTGAGAAATATAGATAAATGACTACTTCAGTAGAATTTCTACTATCCAACGAAACGTTAGAAATATAGATAAATGACTACTTCAGTAGAATTTCTACTATCCAACGAAACGTTAGAAATATAGATAAATGACTACTTTAGTAGAATTTCTACTATCCAACGAAAGGTTAGAAATAAATTAAAAATAACTAACTACTTCAGTAGAATTTCTACTATCCAACGAAACGTTAGAAATAAATTGAAAATAAATAACTACTTCAGTAGAATATCTACTATCCAACATCGATCAAATCCAACACTACCAAATTTATAGTAGGTATTTTTTAAGATCATTTCCATTTTAGGAGTCTCATTTTTATTGTTTGCTGGGATATAGTTACTTTTATTTATGTCCAGCATTTCCTATTTCTTAGAATCCTATACGTCTTACCAAAACGACTTCGGATAAAAATAATTCCTTTCTTATGCGGGCAATATTGAAGTCTGTCCATGAGAAAAAAATACGTTGCCCCTGGAATGGATGACTTTTCCCTGAACACTGGTGTAACGCGTGCGGAATACTTCTACAGGCGGCGGTAGGCCAAAAATAGACCTACAGATTTACGTGGTGGAAATATAACTGTGCCGAGGCTTAGATAATTTTTCTTTCAGGCCCTTATCGTTTTGGATATGACGTCCATTCTACGTCACTCCATCAATAAATATAAATATTTATTTCGATTAACTTATAATAATACTATATTTTTTCGAATGTATTACAATAGAATATCACGAAAGACTTGTAAATACATTGCAGAGTCCGAATATAGATAATTGTTTTCAGAATATTCTTAAATATCCTAATTTAGCCAAGGCAGAAGCAGGCCTTCCAAAGTTTCATCTTTTACTAATTTTCTGTTTTAACAATTCGAATTAATTTTAGCGTTTATATGATTGGTATTTGATATGACGACAGTATATAGCTAAGGTACACTACATGATGTTAGTATTTTTAAAAATATAGGAAAATTATCAAACCAATTAGGTATCAGTATTTCAATTTAAAACGTGTAAATGAGTCAGGTTTGCCATAAATTTAAAATATGTCCAAATCTTCTGACGCAAAAGGGGGAACGTACTCTAGCAGACTGTAGGAAACTTGAATACATTTCCCCAAACCAGCTCCTACAGTCAGTACCACGTGAAGTAGAATGGCGGAAAACATAGTCTATGGAACATAATATAAAAATTTCACGACTGACATTTCGTGTAAAAATTATTTATTAAAATGAATATTTAAAAAATAGAATACATTCATTTTAATAAATAACTTTACCATGCAGTTAAATTTTGATATTATAATAACATTTAATGACTCTTGAGTATTCTTAAAATGGCGCTACGCAACATTAGAAGAATTTCCGCGTCTATTTAATAACGGCGATAGTCGGAGTAGAATTACTCCTCAGTCATTACATCAAATGTATATTACGTATTATATTTAATTTAATAAAAATATTTGAATCATGGTGAAATTTTTAAATTTAAATTATGATAGTCTATAGAATTGTCTTACAAGGTGTTTATTGCCGATTTGGTTCAAAGTCGGGCGTAATGTAGACCTGTAGGAGAAATGAAATTTCCCAAAAGGAGACGTTGCACTTCCCATTCGATTTGCCGTGGCAACCGAAAATGTTTTTAACCACTTAAATCAAAAAATCTCCATTTAAAAAAGCATGGGATTTTCTCGGTTTCACCTACGAAAATTTAAAAAAAATTGAGAATCACAAAATGGGTAATTTGGACCACATTTAGGTAAATTTCATCAAGTTTGGGTAAATTGGAACAATTTTGGGGTAAAATTGTAACAATTTTTGGGTAAAATAAGGAAAAAATCTTATTTTTGTTTTAAGTGGTCAAACACATTTTCGGTTAGTGTTCGGAATTGTTTATTCATTATCCACAAATTTTCCGATTTATTTAAAAAACATTGGTAAAACGAATATCATTTTAACTTATTTAATTATGTTTTTACGCAACCAAGCATTTATTTGAATAAAAGTGGGATTTATTTAAATAATTGTTTGCTTTATTTAAATAATAGGCTTATTCACTTTCGACTATTTGAACCTTTTTAAATTTTTATTCAACTATTGGTTATTTAAATAAATATTATTTAAATATAGCCGAGCTTATTTTATTCATGGATAAAAATTAATCGACTGCCGAGCAAATCGAATGGGTAGTGCAACGTCTCCTTTTGGTAAATTTCATATCTCATATAGGTCTACATGACGGCCGACTTTGACTAAAATTGGCAATAATTATCTCGGATACTCTCCTTGCGAGTAGGAAGAGTGGGTGTCTTACCTTGTCGTAGACGTAGGCGGCCGAGAGTTCATTTTCAATGACCATCATGATAATTCCGAACATAGCCATGACGAGAGCGTAGTCGCTAATGCGCTTGCGTTTCTCGAAGAGTGCTTTTCGTCGGCCCAGGCGGTAGCCGACGTTGGGCTTGTGGAAGCCGGAAGCTCCGGGTCCTCCGCTGAAGGACTTGCCCCTCTTTTCGTCGCTGGTGCCCCTGGACAGGCCCCCTCCGCCGCCCCCTTCGGTGTGGACGCCCACCAGCGCCACTTCGCTGTCCAGGTTGTTCGGGTGACCTGCGACACCAAGAAATGCACCCTCAGTTAATATGATCAACGTAATTAAAATATTATTCCTTTGCCAAATTGTTAATTTCCCGGAAAAATAAAATGCGGAAAAATTTCCAGAAATTTTCCGGAAACTTTTCCGAATTGCGGAACCTTTTCCGCAAATCGGAAAAATAAAAAATTGAAACAAATTACTTTTTAAGGGTTTTTAATGTTTTTTTTTTTACTTTTTATCGATATAAAATGTCTAATATCAGTAAACATACTACAAAACATGAATAGTGTTACATTGTTAATCAGTTTAAAGCTAGTCTAGAGGTTTAGTATTACTTTTAGATTCGAAAAAATCAGGCGAAAATGCCGCTTTATTTAAATTTGCAAACAATATATTAGACTAATCATGGAATTAAAACTTTTTTTTTATTTTTTTGGAAAAATACGGAAATTTTCCAAGAAAAAAGGCCTCGGTCATTTTCCAGGGAAAATTTCCCGACTTACAACACTACTTTCATAGCAATGGCACTGAACCAAAGCCAGAGTCGGCTGGTTTAAACCAGTTGCTTTTAAACCCAGTGGTTTTTAAATAAAACCTTGGGAGTTTTTTTTTTAGTTTTAAGTCGGAAAATGACCGAGGCCTTTTTGCCGGAAATGTTTCCGTATTTTTCCGAAAAAAAAAGTTTTATTCCAATATTAGCCTATATAATAATATTGTTCGCAAATTTAAATTTCGAGGCATGTTTTTGATTCAATCTAAAAGTAAAACTAAACCTCTAGACTACTCTAGAATAAAAACTCTTAAAAAGTAAAATATGTTTCATTTTTTATTTTTCCGATTCGCGGGAAATTTACCGGAAATGTTTCCGCATTTAATTTATCCGGAAAAATAACAGCTCTACTTTTTTTTAATAAAAACCGTAATAATTTTCAAAATGTTATTTTAAATATTTGTATTTTTTACTCAAATTAATTTGGTTGTTAATGGTTAAACAACTTGTTAAAATTAATTAAAATTTAAATTTGAGATTTAACTAGATTTAAACCAAAAGAAAAAAAAAGTTTTTTATAATAAAAAAAAGTTTTTCTTTTAATAAAATAAAGTTTTTTATTTAATAAAAAAAAGGTTTTTTTCAACTAAGACGACAAATACACCAATTAAGCCTACAAATAATTGAAAAATAAGACAAAAAGAATTTCTGAATTTACAAGATAAAACATTAGAAATTTTAAAAAAATGAAATTTTAATCCAATGCTTATTTCGGATTTTATAGAAAACAGTGAGGTGATTTTGATGTAAAAGTATTCGATTACGTTTTATGATAGATTAGCAAAAATACGCGGCTGAAGATGACGAAATTTGGATTAATTTGGTACGAACGAACTTCCGGTAGCTTTTGATTGGCTGAGGACGACGATGAACTTGGCGCCATCTCTTATCCGATTTTTCGCGTCGTTAGGCTCATCCGAAACCAGTAAATAATTTAATAATTATTTAATTATAATAATAATAACTGAAACCAGATTTGCCATACTTAAGCTAAATTTTCGTATATAGTTGACGAAAGTATGACATTATAAAATGTACTTAGTAGATTAAATATAATCGCGATTAAAATTATACTTAATTACGGTGACATAATTAAATCGAAGCCTCCCACCTGTTTCTAAGATCCTAATAGGGGAAATTCAACGATAGTGCGCGTGGCGATGCGCGGTAAAAACCTGAAAAGCGCACTCCTCCAGGCGATTCTGATTCCCTATGGTTTTAGCTGTTGTTTGAATTCTGGGTTATTCCGGCGTACGCTTTATGTATTATAAGGTGTATGGGTTATTCCGGCGTACGCTTTATGTATTCTAAGGTGTATGGGTTATTCCGGCGTACGCTTTATGTATTATAAGGTGTATGGGTTATTAATTTGTACTCTTTCATTAAAATACGATAACAGTCTCAGTTTTAGTAATACGCGCTACTACTTGTTTTTAACGTAACTAGCGCAACTTCAGCCTAGATGATGTGAAACCAGGTGGCAGAAATATGGAACTTTATCCGACATTTAAATTTAACCTCGTACGAGTCCTGTCATTTTACTGTCAGCTCGTTTTATGGGTCACGATTGTTTCCTTTTTTGTGCGATTACAAATGCTCCACGTAGATTAATCGCGCTCGTAACGGTACACTTTTTTACATTTTGATGAAATGAGCTTAAAGAGGTTGAAGATGTGTATTTTTAAAAGGGAACATAAATTTTTTTAATTCGTTTTAAAAAAATTTATTTTTTAACAGGCATACTCTAAAGATTTTAAATTGCACTTTAAAATATTTCAACTTCAAAAGTTCGTCCAAAAAATATCGAAATTACGTTTTAAACAAATCAAAACTACACCCTTTAAAATTAAAAATTACGCTTAAAATTTTGTAACTACACTATACAAATTTCAAAGCTACAACTTTAAATTTCCAAATTACGCCCTAAAATTTCCAAATTACACCCTTAAAATTTCCAAACTAAACGAGTACTTAAAATTTCAAAACTAAAAGAGTACTTAAAATTTCAAAACTAAACGAGTACTTAAAATTTCAAAGCTACACCCTACAATCTGCAAAGTTGCACCCTTAAAATTTCATAACTACACTACAAAATTTAAAGCTACACCATTAAAATTTCAAAACTATGCTATAAATAATCCAAGCTAGACCCTTAAAATTTCAAATCTACACCCAACAAATTTCAAAGCTACAACTTTAAAATTTCCAAATTACGTCCTAAAATTTCCAAATTACACCCTTAAGATTTCCAAACTACATCCTTAAAATTTAAAAACTACACCCTTAAAAATTCCAAACTACACCCTTAAAATTTCCAAATTACACCCTTAAAATTTCCAAATTACACCCTTACATTTTCAAAACTAAACGACTACTTAAAATTTCAAAGCTACACCCTACAAACTGCAAAGTTGCACCCTTAAAATTTCATAACTACACTCTACAAAATTTAAAGCTACACCCTTAAAATTTCAAAACTATGCTATAAATATTCCAAGCTAGACCCTTAAAATTTCATAACTACACCCAACAAATTTCGAAGCTACAGCTTAAAAACATTAAAAAAAAAATAAGTGCAAAAAGCGATTTAGCAAATTGATACACCATATTGTAGTAGTTTTCCGTCTCAACGCCATAGTAAATGCATTGTATTTTTAGATGTACCGCTCCTAATTCGTGTATGCGCTCCGTTATGATCCCATTGTAAATTCCCACCCTCGCGCTGTCCGGCGCGTGACGAGCGTAAACATGGCGTGGGCGTTGACCACGCCCCTTTGAAACTATTCTCGCCGAGGCTTAGGTGGGGAGCCTATTTACCAGTTGATTACTAGGTTATTTTCGACAAACATCCATTAAAAACATAATTTATTTCCATTGTGTCGCATTCAGTGCGAAATTGTTATTAGGAAGGCCCCGTGTTAACGTGGTCAATTGCGATCTTTATTGATTCAGTTACTTATTTACCGTAACTCCTAGCACGGAGCTGATGGCAATGGTTTAACATAAAGGATAGTCGTTGTGTCCGTTTTCTGGGTCATCAACAGAATGGAGCTAGTGATTCTCGTAGTTTTCAAAACCTGCTCTAGTTGGAATAGATTTCAAAAAGTGCCCTAGTACTGGTAGTTTTTGAAGTGTTTAATTGGTAATGAGTTCCAGAATGTGCCCTGGTATTAGAAATTACAAAATGAGCCCCAATCTTAGTAAATTTCAGAATAGGCTACAGTGATAATAGATTTTAGAACAAATCTAGTAGATTTCAAATAGATAAAGTGCCCTGGTATTAGAAATGCGAGAATGTGTTCTAGTGGGTATAGATTTTAGAATATGCTCTGGTGGGTATAGATTTTAGAATGTGCTCTAGTGGGCGTAGATTTCAGAATATGCCTTGGAACTAATAATTTTAAAAGTTTTCCATTGGTAATTCATTCCAGAATGTGCCCTGGTGTTAGAAATGCCAGAATGTGCTCTAGTGGGCGTAGATTTTAGGATGTGCTCTAGTGGGCATAGATTTCAGAATATGCCCTGGAACTAAAAATTTTAGAAGGTTTGCATTGGTAATTCATTCCAGAATGTGCCCTGGTGTTATAAATGCCAGAATGTGCTCTAGTGGGCGTAGATTTTAGGATGTGCTCTAGTGGGCATAGATTTCAGAATGTGCCCTGGAACTATTGATTTTTAAATGGTTTCCATTATTAATTCATTCCAGAATGTGCTCTAGTTGGAACAGATTTTAGAATGTGTTCTGAAACTAATAATTTTACAAGGTTTCCATTGGTAATAATTTCCAGTATTTGTTCTAGTATTAGAAATTCCAAAATGTGCAGTTGTGGGAATAGATTTTAGATTGTGCCCTGAAACTAATAATTTTGAAGTGTTCCATTGTTAATAAATTCCAGAATGTGTTCCAATGGTAATAAATTTCAGAATGTGTTCCAATGGTAATAAATTCCAGAATGTGTTCCAATGGTAATAAATTCCAGAATGTGTTCCAATGGTAATAAATTCCAGAATGTGTTCCAATGGTAATAAATTCCAGAATGTGTTCCAATGGTAATAAATCCCAGTATTTGTCCAAATACCAGAATGTGTTCCAATGGTAATAAATCCCAGTATTTGTCCAAATACCAGAATGTGCTCTAATGTGAATAGATTTTAGAACGTGGCCTGCTACTAGTAGTTTTCAAAAGGTGTTCTAATGGTAATACATTCCAGAACCAACCCTGGTTTTAGTAAATTCTGCAACGCGCACTGGTTTTAGTAAATACCAGAATGTGCTCTAGTGGTAATAGATTCCAGAACGTGCCCTGGTGCTAGTAGTTTACAAAAAGGGTTCTAATTGAAATAAGTTATATAACGTGCCCTGGTTTCAGTAAAGGCCCGAATGGGCTCTAATGAGAATGGATTCCCGAACGCGCAATGGTACTAGTAGTTTTCAAAAACTGCTCTAGTGATAGTAAATTTCCAAAACGCGCCTTAGTTATCCTAGTTTTTGAACCATGCTCTAGTCTTGAGTAGATTCATGACGAGTGATACTCGTAAAATTCTAAAAGGGCTCTAGTCACAGTAGTTTTTGAATGGTGGGATAATAGCTGGATAGCTTCAAAATGTCCCCAAAGATGCCCAATAATCTTTTTAAAAAAAATTTAAAACAATTCTAGTACATTTCAAAATGTGCTCTAGAGATCGTACTGTAGTTTTGAAACTTGCTTTTAAAGGTTTGCTATTATATTTTTAAACGTGCCCTAGAGTCCTGCTAATGTATTTTAAAAGAAAATGTGCTCTAGAGATAGTACACATTCAAATTCGCATTTTAGTTCATTGAATATTTTCAAAAACTAACGTGCGCTAGAGCTAATATATTTGAACAGAAAGTGCGCGCCAGAGCTATTATATTTCAAAAGACCGCGTGCTCTAGAGTTAGTATATTTTCAAACTCGCCCTAGAGTTCAATTAACATATTTCAAAAACTAACACTCGCTAAAGCTCATATATTCCAAAACGAAATGTGCTCTAGAGCTAATATGTTAGTTTTCAAAACCTATCTCCTATTTTATTTCAAAACGTGGCCTAGCCTATTTCGGCAACGTACTATAAAAACCTATTGATGTATTTCAAAATGTGTCCTAAAGTTTTCGTGGTACATTACAAAAACACGTGATCGAGTTAGGTTAGCTTTAGAGACGTTGCCTATTCATCTACGTTTTAGTACGGCCAGTAAAAATCCCCCGTAAACACACCATCAATCGGCAACATTTAAAATCGTGGCCATAAACTAGGAGCGTAATATTAGTGGAAAACAAACCGCGTTATAACGTTGTAAAAGCGTAATAATAAAACGCTTACCATTGGCGATGGAAGTCCTGCCGAAAAGCTGCATGTCGTAATAGTCGGCGCCGGGAGTAGTATCGTCCGAAACCCGGTCGACGCAAAAATGATCCGCTGGCGTCGTCGCTTTTAATACCTCAGCCTCCGTAAACGACGCCGACCGTTCTCGCTTATTACCGAAACTTTTTAGCGCAGGCAGCGCGAGACGTAGAGGCCGCATAGCCTCCTGCACATCTCCGCGAGGGCTTCCCGAGGGAACCAAGGCCTCGCGCCCGACTCAACTCTCGACGCGAAAACGACGATCCGTTCCATCAATCAACATTCTTCAATACAAAAGGCGAGCGCCTCCTTTTATTAAAAATCGTACTATTTTACGGGCTTCGTTTATCGCGGATATCGACGCGGAAGAATACTATAAAAAAAAGAAGGCCTAATAAATTGCCGCGGCTGCCTTTCTCGGAGAACGCGCCACTCTCGATTTCGCGTCCGCCGACGAAATCTCTCTGCGCGGTTCTCCTCCGGCATCGAGGCCTTCCAACCCGAATCAACTCTTTTCTTTGCCATTTCCTTCCCCTTCCTCCACCCCTCCCCATTTTACCCCCCCCCCCATCTCGTTTTATTTTATTTTGTCCCAACGTAATATATCGCGCTAGGAGTGGACGCGTTATTGGAAATAAATTATGCTTGGTGAAGTCGGGATGAATTGTCTTTGGTTTTTAACATTTTGGTGTAGTCCCGCAAAACACTATTTGGATGGCTGGTTGGCATTTACGAGAAAAACAAGTTAGGTTAAGTCGAATTGACATTTTGCGCTTAATTGGTTTGAGATTGAAAATGGGTACGATCTTCGCGACATCTAGTACGTAAAGACGCCAAATCTGGAATGGCGCCTCCTATATATGTCGCTGATTATTATTATTATTATTATAATGTTATATTATTTAAGTAATTCTACAACGTGCCATTTTGTAAATTCAGTTTAAGTTTCTTATTTACCAGGCTCTACGTGGAATGTTTTGTGTCCCTAAAAGTAAACAAGTAACTAATGAGAAACTAACATAGATGGCGCTGTTAATTTTTTAACGAAAATTTAGAACGTTTAGAGAAGTAAATTTAAAAAAATTAAATACAAATACTTAGCTACTAATGTTTTTATTTTAACTTTTATAATAGTAAATTAACACTAATTTACTAACATCACAAGTTCAACCTAATATATGTACTACAACACGTCATCCGACAAAGAGAACCGTATCAAACTATAACTTTCAAACTCAAAAGTGAATTTTGTTTAGTTCGAGAATTCGTATTTTTACTTTTCTTGGGGTCATTTCATTACTTTTTTCGGAATTAACAATTAACTGATTGTAATTACTCTTAATTCGTATTCAAAGCGGGACAGCCAGTCATGACACATCAAATTATTACTTTAGTTCACTATTGCCAATTGAAAGTAAAAATCGTAAATGTTCATTCGGTTTTTACCCATTATCGAGCGAAATTTCAAATAATCGAACCTTCCTAATGCATTTTGTTCGTAGGTGATTTAAGTATAGAAGTTTAATGGTAACTTTCTACGGGATTTTTTTTGGGAAATGTGTTCTTAATGCGGTTTTGTTATTTGATTCGTGTCACGGGTATTTGTCACTTTCATTTCTATTTTGGGCCTTTCCGCCCACGGCTATTAGACTGTTACTTTTTATGATTGCAATGAATGTAGAAGTAAAAATTATCCTATGCAGTTCCCATTAGCCAAAATTCAAATATTCGATGTAGCCCTATGCAATTTAGTCTCGATTTGGGTGCTTTCATTATTACCTTTTTAAATTTATTTTCGTGTACCCGAATTTCGTGTTTAATGTAAATTTGTAGCATTTAAATCAGATAGTTCTGTTCGCACTACCCCAACCACCTTATTACCATCAAGCGAATACTTTCGGATCTTTTGAAGATTGAAAGTATAAAATGTAATGGAATATAAGATTATACTTTCCAGCACGGCTAGCATGATCTCCAAATTAAGCTCCTCCCTCAAACGAAAATACTTCTTTTATTTTCAATTTATAATGCCATCTAGTACCGGTCTGTGAAAACCACTTTTATATTTTGATAATTAGTCACGGAAAAAGTTAACTTGATTCCGAATTTTGTTCGCCAAAGTTTAATTAAAAAACTAAATTTTTAAAATTAAATTTAAATTAACCTTCAAAAAATTTTAAAAGGGGAATTGGATTTTTTCCGGCATATGTCGGTGCTCCACCAAGCAACAACGTACTTCTGCTTATAATGAAAAGGGCTGACTCATAATTTATCGTAAATCTTAATCCGTTCTTGCTTAACCTATTTGTAATTTGCTAAATCAGGGGTGTCCAAATGGCTAACTATTCGCCTTTAAAATATGCCAGACTTTTGTAATAAATAAATAAATTAATTTCTTA
The DNA here is from genome assembly GCF_980474605.1 of Leiobunum rupestre. Taxonomy (NCBI): domain Eukaryota; kingdom Metazoa; phylum Arthropoda; class Arachnida; order Opiliones; family Sclerosomatidae; genus Leiobunum; species Leiobunum rupestre. Next base: position 11,136,509 of record NC_143394.1, read on the forward strand.
ATAAAGATATCAAATTATTATAAAAAAAAATAACTAATATAAACAAGGCGATCGTAACCTTCAAAATGGCGTTATTTTAAATTAGAAATTAAGGTCAATAGCCAATTGCTGTATTTAAAGTTTTAAACAAATGCAAAAACCAAACTTTTAAATTTATGTAAAATTGGGACTCAAAATAAAATAAATAAATAACGCGATTACGCGTTGTATATTTTGGTTGTCAAATTTCGTATTCGTATTAAGACAGCCGTCTATGAACCATATGCCTATTACTTTCGATTCCCTATTTAGAAATCAAAATCAAAAATATAAAATTTTCGGAATTGTGGTCCCGTTTTCGTTAATTTCGAAATGAATAAGCCTAGTTCGAATTCTGAAAACTTTAATAACGAATATCGTGTTCTTTTACGGGCTAAATTTGCGTTCTTAATGACATTTGATATTCGTAGCACGTAGGAATCGTTCCAAAGAATTTCTCTCGGAAGCAGGGAGACCAGTCTTAGCGTGTTTTTGGATCGTTTACTGGACAAGAAGAGCGTCGAATGCCTGTACGAATTGGATAGGTCTCACCGCGAAGTTACTGACCTTTGCACCTCAAAATCATTTTGAACGCGGGCTTTTAAAGTTTAAATCCCTCAGTGCCATCTGGAATACATTTTCGATATTTCGAAGAAAGTTATTATTGAAAATTTCTCATTATTTTCTACTTTTTAAAAGGTTTAGAATTATACGCCTCAATGGGCAGGTTAAGCCACATCGTCTAAAACGTGTAGGGACCACTTGTAGTACAATCTACACTCAGCAACAAGTTCCCTCTACACGTTTTCAGGAAGGTGGCTTAACAGGGTTGGCATTTTTTTGATTTTTATAAAAAAAATCAAATAAAACATTTTTTTTTATTTAAATCAGATTTTTATTGATTTTTTTATTTTTATGATTTTAATTAAATTTTCAAAGTTTTATATAATTTAGTACCATATTTTTACCTAAAACAAATATGTTTTAATTTTTAAAGACTTAGTTATGTAGAATGAATTTATTAAATTTGAGCTAATAATCATATAGAAGTTTTTATTTTTTAAAACGTATTTTGGTACTTTTACAAAACAAATTCGGCGGAATCTCCACCTACAGGTAGAATCCAATGCAACATTAGGGGGAAAGTACAAGAAAGATTATATTTAAACCTAAATTATAGCAATTGGCGAGGTTTTTTATTTTAAAAAAATACAATATAAAAATTGATTTAAATCAATAATTTTTTTGAAAAAAAAATCATTGATTTAAATCGCGATTTTAATCGTGATTTAAATCAAGTTGATTTAAATCAGCCAACCCTGTGGCTTAACCTGCCTAAAAGGTCTCCTCCAAAATAAAAAATGTAGCGATAAAATCTTAGTTTAATTGAAGGTTGATAGGATTAAAAATAATTTTATAAGAATAAAATATAACCTATCGAATAGGAGTGGCTAAATTCTGTACACCGATTACAGCGAGTACAGCTTTTGGGTATTCCGTAATCGATGACGTTATCTCTTTAGTACAGTCAAAGCTACGGGCTTGTACACCGATTACGGATAGCGAGACGCCCCCTCAAAATTTAAAATTCTTGGATTAAAATCCTAATTTAATTGAACGTTGATGGAATTAAAAACAGTTTTATAAGATCAAAATAAAAATTAGAATAGTTTTAAAGATTTTTTACCGTCGAATAGCAACGTTAAAATTATCTTAACGAGTTTGTTATAACTTTATACGTAGGACTTTAAGTAAAATCTTTAAAAAAACGTAGGAAAGATAGGATAAATGAAACAATTTCTGGAAATGAATGAGCCTATAATGAGTAGCTTGGTAATAGTTCGTTTAGATGACGTCACTGTTTTCTATAATTTGTCGTAAGACTCAGTGACTGTTTTGGTGGCGAGAAGCAAAACGGCGGACGGCGTGGACTGACCTTTCATGGATGACGGAATGGAGAGAGTCGACTGTGGCTTTCGCAGTTGCTTAAACTGAAACAGGGCCCCATTGACCCGCATGGAGTCCGCGGCGATCTCCGCGATCTCGTTCTCTCGTTCCACTTTGTGCAACTGCCTCAGCGATGTTGTCAGCGGATGGTCCGCCTGCAGCGAACGGTACCCTCCGAAAGAGTGCCCGCCGTGGTGGGCGTGGAAGCCGAGCGCCGCCCCCGACGAGCTCCGCTGCGGCGCGCCGCCTCCCCGCGATGGAGGAGCGCCGGACGCCGCGAAATGTGGCGGCGGCGGCGGCGGGAGGACTGCCGGGCTGCTGGCTTCCGAGGGCACCAAAGGCTGGGCCTCTCCGGCGTTGACGCAGTTGAGGCAGGTGTTCGACAGGCGGACGCTCTCTCTAGAGACGGTGCGGGTCAAGAACGTGTGCTCGAGACGCGAACTGAGGCCGAGCCTGGCGTGCGAAGGCCAGAGGTGCGAGCGGCCGCCTTTCCCGGCCGAGACTGCGGAGGTGAGCGCGCCGCGTTCTGTGGCGCCGACTCCGCCGAAACTGGCCGTGCCGCCGAGGTGTCCCAGTGGCGGGTAGCGGCAGTTGTACGGCGGCCCCGCTACGGTCGCTACGGTCGGCAGAGGCGCGCGGGAAACGGTGACGCGATCGCGCGCGGCGGTGGCGCCACCTCGCGCCGCTCCCGGAAACTGTCCGCCGCACGAGTCGGGCCGGATCTCGGGGCAGGAGCGCGCGTCGCTCGGCTGCTCCAGCGGACGGAACTCCACCAAGGGCAAAGGGCGCTCGGGCTCGCTGTGCATGCGGCCGAGCAGCAGCGGGGCTTGCTTCATGTTGTAGAAGCTGCGCCCGCCGCCGCCGCCCACGTCGTTGTCGCCTTCCGCTTCGCTGATGCTCAGGCTGGGCGGCAGCGCCCCCAAGTGGCTCGTCGGCATGTCGGACGGGTTAGTGGCGACGTACGAGTTGTCCAGTCGGGGCTCGTCCGCGGCCGGGGTTACCATCACCACGGACATCCTGGCATGAGGGCTCCGAGGCCAGCCGATCTCGCTTCCGGGTTACTAAGCTACCGACTTCCTCCGAGGACCTCGTTACCATCTAGTTGTTGGACATATGGCACCTGCAAATACAAAATACACCGATTTTAGATTTAATGACAATGTAAATTAACTCCTTGAATCTAGACAATTTATTTTGACTCAATAAGTTGTATGTTAGTTTCCATAAGCCTTATCATCAACCATTTACCCTCAACGTTATCGTCTCTTTATTATCTTAGTTATCAAAGCGCTTTTAGCATCCTCTTAGTTACCAAAGTGCTTTTAGCATTATCTTGATTACCAAAGCGCTTTTAGCATCCTATTAGTTACCAAAGCGATTTTAGCATTATCTTGGTTACCAAAGCGCTTTTAGCATCCCCTTAGTTACCAAAGTGCTTCGAGAATCATCTTAGTTACCAAAGCGCTTTTAGCATTATCTTGATTACCAAAGCGCTTCTAGCATTCCCTTAGTTACCAAAGCGCTTTTAGCATTATATTGATTACCAAAGCGCTTTTAGCATTATCTTGATTACCAAAGCGCTTCTAGCATTCCCTTAGTTACCAAAGCGCTTTTAGCATTATATTGATTACCAAAGCGCTTTTAACATCCTCTTAGTTACCAAAGCGCTTTTAGCATGTTCTTGATTACCAAAGCGCTTTTAGCATCCTCTTAGTTAAAAAAGCAATTTTAGCATTATCATGGTTACCAAAGCGCTTTTAGCATCCCCTTAGTTACCAAAGCGCTTTGAGAATCATCTTAGTTACCAAAGCGCTTTTAGCATCCTCTTAGTTACCAAAGCGCTTTTAGTATTATCTTAGTTACCAAATCGCTTTTAGCATCCCCTTAGTTACCAAAGTGCTTTGAGAATCATCTTAGTTACCAAAGCGCTTTTAGCATCATCTTAGTTACCAAAGCGCTTTTAGCATTATCTTGATTACCAAAGCGCTTCTAGCATTCCCTTAGTTACCAAAGCGCTTTTAGCATTATATTGATTACCAAAGTGCTTTTAACATCCTCTTAGTTACCAAAGCGCTTTTAGCATGTTCTTGATTACCAAAGCGCTTTTAGCATCCTCTTAGTTACCAACGCAATTTTAGCATTATCATGGTTACCAAAGCGCTTTTAGCATCCCCTTAGTTACCAAAGCGCTTTGAGAATCATCTTAGTTACCAAAGCGCTTTTAGCATCCTCTTAGTTACCAAAGCGCTTTTAGTATTATCTTAGTTACCAAATCGCTTTTAGCATCCCCTTAGTTACCAAAGCGCTTTGAGAATCATCTTAATTACCAAAGCGCTTTTAGCATCCTCTTAGTTACCAAAGCGCTTTTAACATTATCGTAGTTACCAAATCGCTTCTAGCATCCTCTTAGTTACCAAAGCGTTTTTAGCATTATCTTGATTACCATAGCGCTTTAATATACTCTTAGTTACCAAAACGCTTTTAGCATTATCTTAATTACCAAAGAGCTTTTAGCATTATCTTAGTTACCAAAGCGCTTTTAGCATCCCCTTAGTTACCAAAGCGCTTTGAGAATCATCTTAGTTAACAAAGCGCTTTTAGCATTATCTTGATTACCAAAGCGCTTTAATACCCTCTTAGTTACCAAAGCGCTTCTAGCATCCTCTTGGTTACCGTAGCGCTTTTAGCATCCCCTTGGTTACCAAAGAGCTTTAAGAATCCCTCTTAATTAACACTTTCCCAATTAATTACCCAATTATTGACATTAATGGTCGTTCGATGGTGCTGATTATTATTATTACCCTAAAATAAAACCGTCACCGATTGAACCTCGTGTTGCAATTGCCTTATTTACACAACGTCCGCGGTACTCAGAGGTTTCGCAAAAGCAATATTCTCGCAAACTACGGCTCGGTTCTAATGAAAACGAGAATTTCAAAGTTCTTAATTTGTTATTGCAATTGATCAATTTAAACAAAATCCTGAACATAAGCAAATCGTTATTTTTATTACTATAGTGAAACTCAAACATTTTGGGGGTCTTCAAAGAAAACACAAATAAATGTGGGTTATTAAGAAAAACGTGAGTCATGTGGGTTTCGAGTTAGTTTCGGTAATAAACGATATTCCTTTTCCGTTAGGCTTAAGAAATGTACCGATTAAATCTTACGCCCTAGACGTTTCGCCGCGCAAAGTTGAATTTTATAAATAGAGCCGTGAAGACGAACCGCTGCGCTGTTGCCTCTCAGCCAGCTTTTTGTTATAAACAAATCCCTTTGTGTCTCTCCCAGATGTTTCCCAATTCGTTCCACAGATGGAGTCCTCTTCGGCATTCTTCATTATCTTGGCGCCAACCTCCGCGTTACGAAATTTCCAGATGGAACTCTTCTTAATAACGCCGATATGGAAACTCGCCCGATAATCCAGCAAACGAAAGTTAACTTTTTCTTCAGTGACGCCCTCTGTTAGGTCGTAGAAAAATCAAAGCTCGTTTCACTCGTAACGCCCTAGATGTCGCTGCGTGCTTTGCCTCGCTGAGTTTTCCAATCGAAGGCTCTTCTAAGCGAAACCGCTTGATGAAAGCAGCTATCTAGAGTACGTCAAGTTGAAAATATTTGCGATTTAGCACGATTCTTTGGCTTTTTTGCCCACTTGACCATTTTTATGGTTTCGGGGAAGTTTAAAACAACGTTAAATATTCAAAATGGCGGTTTCATTAAAACTAGGAAAATAAATAAGTGGAATAACTATTGAAAATTCTTCATTCTCATTTTTGCAAATTGCATCGCCCACAAAGCACGGGCGTAAAAACGTTAGATAACTAAAATATTAGGCATAACGTAGTTCGCTTATTATATTGCGCACGTGTTCACTAAAAATTGAAAGTGGGTGGAAATCTTTACAATAGCGGACACAGTGGCGCTACAATCGGCGATGCTCTAAAAGATACAAGCGCGCTATCTAGATTCGGGTCCAGTAGTTTATTGGTCTAAGTTTAAAAGTATAATACAAAATGTGGCTCATTAATGGTTTTTCCTAATTAATTTATTTAAAAAAAGTTATTGCAACGTTAAAAAAATTAGCAAAAACTTCCAAGGATCTAAATAATAATTATAGAATTTGTCATAGATCTAAAGTTAAATTACCTTCAAAAACTGTCAAAATAAAATTTAATTCCCGAATTTTTACAAATGCTTAATATTAACCGACTTTTTACAAATGCTTAATATTCCCCGACTTTTTACAAATGCTTAATATTCCCCGATTTTTTACAAATGCTTTATATTCCCCGACTTTTTACAAATGCTTAAAATTCCCCGACTTTTTACAAATGCTTAAAATCCCCCGACTTTTTACAAATGCTTAATATTCCCCGACTTTTTACAAATGCTTAATATTAACCGACTTTTTACAAATGCTTAATATTCCCCGACTTTTTACAAGTACTTAAAATTCCCCGACTTTTTACAAATACTTAATATTCCCCGACTTTTTACAAGTACTTAAAATTCCCCGACTTTTTACAAATACTTAATATTCCCCGACTTTTTACAAATACTTAAAATTCCCCGACTTTTTACAAATGCTTAAAATTTCCCGACTTTTTACAAATGCTTAAAATTCCCCGACTTTTTACAAATGCTTAAAATTTCCCGACTTTTTACAAATGCTTAAAATCCCCCGACTTTTTACAAATGCTTAATATTAACCGACTTTTTACAACTGCTTAAAATTCTCTGACTTTTTAAAAATGCTTAAAATTCCCCGACATTTTGCAAATGCTTAAAATTCCCCGACTTTTTACAAATGCTTAAAATTCCCCGACTTTTTACAAATGCTTAAAATTTCCCGACTTTTTACAAATGCTTAAAATTTCCCGACTTTTTACAAATGCTTAAAATTCCCCGACTTTTCCCTCACGTGTGGCAACCCTGATAAATATCGAATCATATTTCATTATTCTTTCTACCATCTGGTGGTGCCTATTAACGTTTACGTCATCACTTAGCCAATCAGGAGACAGGTGTTTATCGTTGTCTCGATTCACAAAACGTTTCCGGGGGTTTACGCAAGTAAATGAAGAAAATTACTCGTAATTTTAAGAAAAATACCTGTACCACTACGAAATCAGTTGATAATCATAAATAAAGGTAACTGGCTACTAAAATTCTTACCTATTTTTATTCAGTCCTAAAGTTGCGTGTTAATATTTTAGTAAATAAATTTCGCGCTAAACCTTTCCTAGTTTTGGATCGTCGGCGCGTGACCAACAACGTCATAATAACGCGGTCCATCGAATCCCCACTTAACGCAGTGTGACATTCACAGTGACGTCGCTAGGGTGTTTTAGGCGGCGCTTGAGCCACCTGAAAAATTTCGGAAGCGCCACCTAAAAATTCCGAAAAGCGCCTCCTAAAATTCCGAATTTTTCCAATTCACTTGGCGAAAAGTTTCTTCAAACTTAAAAATGGGCATCAAAATTTCATTTTTCCAAGTCGGTCTCAATGTTTCAACTTTACAAAACTTTTTGGGAGCCCCCCCTCCCCCATATCACTCAATGAGACGCCCCTGACCAGTGCTTATGGCTAAAGCGCCACCAGTTTTTAAATCCTGGTGACGCCACTGGACATTCATGCTAGAAATAAATAAATTCGTGGTATAATAAAAATATTTGACGCACCCTGGAATATATATGTTAGTTCTCTGAGTGCATAAATGAGTTCTTTCTCGCGGTCTAAATTACAAAAATATTCATATTGCCAGGTTTGGATTATTCGTTATTCAGGATAGTGTTGTATTAATTCTTTATATTTGTTTTTGTGAGCGAAAAAGTTGGAACCATCGGAACTTTCTCAAGTGTTTCCCTAAAAGCAATCCACTTCGTTTTAGGAGTTTTCCCCTGTTTTTGGCTTTGCTTCTATGCATCAATGACTTAGAGCCACAATATGATAAGTCAAATATTGGCCTTTTTGCGGAGGTGTGTACATTCAATATTAATTCGTAGGAAAAAAAGTGCATTGTCAATCGCACCATTTTATTTTCTGTCTTAATTTCCAAATTGAGTTAATCAATTAATTAATACTGTGAATATTGAAATTTAGATGGAATTTTGATTATTTTTGTGTCATTTGTTAGTTTTGGTTTTAAATTCACGAATTGAATCGAAGCAATTTACTCAACTATTACCCATACTAAATTAATTAATTAATAATCTTAAAATAGAAAATAATATGGAATCTTTAATTATTTTTAACCATTTGTTAATTATGAGTTTAATATAACAACAGTAGTAAATGAACAAATTGAATCGGAGTAATTTACCCAAAAGTATTAACGAGATCATTTTTTTTAAATTTTCCGGGTATAATAATAAATATGTTCCGAATTTAAAAAAAAATGTTTTTCGCCAGTTTAGGTGCTATACGAAAATTTATTATGCATAATTTATGGTACCTTAAATAAATTGGGTAAGAAATATATATGCCACAAAAGTGGACTAAGAAATGGAATATCTCAAAAACTTGGGTTCCAAATTATTTTATAAATAAGATATCCAACTAAATTATTTTATAAATAAGATGCCCAACTAAATGATTTTATAAATAAGATACCCAACTAAATGATTTTATAAATAAGATATCCAACTAAATTATTTTATAAATAAGATATCCAACTAAATTATTTTATAAATAAGATATCCCACTAAATTATTTTATAAATAAGATATCCAACTAAATTTAAAAAAAAAGATATCCAACTAAATTTAAAAAAAGATATCCAACTAAATTTAAAAAAAAAGATGTCCAACTAAATTTTTGAAAAAAAAATATCCTACCAAATTGACCCAAAAAATAAATATCCCACAAAATAGGGAAAAAAATGATATATTACACAAAATTGGGCAAAAAAATAAATATCCCACCAAATAGGGGGAAAACTAAATATTCCACAAAAATGGTCCAAAAATAAATATCCCATAAAATTGGTCCAAAAATAAATATCCCATAAAATAGGGAAAAAAATTAAATATCCCACAAAAAGGGTCCAAAAAATAAATATCCCATAAAATAGGGGAACAAATTAAATACTCCACAATAAAAAAATTGGCCAAAAAAATAATATCCCACAAAAGTGGTCTAAAAAATAAGTATCCCATAAAATAGGGAAACTAATTAAATATCCCACAAAATTTGGTAAAAAAAATATATACCACAACATTAACTATCAAAATTCTTTAAAATTTTAATATCAAGACAACGTATTTTATGTTTAAAGAATTATATTCCGATCAAAATAAAAATGCGACTACCTGAACATTCAATCAATTGGTTTAGAAAACCCGCGTTTTTGGAGATAGAACGTTTTGGCTTTTCCTAGTACTCCTCACTTTCATCACGCTAAATATTAATATAAGAGACATAAAACCCCCGGATGGTTTTTCGGCCGAACTCGCGAGCTGAAGGTATAAACTCGATCTTCGTGCCGAGATCCCATCAAGACGAACGACGCAGAAAACAGATCGCTTTCTCGACTCACGTTGTAAGTTCGGAAATTTCACTTCTGAAAATTGGATACGAATATCTAACCTTTAATAATAATAGATTTGAATATCGCGTTTTCTGGCATAAGATAGAGAAACCCTTGTCGCGTCGCTACACGGTTTTGCTGGGTTACGTGGACCAGTAGCTTAGCCAGGATTTTGTTTCGGGGGGGGGGGGGGGCACGCCATTGGAAAAAAAGTAAAAAAAATATTTGTACGTACGACCATACGTTTCGGGGGGGCATTGGCCCCCTGTGCCCCCTCCCCTGGCTACGCCACTGACATGGACCATTTCATAGCAGCGAAAACACTCCAAGATAGCCATATTTTCGGTATTCGAGTTCCCACGGGGTACTTGGAGTTTCTTGAAATCTCGATTTTCTATCAAAGTTTTCTAAACTACTCTAAAATAGGCATTGGGTCTCTAAAGTACCCTATTTTCAATAAATTTAGGCTTTAACTATTTTTTAACTTCTTTTTAAAGAGAGTTTACAAAAATTGGCAAGGAATATTCTGGGGAAAAAAGGTTTTTAAAAGCAGCCAGACCCGCTTAATTCATTCGGTATTTTTCAGATTTCTTTGGCAGCCCTGTCATTATGAAATTCAGAGATTCCTAGATGGTGTCGTCATCTACAATTGTAAAACCGAATCTTCGGTGAAAAAGTACACAATGGGAGTTTAATATTAATTTAATTAATTTAATTTTTTTAATAAGTTTGTAATTTTAATTTATTATTAATTTAATTAATTTAATTTTTATTTTTTTAATAAGTTTGTAATTTTAATTTATTATTAATTTAATTAATTTAATTTTTTTTAATAAGTTTGTAATTTTAATTTATTATTAATTTAATTAATTTAATTTTTATTTTTTTAATAAGTTTGTAATTTTAATTTATTATTAATTTAATTAATTTAATTTTTTTTAATAAGTTTGTAATTTTAATTTATTATTAATTTAATTAATTTAATTTTTTTTAATAAGTTTGTAATTTTAATTTATTATTAATTTAATTAATTTAATTTTTATTTTTTTAATAAGTTTGTTATTTTAATTTATTATTAATTTAGTTTGTAATTTTAATTTAGTTTGTAATTTTAATTTAGTTTGTAATTTTAATTTAGTTTGTAATTTTAATTTAGTTTGTAATTTTAATTTATTATTAATTTAGTTTGCAATTTTTATTTATTATTAATTTAATTTGTAATTTTAATTTATTATTAATTTAGTTAGTAATTTTAATTTATTATTAATTTAGTTTGTTATTTTCATTTCATATTATTTTTATTTTTAATTTCATCTGAATAATAATTTAATGTTTGATTTCATCTGAATATTAATTTTATTCTTAATTTCATCTGAATATGAATTTTATACTTAATTTCATCTTAATATGAATTTTATTCTTAATTTCATCTGAATATGAATTTTATACTTAATTTCATCTTAATATTAAATTGATTCTTAATTTCAACTTAATATTAAATTGATTCTGAATTTCAACTTAATATTAAATTGATTCTTAATTTCAACTTAATATTAAATTGATTCTTAATTTCAACTTAATATTAAATTGATTCTTAATTTCAACTTAATATTAAATTGATTCTTAATTTCAACTTAATATTAATTCTTAATATTAATATTAAATTAATTCTTAAGATTAATATTAAATTAATTCTTAATATTAATATTAAATTAATTCTTAATATTAATATTAATATTAAATTAATTCTTAATATTAATATTAATATTAAATTAATTCTTAATATTAATATTAATATTAAATTAATTCTTAATATTAATATTAATATTAAATTAATTATTAATATGAATATTAAATTTATTCTTAATATTAATATTCAATTAATTCTTAATATTAATATTAATATTAAATTAACTCGTAATATTAATATTAAATTAATTCTTAATATTAATATTAAATTAATTCTTAATATTAATATTAAATTAATTCTTAATATTAATATTATTATTAAATTAATTCTTAATATCAATATTAATATTAAATTAATTCTTAATATTAATATTAATATTAAATTAATTCTTAATATTAATATTAAATTAATTCTTAATATTAATATTAAATTAATTCTTAATATTAATATTAAATTAATTCTTAATATTAATATTAAATTAATTCTTAATATTAATATTATTATTAAATTAATTCTTAATATCAATATTAATATTAAATTAATTCTTAATATTAATATTAATATTAAATTAATTCTTAATATTAATATTAAATTAATTCTTAATATTAATATTAATATTAAATTAATTCTTAATATTAATATTAATATTAAATTAATTATTAATATTAATATTAATATTAAATTAATTCTTAATATTAATATTAAATTAATTCTTAATATTAATATTAAATTAATTCTTAATATTAATATTAAATTAATTATTAATATTAATATTAAATTAATTCTTGATATTAATATTAAATTAATTCTTAATATTAATATTAAATTAATTCTTAATATTAATATTAAATTAATTCTTAATATTAATATTAAATTAATTATTAATATTAAATTAATTATTAATATTAAATTAATTATTAATATTAAATTAATTCTTAATATTAAATTAATTCTTAATATTAATATTAATATTAATATTAAATTAATTCTTAATATTAATATTAAATTAATTCTTAATATTAATATTAAATTAATTCTTAATATTAATATTAAATTTATTCTTAATATTAATATTCAATTAATTCTTAATATTAATATTCAATTAATTCTTAATATTAATATTAAATTAATTCTTAATATTAATATTAATATTAATATTAAATTAATTCTTAATATTAATATTAAATTAATTCTTAATATTAATATTAAATTTATTCTTAATATTAATATTCAATTAATTCTTAATATTAATATTCAATTAATTCTTAATATTAATATTAAATTAATTCTTAATATTAATATTAAATTAATTCTTAAAATAATATTAAATTAATTCTTAATATTAATATTAAATTAATTCTTAATATTAATATTAAATTAATTCTTAATATTAATATTAAATTAATTCTTAATATTAATATTAATATTAAATTAATTCTTAATATTAATATTAATATTAAATTAATTCTTAATATTAATATTAATATTAAATTAATTCTTAATATTAATATTAATATTAAATTAATTCTTAATATTAATATTAAATTAATTCTTAATATTAATATTAATATTAAATTAATTCTTAATATTAATATTAAATTAATTCTTAATATTAATATTAAATTAATTCTTAATATTAATATTAAATTAATTCTTAATATTAATATTAAATTAATTCTTAATATTAATATTAAATTAATTCTTAATATTAATATTAATATAATTCGTAATATTAATATTAAATTAATTATTAATATTAATATTAAATTAATTCTTAATATTAATATTAAATTAATTCTTAATATTAATATTAAATTAATTCTTAATATTAATATTAAATTAATTCTTAATATTAATATTAAATTAATTCTTAATATTAATATTAAATTAATTATTAATATTAATATTAAATTAATTATTAATATTAAATTAATTATTAATATTAAATTAATTATTAATATTAAATTAATTATTAATATTAAATTAATTATTAATATTAAATTAATTATTAATATTAAATTAATTATTAATATTAAATTAATTATTAATATTAAATTAATTATTAATATTAAATTAATTATTAATATTAAATTAATTATTAATATTAAATTAATTATTAATATTAAATTAATTATTAATATTAAATTAATTATTAATATTAAATTAATTATTAATATTAAATTAATTATTAATATTAAATTAATTATTAATATTAAATTAATTATTAATATTAAATTAATTATTAATATTTAATTCTTAATATTAATATTAAATTAATTCTTAATATTAATATTAAATTAATTCTTAATATTAATATTAATTTAATTCTTAATATTAATATTAAATTAATTATTAATATTAATATTAAATTAATTCTTAATATTAATATTAAATGAATTCTTAATATTAACATTAAATTAATTCTTAACATTAAATTAATTCTTAATATTAAATTAATTCTTAATATTAATATTAAATTAATTCTTAAGATTAATATTTTTTCTTAATTTCAACTTAATATTAATTTTATTCTTAATTTCAACTTAATATTAATTTTATTCTTAATTTCAACTTAATACTAGTTTTTTTAATATAAATTCAGCTCTTAATTCCAATTTAATATTGATTTCATCGTAAAATTTACTTTTAACCTCCAGCCCATATTCCTAGAACAGACAGCGACGAAGCGAGAAGCCCTTTAAGTATATTCTCCCTTTACACTCTGAGAGCCAGTTTGCACTTTGCGGTATATACATTTGGCAACGGTGTCAACTAAAACGACATTTATGAAATTCGTCCCGTTGTCAAAATATCATTCTGTCGAATCATAGATGACGCCAAAAACGGGGAAACGTTAATTTCGTCTGGTCCAACTTGTCTGTTAACCTTTGAGAATCGGGCTGATCGGAACAGAGCAAAAATAATTCAGACAGAGTGACGCTGTTCGAATTTGTTCTACTCGAAAAAAAAACTCACGGGCTGATCCCGGGGCGGCGAACTTTCACGCTGAAATCCGACTTCTATGCATCAGTTACTAAAATAAACGCGAAATTCGCTAAGGCGTCACTGAATTTCCCCCCTTACCGACCAAAGGGGAGGAGTTGGACCTTATAAATCTCTCTAAGCCTTGGCGCCTTAGGTAGGCTCCACCGAGGCTTAGGGAATTTGGACAAGGCCCGCTTACAATATTAAAACGGAAGAAATGTTAATTTAATTTATTCGTAGCTACGGCCAAAATTGCTTAAATACCACCTAAATGTGAATGCGTTCAGTTTTAATTATGTTCCGGCTCAAATCTTAACTTATTTCCGGTTTTGGCTAATTTAGTTTTATGGAATATTTTATTGGCGGTAAATTTAGTTCCCTAACGTGTTTTATTAGTTTCTTTCGTGATTAGGGTTAGTTTATATTTTTTTATTAATATAGCTTTATTATTATCCTCTCAAAAGTGTGAATACAAAGTTTATCTGTCCAAAGTTGATATAAAATCATATAATAACTGATTTCAAGAAGTTATTGAAGCAACTGAGAACAAACAAATAGGTGTCCCCACGTTTCCACGACGCATTATTTTTCGAATTTTATTAGTCGCCATCTGGTTGTAAATAATACTATATTTACAAATTGTCAAAATAATTATATTGTAAATTAATTTTCTTTAATTTTTTTAATAATAATAACTTTTAATATGCTTAAAATTAGAAATCAAAACATAAATATAATTCAAGTTATTTTTTTAAATATAAATCAACAATAATAATAATGATTTAATATAAATATAAATGTAATCAACATTTAAAATTTAAAAATAATTTTGAAGTTGCATTTCAATTAACAGAGGACGCCACGAAATGATTAGTAGGCGAGGCCTGAAAGTAGTAGACAAACGCTACGTTTATTGATGTAT
This sequence comes from Leiobunum rupestre, assembly GCF_980474605.1. Taxonomy (NCBI): domain Eukaryota; kingdom Metazoa; phylum Arthropoda; class Arachnida; order Opiliones; family Sclerosomatidae; genus Leiobunum; species Leiobunum rupestre. The sequence continues at coordinate 11,151,598 of NC_143394.1, forward strand.
GAGTGTCAAAATGTCTAAAAATTCACGTCAGTCACGGCTTACTATGGCTACGATTCAACTATTAGGTCTCGCAATAAGAAAATAATAAACTTACAAGTAGTTATAAACTTATGGTTGTAATGGTTAATCTCATTCAATCTATTTTAATCTAGCTTTACTCTCAGCTTCTCAGATTTTAATTCATTTTGATGGGTCTTATAAATTGAACGCTTAGGCTCCAAATTCCATAATGACTTCTTAGACGAAACCAATGTTTACAACAATCATTTTAAAATTCTGATTCAATTCATGTTTATTTTTACTTTTAAAAATCGTTTTAATGTCCTCGTAAGCCTTTGCTGAAGTATGAACAAGCGTACATTTTGGGCTACACAACTGTACAGAAATTAATATTAGATTAGTAAGACTTCAGTTTTAACCACTCTGACACGAGCTCCTTTGGTGTTGAAATGGTCAACTAGGACCTCTAATTAGGCTTGACAAAATCAATGCATTGGTTATCGGTAAAATGTTATTAAACTAATGTGTCGCCTTCTATTTTTTCAAATCACTTCAGAGAAAAAAAACGCGAAATGAAACTTCATAACTTTCAGAAAACACCTTCCCAAAAAGTGATTGAAACGCTAAAAAGTGGCGCTGCTAGCCTACATCGCACCTGGGCGCGGCTTTATTGATTAGTACAATTTTTCTCCGCTTCGTAATCCGTACCTGCCATCAACGCGATTGAAAATAAAGAAATACTTCTCATAGTTCTCTATCTCGAAGGTAGATGGCGACAGCGCATCAACAGAGAAACTTTTAAAACAGTTTTTTCGCGTCCGATAGGTATTCCCCAGCTAATTTTAGTTTGAATTTATCGTATATTTTTTCACGTCGTTGTTTTCCTACGAGCCGAATTCAATCGATAAACGAACTATAAATAGAAGAAAAATTGATTTGCGTTTTTGGGGAAGAATCTTTTCTTATAGATTCTGCTACTTGGCAGTCCCGAAGGGGAATTCCCCTCGCTCGAACGGTTAGGCTTAGCGTCCCTTCAGATTCCCTTCGATGATTTTCATTTTTCGTGATTTTTTTTTGTGGCGAACTTAAAATTTCCATTACAATAATTTTGAAGCTATGCAAAGGAGGTTTGCTGTGTTTGAACTTTTAACAAAATTGTGTTGCTTGGTTTATGGACAAGCAATAGTTACCATAATTATTAAGCGTCTAATTTAGGCTAATCTAATGAGAAAATCTGATTTACCATGATTATTATGGGTCTGTTTTGACTTAGGCCTAAGGTGGTGCCTTGGGTATTAGCTTAGCTGATTATTATTATTATTTTTATTATTATTGACAATCTGAGTTATCATGAGAATTTTTCGTCTAATTTAGGCTAATTATGAGAAAATCTGAGTTATCATGAGAATTTGGCGTCTAATTTAGGTTAATATAATGAGAAAATCTGATTTACCATGATTATTTGGCGTCTAAATTAGGTAAATCTATGAGACAACCTGAGTTATCATGATTATTATGCGTCTAATTTAGGTTAATTTAATGAGACAATCTGAGTTATCATGACTATTTTGCGTCTAATTTAGACTAATCTAATGAGAAAATCTGAGTTACCATGATTATTATGCGTCTAATTTATGTTAATTTAATGAGACAATCTGAGTTATCATGACAATTTGGCGTTTAATTTAGGCTAATCTAATGAGAAAATCTGAGTTACCATGATTATTATGCGTTTAATTTAGGTTAATTTAATGAGACAATCTGAGTTATCATGACAATTTGGCGTTTAAATTAGGCTAATCTAATGAGAAAATCTGAGTTATCATGATTATTTGGCGTCTAATTTTAGGTGAATCTAATGATATGATATATACTAGGATGGAATTCAGTTTCCTAAACTATAAAAAAGTTCAGAGAAATGAACAAAAATAAATACATTCTAACAGGAACTCAGTTATTTCAGGTTATTTTGAATGCACGCGTTTCTATCATGAATCATCGAACTGCATTCGATAGCCTTACTTCAATCATAGACAGTAGTCTACTGTCTATGCTTCAATGGTGGGCATGCTACGCCGCTGTAGAATTGTTTCAATCTACAACGTTTTGAAACTTGGACAATTTTATAGCCAAGGCTTAGCGCTAAATTAATTTCGAAAATAGTTAAAATATTAACAGCAAATCCTTTCAATCATGATTATTAACTGATTTTGTAGTAGTGCGGATATTTTTCTAAGTATTACAAGTGATTTTTTCAGCGGTTGAAATTCGGGAAACATAAGGCCTGTAAATTTACGTCAATAAGTTTTACTTATTAAAGATTTGACTGTATTTCTTTGTTTATATTATAATATTGAACCAATTTAATGTAAATCTTAGTTTTGTTCTATTTTTCACCTGGAAAAACCATGGAGATATTAGTGGGGAAAACCTGGAAATATCAGAGAATTCGGTTGTCGACAGAAAAGTCAGGGAAATATCAGGAAAATTCCCATTTATTTTGTAAAAATCGGGGAAATCGGGGAAAGGTATGAGGGTTCAGAAAGTTTATTCTAATCAGGAACGTCATTTCAGGATTTTACAGGAGGGGGCAGAATTATAGAGCTCCGGAAAACCAGTTTTTTAAAAGGACAAGAACCCGTCAAATTTCATATTTTTGGGATTTTTAATCGAAATAGTTATTGCATATTTGCTATTGATTTTCAGGATAATAGCGAGAACAAAATATTTCCCAAGATTTTAAGATCATAGAAATCCCTACCCAAATGACGTCCCTGATTCTAATGAATACAAATTTACATCAATAACTTTTTCTTATTAAAGATTTGACTTTATTTCATAATTTATATTATAGTATTGAACCAATTTAACTAGTGTTGTTAATTTTCCGGAAAAATAAAATCGGAAATATAAAAAATTGAAACAAATTACTTTTTAAGGGTTTTTAATTTTTTCAACTTTTGATCGATATAAAATGTCTAATATCGGTAAACATACTCTAAAACATTAATAGTGTTACATTGTTAATCAGTTTAAACTAGTCTAGAGGTTTAATTTTACTTTAAGATTCGAAAAATTGAGGCGAAAATCCCGCTTTATTTAAATTTACAAACAATATTAGACTAATCATGGAATGAAAAGCTTTTTTTTACATTTTTGCGGAAAACGGAAATTTTTCCGACTTACAACATTAATTTTGACTTAATTGACAATGTAAATCTTAGTTTTACACCTGTAAAAACCAGGGAAATATCATGGAAATGGGTTGCTAATAACTGTATGAACCCTGGTTGAGTCATTAAACGTCCTATAACTATCGCTTCCATTGAATTGGGAATAATACTGCTAGAATTAAACTTACGATTTCGGTTGCCATAGTTACGCGGGACCTGTTCTGATAAGACTGTACGAAATTCATCTTCATAATTAGGCGGTAGCGCCATCTATATTTTGTAAAGTTATATGGCTAAAAATAAATAATTATTAGCTAACTCACCGTAGCTTGAGTTAAAAAGGATCGTGTTGACAGAATAAAATTATTTTTAAACAACTTCAAAGGTTTGTTTGTTACGATAAATCATACATTTCAATTTCGCTCAAAAATTCAATTGCAATATAGTTGCCACCACTAGAGACAGATGCCGCCACGGTAGAATGATAAAGTTGATTAAGTCTCCTTATTGAACGAAATTGGTCCCGCGCCAGCCAGATTTAGTTGTACCTCTATTTATTCCCAACTCAATGATCGCTTCGATCGGGGTGATTTAGATTTTTTGCGTTGTGTTATGTTCTTATGAAGGTTTAAGATTTTTGTAGAAAATATTCCATAGTTTTACCAGAAAAAAATGAATTGCACCGTGTTTGGAGAAACGGACTTAAACTACGTCGAATACAAGAAAATGGACAGTTTCTTAACAGAAAATAAATTTAAGAAACTCCAATGAGTTGTCACACTGAAGAGCTTTGATAATATTTCACGATCTTCACGAAACCGGTCTAGTTCCGCGTCAAATGACGTATTTAGATGGTTTAACAAGATTGTAGACCATTGGACCGAAATCCCATTCGTCCGAAAACCGCGTTTGGCGCGGTTTTCATTAAATATACCGTTAGTGATACATTTTTATATATCGTAGGGTACGTGACGATAGTATATCTAATTTGGACAAAACTATGTCTTAAATATTTATTATTTCGTACCGATTTGTATTTTTAGACCTTTTTCCCTTGAAATTCGATATTTTCCGGGTTTAATTTTTGAAAATAACCTTGATAAGACCCGACGTGAAATAGTTGCCTACCATATCTAACCTAACCCAACCCAATCTAACCTAACCTAACCTAACCTAACCTAACCTAACCCAACCCAACCTAACCCAACGTGAAAATGAACCAGATTTAAATTTCCCGTTCAACCGAATCCCGCTTTGTTGGGCTATAAACGAAAATACGTTTCGGTTCAATGGGATTCGATCGAACGGGATTCGGTCCAATAGTATACTACCGTTTAACAAGATGTCACGGACACAATGCCCCCGACGCATTGAATATATTTTAAATAAGAACAAATTTGGAATAATCTTAAACATTAACTTAATAAACCCAATAGGAATTGTACCGAAAATGAATTTTTTGAGTTACCTGATTTTGGATATTAGGTAGTGAACTAACTAACTAAAAATACAATTTTCAACCAAGTCGGTCCTTATTTAAAACAAGTATGTAGATTAGGGCTGTGCGAGTAGTGGTTTTAGGCAATCGAGTCGGTTATCGAGTATCAATTTTTTTTCATCGAGTATTCGAGTCGAGTAATATTGAAGTCGAGTCGAGTAATCGAGTACTTGATTTAGTTGAAACTTTCTCTTATTCGAGTCGAGTAACTGAAAAAACCCTCGAGCAATATTTTTGACGAGTCGGGTTATCGAGTACTTGATTAGGAGCTGGTTTTATTCAAGAAATTATGAAATTATATTTAAAAGGAGTATAGAGTAAGTTTCAATGCTGAAAAATATTCCTTTAATTTAAATGAACCACAGTTTCCATAACTTAGTAGGTTTCCGTTTATTGCCCCCCAAAAAGTGGTAAAAACCCCTCTTTGAACTTTAAAGCAACGAGGATAGAAAAACAAATACTCGACGAGTTTAGAGAGCAGCTTATTCGAGTAATCGGGTACCCGAATATACAATTTTTTGGTACTCGGTAATAGTCGGGTATTCTCCAATTACTAATTCGAGGTTGAGTTCCAGTAGATTTAAAGTCAAAAATCGGCTAAAATCACTAAAATGGGCAAATGACCAGCTTGTGGGCCACATAGTCCCCAAATGAATTTTGGGCTATCGAGAATCTGATATTTTCTGTCGATTGACATCATTGATCCTTCTAGACCTAATTGTTGAAGAGTTATGTAAGATTCGACGGCGGTAATAATTTTTACCCGCTACTAGCGAGCGTTAAAATAGAGCTTACTCTAGAAGCGGAAGCGGATTTTAAGTAATTTTTACCCGCTACTAGCGAGGGTGAAAAGCTTCCTTTAGAAGTGCAAGCGGATCTTAAGTAGTTTTTACCCGCTTCTAGCGTTACCGTCTTTTCTTTGGACTTTAAATCTTAAATTAAGCTAATAAAATACGGTTTATAATTGAAATTGAGTAGTCCTACGGTTTTAAAAAAGCTTGGAAAATAAGATATCATTTTGAGCTTCGTAAACTACTATTTTCTTGAGAAACCCAGGAAAAAGTTTGCAAGTTTCAGCCCAAATGATAATATCTCATTTCCACGACCCTTTTTGAAGCTGTAGGCCTACTTAATTCAATTTATTAACTATATTAAATTACTTTAAGTTCATTTTTAAAGTTCCATGAGAAATTCCTCTCCACTTGAAGCTCCTAAAACCCGCCACTAGAGGTCTCAATCTTAGGTTAGATCATCAATTAGCCATTTCAGTGTACCTAGAGCCACGTAGCGGTGTACGTGAAAAGTTTATAAATATTAAATTGCTAAAATGTATGAGCTTCTCGCGTTGCCCGCTACGTCGCTCTATGTACACTGAAATGGCTAATTGAGTAAAAACATTATAAGGTTAAGGCGGAAGTAAGTGGTTTGGTGTTTCTGGGAAAATATAATAGATGGCGCTGAAACACGTCTCTTGCTGGTGTTGCCAGAAAAATATTTTTATTTCAATTTCACGTGATTTAGTTAAACTAATTGAACTGTTAAAGTTGAAAGCAGCGTGAGCGCATTTAAAAAACGTACTGAAATATTAGCTCGCGGAATAAATATAAATATTCAATCATTGACTAGTTAAGGTTTCTAACAAAATTATGGGAATGTCGTTAGAACGTCTTATTTTTAATGTTATTTCTGAATTCCCCCTTAACTTATACACACATATTAGATTTTGTCAACGCTTCATGTTGTGGAATGCTTTGAATTATTAGATTTTTCAATCGATGGCAATCTTGGCGTACCAGTAATAATTGAGAGTTTAAGCCATCCATTTGGAAAACGTGTAGCGAAACTTGGAAGGGTGTAGACGTACAAACTAACACTCCTACAAGTTCCACCGTTCACGTTTTCGAAAGGTGGCTTAACCAGTCTATTAGTTAAGAAATTTACAGGGTTGTTCAAAATGGATTTTGAGTTAGAAAAAGTATTTGGCATTTTGAGTTTCTAGGAAACTATTATGCATTTTACATTATGCATTTCGAGTTTCTAGGAATATTTTTGGCATTATACATTTTGTTTAATATACATGTATAACAAATATTTTCAAAACGTTTTTCCAAAATGTTTTTTCTCTGGTACCATCATCGCAGCTCTTGTAGAAAAAGTTCGTCTGCTATTTACTCCCAAGTAATCATAGATGGCAACACTCAGTTACTCACTTACTCAAAAGCAGACGAACATTCGTACAGTGCCACTGCTTTATTTCTACTCAATTATTATGAATTACTAATTAATAATAATAATTAATTATTACAAACTAAATGTGGTAAGTAATTATTAATGAGTTACCACAGCTAGTGGTATAAGTAAACAGAGTGCATTTGTAAAAACATTTGGCATTTTGAAAAACCATTTTCAAAATGTATTTTGTATTTTTTTTTCAGCTGCCAAAACCATTTTACATTTTGCATTAAGAAAAACAAGGGTGGCAGAAATATTACAGTTTACATTCCCTTTAAAGGGATTATGTACAGTCCCGATCAAAAGTTTCTGGCCGTTTTCTTTTGGCAGCCATTTTTTTATATATGTAGAGAACCTACGGGGGGCTTCATTGAAAGTATACCTTAACTAAAATAATACGAAGTGAAAATAAAGCGATAGCACCACTTGGGCGTGATCACACTCAGTAACCAAATCTTGTTCCATTTTGAAAATCGGATTCGAACTTTTAAAGTTATTGGAGAAATAGTGACGACGAAAAACGTGAAAATGAGCTCTAATTTAATTTTGTGAAAAACAAATAATTGTAATCAGGGTTCATTTTCATGTTTAATAGAAACTAGGGGTGATTAAAAATTTGTAGAGGTTAACGGTAATAGTGAGTGTAGGGAGCTTCTAACGATTATCTGAATAAGGCAAACTGATTACTAAATCTCATATCCGATATATTTCCGATATACACTAAAGTAGTATACTCGCAGTTATCGCGGATTAAAGATACAATTTAAAAAGCAGATCAACCCGTGAAAATCATTTAGGCTTGTTAGAAAAGTATTGCCATTAGAGTAACAAAATATGTTATCCGCTAAAGGTATCGGATTAGAAATAATCCAGTTAATCTTGGAAAGCAACAGATCAGCGTTAGAAGCCCTAGTAACCCGGCCACCTGCTTAAAGGGGAACGGCCAAGCTTTTCCAAGTATGGCCTTATTTCCGTATCAAAAGATTAACAAGACGTTCAATAGACGCGTAAAGAAAACCGCTTATCATTTAAAATATTTTTAACGAACTTCCGAGGGAATTGTGGGTAGGAAAGGAGAACCGGATTGGCTATTACGGGAGTCTGCGCAGAACCTATATTATCCTACTTGTACACTTTTACAAGTAGCGGCGGTTCAGTGTTCCACATCTTAAACTAATTTATTTTATATTTGTAATTTATTTAATTATTAAGTTTTAATGATTTAAACGGTTTTGGAATAAGAAAACCGTAGTTCCTGAAGATGAACTTTACAACTAGAAAAAAAAGGTATGAAAATATTCAAATCTAACTTGAATCTTTCAATGTAGGTCTGCTTTGAAAGTGATTTTAAATTAAGATTTAAGTTTACCAAAAGGAAAGCTTCTACAACCTTCAACGCAACACTTTGAACCACCATGTACACTCATGTAACAAAATTAATTTAAACTAATTATATTTAATAATAGTAAAACGATAAGAGGTCTTTTATGTATATCGTAAACAAAAAATGACAACATAAGCAGCCGACGTTCATAGGCCAATCAAAAAGGGTTGATAGTTGTAAAACTCAGCCGTAAGATGTCGCTACCATCACAAATATCACGTGACTAGGCTGGATAACCCCTATTTTCTTCCCCCTTTTTCAAAATACCTTCCACGTAAAAATTAAAGAAAAACTGGCAACCAATTTCTTTACTCGTCTATATACTAACACGTACCTTTTTTGTCTTGAAAAAATAGCTTTTGGCCCAAAAAGTTGAAACGAAAAATAACGCCAGGTGTTTGGGTTTGAATTTTCGCCGCCATCTTAGGGGCTGCCGCCAGCGCCCCTAACCCCGTATGAGCGATTTGCGAACTATCCTAAATTTACAATTGCGCAATAGACGCATTCACATATTGCCTACAGGGAAATATGCAAAAAGGGGCGAAATCCACCCGAGGTACCTTCCTATTTAATAATGTTTGAGGTAGATGGCGACACAATAAAATTTATGAAAAATATTTTTTTTTAAAAAGTTATTAATTAATAACTAAATTATAGTACTTTAAATTCTTATTAAAAATATATAATTTTGTTATATTAACAATAAATTTTAACAGTAGTTAACACTATAAATCAATATTAAACTATCCAATCAGGGAAAAGAATTTAGTATTTCAAATTTCGACAAATCCGTTCTCTACTAAAAACTTAAAACTTTCAACCAATCGTTGAAAATCAAAATTATGACGTCATGTTGCTATCAGAGCGCCATCTACTAACAAATAAGGCCATCACCACGTTACCTCGGATTAATTGTACCCCTTTAAAGTCGTCTTTGCCCGTTAAAAATTGTAAATCGGTCTATTTAGGCTTAAGTCTCTTATAACTGGAACGCGCCGCGCGTGCGAAACAAATTTTTCGCGTCTTCAGCAGCGCGCGCTTTTACGTTGTTTTTCCGTCTCACCGACTTCTCACCAGGTGTAGCGGCGGACGCGCGCTTTTCGATTTCCCGAAATTTCTTTATTTTATTAAAAATTAACCACTCAATATTTATTGATGCGGTTTTCGCCATAAATTTTAGTTTTTAGTGGGCTATAGGGTTATCTAACTGGTTAAAGCTTGACCGTTCCCCTGTAAAGACATTAAAAATCACTAGATGACTTGGGCCTGAAGATGGTGCCAAGGGTATTTGCCTAGCTGATTATTATTGTCGTTAGTTACGTTAAAGACAAACCGTAGCGCGTCTTAGCTGACGATTTTCTAATTTAGTTCATATTCCTTTTAAGAAGTATTATCCAAAAACTTCTTCTATAGTAGTTACATATTCAACTAAATCTTACTTTATAAATTAGATTCAATTTGAATATTTGAATATTTTTAAACATAGTTTATAATTTGAGCAACTTAAATTAATCGTTCCATTACTAATAGACCAATTAAGTGACGTAATTATTAGGCGCGAGCTAATTGCCAAAGCACCCTAACGGAAATAATTAAGATTCATTCATTATGACTGGATGTGTTTCTTTTTCATTATTTACGCCAGGATTACAACTACACTACGCGCTACTATTAGGCGGGCCTAAAGGCGACTGGTACTCCAAAACGAATGTAGGTGGCGCTCCGTGTAGAAGTCCTTTCCCGAACGCGTTTAGTAAGCCTCGCTGCGCTTCGTGGGGCAATATCCTCGTCGAGTTGGCCGGAAATTGTTGGGGACGCTGTGATTTCTCGTGGCTTCAGTTATTTCCTTGCCCATACCACGGCCGACTTTGATTACGTTGAAGCCCGGCAACGCGTAAACAAAGTGGGCCGTGGCTATACCTTTTGGCCCGTACGTCTTTTTCTTTTGGACTATAACCCAAAGACTCCGTGGGTGCTATTGCTTTTGGGTAGTCGATGTAGTCGTGGTACTGTTTTTGGTGCTTAAAATAGTTTGGCCAGTTTAATTTCAACAGTGAAGTTATGAATGTTTTTCGCATAACTGTGTCAGATATTCTTTGGTATTTATTTTCGGATAACAGTGTCAGATATTCTTTGGTATTTATTTTCGGATAACAGTGTCAGATATTCTTTGGTATTTATTTTCGGATAACAGTGTCAGATATTCTTTGGTATTTATTTTCGGATAACAGTGTCAGATATTCTTTGGTATTTATTTTCGGATAACAGTGTCAGATATTCTTTGGTATTTATTTTCGGATAACAGTGTCAGATATTCTTTGGTATTTATTTTCGGATAACAGTGTCAGATATTCTTTGGTATTTATTTTCGGATAACAGTGTCAGATATTCTTTGGTATTTATTTTCGGATAACAGTGTCAGATATTCTTTGGTATTTATTTTCGGATAACAGTGTCAGATATTCTTTGGTATTTATTTTCGGATAACAGTGTCAGATATTCTTTGGTATTTATTTTCGGATAACAGTGTCAGATATTCTTTGGTATTTATTTTCGGATAACAGTGTCAGATATTCTTTGGTATTTATTTTCGGATAACAGTGTCAGATATTCTTTGGTATTTATTTTCGGATAACAGTGTCAGATATTCTTTGGTATTTATTTTCGGATAACAGTGTCAGATATTCTTTGGTATTTATTTTCGGATAACAGTGTCAGATATTCTTTGGTATTTATTTTCGGATAACAGTGTCAGATATTCTTTGGTATTTATTTTCGGATAACAGTGTCAGATATTCTTTGGTATTTATTTTCGGATAACAGTGTCAGATATTCTTTGGTATTTATTTTCGGATAACAGTGTCAGATATTCTTTGGTATTTATTTTCGGATAACAGTGTCAGATATTCTTTGGTATTTATTTTCGGATAACAGTGTCAGATATTCTTTGGTATTTATTTTCGGATAACAGTGTCAGATATTCTTTGGTATTTATTTTCGGATAACAGTGTCAGATATTCTTTGGTATTTATTTTCGGATAACAGTGTCAGATATTCTTTGGTATTTATTTTCGGATAACAGTGTCAGATATTCTTTGGTATTTATTTTCGGATAACAGTGTCAGATATTCTTTGGTATTTATTTTCGGATAACAGTGTCAGATATTCTTTGGTATTTATTTTCGGATAACAGTGTCAGATATTCTTTGGTATTTATTTTCGGATAACAGTGTCAGATATTCTTTGGTATTTATTTTCGGATAACAGTGTCAGATATTCTTTGGTATTTATTTTCGGATAACAGTGTCAGATATTCTTTGGTATTTATTTTCGGATAACAGTGTCAGATATTCTTTGGTATTTATTTTCGGATAACAGTGTCAGATATTCTTTGGTATTTATTTTCGGATAACAGTGTCAGATATTCTTTGGTATTTATTTTCGGATAACAGTGTCAGATATTCTTTGGTATTTATTTTCGGATAACAGTGTCAGATATTCTTTGGTATTTATTTTCGGATAACAGTGTCAGATATTCTTTGGTATTTATTTTCGGATAACAGTGTCAGATATTCTTTGGTATTTATTTTCGGATAACAGTGTCAGATATTCTTTGGTATTTATTTTCGGATAACAGTGTCAGATATTCTTTGGTATTTATTTTCGGATAACAGTGTCAGATATTCTTTGGTATTTATTTTCGGATAACAGTGTCAGATATTCTTTGGTATTTATTTTCGGATAACAGTGTCAGATATTCTTTGGTATTTATTTTCGGATAACAGTGTCAGATATTCTTTGGTATTTATTTTCGGATAACAGTGTCAGATATTCTTTGGTATTTATTTTCGGATAACAGTGTCAGATATTCTTTGGTATTTATTTTCGGATAACAGTGTCAGATATTCTTTGGTATTTATTTTCGGATAACAGTGTCAGATATTCTTTGGTATTTATTTTCGGATAACAGTGTCAGATATTCTTTGGTATTTATTTTCGGATAACAGTGTCAGATATTCTTTGGTATTTATTTTCGGATAACAGTGTCAGATATTCTTTGGTATTTATTTTCGGATAACAGTGTCAGATATTCTTTGGTATTTATTTTCGGACAGAGCTATTTCTAGAGTGACCATATATTTTGTATGCGCTCTTGGCATCGTCATCATAGTGAGCTTATCATTTAGCGTGTGATGTACATTCTATACATAGCTTTCGTTAATTATATCGAGTGACTGACACACTTATGGAAAATAATTATAGACACATGATGACATTATGTCTTTCAACTTAGGAAAAATGACTGAGCTCAGTGAAATTTAAATTGTGCCTAATCCACCTCACGTTCTAAAAGTAAGTGGTTTCTTATCGCCTGTTCTCGGACTAAAAGTGTACTCTTTTTACCCCCAAACGTTTTATTCGCCTGTTCCGGGGATGATAATTACTCCAGCCCATCAACTATTCGCTTGTTCCGGAGTATTAGGGCTACTCTTTTTACTCCTTCTGAAAAGGGGGTGTAAAGGAGTAAATCGGATTTGGTCGTTTGCTAGCCAGAAAAAGACAGAGGCAGCCATTTTGGACGAACGTTTTTACTCCGACTCAAACTATTCGCCACCACAGAATGGGAGTAAAATGACGTCATAGCCTTACTCTTCTAACCCTACTCCGAAATCCCGGAACCAGCGAAAATAAACCATCTGAAAAAAATCATATCAGCCCGGTTTCTCATTGGTTCCCTTAAGCTCACGTCAAGCGCTCTCCTGTGACGTTTTACCCCCCCCCCCCCTCAACATAGTCTTTGAGCATAAATAAATACCTTTTTGGTAAAAACTATGAGCAAAAGTTCAACTCGTAAAAATTCATACCAGAAAAATAACAGTTTTCGATTTATTTATGTAATTTTTTAGGAACGATGGACTTAAAATCGTCGCTACGACTTGTTTTTTAACGTAACTAGCGCCAATCGCCTTTCGTTTCCATTAAACCTGGTGGCAGAAATAGTAAATTGATCAACCATAAAAAGGACAATTCATCTGGTAATAGCTAAATATTACCGAACTAATTTTAAGAATTAAATGCATTTTTTCAGGGTCATGAAACTCCATGATACGTGTGAAGAAATAATCGTAAAAAAGTTCCAAATTACACCGCAAATGAACTTGGTGCTGCGTGTAAAGCTTGGTTTTTACGCGAATTTCAACAAATAGATTTAAAAAAACACTTTTATTACTCCCGCTAGTGGCAATAAAGTTGAAGGCTTTCGAATATAAAAATAACACGAACTTAAAAATAATGATTTATTATCGCAACGGAACGTAAAATTTTGTCGCAGTTGGGATAAAATGTTTCTCAAAAGGAAAACGTTACGTTTCTGAAGCTAATAATTTTGGAATTTTTGGTTTTACGCGAATTTTTAGTGTCAATTTGTCAGTCATCAAACCAATGGGCCATGAGAGGTCTATTTTTAAATACCAGAAGTCTTACTAAACGACGCCACTAGTCTGAAAAATATAATTATTCAATAATTTACTTTTTTGGCTGATATTTTAATCCACGGTTTATAGGTTTTACATTTAAAATTTATCAAGTTAGTGAATTAGTTTTTTTGCAATATTTGACGGTATATTTATTCACTTCCTGCCAAGACTTGTTAATTGGCGCCATAAAATAAAAGCATTAAATTTTTTCTTATTGTTGGTTTCTTTTAAGCTATTTTCGGCGTTGCCAGACGTACGATAAATATCGTACAGGTAGGATAAATAAAAAATATCGTACAAGTACGATAAATATCAAACACCCACGATAAATATCAAACACCCACGATAAATATCAAACACCCACGATAAATATCAAACACCCACGATAAATATCAAACACCCACGATAAATATCAAACACCCACGATAAATATCAAACACCCACGATAAATATCAAACACCCACGATAAATATCAAACACCCACGATAAATATCAAACACCCACGATAAATATCAAACACCCACGATAAATATCAAACACCCACGATAAATATCAAACACCCACGATAAATATCAAACACCCACGATAAATATCGTACAGGGACGATAATTAAAAGATATCGTACAAATACGATAAATAATAATAATAATCAGCTAGGATTATACCCAAGGTACCACCTTAGGCCCAAGTCATCAAGTTACTTTTAAAGTCATTAATTCAGGTGGCCGGGTTACAACGCATAGGAGGGTGGTGGCAAGCCCTTCATGCCACGCGAGCCAACAGCTCCCTATTACCGTGAACCTCGACAAGTTTTTACGGAAGGGGAAACCGAAGATCTCGGGGTAAAACTCCTTAATCCAGTGGGGAGAGAACTTGTAAACTCAACGCGGAAGGAGTGGTTCCGAGTTTTCACCCAGTGTCCACAAGCTGGGATCGAACCCAGTTCATCTCCGCCACCCCATTGGTAGAGGTACGATAAATATCGTACAGGTCGATTACGATAATTTCTTCTAAGAATGTAAGTACGCTATTGGTTGTGTACGAAATTTTTCGTATTTAATGAGAAACTGGTAAAAATTGTAATAATTAATATTAGTTATTTGTAAATGTTGCACGTAGAGACATTGACTATGTTGAGTCTCAATGGCCTACGTTTTTCGACAGCACTGCAGCGCACGTTGGTGACCTTTTTCCTACTCCCTCTCGTACCGGGGTCAAATTTGAGAAGCAAAAGTTCAACTCTGAAAAATTCGTCTCAAGTAAAAAAAGAGAAAAAATTAAATTATTCGAGGTATTTAGGTAATTTCATAGGGAGTATGGACTAAATCTAAAAATCGTCTGCTAATACTAGCTACGAGTTGTTTTAAAACGTATCTAGCGCCAATCACACTTGGATTAATTTAAACCTGGTTGCAAAAATGGGAAATTCGTTGTATAAATCAACACATTTTTGTTCAGTGGCGTAGACAAGGGGGGATTTCCGGGTCCAGACCCCGCTTGGGCCTACCTTTGACTGTACTAAATTTCAACCCCCTTCTCGACCCCCCTCTTAACATTCACGTACTTCAACCCCCCCCCTTGACGAATTTCTAGCTACGCCACTGTTCTTGTTCAAAAATCTTTCAATTGAAACTTTATGAAACAAGTAGGTGTATCAAAACGGGGGGATACTTGGGGACAGGGGCGGGACACCCGTGGCGGAAGTATGACAACCACCTATTGAGGCAATGGTGGTCGTCCTCACACGGCCATCCACATTCTCTGCCTACGCCAGTAACCCCGGCAAATTGCACTTCAACAAGTTAATTTTATTTTATTTTCAGAATCTAGCAATATGACAGCGTGAAACCGATTATCTACGCTAGGGCCATCTTGTTTCTTCCTGAATAGTGTTCTTTTAGTTCCCGGCAGCTTTGTTACTAGCTTGTGAAATTCGGGCCTTGGCGAAAACTGTTCTTTCGATTTGACTTTACAACGGCGACGTCTACTTGATATCCAAAGCTGTCGTTTTTCGGAATATTTGTCGCAGCTTCGAAGAACATTTCGCCAACTAAGCCTTGGCGCATTTTATTCAACTGTTGTACGCTAGACTTCGGTTGAAACTGTAAACAAAACGACGGCTGACGGTTAGGCTTAGAGGAGTCAGTTAACATCGGCAGCTTCCCAACCGTTGTTTTTACCACTTTAGCGAGTAACTTTCCGTCAAGGTTTTTGATTTTTACCGCTCTTAGGATAGTTTTATTTTCTTTAACCCTAAAGAATCTCTTACGACAATTTGTGGCCGAGTGTTAGATTCGCGAAAGGTTTTATTTCTTGGCTGTAGAAACAGCAACTTCAATAGGAATGTGCAGTTTAAAAAAAAAAACCTAGACGTTGCGTAAGTTTTAAGACAACTAAGTGTCAATTTTGTCGAAGTTTGCTTAGGAAACTATCGTTTCGGCGTTAAACGATCGTTTTGTAACTTCTGTTTTCAATTTTCACGGTTCACTTAAGCCCTTTTCTGACGATAGCCGCGTTCACACTTTGCCTTGAGATGGATTCAAATCGATTCAAAACGTTTCGAAGGAGTTGTGAGAACGAGGCTAAATCTTTTACAACCAATTCAAACCGTTTTGACGATCTAGTTCAGTTTACTCTTGGCAGCCGGTTATATTTCAGTTTCAAATGAGAGGTTCAAACGCCGGTGGTGCCATCTCTAAGCGGCGAAGACGAGGGGTAGACACTTAAGTAACCAGGTGTACAAATCATAGGTAATCACGGGAATTCACTTAAAATAATCAATGGAAATCAAAATATTTACGAGTGACTACCCCAGGGTGACCAGGGAAAGGCTTGTAAAATTTTATAGGAAAAATAGGAATTTTAGAGGCGAATTATAGTAAAATATAGGAATATAAATAACCGAATTATGGGAAAATATAGGAAACTAAATAGGAAAATATAGGAATAAAAATAACCGAATTATAGGAAAATATAGGAATAAAAATAACCGAATTATAGGGAAATATAGGAAACTACATAGGAAAATATAGGAATAGAAATAACCGAATTATAGGAAAATATAGGAAACTTCATAGGAAAATATAGGAATAGAAATAACCGAATTATAGGAAAATATAGGAAAATATAGGAATAGAAATAACCGAATTATAGGAAAATATAGGAAACTAAATAGGAAAATATAGGAATAGAAATAACCGAATTATAGGAAAATATATGAAACTAAATAGGAAAATATAGGAAACTAAATAGGAAAATAAAGGAAACTAAATAGGAAAATATAGGAAACTAAATAGGAAAATATAGGAATAGAAATAACCGAATTATAGGAAAATATAGGAAACTAAATAGGAAAATATAGGAATACAAATAACCGAATTATAGGAAAATATAGGAATAGAAATAACCGAATTATAGGAAAATATAGGAAACTAAATAGGAAAATGTAGGAATAGAAATAACCGAATTATAGGAAAATATAGGAATCTAAATAGGAAAATATAGGAATAGAAATAACCGAATTATAGGAAAATATAGAAAACTAAATAGGAAATATAGGAATTTATAGGAAGGCATTGAAAATACAGGAATTTATAGGATGGCATTGAAAATATAGGAAAATATAGGAAGTCTGGTCACCCTGTACCCCCTCGGGCGGAGACAATGATATCCTTATTTTGCGTTAGTTGTCACCAACACCTGGAGATGGCGCCAAGGGCGTTTGAGCCCTCTTTTAAACTTAAGATAAAAGGTTGAAAACAAGCCGTTTCATAAGCCGTTGCCTACGTTATAATAGAGTTTCAGCAACCCATTTTTAGGCGTAAACGCGAACGTCTACGCCAGATCCGAGAAATTTATCTGACGTCTGGAACACAGGAATTCGACATTTGAAAAAGCAGACGACGAGTGAAACTTACAACAAAGACCATTTTTAACTAGATAGGTCGTGGAGGAAACAAAATGTTGTAAATTTTTTCTAAATAAAGTTTTATTGGGTACATATGACATCGTGGCCTTCCCACCTTTTTGTCAAAGTTAGAAAAATGTTGTTGGTGCATGTAGCAACGTGGCCTTATCAGTATTATATTTGAAATCTAGATGGCACCGTATTTAACTTCTCTAGACGCAAAAAATTTGAAACAATTTTGGCTGAACGAAATTTTGACCCACACGTCGGGAAGAGACGTAGACGTACGCGTTTACGCCTAGAAATGGGTTGCTTAAACTCTCTAATAAAGGCCCGTGCACGCAACCCAACAAGGGCGACGACTTGTTTTGTTGTTTCTGATCTAAGCCCAATAATTAGTTTTTAACAAAATTAGGCTTACCATTTTGCAATGCGACAAAATAGCCCTTTATATTAAAAACATTTAAATGAATGAAATATAAATCCTCACCTTTCAATTTCTTAAATTCTGGAAATTAATTTTATTTAGAAACGCTAAAAAAGTTAATTACATCCCAAATTTGTCATAACGCAACAGTTTTCACTTTGCAAACGCCATATTTGATTGTGGATTTTGACTTTTGAAATTTGAAACGTTACCGTTGCCTAGGCAACTAGGTGCAGAACGAGGGAGCCTATTGACAAGTATAAGCAAGTTCCAATAATATCGGACACATGCGCAGTTAAACGAAAAAGTAGACGAGGATGGTACTCTGACGTCATACCTCAGCGGGACCTTGGTGACCTAGGACGTTAGTTTAGTTATTTTTAAAGCCAATAGATGGCGGTGCGGTTATTGAAACTCGATTATTGTCGAACAAAAATGCCTGAAATGAATTGAAGAAATTTTCCGTGCAGGGTTGCCACAAAATATCCAGATTCAAATTCCCTGATTATTCCCGGTTTTTCCCTGACTTTTAAGGCCAAAATTTTTATTTTACATTTTAATTTTATCAGAAGTTAATAAATTTAAATGGGCTTATATTTCAGTAAAAAGGTTATTGCAATGTTGAAAAAATTGGTCAAACTTTCAAAGAAATTTGTCATAGATCTAGAGAAAAATCGAACATTTTTAAATTCCCTGACTTTTCCCTGATTTCCCTGTTTTTTCTGACGTGTGGCAACCCTGCTTTATAATAACACGGCCAACTTGGACACTGGCGCAATAGCGGCCAACCCATTCGTTGAGGTTTCTATGTTAACTTACGAACAAAAATATATCTCGGCTCTGAGCGCCCCCAGCGGAAAATTATTTTTAGAATAGTTTTTGCATTGAAGCCAATATAAAAACGAGCGTGGCGCTGGACGCCGATAGTTTATAGCAAGGTTTATAGCGGGAAAATCCTTGTTCATACTAAACGCTATTGCGCGAGTGTCAAAGTTGGCCGTGATAATAACGTAGGCAACGATTTAACTAAATAGGAGAGTGAAGTTCATTAAATATCGCCTTCTACGTTAAAAATGGCATGGCAACTCTGTTTTAAAATAACATCTAGCCAAAGACAAACGATTGGACCGAAAACTCACGATTTTTTAATGAAAATTAACACGTTAATTTTTCTATCGCGAGCTTGAGTAGAAAGTCCGTTCGTTGAGAGATCATTGTTTGAAACGCCGGTAAGCCCACGGCTGACACCTAACGCCAACTAATGTTCAGTTATCGAAGCTCCGCGGAAATGAATTAATGTTAAATCCTGTTGAAGAAAAAGAGCAATGAAGATACTTTTTATCAACGAAATCTTATCTTTCCGTTATCTCCTTTAGAGATAAGATTTCGACCGTATATAAAACCACCTGTCGTTTGACTAAGGTGTGTCATATAGCTTCTGCAGTTCTTGCAGTAATATTCGTTAATTGTATATAGTTTGTAAATATTCTTTTAACGCCATTATTAATAAATTACTAGTTCGTTATTTATAACGTCGTTCAGTTTGTTTACTCTTAAACCCTCAAGCGGCTATGCCCTGCGTGCATGTTGTAAACTTCCACAAATCCCGACTAATAGTTCTTTTTATAAAATAACCTTGTTGAAATGTTGCATGTTGCCTCCCCGCTTCAGCTGTGGATCTGTTTTCTCTCCCACTAAAGAGTTTATGAACTCATTCTTAGGCATTGGCTGAACTATTCCAGGGCAACAATTCAACAAGTTGGGCAAGCGTAAAGACCTTTTATAAAATCAACTATTTCGAAGTGTTTTGGGCAGAGCCTCATTTAAATACCCTTATAAATTAAATTGGCAACCCAAAAGAGCCGTTTTCAGTAGTAATGAATCAATGACCTAATTAACCAGTTTTCAGCAAGGCCATTTCATTTAAATTGGGCAAAAAAGGCATAGTTTTTTCAACATTTGACCTTTCACGCTGTTTCAACTAGGTTCTCTCAGCAGCTCTTTACCAGCGATAGTTTTCTCCAGGGAGGAGAATGCGCTCAATCAATATGCGTCCGATACATTAGCTCCTAATTACGGCAATAGAGGCGAATCCTATTTCCAATTTAGTTTAAATGCACTTCCCTAGATGGCGCCTCCATTAATAAAATAAAAAGTGGTCTTGCCAGGGGCACGTCAAAATTCTAAGAATTCTTCCCTTGATAGTAAGAATTCTCACTTCTCAAAATTTTGACGGAGAAGAGTGAGAATGCCTCGTTACTTTATAAAAAGAACTATTTAGAAAACGTGTTTCACGAATTCGTTTCTAAACAGATGAGTCATTACCACAGAGACGAACCTCCGAATTAAGAAACTCGCTCTTTTGGCTAAGATCAAAGAGTAGTATCTTGTATATAGCGGACATACCTAATTATTAAATTAATTCAATCAATGAAAGTTGTTTTGCCGACCATAGCCGTCGAAAACCACAGTCAGGGTACCATGAGATAGTATACCAAATGTGGTCGACTTAAGTTGAAAACTGTAGAGTGTAGATTTCTATAGTCTCCCCCCCCCCCCGCCCGTAAAACGTTCAGCGTAAAGGCTCGTGACGCTCGTCCAATGAAATTCGTACACAACCTTTCGTTAGCGTGTTTAAAGGCTAGCTGCGTTCTCCTTGTGTTTGTTGCTCCTAGATGCAAGCGTCTATAGCGGATTTACCTAATTATTAGAGGTCGGCGTTCGATTAACTTTTATCCATGGATAAAATAACTTCGGCGATATTTAAATAATATTTATTTAAATAACCAATATTTGAATAATAATTGTAAAATGTTGAAATAATCGAAAGTGGATAAGCCTATTATTTAAACAAAACGAACAATTATTTATATAAATACCATTTTAATTCAAATAAATGCTTGGTTGCGTAAAAAACATAATTAAATAAGTTAAAATGATATTCTTTTCACCAACTTATGTTAAATAAATCGGAAATTTTGTGGATAATGAATAAACAATTCCAAGCACTACTAATTATTAAATTAATTAAATTAAATTAATGGAAGTTGTTTTACCGACTGTAGCCGTCGAAAACCACAGTCAGGGTATCATAAGATATTATACCAATTATGGTCGAACTAAGTTGAAAACTGTAGATCGCTATAGCGGACAAACATATATATATATATATAATAATAATAATAATATATTATATATATATATACTCATCTTTATATATTAGATTAGAGAGGTGGTCGAAAAACAGATCAAATTTAATACGGTCAAAGAATATGTAACATAGGACTATAATAAAAGGTGGGTACAAATGTCAACCCACTCTACGAAATTTGAATTAATAAGGAGACGAATTTCCTGTCTTGCGTAGTTTCGTGTTTGCTGTTTAAAATAGTCCGCGTTTCAGACGACGTTTAACGAAATAGCAGTTTCTTATTGGTCTTACATATCAATTCAAATTTTGCAGGGTGGGTCGGCATTTTAATGAGATTTGGTTTCACGCGGAACATACAAGAAGTGAACCGTAAATGGGAAATGGTGATATTGCTGGTGCTATTGAGAAGGTTACCATGGAAACGAATTCTCGTGATCACCAAGCATGAGGCTATGGATCGTCGAAGCCAGAAACGCCCAAGGAATTTTACGCGTTTTCACAATCCTCTTCATCCCATCGAAAATGTTGATGACGCGTTTATCGCAATATCGATATTGTCGACGCTACAAGGACCCGGATGCAAGGTGGTTTCAATCTATAATTTCAAACTCTTTCATAGAATTTAATGGAATTTCATCAAAGGCTGCAAAGCGAATAATAGATTGCACTCGTGACAGCTAGCCACTCCAAAACTAATATCCTTCAAGCCGTCTTAAGAGAAAATGTTTCCATTTTGGGTGCGCGTAGAATGCTGTGAAGTTAAACCCAATAGAGCGTTCTATAAAATCGGTGTGGTGTGCTTTCCCCCTTTTGAGTTCGGAGGAGGTGAAGGTTTGGCCGGTTTTTCGGGTGTGATAAAAATATTTATCTGGCAAACCCGTAAGAAATTGAGAGCAGTCGAATTTTAGGAGTAGCGTAGTTGCTAGCCTAGGCTTCACTCATTTCCGGGTTTCCGCGCCGTTTTTCTTATTTTCAATGATTTTTGTAATAAATGTAGGATGGTAAATAAGCAAAATACTAGTCCCAAATCCACGGGTTTGAAAAGAAATTTAGATCATGAAAATATTCTTAACCCCAAACATATACTTCAGCACCTAGGGTCCCACCTACAACTCCTAAGAGGTACGTCTCTAAAAGATTTATATAAAGACAGGACATAAGCCGAATTCTCTTAAACCAAAGAATAACCAAAGTTGTTAGTCCTGCTGAACTAGCTCTATAGTCTGTATGAAAAGTTTAGGCGGTTTTGGGCCGATTTTATAGAACGCTCTATTATCGTTGCTCCGTTTTCGGGCCAGTTACTTACGATAAATCTTTCCTGAATGTAATCAATCATTGGCCTATGGTTGTTGTCAATTCGTTAAGGTACTTTTGCAAGTACTTCAAAGGGAGCATAAAATTTAATTTCACATTACTGTCACCAGGTTTAATAAACGCTTGGAGTTGTCGCTAGTTACTTATAATACAAGTTGCGTAGCGTGGTAACACCACTTTTCGATGAGCAATACACTAATTTAACCATAGCGACTTTCAATGCCATTAATTCCGATGACCGGGTTCCAATGCAAGCCCTTCATGCCACGCGAGCCAACAGCTCCTATACACTCACTATTACCGTTAACCTCAACAAGTTTTTATGGAAGGGGATACCGAAGAGCTCTGGGGGAAAACCCCTTATACCAGTGGGTGAGATAACTTGCAAACTTAACGCGTAAGGAGTGGTTCCGACTTTCCACCCAGTGCCACAAGCTGGAATCGAAGTCGACTCCTCTTGCTGCGCGTGCTAACCACTCCGCTACCCCATCTAGTGGGGAAGGGGTCAAGCTTCCGTTAAGACTCATTGGTGGCGCTACAGTCTAGACCGTAATAGAAAATTCCAAATTTCCATCCTGCTTCGAGGTATACAAAAATAAATTTCTAATAGCGGTTTCCATTTGATTGCGCGAGATTCACTCCGAATCTGTCTCTGACGTCATAGATCTCGCCCCGATCGACATAGAGTAAAATCGCAAATGTAATATTCCATGAACATATTTCCGCGCTTTGTAGTTTTGCGTCTGCTATTAATTTAAAATTTTCGCGTTTTGGTCTGCCATTTTGCGAAAAAATCTAAAAGGAATACGCAAAAATTTGCTCCGATCTCGATCTGTAGAAATCAGCAGATCAGTTTTGGGCAACCTCGGAACACCCTTGATTAAAAGTCGCTTGATGACTTAGGCCTAAGGTGGTGCCTTGGGTATTAGCCTAGCTGATTATTATTATTATTATTTTTAGATCCAAGCACGCAAATGGAACATAAAACGTTGATCAGAGCGATCTAGAGTGCTCGAGAGCAGTCAAATGGAAAATGCTAGACGATAAATGCTCTTAGCAGGATTTTCTACTGTGTTCTAGTAGTCCAATGGTTGTACCGAGAGTTTATAATACCAAAACACAAAGGCATATATCATTTATAGGCCCAAAATTGTTCAATTGCTTGCCACCTGAAATCAAAAACGAACGTAATATTTTTCGATTTAAAAATAAAGTTATATCTTGGATAACAGCTAATGATATGATTATAAAAAATTACTTGATGTAGATATTTGTTTGTATTTTCTTTTTTGTTCTTAATTCGAACAATTTGTGCGTGAAGTCGTGAATTGTGTATAAAAAGAATTGTTGATCCCTACCTACAAGCTTTTGCTTATGTGGGGTTCTACTTTATTTATTTATAAATTGGTATGAAATTGTATTAGAATTATTAGTAAATAAATATAAAAACAAACAAAAACAAAAAAAAAATGGTTGTGACATTGGGACGGTAACCCAAAAGTTGTAAGTTCCGATTCCTGCCAGAGGTGATATGATTTTTCACAGAAAACTCTGGTATGGAAGTGTTTCCGTGATTAAAAAGAAACTTCTATAATCTAGGAGGATTCAAGTGCACCTGGAGGAGAATTCGGGGGGCCACGGGAGAGGCTGTCAAAGCCTCAAACTACATAAAACTACAACGGAGCCATCTAGTGGGGAAAATGTGAACTATGACCACGCGTTGGTTTAGGAACTGGATAAAAAATTAAATTTTTATGGCACCTAGAATCGCTACGACAGTTGTCAAAGCAACAATATTTCCTCATAATTAATTTAAAACTTAACATTCATTGCAACTTTCTTTGAAATTATATAGTTTTCGAGCAAATTTCTTCGACGTGGCCTAAGCTAAAAACCGTTAAAGTTCTAAATACTGTCTAGCAGACGAATGTTTTGGTAACTCCTAGGTTACTTTGAAGCTTTGTAGGTGGCGCTAAAAACGTTATGTCCAACTATTTGACACACCAGGCGACAGCTGTAGCAGAGCCGCGAGGCATTGGTCGGGGGAATACAAATTTCTTCTCCAGGTACACTTGAATCCTCCTAGCTATAATTGTATTAATTACTGCGCAATAAAACAAATATATATATATATATATATATAATGATCTAGACTGTCGCACCACCAATGAGCATTGAAGGAAGCTTGACCCCTTCCCTGTTAGGGTTAAATTCTCTTTAGAGCGTGGAAAAATCTGTTGGTCAACAAAGATTCCTCCAGTGAATATACCTTAATTTAGTTGTTTTCGCGTCCCCAAATGGCAGCCAATTTGTTTGTAAAGCGCGACTCCGTAGAAGGCGCCACATTCGTTCCGCCCTCAACCATTATTTTAAGAAGGCTCCCAATCAACCGTACATAGTTCGCTTAGAATGCCAGATAGTTATCCTTCTTCATCAACTTCAAATTTAGCCCAATACCCAGGCGAGTCACACCCGGCATCTCGCACTAACGTATTTTCCCTAATCGAGTATATAAGCCGGGGAAGCCGAGGCTTCGCAATTTAGCGAAAGAGGCGGACTCCGTTAAGACTAGGTCGACGTTTCCTCGGGGATGGTTTAATTGGAGCTGTGTTTTCCTTCGATTCGACTGGGCTTTCGAGGAAAGAGAGCTCTTATTTGCGTCATTGGTGAGTAAGATGAATGGTATTTACTTCGCGTAATGCCAAGGCTTATTTCCAGGAGTGCTACGCCTGCATTAGCGACTTTGCAATTTAGATTAAAATAAATGCCCCGGGTACGCGAATAATGCACGCCCATTGTGCCCAAATTTCAGGTAAATATCAACGCCTATTGAGGTAGGTTGCAATTAGACCTAATTTGAATTTTCCGAACTTCTTAGTTCCAAAATTAAGTATCTCAAAAAAACTAAATTTTAGTAACAAATTATCTAATTTTAAAAAATTAATTATAAAATTGATTTTAAAACTTTTGTTAAATTTGAAAAAGTCACGTTAGTTGGTTTTGAAACTAAATCTATGCGAAATATAATTTTAATTATAGTTGTAAAATATGCCGACGTTATATTCAAGGCCGTCAAGAGCTGGCCCGGGCCCCGGTAAAACGATAATTCCGGGTTCCAAGAGAGGCTCTATTACATGAGATTAGTTGTAACGGCTTACCCCCCCCCCCCCCCGATTATATTTGGATGCTATTAATGCGATGGGCATTAATCATGAGACAAATACTTTTGATCATACACACAAAAGGTTTAAAGTGGTTATATTGCGTCTCATTAAAGGGAATGTGAACTTTCATATTTAGGATGGATCAACGAATTTCACATTTCTGAAACCAGATTTAACACAAGCTAGGGATTATTGGCGCTAGTTGCGTTACAAAAATGTCGTAGCGCGTTTTAGCAGACGATGTTTCGATTTAGCTCAGACTTCCTTTAATCAGTTTATTTATACGATGATATTGTGTTGTAAGTCGGACCAAGGCCTTTTTTCCGGAAACTTTTACGTATTTTTCCGAAAAAAATTAAAAAGATTTCATTCCATGATTAGTCAAATTCAAATCCATTTTTTTTTCAAATTCAAATTTATTTATTAAGACGATGTAGTCTAATACATTGTTTGCAAATTTAAATAAAGCGGCATTTTCGCCTCATTTTTTCGAATCTAAAAGTAAAACTAAACCTCTAGACTAGTTTAAACTGATTAACAATGTAACACGATTAATGTTTTGTACTATGTTTACTGATAATAGACATTTTACATCGATAAAAGGTTAAAAACATTAAAAACCCTTAAAAAGTAATTTATGTTTCAATATTTTGGAAATTTTTCTGCATTTTATTTTTCCGGAAAATTAACAACACTATGATGATATATGCTAATACCAAAATCAAATAGGTATTTATAATGCCTTTAATTCAGATGGTCATGTTACAATGCGTAGGAAGGTGGTAGCAACCCCTTCATGGCACGCGAGACAACAGCTCCCTACACTTAACTATTACCGTTAACCTCAACTAGCCTATATGTAAAACAAAAGAACTTGAAGGAAGAAAACTTGCAAAACTCAACGCTGAAGGAGCTTCGTACGTTCTCCGTTCCTTAGATGCATTCTTGTTATTTCTGTACCTTTTTGACCAACTGAACGTCGTAAAAACCTCGCTTCCGTATCTATACCGTTGCTAGAGTACATTTTAGGGGCCTATTAAATCATAGCCATACTACCTGCGCCAAACAAAAGTAAAGCAAGTCGAGATACGTCATTTTGTAAATAATCTCAATAATTAAATACTGGAGTGTTATTGCACTAAACTGACTTAGTTATTAATTTTTTGTTATTTGTTTTAAATATTTCCGTTATTTGCAAATTATTATTTCTATTATTATCAAAAAAATGGTTTTTCCTCAAAATGAAACTTTTTCACTTGTTTGATTTTTGCTCGCAGGTAGGCGGAGGTTTTATTTTGAAATAATAACGTGGGTGCTCTCCTCGAGATGGCGCCTCGATTCAGGGTTGCGTTTTGATTACGCGCCTTCCTTTTCAGTTTCGTTTTGGGTCTCTGATTCTAACTCCACTTCTCCGAGGGGGATTGTTTTGAGATGCCAAAAGAAAGCCAACGTTGAGCCCGGGTTCAATCGCGCGCTTAGAGCGATAACCCTTTAAGTCCCAAAACTACGTTTTCACCAATTTCGATTATAAATAAAACAAATTACACATTTCAGTTTAAGTGAAATTGAACTTGACTATATTTACTTTCCAGATACTCCACAAATGTACTGTGGCGCTGTGTGTCACTTTCAAGTAAAGATACGCGATAAATATTAACTATTTTATTTATATTTCAGCAAATGCTTACGGAAATTTGAAATGATATCAAAATTAAAAAACGATTATTTTGGATATTAAAAACACTCTTTTGGTCTTTGAATATAGTTATTAATTAAGCCATATTTGGCATCAATCTTAATTTAATTATTGAATCTCCTAAAAAAGTACAAGCGATTATAGAATAATGGCAGTGCTACGTCACACGACGTCACCCATGCTTTTTCCTACTCATAAAAAATTCGCTCCCACAATGGCGGCCATGACCGAAGCTACAGAGTGCTACTACTCTATTATCATCCCTCTACCGGTTACAATTAGCGTAAATAAATCTGCGCATATGCTACTTAAGGCGTTACACGTAGCGATCTATGTCTATTTTCCCCGATAGAGGGATGCTAAAAATAATTTTTGTGCTTGCTAAGAAAATCCAATGGCACGGTACATTTTTTTTGCAAAAAAAGGTTCTGAAATACAGTCTAGATATAAATTTATAATTATGTTTTACTTGGTCGAAATACATACTGTAGTGTGGAGTGACGTAGAATTGACGTCATTCGAAAATTTCGCTAATTTCTACCAAAAATGTGTTCATTGTAGAAATGCAACCCAGGAAAAGACAGCTAACCGGCACACTTATGTACCCTTATAAAGTTATGGTTTTACTTTCATGCAGACTAACCTCATGCCCCTTTAAATAAGTGTTACATCAACGTGAAAGTAGACGGTGTTAAATGATCATTTATTTGTTATACCATTGAATAAAATAATGTAACTTATGTGAAAATCTTTTAAAAAAAGGCCAATTTGGACTTAGGACGTTTTCGTTGTACGACGTTGTTTTCTTGTTTACGCGTGACGCCAGGGAGGGTATGGAATCCTAAATGGATTTCTCAATGAGAGCGGGGCCTGCTGGGGATGCGTCGCCATGGTAACAGCTCCCTCGCTAGGTAGCGCCTAAAACCGGCTCTAAATCCCCGCTTCTACGGCGGATTTTAAGAAATGAGAGTCGTTCCTTTTTTGGCTACCAGTGGGTTGCGCATTTTCTAATAGACAAGTTCATCTCCTGCGCTATCGGCTTCCTGTTAACGGGCTTTGGCTTTGATAGATCGCGGGGGTGGCAAAGCGGGATGGCTGGTGAGCACGGTTTTCGACTCGAGGTTGCAAAGCGCGTTGCATTTTCGATCACACGTTTCATTGGAATTGGCTGAGATTTCGATCGTTAACCGGGTAAAAAAAATCATTCGAAGTTCTTAAAAAACTACATGTAATACCCCAAGTCTATAATATTGTTCTATAAGTTTGTCACTTTGTGGAATCTAATAAGTGGGGTGGCGGAGTTTTTAGCATTTTCGCCTCGCAGCAAGAGGAGCCGGGTTCGATACCTGCTTGTGGCACTGGGTAAAAACTCGGAACAACTTCTTCCGCGTTGAGTTTGCAAGTTCCCTAACCCTTGGTTTAAGCGGTTTTCCCTCGAGCTCTTCGGTTTCCCCTTAGAAATAGTGAGTGTAGGGAGTTGTTGGCTCGCGTGGCGTGAAGGGCTTACCACCACCCTCCTACGCATTTTAACCCGTCCACCCATTTAAGACCTTAAAAGTCGCTTCTTAGGCCAAATGTGGTGCCAAGGGTATTAGCCTAGCTGATATTTTACTAAGGAGGAGCCAACATTCCTACTTTATTCTCAATTTAAACATTCATACTTCTATTTATAGCTTTAAATATTAATACCGATATTTATTAAAATATATTTCGTTTAACGCTGATTGCGTACTTTTCTCAAGCGAAGAAGATTAAGTCAATCAAAAATTTAAATCATATTTATGACATATATTCAAGATTAAAACTTTAAATGGATCAGTATTATATGAATTAACAATTAAAACTAAATGTTAAATTTCATTTTAGTCCTCTCAAGTCACATAATGTCAAATACGTTATCTTTATTCTAATGTCAAATAAATTGTATTTATTCTAAATTAGAATAAAGACAATTTATTTGACATTAGAATAAAGACAATTTATTTGACATTAGAATAAATACAATTTATTTGACATTAGAATAAATACAATTTATTTGACATTAGAATGTCAAATAAATTGTCTTTAGTCTAATGTCAAATAAATTGTCTTTATTCTAATGTCAAATAAATTGACTTTATTATAATGTCAAATAAATTGTCATCTTTCTATTTTCAAATAAATTGCCTATACTCTAGAATTTTCGGTTTAAGAAATTTATTTACTTATAATTAAATATAAGAATAATCATATCAATGGTTAATAAGCTGGCTCTTGACCCAGTGACCTTTAATTTCTGATTAATTTTACAACCTTTAACTTCCATGGCGAAATTAAAAAAAAACTTTGATATCAACATAAGTAATATAATAACAATAAGTAGGTCAATTAGGAAAAGTTATGACCAAACTGATTTTCAGAGCTATTGCGCAATTTATGTTTAGGTCTCAGCGCAGAGCCCCCTGGTGTCTAAATATGGCGAAATATACTACTGCCAAGGACGCTATAACGCTACTCACAAGGAAACATCCCGAAGTGTAACCCACCGATTTTGTTCAAACTTGGGGGGGATTGGTAGACCTTCATGTATCATGAAAAATCCTAAAGGGAATTTATTCAATGGGCAACCGTTTTGCCATGGCAACGAAAAATGTTTTTGACAACAACAAATTTAAATTTTCCCATTAAAAATAACATGGGATTCTGCACGATTCCTAGGTCCCCCCCCCCTGTGAAAAATTTTAACAAATTTAAAAATTTCGAAAATGACAAAAATAGAAAAAATAGATATAAATTGACAAAAAAAAACATCAAAACTGATCAACTTTCGATCCCATGTTATTTTCAATGGGAAACTTTAATATTTGTTGTTGTCAAAAACATTTTTCGTTGCCATGGCAAAACGGTTGCCCATTGAATAAATTCCCTTTAGGATTTTTCATGATACATGAAGGTCTACCAATCCCCCGAGTTTGAACAAAATCGGTGGGTTACACTTCGGGATGTCTCCTTGTCAGTTCGAGTGCAAGTGCAAGTCGGAGCTTGTCGAAAAAAGGTTCGGCCAGGAAATTACCATACTTATTGTTCTTATGTTACTTACAGAATTAGATTAGAGGAAGTTATCATAGATCCATAGAGCCCACTGTGGGCGCATTTGACTTACCAGAGAGAGAGAGAGAGAGAGAGAGAGAGGGAAGACTAGTTGGGATGACAATTTTGGCCCCCTTATCACGGGAGTAAGACCGAGATCGGTACCTATCGAAACACGAGAAAATGGCAGCCGATATAATCGCTGAAACGTCTTTGCGATCTATTATGGATATTAACAGCTCAGAAAGTGAGACAGATGAATCTAGGAATATGAATTTCCAACCTCCTAGGATGCATCAATTCAATATAGTTATTATTTTTAAAAAAAACGAAAAATAAGTCTGTAGCATGTAATTTCGATAAAAAATTGGCAAATAGCAACCACAAAACGGCAAATAATACTAAACCTTCGCCAAGTTTTAAATCGGTTTCTTAAGCCGGAAATTCCAGAGAAAAACGATTCCAAAGCTAACAAATTTACCAATGTTGACATCAAAACGAAGAGTTAATCCACCCTTACGGAATCAGTGGTATTTGGGACATTACTTTGTGATATTTCAAAGATGATCAATTTTAATTATCTTGTAGAATTAAATTATGAAATTAAGAAGCAAGTAAATTTGTATTTAAAGATAAATAAAAAATGTATAGAACATTGAAGCATATGTTTTAAATAACACAGTTCTTGACTGAACAAATAAACTTACATCTTGTTTTAAATATAATAGTAACTTAGGTAAATAGGTGCCATCCCAGTCCCACGCTTCCATCTTGGAATTAATCCAAGCTTCCATGTCTAACCACTCTTAATATCTAAGCCTTGTAAAACGTCCGATATAGTAGACGATATTTTTCTGTCGTTAGCTCACGTTAGATGACGGCATCGTTACCCAGCGTTCCTCGAGAATCTTTTCTCCTTTTGAGGGGGTGGAATTTTCAACGAGATATAACTTACCCCCCACGCTTTAGTAAGGAATTTGCGTTTCCAGAATTTCAGGCTCTGTAGTAACTTCTCCTAATCTAATTTTGTTACTTATGATATCCAGCTAATAAAAATAAAGAAAGGAGTTTTATTTTGTGAAGGTTTTAAAATAGCACCAACGTGGCTATAAATTTTCTTTATATTAAAGTTTAACTTTTAAATTTTTTCAATGGAAATTCAATATCAAATTTTAAAGTTTGCTCAAAGGAAACCCGATTTAGAAAGGTGGAAGTAATAAAAATTTCAATATCGTAAACGTTTTTGGATAGCGAGCATTTTTTACGTATGTACTTCAGATTAGAGTAGTTTTTACTTTTAGCAAATTAAGTCTTTGAGCACTTCTGGTTTGAATATACCCCATCTCAGGTCGTTGCTTGGGTTTGGACGTCAAAAGTAGCATCACCAATTTAATATTTCCTAGAAAAATAGTTTTCTTTTATAGGCCCCATGTGTATAGTTTAAAATTGGGTAACGCCAGCGCCATGCAGCGGTGTTAAAATGTACCTACCCATTGAACCGAATCACACTTGACCGAAAACACGTTCCATCGATTTTTTTAATTTATTTATGAACTCATTTTTCCAATAGAAGAAAGCATAAAATCGGCTATGCTTGTCCAACTTGTTAAAATGGGATGACGAAATAGTTAAGTTAAAGGCTGTGGATGATTTCATAGGCTCTTTGGTGGGATGGCTAATGAGAGCGTAGTCGAAAGTGGCCTCTCCCATTAAAACGATAAGACCACGTTAATTAATAATATCGGTTATTTTGGACGATTTTTATTAAGATTTTATTTGAAAACCACAGATTTTAGCTGCATTCCGTCGAATGGGACCCGTCTTTTCATGTTTGTCGGTCGAATGAGACTTTTTGCATGATTTTCGGTCGAATGACACCCTCTTTTTCGGGTTTTTCGATCGAATGAATTTTTTCATGTTTTAAGGTGAAATAGGACTCTTTTAATGTTTTCGGTCGAATGGAACCCTTTTTTTCGGGTTTTTCGGTCACATGGGACTTTTTCCATGTTTGTCGACCGAATAGGACTCTAATTCAGTCAGTCAAATAGTACTCCATTTTTCATGTTATTCGGTCGAATGGGTTTGTTTTAATTGCATTCGGTCCACAGGGACTCTTTTCATTTTATTACGTCAAATGGGATTCGGTCCAACGAACTTGAAACCTTTTTTCGTAATGTAACCACGCTAAAATCTTAGCTTAAAATCAAGGGTTACATGTTTACAGAGTCAAACAGACGAATTACGAGCGTTAAGTTCGTTTATACGAATGTAGAGGGCGAAATATTTTTCATGATTAAATCTATTTAATGTTCTAGTACATAAACAATGTTTACCTTCCGCTACATATAACTCATCTCTAAAATCGAATACATTCAGACACTACGTTTCGAAATGCTAAATAGACCGAAAACGAGAACCCAAGGAATTTCTCCAGGATGATGGCTTGGTTAATTAGTGTAAATTAAACTGGCTAATTAGCATCATATTGTCTTTAAAATTTTATTTATGAAATAATGTTTACAATTTTGTTCGATATTTAAAAATATTTGATTTATAAAATAAATCGTTAGGTTTGTCTGCGTTCGGTTGAATGGGACTATATTTTTACTTAATAAGGTCAAATGGGATTATATTTTGACACAATATGGTCGAATGCGACTGTATTGTTACTTAATATATTAGAATGATACTATATTTTACTTCAATCGGTCGAATGAGACTATACTTTACTTCATTCGGTCGAATGGGACTATACTTTTTACTTCAATAGGTCGGATGGGACTATACTTTTTACTTCAATAGGTCGAATGGAACTATTCTTTTTACTTCATTCGGCCGAATTTGAATATACTTTACTACATTCGGTCGAATGGAACTATACTTTTTACTTCATTCGGACGAATGGGTTTCTATTTTTAATTCATTCGGTCGAATGAGTTTCTATTTTTACTACATTCGGTCGAATGGAACTATACTTTTTACTTCATTCGGACGAATGGAACTATACTTTTTACTTCAATAGGTCGAATGGAACTATACTTTTTACTTCAATAGGTCGAATGGAACTATACTTTTTACTTCAATAGGTCGAATGGAACTATACTTTTTACTTCAATAGGTCGAATGGAACTATACTTTTTACTTCAATAGGTCGAATGGAACTATACTTTTTACTTCAATAGGTCGAATGGAACTATACTTTTTACTTCAATAGGTCGAATGGAACTATACTTTTTACTTCAATAGGTCGAATGGAACTATACTTTTTACTTCAATAGGTCGAATGGAACTATACTTTTTACTTCAATAGGTCGAATGGAACTATACTTTTTACTTCAATAGGTCGAATGGAACTATACTTTTTACTTCAATAGGTCGAATGGAACTATACTTTTTACTTCAATAGGTCGAATGGAACTATACTTTTTACTACAATAGGTCGAATGGAACTATACTTTTTACTTCAATAGGTCGAATGGAACTATACTTTTTACTTCAATAGGTCGAATGGAACTATACTTTTTACTTCAATAGGTCGAATGGAACTATACTTTTTACTTCAATAGGTCGAATGGAACTATACTTTTTACTTCAATAGGTCGAATGGAACTATACTTTTTACTTCAATAGGTCGAATGGAACTATACTTTTTACTTCAATAGGTCGAATGGAACTATACTTTTTACTTCAATAGGTCGAATGGAACTATACTTTTTACTTCATTCGGACGAATGGAACTATACTTTTTACTTCATTCGGACGAATGGAACTATACTTTTTACTTCAATAGGTCGAATGGAACTATACTTTTTACTTCAATAGGTCGAATGGAACTATACTTTTTACTTCAATAGGTCGAATGGAACTATACTTTTTACTTCAATAGGTCGAATGGAACTATACTTTTTACTTCAATAGGTCGAATGGAACTATACTTTTTACTTCATTCGGACGAATGGAACTATACTTTTTACTTCATTCGGACGAATGGAACTATACTTTTTACTTCAATAGGTCGAATGGAACTATACTTTTTACTTCAATAGGTCGAATGGAACTATACTTTTTACTTCAATAGGTCGAATGGAACTATACTTTTTACTTCAATAGGTCGAATGGAACTATACTTTTTACTTCAATAGGTCGAATGGAACTATACTTTTTACTTCAATAGGTCGAATGGAACTATACTTTTTACTTCAATAGGTCGAATGGAACTATACTTTTTACTTCAATAGGTCGAATGGAACTATACTTTTTACTTCAATAGGTCGAATGGAACTATACTTTTTACTTCAATAGGTCGAATGGAACTATACTTTTTACTTCAATAGGTCGAATGGAACTATACTTTTTACTTCAATAGGTCGAATGGAACTATACTTTTTACTTCAATAGGTCGAATGGAACTATACTTTTTACTTCAATAGGTCGAATGGAACTATACTTTTTACTTCAATAGGTCGAATGGAACTATACTTTTTACTTCAATAGGTCGAATGGAACTATACTTTTTACTTCAATAGGTCGAATGGAACTATACTTTTTACTTCATTCGGACGAATGGAACTATACTTTTTACTTCATTCGGACGAATGGAACTATACTTTTTACTTCAATAGGTCGAATGGAACTATACTTTTTACTTCAATAGGTCGAATGGAACTATACTTTTTACTTCAATAGGTCGAATGGAACTATACTTTTTACTTCAATAGGTCGAATGGAACTATACTTTTTACTTCAATAGGTCGAATGGAACTATACTTTTTACTTCATTCGGACGAATGGAACTATACTTTTTACTTCATTCGGACGAATGGAACTATACTTTTTACTTCAATAGGTCGAATGGAACTATACTTTTTACTTCAATAGGTCGAATGGAACTATACTTTTTACTTCAATAGGTCGAATGGAACTATACTTTTTACTTCAATAGGTCGAATGGAACTATACTTTTTACTTCAATAGGTCGAATGGAACTATACTTTTTACTTCAATAGGTCGAATGGAACTATACTTTTTACTTCAATAGGTCGAATGGAACTATACTTTTTACTTCAATAGGTCGAATGGAACTATACTTTTTACTTCAATAGGTCGAATGGAACTATACTTTTTACTTCAATAGGTCGAATGGAACTATACTTTTTACTTCAATAGGTCGAATGGAACTATACTTTTTACTTCAATAGGTCGAATGGAACTATACTTTTTACTTCAATAGGTCGAATGGAACTATACTTTTTACTTCATTCGGACGAATGGAACTATACTTTTTACTTCAATAGGTCGAACGGAACTATACTTTTTACTTCAATAGGTCGAATGGAACTATACTGTTACTTCAATAGGTCGAATGGAACTTTACTTTTTACTTCATTCGGACGAATGGGTTTCTATTTTTACTTCATTCGGACGAACGGGACTATATTTTACTTCTTTGGTCGAATGTTATTCAGTCAAACGGAGGTATCGTTTTTTCTGATAATGCCACCAGGCAAATTATGAGCCACTAATTAGTGTTTAGGAATTTTTCTGATAATTCAACCAGGCAAATTATGAGCCACTAGTTCGTTTTTATGAATGTAGAGGGCGCCGTATTTCCACTCTCGAGGCTATCAAAGTTTCTAGTACATAAACTATCCGCTTCGCGTGACTGATTTCAACCCGCTGTAATATCGAATGGTGATCGAATACAGGTGGCGCCACTAAAAGGCTTCTAAGGGCGCCCGATTTTCTAAATTAATGTAAAGCGTAAACTCACTTCGCAAAGAAAAGTGTGAACCTCAATATCTCCACCGTGTAGCCGACTCGTAAATCTTGGTTGATTTAAAGCAGATATTCCTCGGCTTCGCTGGCAGTACGCATAATTGAATGGGATTCGCTATTTTCAGTAGGGAAATTTCTGAATATTCAATCGGGATGCGGTGAGTCTATTACGATGTACCCAATTTCCCCAAAGCCACCGTTCGCTTCCAGTTTACGCGCTTGGCGTATTCAAGTAATTAATTAATTAGTTACGATTGCTCGTAATAAATTATATTTATATTGGAGCAATTTATATAATCATTATTTAATAATTAGAAAGAATGAAGGATGCTTTACCCCCGTAAGTAAAATAATGACCGTAAGTATGAATTTTTATGATTATTGTCTGACCACTAGAGAAACAGAAACCAATCAAGACTGCTACATTTCTGGATTATGGCAGGGCCGTTTTAACCTTTCCGTAGGCCTTAGGCCAAAATCTCTCATTTACCGACTTTTCGGACCTTCGTAGGCCCTATTAAATGGAATCGTAGGCCCTAATGTCTCCTAAACTTTTCGTAGGCCCTAGGCACTTTGCCTATTCTGCCTTATGGGTAAGGCGGCCCTGTATTATGGGGGTGTTAATGCTATTTTTAAGTTACTTAAGATACGAAAAAATGTGTATTAAGACCATAGGATTATATTTGTTAAATTATACGATTATATTTGTCAATTTATATCTGTCACTTTATAGGATTCTATTTGTCAATTTATAAAATTATATTTGTCAATTTTTAGGATTATATTTGTCAATTTTTAGGATTATATTTGTCAATTTATATCTGTCACTTTATAGGATTCTATTTGTCAATTTATAAAATTATATTTGTCAATTTTAAGGATTTTATTTGTCAATTTTTAGGATTATATTTGTCAATTTATATCATTATATTTGTCAATTTATATCATTATATTTGTCACTTTATAGGATTATATTTGCCAATTTATAAGACTATATTTGTCAATTTATATCATTATATTTGTCACTTTATAGAATTACATTTGTCACTTTATAGAATTGTATTTGTCAATTTATAAAATTATATTTGTCAATTTATAGGATTATATTTGCCAATTTATAAGATTATATTTGTCACTTTATAGAATTACATTTGTCACTTTATAGGATTATATTTGTCAATTTATTGGATTATATTTGTCACTTTATATCATTATATTTGTCACTTTACAGGATTATATTTGTCAATTTATAGGATTATATTTGTCAATTTATAAAATTATATTTGTCAATTTATAGGATTATATTTGCCAATTTATAAGATTATATTTGTCACTTTATAGAATTACATTTGTCAATTTATATCATTATATTTGTCACTTTACAGGATTATATTTGTCAATTTATAGGATTATATTTGTCAATTTATATCATTATATTTGTTACTTTATAGGATTATATTTGTCAATTTATAGTATTATATTTGTCAATTTATAAAATGGTATTTGTCAATTTATAGGATTATATTTGCCATTTTATATGATTATATTTCTCAATTTATAGGATTATATTTGCCAATTTAGAAGATTATATTTGCCAATTTATAGGATTATATTTGCCAATTTAGAAGATTAAATTTGCCAATTTAGGAGATTATATTTATCAATTTATAGGATTATATTTGCCAATTTAGAAGATTATATTTGGCAATTTATAGGATTATATTTGTCAATTTATAGGATTATATTTGTCAATTTATATCATTATATTTGTCACTTTATAGGATTATATTTGCCAATTTATAAGACTATATTTGTCAATTTATATCATTATATTTGTCACTTTATATAATTATATTTGTCAATTTATTGGATTATATTTGTCAATTTTTAGGATTATATTTGTCAATTTATAGGACTATATTTTTCAATTTAAAGGATTATATTTGTCAATTTATAGGATTATATTTGTCAATTTATAGGATTATATTTGTCAATTTATAGGATTATATTTGTCAATTTATAGGATAATATTTGTCAATTTATAGGATTATATTTGCCAATTTATAAGATTATATTTGTCACTTTATAGAATTACATTTGTCAATTTATATCCTTATATTTGTCACTTTACAGGATTATATTTGTCAATTTATAGGATTATATTTGTCAATTTATAAAATTATATTTGTCAATTTATAGGATTATATTTGCCAATTTATAAGATTATATTTGTCACTTTATAGGATTATATTTGTCAATTTTTAGGATTATATTTGTCAATTTATATCATTATATTTGTCAATTTATATCATTATATTTGTCACTTTATAGGATTATATTTGTCAATTTATAGGATTATATTTGTCAATTTATATCATTATATTTGTCACTTTATAGGATTATATTTGCCAATTTATAAGACTATATTTGTCAATTTATATCATTATATTTGTCACTTTATAGAATTACATTTGTCACTTTATAGAATTGTATTTGTCAATTTATAAAATTATATTTGTCAATTTATAGGATTATATTTGCCAATTTATAAGATTATATTTGTCACTTTATAGAATTACATTTGTCACTTTATAGGATTATATTTGTCAATTTATTGGATTATATTTGTCAATTTATATCATTATATTTGTCAATTTATAGGATTATATTTGCCAATTTATAAGATTATATTTGTCACTTTATAGAATTACATTTGTCAATTTATATCATTATATTTGTCACTTTACAGGATTATATTTGTCAATTTATAGGATTATATTTGTCAATTTATAGGACTATATTTGTCAATTTATAGGATTATATTTGTCAATTTATAGGATTATATTTGTCAATTTATAGGATTATATTTGTCAATTTATAGGATTATATTTGTCAATTTATAGGATTATATTTGTCAATTTATAGGATTATATTTGTCAATTTATAGGATTATATTTGCCAATTTATAAGATTATATTTGTCACTTTATAGAATTACATTTGTCAATTTATATCCTTATATTTGTCACTTTACAGGATTATATTTGTCAATTTATAGGATTATATTTGTCAATTTATAAAATTATATTTGTCAATTTATAGGATTATATTTGCCAATTTATAAGATTATATTTGTCACTTTATAGGATTATATTTGTCAATTTATAGGATTATATTTGTCAATTTATATCATTATATTTGTTACTTTATAGGATTATATTTGCCAATTTATAGGATTATATTTGCCAATTTATAAGACTATTTGTCAATTTATATCATTATATTTTTCACTTTATAGAATTTCATTTGTCACTTTATAGAATTATATTTGTCAATTTAAAGGATTATATTTGCCAATTTATAAGATTATATTTGTCACTTTATAGAATTACATTTGTCAATTTATATCATTATATTTGTCACTTTACAGGATTATATATTTGTCAATTTATAGGATTATATTTGTCAATTTATAAAATTATATTTGTCAATTTATAGGATTATATTTGCCAATTTATAAGATTATATTTGTCACTTTATAGGATTATATTTGTCAATTTATAGGATTATATTTGTCAATTTATATCATTATATTTGTCAATTTATATCATTATATTTGTCACTTTATAGGATTATATTTGTCAATTTTTAGGATTATATTTGTCAATTTATATCATTATATTTGTCAATTTATATCATTATATTTGTCACTTTATAGGATTATATTTGTCAATTTATAGGATTATATTTGTCAATTTATATCATTATATTTGTCACTTTATAGGATTATATTTGCCAATTTATATCATTATATTTGTCAATTTATATCATTATATTTGTCACTTTATAGGATTATATTTGTCAATTTATAGGATTATATTTGTCAATTTATATCATTATATTTGTCACTTTATAGGATTATATTTGTCAATTTATAGGATTATATTTGTCAATTTATATCATTATATTTGTTACTTTATAGGATTATATTTGCCAATTTATAGGATTATATTTGCCAATTTATAAGACTATTTGTCAATTTATATCATTATATTTTTCACTTTATAGAATTTCATTTGTCACTTTATAGAATTATATTTGTCAATTTAAAGGATTATATTTGCCAATTTATAAGATTATATTTGTCACTTTATAGAATTACATTTGTCAATTTATATCATTATATTTGTCACTTTATAGGATTATATTTGTCAATTTATAGGATTATATTTGTCAATTTATATCATTATATTTGTCACTTTATAGGATTATATTTGTCAATTTATAGGATTATATTTGTCAATTTATATCATTATATTTGTTACTTTATAGGATTATATTTGCCAATTTATAGGATTATATTTGCCAATTTATAAGACTATTTGTCAATTTATATCATTATATTTTTCACTTTATAGAATTTCATTTGTCACTTTATAGAATTATATTTGTCAATTTAAAGGATTATATTTGCCAATTTATAAGATTATATTTGTCACTTTATAGAATT
The DNA here is from genome assembly GCF_980474605.1 of Leiobunum rupestre. Lineage (NCBI taxonomy): Eukaryota > Metazoa > Arthropoda > Arachnida > Opiliones > Sclerosomatidae > Leiobunum > Leiobunum rupestre. The sequence continues at coordinate 11,192,374 of NC_143394.1, forward strand.
ACATTTGTCAATTTATATCATTATATTTGTCACTTTACAGGATTATATTTGTCAATTTATAGGATTATATTTGTCAATTTATAAAATTATATTTGTCAATTTATAGGATTATATTTGCCAATTTATAAGATTATATTTGTCACTTTATAGGATTATATTTGTCAATTTATAGGATTATATTTGTCAATTTATATCATTATATTTGTCAATTTATATCATTATATTTGTCACTTTATAGGATTATATTTGTCAATTTTTAGGATTATATTTGTCAATTTATATCATTATATTTGTCAATTTATATCATTATATTTGTCACTTTATAGGATTATATTTGTCAATTTATAGGATTATATTTGTCAATTTATATCATTATATTTGTCACTTTATAGGATTATATTTGCCAATTTATAAGACTATATTTGTCAATTTATATCATTATATTTGTCACTTTATAGAATTACATTTGTCACTTTATAGGATTATATTTGTCAATTTATTGGATTATATTTGTCAATTTATATCATTATATTTGTCAATTTATAGGATTATATTTGCCAATTTATAAGATTATATTTGTCACTTTATAGAATTACATTTGTCAATTTATATCATTATATTTGTCACTTTACAGGATTATATTTGTCAATTTATAGGATTATATTTGTCAATTTATATCATTATATTTGTTACTTTATAGGATTATATTTGTCAATTTATAGGATTATATTTGTCAATTTATAAAATGGTATTTGTCAATTTATAGGATTATATTTGCCATTTTATATGATTATATTTCTCAATTTATAGGATTATATTTGCCAATTTAGAAGATTATATTTGCCAATTTATAGGATTATATTTGCCAATTTAGAAGATTAAATTTGCCAATTTAGGAGATTATATTTGTCAATTTATAGGATTATATTTGTCAATTTATAGGATTATATTTGTCAATTTATAGGACTATATTTGTCACTTTATAGGATTATATTTGCCAATTTATAAGACTATATTTGTCAATTTATATCATTATATTTGTCACTTTATAGAATTATATTTGTCAATTTATTGGATTATATTTGTCAATTTTTAGGATTATATTTGTCAATTTATAGGACTATATTTGTCAATTTATAGGATTATATTTGTCAATTTATAGGATTATATTTGTCAATTTATAGGATTATATTTGTCAATTTATAGGATTATATTTGACTATTTATAAGATTATATTTGTCACTTTATAGAATTACATTTGTCAATTTATATCATTATATTTGCCACTTTACAGGATTATATTTGTCAATTTATAGGATTATATTTGTCAATTTATAGGATTATATTTGTCAATTTATATCATTATATTTGTCACTTTACAGGATTATATTTGTCACTTTATAGGATTATATTTGTCAATTTATAGGATTATATTTGTCAATTTATATCATTATATTTGTTACTTTATAGGATTATATTTGCCAATTTATAGGATTATATTTGCCAATTTATAAGACTATATTTGTCAATTTATATCATTATATTTTTCACTTTATAGAATTTCATTTGTCACTTTATAGAATTATATTTGTCAATTTATAGGATTATATTTGCCAATTTATAAGATTATATTTGTCACTTTATAGAATTACATTTGTCAATTTATATCATTATATTTGTCACTTTACAGGATTATATTTGTCAATTTATAGGCTTATATTTGTCAATTTATAAAATTATATTTGTCAATTTATAGGATTATATTTGCCAATTTATAAGATTATATTTGTCACTTTATAGGATTATATTTGTCAATTTATAGGATTATATTTGTCAATTTATATCATTATATTTGTTACTTTATAGGATTATATTTGCCAATTTATAGGATTATATTTGCCAATTTATAGGATTATATTTGCCAATTTATAGGATTATATTTGTCAATTTATAAAATGGTATTTGTCAATTTATAGGATTATATTTGCCATTTTATATGATTATATATCTCAAGTTATAGGATTATATTTGCCAATTTAGAAGATTATATTTGTCACTTTATAGAATTACATTTGTCAATTTATATCATTATATTTGTCACTTTACAGGATTATATTTGTCAATTTATAGGATTATATTTGTCAATTTATAAAATTATATTTGTCAATTTAAAGGATTATATTTGCCAATTTATAAGATTATATTTGTCACTTTATAGAATTACATTTGTCAATTTATATCATTATATTTGTCACTTTACAGGATTATATTTGTCAATTTATAGGATTATATTTGTCAATTTATAAAATTATATTTGTCAATTTATAGGATTATATTTGCCAATTTATAAGATTATATTTGTCACTTTATAGGATTATATTTGTCAATTTATAGGATTATATTTGTCAATTTATATCATTATATTTGTCAATTTATATCATTATATTTGTCACTTTATAGGATTATATTTGTCAATTTTTAGGATTATATTTGTCAATTTATATCATTATATTTGTCAATTTATATCATTATATTTGTCACTTTATAGGATTATATTTGTCAATTTATAGGATTATATTAATCAATTTATATCATTATATTTGTCACTTTATAGGATTATATTTGCCAATTTATATCATTATATTTGTCAATTTATATCATTATATTTGTCACTTTATAGGATTATATTTGTCAATTTATAGGATTATATTTGTCAATTTATATCATTATATTTGTCACTTTATAGGATTATATTTGTCAATTTATAGGATTATATTTGTCAATTTATATCTTTATATTTGTTACTTTATAGGATTATATTTGCCAATTTATAGGATTATATTTGCCAATTTATAAGACTATTTGTCAATTTATATCATTATATTTTTCACTTTATAGAATTTCATTTGTCACTTTACAGGATTATATTTGTCAATTTATAGGATTATATTTGTCAATTTATAAAATTATATTTGTCAATTTATAGGATTATATTTGCCAATTTATAAGATTATATTTGTCACTTTATAGGATTATATTTGTCAATTTATAGGATTATATTTGTCAATTTATATCATTATATTTGTCAATTTATATCATTATATTTGTCACTTTATAGGATTATATTTGTCAATTTTTAGGATTATATTTGTCAATTTATATCATTATATTTGTCAATTTATATCATTATATTTGTCACTTTATAGGATTATATTTGTCAATTTATAGGATTATATTTGTCAATTTATATCATTATATTTGTCACTTTATAGGATTATATTTGCCAATTTATAAGACTATATTTGTCAATTTATATCATTATATTTGTCACTTTATAGAATTACATTTGTCACTTTATAGGATTATATTTGTCAATTTATTGGATTATATTTGTCAATTTATATCATTATATTTGTCAATTTATAGGATTATATTTGCCAATTTATAAGATTATATATGTCACTTTATAGAATTACATTTGTCAATTTATATCATTATATTTGTCACTTTACAGGATTATATTTGTCAATTTATAGGATTATATTTGTCAATTTATATCATTATATTTGTTACTTTATAGGATTATATTTGTCAATTTATAGGATTATATTTGTCAATTTATAAAATGGTATTTGTCAATTTATAGGATTATATTTGCCATTTTATATGATTATATTTCTCAATTTATAGGATTATATTTGCCAATTTAGAAGATTATATTTGCCAATTTATAGGATTATATTTGCCAATTTAGAAGATTAAATTTGCCAATTTAGGAGATTATATTTGTCAATTTATAGGATTATATTTGTCAATTTATAGGATTATATTTGTCAATTTATATCATTATATTTGTCACTTTATAGGATTATATTTGCCAATTTATAAGACTATATTTGTCAATTTATATCATTATATTTGTCACTTTATAGAATTATATTTGTCAATTTATTGGATTATATTTGTCAATTTTTAGGATTATATTTGTCAATTTATAGGACTATATTTGTCAATTTATAGGATTATATTTGTCAATTTATAGGATTATATTTGTCAATTTATAGGATTATATTTGTCAATTTATAGGATTATATTTGCCTATTTATAAGATTATATTTGTCACTTTATAGAATTACATTTGTCAATTTATATCATTATATTTGCCACTTTACAGGATTATATTTGTCAATTTATAGGATTATATTTGTCAATTTATAGGATTATATTTGTCAATTTATATCATTATATTTGTCACTTTACAGGATTATATTTGTCACTTTATAGGATTATATTTGTCAATTTATAGGATTATATTTGTCAATTTATATCATTATATTTGTTACTTTATAGGATTATATTTGCCAATTTATAGGATTATATTTGCCAATTTATAAGACTATATTTGTCAATTTATATCATTATATTTTTCACTTTATAGAATTTCATTTGTCACTTTATAGAATTATATTTGTCAATTTATAGGATTATATTTGCCAATTTATAAGATTATATTTGTCACTTTATAGAATTACATTTGTCAATTTATATCATTATATTTGTCACTTTACAGGATTATATTTGTCAATTTATAGGCTTATATTTGTCAATTTATAAAATTATATTTGTCAATTTATAGGATTATATTTGCCAATTTATAAGATTATATTTGTCACTTTATAGGATTATATTTGTCAATTTATAGGATTATATTTGTCAATTTATATCATTATATTTGTTACTTTATAGGATTATATTTGCCAATTTATAGGATTATATTTGCCAATTTATAGGATTATATTTGCCAATTTATAGGATTATATTTGTCAATTTATAAAATGGTATTTGTCAATTTATAGGATTATATTTGCCATTTTATATGATTATATATCTCAAGTTATAGGATTATATTTGCCAATTTAGAAGATTATATTTGTCACTTTATAGAATTACATTTGTCAATTTATATCATTATATTTGTCACTTTACAGGATTATATTTGTCAATTTATAGGATTATATTTGTCAATTTATAAAATTATATTTGTCAATTTAAAGGATTATATTTGCCAATTTATAAGATTATATTTGTCACTTTATAGAATTACATTTGTCAATTTATATCATTATATTTGTCACTTTACAGGATTATATTTGTCAATTTATAGGATTATATTTGTCAATTTATAAAATTATATTTGTCAATTTATAGGATTATATTTGCCAATTTATAAGATTATATTTGTCACTTTATAGGATTATATTTGTCAATTTATAGGATTATATTTGTCAATTTATATCATTATATTTGTCAATTTATATCATTATATTTGTCACTTTATAGGATTATATTTGTCAATTTTTAGGATTATATTTGTCAATTTATATCATTATATTTGTCAATTTATATCATTATATTTGTCACTTTATAGGATTATATTTGTCAATTTATAGGATTATATTTGTCAATTTATATCATTATATTTGTCACTTTATAGGATTATATTTGCCAATTTATATCATTATATTTGTCAATTTATATCATTATATTTGTCACTTTATAGGATTATATTTGTCAATTTATAGGATTATATTTGTCAATTTATATCATTATATTTGTCACTTTATAGGATTATATTTGTCAATTTATAGGATTATATTTGTCAATTTATATCTTTATATTTGTTACTTTATAGGATTATATTTGCCAATTTATAGGATTATATTTGCCAATTTATAAGACTATTTGTCAATTTATATCATTATATTTTTCACTTTATAGAATTTCATTTGTCACTTTATAGAATTATATTTGTCAATTTAAAGGATTATATTTGCCAATTTATAAGATTATATTTGTCACTTTATAGAATTACATTTGTCAATTTATATCATTATATTTGTCACTTTATAGGATTATATTTGTCAATTTATAGGATTATATTTGTCAATTTATATCATTATATTTGTCACTTTATAGGATTATATTTGTCAATTTATAGGATTATATTTGTCAATTTATATCATTATATTTGTTACTTTATAGGATTATATTTGCCAATTTATAGGATTATATTTGCCAATTTATAAGACTATTTGTCAATTTATATCATTATATTTTTCACTTTATAGAATTTCATTTGTCACTTTATAGAATTATATTTGTCAATTTAAAGGATTATATTTGCCAATTTATAAGATTATATTTGTCACTTTATAGAATTACATTTGTCAATTTATATCATTATATTTGTCACTTTACAGGATTATATTTGTCAATTTATAGGATTATATTTGTCAATTTATAAAATTATATTTGTCAATTTATAGGATTATATTTGCCAATTTATAAGATTATATTTGTCACTTTATAGGATTATATTTGTCAATTTATAGGATTATATTTGTCAATTTATATCATTATATTTGTCAATTTATATCATTATATTTGTCACTTTATAGGATTATATTTGTCAATTTTTAGGATTATATTTGTCAATTTATATCATTATATTTGTCAATTTATATCATTATATTTGTCACTTTATAGGATTATATTTGTCAATTTATAGGATTATATTTGTCAATTTATATCATTATATTTGTCACTTTATAGGATTATATTTGCCAATTTATAAGACTATATTTGTCAATTTATATCATTATATTTGTCACTTTATAGAATTACATTTGTCACTTTATAGAATTGTATTTGTCAATTTATAAAATTATATTTGTCAATTTATAGGATTATATTTGCCAATTTATAAGATTATATTTGTCACTTTATAGAATTACATTTGTCACTTTATAGGATTATATTTGTCAATTTATTGGATTATATTTGTCAATTTATATCATTATATTTGTCAATTTATAGGATTATATTTGCCAATTTATAAGATTATATTTGTCACTTTATAGAATTACATTTGTCAATTTATATCATTATATTTGTCACTTTACAGGATTATATTTGTCAATTTATAGGATTATATTTGTCAATTTATATCATTATATTTGTTACTTTATAGGATTATATTTGTCAATTTATAGGATTATATTTGTCAATTTATAAAATGGTATTTGTCAATTTATAGGATTATATTTGCCATTTTATATGATTATATTTCTCAATTTATAGGATTATATTTGCCAATTTAGAAGATTATATTTGCCAATTTATAGGATTATATTTGCCAATTTAGAAGATTAAATTTGCCAATTTAGGAGATTATATTTGTCAATTTATAGGATTATATTTGTCAATTTATAGGATTATATTTGTCAATTTATATCATTATATTTGTCACTTTATAGGATTATATTTGCCAATTTATAAGACTATATTTGTCAATTTATATCATTATATTTGTCACTTTATAGAATTATATTTGTCAATTTATTGGATTATATTTGTCAATTTTTAGGATTATATTTGTCAATTTATAGGACTATATTTGTCAATTTATAGGATTATATTTGTCAATTTATAGGATTATATTTGTCAATTTATAGGATTATATTTGTCAATTTATAGGATTATATTTGCCTATTTATAAGATTATATTTGTCACTTTATAGAATTACATTTGTCAATTTATATCATTATATTTGCCACTTTACAGGATTATATTTGTCAATTTATAGGATTATATTTGTCAATTTATAGGATTATATTTGTCAATTTATATCATTATATTTGTCACTTTACAGGATTATATTTGTCACTTTATAGGATTATATTTGTCAATTTATAGGATTATATTTGTCAATTTATATCATTATATTTGTTACTTTATAGGATTATATTTGCCAATTTATAGGATTATATTTGCCAATTTATAAGACTATATTTGTCAATTTATATCATTATATTTTTCACTTTATAGAATTTCATTTGTCACTTTATAGAATTATATTTGTCAATTTAAAGGATTATATTTGCCAATTTATAAGATTATATTTGTCACTTTATAGAATTACATTTGTCAATTTATATCATTATATTTGTCACTTTATAGGATTATATTTGTCAATTTATAGGATTATATTTGTCAATTTATATCATTATATTTGTCACTTTATAGGATTATATTTGTCAATTTATAGGATTATATTTGTCAATTTATATCATTATATTTGTTACTTTATAGGATTATATTTGCCAATTTATAGGATTATATTTGCCAATTTATAAGACTATTTGTCAATTTATATCATTATATTTTTCACTTTATAGAATTTCATTTGTCACTTTATAGAATTATATTTGTCAATTTAAAGGATTATATTTGCCAATTTATAAGATTATATTTGTCACTTTATAGAATTACATTTGTCAATTTATATCATTATATTTGTCACTTTACAGGATTATATTTGTCAATTTATAGGATTATATTTGTCAATTTATAAAATTATATTTGTCAATTTATAGGATTATATTTGCCAATTTATAAGATTATATTTGTCACTTTATAGGATTATATTTGTCAATTTATAGGATTATATTTGTCAATTTATATCATTATATTTGTCAATTTATATCATTATATTTGTCACTTTATAGGATTATATTTGTCAATTTTTAGGATTATATTTGTCAATTTATATCATTATATTTGTCAATTTATATCATTATATTTGTCACTTTATAGGATTATATTTGTCAATTTATAGGATTATATTTGTCAATTTATATCATTATATTTGTCACTTTATAGGATTATATTTGCCAATTTATAAGACTATATTTGTCAATTTATATCATTATATTTGTCACTTTATAGAATTACATTTGTCACTTTATAGAATTGTATTTGTCAATTTATAAAATTATATTTGTCAATTTATAGGATTATATTTGCCAATTTATAAGATTATATTTGTCACTTTATAGAATTACATTTGTCACTTTATAGGATTATATTTGTCAATTTATTGGATTATATTTGTCAATTTATATCATTATATTTGTCAATTTATAGGATTATATTTGCCAATTTATAAGATTATATTTGTCACTTTATAGAATTACATTTGTCAATTTATATCATTATATTTGTCACTTTACAGGATTATATTTGTCAATTTATAGGATTATATTTGTCAATTTATATCATTATATTTGTTACTTTATAGGATTATATTTGTCAATTTATAGGATTATATTTGTCAATTTATAAAATGGTATTTGTCAATTTATAGGATTATATTTGCCATTTTATATGATTATATTTCTCAATTTATAGGATTATATTTGCCAATTTAGAAGATTATATTTGCCAATTTATAGGATTATATTTGCCAATTTAGAAGATTAAATTTGCCAATTTAGGAGATTATATTTGTCAATTTATAGGATTATATTTGTCAATTTATAGGATTATATTTGTCAATTTATATCATTATATTTGTCACTTTATAGGATTATATTTGCCAATTTATAAGACTATATTTGTCAATTTATATCATTATATTTGTCACTTTATAGAATTATATTTGTCAATTTATTGGATTATATTTGTCAATTTTTAGGATTATATTTGTCAATTTATAGGACTATATTTGTCAATTTATAGGATTATATTTGTCAATTTATAGGATTATATTTGTCAATTTATAGGATTATATTTGTCAATTTATAGGATTATATTTGCCTATTTATAAGATTATATTTGTCACTTTATAGAATTACATTTGTCAATTTATATCATTATATTTGCCACTTTACAGGATTATATTTGTCAATTTATAGGATTATATTTGTCAATTTATAGGATTATATTTGTCAATTTATATCATTATATTTGTCACTTTACAGGATTATATTTGTCACTTTATAGGATTATATTTGTCAATTTATAGGATTATATTTGTCAATTTATATCATTATATTTGTTACTTTATAGGATTATATTTGCCAATTTATAGGATTATATTTGCCAATTTATAAGACTATATTTGTCAATTTATATCATTATATTTTTCACTTTATAGAATTTCATTTGTCACTTTATAGAATTATATTTGTCAATTTATAGGATTATATTTGCCAATTTATAAGATTATATTTGTCACTTTATAGAATTACATTTGTCAATTTATATCATTATATTTGTCACTTTACAGGATTATATTTGTCAATTTATAGGCTTATATTTGTCAATTTATAAAATTATATTTGTCAATTTATAGGATTATATTTGCCAATTTATAAGATTATATTTGTCACTTTATAGGATTATATTTGTCAATTTATAGGATTATATTTGTCAATTTATATCATTATATTTGTTACTTTATAGGATTATATTTGCCAATTTATAGGATTATATTTGCCAATTTATAGGATTATATTTGCCAATTTATAGGATTATATTTGTCAATTTATAAAATGGTATTTGTCAATTTATAGGATTATATTTGCCATTTTATATGATTATATATCTCAAGTTATAGGATTATATTTGCCAATTTAGAAGATTATATTTGTCACTTTATAGAATTACATTTGTCAATTTATATCATTATATTTGTCACTTTACAGGATTATATTTGTCAATTTATAGGATTATATTTGTCAATTTATAAAATTATATTTGTCAATTTATAGGATTATATTTGCCAATTTATAAGATTATATTTGTCACTTTATAGGATTATATTTGTCAATTTATAGGATTATATTTGTCAATTTATATCATTATATTTGTTACTTTATAGGATTATATTTGCCAATTTATAGGATTATATTTGCCAATTTATAGGATTATATTTGCCAATTTATAGGATTATATTTGCCAATTTATAGGATTATATTTGTCAATTTATAAAATGGTATTTGTCAATTTATAGGATTATATTTGCCATTTTATATGATTATATTTCTCAATTTATAGGATTATATTTGCCAATTTAGAAGATTATATTTGCCAATTTAGAAGATTATATTTGCCAATTTATAGGATTATATTTGTCAATTTATAGGATTATATTTGTCAATTTATATCATTATATTTGTCACTTTATAGGATTATATTTGCCAATTTATAAGACTATATTTGCCAATTTATAAGACTATATTTGTCAATTTATATCATTATATTTGTAACTTTATAGAATTTCATTTGTCACTTTATAGAATTATATTTGTCAATTTATTGGATTATATTTGTCAATTTATAGGATTATATTTGTCAATTTATAAAATTATATTTGTCAATTTATAGGATTATATTTGCCAATTTAGAAGATTAAATTTGCCAATTTAGGAGATTATATTTGTGAATTTATAGGATTATATTTGCCAATTTAGAAGATTATATTTGCCAATTTATAAGATTATATTTGTCACTTTATAGGATTATATTTGTCAATTTATAGGATTATATTTGTCACTTTACAGGATTATATTTGTCAATTTATAGGATTATATTTGTCAATTTATAAAATTATATTTGTCAATTTATAGGATTATATTTGCCAATTTATAAGATTATATTTGTCACTTTATAGGATTATATTTGCCAATTTATAGGATTATATTTGTCAATTTATATCATTATATTTGTTACTTTATAGGATTATATTTGCCAATTTATAGGATTATATTTGCCAATTTATAGGATTATATTTGCCAATTTATAGGATTATATTTGCCAATTTATATGATTATATTTGTCAATTTATAAAATGGTATTTGTCAATTTATAGGATTATATTTGCCATTTTATATGATTATATTTCTCAATTTATAGGATTATATTTGCCAATTTAGAAGATTATATTTGCCAATTTAGAAGATTATATTTGCCAATTTATAGGATTATATTTGTCAATTTATAGGATTATATTTGTCAATTTATATCATTATATTTGTCACTTTATAGGATTATATTTGCCAATTTATAAGACTATATTTGCCAATTTATAAGACTATATTTGTCAATTTATATCATTATATTTGTCACTTTATAGAATTTCATTTGTCACTTTATAGAATTATATTTGTCAATTTATTGGATTATATTTGTCAATTTATAGGATTATATTTGTCAATTTATAAAATTATATTTGTCAATTTATAGGATTATATTTGTTAATTTATAGGATTATATTTGTCAATTTATAAGATTAGATCTGTCAATTTATAGGATTCTAAGGACACAATAATTGATTACATAGGATAAAAGAGGATTTTAAGGGTCCATTTCAACCATAACGCTTCACAAATTAACATAGTGAACATTTTATTTTTAAGGTAAATTACAAGAGAATGCAGTATGGTCTTAAAATATAGGATTTTATGGGGATTATATGGCCGCTAGGCTACCTTGACAAATATTTTTGGGGGAAATTTTAATAGAATGCTACAGTATTATTTTTATTTTAGATCCTCCAGAATAATAGGCTGTTTATTTTCGATGGAAAATTAAAAGACGAGGTTAACCGGTTAAAAATATCTACTTAATTTTATGGTGCTAATTTAAAAATATTGATTTATAATCGCATTTTACCCGCTTCATAGGACAGTTAATATCTTTGGAAATATTTGCGGCCGAACTTAGGCTCCGCTTTCACCACTGGTTTCAAAATTAGACGCGCAATTGACCTTTTCGAAATCTCGTTAAACGGGAAACCTCGGAAACTGAGTACAGCCTTTGGTAATGCTAATTTTGTAATCAGTGACGTCATCACTTTAGTGCAGTCAAAGCTAGTTTATACAGCGATTACGGGGAGTTATGAAACCCTCGATAGCTTCAACGAGGATTCCATTAAACCGATTAACGCGAGGAAAAACGAGATGACTTGGGCCTAAGGTGTTACCTTGGGTTACGTTTTGTATTAATTAGCCTAGCTGATTAGTGATTATTAACTCATAGCTTCGATGATACGCTGCTATACCGTAGCCCCGCCCTATTTCAGAGTCCACCTTGAATTTAGGTCTAGAGCGCCATCTATTGAACGGAACACGAGACATTTTTCATAAGTATTTTTATTTTAATTATTATAATTAAATTACTTTTAATAAATATGTGATATTTTATAATATTTGCAATAAAATAAATTAAATTTATAATTTAATAATTTAATTTAATTTATATTTATTTATGAATTATTTCGTAGTTTTTTAGGTATAATATAAGTTTACCCATAATTAATTAATTTTATAAAAATAAATGTAATAGTGTAAAGGCTGGTTTTCACAAAGGCAAAAACGCCACGACGGTGAACGTCGACGCGAAAAATTCCCGTTAGGCCATTTGCAAAATCTTTACGTTGACGCTCACCGCTGTGGCGTTTTTGCCCTAGTGAAACCAGCCTTTAGAAACTTCATAAAAAGGATTTTAATTTCAAATCTTATTTCTGATTATTTCGCTGCTTATAACTCGTCATAGCCTATAAATAATAAGATTGGCATTATAAATAAAATATGATAAATTAGATACCTTCCACGCCTGTAACGTAACTTACGTTAGTTTAACGGGGCCGATCGCTAAACTCATTTTGGTGTTCCATGTGGGTAGGTGGACTATTAATTTTGTAATCGTTTGGACTGTTATATGAAAATTAATGTTTAATGTTTAATGTTTAATTTTTATTATTCAATGAGTTATTAAAGTGGAGTGGAGGGCAAAGTCGACTAGCGATTTATAGCCCTCCGGTATACATTTAAATCTATAACATGAATATAAAAAATCAATTTACAAAATAAAAATAAAAAATAAACAAATTACAACAGAAAAAAAAGAAAATTACAACATTTTGATGAATACACCGATAATATATATCAAAAAACAATTATACAGAAAAGAACACTCCGAAAAGTTCCTTTTACTTAAGACAGTGTTATTTAAAAAAAATATTTATAAATTTTTTAAGACATTTGACTTGATTAAACGTTTTACTGCCTGATAAGTTTTGCTTTTTGTTAGGTCAATGTGTATTTGGTTGTAAAGTTTTACTCCAAAGTAAAATACAGAGTTAATTTTTTTAGAGATATTACATTTAGGAGGTCTAATGAAGTCGTCTAGTCTAGTCACGGTTTTATTATGTTTTAACTCAAATAAATAATTTGGACCGTTAGTTATAGTTTTATAGATGAAATTTATACATGAATATTCATAAACTTGGTGAAATGATTTTTTTAGCTATATCGTGCGTTCTCCGTTACCTGAATACGTTCTTACAATATTCCAAAGCAGTACTTCAATCAACGCGAAAGCTAGGTAATTTTTAAACTATAGGAAGGATTTGCTGTAGAGGCTTAAGCCGAATCGTGGGTTCGCAGTTGCATAAATATGTTCCTGCAATTTTACAATGCAGTACTTGAGGCACACGAGAGCCGTGAATTCGGAAACTGTAGAAGGGATTATCCTAGGCAGGGTCGGGAGAAAAATATTCAAAGCTCTTCCATAAAAAGGCCCACAAGCATGATCATTAGGGGCCCGCTTTCACAGGGGGCAGGAACCCTCAGACAGAAGGGTACCCTCTAGGTCTAAGCCTCACCGCGCGTTCTCAGTTACATTAACACGTTCTTCCAATATTACAAAGCAGTACTTCAACCAACACGAGAACTTAGCAATTCTGAAATTGTGGGAGGGATTATCTTAGGCAGTACCGTGAATCCCCGGGGCCCGTCCAAAAAGGGCCCATAAGCGTTATTATTAGGGGCCCATCGTAAGCAATCCTTTCAAAGGGCCCGCAATTACATAATTGCCTCGAGCCCTCACCAACACCTGGCTCTGGAATCCATACCTCTACTTGGAATGCTTATCATGGCGTATCGCGTATGGTAATAAGATCACTCTGACGGTTTTGGCCCCGCCTACGAGAGAAAAATCCCCTCTCACGTTGTTGTTTGTTAATTTAACATAGTGACGTCAAAAAAACCGTCAACCGCATCGAGATGAAAATCTGCCGCGATAAACATTCCTAGTAGAGGTATGAATTCCTGCCTGCTTCTATAGGTCGTTCTGAGCCACCCGAATACGTTCGTGCAATATAACTAGGCAGTACTTCAATCAACGCGAGAGCTGGCGGGCATTTCGAAACTGTGGAAAGGGAGTGATAGTTTTATTTGGAAAAGCCGCTATGCGCGAGACAAATTCTCGACAGACATAAGTCGGATTATAAATAGTCGGTCATCAATTATGGACGGGTGATTCCAAAGCGCTGCCAAGGCTTAAATTTATTTCGGCGCATGGCGGAGCGCTCGGAGTTCTGGCGATCTTCAACCCCTAAATGAGGAATATCTAGAGGCAGCTCCGAATTGAGGCTCGCGTTAAGGGGATAATTTCAAAGGACAACACGTCGGCGAGGAACGCGCCGAGTGACTCCGTCGACAGTTTCCGAGGTGCCGGAGGCACCAGAAACTCACCTCGCGGACGTCATCCGCTCTTACGAAACTACCCTTAGCTTACGCTTTATTCTTCACTTTTGGGCTTCTTTTTGGATACCGAAAGTATTCGTTTCAGCGCGATTGGTTGGCTGGTGTGCGTTTTTTAAAGAGAGTATAACCGAAGCGGGGAAGGTCTGTTTACGGTATTACTCACTAGTGGCGCTTCAATCTAGAACGTAATAGAAATTCCTCCTACCACATGATAATTCTCTAAACCTTATAGGTAGCTTGTTCGTAGCGTCATAGGTATACGTCATAGCTAAGCTCCGCCTTTAAACGGCCGCCATATTATTTTGATACGTCACAGGATCGCGGTTAAATACCACGTGATCATTCACATTCTAGCGGTGCCTTGGGTTTTAATTTAGGCCTTAGCTACTACGTTGAACCTTGTAAGTTAAAGTAAACGTTTTAATTAAATTCGTATAATATTGGTGTTTTCTACAATGACGATCACGTGGGCCAAAATCACGTGATCAAGAATAACGTCTAAAGGAAATGGTGGATCCTTCACTCGTTACCATGGCAACGAAACTAGGACACACCCACAAGCAAGCTACCTATAGCGGGAAGGAAAATTGATAATTTCTACTGCGTTCTAGAATGTGGCGCCACGAGTGAGAATGAAAAGAAGCTTGACCTTCCCTGCTAGTACTATACTCCCTTGTGAAAAAGGAAATTAAACTAAACTAATTTAAATTTCGAAAGGATTTTAATCGGGGGTGACATCTGAAATCCGCTGTCGGTTTTCAATGAATTCAGATTAGTTTCAGGTTCAAACTATTTGTTTCGCATTTTGACCCGTATCAGCTGATCTGATAATATCTAAGGGTTAATCTGATATCTGATCTATAGTAATTATATCGTCGATTCAGATCTGAGAATCGTTTGGAAGTACAAGACAAACTCGTCGTGCTACAGCTGGAGATATGTACATCAATGAATACTACCTTTCATTTAATTCTGGTACTAAATATTGGAAACGTTAGTCAGGTATTGACCCTATGATGTAATTGATGTTGTAAGTCGGAAAATTTTCCGGAAAATGACCGAGGCCTTTTTTCAGGAAAATTTTCCGTATTAAATAAAAAAAATAAAAACTTTTCATTCCATGATTAGTCAAATTTTGTTTGCAAATTTAAATAAAGCTGAATTTTCGACTCATTTTTTCGAATCTAGACTAGTTTAATCTGATTAACAATGTAACAATGTTAATGTTTTGTAGTATGTTTATTAGATATTTCATACCGATAAAGAGTTAAAAACATCAAAAACCCTTAAAAAGTAATTTATGTTTCAATTTTTTATTTTACCGATTTGCGGAAAATTGAAACTAGTTCTTCAGAAAAAACATTCGAAAGCGTAATTGGGCTTGTCCAAACTTGTTTTCGACTTCGCAGTAGCGTCGATTAAGAAGCGAAACGCGTGGGCGGCCGCCGGCTGTTCTTTCTGACTTGAGTTTTGGAGAAACTCACTTCCGATTGGCATATTCGAACGCCACTAGACAGAGGGCAACTTTGCCAAATACCCCGAAGTTAGCAAATATCTGTCTAGCCCGCAGTCGCGCCTTGTAAATTCCACAACCGAAGTTTTACGGCCAGTTTGTTGTCGTAGCTCGCGTTCAGCTTTTCAATTAAACTTTAAAAACAAAAGTTAATTTTTGACATATTTCCCCGCAAAGAAACGGCAAACACCTTCGGAGCTGTTCACAAATTACGACACTCAAAATATTGCCTTTTGGGAATCCACCACGTTCCTCGTAGTGCTCGGATTTCGATTAATTTTGATCCATAAATAAAATTAGCTCGGCGATATTTAAATAATATTTATTTAAATAACCAATAGTTGAATAAAATTTTTTGAAATATTTAAATAATCGAAAGTGAATAAGCATATTATTTAAACAAAACAAACAATTATTTAAATAAATTCCACTTTTATTCAAATAAATTCCACTTTTATTCAATTAAATTCCACTTTTATTCAAATAAATTCCACTTTTATTCAAATAAATTCCACTTTTATTCAATTAAATTCCACTTTTATTCAAATAAATTCCACTTTTATTCAATTAAATTCCACTTTTATTCAAATAAATTCGACTTTTATTCAAATAAATTCCACTTTTATTCAAATAAATGCTTGGTTGCGTAAAAAACATAATTAAATAAGTTAAAATGATATTCTTTTTACCAACGTTTTTTAAATCAATCGGAAAATTTATGGATAATGAATAAACAATTCCGAGCACTAGTCTCTCGAAACCAAGAATAACAATTGTAAAAACTCCACCTCATAAATTACGTCACAAATACTCAAATCTGAAAGAGTAAGTTGCAAATTATTCGTTACCGCCCTAATTTTGTTATTAAAGGAAGCGGTTACGTTTAAAGAACTCAAATATAAAGTTTCGTAATTCATTAGAAATAATAGTGTTGTAAGTCGGAGCATTTTCCGTATTTTTCCGAAAAAAATAAAAAAGTTTTCATGCCATGATTAGTCTAATATATTAGGCTATTGGCAAATTTAAATGAAGCGGCATTTTCGCCTCATTTTTTCGAATCTAAAAGTAAAACTAAACCTCTAGACACTTTTAAACTGATTAACAATGTAACACTATTAATGTTTTATAGTATGTTTACTGATATTAGACATTTCATATCGTTAAAAAGTAAAAAACCCTTAAAAAGTAATTTATGTTTCAATTTTTTATTTTTCGGAAAATTATCAACTCTAATTAAGAAATAATTAGTAGAATGCCAAAACAATTTCAAAATTTAGCGTGGTGATTGACGTCATTGACTACACGTTATTTCTCATTGGCCACTACTGATTCCGTGGCCAAAATGCCGCTTTATTTAAATTTGCAAACAGTATTAGACTAATCATGGAATTAAAACTTTTTTATTTTTTACGGAAAAATACGGAAAATATTCTGGAAAAAAAGGCCTCGGTCAATTTCCGACTTGCAACACTAATTTAAAATAAGGTTAATTTTAATAAAATTCTGTGTTAATAAGTCAATTCATTCCTTAGAAACCCATATAAAAAGCAGAAGATAATCTTTTAATTAAAAAAAATTCTAATTGACGAAATGATATTTTGTTAAAGGCTTAAGTATATCGCGTTCTAAAATGTAATCACTACCAATGAAATCATGATTTGAAGGTGTCCGGTTTTCGCGATTAACATTGAGAAAGTATTGTAGGTTTAGATAAGGAAAACCTATAGTTTTATAAAGATTTTAAATAAGAATGAATAATTATCTAAATAATATTATAATTTAACCCTACTTATGGAATGAAACATTTTCCAGTATTTTTTCTTGTTGAAAAGTTATCGCAATGCATAAAAGCCCAAATTTTAACCATTTTTACCAAATGAAAATAGATTTTCAGTAGAAAATAGTTTTTCTACTTCTTTTTAAATAAAAAATAACTAAAACTTTCGTATTTAATTATAAAACATGTTACCCAAGTCATAAACATACTACCCGTTTTTTTTTAAGCTTGGCTAATACCCTTGGCACCAACTTAGGCCTAAGTCATCAAGCGACTTTTAAAGCTATTAATTAACCGCTGAAGTTTTTGTGTCTGATTTTAAACCCGATAAATATTCTTAAGCGTTAGGTGGAGCTTTACACGTAGTACCCCAGGAATACGGAACAACTGCCGGTTGTCTGCTAGTTATGGCTTCCGTATATTTTTGGCAAACCAAACTCCGCGTAAGGTGTCTATTTCTTTATTATGTCTATGCTCCCACCTTACTGCGTTAAGTCATTTGTACAAATGTTACCGAAAGCTCTCAACATCGTACTTTCTCAACTTGTTGGCCAACCGAGTTGCTCTCAGAGAATGGAAGCCAAATTTTTAACTTGTCAGTTAAGACTCAAATCGGTTGAAAAATTGGGTTGGTCAACTACGTTTTTCAAATATGTTGGGCCGACCACGTTGGTTGAATATGTTTAGCAAATATGTTGGACAAACCACGTGGGTCGAATATGTTTAGCAAATATGTTGGACAAACCTCGTTGGTCAAATACGTTGGTCCAATACGTTGGTAAAATACGTTGGTCAAATACGTTGGTAAAATACGTTGGTCAAATACGTTGGTAAAATACGTTGTCCAAATACTTTGGTCAAATAAGTTGTCCAAATACGTTGGTCAAAACGTTGGTCAAATACGTTGGTAAAAAACGTTGGTCAAATACGTTGTCCAAATACGTTGGTCAAGTACGTTGGTCAATACGTTGGTCAAAACGTTGGTCAAATACGTTGGTCAAATACGTTGGTCAAATACGTTATCCAAATACGTTGGTCAAATACGTTGTCCAAATACATTGGTCAAATACGTTGTCCAAATACGTTGATCAATACGTTGGTCAAAACGTTGGTAAAAAACGTTGGTCAAATACGTTGGTCAAATATGTTGGTCAAATATGTTGAACAACCACGTTGGTCAAATACGTTGGTCAAATATGTTGGTCAAATATGTTGAACAACCACGTTGATCGAATATATTGGCGGGTGTAAAAGGGAACCTTAAATGGGTTCGCGTTTGGCTGTGAACCAGCCATGTTGCATATTTTGTCTGGTCGCAAACCCGTCTGGCAATGTTTCCATTTTATTCTTTCATCGGATTCGATTTAAACGAGAAACTCGCAGTCAGAGAGAGAGAGAGAAATGTCTTTTGATGTTTGCGCTTTGGGGAAATGATTTCTCCACAGCTAAATTGCTTAAATCCCTCCGGTTTTCTCCTCCGAATATTACGTATTAAACCTTTACGACGTGCACTGTGGACAGTCTTTCCATTTTTAATAATTCACAAAGAGAAGCTTTTAAATATTTTACGACAAAACGAGAAATGTGAAAACTTAATTTTCAACTTTGCAGTTTCTAAGAAATTATACCCAGCTTATCGAATATTTACATATAATTTGAATTTGAAATGCTTATATTAAATTCGATAGCGATAACTTATTTTCTCAAGAAAGTCGCAGTCTAACTCTTTGACAGGGTTGCCACCTTTTGATAGTTTAAATAAAAATCAAATCAACCAATTTTTATTTAAATAAGATTGTTAATTTATTGATTTTTTCCAGTCTAATTGATTTATAATTTGCTTCTCTCCAGGGCCGGATTAACCAATAGGCCGAATAGGCCTGGGCCTAGGGCAACAAGCCTACAAGGGGCACCAAGCCTACAAGGGGCACCAAGCCTACAAGGGGCACCAAGAGGGTTCGAAAAAAATAAAAGTACAAAACTTTAATCATTTGCTTTTCACAAAATATTTTCCGGAGTAATTTTAGTAAATGCGTCCACCCCTATGAACCAAAAACGTTTGATTGTCACATGCTCTGACGGACTGCCGTCTAGCCCCTGTTGACAAACTAAATCTGGCAGCAAAATGAATTTTCCTTCCATTTCTCAATTATAAATTGAGGAAGCGCCTAGCTCGCTATTGAAAAGTCTTCATCCGGCCCTGCTTCCCTCGATCATGCAAACTAACAAGACGTACGACGGTCAGAATACACACAATCCTTCTAATGTGTTAAGTTTGTTTGAGCTATTCACTGCAACCTGCAACGCCGGTATCACAACGAATATATATCCACGGTCACACATAATTGTATTTACAATTATTTGTTACATCTAGTCATACTTTGAAAGTATCGAAGATTCCTTCGATCAGTGTCACTCTTATTTTTTTACTTCTGATCACACCTTTTTGTTACTACTAATCAGCCTAGTGCAATTTATTGATTACTTCAATATGCCGACTGCAATTTATTGATTACTTCAATATGCCAAGTGCAATTTATTGATTACTTCAATATGCCAAGTGCAATTTATGGATTACTTCAATATGCCAAGTGCAATTTATTGATTACTTCAATATGCCAAGTGCAATTTATTGATTACTTGAATATGCCGACTGCAATTTATTGATTACTTCCATATGCTTAGCGCAATTTATTGATTACCTCAATATACTTAATACAATTGATTGATTACTTCAATATGCCAAGTGCAATTTATTGATTACTTCAATATGCCGAGTGCAATTTATTGATTACTTCAATATGCCAAGTGCAATTTATTGATTACTTCAATATGCCAAGTGCAATTTATTGATTACTTCAATATGCCAAGTGCAATTTATTGATTACTTCAATATGCTTAGTGCAATTTATTGATTACTTCAATATGCCAAGTACAATTTATTGATTACTTCATTATACTTAGTGCAACTTATTGATTACTTCATTATACTTAGTGCAATTTATTGTCGATTGCTAGCTTATTGAAGGGGATAACGGAACCAAAAAAGCCAATACCGGAAAATCAAGTCTAGAGAGGCGCGCGATTTCTTTCAAAGTCTTCCCTGAAGGCTAAAAACAAAGCGACGGAAGGGATTATCTTTTTCGAGTTTGGCCGGATTGAGCCGTGCTTCTTTTTCTTAGAGGATTCCGTCGGCAGAGGGTGCTGTTCGTTCCATATGGAAAAGGTCAAAACCATTAAATCCGCCAGCTAAGTGCTTTCTAACGCCTCTCGCTTGGCCTGACCTGATCCGCCGCCCATTATAGAGTCTAGCGACTGTTTTATTTACTGTTATGGGCCTCCCCTTTGTTATCTAAGGACTCTTTAAGTCAATTTCTTTTTACGTTTCGACAGTTCCTTACCTCAGTGCCAAAATATATCAATTCCAAAATGCCCGTTTTGGGAAATCTACAAAATTCGCTTAAGCAAGACGTTTCTACGAAAAAAAATTAGCAAAAAGTAGAAATATATTATTTTACTTTTACGTCATAAAATTAGCAAAGTACGCGCAAGTGCTACACATTCCTCTGTTGACTCTAGTACGCGCTCGAAGACTGGTAAAGGTAAGAGACAGTGACGTAAATCGAGTAAGCTTTATTAAAGTTAACTAGACCTATTACTTTATTTCAAATTAGACAATTGGAACTTATTAACATGAATTTAGTTAATGAAATTTATTTGGTTTGAAATCAGTTAAAGGAATATTATTTCGTTGGAAATTTCCTCAAGGTCACGGATATCGTTGGAAATGAACTCAAGGAAACGAATGTCGTTAAAAATGAGCTAAAGGACACGAATTTCGTTGGAAATGAGCTAAAGGAAACGAATTTCGTTGGAAATGAGCTAAAGGAAACGAATTTCGTTAAAAATGAGCTAAAGGAAACGAATTTCGTTGGAAATGAGCTAAAGGAAACGAATTTCGTTGGAAATGAGCTAAAGGACACGAATTTCGTTGGAAATGAGCTAAAGGACACGAATTTCGTTGGAAATTATCTAAAGGAAATGAATTTCGTTAAAAATGAGCTGAAAGAAACGAAATTCGTTGGAAATTTGCTTAAGGAAATGAATTTCGTTAAAAATGAGCAAAAGGGAACGAGTTTCGTTGGAAATAAGCTAAAGGAAATGAATTTCGTTGGAAATGAGCTAAAGGAAACGAATTTCGTTGGAAATGAGCTAAAGGAAATGAATTTCGTTAAAAATGAGCTGAAAGAAACGAAATTCGTTGGAAATTTGCTTAAGGAAATGAATTTCGTTAAAAATGAGCGAAAGGGAACGAGTTTCGTTGGAAATAAGCTAAAGGAAACGAATTTCGTTGGAAATGAGCTAAAGGAAACGAATTTCGTTGGAAATGAGCTAAAGAAAATGAATTTCGTTGGAAATGAGCTAAAGGACACGAATTTCGTTGGAAATGAGCTAAAGGAAATGCATTTCGTTGGAAATGAGCTAAAGGAAACGAATTTCGTTGAAAATTAGCTAAAGGAAACGAATTTCGTTGGAAATGAGCTAAAGAAAATGAATTTCGTTGGAAATGAGCTAAAGGAAACGAATTTCGTTGGAAATGAGCTAAAGGACACGAATTTCGTTGGAAATGAGCTAAAGGAAACTAATTTCGTTGGAAATGAGCTAAAGGAAATGAATTTCGTTAAAAATGAGCTGAAAGAAACGAAATTCGTTGGAAATTTGCTTAAGGAAATGAATTTCGTTAAAAATGAGCAAAAGGGAACGAGTTTCGTTGGAAATAAGCTAAAGGAAACGAATTTCGTTGGAAATGAGCTAAAGGAAACGAATTTCGTTGGAAATGAGCTAAAGGAAATGAATTTCGTTAAAAATAGCTGAAAGAAACGAAATTCGTTGGAAATTTGCTTAAGGAAATGAATTCCGTTAAAAATGAGCAAAAGGGAACGAGTTTCGTTGGAAATGAGCTAAAGGAAACGAGTTTCGTTAGAAATGAGCTAAAGGAAACGAATTTCGTTGGAAATGAGCTGAAGGAAACGAATTTCGTTAGAAATGAGCTAAAGCAAACGAATTTCGTTGGAAATGAGTTGAAGGAAGCGAGTTTCGTTAGAAATGAGCTAAAGGAAATGAATTTCGTTGGAAATGAGCTAAAGGAAACGAATTTCGTTAAAAATGAGCTGAAGAAAACGAATTTCGTTAAAAATGAGCAAAAGGGAACGAGTTTCGTTGGAATGAGCTAAAGGAAATGAATTTCGTTGGAAATGTGCTCAAGGAAACGTATTTCGTTTCAAATTACCTAGACTGAGGTTATCCCGAAATGTACTTGAGCTTTAGCTATCTTGAGAAATTTGAGTTGGAAGCTTCTTAAGCATCTAGAGGGTACATCTTCTCGAGTTTATAAGTTTTTATAATTTTCCTGTTCGCTTAAATTCCCCAAAATATGAACCACTTTGTGGAACTTTGCATTGTAACATATTGAATAGACGCCAAATCAGCGTGAAGTATCTTTATTATCCCGTCTATAATTAAACTGAAAAGCGCTTAGCTCGGAAACTGAAAGACCTCCTTTAATGGCGCCAAATTGTTTCGCGTTTAAGCGCGTTTCGACAGTTTCCGAAGCTTTAAAATGGCCCTTTCAACTAATGGAAAGTTACCATTGATGACGCTTTTCCTATTTTTCGGATAACTTCAAACTCCAATTTTGTGGCCCTAAAGCGATAATGCCCGTTTAATACCGGACTGTCAAACTCAGCTATCTAACAAATTTGTTATCGTTCACAAAAGTGTTAATTTAAAATTAGCCGCTAGGTGTCGTTATGTAATTAGCATTATATGTTTACATACGTGATAAGGTGGTGATGGTATTATTTTCCACTTTTTGTCATTTTTTGGTCGATTAGGCTTTCGTGGCTAATTAACCGGGTGTCAGACGAAACAATTGAAACAATTAGCAATGCCGAAAAGCGAGCAGTCAACAAAGCCCCTCTAGAAAACCTTCTAATCAAAAGTGCTCACTTCTAACGGTTTTTGACGCGGTAGGCCTGGTCTAAATCGAAGAGCTTACTGCCAGTGTTGGCAAGAACCAGCCAGACTGGTTAAAAACAACCCTGGTTTATAAAGGTTTTAACTACCGAAAAAATCTCTGATTAAAACCGCTTTTTTTAGTAAACAAATATTGAGAAATTAATTTGAAATATTGACTATTTATTTCAGATGAAAAATGCAAAATATAATATTCTGTTTTTTTATTCCAAAACGAAACTAAAACTTAACCATCACTTTTAGTCGTCTTCTACGTCGTCTTACGAAGTAATGAAGGCTTGATATAAGCAATTGGGGGATCTTAAAATTCATTTTGCACGTGGTTTCTTATCACTTGTTCCTGGATTTCGGAGTAGGGTAAGAAGAGTAACGCTATGACGTCATTTTACTCCGACTCTGCACTGGGTGATAGTTTGAGTCGGAGTTAAAACATTTTTCCAAATTGGCTGCCTGTGGCCTTTTTAGCAGATAGATTCTGGCTACAGACCACAAAATCCTATTTACTCCGTTACACCCCCTTTCCAGAAGGACTAAAAAGAGTAGCCCTAATACTCCGGAACAGGCGAATAAAACATTTTGGAGTAAAAAGAGTACACTTTTAGTCCGAGAACAGTCGAAAAGAAACCACCTTATGTTGAGACAATAGATGTTCTTTTAAAATAAAACGAATAAAATGTAAATAATGTAATGTTGCTCTTACGTCACAAGACACAGCTTTATAAGTATATTCATCGCACGCGCGCTAGAAAAAGCTATACAGAGTGTTTCAAGAGGTTATGCAAAAATTTTAGGGAGTTGTAGGGGGTGAGTTGAGAAGTATGCCTGTTTTTTCCCCATTTTCCTACGATAAGTTAAAAGAGCGCCAGAGAGCTTCAAAGTTTGGCCTACTAGCCCCTGAAAGTAGGCTACAACAAGCACCAAACCAAGCAGCAAGGAAACGCGAACATTAAGGTTTGGATTCGTGTGATAGGTAAAAAAGGACGTTGTAAACAAATCGAGGTAACTAGCGTAAAAAAGTAAACTTTAACAGTATTTAAAGTCCCTGAAGACCGATTTTTCAATACTAGATGGTGCCACTAAATTGTGCCACTAGATGGTGCCACTAGATTGTGCCACTAGATTGTGCCACTAGATGGTGCCACTAGATTGTGCCACTAGATGGCGTCAACAGTCTGGAACGTAGAATTTTAGGTTATCTAAAAATCTCAAACGTTTTCTGGCTCCTTATTTATGTCAAATGGTTTTTTTATAGTTTATATATTAAATAGCGTTTAAATTATGTTTGATGTTGTTTTTTTTGTAAATACATCATTATGAAATTATTTAATTACTAGAATAAATATAAGAATTTAAATCGAGATGTTTATATCTCTATTAGATATGTGTGAATCGCCTATTAAAATCATTTTATACATAAAACAAATTGGCAAGCCAAAATATACCTCTCCTCGGAAGAGGTTTTAACTTTCAGTGAAGCGTAACTGTATCCGTGGTTCTGCGGTAGAACGCTCAACTGTCGTTCGAATCCCGGCCGTTTAAGTAATTATTCTACACCCAATGACAAAAAGAGGGCGCTTTTGGAAAAACCATTTCCCTGATTCCAAGCAACTCCGAACGCAGTGATTACGCTTTGCCCCGAAAGGACAGACACACACACAGACAGACACACACACACACACAGACAGACACGTTGATTGTAAAACCCCTCCTAGGTTACATAGTAAACTCGGAGAGCTAATAATATAGTTTGTCACTTTTGTAAATAGATTCGAAATATTGATAAAATCTAAAAAGAGATGCTACATTATTTTCCAAAATATAAAAATCTTTTTGATTTACCTTATCTCGTCAAATATTCCTCTTAAAATGTCACTTGCTAAAAGGAGAAATCTAGCGAATTGCAGTATATTGACTTAAAAGAAAATTTTTCCCAAGATCAACAAAAAAAAAGGTTTTTCCATAGAACGGAAATTCGAAATTTTTGAGTTTGGAAAATAGCCCGCGGTTAGTTAATCCCGTTAAAGCCTACCTTCTTCGACAAATATTGAAATTAATTTCGCGGCGGCCATAGCTTTTAATCTTTGTTATTTCTGTTTTAATCTCTGGGTTCTTGAATTTTTTAGTCCTGGCTAATGTAGAACGTAAATTGTCCGTTTCTTAAAGGGGAATTAAATTTCGATTCTACTTCGTCTAAGCTTTCGAGAACAGCCCGAGGTTGTTATGTTCGTTGACGAAATTGCTGCCAGATTAGATTGACGCTAACTTCTGAGCAGAAAGCGAAATTTCGAAAATTATTCTTCTCAACTGAATATTTCATTTCGAACACGTAACAATAGTATTTCTACAAATAAATTAAATAAAAAACAAATCAGCACCGCTGCCGTGCAAAGCACAAAAGTATTAACGACCATGTTTTTGATTTACACATTTTGGTTTTATTTCACCTTATTTTATACGTTAAATTCAATTTTGAACTAATTTTCGAATTAAAATTTTTTGTTCTTAGAGAAATGACTTGTTGCAAAACGCATTATTTTAGGTTTTTGCATTATTTTCCAACCAAAACGCATTAATGTGTTTATTTTCTTTAAAAGTCAAATCAAGACGCATTTTTTTCTCGTTTTAAGACGTAAATAGTCCAACATATACGTGGTAAAAAGCATTTTTTTAATGATATTTCTGAAATATCGTTTGGCCTGTAAATTGTTTAGTTCCAGAATATAATTAGAGTTGAAAAATCCAAGTCTACTATATAAACTTGAAAGAAGTAAGTCGGGGTATCTTAAGGCAAAGAAAGTTTGAATTTCGCGGGTTTTCTCCATATTTTGGTTTTGGTCGTTAATGCTTTTGTGCTTTGCACGGCAGACCGATATCTCAATACATTCTCGGAAACATGTAAAACTAATCTTATTTAGGGATTAATAATATCGGTATCGGCCAATATCGGCTTAAACGAAGCCGATATTAACCGATAACGATATTAGAAAAATACTTTCAGATCATACCTTTTTATAGACAGTCGATTAACAAATACAAAACAACGATATTCGATTTGTGATTGAAAATATGTATCACGTAAAATGAAAAGAAACATATTCTTAAATGCTCTTGCAAACGTTTTTTCATGAAAAATTAGAATAAAATGATATGACGGTGCAATGATTTAATCATATACACTACGGTTATGATAGATAACTTTGTTAATATCGGCCTCGAATAGCCGATATATCAGTGCATCGGTGCATCCCTAATCTTACTATAAACCTTAAAGGGGAACGGTCAAGCTTTAACCGGTTAGAGAGCCCTATAGCCCATTAGAAACTAAAATTTATGACGAAAACCGCATCAAAAAATATTGAGTGGTTCATTTTTAATAAAATAAACAAATTTCGGGTGAGACAAAAAAACCACTTAAAGACCGAGACCAGAGCGAATTTCCACCCCTCTTATCCTGTACTTAATTTTTTGACGAGTGACAACTGATTGACAGCTCTGACAACTTGAATGACCGCCTGGACAATTCCGTGTATTGTAGCTTACCTCTTTTTTTGATGCTCATTGTATATATTCTATTCAAAAACAGTCCGAGCCGTCGGTCAAGCTGTCGACGCTGTCACTCAATTTTGTGGGGGTCTAAATTCGCACACGAGAAAATGGAATCTCTGTTCTCGGCCTTTAAAAGCGCGCGCTGCTGAAGATGCGAAAAATATGTTTTGCACGCGCGTCGTTTTCCAGTTCTAAGAGACCTAAGCCTAAATTGCGCCATTTTAAAAGTTAGGATAGTTCGAATATCGCTCATACGGGGTTAGGGGCGCTTTCGGCAGGCCCTAAGATGGCGACGAAAATTCAAACCCAAACACTTGGCGTTATTTTTCGTTTCAACTTTTTGGGCCAAAAGCTATTTTTTCAAGACATCAAAAGGTTCGTGTTAGTATATTGAACGTCTTGTTAATCTTTTGATACGGAAATAAGGCCATATTTGGAAAAGCTTGGCCGTTGCCCTTCAAATTTAAGCGTAAATTTTCAAAGCGAAACGTGAAAGTAATAATAATTTGATTTAAATCCCTTTGTGAATAATCAATTTGCCATAAAATGAATAATTTATAAACGGCAGTGTATCAAATAAGAACCCAATTTACCCGTTTATACTCAATAGTCAGGTTAAGCTAACGCTCAAAAATGTGTAGGTTAACTTGTAGCAGAGTTAGTTTGAACGGAATTAAGCTACAAGTTTGCCCCTACACGTTTTAGGGCGTTAGCTTAATCTGGTTATTATCTCAACGGGGTTTAAAAGACCGTCTCAGCAAACTCATTAAAATTGTGTTTCCGATTAAATATTATTTATTATCTTGAGACTCCAGACTAGTGTAATAGCTAGGTATTTACGAGTTTATCAAAATACATCCACATTTAACAGTACACTATGAAAAAACTTTTAATGTATAAAAGGTCAAAAAACGTTACATGTTTCGGCTCGAGGCGAGTACGCCGCCGTTATCAAACGTTAAAACAAATCTGAGGTTCCAACTTGGATCCGCAATATTATTTAGTCAACGTCTGACAATGTTGAAACAAATTTTTAGCTTTGCTTCCAATCCCCAACACTGACGTCTTTCGACGCGATTGAGGTGCACGCCAGTGTCGTATTCCCCCCCACCCCCCTTCGTGCCGTGGGAAAATTAGACCATGATACCCTTGGATAGTGTCTAAATAGTAAATATGAATCTGTTCCATTGCGCCGCATCCCATTCGACCGAACCCAATCCCATTCGATCGAAAAATCCGCACTTTGGCGGATTTAGGATTCGGTCTAATGGGAATATGGGATGGTCCCATTCGATCGAAAAACCCGCACTTCTCCGGGTTTAGGATTCGGTTTTATCCGTTTCAGCATCTGTCAGAACGGCATGCAGTGTTACCTAACCTAACCTAACTTAAAGGAGTAGAAATAAAAACTTTTTTTTTGCGGTCGCTCAATTGTTAATATTGCGTCAGTCGATTAGAAAAATACAAAACCCGCATTTGGGCTAATTTCATCAAAAACATTGGTGGAATTCGGTCTAATGGGAATTCGGTCGAATGGGATTCGGCGCACTGGGAAGATACCAGTAATTATCCCTAAGTATAAATATAGAAATTATAAAAAGTTTTAAATTATGTCATTTCACATATTTTCAGTGAAAGGTGTGTCTGTAGCTTAAAATAATTCCCTAAGCCTTTGCCTTTTTCGATTCATTCGTCGTCTGCTATTTCAAACGCCGGAATCTCTAGCTCCCGACGTCAAACACATTATTCAAATCGAGCGCATTTTTACGGGTTGCTGAAACTATTTATCATCTCTTTTAAAAGAACGATATTAAATCGTTTACGTACTAACGCATTGCACGACGAAAATAATATTTAATGACGTCACGTCGTTGAAACGTCAACAGTGCCACCTATTATTTTCGAAAGACACCCTCGCAATCGTCTTCGGAAATCGCCCACGCGCCCGTTCGCCCCACACCTGCGAAAAGCGGAGAAATATAATCCTAAAATAATTATCTCTCTCTCTTTTTACGCCGGCGCCATCCCGGCTCGTCATATATGGCGCGGCGATTATACTCTGATAAAGAACAAGTTTAATAAATTCCGTTTAGGTGGACATCAGTGCTAAGGGTAGAGCCACTCTTGGGTATTGGTAAACTGACTCTCAGGGTATAGAGGGAGAATATATAAAGGGCTTTTACCTTCGCTTCCTCGCTGTATGTTCTATCTAGTGGGGTGGGAAGTTTAATTTATAAGCTGAATTTTAAAATGAATTAATATATGAAGAATTTAATTCATATTAAAAATATGAAGAATTTAATTAATATTAAAAATGTTTGGAATTAAATAATTATTAAAAAAATATTAAGAATATAATTAATATTAAAAATGTTTCGAATTAAATTATTATTAAAAATATTAAGAATTAAATTAATATAAAAATATTAGGAATTAAATTAATTTAAAAATATTAAGAATTAAATTAATATAAAAATATTAAAAATTAAATTAATATAAAAATAGTAAGAATTAAATTAGTATAAAAATATTAAGAATTAAATTAATATAAAAATATTAAGAATTAAATTAATATAAAAATATTAAGAATTAAATAAATATAAAAATATTAAGAATTAAATTAATATAAAAATATTAAGAATTAAATAAATATAAAAATATTAAGAATTAAATTAATATAAAAATATTAAGAATTAAGCACCGATCTCTATTTGGCTTTTGGCATCTTGTTTTAAACGAATTCAAGCGCTGTTGGATTATAAAATAGTAATTGGCATCTGTATGTTGAAAGTGGCAACGTGTCAAGTACAGCCCTCCTGGAGATTATGTTCCGAATACAGTGCCTTAGAAATTCTCTAACCACATTGAAAAACACTGATGCGAGATTAGAAGACCAGTGTCGAAAGTATTCAATTGCGTAAAAACTTGCCAAATTTCTAGATCTTACAAAAAACATCTTCAGAACCAATTCCATTTGAAAAAATAATAGTTCATAATTTAAAATAGTTTTTAGAAAAGTTTCCCGCCGCGGTTTTGTAGTTACGCCATCTACCGGTGCTTGCAGCTTCTCCAAGCCTTTGATAGATGGCGTTCTCCCCCTCTCGCTGCGTACAGTAGTTTGATCGCCGTCCGTTACCCATCTTTGGCACTAGGAGTAGGGGGCGTTCAGGAAAAAATGGGGTTGCAAATATTTTAGGCCCAAACCGAACCGAACCGACCAGGAAAATAAAATAAAATTTGCCTGTCTCGACCCGAAGAAAATGAAATAAAATGTCTAATAGACATCCTTGAATGATTCTCGGGCCAGGGTTATGTGAAAAACGTTTATATAAAATTTCTACAGCTTTTAGTTTCCATTAGGAAAGATCATATCGGTATTATCGACCCGACCCAACGCGACAAGATGTATTTAAAGAAAATTAAAACGAGCCTAGCCTGACCAGTAAAAAGTGAATAATTTTGTGCCCGACCCGTGCCGAAAAAGTCTGGACGGTGTCGAAAAAGCCAAACAAAAGTTATTTTAATTGTTTGTGAATGGTATACATCATTTAAGCCACTTCTATCGCAAAAGCCGCGATTAAAAATATAATATTTCTATACAATTTTAAAGGTTATCTTATTGAGCGACTGCAACGCCCTCTCGCGAAACTTTGACGAAGCGACAACTAGTCACCTAGGATTCCGTCTGTAACTATGGCAATCGTTTGAAGCGAGCGGCTACAGCGCGCTTTAGCAGTAATTCATGTTTGATTCTGACACTTCCACAGAATGCGATGATTTCCGTTTATTTCTCTAGATTCCCAATATTTAATTTGAATAAAATACTTTTAATTTTTCACTATGCAACAGTGGTGGATTTTATTTTGAAGTTAGTGTTAATGCATAAGGTTAGTCCGTTATTATGGAAAACTGGGTAAGCCTTGTACATATAACTAAGTTTTATTTACGTAATAAAAAAGGGTTAATTTTAATTAAAATAATTGAAAAACTTTGGACAACTAACACACTCTATACGGTGTTGGTCCATTTGATAGAAAAATATGTGATCGACAGTCGATCATTATACGTTGCAATTGATCGAAATTCCATTTGATCGAATCCCATTTGTCATTGGTTTCATAAGATCGAACCTTCAAATGATCGAATACTATTTGATCGAATTCAAAAGTATTTATAGTTGGTATGTTTTTATTTTACCGAATGTCAATATGAAGTGCAGAAGGAATAATGATTGAATAATTCATTGCTTAAGTGCAGTAAGGAATAATGATGGAATAATTCATTGCTTTAACTGTATTAAGCCACAAAGATGAAGAGATTTTTACTTTATACACTATATGATGGAATTTGTTATGACATCGACGATAACGGCCCGTTGTTTTTGATATATATAAATAGGGTCAGGTTAGGTTAGGTTAGGTTGATGTACGCCTTTTCGATTTACTCCCAAAAACTAGTAGTTTTACCCTACAGTAGCTTTCGATCAAATTTCGTTCGATCAAATGCAATTCGATGAAATGGAAATTCGATCAAAAGGGACCCGTTCAATCATTTGGGAATCGATCAAATAGACTCAAACCTTCCAATCTGCTCGAGACTTTTTTTTTTAAATAGGAGGGGGCGTGGTCTGAACTGTAGGAGGAGTTTATACAATTCCCGCAAAGCTACGTACTCAATGACGTAAATTAGTTCTTGAATTTCTTTTACGAATGCCGCCATTTGTCTTTATTTGAAGAGGATACCTAAATTAGCGTTCTAATTAATATTTTTGTCCAGTACGATGCCCTTTTGGGACAATGTTTCTAGTCCTTTGATTATCTTTTATCCGAATCTCCGAATTTGAAACAGAAAAACAACGAAATAAAATTAATAATAGAACCATTAATGGGGAGGCTTTTTTAGTAGCTAATAATCCCAATTTGCAATGATTAAAATTACATCCGCTGTAAAGGCTCGAGCGATGCGAGCGAAACTCAACTCATTAACTAATTGGTTTCCTGTTCTAAATTGAGATAAATCTTTGTCGAGATTATATCTCGCTACCTTAGAGCAAGATTCAAGCAAGTCTGAAAGCCCCTATTTGTGTAAAACCAGTTTTAAGTTCGAAATCTAGCATAATAACAATGATAATCTAATAATGAAAATGGATCAAAATAGAGTGAAAATATAGATTGAAAATTTTGTACTGAGGCACCTTAATTTAAAAACACTCAAGGACTCTTATTTTGAATTTTTTTCAATAGTCACGTATCTCGACTAACTTGACTTTGGCTGGGAAAGTGCATCGAGGGTAGGCCTACCAGACGACAATAATTGAGCGAATGTTTGTCGTTAAGGAATGACTTTGAATAATTGAAAATTTTACTAAAGCTGGATAGTAAAAGTTTAAAACGGTCTTAATGGACTATAAATTTTGTTTTAGGCGTAGGCTGGTTCCTTTTTTATATTTTCCGTTATTCTAGTTCGAACAGTACGATTTTAAAACTTTAATATTTGCACTCAGAAAACTTATAACAATATAATAGATCTCTAATAGACGATAGAATAAATTGTTTTGATCTTAGCTAACTTGTTAAAATGTTCCCGGAAATTCTACATAGCACTGCCAAATTCTATAACGCGCTTCCACGATCGGGGTTGGCCGTGGTCAAGACATAGGGACTTCACTAAGCCTAGGTTAAAAACGTGTTCTAGTCTTAAGTCTTTCATTTTTTCCCAATTTTCTAGTCAGAGACTTAAACATCACTATCACAATAATATACTAATGTCCTAGTCGTCGTTGAATTAAGTTTCACAATTAACCTTTTTTCTATTAAAAAAGTATAAATATTTAAAAACATAACTTATACCCCAAAACTTTAAGTACGACTTTCTTTAAAAGTTAAACTTTTAAAGATTTATTTAATGAAGTTGGAGTCACTGTTTAACGATAAACTTAAAAGTAATTTTATAACCACGTGACTATTTTTTTAAAAGTTTCTACCGTTTGATGGCGCTTGAATGTTTCTCGAAAGAATTGGATTTGTTTATAAATTTTTTAATGAAAGCGTAACATAATTTGAAAAATCTTTAGCTAATTAGAAATACAAATCGTTTTCCCAACCAAAATGTCCAACATCGTCGATGAACGTTTTTTTGCTACTAATTTATTTTGAAATTCTGACGGATGAAGCATTTTTCTGGTATTAACATTATAAACCAGGGTATATAATAATAAGAAGAAAAAGTGGTTGGGCGACACTACAAGAATAGAAGTGTGCCAGAATTTTTAGCCCGGTGTACCTAGTAACAGGGGCCATACCACCGGAGGCCTATCATCATAGTGCCCTACGCCAGCGTCCCAAAGCCCGGACAGGTGACAGATCCAGCATGGGTAGTAGTACCCTACTAATGATGGTCGCACCTTTGATGCAAACCACTCAACCCAGCTAAAGGTGCGGCAATGGGTTGACCAATTCTCACTTCGCACACAGTGGTGGGATTAAGAGTGGATGCTATAGCAACAACTCCAGCTGACAACCTACCTACGTAGGTCATACCCTTTGGAGAGAGCTCCTAAAGGGGAACGACGGGAACACAGCAGTCCACATAACCCGGCACAGCTGGCACCGTAGATCCCGGTGTGCTCCAAAAGGCCAGAAAACAGGAGCACCGTGCCCTCATATGGAGGCCCGCCACCCCACAGCAGGCTACCCAATCCGCCGAGGTGGCCAGTTTGCACCGACCATCTCCGTTAGGGTGACCCGAAGCTCAGTTTCCAGCCCAAACCTGACCGAAGTCGGAGGTGTAGGTACACCGGGCTATAATTTCTGACACACTGTCAGGATACAACATTTGAAATAATCGACTCAATTCAAGTACATTTCGTTGACCATCTCCGTAGTATAATTCGACCATCCTGGACCGCTGTTCACAGGTATAACGCGGCATCTTTTTATTTTACTGGAGTACGTTCAGAGAATGATTTTAAAACGAAGCTGTCTCTTTAAATAATAAAATGGAACCACACTTTAAGCGACAGAGTAGTGCAAAATAAAAAACACGTGGGAAATTCAGTTGGCATAAATTAGACGGTTTCGTGGACTTCTTGCAACATTCTTGCCCCAAATAAGACGCGTGAATTCTGGAATTGATCTACTATGTAAATTGTATTTTCTCTAAAAAAAGATTTAAAATGATTTGGCTTAAAAAGCAGTCCCTATTTTTATCTTTACCAACATACGATCATTTCAAATTAGATAGGTTTCTCTTTCTTTTTCATGAGTCGTAAACCTTTTTGGGTAGTACCAACTTGGTTTTTTTCATGACGTATTATTTCAATGAAAAATTGTCCGTTTTTGACCAAACCAATTTCATTAATGGTGTTCGAGTACGCTCTACAACTTGTTGATGGAAAATTTTCGTCTACCACCTATCGTTCAATACTATACTGTCCTATGCAGCTGTACTCTGGTGGCCAAGGGTTACTCTTAAAACGGTGCAGTCAGAACTGCGCACTCTTCAAAGGCTAGCTTGCGTTGGCAAAACAGGAGCTATGAGAACAGCCTCAACTGCTTCTCTAGAAATTCTACTGAATATTCTTCCTCTACATTTGTTTATAGAGGAAGCTGCTACTTTTGGTGCCTATAGGCTAAACCAAAACGGGTGGTGGATGGCCAATAGTTGGTAAAAGAGCCACACTACGCTTTTTAGGGATATTTCCAGTCGGTTACCTGTTCTTTCAATGGGTTCTGACAACATGGCTGCTAAACTTCGTTTTAGTAAGCCTTTCGGCGTGAACTTCCCTAGCCGCACAGAATGGTCAAATGTTACCCTCGGTACCAGAGGGGAAGTTGTCTATTTCACCGATGGGTCTAAAACCCATTTAGGTGCGGGCGCAGGGATGAACTGCCTAACGACCAAATACGGCTTCTACGAGAGCCTTGGGATTTATGCAAGTGTCTTTAAGGCAGAGATTTCTGCTATCTGCTTCTGTGTTGACTTCTGTCTTAAGAAGAACTATCGCGGGAAAGTTATCCAAATTTGTTCGGATAGCCAGGCTGCTTTAAAAGCTCTAAACCAGTCTAGTGTTTCTTCCAGACTGGTTCTTAGCTGCTTGGATCTCCTTTCCAATCTCGGTACGCTTAATAAGGTTCAACTTTATTAGGTCCCAGGACATAAGGGGTATCATGGGAATGAAAAGGCTGACATCTTGGCCAGGGAGGGTGCGACGGCTGGGTTCTGTGGGCCAGAACCTGCTGTCCCTATCCCCCGTGGCTTGATACGCAGCCTGGTCT
This sequence comes from Leiobunum rupestre, assembly GCF_980474605.1. Classification (NCBI taxonomy): domain Eukaryota; kingdom Metazoa; phylum Arthropoda; class Arachnida; order Opiliones; family Sclerosomatidae; genus Leiobunum; species Leiobunum rupestre. The sequence goes on from NC_143394.1 coordinate 11,228,915, forward strand.
CCAAGTACATGACTCTGGCTCGAGATGGATGGCCAAAGACAGGCTAAGGAGTTTATTCCTGGCCCCTCTAGGCAAAGGGCGAAAGAACTGCTTTCGCTCTCAAAATCTAGTATAAGGTGGGTTACTGGCCTGCTTACAGGTCACTGCCAGCTCAACAGACATTTAAATCTTATTGGTATCAGCGATGACCCACTATGTAGGGCCTGCAAGGCCGAGGAGGAGAGTGCCTCTCACGTTCTCTGTAGCTGCGATTTTTATGCGGCTCAAAGGCTAGAGCATCTTGGGATGCATCAATTGGAAACTAACGACTTCTTTAATATGCCAGCCAAAAGTATCTTAAGGTTTGTGTCGGAGATAGGACTTTTCTAAGTCATAGGTCAGGGGAGAACAATGGACCTAGGGTCGAAGTGCATGGTTGGGCATTCATGCCTCCCCGCCCCCTCTCAATAATAATTATAATTATCGTTCAAAAAATAAAAATTTCAAAACGGTGAAAAATTTTACGATTTTTCTGAAAATTCCAAAAGAAAAGGGTCCTTTCTTATAAACGCCTGGGCCGATCAAATTAGGACAACCTATATATTAACGATAATCCTATTCAGCATGGACATTATAAGTAAAGTACTTAAGGTATACTAGTCTTGCCACCTTACCTAGTGTTTCAAACTCCATGTAAAATGACCATGTACCATAAAGAAGGTATTAAATATGTTTACACAAAGTATTTAGAAAGAGATTATTTATTGTTATGAAAACGGTAAATTTATAACATGGACACGGTAATGTTTTTACGGGGGGGGGGGGGGTAGTTTAATTTAGCCTCAAAATGAGATGGCGCCAAAAATCCCCCTTGCCCGGGTGAAAAAAATTTCTTGAGCCGGCCCTGGTTATAGCCTATTTTAAAGGGGCCCACAAATCCTACGAAAGAGGCAAACGATATTTGCGAAATCATTTGAGTGGAAACTGTTAAATTCCTTACAATACTACTGAAATTTAACAAAGGGTACATAGAAATATAAGATTTGAGGATGAGTCACCATATTCTGCTAGCTTTAGGAAATAAAAAAAAGTCATCCTTAAAAGGGACCCAAAAACTAAAAACATGGGGCCCTGCATTCTAGGCCTACCAGAGATAAAATATGGTTTTTCAGTTTTAGGTCTCGAAGGGGGGTGAAAGTTAGAATATATATAGGTATTATATAGGTTAAAAACTTCAAAATAATTATACGATTAAATTACCAATTTAAAGAAGTTTTATAGCGTTAAAATATAGGAATATTCAAGTTTTATAGCGTGTATTTAAAAGGAGACATAACAATGTAAGACGTACTAGAAAATGAAATTTCAAATCTTTTCGAATCTGCTGCTTAATCATTTCAATTTTCATTGCTTTACGATAAAATGAAAAATTAAACATATTTCTTGTTGGTGTGTAAAGCTTTTAAAATTTGTTCAGTTGGGTTTTAACCGAATATACAAAAAAAATAGGAAATAAAGGATTTTATAGGACCATTTCCGAATTATAGGATTTCTAGGAGCCCTGCATGGTGTTTGAATAAGTACATATTTCTACGCAGTTCAATTTTTGCATTTTATCTCGTAAGAGCTATATTATATACTTATGGTTTCGCGTAAAGACTACTCTGTCGCTTAACTGCAATTTTAAATAATTAATTAGTTGTAGCGTAATACAAGCTTCAGACGAGATAGCTGCATTAACGTTAAATTATATCTCGTTAGCTGAAGGTAATATTATATATTTTTTATTTTTCATTTAGTAGGCTTACTTACTTGTTAGTTTCGAGTATGTGCAAATAGAGGAATTAGAGGTTAGCCAGCTGCGTTTCAAACAATTTTTATTATTATGGACTTTTCTACCCTTTCGCCAATTTTAACATTACAGCCCATAGGTGGTTTTTACAAATTTAAAATAATTGTATTGGCTTGGCAAAAATGCATTTATTTAAAATCAGGGATAATGACAATATTGAGTCAATTTTAGCATCACTCCCAATCCTCCCTAACGCTCCAAGAGTAAGCTCCTCCCCCTAGAGTCAATCAAATCAGAACGGTATTTCATTGGAACCCTGAAACTGACGTCTTCCTACGCAATTGAAGCCCACGCTGGTGACATTTTCACTCCCCCCTTCTTTGCGGCGGTGCTAAATAAATAGTAATTATCTTTCATTAATAAATAAATAGCAATTATCTTTCAATAATAAATAAATAGCAATTATCTTTCAATAATAAATAAATAGTAATAATCTTTCAATAATAAATAAATAGTAATTATCTTTCAATAATAAATAAATAGTAATTATCTTTCAATAATAAATAAATAGTAATTATCTTTCAATAATAAATAAATAGTAATTATCTTTCAATAATAAATAAATAGTAATTATCTTTCAATAATAAATAAATAGTAATTATCTTTCAATAACAAATAAATAGTAATTATCTTTCAAGAATAAATAAATAGTAATTATCTTTCAAGAATAATTTAAATAGTAATTATCTTTCAAGAATAAATAAATAGTCATTCTCTATCATGAATAAATATATAGTCATTCTCTTTCAAGAATAAATAAATAGTCATTCTCTATCAAGAATAAATATATAGTCATTTTCTTTCAAGAATACATAAATAGTCATTCTCTTTCAAGAATAAATAAATAGTCATTCTCTTTCAAGAATAAATAAATAGTCATTTTCTATCAAGAATAAATATATAGTCATTCTCTTTCAAGAATAAATAAATAGTCATTCTCTATCAAGAATAAATATATAGTCATTCTCTATCAAGAATAAATAAATAGTCATTCTCTATCAAGAATAAATATATAGTCATTCTCAATCAAGAATAACTATATAGTCATTCTCAATCAAGAATAAATATATAGTCATTCTCAATCAAGAATAAATATATAGTCATTCTCTTTCAAGAATAAATAAATAGTCATTCTCTTTCAAGAATACATAAATAGTCATTCTCTATCAAGAATAAATATATAGTCATTCTCTTTCAAGAATACATAAATAGTCATTCTCTTTCAAGAATAAATATATAGTCATTATCTTTCAAGAATAAATAAATAGTCATTCTCTATCAAGAATAAATAAATAGTCATTCTCTATCAAGAATAAATATATAGTCATTCTCAATCAAGAATAATTATATAGTCATTCTCAATCAAGAATAAATATATAGTCATTCTCAATCAAGAACAAATATATAGTCATTCTCTTTCAAGAATAAATAAATAGTCATTCTCTTTCAAGAATAAATATATAGTCATTCTCTTTCAAGAATAAATATATAGTCATTCTCTTTCAAGAATAAATAAATAGTCATTCTCTTTCAAGAATAAATAAATAGTCATTCTCTATCAAGAATAAATAAATAGTCATTCTCTTTCAATAATAAATAAATAGTAATTATCTTTCAATAATAAATAAATAGTAATTATCTTTCAATAATAAATAAATAGTCATTATCTTTCAAGAATAAATAAATAGTAATTATCTTTCAAAAATAAATTAAATAGTAATTATCTTTCAAGAATAAATAAATAATCATTCTCTATCATGAATAAATATATAGTCATTCTCTTTCAAGAATAAATAAATAGTCATTATCTATCAAGAATAAATATATGGTCATTATCTTTCAAGAATAAATAAATAGTCATTCTCTATCATGAATAAATATATAGTCATTCTCTTTCAAGAATAAATAAATAGTCATTCTCTATCAAGAATAAATATATAGTCATTCTCTATCAAGAATAAATAAATAGTCCTTCTCTATCAAGAATAAATATATAGTCATTATCAATCAAGAATAAATATATAGTCATTCTCTTTCAAGAATAAATAAATAGTCATTCTCTTTCAAGAATAAATAAATAGTAATTCTCTATCAAGAATAAATAAATAGTCATTCTCTTTCAATAATAAATAAATAGTAATTATCTTTCAATAATAAATAAATAGTCATTCTCTTTCAAGAATAAATATATAGTCATTCTCTTTCAAGAATAAATAAATAGTCATTCTCTATCAAGAATAAATATATAGTCATTCTCTATCAAGAATAAATAAATAGTCATTCTCTATCAAGAATAAATATATAGTCATTCTCAATCAAGAATAATTATATAGTCATTCTCAATCAAGAATAAATATATAGTCATTCTCAATCAAGAACAAATATATAGTCATTCTCTTTCAAGAATAAATAAATAGTCATTCTCTTTCAAGAATAAATATATAGTCATTCTCTTTCAAGAATAAATATATAGTCATTCTCTTTCAAGAATAAATAAATAGTCATTCTCTATCAAGAATAAATAAATAGTCATTCTCTTTCAATAATAAATAAATAGTAATTATCTTTCAATAATAAATAAATAGTAATTATCTTTCAATAATAAATAAATAGTCATTATCTTTCAAGAATAAATAAATAGTAATTATCTTTCAAAAATAAATTAAATAGTAATTATCTTTCAAGAATAAATAAATAGTCATTCTCTATCAAGAATAAATATATAGTCATTCTCTTTCAAGAATACATAAATAGTCATTCTCTTTCAAGAATAAATATATAGTCATTCTCTTTCAAGAATAAATAAATAGTCATTTTCTATCAAGAATAAATATATAGTCATTCTCTTTCAAGAATAAATAAATAGTCATTCTCTATCAAGAATAAATATATAGTCATTCTCTATCAAGAATAAATAAATAGTCATTCTCTATCAAGAATAAATATATAGTCATTCTCAATCAAGAATAACTATATAGTCATTCTCAATCAAGAATAAATATATAGTCATTCTCAATCAAGAATAAATATATAGTCATTCTCTTTCAAGAATAAATAAATAGTCATTCTCTTTCAAGAATACATAAATAGTCATTCTCTATCAAGAATAAATATATAGTCATTCTCTTTCAAGAATACATAAATAGTCATTCTCTTTCAAGAATAAATATATAGTCATTCTCTTTCAAGAATAAATAAATAGTCATTCTCTATCAAGAATAAATATATAGTCATTCTCTATCAAGAATAAATAAATAGTCATTCTCTATCAAGAATAAATATATAGTCATTCTCAATCAAGAATAATTATATAGTCATTCTCAATCAAGAATAAATATATAGTCATTCTCAATCAAGAACAAATATATAGTCATTCTCTTCCAAGAATAAATAAATAGTCATTCTCTTTCAAGAATAAATATATAGTCATTCTCTTTCAAGAATAAATATATAGTCATTCTCTTTCAAGAATAAATAAATAGTCATTATCTTTCAAGAATAAATAGTCATTCTCTATCAAGAATAAATATATAGTCATTCTCTATCAAGAATAAATAAATAGTCATTCTCTATCAAGAATAAATATATAGTCATTCTCAATCAAGAATAATTATATAGTCATTCTCAATCAAGAATAAATATATAGTCATTCTCAATCAAGAACAAATATATAGTCATTCTCTTTCAAGAATAAATAAATAGTCATTCTCTTTCAAGAATAAATATATATTCATTCTCTTTCAAGAATAAATAAATAGTCATTATCTTTCAAGAATAAATAGTCATTCTCTTTCAAGAATAAATAAATATATTCTTGACCAATTACGAATATTTCGTTGTTGAACCCTGATTAAGGGTTTACAATGAGGTATAATCTGTGTCATGAAAAAGGCTGGAGTTCTAGTCAAAGAAAATCTGAAAGAAAACGAAGTAGAGAAATGGTCTCAAACATTTCATTTTAGATTTAAATTTCCTTTCTACGAGACCGAGCTCACGCGATCTGCCCATTATAAACTCAAAGTTTTAATGAAGGTTTCATAAAAAGATAATAATCATAATCAGCTAGCCTAATACCCAAGGCAATAGATCTTTCTATTATCTAGATATACAAGATGTAGTGGAGATGATCCGATTGGTACCAAAACTAAAAAACCTTAGGTGACGACTTAGTCAAGTCTAATACCTCTATTGAATCAAGAAGGTATTTATAGTTTGTGAGAGGGATTGCGAACCACGCTAAAATTCGTCTCAAGGTATTCATTATCTCGAAGAAAAAATGACCACAGAATATTTGACAATCCTTTAAAGGAAGTATAGGAAATTTATCAGTGAAACATAGGGAAATATAGGAAAATAATTGGGGGGAAAAGGGAAAAAAAAGGAAAAATTAGAAAAAAAATAATTAAACAATAAGAGAAAACTGTTGTCAAAATTGTTGAAAGCGAGTATAACATTGAAAATAAAGTTGATAACCGATAGAAATAGTCGAAAACTATCGGCGAACAGTGTTGGAAATAAGCATCTCTAAAAACTAGGACGTTTAAAAGACTTCTAAGGGTAAAATATCAACTATTTTAATTTCTTCAGACTTTTGAGTTAAAATATAGGGTACCATAGGAAATTTAATGAAATTATTGGAGAAAAAACTTTATATTATTTAAAAGCGATTTTTCTATTAGAATGTTGCAATTTTTAAGGCTGCGACTAGGGATTGCAATCCAGCAGGGTTTTCAATCCAGCTGGATTTTTGCTGGACCGACATCAATCCAGCTGGATCCAACGCGGATCCAGCAATTTATATATTTTTCAAAAAACAAAAGAATTTTATCAAAAATGCCCAACTAGTTAGAAAGCCAAAATATACCTCTTCTCGGAAGTTTTCCATGGAGAACTAACCGGAGTTTTTTTTTGAAAGGCGATGCTAGCGTTACCTGACAGTCGTACTAGACTAATTTTAATTATATCAATTAATTTTAATTTAATCTATAAATAACAAAAATCTTCCTTAATAAATAATATATATAATAAATAATATAGAATAAATAACGTTAATGAGTTGATAAAAACGTAAAGGTTGACGGACTTTTCCCAAAGTTGTTTGTATAAATATCGTTGCAACATAATTTACCGTAACCCTAAGCACTCGACCCGTCACAAAAGTAAAAAAAATAGGAGTTGGAGAGAAGAAGCCCCATACACACAGAGCACACACAACATTCGCCCATGTTTGAACACAAACACACACACAGAGGAAAAACGCTGTTTTTTTAACAGCAAGGTAGTGGCGTTCGTAGATGCCAGTAAAGTGCTGTTTTTATAACAGTGAATCGACATTGTTAAAATAACAGAGGAAATTACAGTTTATTTTTAAACAACCTCGCTGTTTTTGCAACAGCATTTTGGTAGATTTTTAACATCAAATGCAGTATAATAAACGGTTACATATACTGTTCCAATAGTGTTTGCTCTGGTTTGGTTGACTGTCGATTACTGTTTTTTTTAAATAACTCGCTGTTGTTACAATAGCTTTTTGGTACATTTTTAACATCAAATTCAGAATAATAAACGGTTGCATATATTGTTCGAATGGTGTTTGCTACTGTTTGGTTAACTGTCGATTACTGTTTTTTTTTGTAAACACCACGCTGTTTTTGCAACAACATTTGGGTAGATTTTTAACATCAACAACAGTATAATAAACGGTTGCATATATTGTTCGAATGGTGTTTGCTACTGTTTGGTTAACTGTCGATTACTGTTTTTTTTAAATTCATCGCTGTTGTTACAACTGCTTTTTGGTACATTTGTAACATCAAATGCCGTATAATAAACGGTTGAATATACTGTTCCTATGGTGTTTGCTGCTGTATGGTTAACTGTCGGTTACTGTTTTGTTTTCTAAATAGCTTGCTGTTTTTATAACAGCTTTATGCTGTATTTTAACATCCCCTGCAGTTCAATAAACCGTTGCATATACTGTTTCAATGGTGTATACTATTCTAATGGTGTTAGCTGGTGTTTAGTTAACTATCAATTACTGTTTTTTTAAATACCTATAGCTTCATTATTTACAATGCTCACTTTTTATTGGAGCTGTTTGCTGTTTTAAGAACAGTAGATTGTTACTATTGTAACTAATTAGGCAATGTTTATTGCACGTTGTCTGCTGTTTTCAAAACAGTTTATTGCTCAATTAACGATAACCACCGTTCTTAAAACTGTTGAATGCAAATTTGTTACTACTGACCATTACAGTAAGCTGCTTTTAAATAGTTATATTATAAATAAGAAAAAATCTAGCGTTTTTAAAAATTAAAAAATAAAAACAGAACAGCCGTTTTGAAATTTTATTAGATTTTCTTACAAAAATTTAGTCATCTTCTAAATTTCTGGAAATTAGAATAAAGTATATTAGTGATTTTATCAGATAATTATGACATGTTTATGCTTAACACACTTTTCATTGGTTGAGTCGTAGTTCCCTATTATTGTTATTAGAGAAAGACCTTTGGGTTTGTTGGAGGTGGCTTTCATTTAATTTATTTATTTGAAATAAAAGAATATGGTTACGAAGCTAATTATAGCTTGTGTGTAGCCTTACAGGAAACATTCTGTGACCATAGGGTACCAGAAAGATATAAACAAAAGGATATTTACATACAAATAGTGAACCCAAAAGTTGTGACACTAAGACGGAGATAACAATGAGCGCGTGACACAGTCAAGGGCACTTGGGGGCAGTGAGTTCCACCTTTCGACAGCACGAAACGCAAGGTACCAACGGCGGACATTTGTCTTGACACGTGGCTTAAAAATCTAAGCGCGATGGCCCAGTGTCTTTACTCTTGTGGAGAGTAGAGAACTGGAAGAGAGTTGAGGCGGTTAGCGCAGATTCACCAGACCACATGCTCCAGATTTGCACAACGTCGTTAATTGCGTGACGAAGTAGCGGGGCATCAAGGCCAAGGCGCGTATCCCGTTCGTCTGGTGGTAGAGTGGCAAGACCTTTAGTTAATTTGGTGAAGCGATAACGCGCCTTCGTTAGTCGAGTTTGGTCGCCTAGCAGCGGCGGGAGGCATAGTTAATTTGCTCAAGCACCAAGGAGTTGTATAGCGTGCGGATAAGTTTCGGGGAGCGAAAGAAAAACGTTCTACGTGTCAGGCCTTTGATTGAATTAAGTTTTTTGACAACACGTGTTGTGTGGTTACTAAATGTTAAGGAGGGATCTATCCATAATCCCAAATCGCGAATGGGAGCGTCAGGGTTAAGAAGGGGGGAGCCATCTACGCGATAACGTTCGCGGGGGTTGTTGGTGCCCAGATAGTTGACACCACTTTCTTGACGTTAAATGACATTCCGTGATTATCCGCCCATGCTGAAACAGCGGCCAGGTCTTTCTTTAGCTGGGCTCATTCCAAATCAGTCACTACCGCATATTTTAAAATCATAATTTAAATATATTAACAACATGCAATTGTGAGAAGTTTATAACACTTCCCAAAAAATACTGTTTACAATTAAAGCATAACTTTACCTCTGGAGGAATTCCAATGTGCATTTGCACTCTTCCGGGTACTCTATGTTCATCGTGTAATACCAAGTCTATCGAAGCAAAACCTTATTTACGTCCGAAAGTAGGTAACGAGAGCCCATATGAACCACGGCGATCGGTTTTAAACGTCTCTTCCAGTTTCCAAACTAGAATTTCTCATATCTCCGACCTAAGCCGAGAGCCCGACACAGCAGTCTGACAGTGTCCCGTGAACAAAGTTCAATGCTAGACTAGCGCGGTTTTTCCCCGCCTGCACTCGATGTCAACTTCCCGAAAGCTTTATCTCGAAAACGAAACTACAAATAACGCCGTATAGGCCTATGACGCACCCTGTAAAATATTTCCAAGGTTTAAAAGATAGCTATCCAACGGCAAAAGTAAAAAAAATAATTTAAGTTGTCACTTGCATCACTGATGTTCCGGGTGGTACATTTGTACTTTTTTAAAACATTTTAGATTTTGAATACGTATTTAGTACATTTTGTAAATTTATGATCGAAAAGTAAAATTTTTGATACGTATTAAGTACATTTGTAGGAAACTTTGTACAGTTTTTTCATTCAAACCACACCAACACTGTAATACTTGGTTATAAAGCACGAACTCGTCGGTCTCTTGAAGCCTAGTCTAAGCTATCTGTTTAATTAGTACTGATTTTTCTATAATTCCGCGCAGTAAGGTTCGCTGTTAGGTAAATCTGCATCGCCATTTATTCCTATTAACGTTTCGCGCCACCTAGTAGTGATTTTTGGAACCTGCGGAAATCTATAGGGGCACCTAAAAATTTAAATACATAAATATCGTGCGGTTATTTAATAAATCTTGTGCCGAATATTGAAATATCACGCCAAGATTTAATAAATATCGCGCTGACATTTTAAATGCTAGGTGTTTTTATGAGAAATGTTATAGTTACAGTAAATTTTTACTAACCAATAAAGCTCGTGACTTATCTGAAATAGTTTTTAAATCGCGCTCTTTTATTTTATCGTATGTCTATTTTATTGAGGCAACGTTATATTTAGTTTGAAGTAACGTGCTGTTGCTTTGGCTGCAAGGTACTGTTTCGCTTGAAGCTCAATTTGAGGCAAAGTACTGTTTCGCTTGAAGCTCAATTTGAGGCAAAGTACTGTTTCGCTTGAAGCTCAATTTGAGGCAAAGTACTGTTTCGCTTGAAGCTCAATTTGAGGCAAAGTACTGTTTCGTTTGAGGCTCAATTTGAGGCAACGTACTGTCAGGGATCCTGGCAGTTATAGAGATGCGAAACTCCGCCACAAACCTGACAAAAAAATGCAAGCATCAGCGCCGCCCTTCGGCCGGAAGGAAGCGCCCGTTTCAAGCCGAGAGACGCAAAAATTGTAAACAACGGTAACAATCCAAGGATCTCTGCGATTACTCCCCACGTACAGGCGTCGCTGCGATCGGCAAAAATTTGAAAAAAACTGGTTTGCTTAGGGTATAGGGAGTTTCGCCTCTCTATAACTGCCAGGATCTCTGGTACTGTTTTGTTTAAGGCAACGTTTGGTGTATCTTGTAGCAATTTACTGTTCCAAAGGGAGTAGTGTAATGTTTGTTTATATACCATTATATTGTTATTTTCCTAAAAGGTTACTGTTATTATTACAGCAACTATTTTTTCTCTCAAAAAACACTAACACATTGTGAATTTAACTGCAAGTTGCAATAAAGTATCGCAAACCACAAACTATTGTGTTTTGAGAACCCATAACTTTTAAATTAACAATATGAAGAAGTACTTTTGAGTGCTACATACTGTGATTGCATAAAACAGCATAATGTTGTATAAAATACTGTTAATGTTGTATATTTTCCAAAACAGCAGCATGCTTTTATTTAAACCGTAGTATTTACTATTGTTTTGACAGTAAGGGATGAGTGTGCACAGTAAACAAAACATTACAAAAACACGAATTCGAATACGAGGAGTTTAGCCGTTACACCGGTTTTGCCCTGGTGAACCTTTTCCAAAGTTCATGAAACTTCCAACGCGGTAAATACACTTTGCCAATAGTCACACCAAAAAATGGTAAAACCCGTCCTCTGGAACTCGGTTATGGTAAAGTCATATTAGAAATAAGAGTTATAAAATATTATTCTTGAAGTATTTTAAAAGATTAAATCAATCACGTTTGTATAATTTGTAGCGCACGTGGGTTGGGGGTATCTATCTACACCAACTAGTTAAGGAGATTATTGTTCACATCTTGGAAGAATAAGGCAGACAATTACAAAAAAATCAGACTATTGTAAATACTGGCAACTAGCTACATTTTATTAAATATTAAACCACATATATTAATACAAGAGGCCTTTTTTAAAACTTTTCTGGAAGTACAATCTCAAGAAACAAATGGTATCGATGGTCTTGTCTCACGTAGGGCCGTAGCCCACCTATCGAAGCGGCAACGTTCACTTTTGTGCCATTCGCGCAGCGCGAATTGCGATTAACGTGCCATTTATTTAAAAGTTAATTACTTGCGAATCCGCATCGCTGGATCCAGCAGACCGAAAAATGCGCTGGATCCAGCTGGATTGCTGGATGAGGGATCCAGCAATTGCAATCCCTAGCTGCGACTCAGTATAGGATAGAACTATTAATTATGTTACTAATGACGTCATAGCTTTTTCCTATAGATAAAAAATTGTATACCAACATGGCAGCCATGACTAAATCTACGATGTAGTATTAAACTATTGTTCTGTGCAAAACCAAACTTACTATAATAACATATATTGTATCATTTCATAAAATGTCAATTAGCTCAATAAAATATAAACTTCTGTTCGGTTGTACACATCGTAATTTTGTATAGTACATGTACCTATATTCGTTTTCAAATGTTTATATAGCGCACGCGCGCGTGAAAGTGAGTTTTTGGTTGCTGTTAAAAAAGGTGTTATTTTGCGCGTGTAAAAATAAATTAACGGCCAGTTCTGTTTTGAAATAAGAGGAAAAAGGTTTACCGGTTTTTATGTCGGAAAAGTTCGCGTCTTTTATTTCGCTGTTCACGACATTTTTTGGTCCGTCGAGCCGGATACATTCGTCAACTTGATTATGTTCCTCAACTAATCATCGAATCGGCTATCTTTCCGTGAGAGACAGTGAAAATTAGCGTGGATTCTCCGTTGGAAACCGTTTAAACCATCGATCATATCCCGATCGTAAACGAATCAACATAAGTCATCATGGATGTTCTGGTGAGAAGAAGAGCAGCTATCAAGGGACAGATCACCAGGATTGAAAATGCGGTGGGTCAAACAGCAACGAATCTATCTGACGTCGCCTTGAAGCTGTATGTAGACAAGGTGGAAAAACTATCGAAAGACTTGGATGAGGTTTACGATGCCGTAGTTGCAAATATCGATCCCGACGACGACGACTTCGCGGATCACGAAGATGAATACAACCCTCTAGTCGCTCGACTCGAAGATCTGACAATCCTACTCGTCACTGAATCAAATGAAAGAGCAGCAAACATTCCAGTGAGACAAGTCAGAACAGCTAGTGATGTACGTTTACCTAAGCTGGAACTTCCATCATTCAGCGGTGGTTACGTCGATTGGCTTCCATTTCACGATCTCTTCACGGGCACCGTACACAACAACGAATCGCTCACCGGAGCTCAGAAGTTTCAGTATTTGAAGTCATCATTACGAAACGAAGCAGCGCTCCTCGTTCAATCTATTCCGGTAACTGACGCTAACTATCTGGAGGCTTGGGATATCTTAAACAATCGGTTCAACAATACCCGCGAAATCATCGATGCACACGTAAAACGTCTCTTCAGTCAAACTAACGTCATCCAAGAATCTTCATCCACTTTACGAACGCTCATCGATACCACCGCCGAATGCATAAGGGCGCTCAAGGTTCTCAAAGAACCAGTACAACATTGGGACTCCATACTACTTCATCTTGTAAAGGAAAAACTGGATTCAGAATCTCGCCGACAATGGGAACTTTCCCTGAGGGGGACCGAAAGACCAACTTTCGAGGATCTCGTTACATTTCTTGAACAACGGGCCAGAGCCTTAGCAGCAGCTCCGCCTACAACTACTGCAATCAAGTCGAAGCCTCCATTACATCAGAGACCGAGTACAAAGGCTCATCATGGTGCTCTGAGCGAGACGTGTCACTTTTGCAACGAAATACACTCTGTATACAAATGTACCAATTTTCTGAATGCATCTTCGGACGAGCGTTGGAACATGGTCAAGAGGAGTGCCATGTGTTTCAATTGCTTACGAACCGGTCATCAAAGCAATGACTGCAAATCTGGTCATAGTAGGAAATGCAACGCACGACATAACACACTTCTACATCAAGAGAAGGAATTAACGAAGACGAAGGCAACCTCCGGTGTAGTTTCATGCCCATCTCGTGAAATAATTGGATCAACCCAAGTTATCTTGGCAACCGCAATGGTCCAAGTCAAGGGACTTGACGAGCAACTTTATCCAGCCCGAGCGCTTCTGGACTCGGGTTCTCAAGCCAGTTTCATCACGGAACAATTCACGAGGAAACTAAGATTGAAGCGAACACGTTTCAACGTCTCAGTTGACGGAATTGGAGCAACCGGAATGAACACCTCTCAAGGCAGTGTCATGGTGAATATTCAGTCAAATATCATTAACACGTCGGAGGTCATCGTCGAGGCAATCGTCCTGAAAAAGGTCACGGATTATTTACCTAACAGTCCGTTCGATCCTGGAAATTGTCTACACTTGAAAGGCTTAACACTTGCTGATCCAACTTTTCATAGCCCTGGACAAGTGGATATTTTACTAGGTGCTGACGTGTATCTAGAGCTCTTACAAGATGGCATTTGCAAGGGGAAAGAAGGTCTTCCAGGTGCCTTTAATACTCTTTTCGGATGGGCAGTTTCCGGTCCATTGCTGATGGCCGGAAGAAGTTCGAAAATAAAGGTCCTCCATTGTACATTGGAAGCAGATTTGAAACATCTTTGGGAGCTAGAAGACATCCAGCCTCGAAGAATACTATCTCCAACAGAAATTCAATGTGAAAAGAACTTTGAAGAATCACATACACGTGACTCTACAGGAAGATTCACTGTACGATTACCAAAGATAAACGATGCACCAAAACTTGGAGATTCTAAACAAATGGCAATCCGTCGATTCTCTCACTTAGAACGACGTCTACGTGTTAACCCGAATCTCTATGAGGAGTACCGCAAGTTCATGGGGGAATACATTGCCCTTGGACATATGGAACTCATTCCCTCGAATGAAATAAAAATCGAAACCAATCCATCTTACTACGTGCCTCATCATGCGGTATTCAAAGAAGACATAAGTATATGTATTTGTACCCCGCTGCTCCGCCTTAAGCACTACAGCGGCCACCTTAAACAACCAGCCCTGGACAAAAGTGCGCTTTGCGAAACAACGTTCGGCCAGTGAGACAGCCATTTTGACCGCCTCACATATAGCAAACAAACGCCCTCATCACGGCCCAACAAAAGGCGACACCATGGGCTGCCCGAGACCCACCCTCGCACAGCTGAGGACTAGAGTGGCTTCCTCTTCCACTGCAAACTACCCTCCTTAGTAGGTCACAGAATGACGAGTGTGGAACACCCATGAGGTTCCAGTGACCCAGCGCCCCGATCACATGACCTTGAGAGCCGGGTATGGAGCCCCCCACAGGCTCCAGTGACCCCATCACACCACTAGATAGGGACAGTGGGAAAGATAGGGACAGTACCACCACGAGAGTTCGTGTGGTGTTCGACGCCTCTGCCAAATCTACAACTGGAGTTTCCCTAAACGATCATCTGCTAGTGGGGCCAAAACTTCAAGATGATTTGGTTAACCTCCTTATTCGCTTTCGTCAACATTGCATTGTAATGAAAGCAGACCTTGCCAAAATGTTTCGTCAAATTAGAGTCCATCCAGACGACTCCGATCTTCAAAGAATTGTTTGGCGAAACAACTCACACGAACCCTTGCTCGAATACCGTTTGCTAACGGTTACATATGGAACCGCATCAGCGCCATTACTAGCAACTAAAGTCTTGAAGCAACTCGGCCATGACGTGAAAGAGACACTTCCGTTGGCATCTTCGGCTTTACAAAATGACTTCTACATGGACGATCTAATGACAGGAGACGAAACGATTGAGAACGTTTTAAGACTTCAGTCAGAAATCATTCAAGCTACATCTCAAGCAGGATTTGAAATAAGGAAATGGGCGTCGAATGAAGCTGCATTATTGGATACACTACCAGCCAACATGAAGGATTTACAAAAGCCACTATGCATCGAGAACGACGAATCAGTCAAGACTCTCGGCCTATATTGGACTCCTTCGGCTGATAATTTCTCGTTTATGGTTACTTCTCCAGCGTCAAGAAGTTCAATCACTAAACGTACGATTCTTTCGGATACAGCAAGGATATTCGATCCTCTGGGACTGTTGGCACCAGTAACCGTTCGAGCGAAACTGATGTTACAGGAAATGTGGCAGCTAAAATTGAATTGGGATGAGCAACTTCCCCAACCACTTGAAGCTAAATGGAGGTCGTTTCGAACCGATTTACCAGAAATTGAAAACATTACGGTTCAACGGCACATTTCGCAAGCTAATGCTACAGACATTAGCCTGCATGGATTTTGTGACGCAACGGAGAAAGCGTACGCAGCTGCCGTATACCTGAAGACGGTGAATAACAACGGACAAATCAAAATACAACTGATCGCTGCGAAAACAAGAGTCGCTCCGCTCAAACAAATCACACTTCCGAGACTGGAATTATCTGGTGCATTACTTTTGGCTTCTCTGATTCAACTGATCAGGGAGTCATTGAGATTGGATATAGCTGATGTTCATTGCTGGTCGGACTCAACAATCGTCCTAGCTTGGTTGAAAGCTCCACCGCAACGTTGGAAAACGTTCGTAGCCAATCGAGTGTCAGAAATCCACGAGAAACTACCGAGAGCGCAATGGCATCACATTTCAGGAGATAGCAACCCTGCAGATTGCGCTTCTCGAGGAATATCCGCTAGCGAACTGGGAAATCATGGTCTCTGGTGGCATGGACCGCAGTGCCTTATTTTCGCCGCAACAACGCAAGAACTACATGAACTCTCAGAGCCAAATGAATGTTTATCCGAGGAAAGACGAATTATTTCGTTAGTAACACATCATCAAATGGATTTCACGCTCCTTTCCAAATTTTCAGCGCGTAAAAAACTCATTCATATCACCGCCTACATTCTACGTTTTGTCTTCAATTCGCGAAATGCGACAGAATTGAGGATTACTGGACCTTTATCGAAGGAAGAGAACGAAAAGGCGCTATCCCATTGGATTCGGGTCGTCCAAAGCAACAGTTTTAACGAAGAGATAGCTTGCCTTAAACAAAACAAGGAATTACCACGGAAAAGTAAAATCCTTTCGATGCGTCCGTACATCGATCAAGATGGGATTCTTAGAGTTGGTGGCAGACTTTGCCACTCCAACTTACCATACGAACAAAGGCATCCGGCACTGTTACCGAGACAGAGCAAATTAACAGAACTTCTAATACAACACGAGCACGAAAAACATTTTCACGGAGGTGCTCAACTACTAACTTCTGTCTTACAGAAATGTTATTGGATCGTCGGTCTTCGTGATGCCATACGTTTCCATATCAGAAGATGTGTTTCATGTGTACGACAGCAGGCAGTCACTGTAAAGCAACTTATGGGCGATTTACCACCAGCGAGAGTAAATCCTGCTCGGCCATTTTTGAAGTGTGGAGTCGACTACGCAGGACCATTTACCCTTAAACTAATGAAGGGACGAAGTCACTTCAGGTTTAAGGGATACATTGCCGTCTTCGCTTGCTTTACCACAAGATCAATTCATCTTGAACTTGTCAGTGACATGACCACCGAAGCATTTCTGGCAGCATTGAAACGCTTTGTTGCTCGACGAGGAAAATGCGCCGACATTTACAGCGACTGTGGAACCAACTTTACAGGAGCCGATCGAGAGATGAAAACATTCATCAAATTCATAGTCTCTACAAACAACAACAATCAAGTGTTACGATGGCTCGCAGACGAAGGAATTAATTGGCACTTCAACCCGCCTGCAGCGCCACATTTTGGAGGCCTCTGGGAAGCCGGGGTGAAGTCCGTCAAGTATCATCTGAAACGAGTTCTTGGCACCAGGGTTCTAAACTTTGAAGAAATGCAAACGCTTCTTTGCCAAATCGAAGCTTGCTTAAATTCACGTCCGTTAACGGCGTTAAGCTCGGATCCAAACGACTTCAATGCGTTGACACCTGGACATTTCCTAATCGGAGATGCGCTCACCGCAATACCCGAACCAGATCTCACTTCTGAAAACGTCAACCGCCTGTCACGTTGGCAATTGGGCCAACAAGTACTGCAGCACTTTTGGAACCGTTGGCGAAATGAATTCCTCTCTCGCCTTCAACAACGTCCAAAGTGGACTACACCAAAACCGAATCTACGAGTCGGCGACTTGGTCTTGCTCAAAGATGATGATTTACCTCCAACCAAGTGGAGAATGGCAAGAATCACTGAACTTCATCCAGGACAAGACAATCAAGTTCGCGTCGTAACTGTCAGAACCTCTGACAAATCACTGAAAAGACCCGTAGTTAAATTATGCCAGTTACCACTAGACTGATTTTAATTGTATTCAAATTGTTTACTAAGGGTTATTTATGTATGCAAATGTAACTTTTCGGACTTTTACTATCTCATTTGAAATTCGTTATTTCAAGGCGGGCGGAATGTTCGGTTGTACACATCGTAATTTTGTATAGTACATGTACCTATATTCGTTTTCAAATGTTTATATAGCGCACGCGCGCGTGAAAGTGAGTTTTTGGTTGCTGTTAAAAAAGGTGTTATTTTGCGCGTGTAAAAATAAATTAACGGCCAGTTCTGTTTTGAAATAAGAGGAAAAAGGTTTACCGGTTTTTATGTCGGAAAAGTTCGCGTCTTTTATTTCGCTGTTCACGACAACTTCACTAACCATAATTGTGAAAAATATAATCTGGATACCCATAATATAGGCCTTTAAATCATATTGCATAAATAATTATTTAACGAATACAATTAAGTGACAAACGAATAACGCATAGCCATAAAATACGATACTTAATAATAGTATAAACTTTACTAAGTATAACTGAGAAATTATAATCAATTAACTCAATAAAATATAAAATTGACTAACCATAATTGTGACCAAATATAAACTCAACAACCCATAATAAAGGCTTTTCAATTACAACGTATAATGTATTATTTACCGAATACCATTAAGTAAAAAACGAATAACCCATAACCATAAAATACCATACTTAATAACAGTATAAACCTTATTAAAAATACATAATAAAATATAAAACTACAGCCGAATACTTAGGGTTAGTTATGTTACTTATGTCGACGACGCATTTAATGATTAAAAAGGAGAAACTCTGAACCTTTGATTAATCGAATCGCAAACAGGAAACTACAAAATTCTTCATCTGAAATGCGGCTAAAGTGTTGGGCCTAAACGATGTCTTGCGCTTAACCAGCTTTGAGATGACGTATCTCCGACACACTGTTTAATATCAGGGCGTTATCTTTATCCAACAGATGGCGTACGCCTACGGTAAACACTCGTTTAGCTGCGGGGTTTGTTTTTCAAAATTATGGCTACGCTTATAACACTAAGCCTTGGCTCACAAAATTTCCCCACAAAATCAAATGTGTTCAGGATGTTTATTACGCTGTTGCAGGCAGTTATTCCGCGTTTACAGAATAATTTAATAAAAATCAGGATGGTCAGATTTAAATCCATTTAATTTAAATCAAGTAATCTAAAAAAGAACATTGATTTAAATCAGATATTATACCTCCAACTGGTTTTGAAAATGTACAAAAGTAGGTTCACTAGCAATGTCAATTAAAAAAACTAAACTAAATTTAGTTTTAATTAATAATTAAATTTAATTAAGATATTTTCAGGGTCTTCTTATATATATAAGAAGACCCTGAAAATATAGGAACTATGGCCCTCCCTGCTAGGGTAAAACCTAAAAACAAGAGCCATGGAAGAGACCTGTTGATCAACGCGAGATGCAATTCCTAGAATGGTCCTCTTTTCCAGATGAGAAGAAAAATATATATTGACTTAAAAAGTCTCTTAAAGTCAGAAGGGCAAAAAAACTATATTCGTTTTTATACTTTTGGCCGAAAACGTCGCGAAAAAATGAATGGACCCATATTGAATCCCGGCAAACAAGATGACCAAGCGCACTAGATAGGTTTCACACCAGTAACCGGATTTAAAACGATATAAAATGACTTGAAATTATAGTGTGAACGAAAATGGAAATAAAGATGTTAATTGTAAACGCCAGCACTGGAGCTGTTTTAAGAGCTAGATTTTGATTCCAATGCACTTTTCATTTCCAATTTTAAGAGTTTTTTTTCATCACCTAATCTGTAGCCAGAAGAATATTATATAATTTTAGGAGTAAAGTATGTTGTAAGAATTTTGAGCAATTTGTGAATGGGTTTATTCTTGATTACTGTAGAAGGTTTAAATTTAAAATCTCCGGTTTAATGAAGTGAGAAATTTTATTTTAAAATTCGAATAATTTTGGTATAAAACATTTTTTTTCCGGAGGGAGTAGAAACAAATATTTTAAAAGGGAACGGCCAAGCTTTCCAAATACCGCCTTATTTGCGTATCAAAAGATCAACAAGATGTTCAATATACTTACACGTACCTTATTTTGTCTTGAAAAAATAGTTTTTAGCCCAAAACGTTGAAACGCAAAATATTGCCGAGTGTTTGGGTTTGAATTCTTGCCGCCATCTTAAGGTGTATCAGCCAGCGCCAGGACGAAAACAGTGAGCGATTTGCGAACTAGCCTAACTTTTGAAGTCGCGCAATTTAGGCTTTGGTCTCGTATAACTGGAACGCGCCGCGCGTGCAAACTAAAACCTAAAACCTTTCGCGTCTCCAGCAGCGCGCGTTTTTATATATTTTTTTTTCAATTTTAGTCAAGCAGGAAGTGTCTCATGGGTTTCTCACCAGGTGTCGCAGCGGACGCGTGCTTTTCAATTTCCCGAAATTTCTTTATTTTATTAATAATTAACCGCTTAATACTTTTTGATGCGGTTTCGCCATAAATTTTAGTTTTTAACGGGCCATAGGGCTATCTAACTGGTTAAATGAAATGATGAATTTCATGTAGATATTGACAGAATAAAGATTAATTTTTACGACTAGCATATTTCAGAGAAAATTGTACTTTTTCTACAGAACAAGTATTTTCTTTAGGTATCTAATGGTGCACAAACACGTTTTCTCTAGTACAAACAATCTGTGCTAAGTAGTTCACCTTTTGATAATACCAAGAACCAATTTACGTAAGGAAGAACTTCCAAACAAGCTCAGCTTTAATTATCAGGTTGTTCTAACAATTTTTATATTTATGTTTGCGAGACTGAGATGCTCCATCTATCGACCGAAATCGAAAGAATTAATGATGGCAACTTTCACAAATAACAAATTTTAACAATTTCTAACTGCTTTTAAATAGGTTTTTGGAAAATACAGTGACGAGAATGTCAAATCTAACATGAGTTATTATTGAGAATTATTAAAAGAGTTTTATAGTGTACGTAAAAACGTTGTTTACTTTACTTAGTTATTAATAGTTTTGTGAGTGCAAGAACATTATGAGTTATTATCATGCTATAATAATTAACTATTAAAATTACATATATAACAAGTTGGCAAGCCAAAATATACCTCTCCTCGGAAGAATTGTCCCTAGTGCTATTAATTTCTTGAGATAACCCTTAAAGATATATCTCCGTAATTTAGAGTTACTTGTTAAAAATGTTATCCGAGTTCTATCCCACCCGGTATAAAATTTTAATTATAATTAAAATAATTGAGACGAAACGACCAATTTTAATTTATTCAGAATATCATAAGTTAAGTAGTTACAACAGTGAGTTAGACGTACTATAACAATGCACAATTGAATTTAACCCTATTTACGGTACAAGTTTGTCAGTTGAATATAATACAAAGCAAATTTTAATGAAAGATATATCTACAGAGGGTATTATAACGACCGTTCGCTTTTTGGTTTATAATTTTAACGGAATCAGGCTGATTTTAATTAAACGATAGATTATCGAAATTTTGTTAAAAGAATATTCCCTTAGGCCGCGCGATAAATTTACGAGAATTATTTCCCGTCGCCGTTATATCGCAAATTTAGTTGATTCGGGATTGCCAGAACTGTAATGTTGTGGGCGAGTGATTAGAAAATCAAATGGCAACCAGAATTATGCAAAATTATAAATGTTTATTTTTATTCAGAACAGTCTATGGAACGTTCTAGATTTAACTTTCATCAATAACCCAACAATATATATCCCTCCTACGTAATTGTACAGAACTGGTACTCAAGTGTCTAAGACTAGATTTGTCTTAGTTCATCGTGATTGAAAAATAAACCAAAACATACTTACACTTCTAAATTCAAACTACCTTACTATAAACTCTTGTCTTAATTAACAGCTGAGAGCTGTTCGCTACTAATTACTTCCAATCTACTTAATTAGCCTCACAGGTTGAGTTGATAATTTCAAGGGTATAATTAGGTTTTTCCAATTCAAAAAATAAAAACAATCAATTTTATCTTACAGCTGACTTGAGTTAGTTCACAATTACTTTAACACTTTCAGTCTTAAACACGCACTGTTCATACACTTAAGTCCATTCGCTCACGTTCCAAACGCGAAACACAATTTAACTCTTTCCTTGACCGAAGACCGAAAATACTAATTAAAACCGCAAAGTTACCTCATAACTTTTGACCGACACCAGGACCCCGTCCTGTAGTAGTTCGTCTGACAGCCAAGAACTAAGAAAGACTAAATCTTCCATTTTGACGGCAACGGCTTTATATACGTTTATTTGGCGTTTTTTAGACTGGTCAAGATTTGACTAAAGTTCGAAAAATTGAAGAGATTATATTTTTTACCCGGTTTGATTGATAGTTCTCCACACGGTGGCGCTATATTATTACTTTGATATAGTTTTCGCGGGAGTTTTGAATAATTATCATTCAATAAACAATATATACAGTGATTGTATTAATCCGTTTAGTAAAAGAACCCGCTTTATCATAATTGTTCCTTTACTTGAATATTTTCCCTAAGGAAGTCAATGGCTCGGCGGTGAACTATTGGCATTGTAACAATGCGACCCAAGTTCAATTCCTGATCGCGATCAAATTTTACATTAAAATACTAAAATATTTAATTAAATATAAGATTAATATAATCTATAAATATTTAATTAAATATAAGATTAATATAATCTATAAATATTTAATTAAATATAAGATTAATATAATCTATAAATATTTAATTAAATATAAGATTAATATAATTTATAAATATTTAATTAAATATAAGATTAATATAATTTATAAATATTTAATTAAATATAAGATTAATATAATTTATAAATATTTAATTAAATATAAGATTGATTTAATTTATAAATATTTAAAATGATGTAGAATAAATTATAGAACCTAACGTTATAACTTTGTAAAGGACATTCGCCAAAGCTGTTTTTTAGAAAAACACCGTAAATTTACAAGCGTTGGTGGCTGAGTGGTTAGAGTACATCTCTTGCACGAGGCGGACCCGGGTTTTATTCCCGGCCGGCGCCAAAAAATCGCAAAATGATACTAAGACGAATCCCGTGTACAACTGGTGGAAACCCTGCCATTGGACGTTGAGAGGTAGCATTACACTCAGCACTCGGTCCGTCCCTAAGTCATTAAGAAGAAGTTGGAGAGAAAACGCCCATACAAACACCACAGACTCAACATCCACAACAAACTCAACACCCACAACAGTCACAACACGAACTCAACATTCACGACCTACAACATAACAATAACGAAATATCCGGTGAGCGTTGACGAAAAAAAACCAACCAAACCCAACCGCAAATCAATCCGTTAACGCTCACCGTCACACGGTGGTTTTGAGAATCCTTCGAGAAACTGCGTACGCAGTGATTACACTTTGCACCGAAAATGCGAACGCGTTCGCAGGTCTGACAGACAGACCCACAGACAGACACGGTGGTTGTATAACCCCTCCTAGGGGACATAGTCTCCTCGAAGAGGTAAAAATAATATGAATGAAATATAATTAATATGCTACGTATTAATATTACAAAATATAAAGTATATTTAAAAATAATATATTTTAAATGAATATAGTAATAACATGAATTTATTCATATTCAACCATGAATATAGAACAGTAGATTATATACCTGGTACTAGGGATGCAACGGTTCCACTTTTTTGGACTATCTCGGATCCGGATCCGGTTCCGGTTCCTAAATTTTTGCTTTATTGGTTCCGGTTCTTAAAATTTTAATTTATCGGTTCCGGTTTCGGTTCCGGTTCTCAAAATTTAGAACCGATCGGTTCCGGTTCCGGTTCCTAAACGGTTCCTATACGGTTCCAGTGTTTTTAGTATTAATTAAAGTTAAATAAACAAGAAATTCAAAGAGAAATAAAATCCACCACATTTATTTATTTAGAATATAAAATTTGTTTTTGATAAATTATATTTTAAAAATAGTAGCTTTCTCAGTGACGTAGCTATGGGTTCGGGGTTCTCCCGCGAAACTGTTTTTGGGGTCCCTTATAATCATTAAGGCCGAGTCCCGATTATCGCCATCTAGAGTTAGGGCTAACAAGTATCGCCTTCTACAATTAGATTTAATACGTACTTGCATGTTAAATATATAAAACGCTTAAAAATGGTTTTAAGCCCTAAGTTAAATGATTAAGATAAATCACGGAAATCAGCGACTGCTAGTAGAACTTAGCAGTCTGGAGTACAGACTTCCAAGTCCGACCAGAATCAAGATCTAGATGACTTAATGTATAATAATTAAAAAAAATTGCTACTATTCTCTCGAAGGGAACTCATGTAAGCGCGTTATTTGTTTATTCAAATCTTCTATTTGAAAATTCCCACGGTTTCATCGTTTCAAGATGGAGGAGGGGGGGGGGGGAATGATGTAATTTCAAGTTTTGGGGAGACATTGCCTTCCCTTCCCCTCCTCATTTCAGGGGCGTAGGAACGTTTTAGAAGTTGGAGGGGGCAAAGAGAAACGAAATGGTGGTCTAGGAGCTTATCCCCTGATGTAGAGTGAGTAATCGGTCGCGAATGTCATTAAGGCATTAACAGTAACAACCGTTATCATTGTGTATTTTAGTCTTTAGAGTCTTTTATCAATTTAAGATACACAAA
The DNA here is from genome assembly GCF_980474605.1 of Leiobunum rupestre. Classification (NCBI taxonomy): domain Eukaryota; kingdom Metazoa; phylum Arthropoda; class Arachnida; order Opiliones; family Sclerosomatidae; genus Leiobunum; species Leiobunum rupestre. The sequence goes on from NC_143394.1 coordinate 11,253,680, forward strand.
TCCACAATAATAAAATGATAATAGTTTTGAATTTTTAAAGGAGTGTAGCTTCACCGAATGCATGTGTTACTGTTTGATTGCTATGTAAATTGGCGGGAAAAGAAACAGTTGAGCTTCTATAAGAATTATATGCTTTTAGATTGAGAATTTGAGCTCTTGAAGATTGCAACTGACCAAAAAGTTGAAGGGGCAATAACATTAGTTGCCCCTCCCAGCAAAATTCTATGGTGGGGCATTGCCCCCCTGGTTCCTACGCCCCTGCCTCAGTAGTAGTTTAAATGAGAGAACTGAGACCGAGGGTATCACTTCCCATAGGGTATCATGGGGTTTCACTGATTCTATGCTGTGTGAGAGAACTGGGACCGGGGAGGTATCGTGGGGTATCGTAGGGTATCGCGGTGAGAGAATTAGGACCGGACTGTCAGTGGACCATAGGGTATCAGAGAGAACTGCGACCGAGGGTATCACTTCCTATAGGGTATCGTGGGGTTTCACTACCGAGAAGGTATCGTGGGGTTTCACTACCGAGAAGGTATCGTGGGGTATCGCGTTAGAGAATTAGGACCGGACTGTCAGTGGACCCTAGGGTATCAATTCTTCGTAAGGCAACGTGGAGTGTAAGACCCTTGATTTTTATGGGGTATCGTGGTATAGTTTTTTTTCGCACGGAAAATCGGTGCGGTATCGAATTTTTGACTAGATATATGAACGGGACACCGTGGCTTGCTTAATGACCAGATGACTATAATCTTGTACAAGATAGTAAAATGAAACGTGCAAAGTTCGGAAAATAAGTATAAAAAGAACGTACTCCTCACAAGTAAACCATCAGTTCATTTGGATCCTCCTCAAGTCTAAGAAAAAGCCAGAATTTTTGAGAAATGTAAATATAATTTTCCGCTCATAAAACATTTGAAATTTATTCTAAAAACTAATTTAATAGGAACACCGGCAAAGTTTTCCCCATTTCTTGTACCAAGGGAATTGCGGTCACTCCGGAGTGTCTTATCCAGGTTGGTAGATTAGACGGAAGTTCTGACATGACACTTACGGAAGACGAATTCAAACAACTGCGGAGGGAAAGTCATCAAATATCAATGTTCATGGACAACGATTTGACTCCAACCGCCGTTTGGTCTTTTGACGGGTCGGATACGAAACGAGTCGAACTAAGTATTTTTAAAAACAGAAGGGTAGTTGACGTTAGAGAAATTGTGCAAGGTTCTGGAGCTAACTACGCGAAGCGTTACTTGACGAAAAAAGGATTTACCATTACCAATCGTCCCTGGAAAGCTTTGTTAGATAAATATGATGAAGTGATGGCCTACCACAATGAAGTGAAACGAGTTTATAGCGAAATTGAAAAATTTGTAATCGAAGAACTTACTATTTTAATAAAAAAGAATTGTTATGGTTGCGATGTTGAGCACCCTTCGCAAACGCAGCACGAGTGTTTAATGGTGGATTGGAACTCAAGAGTAGAAATGCACTTGTTTCACGCTATGAACCAATTATGTTATTCCAAAATTACGGCAAAAATTGATACTTTTTTAAAAGAAGATTTACTTGATAATATTATGGCTCATATTGTATGCAACTCTAAAAAAATATTGTATAAGAGTGACGACGAATAAATTAAAACTATAATAGAAATATTTTGTTAAAACTGCTAAGTCTTTTATTTTGTACGTCATTTTTAGTAATGGATCCTACCATGAAACACCCTTTCACGGGACTCGTAGCGGGACCAACACAGTGTGGAAAATCACATTTTATCGCTAATTTAATTAAGCATAATAAATATTGCATTTATCCCCCACCAGAGCGAGTAATATGGTGCTATACTGAATATCAACCACTTTTATTTAATTCAGTATTAGAAAGTAATCCATCATTGGAATTTCACGAAGGATTGTTAGACCCTGGTAGTTTGAATCCTGAAATTAGAAATTTTATCATTCTGGACGATTTATTATGTGAAATAGCAAACAATAAAGAAGTGACAAACTTATTTGTACGAGGATCACATCATCGGAACACATCGGTTCTGATTTTAATGCAAAATTTGTTTTATCATGGGAAAGAGGTGAGAACCCTCAACCTGAATTCTCAATACCTCATAATATTTCGTTCCGCTAGAGACGTCTCCAGTGTACTAAATATAGCTAAACAAATATCCCCGTCCAATACGAAATTCGTCATTGATGCTTTTCGTCAAGCTGTACAGAAGCCTTATGGCTATTTATTTATTGACTTAAAACCAAATACGCCAGATGAATTTCGACTACGAACCGGAGTAATACCAGGAGAAGAAGCTGTCGTTTTTGTCCCCAAAGGAAAATGAACAGAACGACATCGAACAGAGTTTCAAAGAATGTTCATTTTTTTAAATACTTATGTACTTGTAATACCAAACAACGAAAAGCGGCAATAGTGCTAGCGGGTCGTGACGCTATCTTGGCGCTGGTGGAATGTTGTATAAATGTCCTCTGTGGGAATGTAAAATTAACAGATGCTCAAAAGAGACGGTTAAAGAAACATCGCTTCGTTTTACGTCATATTTGTGGAAAAATTCCTTTTTCAAAAAGAAGAGATATATTAGTTCAAAAAGGAGGTTTCCTTCCCTTTTTATTAGCACCGCTACTTTCAATCGTTACTTCAGTAGCCGGAGCGGTGATAAGTCGTGCCGTCAACAAATAAATGGCCCGCAAAATGATATTAGTATCCGAAGACGTCCTTCGAAGACTGAAAAACGGAATTACCGAAGAAAAACAAGTTGAAGTTCCCACTTTGGATAAAGAAATAGATTCCATTCTCAATAACGACCATATGAACCAATCTGAAAAACTCAATTTATATAATCAAACGCTACAACGATATTTAATTAGGAATCGTCAACCAATAGAAAAAACAAACGTAAAAAAGACGTGGTATGAAGAAATAGCTTCTGGAATTCCACCTAGCCTTATCAATGATGCATTTTCGTTGTACACTTGGACTCAGCAAAATAAAAATATATCATGGTCTGAGCTCGGCGAATTGGAAATTGGAGGGCGAGTCGTTTTAGGAACTAACGTTATTGATTTAATTCATGATGCTGTCAGAAAAACAAAAGCTGTTACCGATCCTATAGGCACTAATAACTTTTATGAAACCTTACAAAACAACAATGTTCCAAAAAAATATATCAAAAATCCTACTAGATTAAGGATTCTGAATTCGCTATCGTACCGTTCACCACCACTTAACCCATCACAGTGGGCAACGGTGTAATTGTGATTTATTAATAAAATGTGAAGCGTGTGTTGAGAGTATTTATTTAACATTATTATTCCAAGATGGATGGTTGTGCAGAAACCGTAGCTGTTGATGTCGTCTCAAGATTAACCTTTTCTTTTTCGAAAAATCCAAAACTCTTAACCGCTTTCTTAATAGTATTAATATTTTCCCTAATTGAGCTGTTTGATTTAATTTTATGGGGCTATACGTTACCCAATTTCGTAAATAGTACCTATTATGGATGAATTAAAGAATGTTTATTACAACGTAGCGGACTCAGGTGGGTACGTAGGTGTTCGAGGGTTGTATCTTTCCGCTAGAGAAAAGGATATAAAAGTTACTCTGAAAACCGTGAGGAAGTTTTTACAAGATCAAGACACGTATACTTTACACAAAAAAGCCAAGTGGCGCTATAAAAGAAACAAGACCATAGTGTACGGTATTGATGAACAGTGGCAAGCTGATTTAATTGATTTAAAAAAACTTTCGAAACAAAATAAGGGAAATCGTTATATATTGGCTTGTATTGACATTTTTAGTAAATTTGCCTTTGTTGAGCCAGTGAAAGATAAAAAGGGGAATACCATAGTGAGCGCGTTGGAAAAGATTTTAGCTCAAGGAAGAAAACCGAAACGGATGCAGAGTGATCACGGTAATGAGTTTGTCTGTCAAAACGTTCAATCTGTGTTAAAATCACGAGAAGTAGATTTCTTCGCGACGAACTCGGAAGTTAAAGCGAGCGTCGTCGAGCGGTTTATTCGATCGTTTAAATCAAGAATGTATCGATATTTCACCGGTAAAAATACAATGATATACATTGACGTGCTTCAAGATTTAGTTGCAGCGTATAATAACAGTTACCATCGGTCAATTAAATGTAAACCAATCGAAGTGACCTCTAAAAACTCTAAAATGATTTGGAACAACCTGTACGGAGATGTTGACTTTAGTCCACCAGCGATGTATGATTTCGAAATTGGTGACATTGTAAGAATTAGCAAAAAGAAAGGATTATTTGAAAAAGGCTACCTTGCCAATTTTTCGGAAGAACTGTTTCGGGTGATTAAGAGGATACCGAGACAACCTCCGGTATATAAACTCGAGGCTTTAGATTCAGAACCCATTTTGGGAGTATTTTACAAGGAAGAAGTACAAAAAGTGGGTAAAGATCTCGAGACGTGCGCTTTCCAAATTGAAAAAGTGCTCAGGAGGCGACGCAAATCTGATAATTCAGTCGAGTTACTCGTACGCTGGAAGGGGTACGGACCGCAATTTGACAGTTGGGTTCAAGAAGTAGACTTAGAATGAGTTTTTACATCACTCTACCATCCGATTCTTCGCTGAATTATTTTCCCGATAATACTTTGAGCAAATTCAGAGCTTACCTTCCGGAGAATGTTCAGCTGAATGGGTCTTACGAAGTAGGTTTAGCGGAAATAAGTTATCCTAGAACTTGGAACAATATCAAGGAAGAACAGGTAGTACGAGTTGGTACGGATGATATCATGTTGGAAGATTTTAGGTATATACCTAAAGCAAATTTCTCTTCTATCGAAGATTTACTTGAAATGTTTAAATTTGAGAATGAAAGGGTCGAGTTCAAATACCATAAACATCTGAAACGAGTTGAGGTTCATATAACTAAGGGGTTTTACTGTAAAATACCTCCTAATATAGCGATGATATTGGGGTTTTCTCTTAAGCAAGAAGGCGAATTGAAAATTAGGAAATCTACGCTAGCCCCACATACCGTAGATATGGACGTGGGATTACATTCTTTGTTTGTGTATTCCGATATCGTTGGAAGTACGATCGTGGGGGACAGGAACGTACCTCTTTTAAGAATTATTAGTGTTAAAGGGAAAGATGGTGAAACTATAGACTCGATATTCACTAAACCACACTATTTACCCGTCGCCAGCCCAAACATCCAAATTATCGAAATTAATATAATGGATGACTTAGGGAACCCAGTCCAATTCGAGCGTGGTAAGGTACACGTTACCTTACATTTCAGACCGCGAAGAGATTGGAGTTCCCTATAACATCCGCTGTAGACGTGTTTAACACATCATTTTAGTATAGCTCAACGCGAGACCAACATCATGCGGCGACAACCGTACAACCCCGCCGTTAATGATTACGATAAATATTATTTGAATCAGGCCGGCTATGGAGCCATTCCCGTGTATACTGGTGTAGGTGTTCAGAAAGGTTATGGATTGGGTAACATACTAGCATCCGCATTTAGGAGTGCTATCCCTCTCATTAAGAGTGGAGCAGTGTTTCTGGGTAAAAAAGCCCTTGACACTGGAGCGAAAGTGGTTTCAGATGTGGTTAGTGGAATTCCAATCACAACAGCTCTGAGAAACAGATCAATGAACGCGGGCAAAGAAACTCTGTTATCAGCGAGGGAGCGAGTGAGGGATATGACTGGATTGGGACTTAAAAGGAAACGTGGTGTGGTTCGCAAAGTCACTCGAAAGAAATCTAAGAAGAAGAAAACATCGTTTCCTTCTCACTCTGATTTATTTTCATAAGTGTTATGGCTCTTTTACATCCCCACTCGAGCGGGTGTGTCAATTCTGAATTGGACCTTTTTCAAGTTCCTCTGTCTCAAACTGGTATCGTCAGCGGTGAATGGGTCGAATACAATCCCATTTCGAGCATTACTAACAACTCATCATTAACCTTTTGCATAAGTGGAAATTCCGAAGCGTATGTTGATTTGTCACAAACACTTCTACACGTTCAGGTGGATATCAAAAAAGAAGATGGATCTTACCCTAAAGCCGCTGTTATTGCACCGGATGGTACAGTTACTACACCTGCCGATAATATTGCACCCGTCAATTTATTTTTGCACAGCCTCTTTCCAGAAGTTCATTTATTTTTAAACGAAAAGTCTGTTACGTCCAACGCTAATAATTATCCGTATAAAAGTATGATTCAAACTATGCTAACCTTTGGTGATTCGGCAAAAACGAGCCATCTAACTAGTTCTTTGTTCTATCGCGACACGACCGCTAAATTTGACGATTTAAAAAAAAACCAAGGTTTCTTAAAGAGGGCCTCTTTTGCGCAACAGGGGACGATAGATATGATCGGTGTCGTTCATTTAGATATATGTCAACAACCTCGATATCTATTGAACTTAGTGGATTTGAAATTTGTTTTCGGAAAACCAAACAAAGAATTCTGTTTACAAAGTGATGTAAAATGTCAGTTAGAGATCAAATCTGCATCCCTTTATCTCAGAAAAGTAAATCTAATTCCGGAAATTCCGTTATCGCACGCCAAAGTTTTACAAATGGCAAGAGCTAAATACCCCATTACCCGCACCGAATGTACTTCTTTTTCGATTCCTAGCGGAAATATGGGCGCCGTGCAAGACCATTTGTTTACGGGACAGATACCAAAAAAAGTCGTTATAGGATTAGTCTCCCAGGGTGCTTTTCTAGGTGACATAAAATTGTCACCATATAATTTCCAACATTTTAATTTGAATCACATTGGGTTGTACGTAGACGGTAGTAGTGTACCGCATAAAGCACTTACCCCAAATTTCGCTGAGAATAGTTATATACAGGCGTACGCTAATTTATTTCTTCAAACTGGACAGTGGAATATAGACGAAGGAAATCAGATCAGTCGAGAAGACTACGCGGGAGGAAATTGTCTTTTCGCTTATGATTTGACGGCTGATTTGATAAGCAACGCGTCACATTTCCATTTGGTTAAAAACGGAAATTTAAGACTGGAAATAAAATTCGCTTCTTCATTACCAGAAACTATCGCAGTAATTGTGTACGCGGAATTTCAGAGTTTGATTGAGATTGATAAAAATAGAACCGTTGTTCTCGACTAAATTACATGGATACGCTACAATTGACCGAAATTATGGAGAAAGATAAATTCGCGAAGGACCTATTTCGTGGAGTATTTGCCGCGAACAAATTACCTAAATTCGTGACGACATTCCCATCGCTATATATCGTTAACACGGCTACATCGTCGAGTTCGGGAGAACATTGGGTCATATTGTACTTCTCGAGAAACAAAAATACTGAATTTTTCGACTCCTACGGTAATCCTCCTGATATGTTCCGCTTTCATGACTTCGTCGAAAGAAACAGTAAAACTATTACTTTCAATTCGTTACAACTACAAGCAAATCGCAGTATGACGTGTGGAGGGTTTTGCGTGTATTTCGCTATAAATCGATGTAGAGGTGTAAAAATGTTTCATATTGTGACTAGATTTTCGAAAAATAAAACTGTCAATGACAAAATGATCAAAGAATTTATGTATTCAAAATATTCAATAAACATCCATTAACTTATCAAAATATACTTTATTATCTGTTATTCAAAACATTGTTAGTCAAAGCACTTCATAGATTTTAGAACAATAAACTGAATATTAACGAAACTTGCTTATGAACAATAAAACAAAGATAGTTTAATATTTCTTAAACTGTTATTTATTCTGAAATATGATCAGAACGAGATTGGGATTCACGCGTTTTCGTTTCTGTTTGTATGCTTTTTCAAAAGGTCAATCCAATAATGGCCGTAAGATAAAGTTCTAATACCATCCCCCAAAATATATTTTTTATTGTCGCAAGGGTTTAAAGCCATTTTTGCTTAAGAGAAAACCCCAATATCATCGCTATATTAGGAGGTATTTTACAGTAAAACCCCTTAGTTATATGAACCTCAACTCGTTTCAGATGTTTATGGTATTTGAACTCGACCCTTTCATTCTCAAATTTAAACATTTCAAGTAAATCTTCGATAGAAGAGAAATTTGCTTTAGGTATATACCTAAAATCTTCCAACATGATATCATCCGTACCAACTCGTACTACCTGTTCTTCCTTGATATTGTTCCAAGTTCTAGGATAACTTATTTCCGCTAAACCTACTTCGTAAGACCCATTCAGCTGAACATTCTCCGGAAGGTAAGCTCTGAATTTGCTCAAAGTATTATCGGGAAAATAATTCAGCGAAGAATCGGATGGTAGAGTGATGTAAAAACTCATTCTAAGTCTACTTCTTGAACCCAACTGTCAAATTGCGGTCCGTACCCCTTCCAGCGTACGAGTAACTCGACTGAATTATCAGATTTGCGTCGCCTCCTGAGCACTTTTTCAATTTGGAAAGCGCACGTCTCGAGATCTTTACCCACTTTTTGTACTTCTTCCTTGTAAAATACTCCCAAAATGGGTTCTGAATCTAAAGCCTCGAGTTTATATACCGGAGGTTGTCTCGGTATCCTCTTAATCACCCGAAACAGTTCTTCCGAAAAATTGGCAAGGTAGCCTTTTTCAAATAATCCTTTCTTTTTGCTAATTCTTACAATGTCACCAATTTCGAAATCATACATCGCTGGTGGACTAAAGTCAACATCTCCGTACAGGTTGTTCCAAATCATTTTAGAGTTTTTAGAGGTCACTTCGATTGGTTTACATTTAATTGACCGATGGTAACTGTTATTATACGCTGCAACTAAATCTTGAAGCACGTCAATGTATATCATTGTATTTTTACCGGTGAAATATCGATACATTCTTGATTTAAACGATCGAATAAACCGCTCGACGACGCTCGCTTTAACTTCCGAGTTCGTCGCGAAGAAATCTACTTCTCGTGATTTTAACACAGATTGAACGTTTTGACAGACAAACTCATTACCGTGATCACTCTGCATCCGTTTCGGTTTTCTTCCTTGAGCTAAAATCTTTTCCAACGCGCTCACTATGGTATTCCCCTTTTTATCTTTCACTGGCTCAACAAAGGCAAATTTACTAAAAATGTCAATACAAGCCAATATATAACGATTTCCCTTATTTTGTTTCGAAAGTTTTTTTAAATCAATTAAATCAGCTTGCCACTGTTCATCAATACCGTACACTATGGTCTTGTTTCTTTTATAGCGCCACTTGGCTTTTTTGTGTAAAGTATACGTGTCTTGATCTTGTAAAAACTTCCTCACGGTTTTCAGAGTAACTTTTATATCCTTTTCTCTAGCGGAAAGATACAACCCTCGAACACCTACGTACCCACCTGAGTCCGCTACGTTGTAATAAACATTCTTTAATTCATCCATAATAGGTACTATTTACGAAATTGGGTAACGTATAGCCCCATAAAATTAAATCAAACAGCTCAATTAGGGAAAATATTAATACTATTAAGAAAGCGGTTAAGAGTTTTGGATTTTTCGAAAAAGAAAAGGTTAATCTTGAGACGACATCAACAGCTACGGTTTCTGCACAACCATCCATCTTGGAATAATAATGTTAAATAAATACTCTCAACACACGCTTCACATTTTATTAATAAATCACAATTACACCGTTGCCCACTGTGATGGGTTAAGTGGTGGTGAACGGTACGATAGCGAATTCAGAATCCTTAATCTAGTAGGATTTTTGATATATTTTTTTGGAACATTGTTGTTTTGTAAGGTTTCATAAAAGTTATTAGTGCCTATAGGATCGGTAACAGCTTTTGTTTTTCTGACAGCATCATGAATTAAATCAATAACGTTAGTTCCTAAAACGACTCGCCCTCCAATTTCCAATTCGCCGAGCTCAGACCATGATATATTTTTATTTTGCTGAGTCCAAGTGTACAACGAAAATGCATCATTGATAAGGCTAGGTGGAATTCCAGAAGCTATTTCTTCATACCACGTCTTTTTTACGTTTGTTTTTTCTATTGGTTGACGATTCCTAATTAAATATCGTTGTAGCGTTTGATTATATAAATTGAGTTTTTCAGATTGGTTCATATGGTCGTTATTGAGAATGGAATCTATTTCTTTATCCAAAGTGGGAACTTCAACTTGTTTTTCTTCGGTAATTCCGTTTTTCAGTCTTCGAAGGACGTCTTCGGATACTAATATCATTTTGCGGGCCATTTATTTGTTGACGGCACGACTTATCACCGCTCCGGCTACTGAAGTAACGATTGAAAGTAGCGGTGCTAATAAAAAGGGAAGGAAACCTCCTTTTTGAACTAATATATCTCTTCTTTTTGAAAAAGGAATTTTTCCACAAATATGACGTAAAACGAAGCGATGTTTCTTTAACCGTCTCTTTTGAGCATCTGTTAATTTTACATTCCCACAGAGGACATTTATACAACATTCCACCAGCGCCAAGATAGCGTCACGACCCGCTAGCACTATTGCCGCTTTTCGTTGTTTGGTATTACAAGTACATAAGTATTTAAAAAAATGAACATTCTTTGAAACTCTGTTCGATGTCGTTCTGTTCATTTTCCTTTGGGGACAAAAACGACAGCTTCTTCTCCTGGTATTACTCCGGTTCGTAGTCGAAATTCATCTGGCGTATTTGGTTTTAAGTCAATAAATAAATAGCCATAAGGCTTCTGTACAGCTTGACGAAAAGCATCAATGACGAATTTCGTATTGGACGGGGATATTTGTTTAGCTATATTTAGTACACTGGAGACGTCTCTAGCGGAACGAAATATTATGAGGTATTGAGAATTCAGGTTGAGGGTTCTCACCTCTTTCCCATGATAAAACAAATTTTGCATTAAAATCAGAACCGATGTGTTCCGATGATGTGATCCTCGTACAAATAAGTTTGTCACTTCTTTATTGTTTGCTATTTCACATAATAAATCGTCCAGAATGATAAAATTTCTAATTTCAGGATTCAAACTACCAGGGTCTAACAATCCTTCGTGAAATTCCAATGATGGATTACTTTCTAATACTGAATTAAATAAAAGTGGTTGATATTCAGTATAGCACCATATTACTCGCTCTGGTGGGGGATAAATGCAATATTTATTATGCTTAATTAAATTAGCGATAAAATGTGATTTTCCACACTGTGTTGGTCCCGCTACGAGTCCCGTGAAAGGGTGTTTCATGGTAGGATCCATTACTAAAAATGACGTACAAAATAAAAGACTTAGCAGTTTTAACAAAATATTTCTATTATAGTTTTAATTTATTCGTCGTCACTCTTATACAATATTTTTTTAGAGTTGCATACAATATGAGCCATAATATTATCAAGTAAATCTTCTTTTAAAAAAGTATCAATTTTTGCCGTAATTTTGGAATAACATAATTGGTTCATAGCGTGAAACAAGTGCATTTCTACTCTTGAGTTCCAATCCACCATTAAACACTCGTGCTGCGTTTGCGAAGGGTGCTCAACATCGCAACCATAACAATTCTTTTTTATTAAAATAGTAAGTTCTTCGATTACAAATTTTTCAATTTCGCTATAAACTCGTTTCACTTCATTGTGGTAGGCCATCACTTCATCATATTTATCTAACAAAGCTTTCCAGGGACGATTGGTAATGGTAAATCCTTTTTTCGTCAAGTAACGCTTCGCGTAGTTAGCTCCAGAACCTTGCACAATTTCTCTAACGTCAACTACCCTTCTGTTTTTAAAAATACTTAGTTCGACTCGTTTCGTATCCGACCCGTCAAAAGACCAAACGGCGGTTGGAGTCAAATCGTTGTCCATGAACATTGATATTTGATGACTTTCCCTCCGCAGTTGTTTGAATTCGTCTTCCGTAAGTGTCATGTCAGAACTTCCGTCTAATCTACCAACCTGGATAAGACACTCCGGAGTGACCGCAATTCCCTTGGTACAAGAAATGGGGAAAACTTTGCCGGTGTTCCTATTAAATTAGTTTTTAGAATAAATTTCAAATGTTTTATGAGCGGAAAATTATATTTACATTTCTCAAAAATTCTGGCTTTTTCTTAGACTTGAGGAGGATCCAAATGAACTGATGGTTTACTTGTGAGGAGTACGTTCTTTTTATACTTATTTTCCGAACTTTGCACGTTTCATTTTACTATCTTGTACAAGATTATAGTCATCTGGTCATTAAGCAAGCCACGGTGTCCCGTTCATATATCTAGTCAAAAATTCGATACCGCACCGATTTTCCGTGCGAAAAAAAACTATACCACGATACCCCATAAAAATCAAGGGTCTTACACTCCACGTTGCCTTACGAAGAATTGATACCCTAGGGTCCACTGACAGTCCGGTCCTAATTCTCTAACGCGATACCCCACGATACCTTCTCGGTAGTGAAACCCCACGATACCTTCTCGGTAGTGAAACCCCACGATACCCTATAGGAAGTGATACCCTCGGTCGCAGTTCTCTCTGATACCCTATGGTCCACTGACAGTCCGGTCCTAATTCTCTCACCGCGATACCCTACGATACCCCACGATACCTCCCCGGTCCCAGTTCTCTCACACAGCATAGAATCAGTGAAACCCCATGATACCCTATGGGAAGTGATACCCTCGGTCTCAGTTCTCTCATTTAAACTACTACTTGCCTCATTTCATTGAAAAATATTAAGACGGGATTTCTATGACTCGTTTTGATTTCAGTTGAGTATATCGTTTTAAATGGAGTCCATATTATTTCATTCAATAAGCATTGTCAATTGTGAAATGTAAGCAAATGAATAAATTGAAATTTTAAATTTTCTAGACAAAAACTACCCAGGCCAGTGATTATATTATGCAAAACGACTTAGCCTTACCTTAAAACCTTTAAATTCAGAAACACAACTAAGTTATTAATTTACAAGGTTTAACGATCTGCTATAAAACACGAGTCTCGATACTTTTCAAACTTCAGTATGTTACTTTCGTTATGTACGTTGTTTGGATATTTATGCGACGGTTATTGTGCTTGTATTTATAAAGTTTTGGGCGCGCCTGTTGAAACATAAAGAAATATTTGAAGCAAGTAAAACATTAACTTGAGCTGACTAGAGAAAAAACTATCGAGGCCTCACGCGGTTGATCTGTACACAGTCCCATAGACAATTTGGGGGCTCCTGGATGAAAGACCCCCCCCCCCCCACATTGCGGAGTGTGTCGGGGCGTAAATTACGCCACTGGCTTTTCTGCTGTTTCTCCTCTAAGTCGGTTGCGAAGGGGTCAAAAATTATGCTTGCCCATTGCCCCACTAAATAATTGCTCGGAAGCAGTACACGACAAATATTTTTTGTGGCCTTTGCTACATTTGTGAAATTGTGTCCAGTTTTCCGACTGCAGAAAATAAAACTAAAACTATCGCGGATTTCCAGATTATGCCAGTTTTTAAAGCAAACATTTGGAGGACGAGCCCATTTTCAATTGGGAATACGTAAGGGTGTGTCAGTTGACAGTTACGTAGAAACCCACAAAGAGTTATCTGAGATAGGATAAAGATGAGTTTATATGAAAAACTAATAGTAAATTAGGAAATTACTAAATTTCAACATGCGCTAAATGTTGGTAAATAAAGTTATAGAACCGATTAAAAACCGTTTAAAACAATGAAAAATTCGGTTCCGGTTCCGATTTCGGTTATCAATTTTTTACAAATATCGGTTCCGATTCCGGATACGGTTATCAAATTTTTATATTATCGGTTCCGGTTTCGGTTCCGGTTCCTAGAATTTACTCGGTTCTTCTCGGTTCCGGTTCCGGTTATCCGTTGCATCCCTACCTGGTACCGTCATTATTGATTTATTATTTTATCTTAGAATAAAATTAGCGAATAAGTAGATTAGTCCATTATGAAAAGGGATAATAAAGCTAAACCCTAAACAAATTTGAAGAAATTAAAAAACTTACAAATAGCGCGTACCGATAAGTCTTCGAGCCAACAAAAAGACGCAAAACTCGGACAAAATAGATCTTCGAGTGAAAAATTAAATTAAATCTACTTATTCGCTAATTTTATCATCCTTTACAATGCAGTCCATAGGTGGTTCCTTTTACCTTAATTTATTTTAGATAAACTAAAACTAAATTCACGCTGTTATCAAACGGACTCAAAATAGTTATGGACGATTGTATCAGGTGACGGCACTGTGGGCGGTGTTTAAAAGCTCAGCCTTTTTTAACATGATGGCGCCAGTATCATAGGAGATCTATATTAATGGTTGAATATGAAATAATTCATGATAATAATTACGAAAAATGTTTCGTATTCCTTTCAAGAGATGGCACTGCAGAGATATCTAATCAGAAAGTAAGTAAACTTTTTAAAAAGCTTTACGTTACGTAATTCTTTATACAAAAGTCGTTTTAAGCCATCACTAAATGTTTTATTAATTACTAGTAAGCCTACGTAATATTGTTTTAAAATCTGTTTGATTATCTGATTTCTTTAACTTATAAAGCAGATCAGGTATAAAATTCAGATAAGGCGTACAGAGTTTATCGGATCAATTGCTGTTATCTACATAAAACCAGAGTATGGGGAATTGAATAAATACATATATTCACAGATAGCAGTAATATAGTAGCTTCGCAATCCTCTTTATGGGGCCAGGGTAAATAGCGCGTTTCCGAATAAAATTCCGCGCCAAATATTTTATTTATCTTTCTACCTGTTCCGATATCAAAGCTGGCAGCCCCGTTCTTAGATGGATGGTGTCAGCGCGGAAATAAACTCGGATTTCTTTTTCAGTTTCACAAACTTCCGCGCGTGATATGGTTCAATATTATATTGTTATTGTTTTCTTGTTGAATTTCTCATACTTTACGCCAAAATGCATTTATTCTAAATAAATATAAAGTAGATTTTGTACACATTTCCAACGTCTTCTCTCGCTGGGATTTGTGAAATCTGTCCAGTACTGTTTTTTCCATTAGGTATTTTGAATTTTCCGCTACCAAAATCACTTAGCCCGGCTTAGAGAAACGAATAACGCTTTGTAAGCTAAAGAAATAGCTTTTGCAAGGAAGCTATTCACGAATAGACTTAGAATGTCTAAGTGGCCCTGATGATTTTCATAGAGAATTTACAGATGAAATTTCCCTCGTGACGTGCAAAGCTAGACCATTGAATTGGGAATAATACTGCTAGAATTAAAATTACGATTTCGGTTGCCATGGTTACGCGGGACCTGTTCTGATAAGACTGTACGAAATTCATCTTTATAATTAGGCGGTAGCACCATCTATATTTTGTAAAGGTATATGGCTAAAAATAAATAATTATTAGCTAACTCACCGTAACTTGAATTAAAAAGGATCGTGTTGACAAAATAAAATTATTTTTAAACAACTTCAAATGTTTGTTTGTTACGAGTAATCATACATTTAAATTTCGCATCAGATTCGCGAAAAAAATTCAATTGCAATATAGTTGCCACCACTAGAGACAGATGCCGCCACGGTAGAACGATAAAGTTGATGAAGTCTCCTTATTGAACGAAATTGGTCCCGCGCCAGCCAAATTTAGTTGTACCTCTATTTATTCCCAACTCAATGAGCTAGACTCGGCTCCCAGTCGACATTAAGCCTTGTGTCGAATAAAAGTTCACTTATCTCCTCAGCCCCGGCTCTAACTGGCTAGACGACTTGAACCTAAGCTGGTGGCTTGGGTATTAGCTTAGCTAATAGTTATTATTATAAAATATAAATAATTTCCTGCTAATATAGTAATAAGCTTCCCAGTCATTTGCCTAAGATCAAAGTGTAGTATTTTTCGCATTAACAAAATAGATGACATCGTAAAAATAATGTTTCTGAAATTTTATTATTTTTTATTATTCTTTATCAATTGAAAAAGATCAAAGTGTAGTGAAATTTCTAAGTTCTACGCGTTATCGTTAGGCGTTTTACCGTGCAGGGCTTAATATCTTTAATCAACGCACCTGGTTAACCTGTACTTCTATTTCAACAAATTGAACAGTATGAAAATAAAACTAGATTTATCCACAACAGTTGAAATAACAATTGAAATATCTTTCTAGGCTGTATCGTTTAGGGCGTACTTTAGTAAGCAAATAAATAAAACGTTTAGTGGCTGTCGCAAATTACTTAACCGGCTCGCCCCGCCCCCTAAATTACGTCATAAATACTCAAATATCATCAATTAAAATAGAACCATAAACCCTAAAATTATTGAATGTCTTTAAAAAGTCAAATTATTTATTAATTTACCTCTAGAAAGCTAATCATACTATTACAATTGTAAAAACAAGTACTTTCGACTTCAATTTAAAGTAATCGATAATTTTATTTCCAGTATAAAACTATACAATACTTTAGTCCATAATTAAAAGGGATAATAATCATAATATAGATAAATTCTAAACAAATTTTAAGAAATTAAAAAACTTACTACTAACTCGTACCAATAGGTCTTCGAGCAAACAAAAAGACGCGAAACTCGGATCAAATAGATCTTCGAGTAATACACTACATAAAAACTAAATAAAATAGCCAGAAATTCCAACGGTAGACCGGTTTCGTTCTATTTGGAACTCATCAGTACCGTGCGGGAAATCTGGCTGGCGACTGTTATATCTAAAAGATAATCTAAGCCTAAACATTAAAAATTTCAAAAGGGAACGGAAAGCCGAAAAGGGGGGGGGGAGTGTGGTGGAGAATAGTATATACGATAAGTTAAGTTAGAAGAAACCACCTATGGACTGTGCGAAGGATGATAAAATACGCGAAAAAGTAGATTAGTCCTAAGGTGGTACCTTGGGTATTAGCCAAGCTGATTAATTAATTATTGTAATTATTATATTATGATTTCCACCAAATAGATAAATGTCTAGTATTTTTGGCATCAACTGTTCAAAATATCATGCCCAATAAAAAAATCCTATAGTTAGTATAATCGAGATCAAAGGCAATTTATTGAATAGCTACGTACCAGTAGGGGTTCGTAGACCGGTTTTAGGTGGAACCCTTAACACGTTCAGCCTACAGACTTTTATTTCATCCGCCACCGCCAGCAGTGGCGGCGCTAGGGGGTAGGCCAGGTAGGCCACTGCCTACCTTAAAATTTTGAGGGGCCCCAAAATCACCCTATAAGGGGCCCCAAATTGATCTAGAAAGGGTCTCAAAATTGTCCCAAGAGATAAAATTATTTATAAATAACAATGACACAAATGTCGATAATGTATTTAGAAATTTTTGAGGTATCTCCTAGTAAATAAAACCAGTTCTGTTATATTTGGACTCGTTTTACTGTTGTTAGAACTTTTTTGTTCGTCATGTACATCACTACTTTATTTTATTGAAGTATTTCGTTGAGAAAAGGGGGGTCCCGGGTCGGGGGCCCATTTATTTGGTTTGCCTACCGTCGCGAAAATTCCTGGCGCCGCCACTGACCGCCAGGGGAAAGGTTTTTGTTTTGACTGGTTCGGAAGACGCGCGAATGCCCAAGGGGCTGAATGTTATTGTTAAAAAGAGTAAAAACATTGAGTAATATTGTTGAAACGCATTCGGCAGCCCCAGGAGGCCGGCTCCACCCCTAAACTAATAAAGCCTACCCTGCCCCTCCCCTCCGCCTATGCCCCCCAGTTCGCGCTTCGAAACAATTCCAGCAAAATTACTCTAGCCATATCACACTACGTCTTTGTTTGCGGCCATTAAATCTATTATGTTAATATCCAACGAAGGCGGTGGTCCTTGAATCTTTAAACAATGCACTAAATTCCTTAATTTAAATTATATTTTACATAGTTCGTTCCAATTTCTTAATTAATTTTAATTATAATCCGTAGATGACATAAATTATCCTAAACATAAATTTTGCTCTACACAGTCCATT
This sequence comes from Leiobunum rupestre, assembly GCF_980474605.1. Taxonomy (NCBI): domain Eukaryota; kingdom Metazoa; phylum Arthropoda; class Arachnida; order Opiliones; family Sclerosomatidae; genus Leiobunum; species Leiobunum rupestre. Next base: position 11,271,564 of record NC_143394.1, read on the forward strand.
TCGTGAAATTATGCGATCAAACCAATTGTTTGAATAATTAAACTTTAACTTAATTTAAACTTTTATTTAAATTATATTTTTTGAACAATCGCTTGTATCATAAATGTATTAATTTCAACCATGGCCTCAGTCGCTAGGATGGGAGGGGCTTAGTTATCATGACGTTGGTCACGCGCCGCCACTCAAGGGAATCGTTTCAAAACTTGACTACTATAGCTTCAGTGCCAAGGCTTAGCACGAAATTTAATTTCTAAAATTTTAATATATATCTTTTTGATTGAACGAAAATAGGTAAGAATATTATTAATAAATTCCTTTATTTATGATTATTTAATAATTTGGTTAAAGTACAGGTATTTTCTAAGAATCACCAGTCATTTTCTTCGCCGGTTAAATCGTGCAATCCCGGAAACGTTTTGTGGATCGAGTCAACGACCAACACCTGCCTCCTGATTGGCTGAAGTGATGACGTAAAGCGCAGAAAGGCACCACCCATCTGAGCCCCAGATGGTAGAAAGGGTCATGATATCGTTCGATATTCATGGTTGAAATGAATACATTCATGCTTGTATGAATTGTAAATACGTGTAATGCCTGTAGTGGTTGTTAATTAACGCGATTAAATTAAAATTTCAGTATAGGGAAGATTTGGTTTGGTCGTAATGGTATTAACCCCAAAATTGATCGCTGCCAAAATTGGCTACTTAAACGTTGCTCTGATTGCTCATTGCCTCGTTTTAATCCTTTATCTATATGTATTTAATTATGTTATTATATTATTCAGCGTTGGTAAAATTGTATTATCTAAGTACAAAAAAATTTTGGTACATTTAAAGATTTGGTAAGTCATCTTAAATTTTGGTGGTTTTCCGAAAAATTTGGAGAGATTTCCAATAATTTACAAAATTTTGCTTTTGAGTCTTACACGCTCAATGTAGACCCCGATTTGTTGGCGGCGGCACGAACGGCGTGCGCCATTTTAGTCGGCGGCGGCGGCGGCGTGAGCCGGCGTTTCTTTATATTTTATTTTTATACTAGAAAGTAGAAATCATCCTACCTGTGCAGTGCTTCCACTTGGACAACCTCATTTCTCCCTCTGTCGGTTCTAATAAATCCCTTTTTATCCCTTTCACAATTTTTGTAACCAAAACAATAATATTTATAATTTTTATGCCTTATATAAAGAAAAAAAATTCTTAAAAATATTTTAAAATCTATGACACACTTCCGTATCCCAGTTAATTTCATTCTTGGACTCCCTATAAAGGTAGAGACGAGGTATTTGAAATACTAGACCAAAATATTTCTAGCGAAAATTATTAAAATTCCCAAAATCCTTAATTTTCGAAAATCCCTCAATTTTCCCTTTTCCCCTCTCTTCCAAAATGCGCTGGCGAGGCAGCGACTACGCGCATGGCGCTATATAGCGTCCAGGCTGCGACGGGAGCGCACGAAACACACAGACGGGTTAGAGAAAGGACAAGATTTTCGTTGAAAACCGCAAAAAACCGCGTATTTCGGCGGCGTCGGGGTCTAGCTCAATGTTACCAAGGATCCTATATGTTAGAAGGATAGGTAGCCCTCCGGCCAGCCCGTGTTTTCAAAACTCCGGCAGCGCCGTCGATATTAACAGAGCCTCTAAACGTGGGATGTCTTGTTTCTATTCCCTCAAGGACAAATTTTGGCGGTGCTTCCTCCATGTTTTGTCCTTGACGGAATCAAAAGACGGATTCTCTATCGCGCATGACCCACCGACGGCGCTGCCATTTTTCGTCCCTCGCCTCATATCCTTCTAACATGTAGGATCCTTGATGTTACCAAAAATGCTTGTTCCCTATTTCAATTTAAAATTGAAACAATTCTGCGCCATCTATTGAAACATATTGGTATTAAAAATATACAGAAATAGGTGGCGCCCTGTTTTTGATAGTATAAGTAGAAAAGGTACGATTCTACCAGAGGCGGCACTGGATATTATGAAAATAGTTCAATCTCAATCTTCTAAAATAATATTTGATACTGCAGGGTTGGCTGATTTAAATCAACTTGATTTTAATCACGATTTAAATCAATTTTTATATAGTATTTATGCCTCCCCGCTTCAGCTGTGGATCCGTTTTCTCTCCCACTAAAGAGTTTATGAACTCATTCTTATTCATTGGCTGAACTATTCCAGGGCAACATTTCAACAAACTGGGCAAGCGAAAAGACATATAACTATTGCTATAATTTATGTTTAAATATAATCTTTCTTGTACTTCCACCCCAAAGTTGCATTGGATTCTACCTGTGGGTGGAGATTCCGCCGAATTTGTTTTGTAAAAGTACCTAAATTGGTTTTAAAAAATAAAAACTTCTATATGATTATTAGCTTAAATTTAATAAATTCATTATACATATTAGTCTTTAAAAATAAAAACTTCTATATGATTATTAGCTTAAATTTAATAAATTCATTATACATATTAGTCTTTAAAAATAAAAACTTCGATATGATTATTAGCTTAAATTTAATAAATTAATTATACATATTAGTCTTTAAAAATAAAAACTTCGATATGATTATTAGCTTAAATTTAATAAATTAATTATACATATTAGTCTTTAAAAATTGAAACATTTGTTTTAGGTAAAATTATGATACTAAATTAAATAAAACTTTGAAATTTTAATTAAAATCAAATCAATAAAAATCCGATTTAAAGAAAAATCGATTTATTTGATTTTTTTTAAATCAAAAAATTGCCAAACCCTAATTGATAGAAGATAGGTGTGAAGTCAACACCTGGATTAGGGGTGCCCAAAATTCCAATGACATTTTTCGTAATTTAGAAGGTCGACATTACCATTTACTCGAGATAGTCCATTTGGACACCCCTCAAGAGGTTACGGCCTATTTTGCCGGCAGTTTCGTTAAGTAATGAGAAACCTAATTCAATTAACCTTAATTCAGTCATGATGAGTGCAGTCAAATCTAAATTAGACTTAGTCATAACAAACACACATTTTGACACTGGCAACTGGTATTAGTACAAATTAAACAGTCCATTTTCCACAATTGACCAAAAAAAGTGGAAGCTAGTCGTGTTTGGGGTGTGGTAAGCCATCGTCTAGGCCTAAGAGATGCACACGGATGAAACGCGGATATCAGCCCCTATAAAGGGATGTGCTGTGGTTTCCATCGCATTTAAATGCGCATTACTGCATTAAGGGAATTAAATTCTGTATGATCTCTCGCAAACATAGGAAAGGCTTTCGTCCAATGCCAACTACGCGCGTTCTCGGAGGCTTCTGGAAGGCGGGTTAAGGGCGATGGAGTTGACAGCGTACATTACAACGCGGTTGGTATGTTTATCTTCGCAGATGCTGGCGAAATAATAGATAAAGGCCCCCTGGGAAATTATCGGCGTCCGCACAGAGAGGGACGAGAGCTTTTATATTTTATAATCCCGGTTCGAAAGGTTTCCTTCAGTTCTAGATATTGTTGAAATTTCTGCCAGTATTCTAATTTTTGCGTAATGCCGAAACACTGTGTTTTTGTTAGTAAGTTAAATATTTGCTATATATTCCATCAAGAATTTATTAACAGGGTTGCCAAAGTGTTTTCATATTCAAATTACCTGACTTTTCCGAGTATTCCCAGGTCATTTCCGAAGATATTCCTTGACTTATTTTACGGAAAATTTTGGGCAATATTTCATCTACATTTTTGTATACGTTTCCTATTTTCAATCAAAATTATATTATCTGACTTTTCCCTGACCTTTATGCTAGTTTTTAAAATTCCCTGACTTTGAGACCCACTTTTAAATTCCCCGACTTTGAGACCCACTTTTAAATTCCCCGACTTTGAGACCCACTTTTAAATTCCCCGACTTTGAGACCCACTTTTAAATTCCCCGACTTTAAGGCCCATTTTAAAATTCCCTGACTCAAAGACCCATTTTAAGTTTCCCGGACTTTAAGACCCATTTTAAAATTCCCCGACTTTAAGACCCATTTTAAAATTCCCCGACTTAAAGACCCATTTTAAGTTTCCCCGACTTTAAGACCCATTTTAAAATTCCCCGACTTTAAGACCCATTTTAAAATTCCCCGACTTTAAGACCCATTTTAAAATTCCCCAACTTTAAGACCCATTTTAAAATTCCCCGACTTTAAGACCCATTTTAAAATTCCCCGACTTTAAGACCCATTTTAAAATTCCCCGACTTTAAGGACGATTTTAAAATTCCCTGAATTTAAGGACCATTTTAAAATTCCCGGACTTTAGGACCCATTTTAAAATTCCCGGACTTTAAGGACCATTTTAAATTCCCTGACTTAAAGGACCATTTTAAAATTCCCGGACTTTAAGGACCATTTTAAATTCCCTGACTTAAAGGACCATTTTAAAATTCCCGGACTTTAAGACCCATTTTAAAATTCCTTTTAAAATTCCCCGACTTTAAGACCCATTTTAAAATTCCCGGACTTAAAGACCCATTTTAAGTTTCCCTGACTTTAAGACCCCATTTTAAAATTCACCGATTTGAGAATTGCTATAATAAATAACTTTTACTAACCAGGAATTCAAGTTACAGCACCAGTTTTCAAACATCGAAATTAGTTCCGAAGAACGCTACACGATGGCGTAACGATAAGTAAAATTGCCAGGGGCCCATTGAGCCCTGAGATTCCTTCTTTCTTCTCAACAGCGAGTAGTTTTCATTCCCACGTTTGGAAAAGCACCGAAGCTTTTGCTATTATTAAATTCTTTCGCGATAAATCATGCACACGGGGTTCCATTCTAGGCTGTATTCTTGATCGTATGCATAACGCCCAGGTATCTAGGTTGCGTTGTTACAAAGCGAGGGAATGGGTGGGGTTTGTGCGTTGTGTTGAGGGATTTGAGACCTACGAAGCGGTGTTGGCCAATTTCGAAAACTTCCCGCTCAGCTCACAACGTTGGAATAATTCAAATGTACATTTATCAAAGTGCTCAGGTATCCTCTAGCTCAGTAAATGGCTATCCTCGTTAATAATAGTTAACACTCATCCTCTCCTTCGCTCACTTTCTCATTAATAATAGTTAACGCTCATCCTCTCCTTCGCTCACTTTCTCATTAATAATAGTTAACGCTCATCCTCTCCTTCGCTCACTTTCTCATTAATAATAGTTAACGCTCATCCTCTCCTTCGCTCACTTTCTCATTAATAATAGTTAACGCTCATCCTCTCCTTCGCTCACTTTCTCATTAATAATAGTTAACGCTCATCCTCTCCTTCGCTCACTTTCTCATTAATAATAGTTAACGCTCATCCTCTCCTTCGCTCACTTTCTCATTAATAATAGTTAACGCTCATCCTCTCCTTCGCTCACTTTCTCATTAATAATAGTTAACGCTCATCCTCTCCTTCGCTCACTTTCTCATTAATAATAGTTAACGCTCATCCTCTCCTTCGCTCACTTTCTCATTAATAATAGTTAACGCTCATCCTCTCCTTCGCTCGTTTTCTCATTAATAATATCTAACACTCATCCTCTCATTCGCTCATCATCATTAATAATAGTTAACGCTCATAAATACCGAAAAACTAACAGAATTACCATAACAATTGTCAAAATCAATAAATACTATAACCAGGGTTGCCACAGTTTTTCCTCATTCAAATTCCCCGACTTTTCCAGGTTTTCCATGACTATCTCCGGAGATTTTCCACGACTTATTTTGTGGCTAAATTTGGTATTTGTTTACCATACATTTTAGTAAAGGTTTCCTATTTGCAACTGAAATTAAATTCCCTGGCATTTCCTTGATTTTAGACTAATTTTTAAAATTCCCCGACTTTTCCCTGATTTTTAGACTCTTATTGAAATTCCCCGACCTCTCCCTGCTTTTTAGACTCATATTGAATTTCCCTGACTTTTCTCTGATTTTTAGACTCTTATTGAAATTCCCCGACTTTTCCCTGATTTTTAGACTCTTATTGAAATTCCCCGACTTTTCCAGGAATTCCAGGTTTTCCAGGTACCGTGGCAATCCAGTATAACTATCAAATCAGATAATTTTATTCTAAGATAAATAACAAATAAGCATATTAAGTCGTTTCTTCTTCAGCTCAATAATTTTCTTAGAGCTACTCTCGTAAGATAGATTCCGATTAACGTAAGTTGCTCACCATTCCTGATCCCATTGGTCAAACTGAATATTTCTCGATCATCTTCCTCAATCGCGCTCGAAAATGAGGAGAGCCCGCCCAAAACGGCTCTCGTGATAACACGTCATGAGGTTGGGAACAACTAATTTTCTAGCTTGTTAAAGCTTTCCACGTTTTTGTGCAAAACTCTTAATGGATATCCGGACCTATTAGGACTGCAATGTCTTCATTTTTACCGTAATAGCTTCTGAAGGGTAACCATATAATCTACACGAATTGAGACCAAAACTCGATTGACGTTTTTATCGATGCATATGGTCGAGTATGAGTGAATTACATTTTCGATTAACTTATAATGTTAATAGCAGGAGCTAGTCTACGTAACAGAACACGTAAGAAGCGAGTTTTGGTCAACGAACGGCTCTGATCTCGATAAGCAACGATTACGAAGATGGCGCCCAGTGGCGTAGCCGGGATTTTGTTTCGGGGGGGGGGCACGCCATTGTAAAAAAAGTAAAAAAATTAAAAATATTTGTACGTACGACCATACGTTTCGGGGGGGGGCATGTGCCCCCTGTGCCCCCCTGGCTACACCACTGATGGCGCCGCACAACACGTTTTAAACTAAGTATTCTAAGTTCCCATACTACGTTGCTAGATGCATAAATGACGTGTAAGTTTACTTTCAAACAGATGGTCAAAAAAGTCAACAACGTATAAATATTAGTAAGCTTAATTGAGAAAGCATAAAATGAACCACCCATAAGTATTAATTAACAATCGTTTACCATTTTAAATACAGTTAATATGTTACGAACTAGGCCTTGTCGGAATGCAGCGTAATCAATTGCCGTTAAAATATGCCAGAAATTTCGTACGTTAGAATCCCAAGTTACGTCTACTATTCGCGCCGTTTCTAATTGTCGAGCGAAAACCGCCGCCCGAAGTTCCCGAATTAAAGACCAGAATAAACCATTTCTCTTAGTCGTGGCTTTCCTTGCGTAGAACAAATTTCCATTGTTCTTTAATGACAAAGGCTTAAAGAAGAATTTCGCTCGTTTGGGTATTTTCCAGGATTGCTAAATTTCCTCTGGGCTCTGTCTTTTTCTGGTGGCCAAGTATTTCTCTCCCTAGAAATAACGCCAGCCACGTATCATTTTATTTACGTCTACCAGCCTTTACCAGCTACAAAATCGGTCTCCGACTAAAGCGAGTATTGGCTTGGAAGTCAGAGTCTTTTTTGGTTCTATATTTTTTGCTTCGGCTAAAGATCTTTAGCGAAGACTAGTCGGAGCTATGCTTTTACCTCTTGCAGCCGAAAAAAGCAAACTGACCACGAACAACTATTCACAGATGTACTCGAGGCTTCGGACACTTACCAATTTTGAGTACAAGATTTTGAATCTCAAAATTATTTCAGAAATCTGAAACTGATTTTGAGATTTCAAAGTTATTTCAGAAATCTGAACCTGATTTTGAGATTTCAAACTTATTTCAGAAATCTGAACCTGATTTTGAGATTTCAAAGTTATTTCAGAAATCTGAAACTGATTTTGAGATTTCAAAGTTATTTCAGAAATGTGAAACTGATTTTGAGATTTCAAAGTTATTTCAGAAATGTGAAACTGATTTTGAGATTTCAAAGTTATTTCAGAAATGTGAAACTGATTTTGAGATTTCAAAGTTATTTCAGAAATCTGAACCTGATTTTGAGATTTCAAAGTTATTTCAGAAATGTGAAACTGATTTTGAGATTTCAAAGTTATTTCAGAAATGTGAAACTGATTTTGAGATTTCAAAGTTATTTCAGAAATGTGAAACTGATTTTGAGATTTCAAAGTTATTTCAGAAATGTGAAACTGATTTTGAGATTTCAAAGTTATTTCAGAAATGTGAAACTGATTTTGAGATTTCAAAGTTATTTCAGAAATCTGAACCTGATTTTGAGATTTCAAAGTTATTTCTGAAATGTGAAACTGATTTTGAGATTTCAAAGTTATTTCAGAAATGTGAAACTGATTTTGAGATTTCAAAGTTATTTCAGAAATGTGAAACTGATTTTGAGATTTCAAAGTTATTTCAGAAATGTGAAACTGATTTTGAGATTTCAAAGTTATTTCAGAAATGTGAAACTGATTTTGAGATTTCAAAGTTATTTCAGAAATCTGAAACTGATGGCAATCGATCGATAAAAAGTAAAATATACAAGATGTTATGACGTTAATTAGTAAATTAATCTCTTGACTAGTTAATCAAGCCTTAAGAATTACATCCATACATTTGGAATGCTTAAGGTTTCATTCACACTGCCTTGTCAAAGTTGAGTTTTGAGGGTGGGACTCTATAATCACGGATTTTAGGAAACTGAAAGGTACGTCTGAGTCACGTGCCGGAAGGGGAGGACCTACCGGAAATTCATCCCGAATTTTTAAAAAAATTCTATGTACCTTTAACTACATTTATTTTCAAATTTATTGGCTGGTATGAAACCGCCGCAGCCGAAAAACGGAAGACGTTCAATCGGACAATAAACATAAGATATAATGAATTTAAGAAACTCTGATTGATTCTCTAACTAAAGTTCCTGAATAATTTACTGTGTTCTTCACAAAACAGGTCAAGTTACGTGTAAAATGCTTTATTTAGTCAATTTCTATGGGGAATAATAATAATAATAATAATCAGCTAGGCTACTAAAATATTCCTTCGACATTCCAAATGTAAACATAATTTTCGGCTGATTTGGACTAAATTTGGAGTTCAAGCTGAAATTAGTAATATACTTTACTCGTACTTTTATTTTGTAAAACACGCTCTCTTCGCAGTTCACAGAGGTCACTACGAAATTTTATAAATACTTCCACTCGGTAGCAGACGACATACCGAGCTCAAGAGTTGATCTAAATCATCCTTGCAAAAACAGTTTTCCTTCCCCCTCTTACCGTAACGAACATTTTTTGGAAAGGTCTATTGTTCGGTATATAAATTGTTTTTCACAGCAACGTTTCCCCATACTTAAAGCCGTTCCATTTATTTATAGACTGCCCAGCTTGTTTTGTCTGTTGGAAGGAAACGTGTAAGCCATAACAACAACTAGGACGTGAGTTCTGTCAAGGTACATATCCAATTTAGAACTCTTTTTGCGTGTTCCTGGGCATTTTAATTCAGCTACGTGTTATGGGAATTTATTGACGTATAGTTCCCTTTTAAAGCGGGAAATCATAGAAGTTTCCAATCGCTAAATTCACTTTGAAATACTAGACAACTTTTGATTTTAACCCACAATCCTAAGGGATTCGTGTGTACTGGGCCGACGTACAGTGTAGCCGATGCCGCCGCCGCCGTCGTATTCCACATAGTGACATAACTCTCCAAGAATTAGGTCTAGAAAGGTCGGTGATATGTCAATCGAAAGCATATGGCATGCCCTCGGTAGCCCGTTATACATTTTTGGAATCGGATAAAAAGAAGTTAACCATATTCCCATTTTAGTGGTTTTTGGCAATTTTGCCTTAAGCGTTACAATTAAGAGCGACTTGATTGAATATAATAATTTTACTTAGTACTGATCATTTCTGAACTACGTTTTGCATTAAGCAATTTTGATTTTAAGTGAGATATCTGGCCAATTCGCAGGACCCCACAACCCGCGTACGCACTATTGTCATATTTAAATTCCGCGATAATTGATACAGGCGTCATCTAGCTCATTTTCGTTTCGCTACCTTATTTCCAAAACCAGGTAACTCAAAAAATTCGTTTCGATATAATTCCTCTTGAGTCTATTAAGTTACTGTACAAGATGATTGAAAATTTGTTAAAATTACTATTTAATATTTAAAATATAGTTATAATATTGGGGGCCACATTATTGTACACTTTATGACGTTGTAAGGATAAAGCCTCCATTGGCTGATGGATAATATAAATTTAGAATTTTTTGATAGGATTTTATTTACTAATGATTATAAATTCTGATGCCAATCTTAGAGCAATAATTAGGTTTAAAATGATTGGCTGAAACTAGGAGCAACAAACACAAGAAGAACGCAGCTAGCCTTTAAACACGCTAACGCAGTGTTGTGTACAAATTTCATTGGACGAGCCTTTACGCTGAACGTTTTACGGAAAGGGGGGAAGACAATTTCGGAATTTTTTTAGTTGCTTCTGGGTTGAAATTACTTATTTGTTTTGAAATTATAAAATACATAAATTAACAGTTAAATCAGTATATTTTTAAGCCTGTATACCACCAAGACTAAATTTAAATATTTATTCTTTTGAAGACGATCCGATGAGGGGAGGAGCTTACTGTAGGATCATGAAGTGGATTGGACGGTAAAAACGTATCTTCGCAAACGACGAAATATTAAAGAGGAACGGCCAAGCTTTTCCAAATACCGCCTTATTTGCGTATCAAAAGATCAACAAGACGTTCAATATACTTACAAGTACTTTATTTTGTCTTGAAAATATAGTTTTTGGCCTAAAAAGTTGAAACGCAAAATAACGTCAAGTATTTGGGTTTGAATTTTCGCCGCCATCTTAAGGTGTATCGCCAGCGCCAGCAGCACCTTACTTTTACAGCAAGAGTCAAGCAGGTCTGAAAACCCCTATTTGAGAAAAATCAGTTTTAAGTTCGAAATCTAGCATAATAACAATGAAAATCTAATAATGAAAATTGATAAAAATAGAGTGAAAATATATATTGGAAATTTTGTACTGGGTCATCTTAATTTAAAAACACTCAAGGATTCCTATTTTTAATTTCTTTCAATAGTCACGTATCTCGACTTACTTGCCGCGCGTGCAAAACAAATTTTTCGTGTCTTCAGCAGTGCGCGCTTTTACGTTGTTTTTCTGTCTCACCGGTTTCTCACCAGGTGTCGCGGCGGACGCGCGCTTTTCAATTTCCCGAAATTTCTTTATTTAATTAAAAATTAACCACTCAATATTCTTTTATGCGGTTTTCGCCATAAATTTTAGTTTTTAACGGGCTATAGGGCTATCTAACTAGTTAAAACTTGACCGTTCCCCTTTAACATTTGATAATCAATAGTTCTCTTACGGTGCTCTGCCTTCGCTTTTCATCATACGGGACTTAATTATTTATTGTTCATTTTTTGAAGGTTTTCATTTTAAAAAGAAAAATTGTGGAACGATCCGGATGGATGACGTCACTGTCTCTATATTTCGTTATTAACCACGGTTGATTACTTCTAAACGATTTGGACCTAGAGTCGAATAACGGAATAACCCCGCCTTTTTTAACGCTATCAGGTAACCCCCGTCGAAGCGACACGTAAAATATAGGTTCCTAAGTCCCGTAAATGGGCTCTTTGTTTCGGTCTATCGGAGATTGAAATTCTTTCTTGGTTCGAGGCTGAATTGAAATAACTGTCATCCGTTTCTGAGTCGCTTTCGGATTTTCCGAACCTTGAAACGGCTCGGTCGTTTATTTCGAGAAGAAATATCAAACGCGACCGCTGTTTTTAATATCGAAATTCAAGTCGTTAAAAACATCGAGTTTAATGGATGTATCGAAGTCTTCCCCGCTTTGCCGCTTTTTAAGGGCGGCGCCGCGTTGTAGATGGCGCAGAAATTATACTCTGATAAAGGAACGAATTTAATTTTGGTTGACATCAGTGCCAAAAGTCAAGTAGTCCTTGGATATCGGCAAAACAGACACCCAGTGTATAGAGGGAGAGTATTATAGAGGGCTTTAAGCTTGGTTTCGTCGCTGTCTGTTCTAGGAATATTGAGAACTCTATCTGGTGAGGCTGGAGGTTATATTTAAAAGCGTAATTTTAGAATTAAATTAATTATCAAATTAAAATCTAATAATTACATAGAATTAAATTAATTATCAAATTAAAATCTAATAATTAAATAGAATTAAATTAATTATCAAATTAAAATCTAATAATTAAATAGAATTAAATTAATTATCAAATTAAAATCTAATAATTAAATAGAATTAAATTAATTATCAAATTAAAATCTAATAATTAAATAGAATTAAACTAATTATCAAATTAAAATCTAATAATTAAATAGAATTAAACTAATTATCAAATTAAAATCTAATAATTAAATAGAATTAAACTAATTATCAAATTAAAATCTAATAATTAAATAGAATTAAACTAATTATCAAATTAAAATCTAATAATTAAATAGAATTAAATTAATTATCAAATTAAAATCTAATAATTAAATAGAATTAAACTAATTATCAAATTAAAATCTAATAATTAAATAGAATTAAATTAATTATCAAATTAAAATCTAATAATTAAATAGAATTAAATTAATTATCAAATTAAAATCGAATAATTAAATAGAATTAAATTAATTATCAAATTAAAATCTAATAATTAAATAGAATTAAATTAAAATCAATAATGAAATAAATTATCAAATTAAAATCAATAAAATAAATAAATAAATAAATAAATTATCAAATTAATATCAATTAAATAAATAAATTATCAAATTAAAATCAAATAATTAAATATATTATCAAATTAAAATTAATAATTATATTAACATTAGACTAAAATTAATAATTTTATTAACATTAGAATAAAATTAATAATTATATTAACATATTAGACTAAAATTAATAATTATATTAACATTAGATTAAAATTAACAATTATATTAAAATTAGTGTTTATATTAACATTAGACTAAAATTAATAATTATATTCACATTAGACTAAAATTAATAATTATATTAACATTAGAATAAAATTAATAATATATTAACATTAGACTAAAATTAATAATTATATTAACATTAGATTAAAATTAACAATTATATTAAAATTAGTATTTATATTAACATTAGACTAAAATTAATAATTATATTCACATTAGACTAAAATTAATAATTATATTCACATTAGAATAAAATTAATAATATATTAACATTAGATTAAAATTAATAATTATATTAATATTAGACTAAAATTAATAATTACATTAACATTTAACTAAAATTAATAATTATATTAACATTAGACTAAAATTAATAAATACATTAACATTAAACTAAAATTAATAATAAGAATATGAAAATGTTTTTACTGTGCTTTTCTCGGCTAATGTTGTTTCACGAATGTAGATGGCGACATAAGCGACGAACTATAGCTTTTCCTTTGGCCACTTGTTTTTTGTGTTTGGTCGTTGTTTTTTCGGGAATTGTATTGGTTAATGGTCTGGAATGGTGAAATTTTCCCCTTCTTTCGTAACTCCATTTTAATTTCTTGATTGAGGACTTTTTCGTCACTTTTTCCGTGTCATGAAATCTTCATTAGCTTGGATAATTCCACGCGCGCGACGCAACTGAAGAATTTTATTTCCCCGCGCTTTGTTGTTTTTCGTCTGCTAGTAATTGTAATTTTCGCGTCTTCGTCTGCCTTTTCGCCAAAAAATCTTAAAGGAACATGCAAAAATTTGCTCCGATCTCGGAGCACCCGAGATCGGGAAATGGAACACGCGAATCTTGATCGGAGCAGATCCAAGCACGCGAATGGAACATAAAATGTTGATCAGAGCGATCTAGAGCGCCCGAGAGCAGTCAAATGGAAAACTCTTTGAGTGAGACGAGTTCCTCAGTCTAGTGCGTCAAGGTCTAATTTTCGTTAAGCCTTGGTCGTTCTATACCACTCTTATTGGTTGAACATTTCTAGGAATTTTGAAGTGTAGTTTTCCAAACGAGTTTCTCCTTATGAATGGGTAGAAAGAAAACCAAACAAGTCAAAGAAAAGAGTTTTACAAAATAAAAACGTTGACTTGTTTGGTTTTCTACGCCATCTTTCTATGAGCAAAGCTTAGCAACAAATATTTAAATCGAATAGAAATTTGTGTTTATTTGTATTTGAGGCAACCAAATATCTATATTATAGTTGGGCTCCGCTTATTTTGAGATACATTGAGTGGTAGAGTGGTGTAGTCCTAAAATAAAAAGAACCGGGGCGCTACCTGGGTACAGCCAACTTCGATTACGCGCGAAATCGAAGTTGGCTGTACCAGCCGCTATAAATGTACGTCCAACTTCGATTTTTAGCGTGATCGAAGCTGGCCGTAACTAGGTAACGATTTGAAATTGTTATGGTATTTTTCCAAAATTTATTATAAATTCACACACCCTTTATTCCAGAAAAATGATACACGAAATAGAAGCAAGGCGCGCCCTGGCAAGTTGAAAAAAGAGGCAGGGCCCGCCCTGGAAAAATGGAAAAACCAAGGCGGGGCGGGGCCCTGCCTTTGAAAAAAGCACCGGGGCGACGCCCTACCCCGCCCTGGCCCGACTACACCACTGGGTAGATTATAATTTTAAAGAACGCCAACTTCATCAATAAGAAAATCGGGAATAGAGAGAAGCACAAATTTCGTCGCTCAAAAAAGAGCGGAAAGAGAGAAGCACCAATTTCGTCGCTCAAAAAAGAGCGGAAGGAGAGAAGCACCAATTTCGTCGCTCAAAAAAGAGCGGAAAGAGAGAAGCACCAATTTCGTCGCTCAAAAAAGAGCGGAAAGAGAGAAGCACCAATTTCGTCGCTCAAAAAAGAGCGGAAAGAGAGAAGCACCAATTTCGTCGCTCAAAAAAGAGCGGAAGGAGAGAAGCACCAATTTCGTCGCTCAAAAAAGAGCGGAAAGAGAGAAGCACCAATTTCGTCGCTCAAAAAAGAGCGGAAGGAGAGAAGCACCAATTTCGTCGCTCAAAAAAGAGCGGAAAGAGAGAAGCACCAATTTCGTCGCTCAAAAAAGAGCAGAAAGAGAGAAGCACCAATTTCGTCGCTCAAAAAAGAGCGGAAAGAGAGAAGCACCAATTTCGTCGCTCAAAAAGAGCGGAAAGAGAGAAGCACCAATTTCGTCGCTCAAAAAAGAGCAGAAAGAGAGAAGCACCAATTTCGTCGCTCAAAAAAGAGCGGAAAGAGAGAAGCACCAATTTCGTCGCTCAAAAAAGAGCAGAAAGAGAGAAGCACCAATTTCGTCGCTCAAAAAAGAGCGGAAAGAGAGAAGCACCAATTTCGTCGCTCAAAAAAGAGCAGAAAGAGAGAAGCACCAATTTCGTCGCTCAAAAAAGAGCGGAAAGAGAGAAGCACCAATTTCGTCGCTCAAAAAGAGCGGAAAGAGAGAAGCACCAATTTCGTCGCTCAAAAAAGAGCAGAAAGAGAGAAGCACCAATTTCGTCGCTCAAAAAAGAGCGGAAAGAGAGAAGCACCAATTTCGTCGCTCAAAAAAGAGCGGAAAGAGAGAAGCACCAATTTCGTCGCTCAGAAAAGAGCGGAAAGAGAGAAGCACCAATTTCGTCGCTCGAAAAAGGAACGGATAAGAGAGGAACACCAATTTAGCCGCCCAAAAAGAGCGAAATTAGAGCAGCGCCGTTTTAATGGCTCAAAAAAAGTGCCAAGAGAGGGGAGCGTTAATTTTTGCTACTAAGAGGGTTAGCGGATATCGAGCTAGCAATCGCGAGTTGAGCGGCAGTTTTACAAAATATGCCCACCACTGAGGATAATGACCCGTCAAGTTGGCCGTTTTCCTAACGCTACTTCCGTTTCGTCCAAACAAACTAGTTATCCGATTCCGGCAACAGTGTTACTTTTTGTGTATCCGATCGGATATCAGATAATCGTATTTCGTAACCTATCTGCCGATCTGGAAACCTTATCGGCCATTCAATTAGTTTCAAACTGCTTTTACAATAGCGCCGACATTCCGCACATATCACGATTTAAAGGCTGTTGGCAAATAGGTAAAACATTTTGTTGCACCCAATACAGTTGTTTTTAAATAACTGACAAGGAGACTACCCGAGGTGGTTATCACCGATTTTGTTACAACTCAGGGGTTAGGTAGACCTTTTGGATTGTAAACCTAGTGCTTGACAAGGGGTCACGTACCCGAAAGCTCGCAATTTTAACGTTTATAACATTAAAATAATGAAGTATCAGTTGTGTTATTTTAATTTTATTATCAGACCTTATGGTAGTATGAAAATTGCCAAAGGGAAAAGTTGCATTGGGCTTTAGTTTTCCCATGGCAACCGAAAATGTTTTTGATCTCTCAAAACAAAAAATCTCTATTTAAAAAAGCATGGGATTAAATTTTCAAAACTTACCGAAAAAGATGAATTTGACATATTTTGGATAAAATTGATCAAGGATTTTGGGTAAAATTTATCAATTTTGGTTCATTTTTAACAAAATTTGGGTACTTTTTTAAACGGAGAGGTCAAAAACATTTTCGGTTGCCATAACCACCTCGGTTAGTCTCCTTGTGATGTACAAAGGTTTGTTTTAAAATTTTAACCGACATATGAGTTTGGTTTCACCCTAGTAGTATGATTAAACTTGACTACTGGGCAACAAAACATAACAGTAACTGTCACAGCCATTCCTTTTCCTATTAAATAGCGGCTATAGCCAAAGGTATGAATGCTAAAAATAAAGGTTGCTAGAATACAGGTACCATCAGGGCCGGTGCCAGACTAATTTGCGATTAGAGTTAATCACACCCCCTTACTCACACGCAATAATAAACCTTTGTTTTTAAGTACCTAACATGCGATTTCAAAAAACGATACATCTTGCAAATACTGCATTTTTGTTGCAAATATAATTATCTTTTTTATTATTTATTTTTGCATCTAGATATGATTAGATTAAATGGTCATGTCACACATGAAAGCAGTTTCAATGCCTGGTTATTCAAACTAAGTCCCATTAGCCTATGATAAGAACTAGTTATTGTATTTATTTAAGGGTGATTTATTGACTACAGTCCTATTTTAATTTTAGCATCTGCTGGTATTGTCCAACCATTTTTCCCCTTTTGAAAATATAGGATTTTATAGGAATTATAGGATATTTTTGAAAATATAGGATTTTATAGGAATTATAGGACATTTTTGAAAATATAGGATTTTATAGGAATTATAGGACATTTTTGAAAATATAGGATTTTATAGGAATTATAGGACATTTTTGAAAATATAGGATTTTATAGGAATTATAGGACATTTTTGAAAATATAGGATTTTATAGGAATTATAGGACATTTTTGAAAATATAGGATTTTATAGGAATTATAGGACATTTTTGAAAATATAGGATTTTATAGGATTTTATAGGAATTATAACACATTTTTGAAAATATAGGATTTTATAGGAATTATAGGATATTTTTGAAAATATAGGATTTTATAGGAATTATAGGACATTTTTGAAAATTTAGGATTTTATAGGAATTATAGGAATATATATAAATACATTCTTGAGATCTCCCAAGCAATTTTCATTTTATCCTGTAGCGTAAACAACTAGTTCTAATGTAAAACATTATCTCGAATATCGATATTTTTCTTTTCGATTCAATGAAAATGAACGCCAATACGTCTTTATTAATGTCAGTCGAAATATTCGGCACTAGCAGAGATATATTTTTGTGAGATTTCAAGTAATTTTCTTACCGCGTTAACGAAAAATGCAACGCGTTTTACGAGCCGGGTTCGAAAAGTAATTTGAATTTGAAAGGAACGTCTAGGGAAATATTAAGAGGGTTATGAATCCCAAATTCTTCGAAAAGCAAATAAAAAGCAAGACCTAGAAATTGAAAAAGAAAAAATAGTACAATGTAAAAATGGTGGCCGGAAATTCAAATGATGCTAGGAAACTAGAAAAATGATATTATCTATTCAAAGCGCCTTAGTTTCTCGAAGAAATGCGTTGGATAGGCTCCTTTATTTTATTCAACTTCTTAAGCTTTAGAAAGGTTATTGGGATTAAGCGAAGAACATAGACGTTTCCAACGGTAACCTAAACGCTTCGATAGCAGTGCCAAGTTAGCTTAACGGAACGCCTGAAATTCGTCGTGGAAGCCGTAGGCGTTCCCGTTCAGGTCGGCGGTCGCTTAACCTCGCCCAGAATTTATATCAAAGTAGCAATCGTTTTTTATTGTTATTTATTTCTCTATAGCCCTACATAAGCGTTGCTATGGTAATATCGCTTTAATGTTGTTTGAAGGTAAAGTCTACCTATTTCAACCACTGCAGAACCTTTTCTTGAATATATTTAGAAAAAATATCCACATGGCCAAGAACGGATATAGCAATTGAGAGATTAAGAACGACAACTAAACGTGTGAAGCACACGCGTATAGACTGTGCCGAACTTATCAGTATTTTCTTTTTTGATGGATATTTCAAACCACTTTAATTTGGTATGTTTATCTGATGACGTTATTATTACTAACTTTGATCTGGACGGTATGCTACGTTTTAATAAATTCTATTTTATGTTGATTAGGTCTCCAACTATATAACGTGGGAGCCCTCTAGACGCTCAAGAGACGCTCTAACTTTGACAATGGTCTCAGCCAAACCGAATTTTATCAAATTCGCTAGAGCAACTAAAATTTAGTTTTCGACACAATATTATTCGATACCAGGGTGTCACGATTCGAAAAGTTGGATGAATAATTTATTTACTTCAACTTCGTGAGAACACAGACCACCTACCCCCAAGAAGGTCTTGCATCAACCTCGAAAAAAATATTTCTGAAAAGTGACGCCACCTTTTATACTGCAAACTGAAAATAGCGCGTGAAAAAAAATTACTTAACGAAATTAAAATAAAAAAGTCGTGCGCGAGCCAGGTTTTACAATACATTTATTTATTGTCGCGCTTGCTTGTCTTTGTACCTCCAAAACTTCCTCTACTTGCCGTTAGATGGCGCGCTCTTAAAGAAGCCACGTCACATTCGAAATAAAAAAAAATATTACCAGCGATACATGTCCCTCTTGGGGTAGGTGGTCTGTGTTGAGAATGACCGAGTTGAGATTTATTTTAGCGCTGCTCAAAATCCACCTCGCGCTCGAAGAGTAAGCTATTTCCCCCCAAAAAAAATCAAATCAGCCAGGTATCTGATTGGTTCCCTAACACTGACTTCATGGAAACGCTAAATTGGACCATGATTCCCGCAAAATCTCTCTCAATAAAGTCATTCTCTCCAAGCAGAAAAAATAAATAAATTCTTGGTTAGATGGATTTTTTTAATGCTTTTATTGACTAAAATGTCCTCCCTTTCTGCAATATACAAATAAGAGAATATTTCGAAATTTGATCCTAAGTGTTAGCTTGGAATATAACCAAAAATAAAGTAATTTTATATACAACTAATATTTTTTATGCTTTTTAACAACAACTGCCGCTATAGTTAGAATTATAAGACTGAATTTTACATTAAATGTGAATAATAATTTTGGTAAACGGTCTAAATCAGTGAGATTCGCAGTTCAATTTTTAAAAGCAATTGATTTCAGAAATATGTTGTGATATTTTTAGAAACTATACCGTTAAATGGTTTGCAAGAAAATAACATTTTCACGAATTATTCAAGCGCTTCAATTGCGTTTAACCAGTGTTACCTAAATGTCACATTTTTAGAATAAAGTCCATGTCAGTGGCATAAAGTGGCAAATATGGCCAAAAGTGGCAAATATGGCAAAAAGTGACAAATAGTGACTAATAATCAAAAAAAGCATTTAAATGATGTAAATAATATCTTTCAGAGATGTAGCATCACTTACATGTGAGATAATGTTTCAGTTTTTCACAAAAGAACCATTAAAAACACCTTAAAGATATATAGCAGACGAATTCAAACTCAGGAAAAATCGTTGAAAAATAGCAAAAAGAAATTACTAGATTGGGCTATAATTGAGTATCTAGCCCAAAACCTGACAACTAATACAGTATATTTGTCTAAAATAGCACAAATATATTTTTCCTTTCGTATGTTTTTTTATTTTTATTAAAATTTATTATTTCCCACTTTTTGGCATATTCGCCAGTAAAAGTATTATTCGCCATGTCGGTATTTACCACTTTTTGCCACATTATTTGACACCTGACATTTACCTTGATATAGACAACCAATGAGAACCCGAGACGATTTGATTGACTGTTAAGGGGAGGAGCGTAGTCATTGTCCCTAAAAATTAATAACAAAATATTTGGTACTCTCATCTTGACGAAGTTTAAAACCCGTTTTAATTATTCGTAGAGAAATGTCTGCGAAACTGAATTATTAAAATTTCGTAGTACTTTTTGAAGCCAATTGTACGGCGGCACTCGGGTTTTCTTTAAGCCTGGGCCTTAAGGGCTTAGGCATTAAGATTCTCCGTTCGTGGAAGGCGATGCATTCCCAGGACACTACTTCCATATTCATTTCGGGATCCGAAGAGCAGGATTCACTTAATAAGACAGCGACGACTAAGGCGTATTAAATTACCGCATTTTTTTCCTTTGCGGGCTTCTAAAGGACATATCATAAAAATTTATGAGGTTGACGTTAATTTAGTTGGGCTGTATCTTATATAGCCTATAGCTCTCTCACTGTCTTCGGTTTATTTGCTACCCGGATGTATAGCCAATTCTTTTAGATTAATTCCGTTTAGGTAAATTTTGCGTTAATTAGCATTTTCAATTTACCTTTTGACCTAGTAGACTACTAGGATTCCAATTAGCCTTTTCAATTTACATAGAGCCACGCATTGGCTAACTCTTTAATCTAATAAAATGCTGAATTTTTGTCTGTTAAAGGGAATATAACCTGAACTTTTGTCTGTTAAAGGGTATATAACCTGAATTTTGGGCTGTTAAAGGGAATATAACCTGAATTTTGGGCTGTTAAAGGGAATATAACCTGACTTTTTGGCTGTTAAAGGGAATATAACCTGAAGTTTGGTCTGTTAAAGGGAATATAACCTGAATTCTTGTCTGTTAAAGGGAATATAACCTGAATTTTGGGCTGTTAAAGGGAATATAACCCGAATTTTGGTCTGTTAAAGGGAATATAACCTGAATTTTGGGCTGTTAAAGGGAATATAACCTGAATTTTGGTCTGTTAAAGGGAATATAACCTGAATTCTTGTCTGTTAAAGGGAATATAACCTGAATTATTGTCTGTTAAAGGGAATATAACCTGAATTCTTGTCTGTTAAAGGGAATATAATCAGAATTTTTGTCTGTTAAAGGGAATATAACCTGAATTTTTGTCTGTTAGAGGGAATATAACCTGAATTTTGGGCTGTTAAAGGGAATTTAACCTGAATTTTGGGCTGTTAAAGGGAATATAACCTGAATGTTTGTCTGTTAAAGGGAATATAACCTGAATGTTTGTCTGTTAAAGGGAATATAACCTGAATTTTGGTCTGTTAAAGGGAATATAATCAGAATTTTGGTTTGTTAGAGGGAATAAAACCTGAATTTTGGGCTGTTAAAGGGAATATAACCTAAATTTTGGGCTGTTGAAGGGAATATAACCTGAATGTTTGTCTGTTAAAGGGAATATAACCTGAATGTTTGTCTGTTAAAGGGAATATAACCTGAATGTTTGTCTGTTAAAGGGAATATAACCTGAATTTTGGTCTGTTAAAGGGAATATAACCTGAATTTTGGTCTGTTAAAGGGAATATAACCTGAATGTTTGTCTGTTAAAGGGAATATAACCTGAATTTTGGTCTGTTAAAGGGAATATAACCTGAATTTTGGGCTGTTAAAGGGAATATAACCTGAATTCTTGTCTGTTAAAGGGAATATAACCTGAATTCTTGTCTGTTAAAGGGAATATAACCTGAATTTTGGGCTGTTAAAGGGAAAATAACCTGAAATTTTTGTCTGTTAAAGGGAATATAACCTGAATTATTGTCTGTTAAAGGGAATATAACCTGAATTTTGGGCTGTTAAAGGGAAAATAACCTGAAATTTTTGTCTGTTAAAGGGAATATAACCTGCAAAGCAATCTTTATGGAAGACCCCTTCATTTTTAAAATTACCCTGTACAGTGGCGCCAGACATTTCTAAAGCCAAAGGCCAGAGCGGCCAGAGCGCAAACGTTGGTGTTCCACACCAAATACCTGAGGTTATATTCCCTTTAAGCAGGCTGCTTTGTGTATTATAATAACAAATCGTACGCTTAGAAGACGAATATCCAGTAGTTTATCAACTCCTCGCTACGTGGCTATACGTAAAGTTAAAAAGGCTACTTACGCATAAAATAGTTTATTTTTCTAAAAGGGCTTATTTACAGTTAGCTAATGCTAAAGATGCCTGATTAATTAGTCAAAGCTGAAAATTAATTACTATTAGTCGTCATCAACCGAGTTTTCGGCAGTGCTAATAAAATCCGCTAGATGGTGTTGTAGAGAAGTTTAAATCCAATTTATTCAAACAAAATACGGCAACCCATCGCGTAACAGCGCCACCAACAGTCTTAAAATAATTAGCCAACTTAAATCTCCCTGTATATGTATAAGGCCATACATCAAACATAAGGGTTATTTTTTGCTCGTTTTGAAACGTCTTGAAATATGAAGCGAGCGAGGCTAATGCTCGGGGATTCGACGTCAAAATAATTTGATAAAGTGTCTGCGGATCTTCTAAAAATAAGACGCCGAGGGGGGGAAATCGCTGGAAAAACAACAGTTCCTTGCTCTGGAAAAGAAACGACCGTCCTGGATATATATTTACCGAGAAGTAACGGGGGAAAATCCATTTTTACTCTGCTAGCAAAAACTATGAAATGAAAAGATATAGTCTGACCGATCTTGGCAGGTCCGACGAACGGCTGGTTTCCGGTTTTAGCGCTAATATTTCCGTTCGGTGATCGTTTTAGTTCGATTTTGTTAGGAGATGTAGCTGGAAATCTGCTAAAGGAGGGAAAATTAAAACACCCAATGCCATTGAATATTTTTCCAAACGATTGTTTCTATGAAAAAAATTAATTGTAACTATTTAAATATTTTCAGGAGAGAACAAAATCAAATGGCACAATGCATATTATTGGACTTCATTTAATGCCAATTGGCATATATAGGTACTTGATAGCGTGACGTCACGCCATACCTTTGGCTATGGGCTCCATGCTGGTATGCTTTTCTTTCCAAATGGAAAAAGCATGGGTGACGTATTATCTACATCATGATGCCAAGTCACTATTCTACTAGTAAGAGTTATTTTGCAATAGTTAACGTAAATCCAGGGTTGGAAAAAAAACGGCTTTTTTTAAATTAAAAAATACAGTATGGATGCAACCGGTGGTTTAAAGTGGTTAAAATATTAATAAAATAATGCTCAATTTGCTTATATATATATATATAAAGCCCTCACTACTTCGAAAATGCTCAAATTTACCGATTTTAAAATTGCGTTTTGGCGCGTGACAGTACCTTTACATCATGAGGTATAGCAAGCTTATTTACCTGCTTTTATACCCTAACATGGCGGCGAATTTTCACGTGCAAAATAAATTTTAAGATCCCCAATTGCTTATATCTAGCTCTCATTACTTACTACAAAAAGTGAAGGTTAAATTTTAGTTTTTTTAATTAAAAGGTGGTTTTAGCCATGGATTTTTTCGGTTAAAACCGGGTGGATTAATCCAGTCAGGCTGGTTATTAGCCAACGATTCGTAAATCGTTGAATTGTTTCAATATTATGAACGACTCGTTAAGCTTAATTCGAAAACTGAGTTGATCACTTAAATTGTAGGAAGAAAAATTAAAATTTGCCTTTAAGACAAATATAAGGTTTTATAAATAGCCGATTCTAACTTCGAACATTTGAAAGATTTTGATATTAAATTTCAAAAGTGTATTGTTGCTTGAGCGGCTTTTTTTGTGGAAGCAAAAGCCTTTAAGAAGCGCGATTTTTTAGTGGTGGGGACTTAGAAATGTAGCGAGCAAAAAAAACAGATATGTATTTTAATTAACTCTAGCAGCGTGGTCGGATGGTTCGGCAAACAGTATGGACATACGAACGTTATTAAAACGAGACTTGCCACGAACATCTGTTCTTGGAGCAATGTCTAAATATAACTCAAGATGGACTTCTAATAGATTCATCCGTTAATTAACTTTTCACTTTTCCATTGGAAATATTGAACTTTCGTATAAATTTTTTTAATCTTCTTCTGCTTTTCGCAATCTACGGGCAGAGTACATATAGATGGCGTACCGAAGCACCTGGCTGAACCAAGTTCTTCCTATAATTGTCGTCTTCACTGATCAGACAAGTATCAAAATAGTCTAAAGTTCTGTCTAAGTAGAAATACTTAAACCGTCATTGAATTAGTAAATGTCAATGGCAGCCATTAAATTTAGCTCTTAATAAAGTATTAATTATATTACATTAAACGCTTTTACAGTACCTAATGAAGTTTACACTACCATTCAAAGCGAATAAGTTTCATCAGTAATCAATACCTCTACTTGGAATGCTTATCCCGCGTTATGGCGTATGGTAAGATCTCTCTGACGGCTTTGGCCCCGCCTACGAGATAAAAAAAATCCCCTCTGCGCGCACTCCCCTCTCACGTTGTTGTTTATTAAGTTAACATAGTGACGTCACAAAAACCGTCAGCCACATCGAGACGAAAATCTGCCGCCATAAGCATTCCAAGTAGTAGTATGGATTCCTGGTTTTATCGATACACGAACTCTGTTCAATCATGTCCCAAAGACCATAGAAATACACCAACGTGTCATATATAGTAGCAAATACCAACTGCGAAATAATTAGCCTTTTCAGTTTGTTTAGAGCCACGTAGTGGTCAACGCTAGAAGCTCATAAAACTGATAAAATTTGGTATGCTAAGCAGAGCGTTTGTGTAATGACTAGAGGTCAGCGGAACAAATAAATTAACCGCAAAAATTTCAATTAATCTTTGAAATTAGTATTATTTGTTTTATACGAATAAATTATACGATTAAACAACGATTTAACATGCAAAATTAATCATTTTTTTCGAATATTTCTGAATAATTCTCGGTTATGGATAAATATAAACAATCGTATAATTTCTTATTCAAACGCCGACCTCACTAATGACTATGCTGAGATATCACGGGTCTAGTTTTACCCGGGCACAAGAGAGGGGGAAAGAAATGGGGGAAGGGAAAACGTTACCGGCGTGCGCTTCAGACGTCACTTTTAGGGAACCAATGAGATCCCGGGCTGATTTGATTGACCAGGGGAGAGGAGCTAAGTGGGGGGCGGAGTGGTTAGCGCTTTCACCTCGCAGCAAGAGGAGCCGGGTTCGATCCCAATTTGGGCCACTGGGTGAAAACTCGGAACAACTCCATCCGCGTTGAGTTTGCAAGTTCTCTCCCCACTGGTTTAAGGGGTTTTCCCCCGAGCTCTTCGGTTTCCCCTTCCATAAAAACTTGTCTAGGTTAACGGTAATAGTTAGTGTAGGGAGCTGATGGCTCGATCTCGTGGTATGCAGGGCTTGCCACCACCCTCCTACGCATTGTAACCCGGCCACCTGAATTAATGGCTTTAAAAGTCGCTGGATGACTTGGGCCTAAGGTGGTGTCTTGCTGATTATTATTATTATTTATCGTCTTTGTACGATATTTTTTAATTATCGTACCTGTACGATATTGTTTGATATTTATCGTTCAGTAACACAAATCTGTAAAAAAACGGTTTTTACTTGATGAGCGCTTGTTGTCATAGTGACGTAGAAAGTTACTGAACGGTGTTATTTCTAGTCAGCGCTGTTTTTAAAGATGGCGGCGAAAAATATTAATGATCTAAAGCAAAGCACAGTAAACCAACGCTTAACATGTTTTTACTGATAAGTTCAATTAAATCATAACACACTTTTTAAAAATAAGCACACCAATTAAAATTTTGTCATTATAATTTATTGATACTATATCGTTTCGTAAAGCAAAGCAGTAGAATTGTTGATTAAAACTACAGTTGCATAATTTTAACTCCTCCGCCAGCTAAACTGTAAACACCGACGCGTTTGACGTCAAGACATCAAAAACACCTCTCCGAGATGGTTTTCTTGATAAGCATCGGAAACGCGAAAAATCATACAGTAATGAAATGGTGGCATCGATTACTCATCGATGTTTTTGATGAGCATTACTTAGAGGTCGGCGGAATGAATAAATTAACCGGCAAAATTTCGATTAATCATGAAAAGTTGATTAATTGTTTTTATGAACATTTTATACGAATAAACAACGATTTAACATGCAAAAATAATCGTTTTTTTCGTATATTTTTTGGATAATTTGCGGTTATGAATAAAACTAAATAATTGGATAATTTCTTATTCAAACGCCGACCTCTAGCGTTACTGAACGTAACCATTGTCATTATCCCGAAGTTGAAATAAATATATTCTTGGTTATAATAACAAATAAAAAAAAAACAATTTATGAGCTTGTGGCTTTTGAAAAGGCTAATAGGTGACAAGACCAAACAAGTCTTAAGAAAATATTGCTCTAATGAAGTGGTTTAGAAAATAGTTGCGTGTTCTGCCGCTAGATGGGTGAACGTGTCGTTCATTTCAGCAGCAATAGAAACCTTCCGTGGAAATCGGTTGTAAGAGTGAAAAGTAGGGTTTCATATTTACGACGGATTCCTCCAACAGAAGCTAGGGTTTTCCTTTCGGGTCATCATTTTCATGTTTCCGTTTTATAGCCCACCTTTTAATGTCTTTTCTAAAAGGGTTTACTCGTACTCAGAAATATACTTTGCTCTATTTTCGGCCGTGGAACTCTTCCAACCCCGGTGCTAAAATCTCATATCTCCTATATGTTCGTTTTCGGGTAATTCCCGTTTGGTAAGGGCGCTGATAACTAGTAATAGATTCGGAAACCTCTCTATATGCTAATATTACTCTTCGGCTCCTGATAATTTTGCTTTATACGTTTATGAATAAAAATAGTGAAAGGCGAAATTTATTAACTTCCTCAAATAATTTGAAGTAAATATAGATCCCTACGCGATGTAATTTTAGTATTTTGCGATGTACCAACTTTATTTTTATAGCCTTGATGGATTCTTTTATCTTAAAGGGGAACGGCCAAGCTTTTCCAAATATGGCCTTATTTCCGTATCAAAAGATTAACAAGACGTTCAATATACTAACACGTACCTTTTTTGTCTTGAAAAAATAGCTTTTGGCCCAAAATGTTGAAACGAAAAATAACGCCAGGTGTTTGGGTTTGAATTTTCGCCGCCATCTTAGGGGCTGCCGCCAGCGCCACTAACCCCGTATGAGCGATTTGCGAACTATCCTAACTTTTAAAATCGCGCAATTTAGGCTTAGGACTCTTATAACTGGAACGCGCCGCTCGTGAAAAACAAATTTTTCGCGTCTTCAGCAGCGCGCGCTTTTACGTTGTTTTTCTGTCTCACCGACTTCTCACCAGGTGTCGCGGCGGACGCGCGCTTTTCGATTTCCCGAAATTTCTTTATTTTATTAAAAATTAACCACTCAATATTTTTTGATGCGGTTTTCGCCATAAATTTTAGTTTTTAATGGGCTATAGGGCTATCTAACTGGTTAAAGCTTGACCGTTCCCCTTTAAAAGGTAAAATATATACTTCTGGTAATAATAGAGGCTAAACCCGATGTTATGAAAGTGAACGTCTAAGCTTTGCCGAATTTACGCCAAGGTAACTTGGCAGTGTTGCCACTGCTGTAAATGCATTTTGAACTAAAGCCGCCTTCACACATACCCTCTGCAACGTTGCGAGTGCTCCCGCAACGTTTGTATCCCGTCGTATGAACAGTGACCGTTGCGCGTCCCAGCGTTTCAGATCGCTTCGTCGACCATTTTGATTCGTGACGTCATCGACTCGGTTTTTGCGAACTATGACACTTTTTTTTTACAAAAATCGTCAATCGTGATTTTTTTTGCACCTAATAAAATTTTTACGCCTTTTTTAGAAGAAAATGTCTCGAAACGTTTTGTCTATTTGTTTTAAAAATCCAACAAATTTCTTCTGAGTGCATTCATTTTTAATTAGAGTGTTTTGAAACGTCCCTCAAATGCGTGAGCGGACGAACTTCTAATTATATGGCTATACTACGCGTGACCAATTTTCTTCAAAACTCACTGGATATCAAACGTGTGAACCAACAGATTTCCAAACGCTAAGAACCGCAGCGAGATCGAAACGAGGCAAAATGTTTCCGAGGGTAGGTGTGAGCGTGGTTTAATAAAGTAAACTAGAATTTGGTTGAATATGCTATAAAACTATGAATATTTCTCGCATCCGTTGCTAAAACATACTACACTTTAATCTTAGCCAAACAACAAGGAAACTTATGATTGAATTTGAAAACAAAAACCAATGTTTTATAAAAAGCCACCTATTTCGTTGATGAGAAAAATACTACACTTTGATCTTAGCTAAAAGCTCCTTATTAAAATTTTTATTTAGCAGTTCTAAATCCAAATATTTTAGTGGTGCTTATTTACAAATAAAGGTTTTACGTTTTTTTAAAAGTAAGCTACACGAAAAACTATATATAGCAAAGAAACCTATTTCAATGGATTTCAGAGGGACATTACATCTTCATAGAACGTCAATCATACTTTTTCCTACAGATAAAAAATTACATACCACCAAAATGATTATCTCGAAAATATACTTAAGTTTTACATTAAAAAATTAATACTACAAACTCAGCTATCTCAACCTTGAAAATGGGGATTTTGACCCTCAAAATAGGGATCTTTAAATTTTCGGAATTAGTGAACCGGACCCTAATGCTAAAAATTTCAAGATTTGTTGTGGAAATCTAAAATTAGTTATCTCGACAGTGCAGAAATATTTTAAGTCTAATAAATGTATTCAAAAAATTGAATAATTATAAATTTTATCAAAGTGGCCATATGGTTACGGCATTTCGAGATAAGTTAATTATTAAATTCCATTAGAAGCGGCGACGATTTTAACTATTAATTTTGTTTATATTAAGTCCGCTAAAAATGCCTGTCTTGAAATATTCATAAGGAACGTATTAGAATGAAATTGCCACGGCTCAAAATTTACTTCCTTCGCTTGGGGATGTAAAATCTTAAAGGAGCTTACGGTTAGAGTGGGTTTGGGAACAGCGCTAAAAACCGTCTCAAAACTATCCTTCCACCTAAGTAGAAATAAATAAATACATTCTCAGTTATAGAAATTTAAATAGTTAACACTATTTTACTCCTTAAGGTCTAGTGTAATCTACAAATTAACATTAATTTTGGTATGATTCTTCGATAATTTTATAATATTTCACATAAGTGTATCAGTTCCTAATCTTCCGCGTGTTAAATTTTCACTGAGGAATAACATTGCAATGACCACCAGGGTGGTTCAAAATGAATTTTGAAAATGCAAAATGCATTTTGAGTTAGAAAAAGTATTTTTCATTTTTCATTTTGAGTTTCTAGGAAATTATTTTGCATTTTACATTTAGCATTTCAAAATGCTTTTTCAAAATGTTTTTACTCTGGTAGCATCATCGCAGCTCTTGTAGAGAAAGTTCGTCTGCTATTTACTCCCAAGTAATCATAGATGGCGCTACCCAGCTACTCACTTACTAAGAAGCAGACGAACATTCGTACAGTGCCACCGCTTTATTTCCAACACTGGCTGCGAGAATAGTTTTGAAATCTCTACGTTATTAATATTAATTATTATCTTTTGGGGTGTGACGTCTTTTCTACACCACTCCGCACATAGCAATCATACATTATTACCATTAACTGACACACTAATGGAACGTAATTTCAGACTTCTACTAATAGTTATATTTACCAAAAAACCGTATAATAAAGCAAAATCTATCTTTGTTGAATCAGGTGATAGAATTTATTTTATGTAATACATAACACGATATTAACTATTAACAATCGTTAACTAATAACAGATATGAGCTAAATTGCCCCGCAACACTACTCGAATAAGTTGTTTCATTCAAAATCAATATATCGAAGATTTTTAGGCTTAAAGGCTAAGGGTAAAAGTTCCGCACACAGCGGGCATAAATTGCTCCCCTGTAAAGTAAGGTTTCCTTCAAAACTGTCTTAAGGTAGTTACACCTCTTTCTTTTTCTTTTTAAACGCCGAATCTACTGTACTCCGTGTATGAGCTACCTTTTTATGACTCGCCAATTTTAACTTCCCCTTTCGAACTTAAGTTTTCTAAAACTATTGCATTTGTCCCTGTTGTATTCTTAGTAGTTTCCGAGGATACCGATTTTGAGGTTGCACAGAATATTTTAAAACCCTTTCAAGGAATTATAGGAAATTTATCAGTGAAATATATCAAAATATGGGAAGAAAATTGGGGGGAAAAAGGAAAAAATAGAAAAAAATTAATTATACTATAAGAGAAAACTGTTGTCAAAATTGTTGAAAGCGAGTATAACATTGAAAATAAAGTTGATAACCGATAGAAATAGTCGAACACTATCGGCGAACAGTGTTGGAAATAAGCATCTTTAAAAACTAGGACTTTTTAAACACTTCTAATAATAAAATATCAATTATTTTAATTTCTTCAGGCTTTTCAGTTAAAATAAAGGGTATTATAGAAAATTTAATGTAATTATATGAGATACTAATATAGTGCACCCAAATTTTTATTAAACTGTGGTTAGTCGGGGAAAATGGGAAATTTAGGAACTGTGGTCACCCTGCGATAATGATAACGCGACAGAAATTAATAATTAATAATTTATGTCTATTTTAATTAGTTTTTAATGTAGTTTTTGACTCGAAGAGCTATTTGATCCGAGATTCGCGTCTTTTTGGTTGCACGAAGACCTATTGGTACGAGTTATTTGTAAGTTTTTTAATTTCTTCATATTTGTTTAGGGTTTAGCTATTTTATCCATTTTAATTCTGAACTAATCTACTTATTCGCGTATTTTATCATCCAGAAATGAATAATAATATTCTTAAAAATTAAATAAATTTTAGTATTGCAAGGCTTACCAGTACCGTTAATGGGCTATTTGTTTTGATTGTGCTATGTTATAGCATTTTTTTTTACAAGGAATCTATTGCCGTTCAATACGATGTCAGTAGGTGGCGTTTATACAGGGTGTTTCAAAAGGGTATGCAAAAATTTTAAGGAGTTGTAGTGAGTGAGTTGAGAAGTATGCCTGTTTTTCCCCATTTTCCTACGATGAGTTAAAAGAGCGCCAGAGAGCTTCAAAGTGTGACCTACTAGCCCCTGGAAGCAGCCTGCAACCAGCGCAAAACCAAGCAGCAGGGACTTTAAATACTCTTTAAGTTTACTTTTTTACGCTGGTTACAAAGTCCTCTTTTACCTATCTTCCGAGGAGAGGTATATTTTGGCTTGCCAACTTGTTTTATGTATAAAATGATTTTAATAAGCGATTCACACATATCTAATAGAGATATAAACATCTCGATTTAAATTCTTTTATTTATTCTAGTAATTAAATAAATTCATAATGATGTATTTACAAAAAAACAACATCAAACATAATTTAAATTCTATTTAATATATAAACTATAAAAACACCATTTGACATAAATAAGGAGCAAAAAACTTTTGAGATTTTGAGATAACCTAAAATTCTACCTATCAGACTGCTGGCACCATCTAGTTAGGCTTGGGGCATTGAAAAATTGGTCTTCAGGCACTTTAAATACTGTTTAAGTTTACTTTTTCTTAGGCTGGTTACCTCGATTTGTTTACAATATCTTTTTTTACATATCACACGAACCCAAACCTTAATGTTCGCGTTTCCCTGCTGCTTGGTTTTGCGCTTGTTGCAGCCATAGACTAGCCTACTTCCTACTCAAGGTTCCTACAAGCGCTCGAACGCACTTCCTACTTACAAAGAACGGGGCTGGGGGCAATTTTTAAATAACTATAGCTCCTTAATTATAAATTTCCGGAAAAAAACTTGCCCCGTGATCAGAACCCCTTGTCGGTTTTTTGGGATAACGCCCCCCCCCCCCCCCCGACAGGAGGAGCTACGGTACAATGTTGCCAAAATTACTTAAAAAATTATATAATTCCGAACGTTTTGGAGAGAGCCCGGACCCCCCCCCCTTGAGTGCGACACTGGTTTCAAGCGATAGTCCTATCCCCCCTAAACTAACACTCGATAGTAGTTTGTGAAATTTCATTAGGTACGTGGCCAACTTGTATCGTGGAGGTTTTTTCCCCCGCCCGCCCCCGTAACCAATGGCAACGGAAGAGAGTCCCTAGTTTGGCTATCAACCCTTCTTCAGTTTCTGATATGATACATAAACGTCCCCTCCTCTTGCGCGGGAACAGTCCATCGTGTTCCGCACTGAAGTGACGCGAGCCTCGGCCCCGGCTTTAATACGCTTAATGCGTTTATGATCCGTTACGAGAACCGCTTGTATCGGAGGCCAAGGGTTATTTATTATTATTACTGCCCCCACTCCGCCTTCCGCGCTATCATAATGAGGTTATTTTTACGACCTCCCCCCTCCGCTGGGAAGAATTCGGAATGCCTTATCGTTGTTGAGATATCGCGTTTACATGTTTGCCGTTTTACTGTCCTAGGGGCATGATATGATTGCCGATTCTGTTCCGTTGTGGCGACCATAAGTGTAGTCCAGAAGCCCATCCCACTGCTTAGGTTGCGAATCATACGCTGCGGGTTGAACCTTCTGCAAATATCCGTCGTAGCAGTCGACAATTTGTACCTCGACTATTCTGAAGATGGCGCTACACGACACTAGGGTTTTAGAGAGATGGTTCGATCACTTAGTAATTCTACTATAGAAGAGTTTGGCTAAAGAAAAAGTGGCTAATAGATGGTGCGCCCGACACTGTGTAGCCCCTTCAAATACTTATGGGCTTTCTATCGGAGTACTGAGATTCACCCTAATTTATAGGTGATAGCGGGAAATTTAAATTTTACAAACTAAATTGGATCGGTATAATTTTTATTTTTTCGTTTTTACACGTACGAATTTTAAAGAAATTTATTTTTTAAATATTTAAAATTAATCAACGAACATTTAGTTTTAGTTTCTCAAATATTTATTTGAATTGAAATACAAAAATTGTACTAGAATTGATTAAGGAATATCACTTACAGTAGCTTTGTCTTTTGACTCTTAATTATTTCAGGTTAGCTTAGTTTGTTTGCAATTTTCAAAAATTAAATTGGTAATAACAAAGTGATAGTTAATTAATTTAAGGATCATAATGAACTGAGTCTGATCGACACGAAAACTTTGTGGTGTTCCCTTTTCTTAGGTGAATGAATGAATTAATATTTATTAGCCCTAGTAATGTACAAATCCCTTTTAAAACAGGGAGGAATCCACTTCTGGATCAGCGAGTAGTTTAAAACAAAAAACGATGTACATTTTGAAATCGGAAATAAAGTTGCACTAACAACAAAAGTTTCCACTATTTAGAAAGCATTTCATAATTACTATAAAATAAAAATAATTATATAATTATTATAATAATTATATAATACTAATAAAAATAATAATCCGAGGGGTGGGACATATACCAAAATCCCGTACACTTTGTCTAAAATCGCAAAATCGTTTAACTCCGTCTATGGTAAATTAACATTGAAATCCCAAAATCACTTCAAAAAGTAATTATAAAATCGCCAAAATCTCTACGAAATCCCGAAATCCCGTACAAAATAATGGCAAGTGTCCGACCCCTCGTAATAATCAGCTAGGCTAATACCCAAGGCACCACCTTAGGCCTAAGTCATCAAGCGACCTTTGAAGCCATTAATTCAGGTGGTCGGGTTACAATGCGTAGGAGCCCTTCATGCCACGCGAGCCTACAACTCCCTACACTCACTATTACCGATAACCTCCACAAGTTTTTATGGAAGGGGAAACCGAAGAACTCGGGGGTTCAAAACCCCTTGAACCAGTTAGGAGAAAACTTGCAAACTCAACGCCGAAGGAGTTGTACCGAGTTTCATAATAATTATAAAAGTAATAGGTACTCCAGTGTCATGAGGTAAAGCCCACAAAATATCTGGAGGGGCTACGTCAGTAGCGCCATCCGTGTGAGAAAAATATTTCGCCAAATAAAAAAATCCAAGTGATCGAACCAATCTCTTCAATCCTGGCAACACTAGGACGCTTTCCACTTCCATTTAATAACGGCGCACGACCCACGCTCGATGTGACGTGTTAATTGTAAGTAGCGCCATCTTCAGCTTACTCTGAGGGTAAATTTTCCTGGAGCTCAGACCACTTACATTCACAAAGCTCGTAATGTTATTATAAACTGCAATAGATAAACTCTCCTCGTAGAATCGCGGATGTTTTTATAAGTCGAGTGACGCGTCATCTGTTGCAAGTTTCTATAAGCTTTGAAGGTGCTTTGTAAATTAATATTTACTTAAAATATTAAATATTTTAGGAATTATTAGGAATAAGTGCTTTACATACTTTTATTAAATTAATATTTAGATGAAATATTAAATAGTTATTTTTTTAAGGTACCTTTAAGTTTACAGTATCAGACAAATGATGGCGCCACCAACATTTATCTACTCTCGAAAAGTTACGAAGTTTGGCGTGAGTCCCGTTGGATGTAAATGGTCTATGTATAGATTTTTTCGCCTAAACAACATATAGTAGACGACAGGTCCTACAATCCGCATAGCTATTCTAACTAATAGTTCGGAAATTAATCTAGGGATGGCAGCCACGCTCTCAGTTTGGACACCAAATGCAAGCTAAAGAGCAATTAAAAATAGTTGTATGGACTGCATTGCAAAGGATGATAAAAATTAGCGAATAACTAGATTAGTCCATTATGAAAAGGGATAAAATACTAAAGCCTAAACAAATTTTAATACATTTAAAAACTTACAAATAGCTCGTACGAGGGGTCGGACATTTGCCTGTTTTGTGTACGGGATTTCGGATTTTCTAAAAATCCAGGATTTTTTATTGTGGATTTGTCATACAAAGTCTATGGGAGCAAAATTCTTGGATTTTGGATTTGTGGATTTTTTCCCAAAATTTGTACGGGATTTGGCCAAATGTCCGACCCCTCGAGCTCGTACCAATAGGTCTTCGAGTGAAAAACTAAATTTAAGAAAATAAAATTAGCCAGAAATTCCGATGGTAGACTAGTTTATTTAATTTAATTTAGATTTTCACTCGAAGATCTATTTGGTCCGAGTTTCACGTCATTTTGTTTGCTCGCAGACCTATCGGTACGAGTCTATGAGCTATTTGTAAGTTTTTAAATTGGTTTAGGGTTTAGCTTTTTTATCCCTTTTCATAATGAACTAATCTACTTATTCGCTTATTTTATCAATTTTTAATTGCTTTACGAAAAAATGACCAATGAAATATTTTTCTTGTTGATGTGTAAATCTTTTAAGATTTGATCAGTTGGGTTTTACCCAAATATCCCAAAAATATAGGAAATATAGGATATAAAATGGAATGATAGGAATTTAAGGGACCATTTCAAAATTTTAGGAGCTTTAATCAGACGTAAATGAGATGAAATTACCGCTATTGAAATATACAGATTAACCCCTAGCCTTATAACATCGATTTACATTTTAAAGCCATGCCAAAGTTTAAGTTTTAGCGTTTATTCCGCCCTTAGAGACAACGGAATGAAAATATCAATTATTCCGAAGTGCACTTTCTCGGGATTAGTTTTCAATCAGGATGACGCCTCTCAACTTCATCAATTTCGCTCCATTTATTTTTGATTTCTTTAACGTCATTATTTTGTTGATTTCCTTATTTCATTAATTTTACGGTACAATAATTTATATTAAAAATAAAGGTAACTAACATTAATTTCTATTATAAATAATATAACTAACATTAATTTCTATTAAAAATAATATAACTAACAATATTTTCTATTAAAAATAACGGTAACAAACAATAATTTTTATTAAAAATAGTATAACTGACAATAATTTCTATTAAAAATAACGGTGACTAACCATAATTTCTATTAAAAATAACGGTAACTAACAATAATTTTTATTAAAAATAACGGTAACTAACAATAATTTATATTAAAAATAACGTAATTAACAATAATTCACTATTATTTTTTGTCGCTTGTATAAGTTGTTCAGATTATGCGTTATTCCATTGTACCTTTTATGTTTTATGGAGTATGAGGTGTATGGTCTGTGAAGTGGTATTTCCGTGATATTTTCTCAATATTCGCTCGTACGAAGTGTACCAAAGTGAGCTGCCAATAGTATTTAGTGTGATTTGTATTTAAAAAATTTAATAACTTACATCTCACAAATTAACTAGCCTTTTTAGTTTACGTAGAACCTCCTAGCGGCCAACGTGATAATTTCAAATCGGCTACGTTGTTCGATTTGGGCAAGGTTTGTGGAAATATTTTCTCTATAATTGTGATTTCGGTATGTTTTTTATTCGAATTTCAGGTGATCGAACACTGTGTCCAATAATCGAATCAACTAATTTTCGAAATTAATTTGATCAAATAATCAAAAATACATTTAGGGGAAACTACTAAACAGGTCTGCTATTTTAAGTTAGGTGAAGTAGAACTAATGATTTTTAGTAAGTGATTAGACAGTACTACGTGTAAATACACATATTTCCAAATTATAATACAATTCTAATATCACGAGAAAAAAATCATAGAAAAAGTCTAATAATTAAAATCCCTATTTCAACCTATAACCTAACAAGAACTTCAAGAAGATCTACTTTTAGTATAGTCAAAACAACTATTCCATTTAGCAAAATCTTCATCCGTTTAGCTACACTTATTTCCTTCTACAACAGTACTTTAACAAGGTCTATTCGATCAACTGAAAATTCTAACAAATGCAACTAAAGCATTCGATCATTCGATTAAAACTGCTTTTTCGCTCAAACGTACCTAAGCCACGTGGCTCTAAGCAGTTGAAAAAATTGTTTACATTTTGTAACTTCTAAACTTTTCATTTCTGAAATGTGATTCGCGTGTAGCTGTAAGTGGGTGTTTCAGTCGTAATAAAAAAGAACCAAATAAAAAAACTCAAAAAGAAAAAGGAATATTTATCTTTTTATAAGTTTTAAAACTTGGGTGGTCAGTGATTTGCTCCAATTCTAGTGCAATAGATTCTACCTCAAAATGTCACTCCAGTAAATGAGAAGTTTTATAGATACTATACAATGATTTATTGCTGAAACTTATTTACAGAATATTGTGGAAAATATTTACGAGTTTAGTGGCTTATGATTTTGACTGGTTTGTCCGTCGGATGTGATAATATAATATTTACCATTACAAACACTAGAGTTATTGTTAAATACAAATATTCAACTGGTATCCATATAAATCTGTTATACCTTCATATCCATCCATAATATTGAACTAAAAACTTAATTCCTAGCAATGTCAAAGGAATATAATTTCACATTTCTGCCACTAGGTTTAACAGAAGCTTGTTCTAACTGCTCTAGTTACGTTGTATTGTTAGCAGACGCTTCTAGATTTAGAATATACTTCCTTTAACCCTAAATACCAGTGCTTTAAAAGTCGCTCGATGACTTAGGCCTGAGGTGGTGCCTTGGGTATTAGCCTGGCTAATTAAAAATTAAAAATAAATAAAATATCTTCTTTTAATTATCGATACTTCTCACTGTTTCCACCCACCACCGGAAGATGGCGTAACGATACTTTGCGTTTGTTTCATTCCAATGTCACTTTGAAATAAGACTTTGACCTCCCGTAGAAACATCTGTATTTTATTGACACCTAGAGAAAGACGCTCAACATCCGAAAATGGTCTCGAACGTCTACAGCTGAGCCTTATTTCCGATATATCGATCGATTCTCTATAATTTGCCCATTTTGTTTGCTATTGGTAAGCCTCGGCCGGACGCGAAATGTTCGTGCCACGCTCTCATTGCGGAAAACCTCGCTTCGTTTGCGCCAAAAGTAAGAATAAGTACTTTTTACATTAAGCGCGATAGCTTAAAACGAGAAACTGAGATGAAACATTGATATGTTGTTAGTTTTTATGTTCTTAAAGTTTTTTCTAGGTTACTGTTTATTTATTAGACCTTTCTTGGTAGTTATTTAGCCTTAAAGGTTTTCTTCTGCCTGTTTTCCTTTAAGTTTACTTCCCGCCGCGCAAATATCCTGGTGGTAGGCCTTGAAAATGGTGATCCCGACCTTGAAAATATTTCTAACGAAATCATTCTAAAATCCTATGATCAAAAACAATTACTATAAACAAGGTGATATCGACCTTGAAAACATCCTAAATTCTTGTGATCAAAAATAACTACTATAAACAAGGTGATATCGACCTTGAAAATGGGAATCCAGACCTTGAAAACATCCAAAATTTTTGTGATAAAAAATAACTACTATAAACCAGGTGATATCGACCTTGAAAATGGGAATCCAGACCTTGAAAACATCCTACATTCTTGTGATCAAAAATAACTACTATAAACAAGGTGATATCTACCTAGAAAATGGGAATCCAGACCTTGAAAACATCCTAAATTCTTGTGATCAAAAATAACTACTATAAACAAGGTGCTATCGACCTGGAAAATGGGAACCTTGAAAACATCCTAAATTCTTGTGATCAAAAATAACTACTATAAACAAGGTGATATCGACCTGGAAAATGGGAATCCGGACCTTGAAAACGTTGATCTCGACCTACAATAATCTAGAAAATATACTAGAAGCTTATCATAAATAAGGCGATGTCAACCATGAAAATGGTGATCTCAACATTCAAAATTGGAAACTTGGGCACTATGTTGTAGAGCAGAAGCCCGTAGAAACATTTCCAAAATCACCACCTACAATTGCTGTTTCCATAAAATAAAACAATACAAAATTAAAAGTATAAAATGTTTCTCTACGCGTCACGAGTTTAAGCTTTTTCGTAATTTATTGGCACGAGCGTTTCGCACGTGGCCTTCTCTGTCTTCTAGGAATATAATACCGCGTACCTGGAACAAAAATTTGTATTCCCCCGAGAGCTATACAATTTCGGACATACGAGCGTAGCGCCATAGTAAAAATATTCGGAATGTTTTGTCTCTATAAATTTTGCCTACTTTTCATTCTATTCACAAGGATTTTTTTACAAGTTGAAACACGAATATTCTTCCTGGATTCTACGAAACTAATTTCGGATACGGTTATTTAATTTGAAGACCAAATAAATAAATCTTTAACACAATTTTAAAACCGGCACGCATTTATAACCAAGTCCCAACGAACACGCGGACGAAATTTTGACTATGGTGTCCGCTAGGTGTCTCTAGTATCTTATGTCTGAATTCCCCACTTTGCTAGGCCTATGACTCCCATATTTCCCCTCCAGTATTTCCATCCTCCTAGCTATCTTCAATAAATATATCTATAGTCAGTTGCAGGCTAAGAAAGACAAAATATATAGTACATTCGGCGCAAGGATACCTCAGACCAGTTCCGGCCAGTCGACCGCGCGTAATTTAAATTTGACCACTTTACGGTCAATTTCAAATTTCGCGAGTTTCATAAATTTTTCGCGCCATCTAGGAACCGAAATTGGAATCTATTTTTTAATTTCATGTTGTCATGAGTTTAATTACTGAATGCAGCTAAAGAAAATTCGATAATTGAAGCTCCAAATATTTTAAATAGCCCAAGAGGTTACTATAAAAAGCATGATAAAAGTTTATTGTTAACAAGTAAAGAGAAAAATATAATTTTAAACGTCTATAGCTCATTAAGACAACGTTACCCCTAAGAAAGCGTGGTAACTATTTTAAAAGAAACTGCCGATTTAACTGGTAAGACGTAGAAATAAATTTACAAAATTAAATAATTATACATACTATTTTAAATTTAAGAATGATAGGAATGCCTTATCTTTTAAATTTGCTCGCCACCACAATTATGAAATTAAAAATAAAGATTCCAATTTCGGTCTCTAGATGGCGCCAAAAGACGACAAAAAGAGCAAAATTCGAATTTGACCGTAAAATGGCCAAATTCAAATTTCGCGCCGTGGAATGACCGGAAACGGTCTGAGGCATCCTTGCGCCGATTGTACTATATATTTTGTCTTTCTTAGCCTGCAACTCACTATAGTGCCGTAGAAAACACATTTACACGTGACGTCCCGTATTTTATAGAAACGCCTATCAACGCTCTCCTAGCGGGAAATGGCGGCGCGCGTGTTTTGAACGAAGTCTATAGTTGAAAACTTCTAAAGAGAGGTTTTGGGAACACCTGGATAAACTGGATGTAACAGAATCGCAGCGTTCTCTTTAATGGATGGATAAAGGCAGCTGATACGGCCCCAAAACGAATATTCGCTCTGAAACAAAGGGGGCTTTTGATAAGGATAACGCGAACCTTCGCGGATCTCCGGGGCTCAAACCTCCACTTCGAATAAAGCTCTGGAGAGTCGATATCAGCGCCACCGAACGGTAAAGCTTTGAAAACAAGTGTGAAACCAATATTTACGCGTTTGCGAACATGACTTATCGATTTTCACGCATTGGCCTGACATGTTCGTCTCCTCCTCTATTTCAACCTTGCCTATTCACGGGCGCCAACATTTTAACCCGAATTGCTTACTTAAACACGGCTGAGATGACCGACCCACTTCCAGAACTTGTTGGACCACATTAACATCTTTTTCTAAAACAAAGGCTGGACTCGTACTCAGTTGCGGGTTAAGAAAGGCAAAATATCTAGTACATTTGGCGGAAAGTTACTCGCACGAATTTCCGGTAAATCGGCGGCGGGTATTTAGAATTTCGCCTATTTTCGGTTTATGCCTACGGGTTCCTACACGGGTTACATTAATCCATTTTAGAAATGTCAATTGCGTAAATTTCAGAGTGATAATTATTTAATTAACATTGATATAATTTAAAAACAGTTGCAATACTTTATTTTTTATATTACAAGTGAGGTAAACCTAAAAATAAACGTTTGGTGAGCCCAGGGTAAGTATAGAACGGGTAATGCCTACCCTGTTGGGAATTTCAAATTTCGCCTATTTTCAGCAGAGATGGGCGCTCTCATCTCACAACGGAGCGAATGATGGAGTGAAATGGGTATTTTGAGAGGAGCCACTCACCGTTTTTCACTGTCGTGAAAGGACCGCGAGATGAGTGGTATACAATAAACCGCAGTACGCCTGCGCGTTTTTCTATTTCGGGAATCGTGGAATCTTTTATTTCAGTAATCAGGGGGCTGTTATTGTAACCGTACTTTAAGTTTAAGCCGAAACGTAATGCTGGGCGTGCACGTTGTCGCGCCAAAGCCAATTCAGCCAACATTCCGCTAAATATAAGTAATGAGAAGAATTAAATTTGAATGAGACATATATCTTAAAATTACAATGAGTGAGAGTTTAATTACCAAGCTTTAAAATTTACAGTGAGCTTAATTATTATATTTTGAAAGTGAGTTGAGTGAGCGAGATAAAATTTTATATTATTATGAAAGTGAGCTGATTGAGTGTGAGATAAAATTTACTCTGCTATCCATGAGTGAGTGTGAGTGGTTTTTAAAGGGGTGTGCCCATATCTAATTTTCAGTTGAATTACTAAAGGTTCCTACGCGGGTTATATTAATCCATTTTGGCATTTTAGATGT
Source organism: Leiobunum rupestre (assembly GCF_980474605.1). NCBI lineage: Eukaryota > Metazoa > Arthropoda > Arachnida > Opiliones > Sclerosomatidae > Leiobunum > Leiobunum rupestre. The sequence continues at coordinate 11,313,161 of NC_143394.1, forward strand.
CTATTATGTAAATTTCAAAGTTATCATTAAATATTTAATTTAGATTATTATTTTAAAGCTGTATTATAGCGTATTTTTGGTATTATGCTCCCATACAATCATCAAATCACACGTTTATGTACGTCAACAGCGTAATATCGGCATTACCCGTTCTATACTTACCCTGGGCTCACCAAACGTTTATTTTTAGGTTTACCTCACTTGTAATATAAAAAATAAAGTATTGCAACTGTTTTTAAATCATATCAATGTTAATTAATTAATTATCACTCTGAAATTTACGCAATTGAGATTTCTAAAATGGATTAATGTAACCCGTGTAGGAACCCTTAGGCATAAACCGAATATAGGCGAAATTCTAAATTCCCGCCGCCGATTTACCGGAAATTCGTGCTAGTATCTTTCCGCCAAATGTACTAGATATTTTGCCTTTCTTTACCTGCAACTGATTATAAAATATTCAAATATCATTACTCAAAATAAATGGGTAATATCATGAGTAACACAAAAATTAAAAGTATACCACTTCATATTGTTTTAACGGTTAATTTTATTGACATTGACACTCTCAGTCAGTTCCGACGTGGACTTGCAAACCAAATTGAGTTGTATATTATCATCCTTCGTAGTACCATAAGCCTATCATAAGGTCCCCATAAGCAAACGTCTACCATAGGGGCCAATATAACGGCGTTGTCTTGGAGATAATAAAATGAACGTACGACGATAGGGCAGTAGCGACATCTTCGTTTTCAAAATTTCTTCATCTAAAATATTCTCTTACTTGGTAGAGCAGCCACGCTCGGGTTGATAAATGCCATAAAACGCGTCTAAATCTCACATTTGAAATGAAAATACCTTCAGAAACACGTTCTCTTATTTTATTTTAAGTTTGAAAGTGATAAAATTGCGAATAAGCCTTGGCTACGGTGCTAAGGGCTCGCGGCGGAGATGTCTCCCGCGTGGTTCTAAGTTTAAAAACGTTCGCGCACGCCTTCTGCGCATTCATCATGCAATGCGTGAAATTCATTTGGGGAAATGCCCAGTTGATAAAATTACAGTTAGAACACGAGGGGGATTGGAAGCCACGCTACAAATCGTCCAACAATGTAGTTATTCTTCCTAAATATAAATAAATATATTCTTGGTTTCGGATTGATGATAAATATTCTACTTACTGGAGAAAGAAAAACCAAGGGGCCCATAAATATTTTAACCACATTCTCTTTAGTTAAATATTATCACAGCTAGGAGCAACAAACACGGCACAAAGAGAACGCAACCCGTCAAAAGTCGCGGATTTTCTCGCGTACATTTTTCATTGGTTAGACGCTTTAGTGCCTGCTGCCGTCGGAAGGGGGAAATTTGGAAATTGTCTTCCCCCCCCCCGCCCGTAAAATGTTCAGCGTAAAGGCTCGTCCAATGAAATAGATCACAGTATCTATTTAAATAAATGTAGTGTAATATAAAGTTTCAATTTTCACGATTGGTTCCGCTCTAACATTCTCACTTATTTGCTGCGTAATTAAAACAAAATTAAACTAAGCCTTGGCTTTTAAAAAAAGGTTAACTACTTCGTTAAGTGAAAATGAATTATTTATATTCTTAGCAAACTTTTGTACGGAAAAAAATATAGCTATGAGCTTTCGGTATAAATAGTAACTGAATTATTTTGTATAGAAAAGAGATAAAAATTAATATTTAAGTTCTGGATCTTATTTACGCCACGTAGAACGAGCCATCTAGGAGCAACCAAGGACAGTAGATACAGGGACGAGAAAGTGTATGGGCGGCCTCTGTTGGAATATATCAGCTAAAACGACCTAAACGCCAGGAGAGTTAGTTGTAAACAAAAAAAATGGCGGTCACCTAATTTTAGCGGTTCTTGACGAGGCTTAAGTGTTCAAAACAAATGGGCATTTTTTTATTTACGCTCTTAGTTTTATTTTGAATTTAACATCAAAATGGTAAAATCTAACTACAATAATACTGTCCATGGTGAACCACGTCTTAACAATGGCCGCGGTTTGTTTACATCTAACTCCCCGTGAATATGAAGATGTTTAAAATCGAATTTTTTTTCCTGCTTTCTCGTCCCTGTATCTACTGTCCTTGGAGCAACAAACACAAGGAGGACGCAGCTAGCCTTTAAACATGCTAACGCCGGGTTGTGTACGAATTTCATTGGACGAGCGTCACGAGCCTTTACGCTGAACGTTTTACGGGCGGGGGGAAGACAATTTCCGAATTTTCCCCTTCCGACGGCAGCAGGCGCTAAAGCGTCTAACCAATGAAAACTGTACACAAGAAAATCCATGACTTTTGACGGCTTGCGTTCTCCTTGTGTGGTGTGTGGTGTGTGGTGTTTGTTGCTCCAAGGTGCAATGATCTTCGCTAGAGAGTAGTTTAACCAGTAGTAACATACTATAAGTATAACCATAAGTGGATCATTCTCTCTAAGTAAACAAATTCCGGGTCTCGGTCGGGTATCTTAGTCTGGGTTTCGTGACGTCAGAACTTGTATAGAGAGCAAACTCCAGAGATAAAAATTTTGAAAATATTTCGGCGGAGGCGCCACCGAGTGGTCAAGACGGCAACTAAAGGGGCGTTAATTGAACAAAACTCTACCCTTGGCTCTGAAACTGACCTTGAACAAATATGGTATAGGTTTTTTGGGGGGAAAAATTCGAGGAGCCAAACCCCAAAATTTCTCTCTCGGCCCTCGGGACACGTTTCGGACGTGAAACGTACCATAAGAGATGTAATAAACGTTAGATTCGGCAGTATCAATTCAGAGTGAAGTTGAGTTGATACACAGTATAGGGCGGTTGTAAAGGGCTGCCAGACCGACCCGGACAAAGACTCTAGTCATAGGTAGAGAGAATGATCCACTTATGGTATAACGGCACCACTGACAAACAAGTATTACATTGGTCTCTATGGCTATTCCGTTTTCTATTGGTCAGCTAAGAACCTCCAATTTTGAAAAAGAGCCAATCTGGCAGCACTTACATACAATTTGATCTACGATTCTGTCAACCCCTCTGACATACTTACGTTAAATTATATTACTTATAATAACAATTAGAAACAATATTCACACGCGTCAACTTAAAAACCACAATGTATTAATGATACTCAGCTAGACTCCTACCCAAGACACCAGCTTACACCCAATTCATCTAGCGACTTTTCAGGTGCAGTGGCGTAGCCAGAGATTCGACAAGGGGGGGTCGAAGTATGTGATGTTAAGAGGGAGGTCGAGAAGGGGGTGGAAATTTAGTACAGTCAAAGGTAGACCCAAGGGGGGTTTGGACACGGAACCCCCACCCCTGTCTACGCGACTGGTGGCTGGGTTAATGAAATCATCCCTCAGTCATACTATTTTACTCGCAACTATGTTACTTATGCTATACCATAGCTAGGGTATGTGTCGGTTTCAACATCCGCAAAAGAAATGTAACTTGGATGAATCAAAACCTCTAACGAAGCGAAGAAAGGTTTCGATCGACCAAGACCTGCAAGATCAATTTCCAGCATATGGCAAAAATGAGAGCCCATCCTTTCCGTGGTAACCTTCCCCCCCCCCCCCCCCCCCCCCCCCAGTGCCCAAGGCCTAAGGGCGGCCGTAAACCATCAATATAAATTACGCCTTCGGTAATCCCCGATGTATCTGTATTAAGCGTGTCTTTTTTTTGCCCTTAAGACCTTTTTCTCTGTTTGGATAGTGGTTAGGGTGTCTTATAGCCCGGGCCAATATCATGTTTAAAACCCCCAATTCATTTTTACTGTCTTTACCACCAAGATACCATTGTAGTTGATTGTAGGTTTTCAATCTGTCACGTCAGAAGTAAATGAACCAGCGTTGCCAGCCGTACGATGATTATCGTACACGTCGATAATTTCAAGACAATTTTTAAGACGTACGATATTTTCGATGGCGTACTGATTAGTATGCATTTCTGATAATTCAACTCACGAGTACGATAATGTACGATAAGTTTTTTAATTGGCTGAAATCCAGTTAAAATAGCGACTTTTAAACTTAAGTTTTTTAAGTGTTATTAAAAAAATTCATTTCATAAGTTTAACGTCACTATTTCACACACCATTTAAATCTACCGCCAGTTTTCAGGCATATGATAGTTTTTTCGGAGATCGATAATGTTTTGGCTCTGGTACGATCATTTGAGTTTCACGAACTGGCAACGCTGAAATGAACCTTTTTCTCTGTTTGTATAGTGGTTAGGGTGTATTATACCTTGGGCCAATATCATCTTTAAAAGCCCCAATTCGTTTTTACTGTCTTTACTGACACTTTTTTTTTCTACCCAAATACCATTGTAGTTGAGCTTACTTGGAGCGTGAGGGAGGATTGGGAGTGATGCTAAAATCGACTCAATATTTTCATTATCCCTGATTTTAAATAAATGCATTTTTGCCAAGCCAATATAATTGTTGTAAATTAATAAAATCCACCTATGGGCTGTAATGTTAAAATTGGCGAAAGGGTAGAAAAGTCCATAATAATAAAAATTGTTTGAAACGCAGCTGGCTAACCTCTAATTCGTCTATTTGCACATGCTCGAAACTAAGTAAGCCTACTAAATGAAAAATAAAAAATATATAATATTACCTTCAGCTAATGAGATATAATTTAACGTTAATGCAGCTATCTCGTCCGTAGCTTGTATTACGCTACAACTAATTAACTATTTAAAATTGCAGTTAAGCGACAGAGTAGTCTCTACACGAAACCATAAGTATATAATATAGCTCTTACGAGATAAAATGCAAAAATTAAACTGCGTAGAAATATGTACTTATTCGAACACCAGGGCTCTTACCAATCCTATATTTTCATATAATTCTAAAATGGTCCTATAAAATCCTTTATTTTTAGGAGGGATTGGGGGCAATTTCACCTGGACACCTGTACAAAGGCATTAAAAGTCGCTCGATGACTTAGGCCTAGGGTGGTGCCTTGGGTATTAGCCTCAGGTTTGGCAAGAACCAGCCAGACTAGTTTAATCCACCCTGGTTAAAACCACTTCATTTTTATTAAAAAAATATTGAGTAACGAATTAGAAATATTGAAAAAAACTAAAACTTAACCTTCACGTTTTGTCGTAAGTAATGAGAGCTAGATATAAGCAATAGTTGACTTTATAAAATAAAAAGTGGTCTTGCCCAGCTTGTTAAAATGTTGCTCTTACGTCACAAGACACAGCTTTATTAGTATATTTTGTGCACGACCGATTTGCACGCGTGATAGAAAAAGCTATATTCCTCGCGACTGTAGCGCGCGCTAGTAGGCTTGTGAAAGTAAGAGCCACATTTAAACAAGAAGGCCACGTTACTTTATAAAAAGAACTATTAGGGTATCTTAAAATTCATTTTGCGCGTGAAAATACGCCGCCATGTTAGGGTATAAAAGCGGGTAAATAAGCTTGCTATGCCTCATGATTTAAAGGTACTGTCACGCGCAAAAAAAGTCATTTTGAAATCGGGCATTTTGATCATTTTTGAAGTAATGAGGGCTAGATTTAAGCAATTTGAGCATTTTTTTATTAATGGTTTTAAACCACCGGTTACATCCGGTTTTAAACATACTGGATTACCCTGATTAGCCTAGCTGCTTATTATTATTAAAAATAAATAGATCATCGGCTAAATACAGACATCAATGAAAGACTAAAAATGTGACCAAACTGACTCATTCTTTTGTTTGAAGATCTCTCTGTGTTCCAACTTTGAAAGGCGCCGGGGACCGCTCAGGTCTGTTTAAGTGAAGGTTTACTTTGCCCTGAGGTCCATTAGTGGCAGTCTATTTAAGGGTTTATTGTACCTTAACTTCATTATTGGCTCGTGGGTTCCAAGGTGATTTTCGACCGGTCAATTTCATTTTATTGGAGCAATAGTGGACTACAACGCTTCAAATCGTTCTTTTTATATTTATGAACATTTACTTAAATGTCACCTTGAATATGGCTCGCTGCGTTTATGGCTTATATCATTTTTACATATTTATTGTTTTATTCTGGATTTACTTTAATTATGGCTTGTTACGTTTATGCCTTGTGACACTTTTACAAATTGCTTGTTTATTTCTTTATTGTTATATTACGCTAAAAGGTAGAAAAGTCTATAATAAAAAGGGGACAAAAAAGCTAAACCCTCACAAATTTAAAGTAATGATAAAACTTACGAAATACTCGAACCAATAGGTCTACGAGGATAAAATTAAAACCCGAAACTTCGAACAAATAGATCTTAAAGTCAAAAACAAATTAAAATAGGGCGAAACTTATCAACCACTTGGAAAATCTGGCTATTTTAATTCAATTTTTATTTGTTTTTTTACGCGAAGATCTATTTGGTCCTAGTTTCGCGTTTCAGTGGAAGAAAATCTAACTCTACCGAGGCGCTGTTAAAGCCTAGACGCTATAGCGAGCCGACAGGAAACTACGACGAAGCCCGCTATAGAGTCTGTGTTGTGAAAAGCCCTCAATAAATGTTTTGTAAATGAAGAAAAGTGATGTCATACTTAATTATATACTTATGTCAATAACTTTTCTTAACAGTGTTCTTTTATGAATATGTCTTGTTAAAGTTAAAAATTTGATTTAGCGCGAAATATTTTAAACAATCTCGGGCATGACCTATAAAGGCTATTATGTCGAACATACTGATTTTTTAAAATTGAAACTTGCCAAAGTCCTTTTGTTAAAATTGGTTTGGTTCGTAGCGCATACGTTAATTTAGTTTAGTCTTAACTCGATTACCTTAGAAATTCTATCCGAAATAATTGAGTAATATTTTCCCGTGTGCGTTTAAACTACTGAAGAATGTAATTAAATGGATTAAACGTACTTAAAGGTATGAATAAATTGTTAATGGAATTGAGAACGAAAATATAGATAAGGAGTAGGAAGTGCAAAGTTCAATGAGACGTAAAAGCTACATCTATATTTGACAGCAGCTACTATTTTGACGTAAGAATTAATGGCGTAGCACTTCTGAAAGTTAATAAACCTCATGATATATTACAGCAGGAATCCATACCTCTACTTGGAATGCTTATCTTGCCGTATCGCGTATGGTAAGATCACTCTGACGGCTTTGGCCCCGCCTACGAGATAAAAAAATCACTTTTGCGCACGCTCCCCTCTCACATATTACATCTTTAAGGAAAATAATTCAAGCGGCGATTTTTGTGCGGTGCTGAAAATCATACAAATAAAATCCAGGATTTTGTTAAAAATCCAAAATTCCGTAGCCCAAAATTTATCTCGTGGGACAGTTTCAAATTCTCGCCTCTACAGGGTGTTTCAAAAGGTTGTGCAAATATTTGAAGGAGTTGTAGGGGGTGAGTTGAGAAGTATGCCTGTTTTTTCTCCATTTTCCCACGATGCTTGGTTTTGCGCTTGTAGTAGCCTACTTCCAGGGGCTAGTAGGCCACACTTTGAAGCTCTCTGGCGCTCTTTTAACTCATCGTAGGAAAATGGGGAAAAACAGGCATACTTCTCAACTCACCCCCTACCTCTCCTTAAAATTTTGAACAACTTTTTGAAACACCCTGTAAATTTCTTTAGCACACTTTTTTTCAGATTTAAGATTTTAACTCCGATGAAGCCCCAGTAATTTAAAGTAGGCTAATTGAGTAGCAAAGTCTTATCATAGATCCTTAGAATTTTCAAGTGTACACATGTTTATATGTATATATTTATATAGTTTTCTCATCTATTTACTTAATACCCATTGGTTAAGAGGAAGTTATACCCGAATCTCTACCAAATGCTTCCCACAATCTGAAACGTAATAATATTAAATTTTCTAAAAACCGAGAAAAATATTAACTTTTTCGTGTCGCCACCTACTATAAATACGAAATGTTTGTTTCCCTTGAAAGCAATTTGCGAATCGTTCTTTGCAGAGTGCAACTTAGCAAATTCTCGCCCCGTCGAGTTTCGCCTTTTCAAAACTCGAGTTATCGCTTTTGTAAAATCGCGACGCCTGGCGGCGATCCCGGCTTCGGAACCACTACGTTCAACGCGTCGTCTGCTACGCGGGGCGAAAATTGACGACGTGGCAGCTGGCCTGTCATTATCAGGCCTTTTAACGAAAATGAAAATGGTGCCATTGTTCCATTTCCTGTCGGCTCTGTCAGGTGATTCTTTCCACCCCTTAGCGAGCGCCTTTTCGATTGCACCTTCTCTTAAAAGGCGAATCTACACACTCTTATCCGTTCGTCTAAGCCTCGGTTCGTAGACCTAACGGCCTCAATCAGTATTAAGTCGTCTGGTCTACCTGGGAGATGTTTAGCTTGCGTTTTAAGGCTAGTTCCCACTTGGCGAATTTTCGAGACGAATAAAATTTTCGCGCAATGAAAAAAGACGCGTTTTTTCGGTCGCTGGGGAAGCGGCTCTCACTTTAGCGCGAAAATTTAAAAACGCTGAAAACAACTCGTGCGGGTTTTTAGTAATGTTTTAGGCCTAACATAAAACATCAGTTCAAACTGAACCAAATGGATAATGTTGATAATTTCAATAAATAAACGATTCTATTCGTGAGATAATTACCTTTACTTCAGTATCTTGGTCAAGTTGGCTGAGCCGCTTTTCTAAAGACCTAGGCTTAATAAGTGACGGACGGGAGCGGAGGAGATCGAGGGAACGCGTTTTCTGATTGACTGAAGCTTTTTGACGCCAAGGTGTGGACGTCAAAAAATAGAACATTCGCTAGATACCGCGGAGACGCGACTTTAGCGAAGAATTTGAAAAAAATCGCAAATTTTATTCGCGAGCGTCAATTTTCAGCGCGAAAATTGGTTTTTTCGCTAAGTGGGAACTAGGCTTTATCCGGCTGAAGAGAGTGCCGTTTGAAGTTGCTCTTTCTTGAACCAAATACCGGTTATTTTACTCGGAAAGCGCTTGTATAAAATAAATTACGATACAATAAATAAAGATGTTCACGTTAAATCTCGTTGGATCGAGATCTTGAATAGCCACGAAGAACCTTTGTAAGTTTTTATGAAAAGGGAAACTCGAAGAACTCGGAGAAAAACCCCTTACAAAGTGATAAAGCTAACCACTCTCCCATGCTGTTGACATGCCGAACCTATTTTAGACCACAGACCACCTACCCCCCAAAAGGACTTGTGTCGCAACTTTTCGTTTGATCGATGTAAAAAGAGTAAGGATAAAAAAAGTATTTAAATTGAGTTAAACTTAGGTCTAATATTTTGGTAAATATTATTTTTTATGAACCTTGATAAGAAATTAGCCTTTTGTCCTGCTGTGACTGAAGTTTAGCTTGTTAATGAAAATCCAGAATCTAGTAGACCAGTTCGAGATATGTTGATTCAATTGACTAAGCTTTTAAATGTAAATAAAGTCGTTTTATTTTAACCATTTTGCTCTTATAATTCACTGACGCTACTATTCCGAAGAATTTTGCGACAACTTGCATCAAAATCGGGAAAAAAGGTGTCTCAAAAACGTGATGCGGTTTTTCTTACAGTAAACTGCAAATAGCGCGTGAAAATCCTTTATTTTACGAAATAAAAGTTAAAAAGTCGTGCACGAGCCAACTTCTACAATACATTTTTTAAGGTCACGAATGCTCATTTTTGTACCTTCAAAACTGCCTCTACTTGCCGTGAGATGGCGCGCTCTTCAAAAAGCCGCATCATATTCGAGACATTAAAAAAATTAAATTACTACCAGAGATACATGTCCCTCTTGGAATAGGTGGTCTATGTTCAGACTATAAAGTTGAATATTTAACGTAAATCTCACGTCATTGTATCGTGCTTTTACAAATTTACGGGCGCGTGCTCTGGCTTGTGAGGTAAGAGACTTAAAGTGACATTTTATGATTCTACTTTTTATTAAGTTTATTTTTGAGAACCATCTATTACTTCTCGTGTAAAGGGAAATATAAACATTTGAAAAAGTCGTCCCGATTTTCAGTACCTCGTGGTAGCAGATACGACAAATCGAATTTAGACATTTCTTAAGTCCTAGTTTCGAAATTCAAATGATTCTGTGAAGCCTCTAGCTTTTGTAAATGATAATCTGAAGTTTGAACTGGTATCTTTGCTACGAATATTTTATGCGTAAGGCCACTTACTGGGAACCCTACACGTAGACTTTGCAATTTCCGAGTTTTAAAAACTGGCAGCGATATACATTTTGGGGTAGGTACATTTGTTCGAATTTCAATCGTCCGAACGGTGGAACAAATGTTGGAATTTCATTCGTCCGAACCGCCGAAATAACAAATGTTTCAATTGTTCGAATTGGATAACTTGTTTGTTTCATTCGTCCTTATCGGTAGCATCACTTGTTCGAATTCTGTCGCTAAATTAGTATTTCTTATTGCTGTTTTTTTTAGTCCGGATTTTTTTTAGTGCAAGAATTAAAAGATTTTCCTTTGCCGATATAGTAAGTGGGAATTGCGTTGAATGTTGTGGATATTTTAGGTTAGGTTAGATTAGGTTAGGTTCACCTTAATGTTACTATTTTCTTATATTAACAATATTAAAAAAAAAACAACCAATTCCTAATGTTCGAAAAAACGGACAAACGATTATTCGAACAAATGAAATTCGTCAGTAAAGTTAACATAAATTGAACGACTAAATCACCAACAAAAGTTGTGATAAATTTTTCGGGCAAATGAAATCGTTTTCGGACATTCGGACAAATGATCATTCGGACATTTGTACCACCGTTCGGACGAATGAAATTCGAACAAATGTACCCAAATCTACATTTTGGGTCATGAGGATGAAAATGGTAGCTCTGCATATGGAGAAAAAATGTGGAGTCGTATTGTAAAACCATGTCAATGCGTCTTCGTGATGCCAGCGGGATTATGGGTTATGACAATAAAAATAACCTGTGATGACGTTAAAGAGAGACCAACGTCATTTTATCCACGTCACAAGGGAGGAAATTGGTGTACTATCCCATTTTGAAAACCCCATTTCAGCCGCGGGTATTATGGCTACAAATGTTTTAAAAGGACAATGAAAAGCTGGCCGCTCAACTAAGATAATTTCGCGTCATATAACCAAAAAACTGGCAGAACTGCACTGTTGTTTTATATTTCTTATTATATAATAAAGTCATGCTCTGTTTCAAAAGAAGGGTCAAACGCTCATGGCGCCATCACTACGCAATTTAGACAACTAAGGCCAAATAAAAATGTAGTTGCCTCCACCTCGTAGAGATGGCGCTGACGGCGTTTGAGGCCCTCTTTTGAAGTCGGGGCTCGGGAGCCACTTATGTAACTGAACTCTTCACCCGAAGGCATTATTTATGGTCGTCCAGTTTTGAGTATTATTAATTAATTGTATAAATATTAATAGTTTTCCATATTAGTCAATAGATGGCGTACCACCTGAAGGCATTATTTCTCCAAACTAATTGCAAAGAAAATCTGGTAGCCCAATTTTTAATATTTTTAATTAATTGTATAAATATTTATAGTGTTTCATATTAGCCAATAGATGGCGTAGATGTTAACCTCGATATACAAGTGGAAATGAATGAGAGCTGGACAAAAAACCCGTTCTACTTAATAATAGCGGTACTACATAACTTCTCTTTAATTAGTTTTGTCCTCGGGGCAAGTTGCGAAATTTGGCTCGTTCTTTGAAAATTGATTGAAATAGCGAGAATAGCCGAGGAGCATTTTAAATATTCTTCGATCTGGCAAAAATCGCTTACGGCCACTTAAAGACATCAGCCCAAGCGGTGCTACTACGCTTTTGGAAAATTGATGGCGAAGCAGTTATAGAAGGACCTCATTGAAACTTCTCTTCCGGAGAGAAGAATTATAGTAGGACACCAATTTTATTCCGATTTATAAGGATACAATTCGATTGGAAAAATAGCAAAACACTCATTTTTGAAGTGTATTTATCAATATTGATTATCTTATTATTGCGTATTAACAGCTTTGAATATTCGATTATCTGTTTATTTATGGATATTATTCACGACTATTATACGATTTATTATGCAACAAATAAATTTTTATTCGGATAATTTTCGGATATGAATATAAAAGAAACGAAATAAAAATTTCCGAGCCCTAAATATTTGTAACTAATTTATTTTATTAATGACACGCATCGGGGGCGCCATATCAAAATTTTAACTGGGTGCCACAACCCCTCGGTACGCCACTGTGGCTCAGTGTTTAATAAGAGCGCAGAACGGAAAGCATGGCTAAGTATATGATAAGACCGCATTACGGGATGGGATAGTGTATAATAAGAGCGCAGTATGGAAAAGTGGAAGTATATAATAAGAAAACAGTATGGGATGGTGAAGTGTATAATAAGACCACAGTATGGGATGGGACAATATTAAATAAGACCACAGTATGGGATGGAACAGTGTATAATAAGAGCACAGTATGGAAAAGTGGAAGTATATAATAAGAAAACAGTATGGGATGGGACAATATGAAATAAGAGCGCAATACAGTGGCGTAACTAATAGTCCGCAGGGCCCACGGCGCGGGGGGGGGGGCGAGCTTCAGGGGGCCCCACTCACTAAAAAAAATGAAAGGGGGGGCATAGAGATTTTGGCGGGGAGGCCTTTGAGTTCTCAGCTACGCCACTGGTGCAACACCACAGTATGGGATGGGAAAGTACGAAATAAGACCACAGTATGATATAGTGAAGTATATAAAAAGCCCGCAGTATGGGCCAGTATAAAACGCAGCGAAAAACAACAGTAAAACCCCGCTATCAATAGAACCTGTAATTAATTTTCAATGTCAGCTCAATTCAATGAAACAAACTGAAACCAGTCGTGAAATGTATTATTTGGGTTTGAGTCTATTTGATCGATTCCCAAATGATCGAACGGGTCCCATTTGATCGAATTTCCATTTGATCGAATTACATTTGATCGAATGGCATTTGATCGAACGAAATTTGATCGAAAGCTATTGTAGGGTAAAACTACTAGTTTTTGGGAGTAAATCGAAAAGGCAACATCTAGTTAGAATGAGATACAGTAGACTCTATGAATAATAATTATTTCTTTAAACTGTACTAGAGAAAAATAATATACAGAAAAAAACCTGAGCGCAGTGACGTTGAAAACAAAATATTCTCTCGGACATAATTAATAGAAAGACCTATTAAAAAAACGAACTCTGTACCTAATTTTTAGCAATAGAAGGGCCGTGAACTTGGTCAGACCCCTCGTATACAATGGTGCATACGCGCCTACGGCGCGCGTACATTAACCTAACCTAACCTGACCCTATTTATATATATCAAAAACAACGGGCCGTTATCGTCGATGTCATAAAAATTCCATCATATAGTGTATAAAGTAAAAATCTCTTCATCCTTGTGGCTTAAAGCAATGAATTATTCCATCATTATTCCTTCTGCACTTAAGCAATGAATTATTCCATCATTATTCCTTTTGCACTTCATATTGACATTCGGTAAAATAAAAACATACCAACTGGTACTATAAATACTTTTGAATTCGATCAAATAGTATTCGATCATTTGAAGGTTCGATCTTATGTAACAAATGACAAATGGGATTCGATCAAATGGAATTTCGATCAATTGCAACGTATAATGATCGATTGTCGATCACATATTTTTCGATCAAATGGACCAACACCATTATTTGTACTAATTACAACTTTGGAGGCAATGTTTTCAAACTGTCGAGAATCGAGCGTATGTTTTCAGAATTTTAACACGACCCCAAATTGTTTGTAAACGCGTGAGTCAAAGAACGTTCGCGCTCCTAATTTCGGTGCAGCGTGGCTCCGTCATCAGCGCCTGCTTCCTCTCCGTCTTTAGACGTTCACAATGTCCCGTCGCTCTAGCAGCCACTATGTTCCTGCCAAAACAAACAACGCCTCCCAAAAATAAAACCGTGAACGAGCGAGAGTAGCGTTTTTCGAGCTACATTCACGGAAGAAGACGCGCTGCGAAAAAATGTCTCGAAAAGACAACCTTTCCGTTGTGCCGCGGGTGACCATATTTATTAGAGGCTTTTAGAAGTGACACGCCAGCAAACCGAATGTTAAACGGGTTAATTGTCTGACAAATTTCCCGTGACCGAGGCTTATTTTCGACCTCTTTGTTTGGCTTTCTGGGTTTAACGCAAAATTTCTAATGGCAAGAATTCATCTTCGCAACAAAGAAAGTACGTAGCTAACTTTGGTCTTCCTCGCAAATTAGTCCAACGTTTATTTCAGGGTTGCCACAGTTTTTTCATTATCAATTTTCCCCGATATTTCCATATTTTCTTGGAATTATTTTAAGCCAAAATATGGCATTTTTTACTTATATTTTAGCAAACCTCATTTATTGGCAACCCAAATTAAATTTTCTAACTTTTCCCTGACGATTTTACTAGTTTTTAAAATTTCCTAACTTTTACCTGACGATTTAACTAGTTTTTAAAATTTCCTAACTTTTCCCTGACGATTTAACTAGTTTTTAAAGTTTCAGGACTTTTCCCTGACGATTTTACTAGTTTTTAAAATTTCCTAACTTTTGCCTGACGATTTAACTAGTTTTTAAAATTTCCTAACTTTTCCCTGACGATTTAACTAGTTTTTAAAGTTTCAGGACTTTTCCCTGACGATTTAACTAGTTTTTAAAATTTCCTAACTTTTCCCTGACGATTTAACTAGTTTTTAAAATTTCCTAACTTTTCCCTGACGATTTAACTAGTTTTTAAAGTTTCAGGACTTTTCCCTGACGATTTAACTAGTTTTTAAAATTTCCTAACTTTTCCCTGACGATTTAACTAGTTTTTAAAGTTTCATGACTTTTCCCTGACGATTTTACTAGTTTTTAAAGTTTCAGGACTTTTCCCTGACGATTTAACTAGTTTTTAAAATTTCCTAACTTTTCCCTGACGATTTTACTAGTTTTTAAAATTTCCTAACCATTTTACTAGTTTTTAAAGTTTCCTAACTTTTCCCTGACGATTTTACTAGTTTTTGAAATTTCCTAACCATTTTATTAGTTTTTAAAGTTTCCTAACTTTTCCCTGACGATTTTACTAGTTTTTAAAATTTCCTAACCATTTTACTAGTTTTTAAAGTTTCCTAACCCTGACGATTTTACTAGTTTTTAAAGTTTCCTAACCCTGACGATTTTACTAGTTTTTAAAATTTCCTAACCATTTTACTAGTTTTTAAAGTTTCCTAACTTTTCCCTGACGATTTTACTAGTTTTTAAAATTTCCTAACCATTTTAGTAGTTTTTAAAGTTTCCTAACTTTTCCCTGACGATTTTACTAGTTTTTAAAATTTCCTGATTTTTTCCAAACATTCCCAAAGCTGTTCCCTGCAATATTTTAAACGAAATTTTTGCAATTTTTTACTAACAGTTAAGTATTTTCTATTTGTTACAAAAATTAAATTTCCAGACTTTCCTTGAAATCTTAACTCGTTCTTAAAATTCCCTGATTTACACGAGCGACATCTTAACCCAACTTGTTAGCCAACACAGTTTTAAAACCAAGTTCGTACATCACATTGTATTAATCGTTTAAAATGTTAACATACGAAGAATGTTATTTGGCAATCTTAGAAAATATATCGATTGACATCTGTAAATATTAATATGTCTAAATCAATTTTGGCACTAAGCCTTTGTCGTAAAACGTTTCCTTACAAAATGAATATTTTATTTGTTTAGCAGGGTGACCACAGAATATTTCAAAATCCTTTAAAGGAATTATAGGAAATGTATCAGTGAAATATAGGAAAATATAGGACGAAAGTTGGGAGAGAAACAGGAAAAAAAGATGAAAATTAATTATAGAATTAGAGAAAACGATTTTCAAAATTGTTTAAAGAGGTATAACCTTCCAAATAAAGTTGATAACTGATAGAAATAGTCGAAAGCTATCGCCTAACAGTGTTGGAAATAAGCATCTTTAAAACTAGGACGTTTTAAAGACTTCTAACGGTAAAATATAATTAATTTTAATTTCTTCAGACTTTTGAGTTAAAATATAGGATATTATAGGAAATTTAATGAAATTATAGGAGAAAAAAGGAAGGACGTTAAATTATAGGAAAATATAGGAAATATGGTTTAGTTTACTACAACGTTGTTTTTTTCAAATTTATAACATTATCATTATTATCAAACGCTTATAGTATTTTTTATAAAATCCGAAGTTTATGTAAATAATTCTGTATTGTGTTTTTAAAAACCTTAAATTTTGTGTAGAAAAGGACCCGCAAAATACTTGGTTCTTGAACAATAATTTCTTCGTCGTTTTCTAAGATCAAAGTGTAGTTTTTTTAGAAATTCAATAGTAAGCTCTCTCATTAAATATATTTAAAATTATTAACAAACTTCTTCGTCGTTTTCTAAGACCAAAGTGTATCTTTTGCGATCCGTTGTTAAACCTATATCACCAGATCGAAATTTAAAATTCGATCGATTTATACGACGCATACTGGAACTAAACTAAACCCGGTAAATTAACTTCATCATGAACACTAGTGCGCTGCAGATGGAACACTTCTACAGGGGCCAGTAGGCAAACTGGTCTAAAAAGAATTTAAAGTAATTTATTTAAATAAAACTTTCACTTTTGAAAAGTTTTCGTTAAATTGCGATGTCCGTATTTCATCAAATAATTACCCTCCGAAAAAAGAAGGCAACTAAGCCTTGGTGTAATACGTATGACCTAATACGAAGGGGTAGATTTTCGAATACGCTCTATTTAGCAGGAATGCAATTTATCGTTGTAAACTGAAAAGCATTCTAAGCACCTCCCGATGGCCAGGTTGTATTAGGCTAGCGTTCAAATTTATCGCTTGAAACCGTACCCATGATTTTAATTCGTTTTTTTTACTTTTGGCAACGTGTAGAAAATTAAGCATTGGACGTAATATTTTAGGCGTAGTTGAGCGTACTACGGAGATACAGCCTAATGCGGGCGGCAAAATTATGTCAGGGAGGGACTCGTTTTCCACCTACCGCTCAGATTGTGTCCAAATAGAATATTAAATAGCCTAAAGTGCTTCATTCTGGCGTTAAAATTTTAGTTAATACGCGATTTTTATACCTGGGTTTTCAAGTTAATGGACTGTATACACTTTAAACTTGGGACATTTTCAAATATCTACTAGTTACTCTTCCAAAATACGCCACAAACGGAGCTCGGCGCTGGGTGTAACGAAACATACTTTACATTTCAGCCAAGGCTTAAGGAATTAAACTTTTTCAATTGAGTGAAAATAACTCGAAAAAAATGATGGATGATTAAATATGAACGTAAACCTGACTTTTTTATAATTAGTCGTTTTGGATGTAAATCAGTATTTTCAGTTTACACAGAGCCACGTAGCGGCCAACGTGAGAAGTTCCTAAACTTATTTTCGTCTGCTAAGCAGAAGCTTTATTATAACTTATAACAAAAGATAGTTTACGAGTTTCTCAGAATAGCCGTTTCTGAAAAGGCTAATAATTTATCTTTGCTGTTTTCAGAAGTAATAGAAGCTTGGAAATCTATAATTTTTTTAATTTCATTTTCATTTCCATTTTGACGCAGTTTTGGTCATAATCAAATTCCCTGACTTTGTCCGTTTATCTCAGATCATCTCCAGATATTTCACCTAACTTGCTTTAGCCAAAATTTGGCAATTTTCAACAATCTTTATGGTAAACAAATTAAATTTGCAACCGAAAAAATTTCCTGACTTATTTATTTGTTTTTAAAATCCCCTGATTTTTCCCTGACTTTGACACCCATTTTCTAATTTTCAAATCCCCTGATTTTTCCCAGACTTTGTCACCCATTTTCAAAGTCCCAGATTTTTCCCAGACATTGACTCTCATTTTCAAATTCCCTGATTTTTCAAAGACTTTGACACCCATTTTCTAATTCCCTGATTTTTCCCAGACTTTTACACCCATTTTCCATGTTTTCCAGGTACTATGGCAGTCTTGTTGTTAATGTAAATTTATATACAACGGAAAGTAATTTCTTTGAGATTGAAAAACAGATAAGGTAACAAAAACTAAATTGAACAAAGGTTTAGCGTTCAGTGATATCTCAAAAACGTACCATTTAAGCGTAAAATGAACTCTGCATCCTTTGCACACACAAAAAAAAATAATAAAAATTCTCCGTCCGCTAGGCGCTAGACGGCGCTAGTGAGTGGATCGGACGCGTTTTCTTTTCCGGGTTCTTTTCAGGGCTCCATGATACGTATATTTCCTAGCGACACGAAACACTCCAAAATCCTAGTTAGGCCTCGGTCTTGCCATGAGCGGCAGCCTCCTTAAAGGCGTCTTCCCCCTTTTCGCCCCTGCAACGCGTCTTCTCTCCTTAGCGTAACAAAATAGCCTTCGTTTTTTTGTTGAGTTATACGGATACCCTTATCTCGAGTAGGGTCACTGTTCTTTTTTCGTGAACTCTTTGTACGTGTCCTGATCGTTTAGCAAAATGGGCTCCTTCCTTTTGACTGTCTTATTATCGAGATACATTTTCGAAAAATACAAGATGCATTTGTCAACATATAAATTATACTTGGAATTTTAATGGCGGGTATTGAGATGGACGCATTATGTAAAGAGTTTAAGGATGTTGATTTTGTAGAAATATCACTGTATATCTAAAGCTTTCTAGAAAAAACTTACACTATCAATATTTTAAAAAATTATCCCAAATCTTTGAAATATTATTTATAAATCATTTTCCAACCTGTTATATTTTTATCCTCATTCTAAAAAATAAATCTTGCAAATCCATGTTTCAAATTTATTTTAAAATCTTAAATTTTATTTTTTATCTTAAATCTTACAATTTTCATTTCAAATCTTTCAATTTTCATTTCAAATTTTTTCAATTATTAATTTCAATGATTAAAATTATTTTACTTTTCAATGATTAAAATTATTTTACTTTTCAATGATTAAAATTATTTTACTTTTCAATGATTAAAATTATTTTACTTTTCAATGATTAAAATTATTTTACTTTTCAATGATTAAAATTATTTTACTTTTCAATGATTAAAATTATTTTACTTTTCAATGATTAAAATTATTTTACTTTTCAATGATTAAAATTATTTTACTTTTCAATGATTAAAATTATTTTACTTTTCAATGATTAAAATTATTTTACTTTTCAATGATTAAAATTATTTTACTTTTCAATGATTAAAATTATTTTACTTTTCAATGATTAAAATTATTTTACTTTTCAATGATTAAAATTATTTTACTTTTCAATGATTAAAATTATTTTACTTTTCAATGATTAAAATTATTTTACTTTTCAATGATTAAAATTATTTTACTTTTCAATGATTAAAATTATTTTACTTTTCAATGATTAAAATTATTTTACTTTTCAATGATTAAAATTATTTTACTTTTCAATGATTAAAATTATTTTACTTTTCAATGATTATTATTTTACTTTTCCATCTTTAAAATTATTTTATTTTTCCATCTTTCAAATTATTTTACTTTTCAATGATTATTATTTTACTTTTCCATCTTTAAAATTATTTTATTTTTCCATCTTTCAAATTATTTTATTTTTCCATCTTTCAAATTATTTTACTTTTCATCTCTCAAATTATTTTACTTTTTCATCTTTCAAATTATTTTACTTTTTTCACTTTTAAAATATTTTACTTTCTTCTCTTTCCAGTTTTATTTCAAACCTTTGTTTTTTTACCCCTTCAAACTTTATTCCAAAACTTTGAAATCAGGAAAATCTCTTTCCAATCTCCCTCAAATCTGTTGCAAATACTTAAAATTTATTTCAAATTCTAAAATATACAAAATCTGTAACGATTGAAGTTTCGTTCGCGATATTCTCAATGCTACGCGAAAAGCACTAAAATTTCATTTATTTCACACTTTTTAAATTATCGAACCGATATTTTAGTTCCCACATACGCCGCAAACTATTTTGGCACTGTGTACAACTGCCGGGTAAAAACCAACACTACCGCCCGCTTTTTAACAGAACAGTCAAGGCTTATTAAAAATTGAAATACTTTCAAAACTAAAAATATGGCTTACTTTGGCAAAGTAATTATAATAAATTATTGATATCGGATCTGACAATTTGAAAATATTTAGATCAAAAATGTGTTTCAGCGTAACCCTAATCGTTATTTGACCAAACAAATATATAAAATACTTGTTCATCTTCAGTAATAGCTGAATTATACCCACTTGATTTTCAGATTCAAATTAACTGACTTTTCCCTGATCATTTTCGGAGATTTTTCTGTGATTGTTTCAAGATTAAAATTAGACCATTTTAACTTTATAATTTACCGGTCAGACGTTCATGAATTTAGTTATTTAAAAATTTTAAAACGGTGCAATTTAAACATTTAAAAATCAACATAATGATTAAGGAACTAAGTAATAATTATAGAACTATAGTTAAATTATCTTAATAAAGGTTCCCAAGATAAATTTTAATTTCCTTGACTTTTCACCAATTCTTAATATTCCCTTACGTTTTAGGCTTACTATCAAATTCTCCCATTTTTATTTGATTTCCCTGGTTTTCCCTGATTAGTGGTCACCCTGTAAATTACTTTAAACTTGCATCGTTGCAACCAGGGACGTTATAATATTTTTAGTTTTGGGGGTAAATAAAAATCGACAAATATTTTGAAATTTTACTTCATGTTGACCAAAAATCGAAAGTTGAACTTGAATTCGTTCTTACTTTGCAGTTAAAAGTTTTAAACGACAAATTTATCTTTTTTCATAATGGTTGTAAAACAAATTCACAATGTCTCAGAGGAGGGGGGGGGGCAAACACAGGGGTTGATCCTTAGTAGAAAATTTAGGTTACAACTGGCTAAATCTAGCTTCGTAAAACACCAAGAAGCGTAACAATAATTTCCAAAAAAGACTACCGTCGAAACGTAAATCAAAGACCGCAATAAAAACAACATCCCTACCTGTTGATAAAAAACTCGATCCACTTGTGGAGTACGCAAAAAAACAGGCAGGACCTGGTCCCCGGAGCCTTTCTGTCACATAAGATGCGAGCCTAATCCATTGCCAGCCCAGAAACCGTCAGCGTGCGTAACGAATTATGGCGGGTATAAAAAACGCGTCAACGGTTGCCGCAGTCAAATCGCGCCTTTTTATTTAGCGAACGATACTCAAATCTACATACGACGCGAAAATGTCAACAAAAGTACGTCATCATTGGCACGGTATGGGACGTCACTTCAAACAACCAACGACGCTGTTTCGTGAATTTGTGATAATAAATGCGTTTACAAATAGTGGCCACGATTTCTGAGGACGATAACGTTGATGAAAACACTTCTTCCTAGACGCTCGGTCGCTTTGTCTAGCTCTAAACGCCGAAGAGGAGTTATCGCCCGCTTGCCACGGCCGCTAACTTAACTCTGAGATCTCTCAGACGCTCGCGTGTTTTGTAACAGCCGCTCTCGCGTTTCCGAGCCACGTGCGGCGCTAGGTTTAGTCCATTTTCCTTCCAAGGTAGGAACGGAAGTGACGGAGCGCTATCTTGTCCAAGGCCCGCTACGCCTTGGAGCGAAAACAAAGTAACTTATATTAAAGAGGCGTTTTAGAAGGTTTTTGTGTTCGAAAATCGATTTTTCCCGGGAATCTTTATTAATAAATTAGCTTTTAGTGTTTCGTATGGTAAACCTCTATTTCAATTTTTTTTTTGGAAATTTTAAGCCACGCCCAATCCGTTAAGTCGTTTTTCGAAATCGGGAACGGGAAAACAATCCACTTTTGTTCCAACTATTTTTGGAGCCTTGTTTGCATATACCATGGGCCAAATAATGATAAATCATTATTTGGCCCATGCATAGACTACAAAATGTTCTCTTTCCACACTTCCGATTAGGCAATTTCTCCGTAACAGGCTATCATTAATCGAAATCATTCCGTGTCATACTTTAGACTATTATGGTACTTCTTGTTGTATTTGTTGCCTTGATACTCGATATACATTTACTCTAGTCACCAACGTTGAATGGTCTAATTTGACTGCAACATAATAGCTTGCAAGCGTGCATTATGTATTACATCTTCTTAAAGGGAGTATTAACTTCCATATTTATGGTCGATCAACGAATTTCACATTTCTGCCACCAGGTTTAATGAAAGCTTTGTATGATTGGCGCTAGTTACGTTTAAAGCAAGCCGTATCGCCTTTAAGCAGATGATTTTTCGATTTAGTTCATACTGCCTTTAAAAGAAATTAATGATTAACTTTTATTTTTAGAGGGGTAAGTAACGCTACCCTAACTTCAGTTACCCTGTAAATGGTTGATGACGCGTAATTCAACACGCGTTCCAAGTGACGCAAATTATGCTACCTCCATTTCGAACAAGATTTGAAAATATAAAATATAGAAGAGGAATAGTAACTCGATCGATTTCTCTCTTGGGGTATTGAGTTCTGGTAATGTTTTGACTCAAGTCTTGCCTAATGAAATATATATTAGGCTGAGTTGCTCATAATCTCCTTCATGCTCAAAGAGTAAGCTTTGAACAAAATCAAATTATCCCGGTATCCCTAAAATTGACGTCTCCACGCCCGTAACGTTCCTCCGTACGTGCTAAGGGGAAATTAGGATATAGTCCCATTCGACCGAATATAGGCAATATATGCGGTTTCTTTATTACAAAAATATATACATTTTCATACAAATTAAAAGATCATTTTTTACTTTTTACAATAATTTCCCTTGTACTAGATGCATATAAACCTAACCTAACCTAACCTATTTAACTCAACCTAACCTATCCTAACCTACCATAATCTAACCTATTTCGCTTAACCTCACCTCATCTCACCTAAACTAACCTAACCTAATCTATTTAGCCTAAGCTCATCTTATCTCACCTAACCTAAAATATCCTAATCAAATCTATTCTAACCTTCTATAGTCTAACCTATAATTAGCCTAACCTACTATAATCTAACCTATTTAGCCTAACCAACTATAATTTAACCTATTTAGCCTAACCTAACCTAACCTATCCTAACCTACCTTAATCTAACCTATTTAGCAAAACCTCACCTCACCTAACCTAACCTTAGCTATTTAACCTAATCTCACTTCACCTCACCTCACCTAACCTAACCTAGCCAACCTAACTTAACAAAATACTAAATCATTTAACTAAATTTACTTAAAATTCGCAATTCTTTTAAAGCCTACCATTGGCCTATATTTTGAAATAGTTTCCAGAAATATTCGGTCGACTGGTATTCGGTCAAAAATTAGACCACGATTTCCGCAAATCCTCTCAACATAGTCTTATTTCCGTAGTATAAACAAATACATTCTTCGTCAAAGCTAAAGTTGCTATTCCTATTCTATATTTTCTACGTATTCCTTATTGAAAATACCTTTATTACATACGCGAAGGCTCGCACTAAAAATGAGCATTTTCGATATACGTTTTTTTACCAGTAAAGTATCACTTTTTGCGCTTCTACCTGATGGTAAGCCTTTGCACTTAACACCTATCTAAGTTCGTAACCAAGTATAGGTGTTCGACGAGGTAGAAAACGTTTTATTTTTGGTCGATTTGAACATGAAAAATAGCTGAGCGTATATAATTGGTCTACCCATTGTAGTAGTTCTCGATTCGGGTGTCGTTTTGGGCTCGTTGCCAAATTTCTGGAAGAACCCTGATTCCGACAAATTATGTAAGGAAGGAGCTCTACTTGTTAAACGTTTCGAAGGCACGTCAAACAATGGAACAACTTCTCATTGTTTTACGCTCAAATTTTTTGAGCTGAGCTTTGTAGTAAAATTACTCCGATACTTGTCGTCCGTAGCCTTGGCAACTGAGGTACCAAAGCCGAAACTGCCTCTTAGCATTTAGCCTTAAATTTGTAACATCGGTATTATCAGAAGTATATAAGAAGATAAATTGAAGAAAGTAAACTGCGTAGTGACGTTTTTCACTAACAAGGAGACGACCCAAGGTGATTTTCACCGATTTTGTTTAAATTCGGGGGATAAGTAGACCTTTATGTAACTTGAAATTTCCAAAACGAAATGTTTCGACGGGCTTTAGTTTTGCCATGGCAACCCAAAATGTTTTTGATAACTTAAAACCTACTTTTCCCTATGGAAATTAACATGGATAAATCATTGATTTTTGGGTCCCCCCTTTTCCAAAAATAAATAAATTATCTTAAACAAATTCAGGTTAATTTGGGTAAATACGGGTTAATTTGGGAGAAAATAAGCAAATTGGGTAAATTCAAGAAAAGTTTATCAAAATTTTGCCAATTTAATGGTATTTAACAGTTGTCCATCCATAAACAAAATTTTGTCAATTTACTTGTAATTACCAAATTTACACATTTTACTAATATTTACCGAAATGTACATGCATTTACCCATTTTTACCCATTTTATAATAAATAAATAAATAAAAATAAATTAGAATATAATAAATAAATAAATAAAAATAAATTAGAATATAATAAATAAATAAAAATAAATTATAATATAATATAATATAATATAATATAATATAATATAATATAATATAATATAATATAATATAATATAATATAATATAATATAATATAATATAATATAATATAATATAATATAATATAATATAATATAATATAATATAATATAATATAATATAATATAATATAATATAATATAATATAATATAATATAATATAATATAATATAATATAATATAATATAATATAATATAATATAATATAATATAATATAATATAATATAATAAAATATAATATAATATAATATAATATAATATAATATAATATAATAAATAAATAAATAAAACTAAATTAACATTTCAAATAAATATAAAAAATAAGATTTTAATCAAATAAATATAAAAGAATCAGATTTTAATCAAATAAATATAAAAGAATAAGATTTTAATCAAATAAATATAAAAGAATCAGATTTTAATCAAATAAATATAAAAGAATAAGATTTTAATCAAATAAATATAAAATAATCAGATTTTAATCAAATAAATATAAAAGAATCAGATTTTAATCAAATAAATATAAAAGAATAAGATTTTAATCAAATAAATATAAAATAATCAGATTTTAATCAAATAAATATAAAAGAATAAGATTTTAATCAAATAAATATAAAAGAATCAGATTTTAATCAAATAAATATAAAAGAATAAGATTTTAATCAAATAAATATAAAAGAATCAGATTTTAATCAAATAAATATAAAAGAATCAGATTTTAATCAAATAAATATAAAAGAATCAGATTTTAATCAAATAAATATAAAAGAATCAGATTTTAATCAAATAAATATAAAATAATCAGATTTTAATCAAATAAATATAAAATAATCAGATTTTAATCAAATAAATATAAAATAATCAGATTTTAATCAAATAAATATAAAATAATCAGATTTTAATCAAATAAATATAAAAGAATCAGATTTTAATCAAATAAATATAAAATAATCAGATTTTAATCAAATAAATATAAAAGAATCAGATTTTAATCAAATAAATATAAAAGAATCAGATTTTAATCAAATAAAATGTAGCATTTTGTTTTTTTTTATTAATTTAAATCGTCGATAGATCATTTGGTATTTTTAAAACTTTCCCCGTCTCAAACTTCCAAAGCAATGTAACGTACCTATAATTTACTAATTTCTAACTCATTATCGCGATACAAGGTATCTCGTTGGTTAATTCGTCTTCTTTGAAGCTATCGCCCAGTCGTCGATTTCCCTAGCACTGCCTGTTAGTGCCACCCAGCTGGTGGCGCTATCTAGCGGCCAACGTGATCACTACAGATATTACACCAAAGTGCTTGTCTCGCTTTTGGGCATTTATCTCTTCAAAGGAGTATAAAGCTCCATATTTATCAAAAGCTACGAGCAAGGATGCGTTTATTTCTATTTCGGAACAGTGACCAGGTTCGGAGGATCCGCCGCTATCACAGAGTCCAGGCGTCCACCTGAGCAGGAAACACGTCACCAGCGTCTTTCTACGGACCAATGAGATACCGAGCTGATTTGATGTACATTTTTTATATAAATAAAAATATATACATTGTTAGTTTTAATAAATACACTTGTTAGTTTTAATATATAAATATATTCTTGATATTAATATATTATTCGTATAAATAAATATATTCTTGATATTAATATATTATTCGTATAAATAAATATATTCTTGATATTAATATATTATTGGTATAAATAAATATATTCTTGATATTAATATATTATTGGTATAAATAAATATATTCTTGATATTAATATATTATTGGTATAAATAAATATATTCTTAATATTAATATATTATTGGTATAGATAAATATATTCTTGATATTAATATATTATTGGTATAAATAAATATATTTTTGCCATGACTAAATATATTATTGGCATAAATAAATAAACTCTTGCCATGACTAAATATATTATTGGCATAAATAAATATATTATTGATATTAATATATTATTAGTACAAATAAATATATTCTTGCCATGACTAAATATATTATTGGCATAAATAAATAAACTCTTGCCATGACTAAATATATTATTGGCATAAATAAATAAACTCTTGCCATGACTAAATATATTATTGGCATAAATAAATATATTATTGATATTAATAAATTATTGGTATAAATAGATATATTCTTGATATTAATATATTATTGGTATAAATAAATATATTATTGGCATAAATAAATAAACTCTTGCCATGACTAAATATATTATTGGCATAAATAAATAAACTCTTGCCATGACTAAATATATTATTGGTATAAATAAATATATTATTGATATTAATATATTATTGGTATAAATAAATATATTATTGATATTGATATATTATTGGTATAAATAAATATATTCTTGCCATGACTAAATATATTATTGGCATAAATAAATAAACTCTTGCCATTACTAAATATATTATTGGCATAAATAAATATATTATTGATATTAATAAATTATTGGTATAAATAGATATATTCTTGATATTAATATATTATTGGTATAAATAAATATATTATTGGCATAAATAAATAAACTCTTGCCATGACTAAATATATTATTGGCATAAATAAATAAACTCTTGCCATGACTAAATATATTATTGATATAAATAAATATATTATTGATATTAATATATTATTGGTATAAATAGATATATTCTTGATATTAATATATTATTGGTATAAATAAATATATTCTTGCCAGAAATAAATAAATTCTTGACCTAAATAAATACATTCTTGCCAGAAATAAATAAATTCTTGACATAAATAAATACATTCTTGCCATAAAAATATAATATTGCCATAAATAAATAAATTATTACCATAAATAAAGAAATTCTGGCCATAAATAAATAAATTCTGGCCATAAATAAATAAATTCTTGACCCAAATAAATATATTCTTACCATGACTAAATATATTATTGGTATAAATAAATATATTATTGATATTAATATATTATTGGTATAAATAAATATATTCTTGCAATGACTAAATATATTATTGGTATAAATAAATATATTCTTGCCATGACTAAATATATTATTGGCATAAATAAATAAACTCTTGCCATGACTAAATATAATATTGGCATAAATAAATAAACTCTTGCCACGACTAAATATATTATTGGCATAAATAAATATATTATTGATATTAATATATTATTGATATTAATATATTATTGGTATAAATAGATATATTCTTGATATTAATATATTATTGGTATAAATAAATATATTATTGGCATAAATAAATAAACTCTTGCCATGACTAAATATATTATTGGCATAAATAAATAAACTCTTGCCATGACTAAATATATTATTGGCATAAATAAATAAACTCTTGCCATGACTAAATATATTATTGG
The DNA here is from genome assembly GCF_980474605.1 of Leiobunum rupestre. Taxonomy (NCBI): domain Eukaryota; kingdom Metazoa; phylum Arthropoda; class Arachnida; order Opiliones; family Sclerosomatidae; genus Leiobunum; species Leiobunum rupestre. Next base: position 11,341,119 of record NC_143394.1, read on the forward strand.
CATAAATAAATAAACTCTTGCCATGACTAAATATATTATTGGCATAAATAAATATATTATTGATATTAATATATTATTGGTATAAATAGATATATTCTTGATATTAATATATTATTGGTATAAATAAATATATTCTTGCCAGAAATAAATAAATTCTTGACCTAAATAAATACATTCTTGCCAGAAATAAATAAATTCTTGACATAAATAAATGCATTCTTGCCATAAAAATATAATATTGCCATAAATAAATAAATTATTACCATAAATAAAGAAATTCTGGCCATAAATAAATAAATTCTGGCCATAAATAAATAAATTCTTGACCCAAATAAATACATTCTTCCCAGAAATAAATAAATTCTTGCCAGAAATAAATAAATTCTTGCCATAAATAAATAAATTCTTGCCATAAATAAATAAATTCTTGCCATAAATAAATAAATTCTTGCCATAAATAAATAAATTCTTGCCATAAATAAATAAATTCTTGCTATAAATAAAATCTTGCCTTAAAAATATATTCTTGCCATAAATAAATTATTGCCTTAAATAAATTCTTGCCATAAATAAATTCGTGCCCTAAAAATATATTCTTGCTATAAATAAATAAATACATTCTTGCTATAAATATATAAATACATTCTTGCCATAAATAAATAAATAGATTCTTGCCATAAATAAATAAATGCATTCTTGCCATAAATAAATAAATACATTCTTGCCATAAATAAATAAATGCATTCTTGCCATAAATAAATAAATTCCTATTTATACCTAGCATGTGTTAGTAAACATTTTTCCTATTTAGAATATAGTCCCTTTACGATATGTCCTCAAATATTTTCATATGAGTTCTTGATTACTATTTTACATGTAATGTAGCTATTTCAATGTTAATATGTCTCCTTGGAAATGGAATGATGACCATAAATAGGAATAAAAGTGTCCTTAAGTCGCGTGACTTTATTCGTGAATAATAAATGACATAAATATTTTTGCGTTTTTCTTCGCCAACCTTTGCAACTAAATTACTAATGTATGTATTTTGTCCCAACAAAATGCGCATTTAAATCAAGTGAAGTGGATAAAAGGTCAATAGTGATCGCGCTGCGGGTGACCTCTACAGTTATTTTTCATAACTTCCTGCAGGTGACGTCTGTTCGCTTTCAGAGATATGTCTATGGTTATTAATCCACGGCGATCCTAGTAGTTGGCAGTGTAAGGGAAAGAAGGGGAAAGGTACAGTCGGCGCTGGTTATTGGTTTAGGGTGTATTTCCGAAAAATGACAGTGTCATCGACCTCTGAAGGTAACGATCGACGAAGGGTGGAGATAATTTCAGATTGAAACGGCACGCGTTCTGTACTGTCCAAAGCCAACGGTCTGTCCTCCGAACTAGAATCTGGGACTTACTGTTCCCAGATTTTAGTTCGGCGCATCATACATGGCGCCAGATTTATGCTCTGATAAAGGAACAATTTTTTGAATTTCGTTTTTGTTGATGCCATCGTCAAAAAACCGTTGGTACCTAAATGCAACTTTTAAGTCCATGCCAATGGCAAAAAGTGGTAAATAATAAACTAGGACGTCTCAAAACCCGACAAAGACTTGAGCGGAGCGTGGGCGCTGCGATAATCGTGAATTACGGAGTTGTCGATGAGTTGTATAACTTTAGTAATGTCGTATTTATGTTAATTGAACATTAATACCAAAAGAAAACTAAACGAATTTTATTAAGCTACAAACAGTTTATTAGTACAAATAGTCCACTCTTTATTTTTCGCTTAAATTATATCCTGAACGGCAGTGCCTTGTCCCCCCCCCCCCTCTCTCACGGCGAACGTCTCCCTCTCTTCCGGACATTACCGCGAATTTCCCTCTCTCTTCTCCGTCTCGTTCAGAGTCCCTTTCTCTTCTCCCCCAAGTGCGACACACACACATACCCACACACATACACACACACACACACACACACACACACAGCCAACTTTCCCATTGAAGTCACAACAGTGAGAGCTCCACTCACTCGCTTCGCTCGTTCGCTCCGCTCAATTATTGCTTTAAAATGATGAAAATATCTTAAACCTAGGAGCAACGAACACAGCACCCCACACAAGGACAACGCAACCCGCTAGACGCTTTAGTGCCTGCTGCCGTCGAAGGGGAAAATTCGAAAATTGACTTCCCCCTTTCCGTAAAACGTTCAGCGTAAAGGTTCTTCCAATGAAATTTGTACACAACACTGCGTTAGCGTGTTTAAAGGCTAGCTCGAGGGGTCGGGCACTTGCCATTATTTTGTACGGGATTTCGGGATTTCGTAGAGATTTTGGCGATTTTATCATTACTTTTTGAAGTGATTTTGGGATTTCAATTCACTTCATTTAACGGGAAGTGAAAGAACGTTTTAGCAGACGACCCAAATTGTTTTAGAAAATCTGTTATTTCATTAAATAAAAAAAGGCAAAAAAATAAATACATCTACATTAGGCTATAATTTATTTTCTAGTCCAAAATCTGGCAACTCGACCGTTTTATTTGAGATAAAAATAAACAACTTTTGCGGATTTAATCCGTATATGGTTTGGGATCTGATTTTTTTATTTATAAAAAATATAATTATTATTTATAATAATAATATTTATAATTATTTATAAACAAAATTGGAGAATAATCAATTTATTTGGGTTTTCCTACTTTTTTTAATTTTTTTAAAGGTTTCCGCGGAACCACCGGTTCAATTTGAAAAATATTGATTCGAATATAATACATTTTTTAACGATATCTTCTAAAGATTTCAGTTCATATTTAAGAATATATTGAACCTATATTCGAAATTCACATCAGAGTAATCACTTTACCCGCCTTTGATAGTGCTAACGGGTAACAGTGGTTTTGAGTATTGCATGTATTGCGACCGTCACTCGTGCAGAATAATAAAATCTTATCGTTCTAATGCCATTCAACTGCGTATTTTTGGTTATTTCCGTAGGAGGATCATCGAACCTAGAAGAGCTATAAAAACACCACCGAAACCAAGTAAATCGACTTACGGACTTTTGTTTTTAGGTGTTTTTCAGAAGAACGTTTCAACCTTCATTTATACCAAAAATAGAACTACTTGCGCAAGTTGCGCCACTTCAATAGGCGCTTAAATTAATCATCTCCGAGAGCCAGAATCTACAAGTTACTGTTTATATAGTGGTTGTTGGAATAATGAAAACAGCACATCGTGTTTTTTGCTAAGCCTTAATATGTCATAAAAGGCTACCTAGTTAAAAAGAAACACTTGTTGCATACCGTATAGGTGAAAAGTTTCCATTTTTGCATCAAGCACTATATAAACAGTAACTTAGTGTTCCCAGTATTCACGCGTGCTTTTTAAAGCCTAAACAGCGAGTCCCTTTACATTCTTGGTCCATGATCGCAGACAACTCGCCTTTAAGTCCCCGGAAGGTGCTGCCACCTAGAATCGCTTTTAGAAGCATTTTTGTAAAACCTTTTTTACTTTTTTCGATAGAGCCGCCACTTGCCTTAAAATATATTTCCTTTAACTTCATAGAAAATAAATATATTCAGTAAATATTTATATAAAATTATGCCTATCTTTACTCAAATGTAATTATAAAAATTAACATTTAGGTTACCTAGATGGCGTTAACGTGCAATATCGATGAAAAGGGGCGGATTTGAGTAAAGCAAGTGTGGCTTATGAGTGCCATTCCAAAGCTCCGTTAATGTGACCTCCTTAAGTTGAATAACCCTGCTTAAATCTGGGGAGGGGGGTGAGTCCCAAAACATTTTTAGGTAGAGTTTGTAATGATAAGCAAAAAAAAACGTTTTATGAAGGTCATGCTCAGCCCCCTTGGGTGCGCCACTGCTAGATAGCACCAAAGTATAAAATTACTAATTACCTGTGCATTTTCTCTTGGGAACACAGGAGTAATTGTGTTCTTGAAAAATCACTAAGCATGTGCGAATATTTATTTTGGGTTTTCGGGTCGAGTATCGGGTATTAAAAATTTTGCTTTTCGAGTATCGAGTCGAGTATCTAAACTTTACCGGGTTTTCGAGTATTTAGGCTTAGATTAAAAAATGGGTTTCGAGTACTCGAGTAACCTCGGGTACTTGAGTAACTTCGAGTACTCGAATAATTATGCTTAGCTAAAAATTATGGTTCGAGTATTCAGTTCTAAATTTTATTAGGAAAAAACAAAGTTAACTTTCAAAACTGGTGAATTAACACTGAGTCATATTTAAAGCTTTTAAATATACTACACTACTGAGCCTAACTTTCCAAACTAAAATTAAACCACCTACAAAAGGTTCGTGACTAGTGATTAACAAGCTACCAAAAAGTAATCAGAGGTGAGGGAACTTTAAGTTATGGTTAGGCTTTTAATTTCAGTTTCATTTTGTACCTTTACTTGCTTTTAAAACAATATCCAATCAGGAAGAACCTAAGAATTTATTCTGACTCTTCGACCAATTAGAGGGTTTAAGGCCAAGCCAAAAAGATGTTTTTTTTTGGGAAAAAATCCATAAAACGTAACGGGTTTTTTTTTTCGAATATCCCGCCGAAAACTCGCGGGTAGGGCCTTTGCAAAAATTGGCCTATCGGGTACCCGAAAATCTAAGCCTATGCTTTGAGTTTAGACCCGAAACTTTTTCGGGTTTTTTTAATAACGATTTTCGGGTATCGAGTCGAGTACCCGACTCGATACTCGATCGAGTACTCGATTAAAATCGGGTACTCGCACATGCTTAAAAATCACCTTTAAATTAATTTATTTTACCATTTTAAAATTTTAAATAAAATGTTTATTTTTTAATAAATCCTAGGGCCTATGCGAAATCCCATCACGTGTTTTTCTTTCTCGGTCAAGGTCAAGGGTTAGGGGAACGAAAAAAATATTTATAGTTCAAAATTCCGCTAAAAGGTGGCAGCACTAAACTGACGTTCCACCAATACCAAACCAATCCGTCCCGGGCTAGGGTACCGAATCGTTTCCCCTACAGATAAGTTCTATTCTCCAAGGGTCACTAGCGGTAAAAATTTCGCGACCCTTTGGGTTTTTGCGTTCACATGTAGAATGTTACACGAATAATATTTAATATTGCAACTTCAGCTTTTTCTGTTGTTGCAGTTTTTAACTAGAAATCTCTCCAGCCCGGGGCCCATTGGAGATTCGGGCCCAGGTCGACCAGCCGCTTAATCCGCCCCCGTTTATTAGACTAGAAGGAGGAAAAGGGCCAGAAAGCCGGATACACTTATCGTCCCGTGAAGAATGGGTATCGTGACCAAGAACGATTTTTCCAAACTCTCCGAAATTTCGGGTGGTGTGCAGCGTTATCAAATTATATAGTCGGAAGGAGGAAAAATATTCCTTGTTTGAAGGACTGTGCTGAGAGTAGAAGCTCATTCTGTCGATTTCTGAATCGGCAGGCCTATTTTTATCGCGTCAGAAGGATTGGTGGGTGTTGGTCCATTTGATCGAAAAATATGCGATCGACAGTCGATCATTATACGTTGCAATTGATCGAAATTCCATTTGATCGAATCCCATTTGTCATTTGTTTCATAAGATCGAACCTTCAAATGATCGAATACTATTTGATCGAATTCAAAAGTATTTATAGTACCAGTATGTTTTTATTTTACCGAATGTCAATATGAAGTGCAGAAGGAATAATGATGGAATAATTCATTGCATTAACTGTATTAAGCCACAAAGATGAAGAGATTTTTACTTTATACACTATATGATGGAATTTTTTATGACATCGACGATAACGGCCCGTTGTTTTTGATATATATAAATAGGGTCAGGTTAGGTTAGGTTAGGTTAGGTTGATGTACGCGCGCCGTAGGCGCGTATGCACCGTTGCCTTTTGGATTTACTCCCAAAAACTAGTAGTTTTACCCTACAGTAGCTTTCGATCAAATGTCATTCGATCAAATGAAATTCGATCAAATGGAAATTTGATCAAATGGGACCCGTTCGATCATTTGGGAATCGATCAAATAGAATCAAACCGATTGGTGAATAGGACTTGCATTTGGGTTGGGTTTAGCAGATTGCTCTATTCCTAGTAAAATATAGTTGCAACTACGCGCCTGATTTCGACGTCATTTATTTTACAACGATAGTCCCAGATTTTCAACTTTCTAGTTTAGTAGAACCAACAGTTTATAATATATATAAAATGAAACGTGTACCTTTGCAGGCTCGAAGAGCTAAAATCAGAAGTAAATGAACCGCAGTTATCGAAATAGCGCTCAGAATCGGAGGGGGTTTTCCTTATGAAAATGATGAGAAAATCGAGTCATATAAAAGCTAAATTCCATCCCCGTCTTTTGACGCGAAAAATTGCGCTTGGGAATTGTGGGTTAGCTATTTCTATGTATAAAAAATTGTTTCATAAAAACCAAAACGTTTTATTTTTGGCCTAGGAGCGCGCAAAATTTCAAATTTGAGGTCAAAATGTAATTTCATCAGGAAAACGCCTTCAACATGGGGAGTATAGTAGTCTGATAAATTCGGTTCATTTACTTTTGATACGGCGAAATGGAATAATGCCTTTCAAATGACGTCAGAAAATATTAGTCTAGGCCTATAGACTAACAAGGAGACGACCCGAGGTGATAATCACCGATTTTGTTCAAACTCGGGTATAGTGAACACCTTCATGTTATTTTCAATGGAAATAATTCCAAATCATGTTGTCAAAAATGTTTTCGGTTGCCATGGCAAAACGAAAGCCCGTCGCAACTTTTCCCTGGCAAGTTTTTCAAGTTATATGGAGGTGTACCTTATACCCGACTTTGAACAAAATCGGTAATTATCACCTCGGGTCGTCTCCTTTTTGTAAGTGCGTTAGGGCGTCATGTGTTCATGCAAGAACTTTATTTTAAAAGCTGAGCAAGAAGGTAAGAATTCTTAGCAATTTTGAAAGATTTCTTACCAAATTAACGCGCCGCAAGTAGTTATAACAAGTCTGTATGATGAAATGCAGCTGCAGTTGTTCAATTTAAAAAAAAAAATTCAAACTCATTTCGAATACCGTCGTCTAGCGGTTAAAATCGATGCTAATGAGACTACGTGTAAGACTTTTCGAAGGTTGAACAACGTAATTATGAAATAAATTCGCCGCTAAATCATTGTTTTATGATTTCTATTTAGTTACGCCATCTAGTGTGTTTGTCAGGAAGTTCTATTCCATTATCGTGATTTCCAATACATTTGATTTGTATCTTTGTAAAAGGCAACTTCTACTTTCGAGATTTGTATTGGTCTACGGTCGAATTGTTATGAAATGAAGCAAACCAATTCAATCCGAAATGCATCATTCATTTTATGGACATTCTAATCTAGGTTGAAAGAGCTTCGTTGTCGTTAAAAGAGAGACGCAATCTTCCTGATGGATGGAATTGGCTGTTTACTACCATTTTATCGCCGTAAATTTAGTTCGTTTATACTTTGAGGGATCTTTTTGTTATTGGCTGCAATCCATGCTTCAATCCCGCAACTAGATAATCAATCATAACTATTGATTTTGTCTCTGAAATTTATATCTTGGCCTAATGTGATTTCGTAGGCGTTCGTTTGATATTGATTTCCCTTCGGATAATGCCATCTATAATTAAAGTTCGCGATATTTTCAATATATCATACATTTCATATAATTTTAAAATTATTTATGTACTTGGTTTTTTTTATTATTTAACTCAAAAATTCTACCATTTATTTCAACAATTTTAATAGACTACGCAGATAGATTTAACTGAAGATGGCGCCAGGGTACGTAGGTAACTGGGCAATAGGCAGCCTTGGAAATAAGGTTTTTTTAAACTGGTCCTTATGACCAGTGACCCCCTAGCATATGAATTATTAAACTGGTCTTATATAAAATGTTCTAATGTCATTTATAAGCTTAACAAAACCTATACTACATGTTTAGAAGTTAGATTATGTTGGTAACATCTAGGAGCAACAAACACTTGCTCCTAGGTAACATTAACTTTACACGTATTCAAAATAGTTAACTTTATTTTACGAGTACCACAAGAATAGTACAATATAGTACTATCTCACTTTCTCTAGGCACCGTTGCCGCGTAGCCAGGTAGCCTACCGTACTCGGCGGAAAGCGAGACTAGAGGATTGAGGCATAATGCATTGAGGCCAGACAGCTCTCATTTCTCTATTTCTTCTTGGCGGTTTCTTGGAAGGATGATTTATTGAAGCGTCTATTAAACATCTTCAAGGAAATTGACCAGAAGAAATATTTTCGAGAGCCAGCACCTACATCCTACAAGTCTCTGTTTATATAGTGCTTGTTGAAATCTCGGAGCAACAAACACAAGGAGAACGCAGCTAGCCTTTAGACACGCTAACGAAGGGTTGTGTACGAATTTCATTGGACGAGCGTCACGAGCCTTTACGGTGAACGTTTTACGGGCGGGGGGGGAAGACAATTTCGGAATTTTCCCCTTCCGACGGCAGCAGGCGCTAAAGCGTCTAGCCAATGAAAAATGTACGCAAGAAAATCCACGACTTTTGACGGGTTGCGTTCTCCTTGTGTGGGGTGTTGTGTTTGTTGCTCCTAGGTTGAAATAATAGAAACATTTCCTACGTTCCAGAGCCTATTACTCTCAACCCGGACAACTTTAACACAGGCATTGAAGTAGTTCTATGCCATGCTGTGGTTTCCACCGTGCCTCCTAGCCCCGTCCAGGTGAGTACCGGACCTACGTAGCCGCATATAACTCTCCTATACTCGAACATGGCCTTGCTCGCTAATAAACATAGGTCAACGGGCTCGGGCTCACATTGTGGAATGGATATTGTAACTAGTGAGCCCAAGCTTGAGCCCTTGTTAAAATATAAATTACTTCGAGCTCGAGCTTGAACCCATTTCATGATTCCGGTTCCATGTAGAACCGAACCCGAACCGAAGGAGAACCAAACCGGACCGAACCGAAAGAACCGAATACTTTTCGATTACTATTACTTTTGAAAAAGCCGCGAAAAAGCATAAATAAACCACTGCCAATTGTCTCAATTGGAAGGAAAAACTGTGGTATTTCGAAATCATTTAATTTCGTTTTGTCCAAACTATTGGTTTTTATTTCGTCGCGTGTTCTATGTTACTGCGTGAGCTAGTTTTACTTTTAGTTTTCGACATTCTGCTCGGCCACGGTCTGAAAATGAGTTCCTATAATTTCGGTTCTCGGTTCGGTTTGGTTCCTACTATTTTTCGGTTCGGTTCGGTACCGGTTACAATTTGTCTTGATCGGTTCGGTTCCGGTTCCAATTTGTCTTGATCGGTTCGGTTCCGGTTCCACTTAGTCGGTTCTCGGTTTGGTTCCGGTTCCTTCAAGAACCGGAACCGAACCGAACCGCGGCAACCCTAACTCTTAGTCGGGTCTCATAATTTCTCCACACTGTACTCTTCGACTCATGTAGTATCTCACACAAATGGGATCAGCTTAAGGCAGCTCTGTCGCCGCAGTCTCCCGTAACCTACCGCCGCTAACAACCTCAATACGTTTCGACCTGCCGTGGATAACTTCCAAGGTCAAACGACTCATCCAAAAAAAAACAACTCTACCCAACTGCGATACACTCTGCTGAATTTCCTAGCCAACGCGCCGTCGTTTAATCCGCACAACGTAACAACAACTTTGAGGACAGTAGACGCTCATTCTACAGCGCTATAAGCATTCCAAAATTCCCGATCTCTGCAAGGACTGAGTAGGACTCACAGGTTTTCCGGTCTCCGGCCAAAAAAGCCAAGCTCCTGACAGGAGCCTTTAAGGACCAGAAGCGCGTCAACGTGACGCCGGTCCCCGAAGGGAGGTCCACTTGATGACTCTGATGAATATCATTGACTGAGCATGTGAGGCTCATGATGGTATTACCCCTGCCCAGCTTGAATTCAGGTCTGGTTACAACATTCATCTCGTGCGTTAGTTAGTGGCTTGAGAGTACTCCTTAGGTCGACGTCATAATCCTAGATTTCCGCCGGAAGGCGTCCGATTCTGTTCCCCACCATTTTCTCCTCGCTAAACTGCGTAGTTATGGAGTCCGAGGAGCCATGCTCTCTAGGATTACTTCGTACCTCGACAATCGAAAAATTCTGAGTGATCCTGCATGGTGCTGAAGCTGTCTAATAGCCGGTCACTTCTGGTGTTCTTCAGGGATCCGATTTTGGCCCCCAACTCTTCATAATATACGTTGACAACGTTGGCTCTGGTGTTGTTTCAGGCTATCTATTTATGCCGATGATGTCGCTTTGTTTCGACCACGTTTCGGCCTGGAGTAATCACTGGAAGCTGCAGCTAAACTCATCGCCCGGGAGTCAAACCAGATGATTTCGGTAACAAGATCTCAGGTGCATGTACCGAAGTTAAAATACCTTGACGTTGTTCTCACACCAGCATTTTCCTGGGATGTTCCGATCTCCAAAATCATTTCCTAAGCATATAGAGCTCTCGGACTTCTCCTTCTGACTCTTCACGGCGGTTCCTTCTCGACAAAAACGTCTGCATTTGAAACCTACGTTCTGTCGATCTTGGAGTATTGCTCGACAGATTGGTCCCCGCACACAGAAGCGGAGAAGCACAAGCTGGAATTGGTACAAAGGAAAGCTGTTGACTTTTCCACATCACTTGGCTTTTCGTGAAAGGTTAGCATCACTCAAGCACTTAGAAACATCAATTGTCCATTTGTCCAACCTCTCTGGAGCGTTGTCGTGCCAAGCGCCATGTGACCATCAACTCCGCAATTCTCAAGGCGAATAAATCTCTTTCACCACTCTCTACAAGCACTATATAAACAGAGACTTGCAGGTCCTGGCTCTCGGAAATTTGACTACCTGTCAATTGATGTTTTATTGAAGCGCATATTCAATCAACCCCTCATTATTCCTAAAATTGTTAATTATTATTTGTTATATAATTGATTTTGTTGTTGTAATATTTAATTATTTTTCTTTAACTATTTTATCTTTAAACATTCTTGTTCCCCCATTTTTCGGATCACATACAAGTCCCCTGGGATTTCGTGGTCTTTGTATATACATATATATATAAGCCAATCAAGGTCCCAGCCCCCCCCCCCCCCTCGAGGAGCATCGGTCAGCAGTTGATGACCAGCTCTCCTCACTTCAAGACAATGTCGATGGGCAAGGCAAGGAGCTCTTGGATATAAATGTTTTGGTTCAGAAAAACCACGCAGTCGTAATTAAATCACTCTCCGATATTGATTCTGGCTGTACCCGGCTGGCTGCAACTTCCTCCTCATTCCACAATCGTATCGCCTCAGAGGTAAAGGCCCTCGAAATAACTATAACTGAATTGAAACCGTCTATCACCACCTCCCCATTGCCTAACCTAGACGAACTAATCCGTAGCACTGTCTCATCTACGGACATAGACGTGGACAAGCGAATCGATCCCAAAATTCACGATTCTCTCTCCGATGATCGAGGAACTCAAAGCCGGCTGTTCAATGCCATTCCGTACAACTTCCCGGAGACTGGCGATGTTGCTGCTGCAGACATGGCTGTCCGTCAGTTAATCGTAACTGTTAGCCTTCCACAGGAAACTATTCCCTAAATCAAAATCACTTGGCTTGGCTCTCGTTTGCCCCACGCTTGTGCTCCTCTCGCATTCGTCCCGTCAAGCTAGAGTTCCCTACACTTGAACTAAAGCACGAATTCTTAGGGGGCGTCAAGAAATTATGAGCTGGTGACACTGTTGCATTTATCAAGGACTCAGATTTAAGATGGTAAGAATACAAGTTTATTACAACTTAGTCGATGTGGTTACAAGTTTGAAAGAGACAGCACAACTATATTAAAGTGAAGTGAGAGTGCCCTATATACGTTAAATTATCGGCATAAAAAATTAACTACCAAACATAGTTCTTTAAATTAAGTGTGACGTAAAAAGGTTCTTTGTTGATTTAAAGCGTAAACATTCTCCCCAGCAATGACGTAGTCATTATTGGTTGACCTCCAGATTATACAGCATTTGAATGGCTCTTCTTAGAATGGTGCCGTCTGAAAGGCGAAGGGTGCATGACCGGACTAGACCATCTCTTCCGGGATGGGCTTCAAGGATACGGGCAAGGCGCCATGATTGTCGTGGAAGGTGTTGATCCCCGATCAATACGACGTCGTTCTCTTTGAATTCTACTGTGCCTTTAACTGGCCGACTGGTATGGGCTGAGCGTAACTCCATGAGGTAATTGGTCCACCATCTGCTCCAGAATTGGTTTAAGAGTGACTGTCGGTATTTCAGCTTCTTCGTCAGCTGATCTCGGGTGACCTTCAAGGGATCGTCCCTGAAATCTCGGTCCTGCAACGAAATGAGACGCCGTCCGACTAGAAAATGCGCTGGCGTAAGAGCTTCGGGCTCTCCAGCTTCGGTGAAGTTGTGGGTTAACGGGCGCGAATTAAGTACGGCTTCGATCTCAGTCATGGTGGTAGTCAGCTCTTCATAAGTTAAGGAGGTTCTCCCGAGAGTTCGTTTAAGGCAGGTTTTGACAGATCGGAAAATTCGCTCCCAGAAGCCTCCCCACCATGCTGCACGCTCGATGATATACATCCACTTGATGCCTCGGTCTCCGACGTACTTCTGGACCTTTGGGTCGCCGTCAGCTCGAAAAAGTTGTTTGATGTCCTTTTCTGATCGTTTAAAGGCCTTTGCATTGTCCGAGTAGACGGTGCGGCAAAGTCCTCGCCGTGACAGGAAACGTCGAAAGGATAATAGGAACTTCTCGGCGCTCAAATCTGTGACAATTTCCAGGTGTACAGCTCTAGTAACTCCACAGGTAAATAATGAGATATAGACTTTTGGCTGGCTGGTCTCTCGGATATACAGTGGCCCGGCAAAGTCAACTCCCGTAATGCTGAAAGGATCTGCCTCCTGGACTCGATTGGCCGGAAGGGGCGCCATTATTTGTGTCCCCGGCTGAACTTGGAAGCGCTTGCAGGTGCGACATCGAGACAAGAGCTTTTTCACCAGCTGCCGTCCACGGAGAATCCAAAATTCGTCTCGGATTTGAGTTATGGTACTATTCAGTCCACCATGCATGACTTTCCAATGACATTCCATGACCAAGAGTTCAGATAGACGACTCGTTGCCGGTAATATATATGGGTGCTTGTTTTCGTACTTTATTTTGGAAAATTGTAAGCGTCCTAAGATGTGAATGAGCTCGTTGTCGAGGAAGGGATTGAATGCCGCTAGATTAGACGATTCTGGTAGCCGACTTCTTTCGATTAGAGTTCTTCGGTCGTTCGGAAAGGCCTCCTTTTGTGCCCACTTTATCCAAAGCAGCTTCGCTCGATGTATTTCGTCTGCTTGTAGCTGATTTTCGGTTTGTCTGATTTTTGGCTTCTGAGCATTGTTGGTAAAACGCAGAACCCATGCTGTGACACGAAATACATGGCCAGCGGATTGATACTTCTCGATATTGATAAGAGTTATTTTGGTCTCTATTACACAACTGAGTTGAATGACTTTGCATTTCTCTTCTAAAGCTTCCACAGGAATTTCGGACGTAGGGAACTTGTTCTCCTTCCAGGCTTCGTCTTTCATAGACAACCAGGGTGGACCTTGCCACCAGAGCTCACTCTTGATTAGCTCTGGTACGGTACAGCCTCTTGATGGTAGATCCGCTGGGTTTTCTTGAGTCGGGCAGTAGGACCATCGTAGCGGCTCAGTCAGGCTTTGGATTTCTGCGATCCGATTTCCGACGAAAGGTTTCCATTGTTTTTCCGCTCCTCGAATCCAGTGAAGTACAATCTCTGAGTCAGACCAGCAACGATAGCTCTTGATTTCGCCTTCCAATGCGTCTAGGACAAACTTCAGGAGTCTCGAACCGATCGCAGCTGCCATTAGCTCCAGTCTAGGCATCGTCAGTTTCTTTAGCGGTGCCACCCTTGTTTTGGAGGAAATCAGCGATACTCGAATCTCCATAGGCTCTTGAGCTGGCGTCGCAGAACATGTGGATTTCTTGCTGGATAGGCTTCCCTTCGGACTTGTCGTAATAGAACCTTGGTATGGAGATCTTCTGGACCATGGCCAATTCTTGACACCACTGGTCCCATTCATCTTGAAGATCTGGTGGTAAGTTTTCGTCCCAGTCCACCCCAAGGAGCCATAGTTTCTGGAAGAGACACTTGACGTTGATAAGAAACGGAGAGAGAAACCCAATCGGATCAAAGACTCTGGCTGCAGCTTGAAGTACTCAAGAATTCAAGCAGTGTCGAAACGTCGAAGGTGAAAGTGTCTGTGGCCGGTTTCCAGGTTATATCTAAGACCTTCAGCACTGGTGGAACGTTGACTTTCGTCTCGCTGGTTTCCTCTGACGCCCAAACTGCTGATAGTTCTTTGGAATTAGTGACCCATTTTCGCAGATTCATTCCAGCCGTTCCCATGATATGTCTCACTCCTTGCAATATCTTTATAGCTCCTCCAATTGTTTCTGCGCCAGTAAGTAGACCGTCACGTAGAGATTTTTGTTCAAGGTGGCGCATAGATTCGGATGGATGTCTTCATACTTCTTGAAGTGATATCTCAAGGTGGCGGCCAAAAGGAACGGGCTTGCGGTGACGCCGAATAATACTTGAGCCATACGGAGATGGACGAATTCAGGCGATTCTGTCGAAGATGGTAACCCTTTAATCCACAGGAAGCGAACATAGTTTCTGTCTTCGGGTTTCAATGAGATTTGCAGGAAAGCCTGTTCTACATCTGCCATTAAGGCTATTCTGTGTCTTCGGAATTGTATCAATATGACCAGAAGGTCCGGATTGAGGTTCGGCCCTGACGACAGGCATGCAATTAGTGATGGTACTCCTTTTGCGTGTGAAGAGGCGTCGTGAACAATACGGGTCTTCGTTGTCTGCTTGTCTTCTCTGACGAAGTGAGGGATGTAATAAGCTTCTCCAAACTTCTGAGTGATTTCGGACGTCGGTACTCGTTCCACTATTCCTTGCTCTAAGAAGCCTTCAATGATACTCTTATATTCTTTATACAGGAATGGATCAGTCTGAATCAAACTATTCATCCTTCTGGTAGCGTTTGTTAGATTGTCGATCACTCTTCCAGGGTAGTTGGACTTCGTAACGGCCATCTTTGAACTGTATACTGGCTTCTGTGATGTCTTCGATTGGTGGATTGAGACACACTTTATATTGGAACTAATAACTTTTATTAAGAGAAATTTACATAAGGATCGTTTGTTGTCTAGCTCCGCGATGATGCCCTCTTCGCTTTCTTTCTCTCGCGATAGATGGCGATAGCGCGTCACTACAATCCTCCCCGTTTGTTTTGGAGTGATCCGGTATTAATAATATTAAACACAAAAATACTGTTTCGGTAAAACAAATTAGTTACAAACATTTTAAATTCTAAAATCATGGCAGCTGTCGATAGCTTTTCGAAACTTTGCCAATAAAACGCGTCACATTTCGTCTATTAAATACCGCGGAGGTCTTCTATTCTGGCGTAAATTATATCTGTGTTCCGGACGAGCTGGGTTGTTGCGCCGTTGTTCAAGTGGCGCTGCGACTGGTGGGTTTCCGCGGTTTCTCTGGATGTTGGGGCGCGGAATGTCGTCCTCCACATCGGTTGGGGTGTTTCGTGGGACCTTTCCGTCGAAATGCTTGAAAAAGCTTTGGTTTCTTGTGACAGTGCGGTTTGAGTTTTCAGCGGTAATCAGAGAACCTTTGGTTTTTTTTATTGTAAGTATGTCGGTGGCGAATGTAGATGTTAGTTTGCCTTGTTTCTTGGTTTTAACAAGCACTCTGTCGCCCACCGAAAAGGAACGAAGGTTCTGTCGGAGACGTTTATCGAGTTTGTCGGCTTTGCGTAATTGCTCGTTGTTCGACTGCACGTCTTCTGTCGTGTGTAGATGGGGTAGCTTACAGTTGACTGCACGGCCGAACATAATCGTTGCTGGGGCAAGGTGAGTCGACGAGTGAGGAGTCGAACGATAGTTTAAGAGGAACAGGTGGATGACATCGCGCCAATCGACCCTATCAATTGCTGAGGTTTGCAGCGATTTTTTTAAAGTTCGGTTCAGTCTTTCCACCAAGCCTTTGGCTTGAGGCCAGAGTGGGGTGATACGCCGGTGGTGAAAACCCAATTCAATGGCAAAATCGGAAAAGTCGAACCCGTTGAATGGTGGTCCATTGTCGCTGCGGATTGTAGACGGGATCCCAAAAGTGCAAAATAACCGTTTAAGAACGGGTATTAGTTTGTCGGCAGCCGTCGAACGGACTATCTCTACGATAGGAAACCGAGAATGGTCGTCGACAAGTACAAGAAGATAATCGCCATTTGGCAGAGGACCGGCAAAATCCACTGACACAGACTGCCAAGGTGATTGCGGTAATGGTGAAGGAGAGAGAGGAGTGTTCTCACGACACGTTCCCGTGCTTTGACAAGCTAGACAGTTGTGGACTTTCTCGTCGACCATCTTGTCCATACCGGGAAACCAAACTTTACCACGTAAGAGCTGTTTCGTTTTGGTTGTTCCTTGGTGGCCCTCGTGTGCGAGATCAACAGCCAAGTGGCGAAGAGAGTTCGGTAAAACAATGCGAGATCCGCGAACTAGAATGTTCTGAACAACCGAAAGTTCGTCCTTGATTTTCTCGAAAGATTTCAATTCGGTGATTGATATGTCGCGGTTGTTCGATGGGTCTGGTAGGTGCCATTTCTTAAACTGGAGGAGACGCATTGCTTGTTGAATGGTATGGTCATCAGCCACTGCGTTGGCGACTTGGGTCAAGGTCATGGCCTTAGGAATCGTGCGCGTTAGAATGGAAAAAGCGTAGGCATCTGCACGTCGCGATTCGGAGTATGGCGCAGTATGCGTCTCAGGTGCGCGAGACAAAAAAATCTGCGGGATTGGTAGCACCTTTCTAATAACGGGTGAAGTAGTCGAATCTTTGTAGTCGAAGACGCCATCTCTCGATACGTGCTGGAGAGTGGGGTTGGTCGTGTTGAACACAATTTCCAAAGGTTTGTGGTCCGTAACGATTGTGAACTGTTTTCCGAAAAGGTATAGTTCGAACTTTTCACACGCCCACACGACCCCTAAAGCTTCTTTCTCAATTTGGCTAAACTTTCCTTCGGAAGCCGTCAGAGCGCGACTAGCGAAGGCTATGACTAACCGCTCGCCTAATTGGCCAACTTGGGTTAGAATAGCTCCCAAGCCGATAGGACTGGCGTCGGTGTAGAGCTCAGATCTCAGGTTAGGGTTGAAGAAAGCCAAATGTCTTTCTGCCGTGAGTTCCGCTTTGATTAGGTCAAAAGCGTCTTGTTGAGGTGGTCCCCATTCAAAATGGGCGTGTATTTTGGTTAGCCGGCGTAAAGGCTCAGAGATTGTAGAGAAGTTAGGAAGGAACCGTGAACAGAAGGTGACCATGCCCAGGAAACTTCGTAACTCTTTGGCAGATTTTGGTGGTGTTGCGTTCTGAAGAGCAGACAACCTGTCTGGGTCTATTTTTAAACCATGTTCACTGACGATCATTCCAAAAAATTTAAGTTCAGGTTTATTGAGCGCACATTTGTCGGCGTGTAAAGTGAGACCATTAACGGAGAGAGCCTGTAAGACTTTGTCCAGAGTTGCGTCATGGGTTTCTTGATCGGTACCGCCGATTATGATATCGTCGGTTAGGTTGAGAGTCTTCGGTATTCCGCTGATAACTTCGCGGATAGCGTTTTGGAATACCTCGGCAGCAGACGAGATTCCGAAATTCAGGCGTTTATATTGGTAGACTCCGCTGTGCGACGAGAAAGCGGTGAGGTACCGGGAAGTCGGTTCAAGTTCCAATTGGTGATAGCCCGAACGTAGATCGAGTTTAGAAAAAGTCTTGCAGCCACTCAAGGTAACGACTACGTCGTCAAGAGTAGGACTCTGGTGACGGGTTCTGATTATAGCGGCGTTGGTGGCACGCCTATCGACGCAAATACGTATGCTTTTGGGGTCTTTTGGTTTGGGTACCAAAACAAGAGGAGATCTTTGATTTTGCCTCAGCAAAAGTTTGAGGGTCGGTAGGTACATTAAGCTGTTGAAATATTTCGTCAACCTCAGGTCCAGCGTAGTGTAAAAGTAGCGCTTTCTGTCGGGCGTCCGCAGTGATATTCATAGCGGTGAGGAGATTGTCGAACCGGCGGAGCCAAATTTTCCATCGCGACGCCGTTTCCGCCGATGCTCCGTGTACGGTAAAAGGTTCGAAGTGCGGTAGGCCGGTCGCCATCGTTCACGAATCACGAAGCCTTGCCCACGACGAAAATGTATTCTCGGTGATATCTCGGTGATTCAAAACGATAAACGATGATGAGAGATAAGAAAAAAGAGAGTTTTACTCCGTCGCCAATGTGATGTCTTCGATTGGTGGATTGAGACACACTTTATATTGGAACTAATAACTTTTATTAAGAGAGATTTACATAAGGATCGTTTGTTGTCTAGCTCCGCGATGATGCCCTCTTCGCTTTCTTTCTCTCGCGATAGATGGCGATAGCGCGTCACTACAGCTTCGTGCTTGTCGACGACTTCTTGATCTGATATTGCCAGCACCCTTGCTTCTTGTACGCCCAGTGATTCGAGCTCCCAAAATTTTAGTAGACAGGAGGCTATATTCCGGTCTTCAGTAATCGTCAGCATGACTGTTGAGGATCGTACTGCTAGATTGGCTGATACCGGAACAGGACCAACCATCCAAAAAGACTCTCAAGGGCTACTAAGGGACCTCCCAAGCGGCCGGTGTTACCAGGAACTATGGAATAGTAATGATCTACGCCAATCAGGAGTCCAAGCTCCGATGGTGCTGCTACGCCTTCGACTGATGTTCGATCTGTTAAAGCTATTCCTTTCTCTTCTGACGACGTATTTGATCTCCTGGTATGCTGACACGCACTCCACAAATGGTAGGGACTTCAAGGACTTCAAGCTCAACACATTTTTCATAGTCGATGGTGCTTCGTAGCGTGACTCTGACTCGTTTTTGCTCTCGGAGGACTCCTTCTTTGGTTCCAAATGGATTCACCAAGACAGTTTCTTTGGCAACGACTGGTAAGTTGAGGGCTCGTGATATATCTTATCGTATAAAAGACTGTTGAGCTGCGTTGTCAAAGAGACATCTTGCTAGGACTTGGGTAACTTGACTTTCGACGTACAGTAGTACTGTCTGTAGTAGAACCTGTTCGTACGGTACAGGACTCGGTGGAAGGAGTGTGACCATGCTGGCTATGGCTTTCGGCGTCGTCGGCTCGAAGGTTTTTTCCGATTCAGCGCAATTTTCTGGCGGTTTACCCCGGCAGATCGACGTATGGTGCTTTCGGTTGCAGATTTTGCATCTCAAGGAGGATCTGCATCGACGCGCTTGATGACCACTCTTGAGACAAATAAAGCACAGTTCTCGCTCTTTGATGACTTCAAGATTTTCTTCCAACGTTAGTTTTTTACAATTCTCGACGAGATGTCCGACTTCCTTACAATATGGACATGTGCTGGAGACCGCTGTGCTCAGAACAGCTGTAGTTTGTGGTTTTCTAGGACACCTGAACCCATTGTTAAAGCTATGAGTTTTACTTCGAAATGACTGACCCTCGGATTGTTTTTCGTCATCGAATTTGCATAATACGGTTCGCTCTCGACTCTCAACCTCTTTTCTTAAATGCTCAAGTAGACCGATGACATTCCAGTTGTCTTCGTCCACCAACTTTTTGCTCTACTCCAAATATATGTCCAACGGTAGCATCTTCATCAGGATCGAGTAGAGCATGGTGTAATATGTATCCAATGGTATTCCCAATGAATCCAGGCTTTTGATTTGCGTATCGCAGTTGTCATACAGCTCTCTGAGACTAGCGACGTCTGAAGACTTCTTGACTTGAACCAGGTTGAGAAGTTTCTGCATATTGCTACGGTTTTCTTTCCAACCCGGTTTCTCAGGATCTCGATGCCCATCTCATAATTTTCGTTACTGAGAGTTAGCCGTCCAATTGCGCTGGCTGCTGCTCCTTGCATGTACGACCGTAAGTAGTTGAACTTGTCGATATTTGCTAGCTTCAATATTTTCGTGGATAGTCGTCTTAAATTGACCCCAGAAACTCTGCCACTGTGTAGGTTCTCCTGAGAACGTCTGGATCGTCAGCCGTGATAGCTTCACTTCGATTCTGCTCTCGTTTCTGTCCGACCTCTCGTCGTCGTCTTTGGTTGACGTCGTTGAATTAGGTCTGGTATTGAGAAACGCTAATGCTTTGACTCTGACTTTTATAATGTCTTCAGCGTAAGTCTCCACAGCATCAGTCTCTTTCTCAATTTCGTCGCTCTCATCCTCCTAATCTGGTTCTGGCAACAACTGCATTATGCGTTCGTTGAAATCTGCCAGACTCTTTGCTTTGTGCTCCAATTCGGCCAGCTACTGCTCTACTTCTTGGACGTCAGGCTCGTTACTTGAAATAAGTTCGTAAAGCTGTTGAATTATCTTGGTTGTTCTGGTTCGGACGGCTCCTCGTGCTTTCCTTAATTTCTCCATTTCTCGATAGTTTGTCTTACTATTACTCGTACCACACTCGAATTCGCAGTTTAATAAACGCAATTAATTTCAACTCATTTTATTCCCGGGTTTCGGCACCAAGAAATGTTGCATTTATCAAGGACTCAGATTTAAGATGGTAAGAATACAAGTTTATTACAACTTAGTCGATGTGGTTACAAGTTTGAAAGAGACAGCACAACTATATTAAAGTGAAGTGAGAGTGCCTTATATACGTTAAATAGTTGATTTTATAAAATGTCTTTACGCTTGCCCAACTTGTTGAAATGTTGCCCTGGAATAGTTCAGCCAATGCCTAAGAATGAGTTCATAAGCTCTTTAGTGTGAGAGAAAACGGATCCACAGCTGAAGCGGGGAGGCAACATTTCAACAAGATGGTCAAGGTTATTTTATGAAAATAACTATTATCGGCATAAAAAAATGAACTACCAAACATAGTTCTTTAAATTAAGTGTGACATAAAAAGGTTCTTTGTTGATTTAAAGTGTTGGTTGCACGAAAAATCGATAGTAATAAAAACGAATGAATGCGGGCTTGTTTTGAAGCCCAGGACGTTCTCTTTCCAAAAATTTCATTGTCGAAACAAATTTCCAAGCCTAAGTGTATTAACTTTGAGTCCGAAACTGACCTTTTTCGCTCCCCAAAATCCTGAAATTTTCGGCGAATTTCTCTCCTCCGTAGCACGAGCAATTTGGGGCAAATCAAAGCTGTAGTTTTATTCCTAAAATAGAAGGAACTGAAGTGGAGGGATTCGGTTTACTTGTAGAAGTTTTCAAACCAGAGGTTTTTAATCATAATATTAGGCAATTATCGAAATAAAAAATATTATTTTTACGCGCGCGCTTCGGTTTCATATCGTTTTTCTACTACGTAGGCTTGTGTATGCCTATTTCAATTACTACTGCGTAGGACTTTTTCCTGGGTGTTAAATCAACCTGCTTTTAATCCCAGATGTAAAGAAATGTATTACAGACAATTAGCCAATGATACGTTTCGCGTTTTCTGACGTCATGGGTGCCGAGAAGTCTGGAAATTCGCCGAAAAACTCGATTTCCACCATTTCGAATTCTTTTTATAATAATTCAAAGACCACTTAACCGATTTTGATGAAATTTTCTGTACTTGCTATAAAATGTTTGCTCTTTCTAATGAACCATTAATTAGCCATAGCTAAAATTTCGTGCAACCAACACTTTAAAGCGTAAACAGACACCACGGTCAAATACTCCTGTTCCTTCGATCGCTTCCCAGTAGAACGGTTAGCCCACCGCCTTGCACTTTCTGAACTCAAAAAACGCGTGGAGTAGGGCGAAAAGAATCTTTGCATTCGCAACACACAAGTGGTCTCACGCACTGCCCTAGCTAGTCAAACTCAATCTGGCGCTTCCGCCGCTACCGATTCCAACGCCTCAAAAAACTGATTTGAACCCAGGCCTTCTCGCCTGGCTACACCCAAGGTTCTCAAAAATGCTTAAGCGCACAATAAGGTTGGCTTACGCGGGCTGCTCTCTCTCTCTGAAATTTGGGGGAAGACGTTTTGGATGGAGGAAAGCGCTCGTGTGACCTCACAAGTTGTCGGTAAAAATGAACAAGATGCCGCCTTCACAACTCGAGAGTGAGAGAAGCGACCCACGCAAGCCCGTGACTGGGATGCCATATTGGGCTGGAAAGCAGCCAATTGGGCTTCTTTTCGAAAATATTATCTGTAAATAAATAAATAAATAAATAAATAAATAAGCATTTTTAAGGACCTTGGGTTGGCTATTGGCGGGAAATTGGGCTTTTTAGTTTTTGTTTTACTGAGGATACCGCCAAGAGCCAAAAACCCATTACTTAAAATTAATTTATTTTAATTTTAAAATTTTCGCGGTAAATTTTTGGCTTGTTTTTAGGAATGAAATGCTCAGTACTGGGTTGCAATAATTAACATCATGCAACTAGAGATCGCAAGGTTTCTTACCATAATTTCCCAAAAGACTTGCAATTAAGGAACATTTGGTTAGAAAAATGTAGTAACGCAGGAAATTATTACAGCATATGTTAAAATGAGAACCTTAATTAGAATGAAATTTTTAATTGCTATAAAAAAGAGGACTATGCAAAACGCAAAGAGGACAAAAAACTTAAAAAACTAACAACCTGATTTAGTTATATACTCTTAAACGCGCTTTCCCGCCATTACCTTACAGTCTACGGGGAGGGTGATGAAAAAACCGGTTTTGGGGGGATGAAATTTCTGCGGTAGAGGGCTGGCTCGTTGGTTGTCTGTACGATAATCAGTGCTTCCACTTTGAGGGATTTTATCCCATTTTAGGGATTTTCCGACCTAAAAGGGATTTTATTTTGGAAAAGAGGGAAAAAGGGAAAATTGAGGGATTTTTCGAAAATTAAGGATTTTGGGAATTTTCCTAATTTTCGCTAGAAATATTTTGGTCTAGTACTTCGAATACCGCGCTTCTACCTTTATTGGAATCCAAGATTTAAATTAACTGGAATTCGGAAGTGTGTCATAGATTTTAAAATATTTTTAAGAAACGTTTTTCTTTACATAAGGCCTAAAAATTATAAATCTTATTGTTTTAGTTAAAGAAATTGTGAAAGGGATAAAAAGGGATTTATTAGAACCAACAGAGGGAGAAATGAGATTGTCCAAGTGGAAGCACTGACGATAATGGCGGCGCCCAGTAAACGTTTCTAAAAAGAGTGTATAGGAACTGTTCTCATTTTTAAGTAAATTTCATTTGATTTTAGATCTATATTGGAATATAAATCGTAAACTGACTTAAGCAATATGAACTGATCTCAATAAAAATTTGTTTCAACTAAAATGTCTAATGTAATTTTCTACATTTGAATTTAAATTAAATGGTGTCCAATATAACTATTTAGTATTTCCGGATAAAACTATAGATATATTTATGAAGAAACTCTTAAGCATTTTTAACAACCTTTGATAAAACAAAGGTTCTTAAAAATGCGGGATAAAACGTAAAAAAAAAACATATACCGAGACTCCGAGAGCTAGAGAGTGTTCAATCATGAAAGACACACAGAAAGAGCCGTTATATATGTCTGCTAAAAATAATACGTCTACCGGCATCTCGACATCTTGTGACGTCAAACTAACCAGCGTTTCCCCTTTCAGTTGAAATAAGACGAGCGACCGACGCGATACAGAGCGTGAGCCCTCCTTGGGCTACACCGAGGTAAACACTACTGTAAATAATACGTCTACCGGCATCTCGACATCTTGTGACGTCAAACTAACCAGCGTTTCCCCTTTCAGTTGAAATAAGACGAGCGACCGACGCGATACAGAGCGTGAGCCCTCCTTGGGCTACACCGAGGTAAACACTACTGTAAATAATACGTCTACCGGCATCTCGACATCTTGTGACGTCAAACTAACCAGCGTTTCCCCTTTCAGTTGAAATAAGACGAGCGACCGACGCGATACAGAGAGTGAGCCCTCCTTGGGCTACACCGAGGTAAACACTACTGTAAATAATACGTCTACCGGCATCTCGACATCTTGTGACGTCAAACTAACCAGCGTTTCCCCTTTCAGTTGAAATAAGACGAGCGACCGACGCGATACAGAGCGTGAGCCCTCCTTGGGCTACACCGAGGTAAACACTACTGTAAATAATACGTCTACCGGCATCTCGACATCTTGTGACGTCAAACTAACCAGCGTTTCCCCTTTCAGTTGAAATAAGACGAGCGACCGACGCGATACAGAGAGTGAGCCCTCCTTGGGCTACACCGAGGTAAACACTACTGTAAATAATACGTCTACCGGCATCTCGACATCTTGTGACGTCAAACTAACCAGCGTTTCCCCTTTCAGTTGAAATAAGACGAGCGACCGACGCGATACAGAGCGTGAGCCCTCCTTGGGCTACACCGAGGTAAACACTACTGTAAATAATACGTCTACCGGCATCTCGACATCTTGTGACGTCAAACTAACCAGCGTTTCCCCTTTCAGTTGAAATAAGACGAGCGACCGACGCGATACAGAGCGTGAGCCCTCCTTGGGCTACACCGAGGTAAACACTACTGTAAATAATACGTCTACCGGCATCTCGACATCTTGTGACGTCAAACTAACCAGCGTTTCCCCTTTCAGTTGAAATAAGACGAGCGACCGACGCGATACAGAGCGTGAGCCCTCCTTGGGCTACACCGAGGTAAACACTACTGTAAATAATACGTCTACCGGCATCTCGACATCTTGTGACGTCAAACTAACCAGCGTTTCCCCTTTCAGTTGAAATAAGACGAGCGACCGACGCGATACAGAGCGTGAGCCCTCCTTGGGCTACACCGAGGTAAACACTACTGTAAATAATACGTCTACCGGCATCTCGACATCTTGTGACGTCAAACTAACCAGCGTTTCCCCTTTCAGTTGAAATAAGACGAGCGACCGACGCGATACAGAGCGTGAGCCCTCCTTGGGCTACACCGAGGTAAACACTACTGTAAATAATACGTCTACCGGCATCTCGACATCTTGTGACGTCAAACTAACCAGCGTTTCCCCTTTCAGTTGAAATAAGACGAGCGACCGACGCGATACAGAGAGTGAGCCCTCCTTGGGCTACACCGAGGTAAACACTACTGTAAATAATACGTCTACCGGCATCTCGACATCTTGTGACGTCAAACTAACCAGCGTTTCCCCTTTCAGTTGAAATAAGACGAGCGACCGACGCGATACAGAGCGTGAGCCCTCCTTGGGCTACACCGAGGTAAACACTACTGTAAATAATACGTCTACCGGCATCTCGACATCTTGTGACGTCAAACTAACCAGCGTTTCCCCTTTCAGTTGAAATAAGACGAGCGACCGACGCGATACAGAGAGTGAGCCCTCCTTGGGCTACACCGAGGTAAACACTACTGTAAATAATACGTCTACCGGCATCTCGACATCTTGTGACGTCAAACTAACCAGCGTTTCCCCTTTCAGTTGAAATAAGACGAGCGACCGACGCGATACAGAGCGTGAGCCCTCCTTGGGCTACACCGAGGTAAACACTACTGTAAATAATACGTCTACCGGCATCTCGACATCTTGTGACGTCAAACTAACCAGCGTTTCCCCTTTCAGTTGAAATAAGACGAGCGACCGACGCGATACAGAGCGTGAGCCCTCCTTGGGCTACACCGAGGTAAACACTACTGTAAATAATACGTCTACCGGCATCTCGACATCTTGTGACGTCAAACTAACCAGCGTTTCCCCTTTCAGTTGAAATAAGACGAGCGACCGACGCGATACAGAGCGTGAGCCCTCCTTGGGCTACACCGAGGTAAACACTACTGTAAATAATACGTCTACCGGCATCTCGACATCTTGTGACGTCAAACTAACCAGCGTTTCCCCTTTCAGTTGAAATAAGACGAGCGACCGACGCGATACAGAGCGTGAGCCCTCCTTGGGCTACACCGAGGTAAACACTACTGTAAATAATACGTCTACCGGCATCTCGACATCTTGTGACGTCAAACTAACCAGCGTTTCCCCTTTCAGTTGAAATAAGACGAGCGACCGACGCGATACAGAGAGTGAGCCCTCCTTGGGCTACACCGAGGTAAACACTACTGTAAATAATACGTCTACCGGCATCTCGACATCTTGTGACGTCAAACTAACCAGCGTTTCCCCTTTCAGTTGAAATAAGACGAGCGACCGACGCGATACAGAGCGTGAGCCCTCCTTGGGCTACACCGAGGTAAACACTACTGTAAATAATACGTCTACCGGCATCTCGACATCTTGTGACGTCAAACTAACCAGCGTTTCCCCTTTCAGTTGAAATAAGACGAGCGACCGACGCGATACAGAGAGTGAGCCCTCCTTGGGCTACACCGAGGTAAACACTACTGTAAATAATACGTCTACCGGCATCTCGACATCTTGTGACGTCAAACTAACCAGCGTTTCCCCTTTCAGTTGAAATAAGACGAGCGACCGACGCGATACAGAGAGTGAGCCCTCCTTGGGCTACACCGAGGTAAACACTACTGTAAATAATACGTCTACCGGCATCTCGACATCTTGTGACGTCAAACTAACCAGCGTTTCCCCTTTCAGTTGAAATAAGACGAGCGACCGACGCGATACAGAGAGTGAGCCCTCCTTGGGCTACACCGAGGTAAACACTACTGTAAATAATACGTCTACCGGCATCTCGACATCTTGTGACGTCAAACTAACCAGCGTTTCCCCTTTCAGTTGAAATAAGACGAGCGACCGACGCGATACAGAGCGTGAGCCCTCCTTGGGCTACACCGAGGTAAACACTACTGTAAATAATACGTCTACCGGCATCTCGACATCTTGTGACGTCAAACTAACCAGCGTTTCCCCTTTCAGTTGAAATAAGACGAGCGACCAACGCGATACAGAGCGTGAGCCCTCCTTGGGCTACACCGAGGTAAACACTACTGTAAATAATACGTCTACCGGCATCTCGACATCTTGTGACGTCAAACTAACCAGCGTTTCCCCTTTCAGTTGAAATAAGACGAGCGACCGACGCGATACAGAGCGTGAGCCCTCCTTGGGCTACACCGAGGTAAACACTACTGTAAATAATACGTCTACCGGCATCTCGACATCTTGTGACGTCAAACTAACCAGCGTTTCCCCTTTCAGTTGAAATAAGACGAGCGACCGACGCGATACAGAGCGTGAGCCCTCCTTGGGCTACACCGAGGTAAACACTACTGTAAATAATACGTCTACCGGCATCTCGACATCTTGTGACGTCAAACTAACCAGCGTTTCCCCTTTCGGTTGAAATAAGACGAGCGACCGACGCGATACAGAGCGTGAGCCCTCCTTGGGCTACACCGAGGTAAACACTACTGTAAATAATACGTCTACCGGCATCTCGACATCTTGTGACGTCAAACTAACCAGCGTTTCCCCTTTCAGTTGAAATAAGACGAGCGACCGACGCGATACAGAGAGTGAGCCCTCCTTGGGCTACACCGAGGTAAACACTACTGTAAATAATACGTCTACCGGCATCTCGACATCTTGTGACGTCAAACTAACCAGCGTTTCCCCTTTCAGTTGAAATAAGACGAGCGACCGACGCGATACAGAGCGTGAGCCCTCCTTGGGCTACACCGAGGTAAACACTACTGTAAATAATACGTCTACCGGCATCTCGACATCTTGTGACGTCAAACTAACCAGCGTTTCCCCTTTCAGTTGAAATAAGACGAGCGACCGACGCGATACAGAGCGTGAGCCCTCCTTGGGCTACACCGAGGTAAACACTACTGTAAATAATACGTCTACCGGCATCTCGACATCTTGTGACGTCAAACTAACCAGCGTTTCCCCTTTCAGTTGAAATAAGACGAGCGACCGACGCGATACAGAGCGTGAGCCCTCCTTGGGCTACACCGAGGTAAACACTACTGTAAATAATACGTCTACCGGCATCTCGACATCTTGTGACGTCAAACTAACCAGCGTTTCCCCTTTCAGTTGAAATAAGACGAGCGACCGACGCGATACAGAGCGTAAGCCCTCCTTGGGCTACACCGAGGTAAACACTACTGTAAATAATGTAAACGGCCCGTTCTCTGCCCTCAATCCTCAAGCAATAACATTTGTTTCTCGGCAATACGTTCCAACCGTAGGCCGCCCGACCGCTCGTCTTAACACAAGACCACTTATCTCAAGCTCCTTGAACCCACCGGCTCCTCCTTTCATAACCCCTGTAAACTCCGCACCCCTACGCAACCTCAAAGTGTTATTCACGAACGCCTGCACACTTACAACGTACAAAATGGCTGAACTCTCTTCGCTCATTTGCTCTACCAAGGCGGACATTGTGGCGGTGACCGACAAGCTTGACAGAAGTCCAAGGTCCTTGATAGTGAGCTTCGACTCCCTCAATTCAACGTCTTCCGCTGCGACCGAATAAAAACAGTGGTGTGGCTCTACTACTCCCGACTGTCCTTCAAGCTAACTACTTAACTATTCTGCCTTACAGTGACTTCAAGCATTTCTCTAACTATTGTGGCTTGGATGTCCTCACAGTGCGCTGCACACTGTCATCCCTGGATATTGTCGTTTGTCTCTTGTACCGTTCTCCCTCCTACCAGAACCACGATGAGCTACTACAAGTGATAACCGCCCTAGTCCAATACTGCACAACCACACGAGCTGAACCCTTACTACTGGGGGACTTCAACTATCCGCACATCTCATGGACCCTCGGCCAAACGGTCCCGCCGGCGGATCAAGCTACCAAATCCTTTCTTGAAGCTGTCTCCGGCCATCACCTCATCCAGTACGTTTTGGAGGTAACTCGTCTGGGCTACCTCTTCTAGAGACCTAGTACGCTCGACCTAGTCTTTACCCTTGATAACCACCTGGTCTATGATGTAGAGCAGTATCCACCCCTTGCCAAGAGTGACCATAACGTACTGTCTTTCACTATTGCCTGCCCAAATCATGAACTGCTCCAGCTCCGAACTCGCCAGAGAAAAGACTTTTTCCGCGGTGACTACTAAAACTTCGAACAGTACCTGTTGCAAATCGACTAGTCGAAAGAAATCAGCGCCCAGAACGTGGAAGCCTGTTGGCTTAACTTTCGCACCGTCATAAATCGGGGCATGGACCTATACGTTCCTCTTCGAAAGTTGCGTCCACCTCACCCTGCTCTCTTCTCTTCTCGATTCAAAAAATCGCGCCTTCATAAAACCAAAGCCTGGAAACAATACGTCCGCGCCAAAACCCGTCACGACTCCGATTCCCAAGTTGAGGAAGCCTACTCGTCCATTAAAAAGGCTCGCAATGCCTCCATCAATGCTTCCCGAAACTTCAAATGTAAGTTTGAGAACAATCTCACGGACAAGATCTCAACAAACCCAAAAGCATTCTACAGTCACATCAACGATCTACGGAAAGTCAAATTCACGTTGACTGATATGAAGTGTCCAGACGGGTCCTTAACCTCGTTGCCACCCGATATGGCCGCCGTCTTGAATAACCATTTCGTCACTGTTTCAACCAGCGCAACACCCCCAGCTTCATCCCCTCCCCTCATCTCTCCGGGAAGCTCCTGTCCGTCACTATTAGAATTTACATCCACCCCCAGTCTGGTCCTTAAGCAGTTGCTCGCTCTTAACCAATTCCAAGCTCCTGTTCCGGATGCGCTTCACCTGTTCATGCTCAAACGTTTGGCGGCATCCCTCGCTTTCCCTCTTTCCACGATCATAACCAAATGCTTCGATTCTGGTATAATACCGCAGGATTGGAAAATAGCCTTCATCACTCCTATTCTCAAGGGAGGAGTCCGCAATTATCCCAATATCTTCAGGCCAATTGCCAAAACGTGCCATGACGCCTGCATTAGGGAGAAATTAGCTGACGAACCATTGCGAAAACCTCTTGACGACTCGAATTTCTTACACCCATCCCAGCACGGGTTTAGGGCCACACACTCCTGCACATCCAACCTTCTACAAGCAACCAACGATTGGACGGGCTGGCTCGACGATGGGAAGCCTGTCGACGTGATCTATCTGGACTTTAGCAAGGCCTTCGACACCATCCCGCATTTTGGTCTCATTGGGACCTTACGTGAAGCCGGTATCGGAGGCATGGCGCTGCAATGGCTCACTAACTTCATCTCAGATAGGCGTCACTCTGTCGTCCTTCAAGGTCCGGTCTCCCCCCACTAACGCCCCCTAACGGCGTCGCACAAGGCAGCGTACTGGGACCTATCCTTTTCTCCATCTTCATAAACTCCTTACCACGCGTTGTGGACCACTCACGAATCTATCTCTTTGCCGATGACTCTAAACTCGCGCATCCGGTAGCATCTGATTTAGAAAGATCCCAGCTAAAGTAAGACCGGACAGCCGTTTCAACATTGGTGGATAATCATGGAATGTCATTTAACGTCCAGAAAAGTGGTGTCAACCATCTGGGCCCCAACTGAAGTATAACGAGGCAGTTCAATTATAAAAGCATATTTCTTTATTACATAGTTATGAAGGAGATAGTCAATTCTCATATTTAACAAGGCTATATATATCACTTAAACCGGAAGCCGGAAACGGAAGTCAAATAGTAACTCTCCGAGCGCCATCTATCGATAAATATTACACTAAGTAGTTTAAGCTTTTTAAGGCGCGATACTCAAATACCTTTCTAGGGTAGGTGGGTGATGTCTCACTGATGTTGTAGAGGTATCTCGACGGCCTGTTTGTGCGTATCGATTCTGACCAATTTCTTCCCAGTCAGTCCTCGGCCTCACAGGTGCTTGAGAAGAGTCTTGAATTAGTGGTTGTGTTGTTGTAATAATAACGTTACCTCCTTGGTAGCCTGTCTCGTCATTCACTGGTTTTTCCGTGACTGGCTGTATGTTCTTTGAGTTCTGAGGACATTCCGTTAAGCTCTTGCCATTTGACTGCTTGGGGTTTGAGTCATACTCATGTTGGCGACGTGGGCGCAAATGCATACGGGTCCGACGGATCATTTTTGCATCTGATGTAAGTAAGATGTACGAGTGTGGTTCCGCTGCTTTGGAGTGTATGGTAGCCGGTAGCCAATATCGGTGTCCCGCCTGATAATAAACTTGGTATCCTGGCTGAAACTCGAATGGAATAGGATTCCGCAGTGCTTTTTGAGTCTGAATCATAGTGCCTTGTCTCTGGTGCAGTACCTCACGAATCTTTCGAATTGGATAATCTGGCTTCAGGGTAGTCTTGGCAACGGTATTTGGAGTTCGGAACTGGCGGCCCATGAGCATCTGTGCGGGGGTAGGCAAACGACCAATAGGTGTAGAACGGTATTCCATTAATACGTAATGTAGATCTCGGTCATCTTGTTTGGCTTTGATCAATAGGTTTTTTATTGTCTGTATAGACCTCTCAGTCATACCATTAGATTTAGGGTAGTATGGACTGCTGGTAAGATGTTGCACTCCCCATTCCTTTAAAAATGCTTTAAATTTATACGAACCAAAGGGCGGCCCGTTGTCCGATATTAGTCGTTGAGTAGTAGTATCTCGCAAAATGTGGCCTTAAAAATTATATGACGGCCTCAGCTGTTGTTGTGCGCAGCTCCTTCACCTCTATAAATTTAGAAAAATAGTCAACGAGTAAGATTAATTTTGCACCTTCGACTTGAAAGAGGTCCGTCCCAACGGTTTCCCACGGAAGCTCAGGCACTGGGTAAGGTTGAATCGGAATGGCTGGATTAGCAGGGTCTCTTTTCCGACATATAGGGCAGGCACGAACAAAGTCGGTGATGTCTGTAGTTATCTGTGGCCAGTATACACGCAACTTTGCCTTAGCTAAACAGGCTGTGACACCTTGATGAACTGCGTGGAGTTGTCTCATAACTTCTTTCCGCATGATAGTTGGTATGACTAAACGGTTGCCCCGGTAGATCAGTCCATCAGCCTCGTGCAGCTCTTCTTTAATTGGCCAATAAGCAGAAACGTCCATAGGCACCTTTTTCTGCGAAAAAGGCCAGCCATGCTGAATATAAGTAGACAACATTTGGTGTGTCGAATCTTCTTAGTCGAATTCTGTAGAGTTTTACGTTTCTGTTCTGAAAGAACAGTTAAAGCATGTATGGCCACATGGGGCGCTTCCATTTCCTTGGTATCCATGATCATGTGTGCGAGGGGCGCACGAGAGAGCGTATCTGCTATTGGAAGTTTGCTTCCTGGAACATATGAGAGTGTGAAATTATAACGCATTAAACGTAAAACCATCCGCTGTAGGCGTGGCGACAACATATGCATAGGCTTATGGGCAATAGAAGTAAGCAGTTAATTATGATCAGTTTCTATATTTACGTGTCTTCCAACTATGTAATAGTGAAACTTTTCACATGCGAATAAAACTCCCAGAAGCTCTTTCTCTATTTGCGCATAATTTTTCTGGGTCGGGGTTAGAGTGGTCGATGCATATTCTATTGGCCTCTGGTCTTGTAAAAGTGCCGCACCAATGCCGTTCGAGCATGCATCAACAGTAATCTTGCACGGACAATTTGGGTCGAATATTGTGAGAATCGGAGTGCGTGCTATTAAATCTTTCAGAGAGTCGTACACGATTTGCATATTGGAGTCCCAGATGAACAGAGCGTCTTTCCGTAGGAGAGCTCGAAGTGGTAATGCCTGTTCGGAGTAAGAGGGTAAAAATCTAGTAATAAAGTTCACCATACTGAGAAAACGTTGAAGGGCCTTCTTGTCTCCAGGTGGTGGGAGGTCAACGATCGCTTTCACTCTATCAGGGTCGACCTCGATCCTTTCAGGGGTGATTATATGACCCAGGTACTTAATTCGCTGCACAGCCAACTGTATTTTCTAGGAGCTGAAGGTCAAGCCATTCGTACGAGCTGTTTGTTATGTTCGCCCCGGTGGAAAAAGGTGATGCATAACCTGCTGAAATACTCCTGTAGCTGTACATATCCCATATGGGAGGCGGAGGAATCTAAATGTACCAAAGGGAGTAGCAAAAGTGCAAAGGTAAGAACTTTCCTCCGTTAATTGTACTTGCCAAAATGCACTTTTGGCATCGAGGACTGTAAAAATTTTGTTTCCATGCAAGTCAGAGAATATTTGTTGGCCAGTCGGACTTGGAAAATGTTGACGCTTTATTGCTGGGTTTAGTTTCCTTGGCTTTAAGCAGATTCGAAGGCCCTAATTCGGCTTCCTTTCCACGACCATAGGGTGAACCCATGCAGTTGGTCGTCTTACAGGTGTAATAATACAATCATGCAGCATACTTTGTAACTCTTCCAGAACTGGTTGTTGAAGGGCATGTGGAAGTCGATGCGCAACCGAAATAGAAGGAACTGCGTTATTTTTTAATTTAATATTGAACTTTGCCGGGAGCTTTCCAATCGTGTCAAATACGTCTCGAAAGTCATGTATTATTGTTTCTGGGTCTTGTGTTGGTAGGACCCCACTAGCAGATGAAGCATGAATTGAAAGTAGTTTGTTCGGCGTCGTTCGAGTGATAAGAGCCAGGGCTTCAGAAGCATAAGACCCGAGTATCGGAGTAGTCTGAGGAGGAGTAAAATAAAAGGTTAGTGTTTGAGTACTATTAGCTGAAGTACATGGTCGGTCACGCCAAGAACATGGACACAATGACCAGTGTAGGCCACTATGCGGCGACTAGGTGGTTGTAGAGTAGGTTTCACTTGAAACCGACCATAGATATGCTTGGGCAATATATTAACCTGTGATCCTGTATCAAGCTTAAACCGGACAGGAATAGTGTTGATATGTATAAATTCAGACCATTCATCTTCATAAGTACTGGAGGAGGGAAGCAGGGTAGCTTCGCACACAGCCACAATAGTGTGTAAAGAAAAATCCGTCCTCTTGTGGAAAGCCTGAAGGATGAAAAAATTATGAGTTTTGGCCAAATGAGGTCTCATGTTGATCGTAGTCAGGATTTTCTTGATATTGTAGTGAGTTGGTAGCATATGACGAATTTGCAGAAGTTTCAAAAGGTAGCCCACGACCATGGATGGAAGTGTCATAGCAGTCGTTGTTGGACGGTTCCTGTGAGCTGTGAGAAAAATCTTCACTATAAATAGCAGCCAGAGAGTGAGCTCCAGTGGCTTGGCATAATGCTGCCCAGTGGCCTTTGCGAGAACAAGCGTGACAAATCGATTCCGAGGCTGGACAATGGCCCTGTCGGATGTGCTGCAATCCACAATTTAGGCAACGTATTTGAGGACCTCGGGAAATTGGCGCACGATGATACCTTCGAGGAGCAGACAGCGACCTAGCCTGTCTGGAACCAGTAGAGCTAGGCAGAACATACGGACGACTATATGTGGAAGGAGCCAAGGTAGGCCGTGGACGAGATGGAAAAGGTAAGCGATGTAGTCCATGTGGTTGGAAATGACGAGGTCCGTGATATAACGCATCCACACCAACAGCAGTACTCGGTGTGGGACCACGCAACAATTGAGCATGACTTGTAGAGGTCTCATCAGCTTGACAAAGAGCTATGGCCTGTTGAAGAGTTAAATTTTGTTTAGAAAATAGTATTTTCCGCAAAAATCTTGAAATTGTCTTTGTAATCTCTCCAGGCAGCAGCAGGATTGGAACCAGTCGGATCGAAGTGGTCAGGGCCTCGAAATGAAGAAGAGGAAAGTGACGACATGACGAGTAAAGGTGTCCAGAATGCAAGCAGTTTGCAGATGAGAGGGGAACTTCTGACACCATGAAGTATAACGAGGCAGTTCAATTATAAAAGCATATTTCTTTATTACATAGTTATGAAGGAGAGAGTCAATTCTCATATTTAACAAGGCTATATATATCACTTAAACCGGAAGCCGGAAACGGAAGTCAAATAGTAACTCTCCGAGCGCCATCTATCGATTAATATTACACTAAGTAGTTTAAGCTTTTTAAGGCGCGATACTCAAATATTACACCAACAACCCCCGCGAGTGTTATCACATTGATGGCTCCCCCCCCCCTTCCTAAGCCTGATGCTCCCATTCGCGATTTGGGAATATGGATAGATCCCTCCTTAAGTTTTAGTAACCACATAACACGCGTTGTCAAAAAACTTAATTCCAACACGGGCCTGACACGTAGAACGTTTTTCTTTCGCTCCCCAAAACCTATCCACACGCTATATAACTCCTTAGTGCTTCCGCACATTAACTTTGCCTCCGAGGTCTGGAGCCCACCGCTGCTAGGCGACCAAACCCGATTAACAAAGGCGCATAATCGCTTCACCAAATTAACCAAAGGACTTGCCACTCTACCGCCAGACGAACGGGATAAGCGCCTTGGCCTTGATGCCCCGCTACTTCACCACGCAATTAATGACATTGTGCATATCTGGAGCATGTGGTTTGGTGAATCTGCGCTAAGACACGGGGACATCGCACTAAGATTTTCAAACCACGTGTCAAGACTAATGTACGCAGTTGGCACCTTGCGTTTCGTGCTGTCGAAAAGTGGAACTCACTACCCCCAACTGCCCTGACTATGTAACGCGCTCTAGCTTCCGAAAGCACGTACGTGACTACCTCCGCCGCCAACCTGAACTTTATTCTTAACTTGTGTTAGTTTAACCGTCTTGTATTTTAGCTCCATCTCTCAATTTCTCCTTTCTTTACCTATTATTTAATATTTTAT
The DNA here is from genome assembly GCF_980474605.1 of Leiobunum rupestre. Lineage (NCBI taxonomy): Eukaryota > Metazoa > Arthropoda > Arachnida > Opiliones > Sclerosomatidae > Leiobunum > Leiobunum rupestre. The sequence goes on from NC_143394.1 coordinate 11,376,879, forward strand.
TTTATTTTTTGGTTTTTATTTTCAATGTTATCTCCATTTTAGTGTCGCTACTTTCGTGTTCACTCTTTGTATGTGTATCTTGTTATGTCATTATAGTACCCTTTGGTCACTGAATGTTTCCTGTGAGGCTACACACAAGCTATAACTAGCATCGTAGCCATATTCTTTTCTTTCAAATAAAAAAATTTTGAATTGGGCATAAAGGCTTGCACTGGACAGGCGCGGGATAAATCAAAATTAGGATCTACGATACCTGGCGGAGAAAAAGAGCAAACCTTCCCAATCCCCCTCACCCCTACGGTCCTACAACCTATAACAAGGTTACTAGATTTTGCACCTATACTACCTCTCGCCATCTACGAAACATGCATTGGGGGATTGGTGCATAAGTTTCAGTTTCGAAAGTCATTAGCCTAACGTGAAAATACCATTCGTTTCAAACCAAGAAGGATAGGTCCTATATACTCCTTGTTCAAACTTAGGGGGGTGGGGGGGGGGGGGCAATGATAGTCCATATGTAACATAATTACTCATAAGTATGCCACTAGCTCTATTTCTTCACTAACGGTTGTCGGTTTGTTTCACAGATATTGTGTCATCCGTACCTTACGTAATATTTGACGACATGTTTCATGTAATATTGACGTCATCGAATCTCAAATGCCGATAATGCCGTCGCCCAAAAGTAAATAGGGGGAGAAAGTCTGGCACTTGGGTCCAACCGCACGACGTCTTATTTGAGGGGTAAATGTTTTGGGCTTCGGAAATGACTTCCCCTTCGCCTCTTTACAGGGACACAAAGGTATCGATTCTACTCCGCCACGATGAAAATAGTTCTCTATAAAATACGTGAATATTAAACTTTCGGTTTCGATAATTTGGTTAATTTAGTTCCTAAATAAAGTAGATATATGATAGAAACTAAAATGCGACATTTCAAAAATAATAACACGACTTTTGAAAAGAAATAAACCGTAACTAGAATAACGCTCACTTCAATCGTGGAGAGCGTGGCGCCATCTAAGAGCAGAGATCGGGACTAATAGGTTAATCTACGATGTTAAGGCCTAACAATTTGCAAGTTTAACTGAAATAATAGCTATAGCTACGAGCTTTTTTTGTTTATTTTACAATTGATATAGTAATTATTAATTTAAATCAACCGTTATCGAAGGAAATAATGGTTAGCATTTGACAGAGATACTATTTGAAATCGCGAGGCGGTGACATGGTTGCCAGGGAATAAAATTCAAAATTTTCATCTTGAGCGCGGACCGGTATACCAGAAATGCACTACTTCGCGCGTAATGTGCTATCGTTATTGGTTAGAAATATCACGTGATCACTAGCTCTTTAAAAAGGGTGTCAAGCATGGTGGAAGGTAAAATCTTAAGGCAGTGATAGACTTTCTCCCCTTATTTACTTTTGCGTCGCCTAATTAGCTCTGATAAACCGACGGCCATTATTTTAGTAAACAAATCGATTTGAACAACCAAGGCTTAGGAGCTAAAATATACTACAATATAGTGTCAAGTTCTGTTAATGTAATTAATTTGCAAATTAATGAAGTTATCGGAGACTCACATTCTAAAATAAATTTGCATTGTCAAATAAAAGAAGCAGGTTTATTGGAAAAAATAGTTGAAATTCAGGTTGAGCTTTTCTGGCGCAAGGTTGGAGTCTTTTGCAGATTCTTTTGAGCGGCTGAGCCTAAGCCAGGGCTTCCACATTTGATGTCTAAAATTTCCCTCTGGCAATAATTTCATTTAACAAAAAATCCCATTTATCCCATTTTTGGATTGGAAATACCCATTTTTATCCTTCGCTATATTTAGGAGCTTTTAGTACTAATTTATATAAATATTCAGTTTAATTCTGAAAATAATTCCAAATATAAATTTTTATCTTGTACAAAATTACTTACATTTGAATAATTTTACAAAAATATATCCTCAAAAGTCGCAAATGGATATGTAGATCACGACTTTCATTATTATTTAACGTATTGGAAATATTTTTTACACCTGTGACTCATAACATATCCATGGACTAAATATACATTTAGAGTACGACTACAACAGGCTTTGTTATCAGAAAAACTAAAAAATTCCTTTCTTCCCTCATTTCTCCCCCGCGAAATGCCGTTTTCCCGCACTTTTCCCGTATTCCCTCTTAAATTGCATTATTCCCTTTTAGCATTTTGGAAGGTTGAAAAATTCCGGAAAAGGGAAAAAATCCCCGCATGTGGAAGCACTGCCCTAAGCCTAACTCTTCTAGGCTTTTAATAACGCTGGTGGAATATCGGAATATCCCACTTCGGCGACTTGTTCCATTTTCGGAAAGTGATCACTTATTGGTAACTTTCCCCAACCTTTAATTTTTCTAAATTACTCGTTATTTAACTTCATCCGCACAAACCGAGCGAGTTTATAAATTTCAATAAATAAAAAGGTTAAAATCTAACGTAGTCCACCTTTTTACTGGTTCGTGGTGAAACAAACCTTTAGTGAAGATTTTTGAATGGTATAAAGGTACAGTGGCATACTTATGTGTAGTTATGTTACATATGATAGTCTTATCAAAAACTGAACCACGGCCGTGACTGAACTGAACTGGAACTGGTAAACTGCCTTATTGCAGAAAATAACATGGCGCATTCTCTGTCGTCTGTTGAAAGTCGTTTAGAAGAACTGGAAAATAGTGTTCATGGAAATAATTTTGATACTTTAGACAACAAACAAGTGGTATGTTTAAAATAAATAGTAATGTAATTATGAAAAATAATCGTGATATTAATTATTTTAATATGTTTGGGATGTCATTTGATAAGCCTTGGCTTATGTCAAATATACCAATTTTTATTCCCTCTTGTGTTTCATAGAAACATCACTTTGTGTTATTAATAAACTTAAATTTCTACTGGCATGAAATATAGTGTGTTGACAGTTTGGTAAACATTCACAATAAAATTCAGACTGACATAGCAAGTCGTGAAAGAATATGCAATATGTTAAAGAAAAGTATGTTGATTACACTTTAAACGCATCTGTTTCAATAACATACATCGCTTTTTAATATTCATTGCTTTTCAACTCTAGTCGATGAAATCAAACTGCTTTTGGATTCGGAAAATGCCGAAGAGTTGTTGCTTTCAGAGGGAGCGAAGTTAGAGATAATATTAGCCGAGGAAAATAACATACGGGAAACACTTGCTAGTTTACAGAAAGTAGAAGATCTGAAACATGTTCTCGATAGTGAACATATTAAAGGTAGGCTCAGTATTCATATTTTTAAGTTGATTTTAACAGAACTAAATGTTTCTAGCTACACCTAATCTTTCATCAAAGCTTGTAGCATTGAGTGAAATTCAGCTTCAGCAGAAGGTAAAAATTAACTTTTGAGTTGTGTTACCAAAAATTTGTAATTGATTTATCTTTTTTTTTAAGAACCAAACAGTTGAAATTAATGAGAAAACTAAAAACCTTATAGCTAGCTACAATTCTGTGGTAATTATTTGATTTTAAAAATACTAAAAACATCCCTTTAAAATAAGTTATTTTTCAGATCAACACTTTAACCAAGCAATTTGTTTTGTGGGATGAAACAGTCACGAAGCTAGAAATCGCAGCACAACCCAAAAAAGTATTGGAGTAATATATTTATTCTCAAATTTGTATTATTTTTTTTTATATTATTCATGACAAAATATATTAAAACTACAAAATTTAATAATTGAAAATAAAGTTTTCATTAATTGTTAATTATCTGAAGTTCCACTAAAAAGGTATGCAAATTGGGTGTACTCTGATACATGGTTCACTGCTATGTAGCTATAGTTGAAATCTTTGGATAGGGATTGGTGTACATAGCAACAAGACCTTCACACCAGGTGCACAGGCAGAAAAAAAAATAGAAAACACAAAAAAATAAAAAAAAACGCGCTAAAAGAGAAACACATCAGATATATACAAAACGAGCAATAATTAGCGGGGAAAGCTTACGAAGAAGTTGACAAGCGTCCGAAATCACATCTTGCCAACCCGCGTGTACAGCGGTAAGAACGCCTACCACGGTGGCTGGGAGACCCCGCGCTCGGAGCGAAAGTTGAAGATTCCGCCGCGGTTCCGCGAAGGAGGCACAAACGAACAGGACATGCGCGTCGTCTTCCTACACTGCACACCTAGGGCAGGAGTCGGATTGCCGAAGTCCGAAACGATGAAGAGTCGCCTTGGTGGGAAGTCTGCCACTACCAAGCCGCGCGAGAAGGGTGTCCTCAAGCAGGGAAAGTCGAAAGGCCAGAACATTGCGAGAGTGAGGGTCCGGCTTCGCTGCTAGGTGGGGCCACTGGTCTGAGAGAGGCCGCCAGGTGCGAGTCCACGAAGTGGTGATCGCCCGCCCACAGACACTCTTTAGCTCCAAGAGTATCAAGGGAAGGAGGAAGTGCACCCGCGGAGGGCGTTGAAGCTAGGTGACCCCGGCAAGTTTGTCCGCCGTTTCGTTGCCTGGCACTCCTACGTGAGGTGGGCACCATAGGAAAGTGACAGGGTTGGAAAAACTGTCACATTGGTCATGGATGATGGTGACCACCGGATCAGTAGAGCGCGTCAGAAGTTGGGTGAGGGCACTCTGGGAGTCGGAACAGACGACCAACGTACCTCGCACCCTTGCCACCGTGTAGGAGAGAGCCATTTGGATAGCGAGGAGCTTGACCCGGTTGATAGGATGCCCGGAGTCCACGAAGGACCTCGCGCCGACGACGAGGGCGGGAATGGCGAAAGCCACACCAGAAACACCCGAGTCTGGCGAGAGCGAGCGGTCCGTATAGATGACCGTAGCTTCTTTGGCGAAAGGTTCGAGGATCGCAAAAAAGAGTTGGCGAAGTGCGTCAGATGCTAGGTCTCCCTTGGTAGAAGAAAGCCAACAGGGAATGATCGTGGCCACTGGTGGTTCCCACACCGGTGTTCGCAAACGAGGGAGATGGTCCCTGGAGTAGTGAAAAAGCCATGTGAGATTGTACTCCTGGGCCAGGCGCCTCGCTCGAAGGGAAAGTCGGCCCGGTGGGAAATGGTCCTTGATGATCTCCAGTGACCGCAAGAAGGCTGGGTAGACGGTAAAGAGATGCAAGAGGTCTCTCCGGAAACGGAACGGAGAAATGGCTGCTTCGGATTCCATTAGCCGGATGGGAGTGGATGGTGGAACGCCTAGGATGACCCGGAGAGCGGCATTTTGAACCTTGTCTAGTTTGCCGAGCGTGCTAGCTGTGGCCGAAGCGTAGAGAGAACTGGAGTAATCCAGCCGAGAGCGAAGGAGGTGCGTGTAGAGAAGGCGAAGGACCTTCCTTCCCGCCCCCCAACGAGTCGCGGAGACGGCTCTCAGAAGGTTAAGCAGCTTCATCGAAGAAGCGACGAGGACCTCTACGTGTGGAGAACAGGACAGCTTGTCGTCGATCAGCGCTCCGAGATACCGATAGAACGAGACTCGAGTAAGGGCAGCGTGCCTAAGCGTGAGGTGGAAACCGGCCTGGACCTGCTTCAATTTGGTTATGACCATGTACTGACATTTCAGTGGTTGGAAATTAGCCCCCAGGTGATCCCATAACTCGAGATGTTATCGAGAGCAAGCTGCATGGCAGGGAAGAGGAGGTTTGGACCGCTAATCCACGGCCCGATGTCGTCCACATGGGCCCCTTGTCGTCCACATGGGCCCCTTGGTCAATAAGCCTAGGGCACAGCTCGGGAATGCCGTCGAGCATGACGAGGGTAACCGAGTACGGCTTCGAGAGTTTGCCATTGACCCAGACTTGGAAGGAACGGCCGTCCAAAAAGCTTTCCCTCGAACCTTGGCGTTGGAGCTTGTAGAGTTGCGCCCGATGGTGAACACTCCCAAAAGCATCTTTTAAGTCGAGGAAAACAGCCACCGTGGTGGTTAACCGCCAGGGCTTCTTGAGCAGCGGTGACCAACCGGAGGTTGTTATCGGTCGCTCTGCGCCCTTTACGGAAACCAGATTGCTCCGGTGGGAACACATGATTGTCCTCCAAAAACCAAGTAAGTCGGCCTAGAACAAGCCGCTCGTAGATCTTGCCCAGGTTCGGAAGGAGGGAGTTGTCCCCGTAGGAATTGGGGTCTCTGGTTGGCTTGTTCGACTTGAGAATGGGATGAAGAATCGCATGTTTCCACCGCAAAGGCATGAAGCCTTCGGCCCAGAGACGGTTGTAGAGCTGCACGAAACGTTGGGGTTGTGTTTTTAAGGAGTAGGTTCGAGATGTTATCCGCGCCCGGGGCCGTGTTGTGAAGCCCGGAGATGATGCCGTAGAGTTCCGGCTCCGAGAAGGGCCCGTTGTACCTGGCCGGCGGACGTGCTAGAAAAGGCTCCGGGACGTACGCTTGGTCCGGTGAGAGGTCCGGGGGAGGATGAATAATTCGCCGCAGCTTTGGATGCTAGGCACTCCGCAACGTCCCATTGGCAGCGTGAGAAGCTTCGGTGCGAGAGCTCCCGTCTTGAACTATCGGACCTGGGACCAGACTTGTGTCAGTGGCATATGAGCATGGAGCCGATCGCAAAAGGCCTGCCAGCTGTTCCGCTTCGTCTCCCTGACCAATTTCTTGAAGGGCGCCCTTTCCCGCTTATCAGCAGAGAGGCGCCGGGCTGCAGTGACGACTGTAGCCTTCGCTGAGCAGCGGGTATCCCACCAAGGCGGCTAGCGGGGCGTATACGCCCTGTGGCCACTAGTGAGAGGGACCGACGCCTTCGACGAGTCGAGAAGAAGGGATTCCGCAGAGGAGACTGTAAGGTGTTCTTCACAATGCGAAATTTCTTCCAGTCAGCCTCCACATATCGCCAGTGGGGAGTACTCTCATCCTTGTGGGAATCGTGAAACGCCTACCCAATGAGGATTGGAAGGTGATCGCTTGTGCCTCGCTGTAGGACACGCCATGGGAGACTTGCGGCCAGGTCGACGCTAGCGAAGGCGAGGTCAAGCGTACTCTCCTGCCCGTGGGTTGGGTGACGGGTTGCTCCCCCCGTAGAGGAGATTGTGTGCGTTGAAGTCTCCAAAGATGAGGAACGGCGGGGTAAGTCCGGTAAGGAGTCGATCGAAGAATTCTTTGGGGGCTGCGCCCCGACGGTCGTAGATGTTGAAAAGCAGAAGATGGATCTTCACCACCAGCGTCTCGACCATAGATATAGGAAACGTATATAAAGGTCTAGATAAAATATTTCCAAGGGAGTGAATACGGAGGTGACAGCTAGCAGAAACGCGTAATTTCTGCAGGCTATCCTTATAAAGCGCTATCTATCGGTAAGAAAGCTCGTGCTATCGTCGCGAGAGCCATTGTCTCCTGCTTAAAAATTATACTAAAAGTCACCAACCAACAGATGGTGTCTAAAGACTACGGCCTGCGGAAAGGTCAAGCACTTAGTACTAAAATGCGACGGTAAAGTTCGTTTACGCAAATCGCTCACAGCGCGGCGAGCAAAAATTTCAAAAATCAAACATTAAACTATTACTCGGCTATGGGTTTATTATTTACTTTTTTTATTAATAAAATGAAGGGTACTCTAAACGTCGGGAGTTAATGATATCTCCGATTGAATAAAATTCAAAGGTTCTTCCGAATTTATCCAACGATAAACTAGACTGCAAATATTCCGTTTAGTGTTAAAAGAGCTTTATTAAATATTAAAAGCCACAAATTATAACAATAGGCGCTAGTATACATTCTTTTGGTCTTGACAAACTTGGCAGGTGAAATGGGCAACGCGGTACGCGTTTCTTCATTTTTAGGGGATTGTGGCTCGCGCTACTTTAAAGGAAAATATTAGCGCGCTCTCAACTTAAATTAATGATCGGTACCATAAAAACAAGTGGACATTTACTAACCCCTAATCCAACTCATTTGTAAATCTCCAGAATTTAATAGACAGTTTTAGCAACTACCTACAGGGGCGGTGCCAGAAGATTCTTAGGTGTAGGCTAATAATGTTTATCATTTGTGGGCCCCTGTTCCTCAATATTGGACTTAAAATTAAATTTTGCAAATTCAGGTAATTTATTTATTATTTGATATTAGTGCGGTTTTTAAAATTTTACAGTATTAACTATCATCACATATTTTATTTGAATTTAAAAATCGACTTGATGTGGCCCCATCAGATCGATTTGTGGGCCCCTATTTGAACACAAAAGTAGGCTATAGCTCGGGTTGCCTACCCCTAACGCCGCTCCTGACTACCTACACCGGGATTTTATTCACAGTGAACGACGACAAAGTTCGTTTACGGTAAATCGCGAAGAGCAAACATTTCAAAAATTAAACTTCACATTTGACGGTATGAACAAGTTAATAATAAGATTATTTTTAATGTATATATAAAATATAATACAATATCTTTGCATATAACCATCTTCGATTGGGTCCATTGTTTATGACATCGACAAAAATAACCATATCATCAAATGATCAAGCTAATTGCGAAGATTCACGGTTTTTAAATAATAATTTTTTTCAGAAAAAAAGGGAGGGGTTGGAATTAATATAATGGCCAGCCTGTGCCAATATTAAAACTGTTTTAGTTCCAAATTGAGGTAACTCGATTTACGCGAATTTTCTTTTTTGCCGTTTTTCAAACTTCCTTTACACTAAAAATATAAATATTACAAATAGCGGCCAATGTATAGTTACAAAGTTATCGATTATTTTCCATTTTTAAAAAGCATTACGTTATAATTTTTTTTCCAATTTAAATAATATTTTTTAGATACCTGGTTTTGAAACTAATAGCGTTCTTTTCGTTTTTATTTCACACCGAATTTTAGTAATAATAAAAATGTTTGAATAATTCTAATGTCTAGTTTGTGCGGGTAACAAAAATCAACAGTGAAGAAGCTGTCAAAGATCACCGTCAAGCTCAGCATGTGGGGAGTGGGGACCCGCTGGCTGCCGGGGAGTATGAACAAGGAGGAAGGGGGGTGGCATTACCAAGGTAACCTATTTAAAGTTACTATAGACAGTAGGCTATAATCACTATGCTGTAAACATCTGTGTCGCGCGAAAGCGATCCAAATGTAACGACTGACGATTACGATAAAAATTACATCATTCTTCCGAACTTCAAAAGGGCGTTATTTTATTTCTGGGGGGGGGGGATTTCTATTTGAACTTGTAATAACTTACACACAAATATTTTCTTTACATTTTTCTGTTTTTATTGCTTACGATGTTACACTTTATATACAATATTGGAAGTATTTCAATAATTATTTAAATCTTCGCTCTTGCTTGATACCTACAAAGATTCTCAAAATAAATTGTGTGGATCGTGTCATTTTCGCCTAATTTGGTATGCACATGTTTCTTAACAATGAAACGAAACCAAAATTAGTTACAGACATACGCCAAACGAGGAGGCAATGAACACCGCTAATGCCCCACAATGGAACATTTTGAAAAAAAAAGGAAAGTGTTCATCTTGTAAAATACGGAAGCGAACTTAAAGCCTGAAACTGAATAAAAAAACTCAAGCCACAGTCGAAGTACTATAACTCCAAAACTATGGACTCGAAAAAATTAAATTATGAACAGCTAAAGCAAAAACACGAAAAAATTAAACTAAGGAAGGACCGAAATACGAATCGAAAGACGCAGACTTGAGAAAAGTCGACAAGAAACTGTAACGAAATGAGAAAGGAACCTACTATTTATACTATTATTGTAGAAAGGATTACGAAGCGAGGTTTAAGTATAGGAAACTTCGAAATTGCCCTAGCATTGGCTAAGACCCAAGGGAGGGGCGACTCATTGGCGTCAGTTCGGAATTCTGGCGTTGACCCCCCGTCATATGACGTTAAGAAGTACACGCTATTGTTGAAATTGAAAACTGCGAGAATGAAGAAAATGGGTTCGATGCTAAATAGAAAAAACCCTCCATCGACTGTCCCCCTATTTTAATATTTTTGTCAGGTGCTGTAACGAGTAAGTGGTGCCCTTGCTGTCTGGAATGGGCAGTGTTGAAAAAAAAAAGCCCAAAGTGGGAAAAAAGGTTTGCAGAGCCAAATAGGATTTTATGAATCGGGCCAAGCCGCCAATTCAATGCTTTTGAATTAACTAATATTATTCTAATGTCTGAATATGTCGGCTATAGATTCCAAGGTTCAATAATATCTAATCGGCCCGATTAGTCGCAACTTAGTAAATAGTAACACAGAATAAATAAATATTGTAAATAAATGTAGTAAAAATAGCTAATAATACCATTAGTTAATAATATTGTTACATAAGTATGACACGTCTTATTCTTTATATGCAAAACGTTTACTGATAACTAGCCACAAGAGACACTCTATATAGAGGGCTTCTCGTGTATGACGTGCCCTTTATCAGCATCTCGCTAGGGGCGATTTTTTACCGTGATGACGTCACTCTGTAAATAGCTTTTAGTGAATTATTTCCATTAAATTATGGATTTATGATATTACGCAGTATTTTTATTTTTATTGATTAACGTTTTCATGTTAGTCTATCCGTAGTCCAGAAAAATATACTTTGGAGCTAACGTTCCGTAGACGCGGCCCGAATATACATGGTTTTCTCCGTTTTCCTATATACTTATTTCGGTTTCAGAAGGGCTAGTTTTGATCTAGTCTATCTATGAAGCTATACGACTCATTTTTAGGGGGAGTTCAGTTTAGTGAAAAGTATATTTATATATGTATATTATAAGTCAAGCCTAAATTAGCGAGTGAATGCCTATTTCGGGGAAATATTTGGTTAGTCATGTCCCGCTGAGACGTTTCCTATGAGTGGTCAACCTTTGCCTTTTCGTTAAGATGCCGAAAGAGACGCCTTCGTGTCTGGACTCCACCTGCGGGTCCCAAAATTGAAACGATTGGGATAGTTTGGAAAGGGGTTGAGGTTCCACCCCCCCCCCCCCCCCCCCCTCTTTTCAAGCTTCAAGTTGAAAGCCGATCGCTAAAACGTAAATACAGCAACTTAGTTTTACATATAGTTATTATTATTGTTACTAATTATTGATAATTTTTGTTTTTTTATTTCTTAGGACGATTTACAGAAAAATATTTTGATATTTTCTGTAACGAACAAGAACTCGCCCAAAGGCCAGACGAGCTGATGAATGCCAAGTTAAAGAACGGGGCAATGGAATTTGAACTCCAGTTGTATAAGGAGCAGTTGGACAATGCCAACAAAGCCCCCTAAGTGGCTGTAGCTGGTTGTTCTTGCGTAAAGGTCTCAAAAATTCAAAAACCAGAAGAAGCTAAAACCAAAACGGTCCTTTTCAGGACCACCTTCGTTTGGTCTAAAGACCATTAGACTGTGTGATTCTAAAATGCTGAACTATTGAAACTAAAATATATTCGCTGTTTTAATTGTTCCGTATTTTACAAGATGAACACTTTCTAATGACATACGAAGTTCCACGGTGGATCCTTTTTTTTTCAAAATGTTCCATTGTGGGGCATTAGCGGTGTTCATTGCCTCCTCGTTTGGCGTATGTCTGTAACTAATTTTGGTTTCGTTTCATTGTTAAGAAACATGTGCAAACCAAATTAGGCGAAAATGACACGATCCACACAATTTTTTTTGAGAATCTTTGTAGGTATCAAGCAAGAGCGAAGATTTAAATAAATATTGAAATACTTCCAATATTGTATATTAAGTGTAACATCGTAAGCAATAAAAACAGAAAAATGTAAAGAAAATATTTGTGTGTAAGTTATTACAAGTTCAAATAGAAATCCCCCCCCCCAGAAATAAAATAACGCCCTTTTGAAGTTCGGAAGAATGATGTAATTTTTATCGTAATCGTCAGTCGTTACATTTGGATCGCTTTCGCGCGACACAGATGTTTACAGCATAGTGATTATAGCCTACTGTCTATAGTAACTTTAAATAGGTTACCTTGGTAATGCCACCCCCCTTCCTCCTTGTTCATACTCCCCGGCAGCCAGCGGGTCCCCACTCCCCACATGCTGAGCTTGACGGTGATCTTTGACAGCTTCTTCACTGTTGATTTTTGTTACCCGCACAAACTAGACATTAGAATTATTCAAACATTTTTATTATTACTAAAATTCGGTGTGAAATAAAAACGAAAAGAACGCTATTAGTTTCAAAACCAGGTATCTAAAAAATATTATTTAAATTTAAAAAAAAATTATAACGTAATGCTTTTTAAAAATGGAAAATAATCGATAACAATGGACAAAATCGAAGATGGTTATATGCAAAGATATTGTATTATATTTTACATATACATTAAAAATAATCTTATTATTAACTTGTTCATACCGTCAAATGTGAAGTTTATTTTTGAAATGTTTGCTCTTCGCGATTTACCGTAAACGAACTCTGTCGTCGTTCACTGTGAATAAAATCCCGGTGTAGGTAGTCAGGAGCGGCGTTAGGGGTAGGCAACCCGAGCTATAGCCTACTTTTGTGTTCAAATAGGGGCCCACAAATCGATCTGACGGGGCCACATCAAGTCGATTTTTAAATTCAAATAAAATATGTGATGATAGTTAATACTGTAAAATTTTAAAAACCGCACTAATATCAAATAATAAATAAATTACCTGAATTTGCAAAATTGAATTATAAGTCCAATATTGAGGAACAGGGGGCCCACAAATGATAAACATTATTAGCCTACACCTAAGAATCTTCTGGCACCGCCCCTGTAGGTAGTTGCTAAAACTGTCTATTAAATTCTGGAGATTTACAAATGAGTTGGATTAGGGGTTAGTAAATGTCCACTTGTTTTTATGGTACCGATCATTAATTTAAGTTGAGAGCGCGCTAATATTTTCCTTTAAAGTAGCGCGAGCCACAATCCCCTAAAAATGAAGAAACGCGTACCGCGTAGCCCATTTCACCTGCCAAGTTTGTCAAGACCAAAAGAATGTATACCAGCGCCTATTGTTATAATTTGTGGCTTTTAATATTTAATAAAGCTCTTTTAACACTAAACGGAATATTTGCAGTCTAGTTTATCGTTGGATAAATTCGGAAGAACCTTTGAATTTTATTCAATCGGAGATATCATTAACTCCCGACGTTTAGAGTACCCTTCATTTTATTAATAAAAAAAGTAAATAATAAACCCATAGCCGAGTAATAGTTTAATGTTTGATTTTTGAAATTTTTGCTCGCCGCGCTGTGAGCGATTTGCGTAAACGAACTTTACCGTCGCTCACCGTGATCAAAATCCACGCGTAGCTAGCGCTCAAATCTGAGCGAACTATTCATTCTCTCGGTAATTTTCCCTCAACGCTGCGTCAGCGCTTTCTACTGAGGGTACTAACGCGTCGCTTAAAAGTGAGGGGGCTATTCCGACGATCGGGAGATCTCGCTCAGCGCGCGGTGAGCGCTTAAAAGTGAGGGAACTAACCCGTCGAGGGGGGAATCTCCCTCAGCGCGCCGTCAGCCATCAACGCCGGAGCGAACTATTCGGCGCTCGCCCAGAGGCTGCTCAATTTAGCCCTCTCGCTGAACAAGAGCAGCTGGAATTCGAATTTGAAGCGCTCGCTCATTACTGCAGGATTTTCAAAAACGAGTGCTCACTATTTTTGCCCACCTCTGAATCAAGCCTAGAAGACTTAGGCCTAGGCTCAAAAGAATCTGCAGACTCCAACCTGAATTTCAACTACTTTTTCCAATAAACCTGCTTCTTTTATTTGACAATGCAAATTTATTTTAGAACGGCATTTCAGATTCGATGACGTCAAATATTACATCAAATATGACGTCAAATATTACGTAGGATACGGATGACGCAATATCTGTGAAACAAACCGTTAGTGAAGAAATATAGCTAGTGGCAAACTTATCAGTAATTATGTTACATATGGTAATACTTTAAATCTCCAATCAGTTAATGAGCAAAATGGGTCCAAATCTTTGTTTTTTTTTCCTAATTCCTTCACCAAGAATTTTTGTGTTTAAGACATCGAAGAAGCGGTTAAATAATGTAATAAATTTAACTGTCTCAAAAGCTTTGTCTCCAAGCAACAGTTCTACTCATAATTTGGGTGTCAAATTTGACTCTCATTGCGTAAAAAGGTCCCAAAGATATGTGGTTGTCGGTCAATTTAGGGCAAATTCTCAGATCTGACAGGCCATCCCTGTTTTCAAATGTTCCCAAAGAATCTCTTTTCCATTTTTTCTAAGCAACCGAGGTTTATTATATCCACTATTGGAAAAACAATTACGAACAGTTTTTATCCGAAAAAAAAAATACTGGTCTTGGGTCACCCATGGGTGCGTAAATATTATCACATTATAGTGAACCCCGTTCTCAGATTTGGTGCTTAATTTTTTTACTTTTTGATTGATTGAAGATTTATCGCATATTACCACTAAAACTTAAAAATGATTGTTTTCAAGTATTTCTATGGCTTCTTCAATTATTAAATATAATTCTTCGCCAGTCATGTAATGACATGGGAAATAGCCCAGCATGTGTTTAAAGATTGTAGTTAACCCACGAACCATTACTGTCATAACATGTGTCGCTAGCGGAGGATCTAAGGTGTCTTTAGCAAGTTTTTGGTTTTCAGCTTCTTTGAGTTTATCACCAGCTTCATTTAAGTGACAGAAACCTACAAGTTCAACCAGTATTTTTCTTGTACACCAAATTTTTAATTTTCATTTGATCAACTATCACTGAAAAGTACTTCTGATGTTCCTCTAAATTTTTCAAATTGATCTCCGCTCTCATTTCTTTAATTACCAAGTTTTTGGTTTTCAGCTTCTTTGAGTTTATCACCAGCTTCGTTTAAGCAAAAGTAAATAAGGGGAGAAAGTCTATCACTGCCTTAAGATTTTAGCTTCCACCATGCTTGACACCCTTTTTAAAGAGCTAGTGATCACGTGATATTTCTAACCAATAAGGATAGCACATTACGCGCGAAGTAGTACATTTGTGGTATTCCGGTCCGCGCTCAAGATGAAAATTTTGAATTTTATAGGGAATTAACATTGGAGGGGAAAAATAGTTTTGGTGACGTAGGGTTTTTTTGTTGCGACTGTGGTGCCATCTAGTTTGTTATAATTTAGGAATTTATTTAAAAAACACGCGCGTACGCCATATTGGGTTGAAAAAAATGTAGCCATGGGTAGACCTAAAAAAGATAAGGAAGAAGTTCCTTCAGATTATTTAGATCAAATTCCTACACACGCTAAAAAGAGGTATTTTGAAAAGATAAAACTTATCAACAACGTAGACCCATATAAAATGGACCCAAGTGAGTTGGCACAAGTTCACGGGGATGGCGAACATAAAGGTGTAGGATATGGGTTTGAGTATTTGCCTCCCATGGAGTACGGACACCTCTACCATTATTTAATTAATGGCATATCGCCATATACGGATGAGCAACTTAACAACAGGAAAAGCCTTGGCGCCTTTAATCAGTTTCTCAATGGGTTCGTACGTGATGTCCGAGTAAAGCAGATAGGAAAAAACTACATTGTCAAATGCTCTGTAAGCTTTTTGAAATATTTTATCCAAAAAGTATTTATTGTGTTATTGTCATAGGTTTTGCACTCGCAATCTTTAAGGGACGAGCCTTTATACAGCTGGGTTATAACTGACGAACAAGGCCACATTTTGGGTGCCCACTGCACCCGTGTTGCTGGGTTGGACGAGTGCTGCACTCATGTAGCTGCCCTATTATTTTTCATAGAATATGCAGTAAGATATCGCGAAACTAAGAGCTGCACTGGAGAAAAAAAGAAATGGGGTGTTCCTTCTACAAAAGGAGTAGAAGTTTATCCATTGTATAAAGCAGATTTTAAAACTCCACAAAAGAAAAAGGTACATCTAGAAAGCGTTGTAAACTCTGAAGTCATAGCTCATACAAAACCCATCAGCGACATAAGAAAACAAAAAGATGTCCCTGAAATATCTAGTGAAGAATTTAATGCGTGGTGTCAAGAATTTCATGAAGCTGATAATAAATTGGCAATTTTTAGCGTGCTTGGAAAATATCAAAAGGATTTTATACCTAAGTGCCTTGGCCCAAAATACCCACCACTCTTAACTTCCCTCTTTGATGAAGGAACTCAAGCTTTATTATTTCCTAATTTACTTAATTTTTGTGAGAATGTGGAAATAGGTTTCAATGACCAGCAAGCTTTGGCTCTTGAAAAAGATACAAGGCTTCAGAGCAATTCAAATCTTTGGAACCGTTTCCGAGCTGGAAGAATAACGGCTTCAAATGCCAAAAGATGCTGTAGTTCTGATCCTGCGATGCCATCCATTTCGTTAATAAACACAATTTGTTATCCGAACTCATTCAATTTCAAGACTGAGGCAACCAACTGGGGGTGTGAAAAAGAAGCTGTAGCTCGAAAGGCTTACTGTGTTATTCAATCGCAGCAACACTCTAATTTTTCAGTCGCCAGTTCAGGGTTATGCCTTAATAACGAGTATCCTTTCATTGGTGCATCCCCTGACGGCATAATATCCTGTTCTTGTTGTGGTAAAGGTACCCTCGAACTGAAATGCCCTTTCTCAATGAGAAATGATTCTGTTTATTCCAAAAACAAAAATTCTTGCTTAAAAGAAACCAACTCTGGATTTTTCTTGAGTCATTTGCACCCTTATTATTATCAAGTCCAATTTCAAATATTTATCACCAAATCTGCATATTCAGATTTTGGTGTTTGGACTACGAAAGACCTCCACATTGAAAGAATTCAGCCAGATGAAAAGTTCTTCCGTGAAGCTTTGGAAAAAGCAAGCAAGTTTTTCTACCGAGCTATTGTACCTGAACTTGTAGCCAAGTTTTTTACTTCTGATAAAATTGAACAACCAGCTTGCGAAGCTCAAATTAATAAGGGTGTTAGTGATACAGTAACAGCTTATGATATTTCGATAATTGATACAGCGAAAGAAGTTCTTAGTGATAAAGCCAATTTAAATGTTCCTAGTACCAAAACTAAAAAAGGCATTCCTGGTAATAAAACAAAGAAAGGCATTCCTGGTAATAAAACAAAGAAAGGCATTCCTGCTAAAAACAAAAAAAGGATCCCTATTTCTGGAAATTGTGATATTTTAGAGCTGTCATCAACACTCCAAAAGGAAATTCCTAGTCCAAAAAAAAGTGATATTTTAGAGCTTCCATCAACACCCCAAAAGGGGATTCCTTGTCCAAAAAAATTTGATATTTTGGAACTCCCATCGACATCCAAAGATGTATTTTTAAGCAATAATCCACTTTCCTTCGTTTCCATAAATAACATCCAGAAGAAAAAGGAAGAAGTGAAGTACTGTTATTGTGGAGGCAGTGATGAAGGTGATATGATTGGCTGTGATTTTGAAAATTGCCAATTGCGGTGGTTCCACTTGGATTGTCTAAAAATTGACATGAATGATGTGCCTAAAGGAAAATGGTTTTGTCCGGTTTGTGCCAAGTTAAATCTTACAAATAAAAGGAAAAAAAGGAATGTAAAAAAACCAACTAGATTTCTATAACACTAATTGTTTATTATTTTTATTAAATTTATTTAAAAAAACACCTATTTGCTTTATTTTTAGAATTTTTTTTGAAAAACCTTTGAGTAAACTTATTTAATTGTACTTAAGTTTTCTAATTAAAATTTTACTCAAATGGTACTACTGACTTGCAAAGATTTGTTAAAGCGCATGCAACTAATGCAATTTTATCTATGGTCGCTACCTGCTCCCCATCTACAGTGTGTAACATTTCGATTGGAAGTTTAGAGAATAAAATAGCGTATTTCTGTCTCACGGTACCTATCACCCTTTCCACGTGAATACGTACATTTGATATTTTTCTTGTTTCCTCTACTTTACAGGGGTCTAACTGCTTTTTTCCTCTATCCCGAAATGCCGGAAGTTTAACAGTAGCATAATACAATCCAACGGAATCCTCTATTTTAAAACCACGGTCTGCTAAAATTACATCTCCGGGCAAGAGCTTATCCAAGAAACCACAGTCCTCTGTCAAACGCTTATCACTAACCCTTCCAACCCAAGCTTTGGACAGGAAACTAATTGTTCCCTGTGGTGTTATTCCAATGAGGAACTTAGCTGTATTTTGATGCTTGTAGCTGGACCATGTTTCAGCTTTTGTTAAAATATTTGACGGTTTCTCTGTAAAAACTTCGAAGCAGTCAATAATAACTGCAACCTTTTGACCAAACTTATCTCTAAAGCACATTGGCATGGTTCTTTGAAGCTCTTCTCTGTCTGGCCAGTAGATAAATTTTGACATACGCTTGTATAAAACATTCAGACATGCGTAAAATAATCTGGATACTGTCATTTCAGAAATATTGAATCTATAGGCTAAGTTCCTATTGCTTGAAGCAATTCTAAGTTTCAGCAATGTCAAGATTAATTGCTGAAACGGGGTCAATTTGGAATTTTGGCACAAGTAACTTTCAACTCCATTGTACAATGTTAACAGAACTGGGTAAGTTTCCAATCCAGTAAAAAACTTAGTACGACAATTGTCATTAACAAATGTGGATTGAACACAGTTTCTGATATCTAGTTCGCATTGAAGTTTTTCTATTTTGCAATTTAATAATATGGCATCGTCTTGAAACTTTCTAATTTGATTTTCAGCCTCTTTAAGTTTACATTTTAAAGCCTCAATTTCATTTAATGATTCTCCACATTTAATTTCACATGCTTCCAATTCAAACATCTCAATAACTCTGAAGCTAGTTTGAGTTTCTTTTATAGCCACTTCAATAATTTCTGTTTGAGTTTCAGCATCAGCTTTTGGAACACTATCTATTTGCGCACTAAAGTCACAGACCTTTGTTTGGATTAATGCCTGAATTCCGATATTCTTCCTTTTAGTAGATGTTTGTAATGCTACTTCAGTCATTTGAACGATGGAAGTTTGTGTTCCAATAGTTGACTGTGTATTGCAAGTGGATTTCCCTAATACAGATTTTGG
This sequence comes from Leiobunum rupestre, assembly GCF_980474605.1. Taxonomy (NCBI): domain Eukaryota; kingdom Metazoa; phylum Arthropoda; class Arachnida; order Opiliones; family Sclerosomatidae; genus Leiobunum; species Leiobunum rupestre. The sequence goes on from NC_143394.1 coordinate 11,395,832, forward strand.
CTTGTCATGGAGTTTTACTTCTTGCAACAATTGTTCACCCACACTATCATTAACTGTGCTATTCATTATTAAAGATATTTCATCTACTCGAACTGATTCTTCAAAAGAAGTTCCAACAGCACTATCTTCAAGACAGCTACTATTCATATTTGAAACTTCAGGTTGGACATCTTCACGCTTGTATTTTTTAGCGCTTTGCTGGTTGTCGTTGTGGGCACGCCTACGCTTTCTTTCATATCGTTGTAACTTAGAGATTTCATCTTTTTCATTTGGATCTAAATCTCCATTTAAATACCTCGTAGGGATCCAGTCTGGGTTTGTAGTATCGTACAATGAAGATGGTGCTAAATAATATTAAAATTAAAAAAAGTTAGTGTACAACTCATCAGTCAACATGTTAATCATATCTATGAGTTAGTGCTTACCTCCAGAGAAAAAGTGTTTTGAACATATCCTCACCCATTCACCACAGTCCACAGGATCAAGGCTTAAACATTTAAGCCATTTATGGTTTCTTTCCTTGGAAAGGGCCTCGGTTTTTTCGCCTTGATGTTTAATAACGCGAGGAATCCTGAAAAATCTTACATTTTTTCCCTTATCTTTCGACATAAATACACTTTTACATCCCTTAATGCTACAACTTTTAACCATTTTCAGAAGTTCTCAATGAATTAAACGCAGCACTACCACCCCAAGGGGGGCGCATTCAATATACGGGTTTTGAACGATTTTCCGAAACGGCTTGGAGAGAGAGAGACAGTGACGTCATACGTGGGCGACTCACATTTTTCGGGTAGCTTCTTTTTGCAAAAAGATGTCCGTCAGAAGCCCAAAATTCGAGTAGCGGGTATAATTCTAGGTTACTCGAGAAAAATAAATCTATTAAACGACTGGTATAGTTGCCTTTTACCGTGCTTTAAAAATCTTTTTAAGATTTGTGTACAATGTTACGTGGTTTTGGTTTAAGGCAACCTTATATTCATTTATTATTTTAATTTAAACAAACCATGATTATACATCAATTAACTATTTCTTAATTTGAAAAGCTTGGAAATTTAGATTAAAATCTCATAGGAAATACTCAAGCTTAGTTGCTAAATAGTATTTGTAATAAGCTTATCACATAATTAGAAAACTAATTCTAATATTTTATTTTATTTTGGCATTTAGTATTATGACATTTTAATTGGCACAGACTCAGATTCGCACAATACCAAAGTCATTTCATCAATTAAAACACTTAATTTTAATTAATTTTTACAGTATGTGAAAATAAAAATGACTCGCTGAGAAAGCTTTTAAAAACTAACATATTTCAATATCACAGTCATTTTATCAATTAAATCCAATATAACTTTTAGATTCATTTTTACAGTACGTGAAAATAAAATGTTTTTCGCGAAGAAAGCTATTGAGTGGTAACATTTCATTTCAATACCACAGTCATTTTATCAATTAAAACAAGTTTACTTTTAACATTTTTTACAGTACATGACAATAAAATGACTTGCTGAGAAAGCTTTTAAAAACAAACATATTTCAATATCACAGTCATTTTATCGATTAAATAATATTGCACTTTAATATATAATGCACTTTTCAATTATTTATGTCCGATCTAAAAATAATGAGAGCTTTAGAGGTTCATATCATTTCATTACCAACCAATAAGAAAATAAATTTAATTCTAGTTCATAATGTTATTACGTATTATGTTGTTAATTTGAGCATTTTTTTAGCTCTGGTTCTATTTTTTTCTTGCTCCTCCTGTTGATGTTGTTGATTTAAGTAATTCATTCGTACGATTGTTCTAATTTTAACATATGAATGGACGATGTCAGATGGATATTTACATGGAACATTGCGGATAATTTTTTCAACAACACTTTTCACTATTCCTTGTTCATTGGAGAGTCGGTTATTCGCCATTTCGATAGCATGAGCCTCGATGAAAATAGACTCATACTCTTTTACTTCATTTAAAAATGTTGTTGAAGGTTTCACGAGATTTTTCAAAGTTAATTGAGAGACCCACGATGGTACATTATAGTTATGCTCATTCGCAATTATACTGCTACATTTTAGATCTAAATCCGGATATTTGTCCAAATACTTTCTTGCTGCCCATCCTGCTAAATATTCGATTCCTCCTTCTTCAAATTCTGAAAATATCTTTGATGTTTGAGGTGAAATGGGTTTTGAAATTTTCTTTGGCGGAGATGCGTATGGATTTTTGGCTTCTGAACTATTTCCAATTGGTTCAATAACATTTTTCTCCCACTCAGAATTGATATCGTTTAAATCGTTTTCTTCAAATGCATTCTTAAAAATGTCTGCGGTGAAATATTCATCTGGTGCTTGGGAAATGGTATTTGAATTTGTTTGGACCACGCCAGGGTTTTTTCCCAAAATTATCATCCTAACCCTGTACAAAGCATTTAAGGGTGTAGGATGATCATCCAGACCTCCACGTGATCTCAACTGTGAAAAAAAATTTTCCAAACAGTCTTGGTTAAGTCGATGGGTTAATAAATATTTTATGTTATATTTGTTTCGTAAAGAATAATACAAGCTTTGCAATGATTGTATTGAAATTATTAAGCCTTTCTGAAACATTTGAAGACAATGCTGGGATTTTCCCACACACCTCATCGAAGTAACCATTTTCAACATTTTATCTAAGGCATTTGATTGTTTTTGGGCATAAATTCCAAAACCACATTTCAAATCTTTCTTATCAAATTTCTTATAACTATTAAAGATGTCGAACCAACTATCAACAATTTTAATAAATTTGGCAAGTTCTAAATAATGAGGGAGTTTTTTCTCTATACCTAATCTACTAATTGCTGTGGCTGTTGTCTGAGACAGTAGCTCCGCTGCAGTCCGAACATTTTGCCTCTCAGTTTTTACACATTCTACGTGCTGTTTGGTTAATTTTGGGCAAGATTGTAATTCATTAAAATCCAATTTCAGTAGAGCCTTTACTGGTTCTATACCAATTGTTGTGCCATTTGTCAATTTAAATCCGGTATCAATTAACCAATTCCGGATCAATTTGAGAAGGTGTGGTGCATCGGCAAAAAAATAAATTAATTCTTCAGGCTCAGCTGGGTTAAAAAACCAGGTCTTATGAACTGATATCCCAAGGGAATTCCATAAACTCATATTGCCTCCACCCATGTCGTTCACACAAGCTACAACTTTAAATCCGGCTTTGTGAAGCTCTGATACAATTTTAATTAATATTTCTTTCGTCATTTTTTGGTCGAATCCCAAGTATATGGGTTGCTTCCACGGTGAAAAGAGGCTTCGAGCCATAACCACTTGCAGTTGATTAAATCTTCCTAATATTTGATCGTGTTTAGTGTCGTATTCTAAAATGCTACGCACTTTCACTTCATCAAAGGTCAAAACTAAAAGTTTTTCTACCTCTGGCAAGCTTTTCGCCCTTCCTGACATTAGATTAATTATGTCACTGAGAATTCCGTGAGTTAGGTCTAATTTTGCTGCGTATCTTTTTAGTGTGGCTAAATGTGGTAAGGGAATTCCTCTTTTCTCTCTCATGTAAATGTAAGCTCTTTTGCTGAGATAACGGAGACTAAAAGCATTAGCTAAATCCTCATTTGACCACTGAACCTTCTTCTTTCCTGTTAACATCTTGATTTGGCTTTGCGAAAAAACATTTTGCAAAGTCGACTGCCTTTCATTGTACAGTTTTTGATATTTAAATTTTTCTTGCCCAAGTCTTTTAACATTTTTTTGTAACTTAGTGCTGGAAACTTTCTCTATGGCTATGTTTGTTGTCAAAATCTTATTTTTCTTCTTAGATTTTAAAAACTTTTTCTTTAAATTACTGTAGGAATTGGCGTATTTCTTGCAGCGATTGGTCATTTTCTCATGGGATTCTTTGTACTTCATTGCTATTTGTTTCCATATTTCAGCTTGCCCATTATTTTCCAATATTACATTGCTTGGTTTAGGACAATATTTTGAGTTTTGTTTATAAGAAAATCTAGTGTCTGAGATTGAATCGTTGGTGGTCAAGTTCTGAGTAGGTGAAAAACTATTATCTGAGATTGAATCGTTGGTGGTCAAGTTCTGAGTAGGTGAAAAACTATTATCTGAGATTGAATCGTTGGTGGTCAAGTTCTGAGTAGGTGAAAAACTATTATCTGAGATTGAATCGCTGGTGGTCAAGTTCTGAGTAGGTGAAAAACTATTATCTGAGATTGAATCGTTGGTGGTCAAGTTCTGAGTAGGTGAAAAACTATTATCTGAGATTGAATCGTTGGTGGTCAAGTTCTGAGTAGGTGAAAAACTAGTATCGCTGACATTTGATGCAAAACTTGAATTGGCACTTGAGTTGTTTGGAATTGATAGACTAGGGTCCGATGTATTTTCCAGATTTGATCCACTAAAATCAGTACTAGAATTGTTTGTATTTCGAAAATCTTTGGTATTGAATTTGCTAGCTTTTGTCATACTCCAAGTAGCCAGAGTTTCTTTATACTTAAAAACTTTAGGAATGTCATAAACAATAGTGCGTTTGAAAACAAGAGAATTTTCATTATTGTTTAACAGTATAGGAACTTTCGTAGTAAATACTTGAACTTCTTTAGTAGCACGTGGTGTAAGAACTTCTTTAGTAGCACGTGGTGTAAGAACTTCTTTCGGAGAACCCAGTTCAGGAACTTCTTTCGGAGAACCCAGTTCAGGAACTTCTTCCGGTGTAAACATTTGAGGAACTTCTTTCGGAGAACCCAGTTCAGGAACTTCTTCCGGTGTAAACATTTGAGGAACTTCTTTCGGAGAACCCAGTTCAGGAACTTCTTCCGGTGTAAACATTTGAGGAACTTCTTCCGGTGTAAACATTTGAGGAACTTCTTCCGGTGTAAACATTTGAGGAACTTCTTCCGGTGTAAACATTTGAGGAACTTCTTCCGGTGTAAACATTTGAGGAACTTCTTCCGGTGTAAACATTTGAGGAACTTCTTCCGGTGTAAACATTTGAGGAACTTCTTCCGGTGTAAACATTTGAGGAACTTCTTCCGGAGTAAACATTTGAGGAACTTCTTTTGTAGTATGCGTTGTGAGAACTTCTTTTAGAATACAAGTTTCAAGAATTTTTTTTGGAGTATGCGTTTCATGAACTTTTGTACTATTTAAAATATTTATATTCTGGCTTTTTTCGTCTGGATTTATGAAATGCAGTTGAAGGCTCTTTCCTCTTTGCGTAGTGCCTTTAGGTGGATTACAAAAGGATTGATTTGGTTTTATTGCCAGTAAAGTTAAGCGCGAGTTTTTATTTTTCAAATTTGATTCTTGTATATTTTTTATGGGTAAATTTTGACTTGGTATTGAATTTTTCTTCAAGATATTCCGGGTTTTCACGTTCAGCAACTGTGATTTGAGCTTGTTTTCAAAATCGTCCTCGTTGAAATGCATTGAGCAAATTCTAGCATTTTTTACATTTTTAATGTTGCGAGAACATTTCAAGAGCCAAAGATTTTGTATGTTTTCATCTTTGGGGAAGCAATGATATGAAACACCATTGTTTTTAGTTTTGCCAATACCATTTGTACACCCATTCACTGAACAGTACATTCCAGGCATGATGACTTGCTATCACAGTAACCTTTAAAGTAATAAAAAATATATAATACTATGTATTGAACTTGATTTTGTAAAATATTACTATGAAGCTATGATAACTTAACAAAAAAAAAACATTTTTCTTCTCACTAATAAGACGCCTCAATAAATACTATATCAATCACTGATAATCAGTTATTGCGGTTTTGAAACTTTATATTTAGGCCTTCGCCACACACAGGGCGCAAAAGACTCTTTTTAACAGCTCTAGATATTTATTGAAGCGCCTATTGCATAAACATTTTATTATTAATAAGAAATACCATTTAAATTATAATACGAAAGAATATTAATGATACGTAATGTACTTACGACGATATTAAAAATCCCCTTTCTTTCATCGATGACAAGGCGGAATTTTTATGGCTCTTCTTCTCGCCATGATTCTGACTTCCCTATGAAACCGGCTGCCCCAAGGTTACTAGAGAAAACGCGACTCCTGTTGCGCCCACGTATGACGTCAAAATCGAGGCACAAAGTGTCTCTACCCCCCGACCTGGAAAACTGGCTTTCGGGCGATTTTTTGAAGCGGGAATGCTCCAACCTAATGGTGTATTTTTCTCTAGTAACCTTGCCACCCAACAGGGCGGCTAAATGGGTTCGGAAGTTTAAAAAAAAATATAGTTAAACATTTTCTCCAGAGATGGCACCTTAGTCGATTTTTTTTTTGATAGTGACGTAGTTCTTAGAGATAATGTTAATTCCCTATTCCCTGGCAACCATGTCACCGCCTCGCGATTTCAAATAGTCTCTCTGTCAAATGCAGACCATTATTTCCTTCGATAACGTTTGATTTAAATTAATAATTACTATATCAATTGTAAAATAAACAAAAAAGCTCGTAGCTATAGCTATTATTTCAGTTAAACTTGCAAATTGTTAGGCCTTAACATCGTAGATTTAGCAATTAGTCCCGATCTCTGCTCTTAGATGGCGCCACGCTCTAGTTACGGTTTATTTAATTTGGTTTTTATTTTTGAAATGTCGCATTTTAGTTTCTATCATATATCTACATTATTTAAGAACTAAATGAAGCAAATTATCGCAACCAAAACTTTAATATTCACGTATTTTATAGAGAACTATTTTTCATCGTGGCGGAGTACAACCGATACCTTTGTGTCCCTGTAAAGAGGCGAGGGGGAAGTCATTTCCGAAGCCCAAATTTTTACCCATCAAATAAGACGTCGTGCGGTTGGACCAAAGTGCCAGCCTTTATCCCCCTATTTACTTTTGATAATAGGCTGGGGCGGCACTTACAAAACCGTCATACAACCCTTAGAGATAATGCAGAGGAAAATTATAAGAATCTGTTTAGGAAAAAATAAATGTAACTTACACCGAGTTGACTTATATAGTGATTTTTCCATTTTTTCTATTCGTCAATTGTATTGTAAATGTATTTTACTCCAAACATACAAAATTAGAGATTCTATAACCTCTTGTAATCCATATAGCACATACTATGTTACTGGTAATAATTTGTTGATAGATAGGATTCAAATTCAAAAAAGTTTTTATTTTTCGTAATTGCGACTTATAGGACTTTATGGGATGGTAAAATCTATTGGACAAAAGCATGTTAATTACTTAGGACCTAAACTGTACAATATTCTAGATAACGATATTAAAAACTGTACTAATACTAATATTTTTAAGAGAAAAATTACTAAATGGTTAATATCTTATGGTTATGATAAATTGTATGATTTCTTAGGCTTTGATGTGATAGTGTAACTACTAATTTTGTACACATTTTTCTTATTTTGTCTCGAAGTCAACATGTAATATTTTTTCCGTGTCCTTCCGCGCACAAGTGTTTTTTCGCTTATTTGGAATGGGAAGATTTAAAAAAAAATTATTATTATTTATATTTTGTAACAACAAAGACATCAATAAATTATAAATTATTATTATTATAATTATTATCCTGAAAAAGCGGAGGCATAAGGGTATAAAGTTGTTGGAGCAGGCAGGATGAAAACCTCTTAACGCGTCATATGCAGATGGTGATTTGCTATGACGATACATGCACCATTGTATTATGGCTTGATTCCACTTCCGGGGTCTTTAAATCTTAGACAAAATAAGGTTCATTTGCTGTTTTAACATGATAAGTTTTCTCTACTTATAAAAGGGGGTTATCTTCGATTATTTCATCTTTTGTAGACTTGTAGTAGTGAGATTTTACTTAACTTTCTTCAACTGGTTTTCAATTTTAAGATTCAAACCCTTGATTTTTCTTTTCAACTTTCTGATTTCTTTAGTGTTTTCCTTCAAAAGTTGATTTTTTTGTTCGTTAGTCATGTTACGTATTGGAAATTTCTGTCTCAAGCTTGGAGCTAACTTCCGTCTTTTTAGTCTTCTAGTTAATATTCTTCTTAATTGGCTACAATTATAACACCGATTTTTTTGTCTATGGACAAGATACAAAATGTGACATTCAAATGAATGCAGAGAATTGGTGATGCAATTTGTAGACCCATTCTTGACATTTGAAACTTCAATTAATTCATTCTCCGTAATACCCCAACAAACTGAACATGAATCAAGAAAGACCAAAAATGAAATTAACCTTTCTAAATTGTTAATTATCTTTAAGTATTTTCCAGAATTCCAAAGATTATGAGCTTCATTAATCAAATGGCTAAGCGCTTCTACTTTTACCTCAAACTCATAATTTATTTCTATGGAGATGGTGCCAATATCTCCCGAACTTGAGGTTTGTTTAAAAACCAAGCTACGAGATTCATAATTCTTAATAACGCACCACATCAACTGCATGTCAGGATTTCTAACTTGATATTCACAAAACTTCAACATCATATCATCCAAGATTTCTAATTTTTCCTGAATGTATGTAATATTTTTGTGGTTTAGGTTATAAATATAAAAAGGATTGTTATTTTTCTGTGGTTCATTTTGTTTAGAAAATTTAATTTGTAATTCATTAACCATGACTGAATTTTCAATTCCTGGATTATCCGTTACGACCTCCAAAGCGATTTGATCCTCTTGGCCACTCGTGTTCCTAATTTCATCACAATTTTTTGCAGCGCTAGAGCTTCCGTCTTCTGTTTCAATGACCTATGAATAATAACACCGAAAATTCAATGTTTATTATTTCGCATATCTTTCATAATAACAAAGTTTGCCTACATTTAATCTTGTGTGATACGGAATCGGATCTGGGTTTTTATCCGTGGGTCCTATACCGCCAACAAAATGCTCATTACAAACATAATGATGCTGTTTCACTTGATCCACGTGAGTTAAATTCACTCTACCAATAGCTCTAAGCCATTTTTTACATTTTTCTAATTTGGTCTTTTTCTTAGGAAATGGGTAAAAATTTGCACCTTTCACAACACTATTATCCAAACCTCTAGAGTCATTTCGACAGCCACGATAACAACAGTTCTTAGTCGCCACCATTTTTATTGCACTTAAGTTAGAAACATGGAGATAGAAAAGAAATAGAGGCACTATTGTATCTAGCAAAGATGACCGCGACTGCCGACCCCCTTATCGCCAATGTAGGAAGCCATGAGATGGGCAGATTACATGGCGCCGTCGACGTGCGGTGAAATGAAATACATTATGCCTTTTGGAAAATCAACTGTCATTTGATGTAAACAATAGGTTTATTTTGCCCAAAGATAATATAACTACGTACCCTAGATTCGAAATCAAGCCTTTTCCCGTAAACGCAGGCTCTTACTGAGTTCCCGGCGGAAGTCGGAAAAATTGGCCTCCATAGAGCTGGCAGGGCTACCGACATCTAGTTAAAACGTAAAGTTTTAGTGAAAATTGCGCCGTGGTTTTTGACTTACGATTTCCAAAATACCAGATATTTTTGCGTTATATTGTTTTAAAACAATAATGGATCATGCCTGTAGCTCTAAAAATGTTTATAAACGAAAGAAAACTAAAGGTGAGTAATATAATCTTAGGTTATCTCTTGAAATTGCTTATTTCCCACCCTGCTATGGAGCCCGATTTTTCCGAACTTCCGGCGCGAACTCAGTAAAAGCCTCATAAAAAAACGGGCTATGGAGAAACGCCGAGATTTCGAATCTAGGGTACGTAGTTATATTATCTTTGTTTTCAAAGGTTCAAAGGTTTTTATTCGCTCGTACCGTTCAAAGTACACCCTTTTGTAACAGGGCGGCTCCAATGGGAGCTCAGCATTAATTATACAATAATACAGTAGTAATCCAAATAAAAGGGAATGGTAATGGAAAAAATAACCAGGAAAAAGTAATATACAACGGTATGCAATAAATTTTAGGGGGAAGTACTATGTAGACCGGGAAACAGAGAAGTTAGGGGAGTCAAATAAGTTAATTTTTCTTCTTCTGCCAAGTCTCTAACACCTTTTGGATCACCTCAAAGTCCCAAACATCCCCTGCAAGACCAAGAATATTTTCCAAGGGGCACCCAAAATGCTCTGCTCGCCAGCTGTTACACGCTTGGTCAGTTTCCGTTTCTGGGCATTCTAGGAGAACATGGTAAACATCCTCATTCACTTGGCCACATAGCTTACAAAGCGGGGATAAGACTTCGGAACCCAATAATTCCACTTGACGTTCCCTTGTTAGTAGGGCACCCGTTCGGGCTTGAAAGAGTAAACCGCTGCCCCACGACCCAGTATAACATGCCTCTTTCATCGGTTTTTCTTTAGCTTTGTAATAGCCGAGGCTTGTTTTCTGACGTACTTGCGACTTCCATGATATCAGTGCGGCTTCCTGTACCTCTTTCTCCACACATGTTACCCATTCCTTATAAGAGGTAGCCTTGTATCTCTTTGAGCTCAGACATAATTGCCGGTCCACTCTTTCTATTGCTCGAGACCAGTCCGTTTTAGAGCCATTGTCTCGAATGTATGTGTATACTTTCTTAGCTATCCTTCTAGCATCCATAAATTTGAGGCGTCCCAGAAATTTCAATTTGCTGCGAGCTTCTCTGTTTGCCATTGTACTCCATCCCATCTCACCATCTATAGCGGCATTAGCCGCAAATGGGCCTGCATTTAGAGCCGTTCTGCCTACCGCTCTCTGGCATCTCTCCAGCCTCTCGCTAGTCATGCATGAATAACAAATGACCTCGTTTGCATACGTCATTGTTGGTACGGCTACACTCTTCCAAAGTGTACGGCTGACCGAGTATTTGTTGTAGGACTGCTCGGCTAGGTTACGAACTACCCACCGCATCGCGTTTCCCTTTCCAGCCACTATCTTTTCCATGGTACTCAAAAAAAGGACCAGTACTATCAATGGTAATGCCCAGGTATTTGTACTTGTTCACCTTCTCCATTGGCTTCCCGTCGAGAAGGTACGACCACTCATCAACAGGCTGTGTAGAAAAGGACATTGTATTTGACTTATCCATGCTGAATAGTAAGTTCTTACACTTGGCAAAGGCCGAACAAATGTCAAGTAGCTTCTGTAGGTCGTCAGGGTGATTTGCGAAGAGTACAATGTCGTCCGCATAAAAAAGGCAAGACACACAGAGGTCCTTATTTTTTGAAGGATACCCAGGAAGTATAGCTCCATACCCAGAAACTTATAGTGACTGGGCTAGGTCATCAAGGTATACTGTGAACAGGGTGGGATATAACGGGCAGCCTTGGCGTAAACCAACCCTACTCGATAATTCAGTCGTCGCAATCCCTTCCAGATAGTACCACGGCCAACTTCGATCACGCGTACCGCGCTTTAGCGGCCCCGTCAATCGCCTCGCATCTAATGTTAATTTGCGTGTATGAATAATCCCGATAGGGGCGCTACATACGACCTAAATACTACTATCACCAAAGGCGGGGAATACAAGCGAAATCGCGGAAAAATGTTTTTTCTTTGGTTTTCCACTTTCTTAATTAGAAAAAACAAGGTATAGTAAGTTAAACTACCTTTTTGCAATATATTTATGTATAATTCATAATTTAAAAAAAATATTACCTTATAAATATTAAATGAAGAAAAAGAGACGCGTTTTTTACGCGAAGACGCCATATTATAATAGATAGTTTTGAAGGCTTTAGAGGTGTTTAGAGCGTTTTGACGCGTAAATAATGTATCTCTTAAAATTTATAAATCTTTAATAATAACAAATCTTTATTAATAGTATATATATAGCAAATTCATAAGTTTATAACCGTTCTTAGGTAGTATTTTCTGTAAATCTAATTAGTTTTAAGAGTAAGAATCTTAAAACTAATATAATTGAAGATAAAAGATGCTTAGGTACATCTTTGGAACTAAATAGGTAAAAGATAGAGATGATTTTCAGCCTGCATTTCAAGGAGGATGATTTCTGTTCAGGTTTGTACCTTTATTATGGAAAAAAATTTCAGTCAGATAAAATTACAAACAATATTATTCTAGGTTTAAAAAGATGGAAGCTTAAAACTTGTTGAAACCTAAAATTATAATTTATTGCTCTTATAATATATTTTAACTTAATATTATTTAATAAAAAATGTTAAAATAATATATTTACCCTGAAGTTACATTGAATTTTCTTTTCACTATTGGTTTTATATATTTACATGTGTTTCAAGTATTAAACAATAATACTATGTTGCTGGCAGCTGGTGTGTTTGTTGCTCCTAGCTGGCAGCATCTAGAGGATGTTTTTGGTTTCTGTTTAACTCTTTTATAATTTATAAACACCGTTAAAAAATTAGAATCATGAAAAACATATTATACTATTAGTTAAATATTAACCTACATTCGGTCAAAGATAATTTAAACTCGTACCCTAGATTTGAAATCACTCTCTCGCGCGTTGCCGATAGCGTTTACCCACTTCCCGCCGGAACTCAGAAAAAATTCGCTCCATGGTTTGCGCCTTACCGTAACCACGGCCAACTTCGATCACGCGATGCCGCGCTAGCAGCGCGTGATCGAAGTTGGCCGTGCCGCAACCGATGGAGCCAGATTCTTCTGAGGTCACGTGCCGGAACAGGGTAAACGCTTCGTAACAAAACCGTCAATGGGAAAGCTCTCAGTATTCGAATCTAGGGTACGAGTTTAAATTATCTTTGATTCGGTTTAACTCAATGTTTTTTAAATTTATTTAAAAATAATTATTTTTGTGGATTTTTCCTATCTGACTAACGTTAAATTTTGGTCGTAGCGAAAGCCTGGTGAGAAAATATATACACGGTAAATTCAGGTGATTGACGGGGCCGCTAAGGCGCGGTACGCGTGATCGAAGTTGGCCATGGCCGTACAGAGGTACACCCTTTTGAAACAGGGCGGCTCCTAGAATGAGCGCAGCACAGTATACAAAAAATAAAAATTGAGAGAACAAAAATACAAAAATACAATATGATTACAGGAATGCAAAAATAAAAGAGAACAAGAGATCGGGGTCTCAGAAAAAATTCAAATATGAGATAAGAGATTTTAACTTGAGTTAGTTTCCAAATTGGCTATACGCCAGAGGGCTAATTTTCTATTCCACGTAAAGAGGATATGTTTGATCATGCCAGATTCCCAGCGGCTGCCATCAACCAGGCCCAGCAGCACTGCGATGGGCTCACCCCAATGTTCCCCTCTCCAGTCATTAAAGGGACTTTCAAGAAAGACCTAGTCGATTTGAAATGCGTCATTCGGTCGTAACTTTGGCTTCACAACGAACGGCGACCGAATGACGTATTTTAAATTGACTAGACGGTCTCTTGAAAGTCCCTTTAATTGCAATGTCATCATGGGCTAGTGTCGGGCATTCTAGTAGAACGTGTTCTAATGTTTCATTAGGCCAGCCACACAGCTTACATTGCGGCGAATAGTCAAAGATTGCCGACTGTCGCTCCCCAGTCATGATAGATCCCGTCCGGGCTTGGAATAATAGGCCAGCTCCTACAGTACCATCATAGCACCATTCTTTAGCTGGGCATTTCTTTTCTTGGTATGTAATTATTTATTTATTTATTGTCACATGTTGTGCCTACAAAGCCGTAATAGGCTTATATGCAAGCTTCCAATCTCGCACATCGGTAGCCCAAGTCAGTTTTTCAGATTCATTTATCTCTCGCGAAACAGTGCTTTCCCAGGCCTTGTAAGTGGTAGCTGCGCCCCTTTGTGTACCGACACTGTACTTTCTGTCAAGCTGAGTGACTCTATCTGTCCATGACGTATTGAATCCATGGGCTCGGATAAAGAGGAATAACCTTTTGGCGATCCTATCTGGGTGTAGGAATTTCAGACGGCCCAAGTATTTAATTTTACTCCTAGCCTCTCGCGTACTCATTCGGGACCAACCCATTTCCCCTTGAACAGCAACATCTGCAGCAAATGGGCCAGAAATTAAGACGAATTTTCCCATATCCCTTTGGCTTTGCTCCAGCACTGTGAGGGTGGAAGTTGAGTAGCAGAGAAATTCATTAGCATAAGTCAGTGCAGGGACTGCCACTGATTTCCATAAGGTTCTGCCAACCGAATATTGATTATAAGAGTGTTTCGCAAGATTCTGGACTCCCCATCTCAATTTATTGCATTTGGCTTTGACTGATGTCTCCATCCCATCAAGGAAGTTACCCTTAGAATTTATCTTGACTCCTAAATAAGTATACTCCAATACGGCTTCCACCGATTCATTCTGTAACGTATATGGTGTTGAAACCTGACGTCCAAAGGACATGGACTGAGATTTTTCCATGCTGAAGGATAAACCCATTCGCCTAGCGAAATTGGAGCAGATGTCCAATTGTTTCTGCATATTCTCCCTTGAGTTGGAGAACAAGATTATATCATCGGCGTACAAGAGACATTCTAGTCTGAAGGTTTCTGAGAGGGGAATTGTATTGCCACTTAGTATAGCCCCAGTACCAGAGTTTTCCAGTTCAACTGCCAGGTTATTAATATATGCCACAAATAGCAATGGAGAGAGAGGGCAGCCCTGTCTTAACCCTAGCCTGCTAGACACTGCTTCTGTTTTGACATCTCCCAAAGAATAGGTATATGCACATTCTTCGTAGAGGGCGGTGACTTCTTCAAGTAGTGGAAATGGTATTCCTAAGTCAACCAAACGTGTCCAAAGTTTCTGTCGATCTACGCTGTCATAAGCCTTCTTAATATCGAGAAAAACAATTTCTAAGGGCCGGCGTTCTCGTTTTGAAAGCTCAATCAACTGAGTTATCACGAGGAGGTGGTCAACAATGCGTCTATCTCTCCGGAAACCACCCTGTGATTCACTTATCAGGTAGTTACCCTCCAGGAAGTCACTGATGCGTCCCTTGAGGAGCATTGCGTATACTTTATACACGATAGAAGTAATTGCTATAGGGCGATACGAATTCAGATCCAATTCATCTTTGCCCGTACCCTTAAATACCAGAGTGACTCTCGCGATATGCCATTCCTCCGGCACAGCTTTTTCCGACTGAATCTGATTTAGTATGGTACAGAGAGTTGCCCTAGCTGATGGGCCTAAATATTTTAGACATTCAGCATATAAACCATCCGGACCAGCCACCTTTCCACAGTGCAACCGTCGTAATACGGCATCCAATTCTGACTGACTGAAAGGGTCGCAGATTCCCTGTCGTGGGAGGTGATTAGTAGTATCTTAAGAGTCGAACGAGGTGAGTGTAGAGGGTAGTTCATCCAAAGTCTTCGTACCCTCCAGAAGTTCAGTTTCTAAGCTTTGAACATATTCCACAATCCGAACCGCTATTTCTTTCGGACTCCTTATCAAGTCCCCACTCCGTGACCGGATAGTTTTAGTCGTACTTATCAAATCTTTAGAACCCTTTCTCAACTTTTTAATGTACCGCCAGAACTTTCGTCCTTTAGCCTTGCTCGCTTGCTCTATATCCTTTTCCATTTTGGAGTTTACCAGTCTAATTTTTGTTTGTATTAACTGCTTAGCTTGCGATTTAGCTTTCTGGACTGTGAGCCATAGTTATCTTGTGATCTCCGTGGCTGCTCCCGCTGAGAGTGCCTTTCTATGGGCTTGGGTAGCAAGCTTCCTTTTCTTTATGGCGTTGAGGACTTCAGAATCCCACCAGCTCTTTGGACTGTGACCATTAATTCTCTTGCCAGAAACTCTCCTTTTCTTCAAGGTCGCCTTCATTGAAAGTTCTATGGCTTCAACAAAACTCTCATAACTATTGAGACCCATCTGTGCTCGAGCTTCCATTTCATTCTTGAAACGACCCAAAGCTATCTCATCCTGGAAATCCCAGAAAAGACGGGGATCTCTCTCTTGTGTAGCTTTAGGAGTACTACTTGAATTACAAACAAGACAATCCACTATAATGGCATTATGGTCACTGTCTAAATTTAGGACACCACTTTCATCTATCATCATAGATTGGACATGCTCAAGAAAGGAGTCACCACAGAGAAAGTAGTTTATTGTAAACTGCAGTCCGCGAGCTTGCCAGGTGTAAATACCTTTGCAAACAGGTAATAAGTTACCAATGTGAAGGAAATTGTCAGCGACGAAGTTTTTAAGCAAAAGGCCATTGCTATTTTCTTCCGTAGCAAGTTCAGATATGTGGCCGTTGAAATCTCCCAGGATACAGATATGGTGCATAGAAATCTCATAGGTAACTAGAATGCTGCCGCCTACGGCCGAGCTTGACGCCAGTTCGCCTTGAACCTTCAGCCAATGAGAGGCCATAGATGGTTCCGCCAAGGAGGATAATAATCCTCCTTGGATCCGCTACTATAGCGGGAGATAGGTGACGTCATTCTCTCTGGTGACATTAAATTCTTGGCAGAACCATTCTTTGAGCTCTGATTGGCTGAGATCTGGCTATCGTCTGCCACGGCGTTTGGCCCATTTGCCAGTTACACGGCAGCATTCTAGTTACCTATGAGATTTCTATGATATGGTTGCCCTTGAGGGTAGCCTCTGCACAGTCCAATGACAGGCACTGATAGAGCTTTTTATTCCAAGTTTCTGACTGCCTATTGTTACCTGTGGCACAGTATACTATACAGAATCTAATATTAGGGAACCTGGCCAGACCAAACCCCACGTGTTCTTTACAGATTTTTCTATCTATTATCAGAGAGGGTAAAGTCGCTTCGCTACTGAGAGGCGTCTCTCGTTCAAAAATCCGTATTTATTTTTTTCGTCGAAAATGCCCATAGGATCCGAACGTTTGATGGCGCTGCAAGCGTATCCGG
Source organism: Leiobunum rupestre (assembly GCF_980474605.1). Lineage (NCBI taxonomy): Eukaryota > Metazoa > Arthropoda > Arachnida > Opiliones > Sclerosomatidae > Leiobunum > Leiobunum rupestre. Next base: position 11,412,634 of record NC_143394.1, read on the forward strand.
AAGTCCTAGCGCGCGATTCAATATTCAGTTTAGTACGACGCAAAAATTGATTCGTTTTTAATTTACATTTTAAGTAGTTTTTAAATGTTTTAAATATGCCTGGACCATTGTGTTCCGCCGTAAATTGTTCTAATACGAAAAATAAGAATTCTCGATTATCATTTTTCAAGTTTCCAAGGGAAAAAGAACGGTGAATACGCGTTTTTTACATAGGTTTATTTTTACTTTAACTTTCTTATTGAAATTTCAGTTCCCTATCATAGTTGGATAATGTAAAAAACGAGAAACTGACAAATAAAACAACGGAATACCTACACTTTAACCATAGGTTTTGCTCTAATCATTTCACTGACGAGTTTTATGAATATTAAAACTAAAAATAGTCTAATACCATCAGCTGTGCCAACAATATTTTATTAACACTACTCATTTTCCAGTACAGTTAGTGAAGTATAAAGAAAAACATCTAAGGGTTCTTAATGTGGTTTAAAAAATTTACTGACAATTAATATACTAAAATGTATAGCATATCCATACGCGACATATGAACATGGGTTGGAAGAAAGCGCGTTGGTCACAAACACAACACAACCAATTTCAGAGGAAAACACATTGAATGTTCTAGATGAACATAATTACACTTTGTCCAACAGTATTTCATGCGAAAATTCAGAAAATGGTAATTGAAATTTGAAACTGTCTATCTCAATAATAAATAATTTTAATAAATTACATTACTTTAGTTGTTAATCACAATGGTAAAAGAACTTTAGATTTAAACACGCAATTGTCATCATCTTCTAAACACATTCGAACAGAGCATATGCAATTCAATTGAGAGTCCAAATCTACTTAAACAAAATGTCCTTAGCTATATATCAGGATATTTAATCCATCGCTGTTTTTCCAACCACCAATGCTCCTCTTGCCTCAGCCAACTCAAAAAGAACAATCCAATTATTGATCCTACAAATGTGCTCTTCTTCTTCAAGTTTTTCAAAACAACAAAGAACTCTTCTTTTGGTAGCCTTATAGTACCTACTGACAATTTTTTAAAGTTTATTACAGAAACAAATGAGGTATTTGATACTATAGTTTTAAACTACTATCTCACATGCCAATGTCAAAGAGCGTATGGAAAAATTTATTACACGTCGAATTGACAAGACTTGGTTTCAAGCATCAATAGATTCAACATGTCCGACTGTATTTCAAAACATGATAAGTTTCTTCGTTGAGTTTTGCATGCACAGTGCCCTGAAATCTCGATCATGATTACAAAAAGACAGAAAAGACTGGACAGGAAATTGATGAAGATACAGCACTAAACTCATACCTCATATTCGTCTTTTTTTAACTACTTCGAAGCTTTATCTTATATATTTATTTCTTATTTATTTTCATTAAGTTATTTGATCTTATTTCATTTCCAATATATTAATTTCTATTGTTATTGTTGTTAGGCCTTGGCTATTTATGTTTCCCATTATTTTAGGCTGTTAAAAAGAATTGACACTTCAATATTCAAATATAATATTTAAAAATATTTAGTTGTACTTAATTGCGTCATAAATTCACATGAAACAACCATTTCACATTTTATTTAAATTTTTTAGTATCAGAATTCAGAAATAAGAAAATAATCGGTTCCATATTGCGGATGTAACAAAAATCTTCTAAAAAATTTTAACTAACGACACCCTGTAGCACCCTGGTAGTGGGATCCTGAACTTCATTTGTAATTTCTTCTATTCGCGCGTGCGTCAAAAACTGGTAACGAAATTTTAACATTGCGGGAATAGGAAGAGACGCCTCTCAGTAGCGAAGCGACTTTACCCTCTCTGCTATTATGGTATTACCATTTGACACCAAGACCCCTATACAAAGAAAGGATAGATGGCGTTGCAAATTCTGCCCATCTCCACTTTCAAACATGTGTGGGGGAGGTGGGGGGTGAATTTTCCCAGTCAAAAACAGGGGTGCCTTAACGCGGTAATCTTCCCTCTATTTCTTTTCTATCTCTATGATTAAAGCTACACGTGGTGCAGAGGCCCGTTCCCTTAGATTTTATTGTAAAAACATTATCATTAAAGACTTTAAGTTGATTTAATATTTATTACATATCTAAAAGCCAGTCAGTAATGTCTCGACCAAAGAAAAGTGGGAAAAAACTAAGACCTACACTCAAAGTGAAAGTGCACAATAAGAATATTAATAAGCAAGTGAAAAGAGGTAAAATAAAACCCAAAAATAATCGTTCCTATCAACAACGAAAGAAGCTAAAGCGTGGTTTTGAGCAAGAAAACGTTGTTGATAGCAAAAATAATGACTCCCCAGATGAGAACGAATCTGAATTGGATGTTACTGACATGCTAGAAAGTGACACAAATCATTTGCCCAAATCTGAAGATTCAAATTCAGATGATAATGAAGAGTGTTACGAGAAGAGGCCACGAAATAACTTGGTCTCTGATGATAATATTCGTCATTTGTTACCCTTAAAAGATCAGCAAGGTCTGATACAACAATCTATTATCATTGAGAAGAAACCCGAACTTACGAATGTAACTAACATAAATACAAGTGAAGCTGAAGAATGGACTAATAATAATGATGAATCCCAAGAAGATCATATTGATGATGAACCCAAATGTTTTGTAGACCTCTATGTAAACAGAAAAGCCATGTTATTGCAAATACGAGAAAGAATTGGTTATTTAAGCTCAGCGATTACAGAGAATCCGGAAGAAAATGTGAAGAAATTTAAAGACCTGTTGCAGTTTTTAGAAGAAAAAGATCCTGGTCTTTCTATCAGTGCCAGAAAAATGGCAGCTTTATCGTTAGTTGAAGTTTTTAAAGATGTGCTTCCGAGTTACCAAATAAGACCATTAGGCGAATACGAAACAAACCATAAGTTGAAGAAAGAGACCCGGAACCTTCAAGAATATGAACAAACCCTGCTGCGAAACTATAAAAAGTTCTTGCAGAGTGTGGAGAAATGGTTAGAGAACATAAAGAAAAGTAAGGAGAAACGAACGCATTCGACAAATCCATTAGACGAAAGCATGAAGAAAGTTAGGAGAAATGCTGCGCTTCTTGCTTTGAAATGTTTCTCAGAAATTCTTCTTACACATCCAAGATTTAACATGGCAAATAACATCATTAAAATAATATGCGAACATAGTTTTCACAAAATTCCCGAAGTCAGTGCTCTTTGTTGCGAAACAATTAACCGATTACTGAAAAATGACAGAATTGGAGATGTTTCTTTTGAAGCTGTGAAACACATTAGACGTATAGTTAAAATGAGAAACTATAATTTTCCACCTATCATACTGCGAACATTCTTATACCTTAACGTGAAGGAAGCGATAATGGACAACAGTAAAAAGGATATAAAGAAGATTCGGGAAAAGCTCAGCAAGATGTCACGCAAAGAAAGGCAACATAATAAGAGAATGCAGCAGCTGGATAAAGAACTCTTGGAAGCTCGAGCAGAAGAGAGTAAACAAAAGAAGAGTCGATACCAAACTGACATACTGGAACACGTATTCTTGATATATTTCCACATCTTAAAGAATAGTGAAGATATGACCCTATTGAAACCGGTGCTTGAAGGTCTATCAAAATTCGCCCATTTAATCAATGTGGATTTCTTTGATGACCTAGTCAATGTACTTTACAAGTTAATCAATTCTGGGAAATTGGGTGACTGTGAAGTTCTGCATTGTTTGAAAACTGTCTTTACAATTTTGAGTGGTCAAGGAGATGTGCTTAACATTGACCCTCAGGGATTTTACACGTTCCTCTATCGAAGTTTGGGCAACATCAATGCGTGTACCACGGAAGAAGATTCCATGCTTTTGTTAGACTGCCTCAATGCTATGATAATTCAACGTAAAAAGAAGTTAACTCTTCAAAGAACATTGGCTTTCGTTAAAAGAATGACTACAGTCTCATTACAAGTTCAACCAAATTTGTCTATCGCACTTTTGTCTCTCGTTCGACATCTGATTATACATACTCCGCAAACTGACATCCTACTGGATCCAGAAAATTCTGGTAGTGGAATTTATATGGCAGACCTCGATGACCCTGAACACTGCAACGCAAATGCAACATGTTTATGGGAATTACAATTAATGTATAATCATGCCAACCCTGCAATTCGGAAATATGCGCAACACATCCTATTAGGATGTCCCCATCAAGGCACTGGTCAAATACCACCATTTTTAGCTTTAAAATCAGCTAAAGAATTATTTGTAGAATTTGAATTCTCTAAAAATTTACTAAAACGTAAAGCAAAATCTGAATAATTTGAAAATTTTAGTTTCGAATAAAAATTTATTTGGAGAAATTTAATGCCTTGTTACAACAACTGGTAGACACAAAAAAAATCATCGTTTTCGTCCACCACGTTCTTTCAATTGTAATACCACTGTACTATTAGGCATGATGTTATAAAAGGCCAAACTGTTTGAATCTTTGACGAAGAAACCCTATAAATAGAAAACTTTGAATTAACATCCTACTTTCAACCACCAAATTTTACATCTTGTTAACGTACTTCATACTGCAATTTCTGTTTGCCTGGCGGCATACCAATCTCTTCGTGAATTTTGGCTTTCAAAACCGAAAACTGAAAAATTAAAGATAAATTAACTGAAATTTCATTAAGTATATTCATATATTTTTACAGCATCTGTAAGAGGTAGAGTCATAATCAACATCTGTCCATTCAACTTCCAATCAGCCTTCTCGGAAAGTTTTGGTACTTGAACTCTGAATGAAACTGGGCTCTGAAACAACACAAAAAATATCAGTTAAAACTTTTAAGCAATTCGAAGAATAAATAATGAAATAACCTTATTTTTCTTCAAGAAGTCATCCTCTGGAATTAAATTATCTTCGGTCTTCATTTTCTTATTCATGGGTTCATCATCACCCATAGACATAGTCATACCTCCCATGCCATCTGGCATCATGTGTGGTCCACCCATTGGCATGGGTTGACCGAATGGTTGTGGCATGGGTCCCATTGGTCTTTGCATTGCTGAAGAGTGTTATATATATACGTAAAAATGGTCCAGTAAATATAACGAAGAAACGCTGGAATATTTACCCATACCCATAAGGGATGGGTGTTGTATTGGTCCACCCATGGGTCCCATCATGGGCATTCCAGGATGGCCTTGCATCATGGCTTGTTGCTGGTGCATCATTCCAGCCATGTGGCTTCCAGGAGGGGGAACTGGCATTGGAGCTTGTACTGGTGGTCGTTGAACAACGGGGGCTGGGTTTGGTGTCATAATTGAAGAGGACGATGATGAGGTAAGCTGGTTCATAGATGGCGGTGGTTTTGGACCAGCAGATATGGTGGTTATTACTATAGTCTGAGGTGATGATGATATAGTTGCGGAATTCGAAATAGGTGCTGAAATAATGGTGGCTCCAGAATTGGGTTTAGTTGGACCAATTCTTTCTTTCTCTTCATCAGGCCTAAAATGAAAGCAGCGTTATATTTTGCGTTGAACACATAAAAAAATATATAAATCTTACAGCAATCCTTTAATTTTATGAATCTGTTGAATTTGTTCTTCAATGGTAATGTTAGCCCTTGCAGCTCGTGTTGCTGCTTCCATGCTGGCAGTGTGTCCGTCCCAAGTAACTTTCTCTGGTTGCTTCTTTTCCTCTTCCCCAATCTGTTTCGAAATAAAGTTAGTATTAGAATTTTTTTTAAAGTTAATAGAAGTAGGTTAACACACCTTTTTACCAATTGCAGCTTCTTCATCACCAAAACCAAAAATATCCGTACGTCGTTCAGCAAACTGTTTCAGACTGCTTTCAATAGATGAACCTATAGTAGAAACATTAAATATTAGTGTGCAATATATTTAAAGCAATAGTTAAGTATGTGAAATAAAACATACCAGCAGCATATACTTCCTCCTGTTGGAGCTTCTCTTGCATTGATCGATCACGCTGTTCAACCCATCTTGGGTCCAAAAGACCTTAAAATTACGTATGAAATAATGAACACTTTGCATATTTTTATTAGTAAATATTCTTGAATATTTACCTATACGCATATGTTCTTGCATTTTATCGGCTGGAACTTTTTCACCAGTGATTGGCGAAATGAGAAACTGGTCAGAGCTTGAACCCTGGTTCTTTGAAACTAAGAATAAACGTAAATTGGTAAAGTGTTAATGAATTGGTGATAAATTAATTATGTTACCTTTAGGATTGTAATCTCTGCGAATAACGACTTGGTCTGGTTGAGGAGGTAATGGAGGTGGTAGTGGTGGCACTTCCTTGGGTGGAAGAGGGGGCGGGGGACTGACACTTTTTGGAACTCTTTCTTTATGATGATGGTGATGGTTTGTTTCTTCCATAGCATGCTTTTCAAACCGTTTACTAGGTAGTTCCGAATCACTGTCATCGTCAGATTCAACTTCCATTTCGACTTCCTCCTAATAAATGATAGAAATGATCTTTATAACTTCAAAATTTTCACTATGTGTGTATATTCTATGAATATGTATAACTAACATGACCATTTTTATTTTCACTCAAAACGACACATTGTTAAAGAAAATAGCCAAACACGACTCAAAACAAATCGCAAATCACGTCAGACGGCACGCGAGTGAAGAGACAATGAAGTAGATGGTGATGGGACGTACGAGATTACGTTGCCCACCCTTTTCTGCCACCCACGCGCCCCGTCAAGCAAGTGCCATAGATTACATCACTTAAACGTGTGATAGTTCGATGCTATCAGACTCTTAACCGTAAATGGGACAAAGCTTTCCCCGTTGACACAGGGACGGAGTACCGAAAAAACGGACAGTCCCGTTCAAAACAGGACGTATAGTCACGTTATGTATAACACATGATGGAAAAATTTGATTAAACTACTGAAACATACTAAAAGTCTTATTATTTACAATATTAAGGTTTCCTACATAAGAGTCAAAAACCTACCCCATCTTCTTCTATTCTTTGCTGCTGAAGAACTCTGGTTCCAACTTCTTCTGGGGTTGTGGGCGGAGGAAATAAGCCATGTTCGTGGGGTTGGTAGTCAACTGTTTCTACCACCACAAAGTCATGCCAATCTATTTGAGCATACTGAACTCTTTCCCTCTCAGCTTCCTCTTCTTCACGACGTTTTTGAGCTTCTTGATGTTTGGTCCACTCAACACGATAATAAACTTCTACCAGCACGGTTTTCGGTGATTCAGACTCTTTCTTAAGCTTATTTAGCAGATCTTTCGGAGGTATCAATATCTGACATTACAAAAAATAAATTTAAATAACTGACTGCTAACAAAAAAATTATTTGTAGTTCACTGACTTTTGTGTATTGTTCCAGTAGCTTCGTGAAGTAATTAAACAAACTATGTTGTGGTCGTAAGAAATCAAACTGATAATTTCTTTGTTCTCTGTTCATAAGATTTGTCAGAAACTGGCGACCATTACGAGCCACAAACTGGGCTGTTAGCTTTACAATATCTCTGAAAAATTTTGAAGAGTATGAAATACAAGCTTGAATTATGTTTATAAGTATACTAAAGCCATTTACAGATCGTAAGCCGATATTGAAGGTGGGTCACATAAAAATTCGAATTCAGGAGGGGGATCTTTAGGAATCACTGGTAGTTCAACTAATTTTGATATATCACTGCGTATACCAGACTGAGAACCTTTTCCAGGAGGACCACTTGGTGTAGTTTCAAGAGCTAATAAAATAAATTAGAGGTTAAAAAAGTCATCACTTGGAAAATAATTAAAATTAACATACTGGCTTTCCCTTCTTTGAATTCTTTAACCTTGTGTTGATAATAAGCATGATATGGATCTCCGGAGTTCAAGAAGTTAAACTTAGGATTGTTAATTTCATTTTGACGAATTCTAGCTTCGAATTCAGGTCCTAAAATGGAAGGAAATTATAAACGGTTCAATTTTTTCATAATTTTAACATTTAAAATCAAAACTTACCATTTCTAGCGACAAAACTAGCAGTTTTATCAACAATATCTGTTTAAATAGGACTAAATTAAGGAGAGTTTCAACTGTTTTAATGATTACTGTTTGGTTTGGAATTATGTTCAATGATTAAGTTGGGTAATTTTAAGTAAAAAAAACTTTAAGTATCACCTGCCAACGGAAGTCCGGCGGCTATTTCTAATTACGTGAGTGTTAGGTTAGGTTAAGTTTAAGGCCCATTTAGTAGTGCCCATTTAATTTTGTAGAAATTATATATTAATTTCCGGAAAAAAAAGAAAATTGCATCGCGTTTAGCACTTAATTTTACATACTTAGCCCAACAATTATGAAAAAAAATCAATGGGAGCTACTGTTAACTTTTATCAATAATAGGTCTATTACATTATTATAAATACTAGTAGAGTAAAACATATATTAATCAAAACATAAGAAAACCATTATACCATATTATAAACTTACGAACGTTTTATTACGCCTTGGCTAATTTGGTTTGAATGAAAGGATACTTCTAAGTTCAGGTGGGGGATAAATAATCCCAATAGTTGGTTTTGATGGAGTTGAATCTTCGGTTTCATTTACCTCATTATTAGATTGAGGAGGTTCGACTTCCACAATAGGAGCCATAATTTAGATCATTAACTAATCGTTTCTTGTTATTGTTAAGGGTGAAGTACTGAAGTTCCCATGGAAGCTCCCGACTGTGCAATGTGCAGACGATGGTCGAACATTTTTTTTTGTGAGAAACCTTATGGTGTCGACAAAACGCCTTAGACACCAAAACATAATAAGCATATTTATTATCGATATTAACACTTTACGAGCAAAGATAATATAGAACTGTTAGAATAGAATAGAATAATCGACGCCTACCTTTGCTATAAACAAATTTATCTGCTTCTTTATGTCGTTATCTATTATATAGTTTTTTTTATTGTTGTTCACCTTTGTATATAGATACATTTTGTTTTATTATTGCTGTTAGTATTCATTAAACATTTATTCCATTGCCATGGTCTCCTGTTTTCCTAGTTTAGGGTGATTTCTAACAGGTTATGGGCCTAGTGTATGATTCCACTGGTTTGAGTTGGTAAACTAGGATAGCATAGTAAAGGGTTACGTCTTCAAGACTCCACTTCAGTACTTTGTTAATCATGGCTTCAAGCATAGATTCGAAGACCCTGATAACCAAGCTTAACAGTAACAACTATCAGCTCTGGAAGTTCAAACTTAAAATGGTCCTGGCTCGAGACAACCTTTGGGAGGTAGTAAATACGGTAAAGCCTTTGGAAAATGTACCAGCAGATTGGGAAAGGTGTGATCAACAGGCTCAAGCAGCAATTGCTCTCTCAACCAATGATGATCAGCTGATCCATGTAGTTCAGAAAACAACGACAAGGGAAATGTGGCTTGCCTTACATAAATTGCATGAACAGTCGAATATGTCGAGTAAGCTCTACCTCCTTAGACGACTCCACAAGATGCGGCTCCATGAGGGACAGACTATGCAACATCATATTACATCCATGCTCGAGATCGTTGAGCACCTACGAGGCATTGGAGAAACTGTTAAGGAAAGCTATATTGCCTGTATGCTCCTCTGCAGCCTTCCGGACTCCTACGACACTCTGTTTACGGCACTCAAGGTTCGTCCTGAAGCCGATCTTACCCTCGAGTTCGTACAAGCAAGGTTGAACGACGAATTCAAGCGGAGGCAAGAGAATTCGAGCTATTCCGAAGGCGAGTCTGCACTTATTGCGTCAACCGGGAAAAACAAGCCTGAGTCACAAGGCTGTCTTAATTGTGGCAAACCTGGTCATGTACAACGAGATTGCTGGTCACTGAAGGGCAAGCCAGGTCAGCGTCAGTCCAGTCGAGAAAAACAGAAGAAAGGAAGCTGCTGGTGAATCCGGCTGGATCATCCGTCGTTTCACGGTAGTAAAGGCTCGACCCCTCGATGGTCAGCGCCCTCGTGGGTCCTTCACAGCGGAGTTAACCTCGGTTCCTTCTGTGCGCCCTAAGACCAATTTCTCCCGGTCTTCGCGAGCATCGCCACATCATCCCACCGTTGTACCACCGCGTTTCCAGCGTAACTCTTCTAGATCGTCCTTTAATTGTGATAACCTTACTGTGCAACCCTATTTACAGCATAACAATACTAGCTCGTCGTTTAACTATGATACCTTTACCACGCCTCACTCTGCCTCGTATCCTTCGGCTCTGTCTTGTCCCCCGCCTAACTTCTTCCCTGGTCAGCCCCATCTTTATGGCCCGTCACAGGATGCTCGTATGCGTGATCCTGATTCTCGCTACCTAATCTCTTCCCCTAATAACAATCGGATTGGGCAATACTCTCCCGGTACTTGCCCTCGGCCATTTCGATAGCCGTCTGAACTCTCTTTCGGCCCCTTTTCGCCCCTCATTTAACACGTACTTGGGCTGCCAACCATCCCTTTTGTCCCATGCGCCTCAGCTGTGCTCTGATCTTCCACTTCACACGGGGCAGTCACTCACAGCTGTGACTCCCGCCATTCTCACCAATGCTAAAGGACTTACATCGGTTTATAAACACACTGAACTTGCTCTACTCCTTCGAAAGCATAGGGTTGCTTTCGCGGCCATTACCGAAACTCACTGGTCCTCTGACCACACAGATGCTGAACATACTATTACAGGGTATTCTCTTTTCCGACAAGACCGTGGCTTAACTACCTATGGCGGTGTTGCTCTTTATATTGAAAGTTCTCTTACTGCACGTACTCTTACTTTTGGTGATATTGCCCTTGAGAATTTTACTCCCAACGTAGAAGGACTTGATATCTTAATTGTTTCCGTTACGCACCATGCCCCTCCCCCGAAGGTTACTATAATTGCTGTTTTATATCGATCTAATAACTTTAAATATGTTAACCATGGTTTGCTGTGTATTTTTCTAAAGACTATGAATTATTATTGTGGGCGACGTCGCCTGTTCCTTTTAATTGTCGAAGACTTTAATTACCCCCATATTGACTGGTCATCTCTCCTTCCTGCTCCTAGCGCTTGTCGGTTTACTAAAGCCTTCCTTGAATGTATACTTCATTTATCTTTACCCCAAATTATTGAGGTCCCCACATGGAATGGTGGTCCATTCTGTCGGGACAATGATCTCGACTTGGTGTTTACTTCGGATTCTTCGCTAGCCTTTGACTCGGAGGTGCTTCCGGCCCTCAGCCGTAGTGATCACGGTGTTGTATTATTTCAGTCTCTCTTGTGTGGGTCACGTCCCACTTTCATCCCTAGACCAAATTTCTTCAAAGGGGACTATGAGTCCTTCAGTGCCTTTTTATCCTCTATCGATTGGTCACTGGTTCTATGTTCCGCCAGCATCTCCGAGTCCTGGGATGCGTTTTTCGCCGTACTTAACACAGGTATCACCTCCTTTGTCCCATTGCGTAGGCCCCCTTTTGCTCCAAGGCCTGACCTTCGTTTGTCCCGGAGTCGAAAATTTAAGGCTGCTGCCTTGTCCCGTTTTCTTCGGGGCAAAAAACGTACTGTCTCCCCACTTGTTCTGGACGCTTTGCATGCCCAGTACCGAGCGACTCGTAATGGTTTTACCAACCATGTTCGTAATGCCCGTTGGAGATATGAGGCTGACCTAACTGCTCAGATCCGTGGCAACCCTAAATCGTTTTGGGGTCACATTAACAGGTTCCGTTTGGCCCGTGCGCCTATTTCTGAGCTTATTAAACCTGATGGTTCTCTTACTGGCACCTTATCTGAGGCGGCAACTGTTTTAAATGACTTCTTGGGTCCCCTGCTCTTTAACATTTTAATTAATTATCTGCCTGCTGTTGTGTGTGTTGCCTTAGTTTTACTATTCGCTGATGACACAAAACTGTCTCACCAAATGAAACTACACTCCGACAATTTGGCACTCCAGGCTGACTTCGACACGGTAGTTGCGTGGGCTAACTCTCATGGCTTATCATTCAACACAGCGAAGTGTTCGGTGCTACATCTCGGTCGTAAAAACCCAAACTATGTTTACAATATCATGGGCTCCGCTATTTCATCGACTTTTTCAGAACGTGACCTCGGTATCACATTGGTCTTAAATTTTACCCACAAAATTACTAAGCGCATATGCTCCATTGCTGGTCTTATTCGCCGCAACTTAAATTTTCGATCCCCACCCCTTATTAAACAATTGTATAACTCCCTGGCTTTACCACTTATCGATTACTGTTTCCCAATTTGGACTCCACACCTGGTTACTGATATCTCTTCTTTGCAGAAACCTCAAAATAAATTTTCAAAGTTAGTCATTTGTTTGGAAAAAAAACCCTGCCCCTTCCAGGTTGAAAACCCTAGGATTTCAACCCATCTCCACTAGGCACAAATTCAATAATTTGTGCCTACTCCATAAGTTTTTCTATAACGGTCTCGATCTACATTTCTCTGACTTTTTCACCCTCAATTCTAAATCCACTACTCGAGGTCATACCCTAAAGCTGTCCAAACCTAGGGCCAGTGTAGCAACCTGGCAAAACCATTTTTCCCACAGCGTCATTAATGGCTGGAATAGCCTGCCGGATGCTATGGTCACGCAAAAATCTTACCCTGTTTTTAAAAATTTGTTACGGACCTACCTAGCTGAGAAAACCTAGTGTCCCCCTATCTGTATTAGTGTATTTTGTAGTGTTTTTATTTTTTCTTTGTATTCTAGTAATTTTTGTATCTCTCTTTTGTAGTGTAATTATATTATTGTTGGTTTTGTTTCTACTCCCTGTATTCCGATGCTTGGGCATAAGGCCCTGAGGCTTTCCAAGTACTTGATTAATTAAATAAATAAGCTCCATCCGACGATGGCAAACATAAATCGAAAAACGTCAAAGAGTCGAAAAACTCGGAGTACGTCTTTAGCGTGTCAAATAAGAGTTCCTTAGCTATTTGGTATGCTGATTCTGGGGCAACGAGCCACATGAGCAGCGACAAATCATTCTTCCTGGATCTAAAGCCTAAAGAGCAGAAGATATATTTGACCGACGAATCTGAAGTCCTTTCTGAGGGAGTGGGAAGTAGTGTTCTACAATGCGCTGGCTCAGATGGGAATGCTCGTAACATCACGGTTGGAGAAATCCTCTACGTACCGTCTCTCGCCGGGAGTCTGCTATCTGTACCAGCACTCACAAGGTTCTGTTCGATGACAATACTTGCACTATTTATGATGGAGAAAGAGTTGCCGGAGTCGCAGTATCAGACGGTGTACTATACCCAGCAAACACAAGTGGTCCCTGGGACGTCCTACGAATGTCTCAAAGTGCATTATACGTCCAAGTCCAAACGGATATCCAGACAATGTCGTTGGGACGTGACAAAAATAATATATTTTAGAATTAATATCTAAAGTACATCCAAAATATCGCTTACCATATTTTGGATCTATAATGGGCATCCTGGATGTACATTTTTAGATCTAAAATATCGCTAAACATTTGGGACATCTCCCGGATGTCCATTATAAATCAAAGATATTCCTAAACATTTCGGACATATCCTGGATGTACATTCTTAGATCTAAAATATCGATTAATTTGATGGATGTTCGGAGAACATCCACTAGATGTCCAGAATGCCGGATTTCATGGAGCTGTGAATGACGTCTATGTCCAAGAGCTGTACATTTGTAAATGTCAGGACTGACATTTACAAATTATTAATTAACACTTTAAATTAATGTGCGCCACAACTTTAATTTTGGTTTAGATTACTTTTTAAATTATTTAAGCCCGATTACTGGTGGCGCTTACGTCGATCGTCTTCCGGAAAATTAAGAAGAAAACGATCACATTTGGTCTGCCTAATTCTTTTTATTACTAGCAGTTAACACCGCGCGCGCGTGCTAGAAGGAGCTCAGATGTATGAGGTATGGTTCGACGTATATATTTTCTTTTCGCGGCAATTTCTTTTATTTGAATGCATGTAGTGTTTAAAAGGATAAATTCTACCGTAGAACGTATACTTCACGTCCTGTGAATGTCTCAAATTCACCATTATATGTCCAAGCCCAAATGAATATCCTTAAAATGTCGTTGGGATGTGACAAAAATAATACATTTAAAGTTATATTCATATTACATACAAAATATCGCTAACAAATTAGGACATCTCCTGGATGTCCATTTTAGATCTAAATATCGGTGAATTTGATGGACGTTAGGACAACATCCTTTTATGTCCAAAATGCCGGATTACATCGAAATGTGAATGACGTATGTAGGATGTCCAGGAGATGTAAGTTTTGAAATGTCAGGATTTACATTTGCACGCGTATGCAAATTAATAATTAATTCTAAATTAATGTGCAACGCCAATTTAATTTTTGGTTTAGATGACTTTTAAAATAAATATTTATTAAAAATATTATGTTACAATAATTCAAGCAGCTGGGACAGATTATTGCTACTAGCCCTTACGTCTTCTACCGAAAATTAAAGAAGAAAATGATCCCCTTTGTACAGCCCTCTTGTAATAGTAACAAAGTCGATACGTTGTCTGCTAGAAGGAGTCAAGGGGTTAAGTGACATCGTGCCTCGTGGTTCTACATCATTTCTTTTTGCGGGAATTTCTATTATTTGAAAGCCTATTGTTAATAATTAAACATTTATTAAGTGTGGATCTAAGGTAGAAGGTGTTCTTCACGACATATTACGTAAATCCAAATAATGTAATTTAAATTAATTATTATTTTGCTACTTCCAACCACATTGTAGATTTCGCGCTGTTATTCCATTTTATTCCCTATCGGCGGAAATTAGGCTTAATCATGGGCCGATGGAGAAACGGGGAAAAAACGCATCTGTTGTCTGCTATAACTCAGGAAAGTCGAGAAACTGGTTTGTTGTTGCGTATTTTTAAGTCATTGTGCTATTTTTCAGAGAAAAATATTTGTCAAATGCTTGAGATATATTTAAAAAGATAATTGAAACCTATAAAAAAAACTTTGAAACCATATCTAACTGCTCAATAGATATTTTGAAGTAATTATCAGGCACGTAGGAACGTTTTGGATTAAGGGGGGTACAAAATTGAATGTTGAATTAGACACCCCATTCATCGACAGGTTTTTAGCACCCCTTTCAAAACAATTTGGCGCCCCTTCACAATTTCAAGGGGGGGTAGAAAAATGTCGATTATTTAATGGCTTTTTTCTTACTTTGAAGGTTTAAATTACCTTTTTAAATACCTCAAGAACTTGACAGTTATATTTTTCTCATGAAATATCATCATAACTTGAAAATCCGCGCAAACGAGTCTCCCGAAGTTCCACAGACGACAGATGCGTTTTTTCCGCGGGTTGGCTATCCCTGTCTTAAAATAATGCGATTATATAGGAAGATCAACACAAAAACCCTTATAATAACAATTTAATACTTTAAATATTATTTTTATCTACACATTTAATATTGCTTCAATATTTGCCTTAAAGGGGTTTTAAATTCTAGAATTTAGTGTTATAATTTTTGTATTAAACAATTATATTCTATAACAGATATGCCCAGAGGCTTCTTTAGCTATTAGGCGAAGAACGAGCGCGCCTATATATGTGCACCTCGTTATGAGGGGCGCTTCAGATTTCAATATATCCCATGAATTGTTAGTTAGAGACGAGGGGCTGATCAATACATGTAATTAGAGGTGAGTCGAGCATCCGGTTAAACTGGATTAGGCTGGTTGGGGACAAATGTTTTCGGGCCGGAAATGGGCGGGTTTTTAAAGTTGCATATTGGGTGGGCTTGGGTTTGGACCGGTTTTAACTATGTCGGGCTTGGGCATTTGTCTGTAAAAACCCATTACCCAATAGGGCATGACACTGTGACGTTGCAACACGTCACCTATGTTTTTTCCTACATATTTAGGTATACAGTTTTCATCCATTTGATATCCATTGGACGTCCTTTTCCAGGTCCAGTGGACGTCTCAGGCATATCCATTGGACGTCCTTAAGTACTTATTTAGGTACAGTTTTCATCCATTTGATATCCATTGGACGTCCTTTTCCAGGTCCAGTGGACGTCTCAGGCATATCCATTGGACGTCCTTAAGTACTTATTTAGGTACAGTTTTCATCCATTTGATATCCATTGGGCGTCCTTTTCCAGGTCCAGTGGACGTCTCAGGCATAGCCATTGGACGTCCTTAAGTACATATTTGGGTACAGTTTTCATCCATTTGATATCCATTGGACGTCCTTTTCGAGGTCCAGTGGACGTCTCAGGCATATCCATTGGACGTCCTTAAGTACATATTTGGGTACAGTTTTCATCCATTTGATATCCATTGGACGTCCTTTTCCAGGTCCAGTGGACGTCTCAGGCATATCCATTGGACGTCCTTAAGTACATATTTAGGTACAGTTTTCATCCATTTGATATCCATTGGGCGTCCTTTTCCAGGTCCAGTGGACGTCTCAGGCATATCCATTGGACGTCCTTAAGTACATATTTGGGTACAGTTTTCATCCATTTGATATCCATTGGACGTCCTTTTCCAGGTCCAGTGGACATCTCAGGCATATCCATTGGACGTCCTTAAGCATACCTTAATATGTACAGATTTCATCCATTTGGTATCCACTGGACGTCTTTTACCAGGGTAGGTGGACGTCTCACGGACGTAGAAACCTGGGACATTTGGATGGTTTTAGTACATCCCTTGGGCGTAATCTGCAGGTTTTTGGATATAATACGGATATCCAAAATGTCCAAACTGGATATCTAGTGGATATCCGTGGGACTAACTTGGGTTTGCTGGGTATCGACTGAAATTCCAGAATAGTGCCAACGCTGTCATAAGTCTGTCTCGCAAAAATTGTCTTCACTTATGGCATCGCAGACTCGGACATCGAGATCCGGCTGTAATCAAAGCATTAGAGACGAGTGATCTGGCCGATGGAGTGCAACTTCACGGATGTCCTACCACTGTAATCTGCGAATTAATGCGGATGTCCATTCTGCAAATGCCTTATCAGAGTTCGAGTCTAGGAGAAAGAGTTCTATCATTAATGTATTCATTTCAACCATGAATATCGAACTGCAATAGGCAGTCTGGCCTCAGTCGCTAGGATGGGAGGGGCTTAGTTATTATTCCGTTGGTCACACGCTGCCACTCAAAAATTGTATTTAAGGGAATTGTTTCAAAACTTGACTATAGCCGTTGCCTACGTTATAATATCCAACTATATCATTACCCTTTCTACCATCTGGGGCTCAGATGGGTGGTGCCTTTCTGCGCTTTACGTAATCACTTCAGCCAATCAATAGGCAGGCGTTTGCCGTTGACTCGATCCACAAAACGTTTCAGGAATTGCACGATTTAACCGGCGAAGAAAATGACTGATGATTCTTGGAAAATACCTATACTTTAACCAAATTATTTAATAATCATAAATAAAGGAATTTATTAATAATATTCTTACCTATTTTCATTCAATTAAAAAGATGTGTATTAAAATTTTAGAAATTAAATTTGGTGCTAGGCCTTGGCACTGAAGCTATAGCGTGGTGCTAGGCCTTGGCACTGAAGCTATAGCGTTGCCTACGTTAAAATAATTAAATATTATAACGTAGGCAACGGCTATAGTCAAGTTTTGAAACAATTCCCTTAAATACAATTTTTGAGTGGCAGCGCGTGACCAACATCATAATAACTAAGCCCCTAGCGACTGAGGCCAGACTGCCTATTGCAGTTCGATATTCATGGTTGAAATGAATACATTAATGATAGAACTCCTTCTCCTAGACTCGAATTCTGATAAGGCATCTGCAGAATGGACATTCATTCATTCTTGAGATTGCTTGAATACTTTCAAGGCACGTACGGCAAGCCATATGCCCACACGGAACCACCATTGTTATTGGTACATTTGAATAACATATGCGGCATATATGTTTCTATAAGAATAATATTTTTCTAGATTTTTATTTCTTAAGAAATTTTTCATTTTCGGGAATAACGGGTTCGCCAATAAATGGCGCACTTAGAACTGCTGGCGCGTAACATTGGTTCAGGATCAGGAATAACTGGTTCGTTGTTATTTTACTATAAATCTCTAGTTAGTAAAATTACAAAATAATGTAATATTTAGAATTAATATTACCTGTTGATGAGCTCCTAAGAGTTATAATCTCAACCCATTTGGCGCTCTCACTAGGCAAAATCATGCCGGGGTTTGTGCAGCGGCCGGTGGAGTAATGTTTTGGTCGTTACCATGGCCCGCAACCAGGAGCGCACCTTCTAATTAAATATTCAAATAATTAACACGTTTCGTTTCGATTAAAGCGCTTTAGGACTAAATATTACCGTTTGCAGAGGCCGGTGGTGCCATGTCTTGACCGAGGTCTTGACCGTTTCCATCGGCGGGTGGCGTGTGGTCAGCATATTTGTAAGCTATCGGTATAGTGACGTACTTTGTTAACAAACCAATGAGAAAATAGGAAAATTCAAACGCCGATGGGGGGCCTTTAATACAATTTTTTATTCAATATAGAATAATAGCACTCCGTAGCTTTCGCCAATGCCACCATTTTGGTCACAATATTTTTTTCTATAGGAAAGAGCATGGGTGACGTACTAGGACGTCACAATGCCATTACTCTATAGGATCGGATGTTTTAAAGACTTAGCGTTTTCAATGATTAAAGATTACGTAATGGGATAAGCTACCTTTCCAACGAGGGGTATTCACGTACACCGAATTAAAAAATTAGACGATATTTCAAAAATATTATTTGTAATACAAGTATTACGCTAAACTTCAAATTATATACTGGTATTACAAAATAATACAAAATATTATACGGTATTACCAAGAATTGATCTATTTATATAAAGAGATAATTTTTATATTCCGTCGATTTTTTCCTTCGCTCCCGTTGCAGCTCTAGGATAAGAACCTGGCCCCTCCTCTTAATATTCAATCAACTCCAGGCGGCGTATTATTGGCTCTCCCTAAATATTACGTCCTCTTGACGCGATTGACGTAATATACGTATATCCGCTTCGAGAGGCGTTAAATAAGAATGCATCCTTTTCCATTTCCTGCCCCCTTTAGTTGATTCCCCCGGTTCATGATGCGTCGCGACTGACGGAATATACACATTCTCTCTATATATAAATAGATAAATTCTTGGTATTACAAAGTATTAAAAGGTATTACACGGTATAACAAGGTATTAAAAGGTATTACACGGTATGACAAGGTATTAAAAGGTATTACACGGTATTAAAAGGTATTACACGGTATAACAAGGTATTAAAAGGTATAACAAGGTATTAAAAGGTATTACACTATATTACATGGTATAACTTAGGAGCCCCCAACACGAGGAGAACGCAACCCGTCAAAAGTCGTGCATTTTCTTGCGTACATTTTTCATTGGTTAGAGGCTTTAGCGCCTGCTGCTGTCTCAATGGTTCGTCGCGCTACTTCTCTCCTCCAAGGTTGAGAGCTGCAGTTAACGGTAATAGGCTTCAAGTTTAGGAAATATAGCGCCATCTGCCTTAATATCCGCCAACCAAATATGTGAAGAAATCGCAGCCGACTTTTGAATTTTTATGATTTTCGGTTGTACCATAGACAGTAGATATCCTTAGGATATCTACTGTCTATGGTTGTACAGAGATAATTTTGAACGAGCAGACAACTTTCTTATATTCAATTTAAAACTCGGTCGGTAGACGGCGTTACTTATGACCAAAATTTAAACTACGGACGAAACCTTTAGTGAGTGTGGCATCAGCCAGGATTTAACTTAAAGGGAAAGCTTATATTTAAAACCACATAATTTAGTACGTTATTGAGTGGCCCAGGCCGATCTAGATACGCCCCTGGGCAACTTAATTGAGCTACAGAAACAGAGAAACTTCACTTTTACCGTGGGTCCCTTCGTTTCAAACTTTTTGATTGTTCGTAAAAACTCCTATAGATGGCGATACTGTTTCAAGGTTTATCGAATGCTCTTGAAATCTAAAGTAAATTTTTTTTCTCTTCGTGTGGACATAGATAAATAATATTTCTCTATGGTGTGGAGAAAAATTTCCCAAAATGTTTCTGACGTAAAGTAAAATTGCTTGTAATTTTTAGTGAACACAAACTATAAATAATAATTAGTTAATGATTTGGTTCACGTTGACGAAAAACTTTAAGCGCGAAATTTTAAATTTTTCCTTTCGAGTGGAATTTGCGGCTATTGCTAATGCGATTTCAAAAACATAAAAAATAAATTTATATGAAAGCGGTTATTTAACCTGCATCATAAGTAAAATTTTCACAATAAGTATGGCACTTCCTATTGTTTTAACGCTCTTTATCTGACAGATTTGTTCCGACACTGACACTCTCACCCAAATCTAACTTGGACTCTCAACTGTACGAAGTAGTATCCTATCGTCCTTGGTAGTAGTGTATTTCGCCTTGGGCACATTTAGACACTAGGGGGCTCTGTGCTGTAAACTAAACCATGATTGCGCAATCAATCTGAAAATCAGTTCGGTGATAATCTTTACTAATCGTCATTTTTAAAAATTTTAATTATATTATATTACTTATGCCTTTGTTAAATTTATGCTTTTGTAATAATTAAGATTGAAAATGTAATTAAGATTGAAAATGTATTCATGATTTAATCATTTTTAATCTCTATACATATTAGATTTTAGTAAGTTTTAATCATGATTTAATGATACGATGGTGTCCTAATATTCTGCCCCTCGATCGGACTTCTCAGGGTAAAAATTTTACCCTTGTGAACTAGAACGACGAATTTCTTAAAACAAATAAATTCCCATTGATCGAATGGAAACATTTAGTTCTCGCGATTGACGTAAGATGACGCCACCTTTTCCATTTACACAATTTATCTGAGTTTTACCATGGCATGGAAATAGAGTAAGGAGTCATGTTAGAAAAACGTTTTATTGTGTCAACGGAATTCAGATGACAAAAACGGGGGTCGCACTTAATACGGCGTGTTGACGTCAAAAAAAGAGTGCCCCAGAAGGCGAATCTGTGGCTTTGACGACACTACTAAATGTTTAAAACCAAGTCCATTTAAAATCTTATGCTAATATAAACATAATTAGCATATTTCTGTTTACAAAGAGCCACGTAGCGGCCAACACAGAAGCTCGTAAACTGCGGGACTTTCCTCTAAGCAGACGCTTTGTAGCAAACCGTCTGCTTAGCGGATAACTAGTGATAATTAAGACACTCTTGGTAGATTGTAAATGTATTCACCAGATGAGATGTGACGTCACTCCGGTGACATTATCAGTGTCATCATAAGCAACATAACAAACATAAGTATGGCACAGAACGAATTCGGTTAATGATAGTCTGTCGTGGAGTGGTTGCGAAATAGGAAGTTTCCGATCAGGAAACTCGTCCCTTCCTACTCTTTCCGTTGGTAAAATACGAGCGTACACGCGTTTAGGTTTGATATACGGAAAAATACTAACTTTTAAAATGAAGCCAGTGTTTACAATAGTTATTTTTATCTTTTGAAAGCATTTCAATTTTCAATAGGCCTTGGCTAGTCCGTCGAAAAGGCTGGCGGCGGACCATCGGCGATTTTTTGGACATCCTTTAAATACTAGTAACAGTTCGCGGAGAGTTGTCAGTCCGTCGGTACGTAACAGACTATCATTAAAAAAATTGCATTGGGTGAATGGGAAGTGCCATACTTATTTTTATTATGTTACTTATGGTGTCTTGTTTATGGGAAAATAATATGAATGACTTTGCATGAAATTTAACTGGGGAAAAAAAGTGCAGATACGCGTTTGAAGTTCGGGGACAGGGCTGCCAGTCCAATGTGAAGTTCGTTATTTATAATTTTTTCCCGCTAGGAGGAACGAGACATTTTAAGTTCGAGTTGAAAGCTATCGGTGTTTTAACAGGATATATCCATGTCCATACACTCTTGAGACAAAAGCGTCGAAATCTGGCGCAGTTCCGTGATAGGCAGGGAGGGAAACTCGGGGATTCCCAGAGTAAAGTCTAAACTATACGAGCGCCATCTATATACGCGAACTGACATTCGGGAAAACGAAGAACGAACAGTTTGAAAGTGCGGGGGGGGTCTTTCTTATCAAGATGGGAACGGGTGGGGAGGGGGAAACGGAGGTGGCATCGACAAGGGGGAACGAAAATGGGGGCACTGCATATAAATAACTTCATTACGAACAGAAGCCGGGGATGAGCCTAGTATCTTTCACTAGTCTAGAGGGCAGGGACACCCCGCTCCGTACACACGAGAGGTGGGCCTACTAGGAAAGAAAATATTCTTTTTTCTCGGCGCTATTTCTCTGCCGATTTCTTTGACTCTCTCCGCTAGGTGGGCGAAGCTTCGGCCGGCCGCCGTCAGGCGACGTGACAAGCGCCGGGAGGAGGAGGGCCTCCAGATCTGATCCTGTTTGGAGTCATTTATACTTTTGGCGGACCTGAAATATCGTTCTACTCGCCTCCCCGATCTAAAAAGGCAACTTAAAAAAGTTTATACGATCGAGGAATACGAAATAGGCCTTGTCGTTTATTAAAGGCGAGGGGTTTCGCCGTCCTCGTGCTTAGTCGCCAAAATTTATCCTTTTTTCCCCCCTAGAATTTCGTGTCTTCTCACCAAACGGTTTTTGTTAGTTTTGGTTTAAATTCCCTTTTCATTGGAAATATCCGACAAACTAAAAACCTTTAAATTTTTATACATTCCGGACTGTGGGTTTATTGTTGTTATTTTTTTGGGGGGAATCGACATGGACAAATAAAGATGTAGAAAAACGGGAATTGTAAAGGCGAAAAGTTGAGTCTAAAACGCGTTAAAATGTAAAAATCACAAGGTAGTGAAATCTTGAAAAGGTTCAGGAGATGGAGAAAAAATCGCTAAGGCCACGTTGAAAACACTCAAAAATAACACGAAGAAATACTTTGAGAAAACTCGGAATAACACGAAGAAATACGTTGGGAAAACGCGGAATAACACGAAGAAATACGTTTAGAAAACGCGGAATAACAAAAAATACGTTGGGAAAACGCAGAATAACAGAAGAAATACGTTGGGAAAATGCGGAATAGCCCGAAGAAATACGTTGGGAAAACGCGGAATAACCCAAAGAAATACGTTGGGAAAACGCGGAATAACAAAAAATACGTTTAGAAAACGCAGAATAACAAGAAGAAATACGTTGGGAAAACGCGGAATAACGAAAAATACGTTTAGAAAACGCGGAATAACACGAAGAAATACGTTGGGAAAACGCGGAATAACAAAAAATACGTTGGGAAAACGCAGAATAACAAGAAGAAATACGTTGGGAAAATGCGGAATAGCCCGAAGAAATACGTTGGGAAAACGCGGAATAACCCAAAGAAATACGTTGGGAAAACGCGGAATAACGAAAAATACGTTTAGAAAACGCGGAATAACACGAAGAAATACGTTTAGAAAACGCGGAATAACAAAAAATACGTTGGGAAAACGCAGAATAACAAGAAGAAATACGTTGGGAAAATGCGGAATAGCCCGAAGAAATACGTTGGGAAAACGCGGAATAACCCAAAGAAATACGTTGGGAAAACGCGGAATAACAAAAAATACGTTTAGAAAACGCAGAATAACAAGAAGAAATACGTTGGGAAAACGCGGAATAACGAAAAATACGTTTAGAAAACGCGGAATAACACGAAGAAATACGTTGGGAAAACGCGGAATAACACGAAGAAATACGTTGGGAAAACGCGGAATAACCCGAAGAAATACGTTGGAAAATCGCCAACACGTTGGGAAATAACACGAAGAAACAGTGTACTAGACGCAAAAAAATCCATTTAATTTACAAGGCCTAAAAACTCTTTTAGAAATATTCCACGGGCTACAGTTGAAAGCACACCGGCGAGCTCAGTATCAGGTTCAATTCCTACCATAAAACGCGTCGATAGCTAAGTACCCAAAAGCAACAATCTCTAAACGGCGAAATAAGCCACGAAAATTAATTCAAAATCATGTCTAGTCCGTCGTTAAGAAATTAATGGTTTGGGCAATGGTTAATTAAGTCGGGGAAAACCGCTAAATACATAAAAGGGCAAGTTTAATATTTCAATAAAAGATTAATATGGGTTGTAGCGCGCGGTTGACCAGCTTTTAAAACCTGTTATTTTACCTTCGCAAATAACTATAATTATTCAAGAGAGCGAGTAATATTTATCACCACCGTCAAGATCGGAAAAGCAGACGAAGGTATACGAATGCCCTGCCATCTACCGGGGAACCCCTCGAGCTATTTTTGGAAGAAGGGCGGCCGCGGAGAAAGGCGCTCGCTATTTCTCTCGCCAGTCAAGAACTACATACAACGTTGATCTAGCTAGGGTCAGAGATCGAAATCATTACTTATTGACGTTCATCGGTGTCGTGGGAAACAGCGCCCGAAAAAACACGGGAGCTATGTTCTAAATAGATGAATCATGTACTGATGGACGGTAGATACTAAACGTCCCACTCTCCTAACTTTCATATTGCCTTATTGGCGTGGAGTGAGGAGTTTATGCTCAACCCTTTAGAATTCCGTCAATTATCTAATGTACCGAAAGCAGAAGTAAATGAACTGAAGTTATCAGACTGCTATACTCCCCATGTTGGAGGCGTTTTCCTTATGAAGTTACATTTTTACCTCGAATTTGAAATTTTGTGCGCTCCTACGCCGAAAAAAATAAACGTTTTTGTTTTTATGAAACTATTTTTTATACATATAATTAGCTATACCCACAATTCCCAAGCGCAATTTATCGCGTCAAAAGCCGGGGTTGGAAATTAGCTTTATTTTGACTCGATTTTCTCATCATTTTCATAAGGAAAACGCCCTCCGATTCGATAACTTCGGTTCATTTACTTCTGACGAAAGCTTAATACATTTTCCCGTTTCTTCGCATTTGATTTGTTACGTCAATACGGGGAGATTTCTGTTTATGACATTCGTCTTCTTAAATTCAAGAGAGTTTAAAATAGTTTTAAAATTAGGGGTGGTAATTTTGGTGGGAATATTTTATTTCGTTGAAAACTAGATTCGTGTATTAACAGGACGTTTTATGGTACGCAATTTACGCGTATTTGAGGGCTACGATGGATGTAATATAAGCTAGAAAACGTGAATATTTGCATTAAATTATAATTTTGGACTCTTTTGTGTTTCCTCCATGGTAACACAGAGCAATTACGACACCCTGATTTAGGTATTTTTCTCTAATTTGAAATTAGCAAAAGCTAGATCATAGGCGCTACCTCGGAAGATTCTAGCGCCGCTGTGCCACCTAGACTCATTTTTGTCGATAATATTGCGATAGGAGTTTCCCCAAGTTTACACAGCCAGTTATTTATCACGTCTCCAAATTTTGCATAAAGCTTGTTTTCCACTAGCGCGCGTCATAATGTTATTTTCTTTACGCGCGTAAAAAACGTTTGATCGTTTCAAAGCTGAGAAACGCGTCGTTGCGCGCGCCAGTGGAAAACAAGCATTAGGCGGTAGGAATAGAGGCTTCTACAGACTTTTCATCCTAAAAACAAAAAATAACGTTCCTATTGGCCAAAACATAAATTTGGTCAATGACCTCACACTTTGGATATTTTTAATTTTATAATAGGCTTCGTGCTTAGTTTAGATTTTGGTAAAAGCTCAGTGTGAAAGCTGTCTGCTCATTCACAATTTTCTCTGTACGACGGCGGAAAGTTTCATAGTCAAATAAATTCCAATCTCATCTTCTTCGGACATTTAGTTGAAAGGTATTGAAGCAGATGGCGCTAGTTTTTCTAAACTCCAAAGCCTTCAACATATTTCCCAAGCGCTATGAGATATATTGTAGAATTAGAATTCTATTTGGAAAGGCGTATTGCAATTTCTCTGTACAAATCATCTTTTACCCAGGGGAAAGACTTTCAAATATATGAACATCTTCTCTTCTTATATATTTCCGAATTGAGTTTGCCTATTTCACTTCTACTTAATCGAGATTAATTCACATGGATGACGAACTAGGTGGTGCTCTTAAGCACATGTAAAGAATACATTAAAATTATAATTAAAACCAGGCGCTGTTAACGACGGGTCGGACACTTGCCATTATTTTGTACGGGATTTCGGGATTTCGTAGAGATTTTGGCGATTTTATCATTACTTTTTGAAGTGATTTTGGGATTTCAATGATAATTTACCGTAGAGATAGTTAAAAGATTTTACGATTTTAGACAGAGTGTACGGGATTTTGGTAAATGTCCGACCCCTCGGCTGTTAAGCACTTGTAAATAACGTATTAAAATTATAATTATAATCATGCAGGCTCTACTATCAAAACTTCCCCCGAATGATGAAAATCGTTTTAGGAGTCTAGGTCTCTGGTAATAAAACGTTTCGATTTCTAGGTTCCCGATGAGTCGATGACCCAGTAGTGGTACTGGACATCGACCGAATCGGACGCAGCTAGACAAGACAGTAAGTACGATTGTAGTGTCAGCTAGGCGCGGCGGGGAGGAAGGCAATTTTGATGCGGGTGCTGAAAACCGCCTTGTTTACCGAGTTTAGGGGTCTAATCAAATGCTACTTCCGCATGCGTAAGGGGTCGACCTCCCGTGACCTTTCAATTTGTAGCGACAAGGACCCCCAGCCGGTAAGGGGTTATAACAGATCAGGAAGGAGGAGGCTCTGGGCTCCCACCAATTCAGGCCGCAAAGCGCGCGCGAGGAGAGAACAGACATCAACTTCCCCCGACATCCTCAAAATCCCATGATCGAGGGCCTGAGAGGAGCCCCCGCCGAGAGAAGGGGTCCGTGCGGATTTCGGAGGATGAGCCGATTCACCCATCTGCTATCCTACAGCTCCGTCCCAGCCAACATTGGCAGCGGGATTCAAAGGATGAGCCTCTTTGCAGGTGCTGCCAGCCGGCAATTGTTGAAAAGTCTTGGCACCTAAATAAAAACTATTTGTTGTGAAAATAATCAAGAATTACGTAGCCACACTGTTCTTTATAGTCTGGTTTCATGATGATACCATTCAGAGAATTATCATGGATAACATAAACTATTTGAGAATATAAACTGTAAAAAACGCGCTGGAAATAGCACAATACTTTTCGTTATCTTTCAGTTATGTCAAGGAAAACTACGAAATTGTCAATATGAACTGAGGCTTAATTTTCAATTTAAAAGGAGTTGCCAATAAAAACCAATGATTAAATTGGACTTTAAAAATGCTTTATAGAGTAAAACCTTATTATTACTTTCCTAAAATAATGATAACAACATTATTAGCATATTATCAAGAATAATTTTATTGTTTTAACAAATTAAATCCCAAAGGACGGTGTTTAGCTCGGATTTTATTATCAGAATCACTTTTCACTTGTAAAACTACAATCAGCCTGTTAAACCCACTGCCAAAAGTAGCGGAATTCCAGGGTATTCGTCGATCTCCCATATCCCGATATTTTTTCTGGTGCGGGTGGGGAGCCACACACACCACTGACTGAACGCGCGTGACTCAAAAAGGTTTCTCTTTCCGCGTGCATGAGCCGGCTGCAGTCGGGACGCGATACGTTGCTGCAGGAGGAAGACGCGTTTTCTATGCTGAAAAGTTCTCTTCTCCAAGCGACCGTAAAACGATGCTGGAGAGAGATTAGCCCGCCGCCGCGGCCCAAAAAAAAGCTAATAGCAGCGAAAGAATTATGCCGTCCAAAACATTAACGCTTCTTTTATTTATACATTTTTTTGCGTTGTCCTTATAAATAATAGGCCTACCCTCCTCTCTAGCTACCTCATTTGGCAATAACTAGATGGCGCCTCTGTGATTCCCCCCCCCCCTTCTATCGAGTGGAGGAGGGTAGACGTCAAATATTTTTACTTTTCCCCCTGAAACCTAGTGTTTAAAATATAATTTAAATGACGCGCTTTTGTTAATATTTCTGAGTTTAAACGAAAGCAGCCGCTAAGATTTTGACTTCTAGACGTGCCCATGGGGAGGTCAGAGTGGACGAAATTAAGCATCATCCGCTTAGAGAACCGCAAGCACTGTGGTACCACTAACGATGAAATCTCAGCTTACATTATCAATGGGTGTTTTAAAGTTTTTATGTAACTAGCGCCATTTATCCCAAGCTTCTGGTAAACCTGGTGGCTGAAATGTGAAATTAGGTGATTCACCATAGATATGGAACTATACTACTTTTCATCGTGAAAAGAGGTATACTACAATTTTCCAAGATGATCACTGTCGGTTACTAAGAATTTCATTAGTACGTTAATTTATTCAGAATTCTCAGATGAGTGACTTTATCAGCCAATCAAGTTCAAGATTGAACAACAATTTTTTCGTTCTAATTAGAGTTCTGATGATCTAGACGCAGCTCTAATGTTTAAGACCTGTAAGAAAAGAACGCAAAAATTTCATTTCCAGCAACGTTCAATTTTGAATACTACGATAGCCTAACTTTGAGCGTCTATTAAAATATTAAAATTTAGCTTTCTAAAAGACCCGAAATAAAACTTTATATTTTGCATAGAGCCACGTAGCGACCATCGTCAGAAGCTCATACACTGCTGGATTTTCGTCTGCTAAGTAGATGCTTAGATATTTATTATCTGGTTAGCAGACGAAAATACAACAGTTCCCACGTTGGCCGCTACGTGGCTCTATTTAATCTGAAAAGGTACAAC
This sequence comes from Leiobunum rupestre, assembly GCF_980474605.1. NCBI lineage: Eukaryota > Metazoa > Arthropoda > Arachnida > Opiliones > Sclerosomatidae > Leiobunum > Leiobunum rupestre. The sequence continues at coordinate 11,441,373 of NC_143394.1, forward strand.
GATTTTTAGATAGTAATTTCCATAAATATTTTCGTAGTAAAGCGCAATTTCTACTGCTAAGACAATGACTTCCAGTATTTTTACGAGTGGACGACGCCAAGTATCTGGTCCCGTGCGAACAGAGCCGCGTTCTTCGTCATTATCCTCCCAACGCCCTGCACCACGCCTGGACAGCGCAGAAAAAAGTGTCCCGTGGAAATGAAAAAGAGGGGGAATGTGGCTGCTTGTGGCACCTGCTCCCTGGAGTCAGCCGAGCCCTCCGCCACCAGGGGGAGACACTTTTACCTCGCTCCACAGACCTCGCTCTCTCCACGAGAGCATGCATAGAGAGAGTGAGAGAGGGGGGGGGGGCTGGTAGAAAAGGATCATCTCGATGTGCACGCGCTTCGCTTCGTCCGAGAAGCGTGCTAAAACCGCCTCACAACCTAAACATTTTTTCGTCCTTTGCTTCTGCTATTTTGGGTCCCCTTTTTAGTCTACGGACCTGCGCAAGGCCGACACATACTTGAAAAGCAACATAAAAAATACGAAGCCTCATCACCTAACTTTGAAATAACATCTTACAAAATCAGTTAAGAACGAATAGTTTTGAAATGATTCGAATACATAATTTACTGGGAAACAGTAAATTAGGCCTTTGAATATTTTCTTAACTGCGAATAGTCCCACACTTTTTGTCTTCAAACTATTTGCAACGGAAACGAGTCTAGGTGGCGTAACGGCGCTAGCTTCTCCGACGTAGCGCCTATGATCTAGCGTCTGCTACAGACAAATTAAAAAGTCATAAGAACGTTTTTTCTTCAATACACTTATCAAAATATAAGCAAACGATGCAAAAATTATTTTAAAATGCAAATATCATTATTTATAAAGTCAAATTTACGAATAACGATGAGGAAAAACTAATAACGTCTACTTTAGTTTAGCCGCTACCTATATAGGTTTTAATGGCAAACCAAAGAGGGCGTAGCGATAGTTTTAGGTCACGAATACTTTAAAAATTAATCATATTTAAAACTTAATATATAAATAATATAAGGGATTTACCGCAATGTAAATCGAGCAACCCAAAATAGATAGCGCTGCGGTAGCGAAAAACGCAAACCACAGGGGTATACAGGCCTCGGTTGGCAGTTAAAATAATACCGCGGAGTTTTAGGGTGCCCGTCGGGCTCATAGCTCCTTTTACAACCCGGAATATGATCATAGCACTGGGAAAACCCTAGCGCCGCCTGACGACCGCTAACGCTACCACGCTACGAGGTGCCAAGGCCCAAACGAGCCGCTTTTATGGGTCAATATAGTACCCAAGATCATTTTCGGACCAGAAAGTCGAGAAACAATGGGAAAGCCTGGCTGCTAGGGTTATAGACTAGCTAGGCCTCGTACAATCCCAAGCGTACTTCGAAAATACCTATCTAACATTAACCAAGCTTAAATGACGCGAAAACTTTACGGTATTCTAGCGTGAATCTGTAGTGTTAGGTTAAGCCTTGGTTCAACTGTTGATGACCCCAAAGCAGACGCTCCCAAAAGGGTCATTTTCATTCCCTTTTCTTTTACAACTTTTCGGCTTTTTGCGTCTACTATGGGATGAGCTCCCTCTAGAATCGGTTTTAACTGCCATCTGGTTTTTGTTCCACCAACTATAGGTCGGATTTTCCCCACTAAATATATTTCTAATGGTTTTATTATATGGATATTTTAATGGTTAATGTGTAGGGAATTTGCTTATGTGATTTACGATTTAGATAAGAATTGTAGGTGGAGAATAGACCAAAACGAGAGGCTCAGTTAAGAGCTACCCAGGAGCAATATTATATAAAAATTATTTATTGTTAAAACTAAAATACCTCATTTTGATTGGATATTTTAGAATCTGTTAATTACAATGTTGCGTATAGTATAGAATATTAACAACAAATTATTTTACTGCATATTTTAGCGATGGGCGAGGCGTAGCTAAACCATTTAAAAATTCACCGCACCCCCGTTCTTTATATCAAGTCGGACATTTCAGAGGAATTTTAGTCCTAGAAATAAAGAGATCCACCCAGTACTCCCCGCAAAAAAATATACCCAACCACTGGTCCAAGGCTTAACGAAAATATCAATTTCAGAACAGTACCAGATATGCCAGCCAATAAAATGCTTTCAGGGGAGGGTGATAATTTTACAAAACGCGTTAACATTTTTACTTAGTATAAATTCCCAGCCTGTACGAGCTGATTATTAAAAGATAAAAATTAAGAATTCAAAAGTAGTATCCTTTTCTATTTACACCGTCCTGGAAACCCGTCGAAGCCGACGGAAACGCAGATTGTACCTAAACCTCGGCCTAAACGGGCACTGCAGACGACGCGAAGGTAGTACCCCGCCAGGGCTTTACGTAAGCGACGCAAAAACGTACTAGTGATTAATAGTTCCCATAAAAATATTTTTCCACACAAACCTGGCGTGTTTTTTATTCTTTTAAGATTTTTCGCGTCCCGCTCGTAGCACCGCGCGGCGGCGAGATAGAACTTTTAAAACATTTTGCGTCATTCGAGTCACGTACTTGGACGATGTCGTATCAAAGCAACCAATGAGAAAAAAGAATGAAAATGGCTAATAGACGGCGCTAAAAAAGTTACGTATAAATCTATTCCGAACGCACCTCGAGGGCAAATGCATAGACGTAAAGGCTTAACGGGAAAATAACTTAAATCGTAAATGACTTATTTTTTAAAACTTACGTGCGGAGGAAATCGGATCTATGACGTGGAAAACTAAACTTTTAGTGTTTGTCATGTTTTATAAATTGGGCTTGACATAATATCAAAATATGAAAACCATGGCACCATCTGAGAAAAAAGTTTAGTGTCTGACACGAGAATGATCTAAGAAAGTTGGTCCTTAAATTTAGTTTATGTCCATATAAAAATTAACAGTAAATTCAAATGTTTTCAGTTTAGAATATTTTGAGATAACCACTATTAGCTCCAAGGTAGCGAAACGATCGACCCGCCCCTACCGGCATAGAGCAAAACTAACTCTCCCACGATATTTTTACTCGAACATTTTGTGAAACCATCTACAAAAAAATGGGAGTATATATTCTTGACCCTGTAGGAGTTACCTATATGCCATTTAAAGTATAACTCCTGCGAAGCCTAAGCCTTAGTAAAAAAATCGTCCCCCTGGAACACGAAGGCCCCCTATCGGTCCCCGCCTCAACTAACACTCGTTTCTGTTTTGGTTTAAGTTGGGCTAATTCATCATTTCTAGTTTCTTTGTCTTAGCTCAGAGAGCGATGTTAAAAAAAATCAGGGTGGGGGGGAACCGGGGGATGACAAAGCGTTAGGGGAGGCACGGTGTTTCTTCTAATTCCAGCCCCTTTTCTTAGTAGGTACCCGCATGCGCAGTACAAGGCGGGGGAAATGCGAAAGTAGGAGGAGTTAAGATTTTTTGCGTCCTTTCGCTGTTTTTCGCGTTTTTTTCTGTTCTTAGTGTTTTAGAAACTGACTTTTTGTTGGATTTTTTCTCGCTTTATTTTACTTCGTACTGTTTTTCTCGGCTCAGTTACGATATATATTTCGAGACTTTCTCATTAAAACTTGTTTATAAGGCCTGATTTAATCGAATTATTATACGCTTTGGTAAATAATAAATGAGACGAACGAAATTTTTTATTGCGAAAACATTGTATAGACTTTTAAAGAAAGTAAACTTTCTGATATTAACGTTGTTGTTTTTAAGAACTTTTAACAATTTAAATGTTTAAAATTCGTAATTAAAGAAAATCAAAATTTCTTTTTTTAATGGGTTTTTAGTTGACCAAGTCCTATGCAAGCTTTTAGCAATATGGGATATATCCTTTGAGATTTTGCATAATTTCCAGAGTTTTCAACTATTTAAAATTTCACTAAGCGAATATAAAATATTACGAAATTTAAATTTATTTAATTAATTGTTAATTATTAGATTAATTTGGAAAATTCAAATTTAAAAATATTGTAGTGAAATTTTGAAATATTTTAAATAATTTCTAAATTTCGCACGATAATTTAAAATCATTTTTAAATTTTGCCAAGATATTTTTAAATATTTCTAAATTTCATCACGAGATTTTTAAAAAAATTCTAAATTTCTCCACGAGATTTTGAAATATTTCTAAAATTCTAAACGATATTTTTAAATATTTCTAAATTTCATCACGAGATTTTTAAATAATTTCTAAATTTCGCCACGAGATTTTGAAATATTTCTGAAATTCCCCAGGATATTTTTAAATATTTATAAATTTCAATACGACAATTTAAAATAATTTCAAAATTTCGCCGCGATATTTTAAATATTTTGAAATTAATTTGCAGCCGTGCAATAACTTTAAAATTTAATCACATAACAATTACAAAAGTACACCAAAATATATTAAATTTACAAGCTTTAACAGTTCTAAAATTAATTCGCGTTCGTTTTATTATCACAAAACATAGATGGCGATAGTTTGTGCGAAAGAATGTCACGAAAAAATTAAACAGCCGAGATTTCGCTACAAAGTATGCGATAATTTAGAATTTAGCATCACTTTCTTGAATTTCTTCACATATTCGTCGGTACCCGAGTGGATTCTTGTAGCTATCTAAAAACAAAATAACATACTAACCAACATGACCCTAGGGCAAGTGAAAGTTTTAGGTAAAATTCCTGACCTAATAATTTTAAATTCTTGAGTAAAAAATTTCATAACGCACCTCGTTTTGAGGGTAGGGCACCTAGATCGCAGTGAAAGTGCTTTTTTTAATACAAATGTAGGTGAATAAATAGGCCTTGGTACCGAAATCTTTTCTCGAAGGGGTGGAGCTCGCTTAAAAATAACTTTGTGAAAAATGGCTAGTTTATTACAGCGACCAAACTCCGGTGGGAAGAAATTTCGAAGGAGGAACCATTTTCTACTCTATCGACAAGTCTTGACCCGCGGCTACGAAATTCCGATTGCGAATTCTTGCGGTCTCGGGGAGGAGGGACTTTGGCCAACGGCTAAAACCTCTCCATCAAAAATGTACGCGGTTCGAAATTCTTCTGTATCACCCCGAAAAAAGATTCAAACCACCTTATATATATTTTTATACACTGTATCTAGCCAATTCTTTCGAAATATTTACTAACAAGACGGCATTTTAACTTATTTGATGGCGAAAAAGGTGAAAATATAAGAAAAAATAACGTTTTTAACGTAGTCATGTCTATACGGTACCGACATGTTTCGCGAGTTCAGCAGAATATAATTTTTCAAAGAATACAATCATCTATACTCAATATCTTTTGACAGATTCTAGTTGTGATTTCTATAAACTGCACTGGAAAGAGCTCTACGGTTGCCACTATATTCTATAACTCTAGTAGGAATTTTAGATTACTGTGGGTACAACTCTTAAGACTTCTAGTTGTATGGGTAACAAAATTGGCGTTGGAAAACCGTGGGTCTAGCTATGAGCAAAATTTCATACAAATCGATTAACTTTTACTAATTGATTTACTAACATTTATCCATTTGAATCGGTTAAAAATAATTTTGTGATCCAAATTATTTAAACTTTAATTTTTAATTAGTGATAAATTAATCTAACTTATTTTGACATACAGAAAAACCAGTATAGCAAATATTTTATTTCATCCATTTTTCACAGTGCCGTCAAAAAATATCGAAAAAGCGCCACCCGGTAGTTACTTTGAGAAGTTCACTTCCGCGAATGTACATAGTAATTTACGGTTTGAGGCTCAAGGCTTAGGGAAATTTTAAACGCTTGGAAAATGAGAGCTATTGCATATATTGATTAAATAATGATGAATTATCGAATAGAATCATCAAATTTACTAAAACACTTAAGGGTAAATATGTTTCGAATTTTTAATCTACATTTTCCAAGTATTAGAAGATTGGCTGAATTTAAATCGGTCTGACCAATAGGAATAAGGAATTACAATCCGTCTACTAATTTGTCAGTGGCGATGAAGTGAAACGAAATCAAATTAAATTCGCGATCGAAAAAGCCCCCTTTGTTTCGCCCTTGAAACCTAAATAGGTAGCGGATAAAGCAGGTACTATTAGTTTTCAAATTAGTTTAAATTGGATTTTATAACTAATGATAGTTGCGTTTGAATATAATTTTGTCTTCATCGCTTATATTTTGATAGGTTTATTTAAGAAAACACGATCCTATGACTTTTTAATTTGTCTGTAGCAGACGCTAGATCATAGGCGCTACATCGGAGTAGCCAGCGCCGTTACGCCACCTAGACTCGTTTCGGTAGCGAATAAAATGAAATGAAATAAGATGAAATGGAATAAAGAAACATATCAAATGAAAAAATATAACAAGAAATAATATGAAAAGAAATGTGATAAAAAGAAATAATATGAAATTAAATGGGATAAAATTAAATGAAATAACAAATAAAATGAATTAAATGGGATAAAATGAAATGAAATAACAAATAAAATGAATTAAAAAAGTAAGGTGAAATGAAATAAAAATAAATAAGATGAAATGAAATGGGATAAAATGAAGTAAAATAAAAAATAAAATGAAATGAAATGAAATAAAAATAAAATGAAATAAAAATAAAATGAAATAAAAAAAGGTGAAATGAAATAAAAATAAATAAAATGAATTAAAAAAGTAAGGTGAAATGAAATAAAAATAAATAAGATGAAATGAAATGGGATAAAATGAAGTAAAATAAAAAATAAAATGAAATGAAATGAAATAAAAATAAAATGAAATAAAAAAAGGTGAAATGAAATAAAAATAAATAAAATGAATTAAAAAAGTAAGGTGAAATGAAATAAAAATAAATAAGATGAAATGAAATGGGATAAAATGAAGTAAAATAAAAAATAAAATGAAATGAAATGAAATAAAAATAAAATGAAATAAAAAAAGGTGAAATGAAATAAAAATAAATAAGATGAAATGAAATAAAGAGACATATCAAATGAAATGTGATAAAAAGAAATAATATCAAATGAAATGTGATAAAAAGAAATAATATCAAATGACAAATGTGATAAAAGAAATAAAATGGAATGAAATAAACAGAAAAGAAATAAAATGGAATGCAATAAACAGAAGAGAAAAGAAATGAAATAAAAATATGGTAAAATGAAATGGAATAAACAGAAACGAAGTGAAATTAAATAAAAAAATAAGGTGAAGTGAAATAAAAAGAGAAAATGAAAAATAAAAGAAATAAGATGAAATTAATTAAAATAAATGAAATTAAAAGAAAAAGATGAGAATAAATGAAATGAAAAGAAAAGAGAAAGATGAGAATAAATAAAATGGTAAAGAAATTAAATAAAAATAAAAATAAATGAAACGAAATAAAAAGAAAAATTAATGAAACGAAATAAAAGGAAAAATAAATGAAACGAAATAAATAAAATAAAAATAAATGAAACGAAATAAATAAAATAAAAATAAATGAAACGAAATAAAAATAAATGAAACGAAATAAAAATAAATGAAACGAAATAAAAATAAATGAAACGAAATAAAAATAAATGAAACGAAATAAAAATAAATGAAACGAAATAAAAATAAATGAAACGAAATAAAAATAAATGAAACGAAATAAAAATAAATGGAATGAATGAAATAAAAGATAATTCTTTTAGGTTTAAATAACATCTTCGCAAATTTTCTAAAAGGCCATATACAAATGCCTAATTATAAAGTCATGTTTAAACACAATTCATCAAATATGGTAATGAAAACTTAAACGTTTTCAAAAGGAAAAAATTACGTTGCCTTTCCCAATTTAATTGAGAATCAAAGAATTGAAAATTAAATATTATCACGAGTATATAATGTACATCAACTCTCAAAATGTACCACGTATATAGCTAGATATCATAAGTAACATGATAACCTTATGTGTGACACGATGGTAAATGTTTTTCTACAGTCTTTTACTTTCCTAGCAGTTATGCCAAAATATATTGAAATAGCGCCACCAGGTAGTGACTTCTTGAACTCTATTTACGGGAGTGGCGTATTCTCCTCCGTTCGCTTAAGGCCAAGGATTAGAGACAAACGTTTTCTGTTGTTTGTCAACATAAAGATGATATTTATTTCGCCCCACAGAACGACGAATCACTGAACTTTCGGTCGTACAAAGGTTTTTACGCGCTTTAAAAAAATTACGTTACGACGCTCGCGTAATGGCGCGTAACTTAACTTTGGGACGTACAAACGTTTGACGCACATCAATAAAAATTTATTATGACGCGCGCTAGTGGAATCCAAGCATTAGGCCTAACATAATTTTACGCGCCGACCCAAAAAATATCTGTTAGGCCTAACACAAGTTTTTCGCGTTGACGCTCTCACCTAGGAGCAACAAACAAAGCACTCCACACAAAGAGAACGCAACCCGTCAAAAGTCGTGCATTTTCTTGCGTACATTTTTCATTGGTTAGACGCTTTAGCGCCTGCTGGCGTCGGAAGGGGAAAATTCGGAAATTGTCTTCCCCCTTTCAGCGAAAAGGTTCGTCCAATGAAATTTGTACACAACACTGCGTTAGCGTGTTTAAAGGCTAGCTGCGTTCTCCTTGCGTTTGTTGCTCCTAGATGGCAGAGCCCTCACAGAAATAAAATTGTGGATTATTAGCATTCAGGTATTTTTTTTATTTCGCTGCCTTTAATTTGTTACGAATTCAGTTATTTTGAGATTGAAGACGCAAGTAACATTAAGATGAAAAAAGCCTAAAATTTATTTCGATAGATTCGTCCAAACAGAAAATCGCCGCGTCGCGACGCGTCGTGTACACTGTTTTGCACAAATATCTTAAGTAACGCGAGGGGCCTAAAATACCTTCGTAATGCATGTGGCCAAGAAACGCTGAATGATCTAGCCATGTATACACATGAATTTTTTTCCGATCGCCGTCGCTACATAATCGATTACATTAAAACAAAAATAAAATGAATTGAATTCCTAGATCCTATTAATCACTTTAATACATGTTGGCGCACAACAGAAACTAACTAATTTCAGCAACGACTTTAGTCGGTATGATGGTATTACATATTTTCGTTGTGATTTGTCCTTTCGGAAAGGTTTGTTAGATAGCGTAAGGCTCAACCTCATTTATTTTGGATATAGCCAAGGTAGCCTACGTGAAGAGATTATATTTAGAAATATAGCAAAATTATATATGATATATTAACAAATATTAATGTTATATATTTATTCCAGTGTATACAAGTGTTAGTTTAAAAATATATCCGGTAAATGAGTAAGGTTTAGCACTTATATCTACATATCGATCTAAGCGACTAGGTTTGCAGGCTTGCCAGATACGCGAGGAAATATATCCTTCTTTTATAACTTTTTATATAATTTTTAAATTATCGTTGCATTGAATCTATTACGCATTTCCTCTCTAGCAGATGGACTAGAAATTTGACAGTGGTTTAATAGTCAATTATTTTCAATCTTGGCCAGGAGGGGGCGTTGATTAGACACAGAGTAGTTACAGAGGGGGGTGGATGAAGTACGTTTTATTTAGCAATACACGGCGGCAATGACGGAGGGTGTCGGGGTGAAAGGTGACGCGGGTGGGTCGGGTCACGCCCTTTAAGGTCCCGCCAGTGTCGCCATCTCCCTGCGTCTATTTGAAATACAATTTGAATTTCTCTCCCTGCGCAAATGAACAGGGGGTCGTGATGAGGTCGAAATGCCCTCTTCAGAAAAGGGTTCCTCTTCTCCGTTGACGCTTCATTGCCCCCCCCCCACCCTAATTATATTAGCGGAGATGTTGGAAGCCCCATCTCGCGTTTAGAGTCTAAATATAGTAACTACAAAAAGTCAAGTTTTGAGATTCGCGAGTAAATATTTTATCGTATTTATAGCGAATAGAACTTCGTAAGGTAACTGAGAACGTTCGAAGTTAAATATTTTTACCTTCGAAGTAACATAAATAACATAGTAATAATAAGTATTACAGTTCCAATGGTTATAATGCTAATGTTCTTACTTAAACATTGTTTGGACAAGGACACTCTTGGACTTGCGACCGAATCGTCCTTTTTAGTAGTATATTTCACATTGGGTATATTTAAACACCATGGGGCTCTGTGCTCAACTAAACCTTGATTAAGCAAGAACTATATCATTATCGCTATAGACGAAGCCTAAACTAACACGTAGACTACCCGAGGTGGTTATCTCCGATTTTGTTGAAACTCAGGGGTTAGGTAGACCTCATGATAGTATGAAAATTGCCAAATGGAAAAGTTGCAATGGGCTTTAGTTTTCCCATGGCAACCAAAAATGTTTTTGATCTCTCAAAACAAAACAAAATCTCCATTTAAAAAAGCATGGGATTTTCTCGGTTTCACAGGGTACTTATTACTTACTTACTTAAAAAATTTGAAATAATTAAATTTTCAAAACTTGTTCCAAAAGATGAATTTGACCTATTTTGGGTAAAATTGATCAAGGATTTTGGGTAAAATTGATCAATTGTGGTTAAATTTTAACAAAATTTGGGTAACAGAGAAAATCCCATGCTTTTTTAAATGGAGAGGTCAAAAACATTTTCGGTTGCCATAGGAAAACTAAAGCCCATCGCAACTTTTCCCTTTGGGAATTTTCATACTATCATAAGGTCTACCTAACCCCGAGTTCCAACAAAATTGGTGATATCCACCTCGGGTAGTCTCCTTGTAAGTGTCATACTCCTTTCTCCCATAACCATTACCTCCATCTTCAATAAAGGTCCCATGACTTAGATAGGTGATGACACCATGGGTCAACCGATTTTGTTTAATAGGTCTTTCTATAAAAGTAAAATTGGTTTTCTTGTTATGATGTTGCTGATGCGTCACGCGTGACTTATCGATGACGTTTCACTACGAAATGACCTGGACATAAGGCATAAACTGAACTGAACTTCTACGTATTTCGTGACCAATGAACTACATAAAAACAAGTTCAACAAGCGTAGCTTACTTTATGGAAAGTCCTATTTTATCAATTATACCATAAGCCTATCATAAGGTCCCCATAAGCAAAGGCTAAATTTTTGACGATCACATACTCGTTATTAAGAGTTGGGTATTCAAAATCTGCGCTTTAGTCCCATTCGACCGAAATCCCATTCGACCGAAGGCGGTTTTTGAGGTGTCCCATTCGACCGAAGGCGGTTTTTGATTTGTCCCATTCGACCGAATTCCGCCGAAACGTGCGGTTTTTATGTGTCCCATTCGACCGAACGCTTTTATGTGTCCCATTCGACCGAATGCTTTTATGTGTCCCATTCGACCGAACGCTGCTATATAAATTGGCTTTTGCTATGTTTTCAATTTAGTTACTGAAGTCGTTTGCAATGGAGCGGATAGCTAATAAAGGAGGGTATTATATTTTTATCTTCACCTAGTCAAGAAAAGTAACTGAACCAAAACTGAAATAGTAAACTTAACCAACTCTAACCTAACCTAACCTAACCTAACCTAACCTAACCTAAACATGGATCTTCGATAGTACATACCTTATAAATAAAATACCAAATCATTGGGCTACATTTTAAAATTCTTTCGGTCGAATGGGATTTGGTCGAATGGGATTTGGTCGAATGGGATTTCGGTCGAATGGGAATAAACGAAAATCTGCACCTCCTAGTGGCTACGTCCTCAACTATGCATTTCCCCAAATGAATTTCGCGCATTGCATGATGAATGCGCAGAATCCGTGCGCGAAAGTTTTTAAACTTAGAACCAGGCGGGATAAATCTCCGCCGCGAGCCCTTAGCACCGTAGCCAAGGCTTATTCGAAATTTTATCGCTTTAAAACTTAAAATTATCACTTATCTTTGCAAAAGATTCATCAGAACCTAAAACTGGCTATTAGAAATAAGAGAACTTGTTTCTGAAGGTATTTATTTTTCAAATTTGAGATTTAGACGCGTTTTGTGTGGCATTTATCAACCCGAGCGTGGCTGCTCTACTAACAATGTAAAGGCCTTTTCACACGAGTCAACTTTTTGATACAACTAGATGAGTCAACTTGAGTTTAGTCAACTAGTTGGTTCGTGTGAATAAAAGTTCGATGAGTTGATCCACCAAAAAAGTACGCGAGAAAAAAATGGATCAATGATCCATTTTTGCTGACTCAGCATTTTTATTTGAAAAGTTGGCTCGTGTGAAAAGGTCTTAAGTAAGAGAATATTTTAGATGTAGAAATTTTTAAAAAGAAGATGTCGCTACTGCCCTATGCCCCTATCGCCGTACGTTCATTTTCTTCTATCCAGGACAATGCGGTAAATATGGGGCTCTATGCTAGACCTTTACTTATGCGGACCTTATGATAGGCTTATGTTTAATGTGCCAAAAATCGTTTCAATGTAGACATTACACTTCGCGATAGCATGTCGAAATAATTAATTTTAGAGTCGATACTTATAAATTTTCGCGAATTATAATGAAATGAAAGGTAGGTCATGGAAATTAAAAATATAGAAAATAGTCACAAAAGTTCAATAATTTCTCACGTTAGGTTCTGAGTTACTTTTTGAATTAATTAATATAATACAATATTATATAACAGTAAAATATAATAAGTATTATTATTATTAATAATGCTAAGGATATAATTATGACAGTTGGTTGAAATGTTAAGAGATTAGGTCACGGAGTAAAGAGATTTTAAAGAGATTTAATAATAATAATAATAATAATAATCAGCTAGGCTAATACCCAAGGCACCACCTTACACCTAAGTCATCAAGCGATTTTTAAAGCCTTTAATTCAGGTGGCCGGGTTACAACGCGTAGGAGGGTGGTGGCTAGCCCTTCATGCCACGCCAACAGCTTCCTACACTAACTATTACCGTTAACCTCGACAAGTTTTTATGGAAGGGGAAACCGAAGAGCTCGGGGGAAAAACCCCCAAACCAGTGGGGAGAGAACTTGCAAACTCAACGTGGAAGAAGTTGTTCCGAGTTTTCACCCAGTGCCACAAGCTGGGATCGAACCCGGCTCCTCTTGCCGATTTGAAGCAACAGATGATTTATGATGAGGACCAAATTATATATAACCGATGCAGCAGCAATTTCAGTAAACAATAATTGAGTTAAAATACGTTAAAAAATAGAAACGTTCATAATTAAAAGGGAACCAAAAAGCCACAAATTTAAAGTAATGATAAAACTTAGTTCATTGGTGGTTTTTATTAACTCAGTTAACGCTAGAGTAAAATTGCAAATCAAATAATTTAAGAAATAGCCCTCGAGTATACGAATAATTTGCGCCATCAATGTACCGTATAAATTATCCAAAACGTAATATCATAAGTAACTTAAGAATATTGTATTAAAATTTGCCAATATCCCCAAACTGATTTTCAGAATTATTGCCCAATTAAGGTTTAGTCCAGCGCAGCGCCCCCTTGCGTCTAAGTATGATAATTGCGAAATATACTACTACCAAGGACGATAATCCAAGTAGGATTTGGGCGAGAGATTCAGGGTCTAAAAAAGGTTCTTTAAGAAAATTAGTATGAAAACAATAGCAATTGTCATACTTATTGTTACCATAAGTGTTTAATATTGTAACATAAGTGTGACACTTCATATTCTTCACATGCAAATGTTTTACTGACGTTGTGAGAGCTATTCACGAAACCACCTGCATTTTCGGGCTTCGTCGCCATTTTGCGTCCGCTTGCTAACGCGTCACACGTAGCCTTTGACTAAGGGGGTCTGAATCAAGAAGATATTTGAAGAAAGTTCTGTACGAGTTAAAATTGATGACGTGACCCAGATGAGCCTCAATACGATCTAATCTGGGTGACGTCACGATTTAACATAGCAACGCAAGAGACGTAATATTTGATAAAAAACCACGCGATCGAGGCAACCTTATAGTTCCCTTTTTTACGAACCTTGGCCTTTGACAGCGTCTCGCTAGGGGGAGATTTTCTTCTTGCGATGACGTCCCTCCGTTACTATCTCTCGGTAAAAAACTCCCCAAAGTGACAAACTTATGGAAAATATTATAAACTTATGATGTAAGGTGGTGTGGCGGAGTGGTTAGCACTTTCGCCTCGCAGAAAGAGTAGCCGGGTTCGATCCCAGCTTGTGGCAGTGGGTGAAAACTCGGTTTAAGGGGTTTTTCCCCGAGCTCTTCGGTTTCCCCTTCCATAGAAACTTGTCGAGGTTAACGGTAATAGTTAGTGTAGGGAGCTGTTGGGTCGCGTGGCATGCAGGGCTTGCCACCACCCGCCTGCTCATTGTAACCCGGCCACCTGAATTAATGACTTCAAACGTCGCTTGATGACTTAGTTGGTGCCTTGCTGATTATTATTATTACTTATGTTACCACTAAAAATGTATTATAATCTGCCGGCGTCGATTCAAAAGTTTGAAAGCGAGTGCGATCAAAAATCCACTATCTAAACTTAGGACATTGCGTTTCCGCGTGTCTTCTCCACACAGCTGGGTGGCGCTCCGAGCGCTGATGAAGGTGAAATTGCGCCATTTCCCATCCACTTAAGGAGGTAATGAGGTGTCGCTGCAGGAACAGCGTCTCCCTCCGTCGAGGACCCACAATCACTTCAATGTCCTTTTTAATTAACGGGAAACTTTTTCTTCCAGTCAGATTGACTCTCATCGCCGAGTTAAAGGGTTGGCCGGGACTATTTAAAATCGCCGTTTTCCTTGATTGTCTCTTTAAATGCTAATCCACGACGAACGTCCCCCTATTTTCCATATGCCCAATTTAACTTCTTACTTTAAATTAAGAAAGTTTTAAAACTTTTTCAATTCATCTGTAATGAAAATTATTTAGGGCGCTGAAGATTTTTAGTTCGTTCTGGATCCAAGACTGTATTCACGGGCATCCGCCGGGGGGCGCGGCCAACGGGGAAAATGCCCCCTTTGATGATCTATGAATGCGGATACGAAGTTCCCCCCTTCGACTACATATCAAAATTGCACTTCTTTGATAAGTGCCTCCATCTATTTAAATCTATATTCACAAGGAGACGACCCGAGGTGATAATCACCGATTTTCTTTAAACTCGGGTTTAAATGTTTTTAAAATTATTATTATTTTTATTTTTTTTTCCCATTTGTACTAAATTTGCTAATTTTTTACTAATTATCAAATTGACCAAATTGCATTTAAACTTGATGAAATTTTTAAAAAATATTCATTTTTTAAAAAGTTGCACCTTAAAATCCTTCAGATTCCCATGTTCTTTTCAATCGAAAAAATTCAAAATCATGTTGTCAAAACCGTTTTCGGTTGCAACTTTTCCCTTGCAGGTTTTTTAAGTTACATGGAGGCAGAGCCGTACCTAGACCAAATGGCGCCCTGGGCAAAACATCAAAATGGCGCCCTCATAACCTTAGGTCGAAATATTTTACGAAAAACTAATACTCAGAGAAAAATATTTATTTTAAAATAACATTTATTTTTACATGCTCATACATATATTTCATTATTTTCGAGTTTTAGTGAAATATTTTCAATTTATTTTTAAATTTTTTTTTAATTTTTCAATATCTAATTTAAATAAAAATCTTCAATTTTGCACCCCTAGAATTTTTGCACCCTGGGCCGCTGCCCCGCTCGCCCTACCCAAGGGACGGTGCTGCATGGAGGTGTACACTGTACATTATACCCGAGTTAGAACAAAGTCGGTGATTGCAGGTTCAGAAAGGCAAAATATCTAGTACATTTGGCGGAAAGATACTGGCATGAATTTCCGGTAAATCGGCGGCGGGAATTTCGAATTTGGCCTAATTCTCCTAAGCAATCATGTACGTCAACGTGGTGGTCTCGGCATTACCCGTTCTATACTTACCCTGGACTCACCAAATGGAATTGTTAAGGTATGCGTCACAAAAATAAATTATTACAACGGTTTTTAAATCATATCTATGTTAATTAATTAATTATAATTTTGAAATAGAACGTAATAGACGGAATTTTCCAAAATCATATAACGCGGGTATACTTAGAAATTCAACCGTTTATGTTTTGGTTAAATTTAGACAATTTAGATAAATTTGATATTAGCTTTTATCAATAGAATAAAATCTTCTGGGAAATCGCCAAGAAATAATATTTCCGAGAGTCAGTCCTTGTTGAAACAACGTTACCTTTTTGCTAAGCCTTAATGTGTCAAAAAAAAGCTACTTGATAATATCTGTTCCTTAAAATAACTCAAAAGTGAATAACTAATTAAAGTGATTAAACTTTACTTTCAAACCGAACAAAATAAGTGGAAATGGTTGACTCTCTACTGGGACCAAAAACGTATTTACCTTTACATAATTTAAAAATTTTCTTATTGGGACCAAAGATAATATAGATTCGAAATCAATAGAGTTTACCCACTTCCTGCCAGAACGGTTTGCTCCGTAGTTACCATGGTAACCACCTTTAGATAGATTCTCCATCCGCAATAAAAGACCGCCTTCAGTGGTTTTTGAAAATGATTAAATAATATTTCGATATAAACATAACTAATATAACAGTTTTAAGTTACTAATATCATTGACACCACCTTAGACCCAAGTCATCTAGCGACTTTTAAAGCCTTTAAACAGGTGGCCGGGTTACAATGCGTAGGAGGGTGGTGGCGAGCCAACAGCTCTCTAAACTCAATATTACCGTTAACCTCGCTTCATTGTTGTACTACCTCGATTCTCCACCCATAATAAAGGAGCACACTCAGTTGTTTTTGTAAATTTAAATTAAATTAGATTTCAATACAATCATAAGTAACATAATAGGCATATGTTATTAACGACGACCGATAAATAATTGTCAAATCGAAGTCTTATCCCAGGGTTAACCATTTTACGAATCCAATTTTTCGAAATAGCGGAGAAAGAAATGGGTGGATTTGAAAATTCCATTTGAAATCGGTAGAGTGAGATTCCTCGCCAAAAAGAAACAAATGTCCAGCGGATAAATGGCACGGAAACATGCAGACACTCGAGACGGAGAATGGACTGCTAAAACGAATCAAGCGGGGCAATATTAGCGAAAATATGACGACGGGGGTTCTGATTACATTTTCTCTTTCCCGGGATTCGATTTGGAAAGGGCATCTCTCCTGGCCCACCAACAAATCCCTTTTATTACAAAGATATACATACAGAACGCTGTAAGCACCCATTTTTAACCCGCGCTTCTGTTTTACCTAGGACGGAGGCTCTGGAATTGCGCCAAAGTGTTGCTTTTTAGAATCTTGAAAAACCCAGATGCCTTTTTCAATTTTGAAAAAAACCCGGCAGATTTGAGCCTTTTTCCGATTTTGAAAAAAAAAAAAAAAAACCCGGCAGATTTGAGATTTCTTCCACTTTTAGAAAAAAAACCGGCAGATTTGAGCCTTTTCCCACTTTTAGAAAAACACCGGATTTGAGCCTTTTCCCACTTTTAGAAAACACCGGATTTGAGTCTTTTCCCACTATTAGAAAACACCGGATTTGAGCCTTTTTTCACTTTTAGAAAACACCGGATTTGAGCATTTTCTCACTTTTAGAAAAACACCGGATTTGAGCCTTTTTCAACTTTCAGAAAAAAACACCGGATTTGAGCTTTTCCCCACTTTTAGAAAAACACGGATTTGAGCCTTTTTCCACTTTTAGAAAACACCGGATTTGAGTCTTTTTCAACTTTTAGAAAAACACCGAATTTGAGCCTTTTTCGATTTTAATTATTAATAGACCGTTTACGATTTGAAAATATGAGGAGATTGCTTTTTCTGAATTTGGATAAAACTTGAGATTTGTGTCTTTTCCGACTTTGTAAAAACTTGATATTTGTCTTTTCCGTTTTTGAAAGAGCACGACATTTGTACCTTTCCCGTTTTTGAAAGAGCACGACATTTGTACCTTTACCGTTTTCGAAAGAACACATTTGTACCTTTCCCGTTTTCGAAAGAACACATTTGTACCTTTACCGTTTTAGAAAGTACACGACATTTGTACCTATACCGTTTTTGAAAGAACACGACATTTGTACCATTCCTGATTTTGAAAGAACACGACATTGTACCATTCCAGATTTTGAAAGAACACGACATTTGTACCATTCCCGATTTTGAAAGAATACGACATTTGTACCTTTCCCTTTTTCGAAAGAACACGACATTTGTACCTTTCCCTTTTTCGAAAGAACACGACATTTGTACCATTCCCGTTTTCGAAAGAACACATTTGTACCTTTACCGTTTTAGAACGTACACGACATTTGTACCTATACCGTTTTGGAAAGAACACGACATTTGTACCATTCCTGATTTTGAAAGAACACGACATTGTACCATTCCAGATTTTGAAAGAACACGACATTTGTACCTATACCGTTTTTGAAAGAACACGACATTTGTACCTTTCCCTTTTTCGAAAGAACACGACATTTGTACCATTCCCGTTTTCGAAAGAACACGACATTTGTACCATTCCCGATTTTGAAAGAACACGACATTTGTACCTTTACCGTTTTCGAAAGAACACATTTGTACCTTTCCCGTTTTCGAAAGAACACATTTGTACCTTTACCGTTTTAGAAAGTACACGACATTTGTACCTATACCGTTTTTGAAAGAACACGACATTTGTACCATTCCAGATTTTGAAAGAACACGACATTTGTACCTTTCCCTTTTTCGAAAGAACACGACATTTGTACCTTTCCCGTTTTCGAAAGAACACATTTGTACCTTTCCCGTTTTTGAAAGAACACGACATTTGTACCTCTCCCGTTTTCGAAAGAACACATTTGTACCTTTCCCGTTTTTGAAAGAACACGACATTTGTACCTTTCCCGTTTTCGAAAGAACAGGACATTTGTCCCTTTCCCGTTTTCGAAAGAACACGACATTTGTACCTTTCCCGTTTTCGAAAGAGCACGACATTTGTACCTTTCCCGTTTTTGAATGAACACGACATTTGTCCCTTTCCCGATTTTGAAAGAACACGACATTTGTACCATTCCCGATTTTGAAAGAATACGACATTTGTACCTTTCCCTTTTTCGAAAGAACACGACATTTGTACCATTCCCGTTTTCGAAAGAACACGACATTTGTACCATTCCTGATTTTGAAAGAACACGACATTGTACCATTCCAGATTTTGAAAGAACACGACATTTGTACCATTCCCGATTTTGAAAGAATACGACATTTGTACCTTTCCCTTTTTCGAAAGAACACGACATTTGTACCTTTCCCTTTTTCGAAAGAACACGACATTTGTACCATTCCCGTTTTCGAAAGAACACATTTGTACCTTTACCGTTTTAGAACGTACACGACATTTGTACCTATACCGTTTTGGAAAGAACACGACATTTGTACCATTCCTGATTTTGAAAGAGCACGACATTGTACCATTCCAGATTTTGAAAGAACACGACATTTGTACCTATACCGTTTTTGAAAGAACACGACATTTGTACCTTTCCCTTTTTCGAAAGAACACGACATTTGTACCATTCCCGTTTTCGAAAGAACACGACATTTGTACCATTCCCGATTTTGAAAGAACACGACATTTGTACCTTTACCGTTTTCGAAAGAACACATTTGTACCTTTCCCGTTTTCGAAAGAACACATTTGTACCTTTACCGTTTTAGAAAGTACACGACATTTGTACCTATACCGTTTTTGAAAGAACACGACATTTGTACCATTCCAGATTTTGAAAGAACACGACATTTGTACCTTTCCCTTTTTCGAAAGAACACGACATTTGTACCTTTCCCGTTTTCGAAAGAACACATTTGTACCTTTCCCGTTTTTGAAAGAACACGACATTTGTACCTTTCCCGTTTTCGAAAGAACACATTTGTACCTTTCCCGTTTTTGAAAGAACACGACATTTGTACCTTTCCCGTTTTCGAAAGAACAGGACATTTGTCCCTTTCCCGTTTTCGAAAGAACACGACATTTGTACCTTTCCCGTTTTCGAAAGAGCACGACATTTGTACCTTTCCCGTTTTTGAATGAACACGACATTTGTCCCTTTCCCGATTTTGAAAGAACACGACATTTGTACCATTCCCGATTTTGAAAGAATACGACATTTGTACCTTTCCCTTTTTCGAAAGAACACGACATTTGTACCATTCCCGTTTTCGAAAGAACACGACATTTGTACCATTCCCGATTTTGAAAGAACACGACATTTGTACCTTTCCCGTTTGTGAAAGAACACGACATTTGTACCATTCCCGATTTTGAAAGAACACGACATTTGTACCTTTACCGTTTTCGAAAGAACACATTTGTACCTTTCCCGTTTTTGAAAGAACACGACATTTGTACCTTTCCCGTTTTCGAAAGAACACATTTGTACCTTTCCCGTTTTTGAAAGAACACGACATTTGTACCTTTCCCGTTTTCGAAAGAACAGGACATTTGTCCCTTTCCCGTTTTCGAAAGAACACGACATTTGTACCTTTCCCGTTTTCGAAAGAGCACGACATTTGTACCTTTCCCGTTTTTGAATGAACACGACATTTGTCCCTTTCCCGATTTTGAAAGAACACGACATTTGTACCATTCCCGATTTTGAAAGAATACGACATTTGTACCTTTCCCTTTTTCGAAAGAACACGACATTTGTACCATTCCCGTTTTCGAAAGAACACGACATTTGTACCATTCCCGATTTTGAAAGAACACGACATTTGTACCTTTCCCGTTTGTGAAAGAACACGACATTTGTACCATTCCCGATTTTGAAAGAACACGACATTTGTACCTTTACCGTTTTCGAAAGAACACATTTGTACCTTTCCCGTTTTCGAAAGAACACATTTGTACCTTTACCGTTTTAGAAAGTACACGACATTTGTACCTATACCGTTTTTGAAAGAACACGACATTTGTACCATTCCAGATTTTGAAAGAACACGACATTTGTACCTTTCCCTTTTTCGAAAGAACACGACATTTGTACCTTTCCCGTTTTCGAAAGAACACATTTGTACCTTTCCCGTTTTTGAAAGAACACGACATTTGTACCTTTCCCGTTTTCGAAAGAACAGGACATTTGTCCCTTTCCCGTTTTCGAAAGAACACGACATTTGTACCTTTCCCGTTTTCGAAAGAGCACGACATTTGTACCTTTCCCGTTTTTGAATGAACACGACATTTGTCCCTTTCCCGATTTTGAAAGAACACGACATTTGTACCATTCCCGATTTTGAAAGAACACGACATTTGTACCTTTCCCGTTTTCGAAAGAACAGGACATTTGTACCTTTCCCGCTTTTGAAAAAACACGACATTTGTACCTTTCCCGCTTTTGAAAGAACACGACATTTGTACCTTTCCCGCTTTTGAAAGAACACGACATTTGTACCTTTCCCGTTTGTGAAAGAACACGACATTTGTACCATTCCCGATTTTGAAAGAACACGACATTTGTCCCTTTCCCGTTATCGAAAGAACAGGACATTTGTACCTTTCCCGCTTTTGAAAGAACACGACATTTGTACCTTTCCCGCTTTTGAAAGAACACGACATTTGTTCCTTTTCCCGCTTTTGAAAGAACACGCCATTTGTACCTTTCCCGCTTTTGAAAGAACACGACATTTGTACCTTTCCCGTTAGTGAAAGAACACGACATTTGTACCTTTCCCGTTTTCGAAAGAACAAGACATTTGTCCCTTTCCCGTTTTCGAAAGAACACGACATTTGTACCTTTCCCGTTTGTGAAAGAACACGACATTTGTACCATTCCCGATTTTGAAAGAATACGACATTTGTACCTTTCCCTTTTTCGAAAGAACACGACATTTGTACCATTCCCGTTTTCGAAAGAACACGACATTTGTACCATTCCCGATTTTGAAAGAACACGACATTTGTACCTTTCCCGTTTGTGAAAGAACACGACATTTGTACCATTCCCGATTTTGAAAGAACACGACATTTGTACCTTTCCCGTTTTCGAAAGAACAGGACATTTGTCCCTTTCCCGTTTTCGAAAGAACAGGACATTTGTCCCTTTCCCGTTTTCGAAAGAGCACGACATTTGTACCTTTCCCGTTTTCGAAAGAGCACGACATTTGTACCATTCCCGATTTTGAAAGAACACGACATTTGTACCTTTCCCGTTTGTGAAAGAACACGACATTTGTACCATTCCCGTTTTTGAAAGAACACGACATTTGTACCTTTCCCGATTTTCGTCCAAACTCGACATTCGTACCTTACCCGATTTTCGCCCAAACTTGACATTTGTATATTTTCCGATTTTTGAAAAACTGTATTTTTGGATCTTTTCCGATTTTGGAAAAACTGTACATTTGTGTTTTTTCCGATTTTGGAAAAACTGTACATTTGTGTTTTTTCCGATTTTGGAAAAACTGTACATTTGTGTTTTTTCCGATTTTGGAAAAACTGTACATTTGTGTTTTTTCCGATTTTGGAAAAACACTATAGTGCTTTTTACATTTTTAGAAAAACATGAGATTAGGGCTTTTTCCAAATATGAGATTTGTACCTTTTCCTACCTAGTCAAGATTCAGCTAGTACTAAATGCAATTTATACTTGGTTTAAGTCTATTTTCGATTTTTAGTTGCCGAAGACACGGCCAACTTTGATATCGCGTTATAGTGGCCAACCCATTCGCCGAAATTCCGTGAACAAGGATTTTTCCGCTATAACAAGCGTGGCGCTGAACTCATACACTTTTTTTAGTTCCATGCAAAAAGTATTCTAAAAATAATATTCCGCTAGGGCGCTCAAATCATATAGATATCTTTTACACGTAGGTAACTTAGAAAATTCAACGAATGGGTTGGAAGCTATAGCGCGAGATAAAAATTGGCCGTACTGCCCAAGAGAAGTAACTATTCAAAGCGGCTTACGCGACTTGTTCGGGCGGGAACCCGGTAAAAAATCTCTAAGCAGACGACGGAAATAGAACGCAGTTTTAATGCGCTACGCGAAATCCTCCGAAATGGGAATTTAAATCGCGACTACTTAAGCTTAAATCCGAAAAAAGGGACGCATTTCCTTTATTTCCTCCGCTTGAAATCTTCTCGCAACGAAACGCGATACAATCGTATAAGGCCGAGGCTTAAAGGGCCGCCCTATTGTACCGACGATATTACAACGCTATCGAGAATAAATTTCTCATAAAATTGAGTTTCTCAGAAGTCTATTACCTCAGAACAAATAATCCTGGCTCAGAATATAAAACACTATATAGAGGGAAAAAACGTCTTATCCGTTGCTATCAAATCGAGAAAGGACGCAAAAAAAATTCGAAAATCCTCAACGTTTTTAATAGAATATCCCAGACTAGTAGCGTTTCTTAAACAACTGCTTTTCTTCTAAGTTTATCGTGCATGGTTGCCAGATACCGTCCCATATTTTTACCCAAATTGTTTAAAAATCGCGCAATATTAAATAATACGAATTATAAGTAAATAGTAAAATTTACTTATAAGAAATTAGGAACATACGGGTTTTCGAATTTGACACCTACTCTCTTTAGCGTTCAGTTTAACTGCGTCCACTTCATAAGGTCGTCAGACATTTTAGCGGTTGCGTAGCCACGGGAGGCGGGCACAGTCCGCCCCAAACCACAATCCTGTTACGGCACTGTTTTAATATATCAGCATGCCATTAAATGGTATTGTTGGGAACAATTCGTGAAATTCTGTATTAATTGAAAAAAAAACCCGCCCAAATTGAACGTAAGCCGTCAAACCGGCAACCCTGTTCGCGTCGATTCGGAAATACGATTTCTGATAAGCCTCGGCCTGGGAAGAGGAGGGGATGCTTCCGAGTATTCGGAGGGTTACCGGTAAAATTTTAAACATCAAATTACAAACTCAGTTCCTGTCTTAAGCCTTGTAATAGCCATATAAACAGACAAGGCTTAGGATTTTGCGTCCGGGAGGGGAAACCGGCGTTGCAACAAAATCCTCCTTTTCAAGTAGAGAGCGGTATAAAGGCTCTTCGGATAGGATTTATCAAAACCCCGATTTGAGCCCTACTGCATACGCTACTTACGTCAACTCGCGTTTATATATATATAAAATCTATCGCGTATTAAAAATAGAAGGTTTAAAATCCCGAGGGGCATTTTTCCATCTTCGACGGATGAGATTTATAAAACTAATTTTGAAGGGAATTCGATCTGTCCAGCAATCAATTTTATACCTTGGATAAAATAGACGATGAAAAAAAAGGGATTCTCGAGGTATACAATTTTTTTAAAACTTCTTAAAGGGTCACAGCGTCGTTTAAAATGTTTGGTGAAAATTGAGTAATTCGTGATAGCAAATAAAATAGTAGGAGAAAGTCTGGGACTAAATATTTGAGAGACCAACTTTTTTTTTCATATTTCGTTTTCATCCCCCCTCCCATTCCTATTGACAGGGGTTAAATAGAAACGTGTACTCCGCCGCAGTAAAAAGTAGCCCCCTTCTTTATGAGGATTTAATAAGGTATAACTAAATTTGCAAGTGTTTACAAAATTACAGTCTATAATTGTTTACGCAATTATTTAAAAAAATCATATTTTAATTAAAATTAATGAAATTTAAAACTTGCTTATTTAACAATATCAAATAGACCTCAAATTCTAACCCATTAGCCTCTTGATAGTGCCAACTGATCAGTTTATTCAGGTGGTAGTTTTCAGGTATCTGAAGTTATTCAGTTATTGGGATAAGGTTTTTTTATTTTTTTTTTAGCTAGGTTAATACGCAAGGCACCACCTTAGGCCTAAGTCATCAAGTGACTTTTGAAGCCCTAAATTCAGGTGGCCGGGTTACAATGCGCAGGCGGGTGGTGGCAAGCCCTTCATGCTCCCTACAGTTACTATTACCGTTAACCCCAACAAGTTTTTATGGAAGGGGAAACCTAAGAGCTCGAGGGAAAACCACATTAACCAGTGGGGAGAGAACTTGCAAACTCAACGCGGAAGGTTAATCTTTCATATTCATCTCACCCAGAAATCTAATTCAAATTTTAAATTGTATCTGATTCGTTCGATCAAATAGCTGATCTGAACTCTAATTAACTTAACTCTATTAACTATATACAGGGTGGAAGCCTCAGCCTTGGTCCAGCCTCGATACTTCTCCTAGTACACCAGAGTGCTGCGGGTGGAACACTTCTACAGGCGCTGCCTTGGCTATTTAATCCGTTATTTAATTATCCAGCTAGGATTTCTACAAATTCTAGCGTTATCCAACTGCCATATTTTCAGCGAGTTACATTTTTCAAGAATCTTTTTACACGTTGATGTATGTATGGAACGTTCCACTCTGAAAATATGGCCGGGATTTCCCGCTAAAAACGCCGCAAATTTGCGAGACTTGTGCGGGTATATTCCCATTCGATCGAAATCCCATTTGACCGAATTCAATATGTTTCCGAAATATAGCCCAAAAGGCGGATTCGGTTCATTGGGACCTTTTGTTTTGTTTTTTACTTTTGCCCCGAGATATAGCAGGAAACGCAAAAAACGTTATACCTAAACAAAATTGCTACAGGTGTACTAACGGTAAGGTTAGGTTAGGTTAGGTTAGGTTAGTCTCTCACTTCCCTAGGGTGGTGCGCTTTTATAAATATATTTATGCTTTGAACTTTTTATTTATATCAAGAATACAATAATTAGAACAATTTCATTTTTCATGGCTCCAATAAGACTATCAACACTTATTTATATAAGAAGTAAACCTATTTAAAAAACGTCTCATAAAAACGAAATTTGATGTACTATAAAAAATAATATAAACGTGCAAAATTGGGCTGTAAACCGCACAATTGGGGTATTTTCGATCGATTGGGACTCAATGTTAAATCGTTTTCGAACGAATGGGATTTCGGTCGAATGGGACCAAAGCCTTGTACGGCGTACATATCGACTAAAACTATTAATAAATTTTCTAGTTTTGAGCAAGTAAACCAACTAAGACGCAAAGGCTGCTCCACAAAAAAATACTCGAAATTTTGAAGCAATTTAACACTGAAACATACGCGGGCTTCAATAAGGTCGCTCTAGTGCAGTCCTGGGGTTGAACCAGGGCCGCGCACTTTTTTATTTAATTTTAATCCTTTAAGCCGAATTAAAAGGGAGCGCCGCTCGGAGTTCAGTTTCAGCTGTAGCTCACAGGGGGCGCTGCAGTGCGGTGCAAGGGCGGAGATGCTTCCGATGAAGGGGATCAAGTTCCTCGGGGATCAGCAAGAATTACGTCCTAAGCCTCGGCCGCTCTCCAGGGACCCGCGAGAAGAACACCAAGAAAAGACTGCAAAAAACTTTGGAATAATTTAACTCGGAGCTCCTGTTTCTCAGGTTCCTTGCCCGAATTCTAGCCTCTATCGGAGTTCTTTCCGCTAGTTTAATCAACTCAAATCACTCTCAACGCAAACTTTAAAACCAGAATAATAAAATCAAACTAGTTTTAGTTTGCCGTTATAAATAAACGTTCTCCTTAAAATCAAAATTTTTTTACAAAGGAAATCATTTTTCCTAAATAATATTTATTTATTATTTTGATTAGTCTTATAAAATTACTTTCCTTAGCATAAAAATTATTTTTCTTAGAATTATTTTCCTTGGATTTATAAAAAAGATAATTTTACGTAGAATTATAAAAAAAAAGATAATTTTCCTTAAAATTATAAAATAAAGATTATTTTCCTTAGAATTATAAAATAAATATTATTTTTTCTAACCATTAAAAAGGTTTCCCTAGCATTATATAATAAAAATTGTTTTCCTTAGCGTAAGGCTTGCCACCACCCTCTTACGCATTGTAACCCGGCCACCTGTTTAAAGGCATAATAAGTCGCTAGATGACTTGGGCCTAAGGTGGTGCCTTGGGTGATTAGCCTAGCTGATTAATATTATTGTTATTAGTATTATTATTTTAAAACAATCGTAGCGGTTAAAAAAAACTGTTAAAGAAATAGCGTATCACGAAGATAAGTAGGGTCTTAGGAGTGTGAACTGGATTTATGGGATATTTTAGAGAAAAAGTGTGAATTAAAAATTTTCACTGGGTTATGCTTTATTATTAATTTCAATTCTTGTTAATTTTTATGTTTTCGGTCGGTTTTTTCTTTTTAACTATTTTTTATTAATTTGTTTTAAGGATTATGAAGTGTGTAATGTTACGAAATAATATTTAATGCTTATGAAATCTAATGTTTACGAAATGATATCGAATGATAATTTTTTTAAGTGATATTTAACGTTGTAAAGAGAGACTTGGCCCTCGGACACCTATTTAAAAACTAAACAGAATAAATGTTCTTTGATTTGATTTGATTTTAATAAAATTTATTTTAATTAGCATTATATAATAAAAATTATTTTCCTTAACATTATTTAATCAAAATGATTTTACTCAGCATTGTATAATAAAAATGATTTTACTCAGCATTGTATAATAAAAATGATTTTACTCAGCATTGTATAATAAAAATTATTTTTCCTTAGCATTATATAATAAAAATTATTTTCCTTAACATTATTTAATAAAAATGATTTTACTCAGCATTATTTACTAAAAATTGTTCTCCTTAACATTATATAATCAAAATCATTGTACTCAGCATCAATTGTAAAATAAAAATTATTTTCCTTAGCATTATATACTAAAAATTGTTTTCCTTAACATTATTTACTAAAAATTGTTTTCCTTAACATTATTTACTAAAAATTGTTCTCCTTAACATTATTTACTAAAAATGGTTTTCCTTAACATTATTTACTAAAAATTGTTCTCCTTAACATTATTTACTTAAAATTATTTTCCTTAGCATTATATAATAAAAATTATTTTCCTTAGCATTATATAATCAAAATGATTGTACTCAGCATCAATTGTAAAATAAAAATTATTTTCCTTAGCATTATATACTAAAAATTGTTATCCTTAACATTATTTACTAAAAATTGTTTTCCTTAACATTATTTACTAAAAAATGTTTTCCTTAACCTTATTTACTAAAAATTGTTTTCCTTAACATTATTTACTAAAAATTGTTGTCCTTAACATTATATAATCAAAATCATTGTACTCAGCATCAATTGTAAAATAAAAATTATTTTCCTTAGCATTATATACTTAAAATTGTTTTCCTTAACATTATTTACTAAAAATTGTTTTCCTTAACATTATTTACTAAAAATTATTTTCCTTAGCATTATATAATCAAAATGATTGTACTCAGCATCAATTGTAAAATAAAAATTATTTTCCTTAGCATTATATACTAAAAATTGTTATCCTTAACATTATTTACTAAAAATTGTTTTCCTTAACATTATTTACTAAAAAATGTTTTCCTTAACCTTATTTACTAAAAATTGTTTTCCTTAACATTATTTACTAAAAATTGTTGTCCTTAACATTATATAATCAAAATCATTGTACTCAGCATCAATTGTAAAATAAAAATTATTTTCCTTAGCATTATATACTTAAAATTGTTTTCCTTAACATTATTTACTAAAAATTGTTTTCCTTAACATTATTTACTAAAAATTGTTCTCCTTAACATTATTTACTAAAAATGGTTTTCCTTAACATTATTTACTAAAAATTGTTCTCCTTAACATTATTTACTTAAAATTATTTTCCTTAGCATTATATAATAAAAATTATT
Organism: Leiobunum rupestre; assembly: GCF_980474605.1. Lineage (NCBI taxonomy): Eukaryota > Metazoa > Arthropoda > Arachnida > Opiliones > Sclerosomatidae > Leiobunum > Leiobunum rupestre. The sequence goes on from NC_143394.1 coordinate 11,470,034, forward strand.
TTCCTTAGCATTATATAATCAAAATGATTGTACTCAGCATCAATTGTAAAATAAAAATTATTTTCCTTAGCATTATATACTAAAAATTGTTATCCTTAACATTATTTACTAAAAATTGTTTTCCTTAACATTATGTACTAAAAATTGTTTTCCTTAACATTATTTACTAAAAATTGTTCTCCTTAACATTATTTACTTAAAATTATTTTCCTTAGCATTATATAATAAAAATTATTTTCCTCAGCATTATATAATAAAAATTATTTTCCTTAGCATTATATAATCAAAATGATTGTACTCAGCATCAATTGTAAAATAAAAATTATTTTCCTTAGCATTATATACTAAAAATTGTTATCCTTAACATTATTTACTAAAAATTGTACTCAGCATCAATTGTAAAATAAAAATTATTTTCCTTGGCATTATATACTAAAAATTGTTTTCCTTAACATTATTTACTAAAAATGGTTTTCCTTAACATTATTTACTAAAAATTGTTCTCCTTAACATTATTTACTTAAAATTATTTCGCTTAGCATTATATAATAAAAATTATTTTCCTTAGCATTATATACTAAAAATTGTTTTCCTTAGCATCATATAATAAAAATTGTTTTCCTTAGCATCATATAATAAAAATTATTTTCATCAGCAATGTATAAAAAAAAATAATATTCTACAATAATAAAATAGTTTCTATTAGCGGTAAAACTAGAACTTCCTATATATAAAATTTCAATACTGGTTAAAATTTAATAAACGTCAACAATATTTTATTTTTATTATAAAAGCCGTCTACATAAAAAGTAAATTTGTTACGCAAGAATATTTATTCATGGCATTGCAACCAGCACTGCATTCAAAATAGTCCGTTCAATTTAAAATACGTTAGTTTCGAGTACATATACCATGATTGTTCGTGATTGACAAAATATAGCTTCCACATCTTCCCCCATCGTGAAAATAAAACCATAACCTAATTCGGGGCACCCTGACCGCCAAATAAGCCCGGAGCGACACCCCGCGACCAATGCATCGCAGTTACGCCAATAAAAAATGAAATCAAAATTTTTTAAGAAAAAAATATGATAGAGTAGTAACGCCTAAAAAAATCAGCCCATTTTTGAAGCGTCACGGGTCCGGCCGAAATATAAGCGTGCAAAATTGTATCGGAAATTTCTACACGGGAGCGCCGGTTCCCGGTTTTACTACGTCCCCTATAACACTAAGGGGGAAGTTACATAGTGATAGACTGATTGTTTTCGCAATGAAAAAACCTATTTACAAGAGGCAAAAGTTTAAAATTTGCTGTATCAAAATCAGATCATATATTATCTTCAGATAACAGATTTCTGGTTTACAGTTCTGTAAATTAAGATATTGAAATAAAAATAACCAGTTTTATTTAACCGAAATTCTTAATTCATCAAAAATTAAACGTTGTAAGAAGTAACGCGATGTAATGTTTCAATACAAAAGTAGCTCTAGCTACGTAATCAGCTCAGATCAAACGCAAATTACATCGCAAAAATAACTGTTCTAATAATTTTTGAATTTCGGGAGGTCCGATCACTGAGAAATTGACGGGAGAGATAGATTTAAAAACAAGACAAAGTAGACAGGAGCCGGGGGCAATACCACACAAATATTTTACTGTCAATACTCCTTCCAACGAAATGAAAAATTTATCATAGACGATAAAAATTAACATTTGATTTTTTGATCTGAGCTAAGTTTTCTGTTTTAAATAAATATTGGTTTTGTATCAAATTATACTGGAAATTTAATGAGTTTTATTCTATTTTTCTGTTAGTTATCACATTAGGTGTATTTAAAAAATTGAAAAGGCAAACAATAATGCACGTGTGTATATAAAAATTATGTTTGGCATACCTTTCAAGAGATGTCGCTCTTGACCTAAAATAAGACGGAGCCTGAAATGGGGGAGGATCGCCGGTCCTACGTTTTGTCTCTCGTAAATTAATTCGTGCTCTTGACAATGTTTGATGTCGCCCAACTTGTTAATTCAACGCTCTCCACGATTTTCGAGTTCAAAAATGCAATTGCCAAAATGGCCTAAAGGTAAAATTTTCATCCCGACTTCCAGGTTGAGCGTAGGGCTGTAGGAAACGGCGAAATAATGTAACACGGGGAACCGAAAATTCGAGACTGCGTGGGGGGGGGGGGGGGGTCGAAAGCCCCTTCGAAAATCGAACAATACTTCCCGGCATGGCCCCGCGCGCTGCTGTCAAATACAATTTTCTCAACTTATAATGAGAAATCAGCGTGAAATTGACTATCAGTCCCGAGGGATGGTTTGCAACGCCTCCCCGCGGCCCTCCGTCGAACTAGCGCTCGCAGCCAAAAACCCCTTCGCTTCGAATAAACTTTAAAACGAGTTCAGAAAGGCGTACTACTTTTTTTCCCCGCTCTGAAAAACGACGGTTAGTATCGCGTGGAAAATAAACTCTTTAGACGGAAGTTGCGGAGTAATACAGAGCCATCTATCGGGATTTTGCTTAAGTCTCAATTGTGAAATATAGAAATTTATATTATTCATTTATATTTGTATGAAATCAATCGTGAAAAATTGCCAAAACGATCTTGTCGGTAAAGGCGGGTACACGAAGACGAAATAATACAACCGAAATTTGTTTTATGCTATTTTGCGACAAAAAGAAAATATAAAACGAAATACACTTCAGTTATAGTTGCGTCCAGATATTTATATCGTCGTTGCGAGCCCTGCTATACCACAATAATCTCTAAAACCGTTTCACAGTCATAAATATTATGTAAATCAGTAAATCTTAAGATATTTAATATTTAAATAATTTAATTTTTTTATAAATGTTTACTTATAGTTTTAAATTATGCCATTAAATTAACCAACTTATTAATGAGTTTCAAAATATTTGAAATTACTGAAGTCGTAAGATTTGAACCAGCCGTGATAATACGGATGGTCGTCTGAGCTCAGTTGTGGGTAAAGCGGGGTAAAGTGTAGATTTTGTCCATACTCAAACCGAACTAAAAATGTACTTCGTATGTTCCACGTTACAAAGATAAAATTTGTTTAACACTAAGAACGTATTAAGGGTATTGAGAATGTACGGGTCAACCCGTAGTTATACCAACCTAAAAATTACAAATGCGAATTGAAACAGTATAGCGTACCTGTCCAAGAATTGTTTGAAAATGATTTTTCTTGGCACAATTATTGAGAATTTACCAACTATTTTACTAATTTATGTTAAATTAAAAAAACTAAATCATTAAACTCGGCCTTTAAATTAAAGTTGCGCGAACTAAATTAAGAGTTAAATTAAACTTTATCTCAAAAGATAAATTCGTTATAGAATTTTTAAAATTGAGCATTTCATTTCAGAAATAATCTTAGATAGTAAATCACCTTTACTAGCCTAAATAGTACACTACCACGTTCTCAGCATCCTAAAAAGGTTCTTGGTGTTAACCAAATCTTTTATCTGTAACTTAAAACCTACGAAGCAAATTTTTATATCCGCTTGAGTATGGAACCATATACGCTTCACACAGTAAGGATCTTAAGTAGTAGATCATGTTAGCTAGCCTGGTTAGTAGACTACCACGCTCTCAGTAACCTAGGCACGATCATCGTGTTAAGCGAACCTTATCTTTAAAAGGTGGAACCTACGAAGTAAATTTTTTGCTCCACAGGTAGTAGATCATATTAGCCGGCCCGTATGCTAAACTACCAGGTTCTCAGTAATCTAAATAGGTTCTCGGTTAATAGTCTTATAATCTGCAATAAGCAAAGTTAGAAGTTCAGCGCGCTCACAATAGGGATATGAATATATTTTTTTCGCCAAATCTGCATTTCGTAGAGAACGAAAAAAAGAAAAGATAATATATAGAAAAAGCGAAAAAGAATTTTTCCCTTTTACGGACTTTTTCTTTGAGTCGAGCGACTCGAGTTAGTAAAGAACCAGAAAAGAAGATTCAGGAAGAAGAAAAAAAGTGGATTGGCAAACGGGTGGCAACGTTTCTTGTGGGTGGTTCACGGAAGAACCAAAAAACCAAATCCCCCGAAACAAGATAGCTCATGTCGGAATCACCTCGTTTTACATCTCAAGTATTTTTTAGTCGGACTAATGTTGTTTGGAACGTAACTATTGCTTTTGGGACGCTAAAATTACGTTTATTTTATCAATTGTTCCCAACGAGATAGAGTGCAATCATTTTGTTGATTTTTACTAGTGTTGTTAATTTTCCGGAAAAATAAAACGGGGAAAATTTTCCGTAAATCGGAAAAATAATTAATTTAAACATAAATTCCTTTTTAAGGGTTTTTAATTTTTATCGATATAAAATGTCTAATATCAGTAAACATACTACGAAACATTAATAGTGTTACATTGTTAATCAGTTTAAAGTTTGTCTAGAGGTTTAGTTTTACTTTTAGATTCGAAAAAATGAGGCGAAAATGCCGCTTTATTTCAATTTACAAACAATATATTAGACTAATCATGGAATGAAAACTTTTTTTTATTTTTTTCGGAAAAATACGGAAAATATTCCGGAAAAAAGGCCTTGGTCATTTTCCGCGGAAAATTTTCCGACTTACAACACGAATTTTTACCATGTCACGGAACTCACGATTGGTATATTTCAGACTGCACTAATTAATTTTTTCCCCGATCTTTGCAAGTGAGCAGTATTTAATAATATTAATCATAATAATCAGCTAAGCTAATAAAAAAATATAAAATAAAAAAATGAGTATGAACTTTCATATTTATGTTATATTCACGAATTTCACATATCTGTCACCAGGTGTAAAAAATTCAGCCGTGTTTTAGTAGTTCCTACTCCCTTTATTGCTAGATTATATCGTTAATTAAAAAAAAAATATTTGAATGAAAAACTAAAAAATTTTCGAAAAGAAATGAAATTTCGAATAATCTGGTTCCAGTAGACCCGTTCATTTCCCAGCTAATAAACGCAAACAAACGCCTCCCAAAAAATGTTCCGGCGCAATCATTTCGTTATAAAATCGGTTAATCTTTCATTAAACTGCAAGAATGATTTTCTAAAAGACCTGAAATTGACGGTACTTGATCAACCCCGACGGCGGCTGGAGGGCGCTTAATTCGTATTGTTCCCAGCACGTTGACGCGTTCTAAGCCTATTATGATCGGAGCGCCACCCCGGGGCGCCATCTAGAGGCCCACGGGGAGGTCCATTCTGTCGTTTGGGCTATTGTGCAGCCTTTCTCCTTCTCGACGCGACGCGTTTTTCATTGTGAAACCGTCGCAGGCTGCCTGCGTGGGTGCCGCTTAAAAACTTGCCCGTTCGCTTTTGTTCACGTTCACCCGCGTCTTGGCTAACCGTTAGCTGATACCGTTGTTAAAAACGGAAATTTAGTAAAGTTTACTTGGTTTTGATTAGCATTGAATGCATAGGTAACCTGTAATTGCTGGCTTAAAGCTAAAACGTGTTAAGTCTAGGAACGACGTTTGGGCAATTTTTCAAATCGAAGATTATTTGGAAATCGTTAAAGGCTTAGGATTTCTTCTGACAGTTTTCCTTAAAGTTTTCTTCCCGCCGCGCAAATACCCTGGTGTTAGGCCAGCCGCAGAACACGTTGGCCTACCACCAGGATATTTGCGCGGCGGGAAGAAAACTTTAAGGAAAACTGCCAGAAGAAATCCTAGGCCTTTAAATACTGAGGAAAGTAGAATCAATATATATTGGAAAGAATTAAAATACAGCGAGATGTCGCCAAGATTTCAAATGCAAATATTCAAAAATCCGAGCCAATATGAATACCAGATTTTCATAGTTTAGAAATCAGAATTTGGAAAATTAGGAGATTTCCATTTCAGAATTTGGAAAATTAGGAGATTTCTATTTCAGAGTTTTCAAAATTAGAAATTTCCAATTTAAAAGATTTCAAATCAGAATTTAATTTTTTTTGAAAACTCTCGTAGAAAATTGCGTTGTTGAGATTCAGAACCTTTAATTTTAATACGCAAAAAATGCACAGAAACTAATCTAGAAATTTCAAAGAATAAAAGAAATTTCAACCTGAAAAAACAAGAATTTAATTTCGTCGAGTTTCGTACCTGAAAATGAATAAAACAAAGGTCATTGCTATCTAACGGATATAAAAAAATCTACTTCTAGAAAACACATCCGACGATTGCATTGTAAAAGTTTATTTCCTCCAAAAACATAAAAAGTCGAAATGCGGACTTAACCCGTTATCGCTTTAAGGCTGGGTTCAGGACGATTTATCCACGCCCCAGAAATAACAGGGCCCTCGCTGGTGCCGGCACATGGCTATGACACATTTCCAGTTGGTTCCGACCCTCAGCGCCGCTAGGAGGCGGCCGAGTTGCTCATTTGCATACAGAAGCCCGCCAGAAGTCCAACTCTAGGCGCATCATCCACTCCACGCTTAAAACACCTGAGTCGTTTCCCGCCCCCCAACCTCTACCCCCTCGTGCTAACTTCACCAAGTTCACGCGGAGATATTTTCTACTAAATTTTATCCCGTTTACCGAAGCTAATTTGGTAATCGTTCTTGGTTTCAAGCACTGCTTTTGTGTGTTCTGTTTTGACGTGAAAACTAACGCTAGATTTTTTTCAAAAATATATAAACAATTTCTTTGCTGTATGGATTTTGGTATAATATAATAATAATATATTATATATATATATATATATATATATATATATAATATATTATTATATTATAATAATAATAAAAATGTGAATAAATCATTGATCCCTACAATATTTTCTACTGTATACAAATATGTGACATTTGTTTTCGAAATTTAATAAGAAGCATGCTCGGATTTTGATTAATTTTGATCCATGAATAAAATAAGTTCGGCGATATTTAAATAATATTTATTTAAATAACCAATAGTTGAATAAAAATTGTAAATGTTTAAATAATCGAAAGTGAATAAGCCTATTATTTAAATAAAACAAACAATTATTTAAATAAATACCACTTTTATTCAAATAAATGCTTGGTTGCGTAAAAAACATAATTGAATACGTTAAAATTATATTCTTTTTACCAACGTTTTTTAAATAAATCGGAAATTGTTTGGATAATGAATAAACAATAGGCGCTTAAATAAAACATCTTCCCAGAAATGGCCAAGAAGTAATATTTCCGACAGCCAGGACTCATAAGTTATTATTTATATAGTGCTTGGTGAATAGAAAGCTGGAAACTTTCTCGAACGTAACATCAGTTTTTTGCTAAGCCTTAACATGCCAAAAAAGTTACCTGGTTAAAAGGAAACACTTGTTGCATACCGTACTGCAAAAGTAATATGTTTAGTTCTAAAGGAATGAGTTTTCATCTTTTTCCAAAAGATAATTTTATACGAAATGAATTAACTCTGCCTCCACGAGAAGCTTTAAAATTGCCTGGTATTATAAAAATATTGCATATAATTTTAATTATTTATACCATAAGAGGATGATAATAATAATAATATTATCTTCTTATACTTAGTTTTAAAAACATTATATATGTTACCTTAAAATATATTATCGAAAATAAACATTAGTATGTTCCTTATTCACGTGAGCCGACGCGTTTCTTATCTGACGCAAAATTCTCATGAGGGCAAAAACGCGTCTCCGATTGGCTTAAATATGACTTTGTGGCTAGCCATTCTAACCGTTTAACCGACCGACCGGAAATAGCTCCTTCCCAGAAGAATTTGGAGAGGGGAGTAGAAACCGAGTATCTTTTATTGAAGCGTTCATTCCGAGCACTACTTTTACGTCGTTAGGCCAATATCAAAGTGTAGAATCTTTTCGCATTTATAAACTCTACTTCGTAAAAACATTTAAATATTTTTAATATAGTAATAAGATTCTTCGCGGTTTGGTTAAGATCAAAGTGTAGTACCTATTCACATTTACAATATAAATAACATATGTTTTGATAAATTCGATAATAAGCTTCTTCACGGTTTGGCTAAGATAAAAGTGTAGTATCTAATCGCTTCAACGCATTAGATGACTGTAAAAAAACTAAAAAAATATATTTTTAATATAGTAATAAGATTCTTCGTGGTTTGATAAAAGGGTAGTAATTATTCACATCTAGAACAGATTATATTTTATTTTATTAAATTTAATAATAAGCTTATAAATAATTAGGCTAAAATAAAAGTGTAGTAGCTTTTCCCTTTAAGTAAATATATGACTTAGTACACAGTAAAATTTTAAACACATCTTACCATATCCAAAATTAAAAACCAAAAAATTAATGTGCATTCTGATAAATGAACATTTTACACTAAGTGTCGAGAAAATAAAGTTATCTTCAATATTTTAAAGAAACCTTTTCTCATACTGTGATTTCAATTTAGTACATTTGGCGGAAAGATTTTAGCATTAATTTTCTGTATATCGGCGGCGGGAATTTCGAATTTGGCCTGTTTACGGTTGAATTTCTAAGTATACCCGCGCGCGTTATACAATTTTGGAAAATAAAGTCTATTGCGTTATATTTCAAAGTGATTTTTAATTAATTAACAGATAAGATTTACAAACAGTTGAAATAATTTATTTTTAGTACTACCTAAAAAATGCGTCTGGAGAGTCCAGGGTAAGTATAGAACGGGTAATGCCGAGATTACCACGTTGACATAAACGTGCGATTTTATGTTTGTTTAGGAGCGTAGTACTCAAAATACGCTATAATACAGCTTACCAATAATAATCAACATTAAATATGTATTGAGCACTTTGAAATTTACGCAATTGACATTTCTGAAATGGATTAATTTAACACACGTCGGAACCCTTAGGCACAAACCGTAAATAGGCGAAATTCGAAATTCCCGCCGCCTATTTACCGGAAATTCGTGCTAGTATCTTTCCGCCAAATGTACTAGATATTTTACCTATCTTAACATGCAACTGAGTTTATTTACTTATTCTCATCATCCACCACCAATTTTTAAATAAATAAAAAAACTGGTCAAAGAAATTGAAAATGGAGATATATTTGACCATTGATCAGTGATCAGTTATAATTGACCAGTGACCAGTGACCAATTAGAAGTGACCTGACGGCAGAGCGCTTTAAATGGTCACAAACAGAAAAACGCAAACCTTAAATCACTCCTATTACAAAGAATACCACAATTTTTAAAGCGCACACTTAATCCGTCAAAATCGGGGATTGATATGTGGAAGCGTGAACCGCAGGGACCCCGAACAGCGCCAACTGGTGGGAAAGGCCATAAACGTACGCCACCGATATCAAATTCCAAAGTAGGCCTATAGAATACGTAATAAAACGAAAGCGTACGTCAGTTCACGAAACCCAAATCGGAACCAGGGCTGAACAGGAGGAGGGGCGGATCGGGAATGGTAATTCAAGCCATTTCGGCGGCCATCCGCGGAGGAAGACGCGAAAAAACGACTGAAAAACAATAGGGTTCTGGATGGGCCAAGGCCTAGCTACGTGATACGGACGCGGCGCGGACGGCGGTCGCAGGAAGCACGCAACCGGAAGTTTGTCCCCCGGCGTCCGCTTGAGACACGTGACCGTTGGAAACACGTCCCCCTTCCCCCACAGGCGCGCGCCCAAAAACAAGAACCCGGCCAAATAAGGCCCTCTCGAGCGACTAAATTATATCGGCTTTTCGCGTTTGTTGATGGGTTATTCCAACCCACCCCCTCCCCGACGAAGCTTTTGCATCTTGCTAACTCTTACTTTTTTACTCAGTCCGTTGTCGTTCAGTATTCGTCAGAGATATGCGTTTTATCATAAGTAGATTCTTCAGAGTATTATTGAAAGGACAAACTGGTATAAATACTTTTCCTAGATTCAATTAATATTAGAGGTAATTTTAGTGACAAGTCGTAACATAAGTTCATAATTAAGGGTTACATATAAGTGTGTAGCACGTTATGATTTGTTTTGGAGTGGCGTATTTTTTTCGCTACGGACGTTTATCTTTATTGCTATGGCCTCAAGTATACGTCACACCAAAAACAGCTATAAGCAATTATTTACACTCACCAATATACTAATGGAACGTATTTTTAGTGGCCTCTATCCGTTCTCGGCTACGTAGACGCATTCTTGATTCCTCGCTCAGTTGCCTCTATCCATTCTCGGCTACGTAGACGCGTTCTTGATTCCTCGCTCAGTGGCCTCTATCCGTTCTCGGCTACGTAGACGCGTTCTTGATACCTCGCTCAGTGGCCTCTATCCGTTCTCGGCTACGTAGACGCGTTCTTGATACCTCGCTCAGTGGCCTCTATCCATTCTCGGCTACGTAGACGCGTTCTTGATTCCTCGCTCAGTGGCCTCTATCCGTTCTCGGCTACGTAGACGCGTTCTTGATTCCTCGATCAGTTGCCTCTATCCGTTCTCGGCTACGTAGACGCGTTCTTGATACCTCACTCAGTGGCCTCTATATCCGTTCTCGGCTACGTAGACGCGTTCTTGATTCCTCGCTCAGTGGCCTCTATCAGTTCTCGGCTACGTAGACGCGTTCTTGATTCCTCGCTCAGTGGCCTCTATCCGTTCTCGGCTACGTATACGCGTTCTTGATTCCTCACTCAGTGGCCTCTATCCGTTCTCGGCTACGTAGACGCGTTCTTGATTCCTCGCTCAGTGGCCTCTATCCGTTCTCGGCTACGTAGATGCGTTCTTGATTCCTCGCTCAGTGGCCTCTATCCGTTCTCGGCTACGTAGACGCGTTCTTGATACCTCGCTCAGTGGCCTCTATCCGTTCTCGGCTACGTAGACGCGTTCTTGATTCCTCGCTCAGTGGCCTCTATCCGTTCTCGGCTACGTAGACGCGTTCTTGATACCTCGCTCAGTGGCCTCTATCCGTTCTCGGTTACGTAGACGCGTTCTTGATTCCTCGCTCAGTTGCCTCTATCCATTCTCGGCTACGTAGACGCGTTCTTGCTACCTCGCTCAGTGGCCTCTATCCGTTCTCGGCTACGTAAACGCGTTCTTGATTCCTCGCTCAGTGGCCTCTATCCGTTCTCGGCTATGTAGACGCGTTCTTGATACCTCGCTCAGTGGCCTCTATCCGTTCTCGGCTACGTAGACGCGTTCTTGATTCCTCGCTAGCCAGGCCCGGAGTAGCATTTAGTCTTGCCCAAACATGTTGTCGTCCCAGAATCCCATCTCATCTCAGCGACACCCAGTTTGAATCCCCCTTTCAGCCTTTTCCATCTTCTCGTGCGCACTCTTCTTGGATGTGCCCCATCGGATCCCGGCACTCTCCAACCCCCTTTCTGGGATGGTGCTCCTGAGTCCCCTCAGAGCCAATATCCGGGTCTATTTCCGCTCGCTGATCGTCTAGCCGCGGCTAAAATTTCCTTTTCACGAAAGTCGCGTACCCGTATATACCCTCCACTAACATTCCCCTTCCCAACTTGGCCCTAAAGACGGCTGTAGACTCGCGTTACGCGCCAATACTCCGTCTAATGACCACCGACCTTGTAGAGTACCATTGGAAACGGTATACGTGGCTATACGACTCAATTACAATCGAGCGAAACTTTCCTGGAAAAGTACTAATCTAAATCTGAAGCGATTAGTGCGAAAATGAAGAAGAGCTATTTCGACTTTGTTTCAGATACAATTGAAAAATTCGCATTTGCAAAACGACCAAAAAAAATGATGTTAATTGTGGAAATTTGCGATAAATTTTCAAAATGTTATAAAAGTTTCTACCCAATTTTAATAAAATAAACGATTTCTTTAGAATTTCTATAATTTTTTCCGCTTCCGCTTTAACATTAAGACCTTTGGTTTAGGCTTTTCACTAATCCATACCTCTACTTGGATTGCTTATCCTGCCCGCGTATGGTAAGATCACTCTGACGGCTTTGGCCCCGCCTACGAGAGAGAAAATACCCTCTGCGCGCGCCACCCTCTCACGTTGTTGTTTGTTCAGTTAAACTAGTGACGTCAAAAAAACCGTCAGTCACATCGAGACGAAAATATGCCGCGATAAGCATTCCAAGTAGAGGTATGGATTCCTGAGCTTTTAAATAAGAATGGTTTACTGTTCGAACCACTTTGTAAAATATCCTAGGACATGTTAATTAATTCATGCCCTTGTTAAAAAAGGCAATTTTCCAAACTACCTAATAATAATATAGTAAGTACAGTGTGAAATATAACCATCGTGAGCTCTACTGCATCTAAAACTTACAAATTGGCCCAGAATCCCGTAACCCTGAGAACCCTAGTAACAAAAATGCTTCGACTATGGTAGTCAATCGAATATAACCTATAGGCTTTCCTGAATCATCTATTCCACGCAACCACTGATGAAAAAACGAAGTTAGGGGAACAAAATAAAAACCTGGGCTTTTGGGGAAGCGAGTTGGGGGACACCGGAGATGAACGCATCCGTAGTGACGCGGGGAACGCGACGGAGGAAAAATATATCAAGTGACTGTATAGAGGACATGGAGGATGACGAAAGTGCGAGTATAGGTTGGGAGTTCACTTTTGGGAGCGAAATCTTGTTAAGATAGCGGGTTAAAGGGCAGGCATCGGGCTTTAAGATCAGCTCTAAGTATATTACGCAGAAGGTATATACGAAGGCCGTATCAACACGTGCTTTTGCGGTGGGAGCCCTTTGAGGCCACGTGTTGAGCGCCCTCTTTAACCACAGACGATGAGCGGTTCGCGTGGTCACTCTATGGTTTATCGAAAACGCAAAGCGGAAACTCAAAAGGCATAAACAGAATCCTTATCGATTGGTACGCAACAGCTTGTTGAAAACGTAATACGCTACAATGATTTTGGGTAACGCGGGACTCAATTATTAATATTGTACTTGACCTACGAAAGACTATACGCATAGGCGTTGCCAGGTTTTTAAAACCCTGTCGGGCAATTTTTTTTTGTAGCTCTCAAAAATAACAAAATAACATGATAATTATTTATTTTAAAGGGGTCATGTTATATTTTCAATTTACTGAAAATTATTATTTGAAAATTTTGGTTATGCAATTTTGAATCTAAACTTGATTTGAGAAATCTTAAACTGGTTTTGAGATTTTAAATTTTGATTATGGTTTTGATTTCCGGTTGTTTATGCCGATTTTGGGATTTAAACCAAGATTTCGGGATTTAAACCAAGATTTCGGGATTTAAACCAAGATTTCGGGATTTAAACCAAGATTTCGGGATTAAACCAAGATTTCGGGATTTAAACCAAGATTTCGGGATTTAAACCAAGATTTCGGGATTAAACCAAGATTTCGGGATTTAAACCAAGATTTCGGGATTTAAACCAAGATTTCGGGATTTTTTTTTATTCTGTAGAATGTCCAATCCCAATTGGTTCCATGAAAAACCTAAATTCAAAAGTCCTGTTGGTAAAGGTTTAATCGTTTTTGGACTATATTGAAATTTCGTCCCTAAGTAACATAATACATCTAAGTATGACACTTGTAACCTTGCTCGTGCATTTTATCTTACTACATCATTTCTTCACCAAAGATAAATTAGTAAAACGATTAGCTACTCTATAACCCGGAAGTTTAACCGTCTTTGTGATGGTGCTAGCGGATTTTTATAAAAAGCGTTTTCAAAAAAATTCCTATTATCATACTTAAGAGGTATTATGTTACTTATGGTGATAGCAATTTCCCCATTTTAGGAACTTTGGCAACCAATCAGCGCAGTAAAAACTTGTCAAACCATGGATTAATAAACTAGCCTCAACCTTTAGATTGAGTTATCTTTTGTCTTGCCGTCGCCATGGTAACGCTGGACCTATAACGGAAGCGGATTTCCCGCAACCATGATGTTTTTTGGGTACAGAAAACGTTTCTTTTCCGCTAGGTGGCGTTCGAAATGCAAATCTAAAATTTTTTCGCGTTACGATACATTATTATCGAAGTTAGTTATTTAAACCAAAACTTTTCAAATAAAACCACTTGAAATTGTTAAACCTAGCTTAGACGATGTTTCAAATTACTCAAAAAGGTGTTTATTCCATTAAAAATTATTAATATAAACTATTCTGCTTTTAGGAGCAAATAACCAAATCTTATGTGCAAGATTAATCACCTCAGAATTTATGAATTCTTCCAAAATACTTAAGCTAAATTAACCAAACTATATAAATCAGTGGCGTAGCGTGTATTTCTTCCACCCGGGGCAAACCCTAAATCCCCCTCCCTATTTTCGCAACTAAGCAAAAAATTGGCGAAATTTCGTTTAAAAATTAAAATTTTATTCTGCGTGTTCTTTGCAAAATTTGTTTTCACTTTTCCGATCCACGATCTCGGCCGTTCGCGTTCGTTTCAATTTTCCAGGCCGCTGGCCGCCCCCTACGTCTAAGCTACCCGGGGCCATGACCCCTTTGCCCATCCCACGCTACGCCACTGTATACAATAACATTATTTAAGGCAAATAAATCAAAATATATTTCTTATTTATGTTAAAAAATTATTACAAATTTGTTACCCGCTATAATTGATTAGAGACGTCTTAAAATTATTAATTATGAAAAAAATAAAAATATAGAACAAAAAACCGGAATTGTAGGATAGTTCCAAACCCCATCTATTGGCAAAACTGTACCAAACATTCGTAGTATTTCGTCTTAACTAGGACACAAAATTCTATCGACACTTTAGTGTAGGTTTTTAGCGGGTTAAGTTCCTACCCGCGAGTTACCCTTCATTTCCAATACCAATAAAAGAGATAAACTAAAAACCCAACGCAAGCTGTTGTTTCCGGGATTCATTTATCCGCGCCGTGTTTAACACGAGTAGAAAGGGTCAATGGATCGGGCACAACCACTCGAAACAGAGTCAGAGACACTCAATCGCGGGTCCCCCTTTATCGCCTCTCTCTCTCCTGCAGTCAGATATATAACACAACAACCACCCATATCTCTTTTGTTTGAGCATTGGGTCAATATTGGCCAAGGCTTAACACTCGCTACGCTTCATTATGGCAGACGAACGCGCCCAACTAGCGCAGTGTATAAATCCAGAGGGAAACGAACCACTCACCTATAAACCATCGCGGAAAAACTTGTACAGACTCGTTCATACTTGATCATCCGTTGCCCCAAAGTGTAGTGGAACTAACGAATACGTATTCGAAACATGATTACAATTAGGGGACTTTTGAAACACCGAATTCAAAATCAAAAATAAAATTAAATAGTTGATTTATTTGCATTTAGACTTATATGCCTACTTTAAATATACACAATTAAATTGTTATGGATCCACCTTTCGTGAAAAACTCAATGAAGCTAATATCAGTTGTACGAATTCAGTCAGTTTTTAAATAGTGATACACCCAAATAAAACACTTTCTACTGACAATTACAAGTGAAGACTTCGAAAAAATAAACGTAAATGTCAAATCAATTAATATTGCTTTGAAGTAAAGGCGGACTCGCGATACAGTACTAAAGGTTTTACAGATTATACTAAACCAAATGATAATAATTTAAAAACGGTGCATTTTGCTCACCAAACGGCGTAGTTTGTAAAAAGTATAATGTTATCATAACGTAGAATAAATAAAAATGTATTTCAGTGTTTTGACTAGTTTACAATTTAACCTAGATGATTTTACTTTGAAATAACCATGACTCAGGAACACCATTGTGTTAAATACAGCTATAATAATGCTGTGTACTATAAAAGCTAAATCTGTAACGCCATTTATATAATGTCATAAAGTAAATATCTGTATAGAAATATACAAGCTACTCTTTATGATTAATTAGGTACAACGTTGTAGTACTGTCCACAACTGTTGTTTATTACGTCGCGATATAAATTACATCAAGTTTACATTCCAAGACCGACTCTTTCACGATCGTAAAAATATATAACGAAATTAAAGATAAATTAATAAACATTCAGTAGCCTACAGTGACATATGGCACCTAACACCAGTATACGAATACACGTCACTACACAATCTACATATACTCTGCAATAGTCTATTCCAATTTCGAAGTTTAAATCGTGTCAATTCTACAGCATTAGCTGCAGTTTATCTAGTCTATTATAACTAGAGCACCTCCGCTGGTGCGAACGGATACCGTTCTTTGGAAACTCATTATAGGGGGTATTGTGTCGGTTGAAAGAGAGAGGGCGCTGTGTGCGCGGGAGGAGCGGCTGGACACGGACTTCCGGGAAAACAGGCAATGGATACAGATCGAAAAGAGGGAAGAAAACTAGCCCAGCGAGAGTAACCAAGGTGTGAAGTGGCCCGTGGGGAATGGTACGCGAAGACACGCCGCCTATTCTGGGGTGAGTACGCCATCCCCTCTAGCGGATGAAAAAGGAAACAAAGATACCCCGGCACCGGTCAAAAGGAAACTCGAGCCTTTGTCGATTCCCAATTGACAGCTCCGTTACACACCGACGCCCCGTTATTTTACCAAAAGCGCTGAAATTTAGTAAAATATTGGTTAAGTAGAACACCTGATGGGTTCAAAATAAAGGTTACTTATATTTTTACAACTTTCCATTCAAAGTAGTAGTGTTTTCGACCCATGATTAAAAATTTAACAAAACCGTTAAAATATTTACGTTCAGGAGGGTCAGAGCTATCTCCTGAGAAATAACGTAAAATCTGCTAAATAGCTCGAAAATTAACACCATTGTATGGGAGTACAGAAGTAGTTTCCGTATGAATAAATTCGAAAACAAATTTTGTTTGCACATTAACTCATCATAGTAATATATTTAATATTATTAATAATAATATTATTTTCATCGTGTGGATTTTGGAAAACTGTAACGTTTTTAAAACTACTGTTAAAGGTTATAATAAATAGGAGGTATATTTGTAAAGATTCAAACCCCTCAACTAGCCGGGTTTTAGTTCACATATTTTTAGATAAACATTTTCTTGGGTTACGTTTTGGCCTATTTATTGCTTTTCTATCATTGACTTACCATTTTGCTGATATCGTCAGTCCGGCTTTACGGCAATTGAATCGTAATGTTAACAATTAATGAATCAGCTCGTTACTCTCAACGGGTACTTAATAATAATAAACAGAATCGTTCAAATAAATAAATTAAAGTTAAATTGTTCACATATTATGAAATTTGTGGAAGATTTACATATATCACGCAATGAAATGACTTGTGAAATTTGCGAATTGGATAAAACCGGGTACCCGAAGAAAAAATATTTGTTTGGACAATACTATTGGTATTAAGAGTAAAATGATATGACTTTGGAATATTTTCTTTTTGTTTGAAGTTCTGCCATCATACCTCATTAGGGATACCCCGAACCCTCAACTCATTTAAAAACCGTGGATGTAATTATTTATCTTTTTTTGTTTACATAGAGCCACATAGCGGTCAACACGTGAAGCTTATAAAACGCTGAATTTCCGTTTTCGAAGCAGACTTAGGTGACAAAAATTCGGAATTTGGTCACCACTTGGTTCTATGTTAACTGTAAAGGCCAATTCGTACCTATTGACAAATATTTGGTTAATCCCAAATTTCCAATCCGAAAGTAGTATTGTCTAACCATGTAGAAAAATTTCGTTGTCAAGTACCCGGTTGTACATTGGGGCGGAACTGGGACAGTAGAACAGCCAATATGTTTAAAAGTTTAACCAAAATCATGTAACTACTCTTAAACCAATAAAAGTTAATAAGAAAATGTTTAAAAATTACATCGTAGACGTGGTTAAATATATCATAACATAATTACTATTAGTATGTAAAAATTTATTGACTAATTTTCACAGTGACGACCAGGCCCGAAAAGAGAGGGGTGAAGCCGGTACAAATTACCCGGGCCCATCTCCAGTATAGTAATGGCTCTCTTTGGACCCGGAATTTATAATTTACCCTTACACTTATCTATCAAGGAAGATAATATGATGAAAATATTAGAAATATATGAAAACCCCATCATACTAAATAATGTAACTTATGCTATACGTTAGTTGTTGAGGGGGTTATTTAAAATTGAATACCATGCATGACCCCTTCTTTAAACTCACGAATATTTTTAGTAGTAGAAAGGGGAGGGGTAATTCAAATCAGTACCCCTTCGGCAGCCGGCTGAGCCCATACCGGAGAGGGATGCAGAGGTTGGGAGGGGGTAGGATGACAAGGCAGCGGGTGGGGAATTAACCAGTGGGGGGGGGGAGTAGCAGTGGGCCTTCACTGTGGCCCATTTCGGGGCAAACCTTCTGCCGCTGACAGATACACGCGTAACGTATCACAAGTACATGTATCATTACTGGGGTACTTCAATAACAGATTCCAACTCGGAACATCTCGAGTTCACGGGTCCCTTCGTTCGACGCAAACTGTACCGCCCGTCCCGCCTTTAAGCGCACGAAGAGGTAAGCCTAGGCCGGCTGGTAATGGCCGTATCACGTTACATTCAACGATTTTCATTCGATTATCGGCAAAGGGACTGCGTAATAGGCTACGTTGTGTTTATGTATTTGATGGGATAAATTATAGCTACACGATAATAAAGTTTGCACTGAGTCGAGTCCATCCAATATTATCCGCTTCGCGAGTGCGGCCGTATCTCAATTTAAAGCGACAATATTTACCTCGTTTAATTATTAAGTTTGCGAAAGGGATGCGCGCCGTTTCAGCGTTTGCGTTGCTTCATTGCCAAAAGTGATTAGTCAAAATGTAATCGAAAATACGCGTTAATATTGAAATAAATTAAATTACAGGGGTATTTTTAATGATGGGTGATGTGGGTTAAAGAAATTTCACCGTTTCGTATGCCGTTGATGTCAATTAGTCGAAGAAATTTGGCATTTTCCTACTAATGTATATCTAACATCATCTAAAATTGATGAACGAAATTTAAGTGTTTCTTACTGTCTGGGTCAATGAAATTTAACCGTTTCGTATTGTCAACCTGAACGAAATTTAACCGTTTCGTATTGTCAACCTAAACGAAATTTAACCGTTTCGTATTGTCAATCTAAACGAAATTTAACCGTTTCGTATTGTCAATCTAAACGAAATTTAACCGTTTCGTATTGTCAATCTAAACGAAATTTAACTGTTTCGTATTGTCAATCTAAACGAAATTTAACCGTTTCGTATTGTCAATCTAAACGAAATTTAACCGTTTCGTATTGTCAATCTAAACGAAATTTAACCGTTTCGTATTGTCAATCTAAACGAAATTTAACCGTTTCGTATTGTCAATCTAAACGCAATTTAACCGTTTCATATTGTCAATCTAAACGAAATTTAACCGTTTCGTATTGTCAACCTAAACGAAATTTAACCGTTTCGTATTGTCAATCTAAAGGAAATTTAACCGTTTCGTATTGTCAATCTAAACGAAATTTAACCGTTTCGTATTGTCAATCTAAACGAAATTTAACCGTTTCGTATTGTCAACCTAAACGAAATTTAACCGTTTCGTATTGTCAACCTAAACGAAATTTAACCGTTTCGTATTGTCAATCTAAACGAAATTTAACCATTTCGTATTGTCAATCTAAACGAAATTTAACCGTTTCGTATTGTCAATCTAAACGAAATTTAACCGTTTCGTATTGTCAATCTAAACGAAATTTAACCGTTTCGTATTGTCAATCTAAACGAAATTTAACCGTTTCGTATTGTCAATCTAAACGAAATTTAACCGTTTCGTATTGTCAATCTAAACGAAATTTAACCGTTTCGTATTGTCAACCTGAACGAAATTTAACCGTTTCGTATTGTCAACCTAAACGAAATTTAACCGTTTCGTATTGTCAATCTAAACGAAATTTAACCGTTTCGTATTGTCAACCTAAACGAAATTTAACCGTTTCGTATTGTCAACCTGAACGAAATTTAACCGTTTCGTATTGTCAATCTAAACGAAATTTAACCGTTTCGTATTGTCAACCTAAACGAAATTTAACCGTTTCGTATTGTCAATCTAAACGAAATTTAACCGTTTCGTATTGTCAACCTAAACGAAATTTAACCGTTTCGTATTGTCAATCTAAACGAAATTTAACCGTTTCGTATTATCAACCTAAACGAAATTTAACCATTTCGTATTGTCAATCTAAACGAAATTTAACCGTTTCGTATTGTCAACCTGAACGAAATTTAACCGTTTCGTATTGTCAATCTAAACGAAATTTAACCGTTTCGTATTGTCAACCTAAACGAAATTTAACCGTTTCGTATTGTCAATCTAAACGAAATTTAACCGTTTCGTATTATCAACCTAAACGAAATTTAACCATTTCGTATTGTCAATCTAAACGAAATTTAACCGTTTCGTATTGTCAATCTAAACGAAATTTAACCGTTTCGTATTGTCAACCTGAACGAAATTTAACCGTTTCGTATTGTCAATCTAAACGAAACTTAACCGTTTCGTATTGTCAATCTAAACGAAATTTAACCGTTTCGTATTGTCAATCTAAACGAAATTTAACCGTTTCGTATTGTCAACCTAAACGAAATTTAACCGTTTCGTATTGTCAACCTGAACGAAATTTAACCGTTTTGTATTGTCAATCTAAACGAAATTTAACCGTTTCGTATTGTCAACCTGAACGAAATTTAACCGTTTCGTATTGTCAATCTAAACGAAATTTAACCGTTTCGTATTGTCAACCTAAACTAAATTTAACCGTTTCGTATTGTCAATCTAAACGAAATTTAACCGTTTCGTATTGTCAACCTAAACGAAATTTAACCGTTTCGTATTGTCAACCTGAACGAAATTTAACCGTTTCGTATTGTCAATCTAAACGAAATTTAACCGTTTCGTATTGTCAACCTGAACGAAATTTAACCGTTTCGTATTGTCAACCTAAAGAAATTTAACCGTTTCGTATTGTCAATCTAAACGAAATTTAACCGTTTCGTATTGTCAATCTAAACGAAATTTAACCGTTTCGTATTGTCAATCTAAACGAAATTTAACCGTTTCGTATTGTCAATCTAAACGAAATTTAACCGTTTCGTATTGTCAATCTAAACGAAATTTAACCGTTTCGTATTGTCAACCTAAACGAAATTTAACCATTTACTGTACTCAGTTGCAGGTTAAGAAAGGGAAAATATCTAGTACATTTAATACTAACACGAATTACCGGTAAATCGGCGGAGGGAATTTCGAATTTGGCCTATTTTCTGTTGAATTCCTAAAGATTCCTACGCGTGTTATATTAATCCATTTTAGAAATCTCTATTTCGTAAATTTCAAAGCGATCAGTTAACATTTAATGTAGATTATTATTTTTAAACTTCATTATAGTATATTTTGAGTATTATTCTACTAAACAATCATCAAATCGCACGTTTATATACGTCAACGTGGAAATCTCAGCGTTACCCTCGACTCGCCGATTGGATTTGTTTTGGTAGTACTGAAAATAAATTATTACAAATGTTTAAATCTTATCTAGGTTAATTAATTAATTATCACTTTGAAATATAACGCAATCGACGGTATTTCCCAAAATTATATAACGCGCACGAAATTCCAATTTACCGGTAATTTGTGCTAGGATCTTGGCGCCAAATGTACTAGATATTTTGCCTTTCTTAACCTGAAACTGAATATATTAATAATAATAATCAGCTAGGCTAATACCCAAGGCACCACCCTAGGCCCAAGTCATCGAGCGACTTTTAAAGCCTTTAATTCAGGTGGCGGGGTCCACCTAAACTAAATTTCAGGTTTCGTACTATCGTACTACCATAAGTGTATAATATTATTACATAAGTTTGACACTTCCTATTCTTCACATGCAAAAGTTTTACTGAGAGCTATTCGCGAGACAGACTGCATTACGGGCTTCGTCGCAGTTTTGCGTCCGCTTGCTAACGCGTCAAACGTAGCCTTTGTCAGCGTCTCGCTAGGGGGATAATTTCTTCTTGTGATGACGTCACTCCGTTACTAGTTTTCAGTAAAATATCCTCCAAAGTGACAAGCTTATAGAACAATATTATAGATTTATGGTACTACTTATGTCATTATAATTTGAATCATCGTGAGCACATATTAGTCAACAAACTTCAATGTTTCTTTAACCTCAACAAATATAATAAGTGTATTGTTTATTGAACGATATAATTGGTGAACTAATTTTTTTTATAATAGGAAAGCTTTAACGTTGACAAACTAGTGGGTAAACTACGATACGAATGCCGGCGCCAATAGATATCGATAGAAACTAACGCGAATCTCGTTATAAAGCTTGTATTTGCTTTTCCACGATGATCACGCGTACGAACCAACGGGGGACGTTGGCCACTTGAAATCGTATTAAAGCGTCGCTCGTTGTACGTGGCGCCTCCACGCGGCCGGGAGGGACATTACGAACGTGGGAGACAGACGTGACGCCTAGCGGCACGAAGAGGATCGGAGGGGCTGAACATGGCCGAAATTGAAAGAGGGGTTTTAGAGGGAGCCCATTAAAATTTGGAGGAGATTGATGAATGTAAACACACTCGAAAATGGTCAACGACTCTCCTGGGTTATCCATCTAGCCCATTCATTCAAGATGCAGGCTCTCGCTTTCCCCAACGCTGTTGCGTTCCTTAGCAAAACTTCAGTTTATTCTTGTGTTGCGTTGAAAAGAATTGAAATTTAGCACGCAACATTTACTAGTGTTCATTGTAGAAGAATGTAGTATGTACTCATATTTTACTACACAATTGTACAATATATGTTTGTCTAATTTGACAGCAATATCTTACAATTTATTGTTCAATTTCTGGTAATTGTACAATAATGTATCGCGATTAGTCTAATTTTACGAAATATTACGTTATTGGATTGTTCTAATTTGACAACACAAATTTTATATACGATTGTCAAATTTTACAACAAAATTGTGCAATACGTGTTTATAATTTTACAACCATATTGTGCAATACGTTTTTATAATTTTAAAACCATATTGTGCAATACGTTTTTATAATTTTACAACAAAATTGTGCAATACGTTCTTCTAATTTTAAAACCATATTGTGCAATACGTTTTTATAATTTGACAACAAAATTGTGCAATACGTTCTTCTAATTTTACAACCAAATTGTGCAATACGTTCTTCTAATTTTACAACCAAATTGTGGAATACGTTCTTCTAATTTTACAAACAAATTGTGCAATACGTTCTTCTAATTTTAAAACCATATTGTGCAATACGTTTTTATAATTTGACAACAAAATTGTGCAATACGTTCTTCTAATTTTACAACCAAATTGTGCAATACGTTCTTCTAATTTTACAACCAAATTGTGGAATACGTTCTTCTAATTTTACAAACAAATTGTGCAATACGTTCTTCTAATTTTACAACAAAATTGTGCAATACTTTTTTCTAATTTTCCAACCAAATTGTGCAATATGTTCTTCTAATTTTACAACAAAATTGTGCAATACGTTCTTCTAATTTTACATCAAAATTGTGCAATACGTTTTTATAATTCTACAACCAAATTGTGCAATAAGTTCTTCTAATTTTACAACAAAATTGTGCAATACTTTCTTCTAATTTTACAACCAAATTTTGCAATACGGTCTTCTAATTTTACAACAAAATTGTGCAATACGTTTTTCTAATTTCCCAAAAAAAATGTGCAATACGTTCTTCTAATTTTACAACCAAATTGTGCAATACGTTCTTCTAATTTTAAAACCATATTGTGCAATACGTTTTTATAATTTGACAACAAAATTGTGCAATACGTTCTTCTAATTTTACAACCAAATTGTGCAATACGTTCTTCTAATTTTACAACCAAATTGTGGAATACGTTCTTCTAATTTTACAAACAAATTGTGCAATACGTTCTTCTAATTTTACAACAAAATTGTGCAATACTTTTTTCTAATTTTCCAACCAAATTGTGCAATATGTTCTTCTAATTTTACAACAAAATTGTGCAATACGTTCTTCTAATTTTACATCAAAATTGTGCAATACGTTTTTATAATTCTACAACCAAATTGTGCAATAAGTTCTTCTAATTTTACAACAAAATTGTGCAATACTTTCTTCTAATTTTACAACCAAATTTTGCAATACGGTCTTCTAATTTTACAACAAAATTGTGCAATACGTTTTTCTAATTTCCCAAAAAAAATGTGCAATACGTTCTTCTAATTTTACAACCAAATTGTGCAATACGTTCTTCTAATTTTACAACAAAATTGTGCAATACGTTTTTATAATTATACAACAAAATTGTGCAATACGTTTTTATAATTATACAACAAAATTGTGCAATACGTTCTTCTAATTTTACAACAAAATTGCGCAATACATTCTTCTAATTTTACAACAAAATTGTGCAATACGTTTTTATAATTATACAACAAAATTGCGCAATACGCCTGTCTATTTTCACAGCTTTATTGTATAACTTTTTTGTCTTATTGTAGAATAATATTGTATAAAAATGTTGTAATATAAAAAACAGTAACTGTAAAACTCTTAGAAAGAAGTTGCAGATTAAAAAAATGTTACTACACGAATAATTTTAGTAAGGTTATTTGGAAGAGTAAAATTGAAACGCCGTACGCTCATAGAATAGAAAACCTCAAAAAAGGACACGTAATTAAACATTTTTCAATGAGATGTACACGATTGGGGTAGGTACATTTATTCGAATTTCATTCGTCCGAACCGCCGAAATAACAAATGTTTCAATTGTTCGAATTGGACAACTTGTATGTTTCATAAGTCCGAATTGGTAGCATCACTTGTCCGAATTCTGTCGCTAAATTAGTATTTCTTATTGCTGTTTTTTGTGGGAATTGCGTTGAATGTTGTGGATATTTTCGGTTAGGTTAGGTTAGGTTAAGTTCACGTTAATGTTACTATTTTCTTTTATTAACAATATTTAAAAAAAACCAATTCCTAATGTTCGAAAAAACGGACAAACGATTATTCGAACAAATGAAATTCGCCAGTAAATTTAACATAAATTGAACGACTAAATCACCAACAAAAGTTGTGATAAATTTTTCGGGCAAATGAAATACGTTTTCGGACATACGATCCTGTTTTCCGGCATTCGGACATTTCTACCACCGTTCGGACGAATGAAATTCGAACAAATGTTCCCAAATCACACGATTTGATCGTTATAATACTGATTATCTAAAACAAAATTGGCTGAAAAAATGCAACGTTAACTTTTAATAGAGTATAACAATCCATATTTATGTAAAATCGCCTAATATCACATTTCCGCCACCAGGCGAGATAATTGGCGCTAGTTACACTCACAACAAGTCGTAGCGACTTAGCAGACGCAAACTGCCTTTAACCATAACAATGTAGGCGTTCATTGGTACTTTACAATATTTGCTATAGTACCAATACTCGTAAGTGAAGAACCCTCGAGTATACTTGTGAAATCCCCTTCCAAGCGAGCGAAAATGGTTAGGCAAACTGTCGACAATAAGGACTTAAATCCTACGCTAACCATCTGGTATCGAATAAACATACACGATTTTTGAAAAAGCCGCTATATTATACGTCGCAGGGAGGGTGAGTTCGAGGGTTCCCAAATATGGACTGGAGCCCCCTTCTGACAACAAAGAGCTCCTTCCCGGAGGTCCCCTGAGGGTCACGCTGAGGATTATCTGCCCGCATTCATTCATACAGCGCCATCTATCTGTTATGACCACTTCCACTCTCCCCCCCGCTTGAATATATACATATCTTTACGTTTCGTGTATTGACTTGGATATTTAGTCGAACCTATTGGCTACACCAGCGCTACACTTTAGAGATAGTGTTACAATGAAGTACAACGTATTTTAAAAAGTGTAATTCTAGTGCTACACTAGCTTTACACTGGGGTTTTTATGAACGCAAAAAATTTCGCGGTAAGTGGTAAATAATAGTAAGTATTGATATGATATCAAACGTCAAGATGGTAAAAATTGGTATGGTATCAAATTCAAAAAGTTGAAAATATGGTATATAAATTAATTTAAAAAGTAAATAATGTATAAAAAGTTCAAACTGTTAGTTTTTCGGGTTTCTGAACGTTTTACCATCAATATTTTTCTGAATTATTATGATCTATTAAAATATAATTCACCATTTACCAAGATACCGTTTTTTACCATTACGTACTATAATACTGATATTTATCATTATTATTATAATATGTACCGTTAATTATCATTATTTATCAAAATACCGTTAATTATCATTATTTATCAATATACCGTTAATTATCATTATTTATCAATATACCGTTATTTATCATTATTTATCAATATACCGTTAATTATCATTATTTATCAATATACCGTTAATTATCATTATTTATCAATATACCGTTAATTATCATTATTTATCAAAATACCGTTAATTATCATTATTTATCAAAATACCGTTAATTATCATTATTTATCAATATACCGTTAATTATCATTATTTATCAATATACCATTATTTATCATTATTTATCAAAATACCGTTAATTATTATTATTTATCAAAATACCGTTAATTATCATTATTTATCAATATACTGTTAATTATCATTATTTATCAAAATACCGTTAATTTTCATTATTTATCAAAATACCGTTAATTTTCATTATTTATCAAAATACCGTTAATTTTCATTATTTATCAAAATACCGTCAATTTTCATTATTTATCAAAATACCGTTAATTATCATTATTTATAAAAATATCGTTAATTATCATTACTTATGAAAATACCGATAATTATCATTATTTGGCATTTTTTATCTAAATAAAATCATTTACTGTAGTACAGATATTTACAAACATTTTAAAGTAATGTTATTTCTATCATAAATTAAAGAAAAATGACATTTAAGCCTTCACTATAATTGATCGATTTTAAAATTAATCAATATTACTAAAGAGGCTTCAAAGTTACGGGTTTTTTAAAACGGACGCATGTGGCTTTTACGGTGGTCAATACAGCGGCAGGTTTTTCTCTATGGTCAAACAAAATTGGTGACGTCACCTTAAGTGGATATGATCAACACGCAAGAACGCTGTTTGACCAAGGAATAAATTATTTTTACAATCGGTTAATAAGTGTTTACGCACTGACGACGTGAGTTTTAAATTGAATATATGACAGCTGTCTGCTCTTTCAAAACTCTCTCACAGAAATTCAAAAGTCGTCTGCTATTTCTTCAAATATTTAGTTGACGGATTTGAAAGCAGATGGCGCTTTATATCGTAAGCTCGAAGCCTATTCGCAACCGAAACGAGTCTAGGTGGCGTAACGGCGCTAGCTTCTCCGTGGTTGCGCCTATAATCTAGCGTCTGCTACAGACCAATTAAAAAGTCATAAGAACGTTTTTTCTTAAATAAACTTATCAACCTGCCGGGAGTAGTGGCTCACTCCTGTAATCCCAGGCGTCCGGGAGGCAGAGTTTGTGGATGACCGTGTGAGGATGACCACTAATCCCCCAACGAGTGGTTGTCATACTTCCGCCACGGGTGTCCCAACCCTATCCCTAAGTATCCCCCCGTTGGCGTGGCCGTAACACATATCTCGCACCTGATTAATCAAATGGACGAGCGGACTGAATTGTCCCACCCGTTACAATCGCTCATAACGAGCTTCTAAAAAAAAATAAACTTATCAAAATATAAGCAAACGATGCAAAAATTATATTAAAATGCCAGTATCATTGTTCATAAAGTCAAATTTTGCAATAAGTAAAAACTAATAGCGTCTGCTTTAGCCGCTACCTATCTAGGTTTCAATGGCGAGCCAAAGAGGGCGTAGCGATAGTTTTCATTCGCGAATTACATTCCCAAAGTCGATCACATGACAGTGATATCCATTTTCAACCGCAACCGATAATATTTGTTCAGGACGACACGAAACCCGCGGTTTTCCGCTATTTCGCGATTGTTTAACGTACGTGCCGTAATTGTACCGTCGAAGTGGCTGCCAAGGCTTAGAGGAGCGTGATTACGAACTATTTTCAAATGACAGAGCGACGCGTGATAAAATAACCAGTCAAATACGAGTCCGACGCGACTGACAGCCGAACCAAGGCCTAACAAACCCACGATTCGACTACGGCGAAAGCACGCCTTAAGACTGGCCCGTAAAATAATTTTATTCAGAACATGTTCGCTATTTCGCGTCGGGCTTTGAGAATCCAGTGGCGTGTCAGCCTGTATTTACTAGGCTGGGGGAAAAAGCTTAAGCAAAATTCTCCGTTGTTTTGGTTAATAAATATTTGTTTTGCGGTCGCTAATAGTCGCGCCATTACCGCCGCTTCAATTTTAACTGTTTGTCGTAAAAGGACAAACAATATTTTACCGCTAAGCCTCGGCGAGATACGAATGCCTACTTTGATAAACGTCGTAAATGTGGCGAAGACTCAATAATTATATCTAACCTTCGTTTGGTCGTCGTTTGAAAATCAATAACATTTATACACTTTTATATAATCGTCAGGGGCGTCGCGACCAGGGGGGCAAGGCGACTAAAACCCCCATTGACTAAGAAATCTGAAGGAGATTTTCAGTTCGATTTTCTAGAAGGTTTTTCGGTTTTCAGTAATGATGTCCTGATTTAGAAAATGTAGTTACGATTGTCAACACTCATTGAATGGAAGACGAAATTTTAAAAAGCCCTTTACCGCCATCTATATACTTTTAAAAATAAATTTAACAATTGTAACAAAATATAAATGGTTTAAATGTATTTAATCTAGACCTTTACGCATTAGATATATTTACAATAAATATTTGTTAACGGCATTTAAGTAATTAAGCATAATTTTATACTTTACGTTTATTTACTTCTGATTAATTAATAATTTTTTAACTTAGTTTAGGGCGTGAAAAACTATTTAGACATCATTTTTTTTTGTAAATTTCTATTGAAGTGGTTTTCTACTAATAACTCAAAAACGTACACAGCCTCGTTACGGTCATTTATTTGGAATAGTACGACTAGAGTTACAAAACGAAGTCCGGAAAGCGGGGCTTGCGGCACATATTAGACAGTGGCGCCATCTGTTTACGTTATTAGGGCAGCTTACACGCGGTCCGTGCTCTGATAAAGTGTATATATACTTCCAAAACAACTGTACTAAAAATAACTCTTAAATGAGTGTAAATTTAATAAAATATAAAGGTTCTCTAAGCCGAAAACTGTGGTATTTTGAAAAGAGTTATACACTGAGGTGTTTTGTGATAGCCAATGTATGGCCCACCTGTTAATAAGTCGCTGGAAAACAGGTTTGCTATACATTTCCGACGTGAAATAAATAATTTAGAACGAAAAATGCTTATATTTATTTATATAAATTATTATAATATAAAAAATGCTTATATATAAAAGCTTCAGAAAATTATATTTCTGAACATAATACTTTTTTAAAGCGCTAAAATTATGGTTTAAATTGTAAAAATTATTTTATATTTATTATTATGAAAGCATGTTAGCAGTATTGGGTGCTTGTTCGTAGTGTCGTAGCTAAACCCCGCCTTAAAACGGCCACCAGGACATTATTTCACGTGACAGATCACGAGGCAAAACACAACCCTATATTGCGAAATTATCAGGTGACCACCATGGGCGTCTTAATGTCATGGCCGACCTAAACGAGTTACCATGGCACCGAACACAGGCCAAAACCACGAGCAATATAAGAATAGGAAGAAGGATACTTAATCTCGCAAGATATAATTTACTTTTGGTGTCAGTGACTTTTCTTATACTGTGATATTTGGGACTTGGAATGCTATTGCTTTCAACGTAGAGTAGAGTCGAGGTCAAAACGTAGTTTTTCTCCTCTCATTGAAAGGGGGCGCTTTCTGCACGCGAGGGGCGGGGTCTCGTGTCACGGGGAAAATTAACAAAAAGATATTCTTGCCTAACAGGGCCCTCGTAAGAGTCGTAACCAAAAAAAAGTTTATTCCTTTTTCCAAAAAAATAAAAGATCCCCTTAGGTGGGCGAGATTCGGTGCCAGAAAATGTGGCATTCTTAATAAATAGGAGGAGTTACGCTTATTTTAATACACCATGCTAATAAGCGAGTTTAGAAATTCACCGCGCCATCTATCGACTTTTTCAAATAGTACTTATTTCTATGAAATAGTTGATATTATATTGAACGGCAAAGGCTTAAGCCGATTAGGACTCTATACATGCTATTCGACAAAAATAAACTCTACTTTCAACTAACTAAAGCCTCGGTCACACTTGAGCTTCAAACCCAGTTTAGGTCGGTTTGAATGCCAGTTTTGAAGATAATTCCTGGTTCACATGTGCGAAATCGTTCACCCCGGTTCACTTATAGCCAAGGCTTAACGTCATTTCCAATTATGACCAGAATTTTTAAAATACTAAAATTTATTCCAAAACAATTAGTTTATCATATTTACTATACATACAGTAATATTATTTGACATAATTTAGAATTTTAATCCCATTATTTTTGAAAATATGAGCAATTTGACTTCCCCGCCTTGTCGATTTGAAAGCGATTCTAAGCGAACCGACTTGGACGAGTTGCTTCCCGAACCAACACGAAGCGATTTCTCACGTTGGTTTTGAAAACCAGTTATGTAAACGAAGCGATTTTAGGGGTAAGTGTGAACCTGGCTTAATTCTACTTTTCAATCAGGTCGGCGATCGCCTAGGGCCCCCAAATTGCTTATACAGGGTTCGAACAAAATTTCCGGAATTAAATTCCCTAACATTTCCAGGTTTTCCCTAACCGAATTTCCAAATTTTCCCTAACCATTTTTGTACAATAAATGAATGGTTTGAGGTAATAAAAATATTTTATATCAAAAATTTATTTGCCTGATTTTCTTGGGGTCATTTAAAATTTCATTTACTTTTTGGGACCATTTTGAAATTCCTTGACATTTTGGAATCATTTTCAAATTCCCTGAATTTTTTAAATTTAAACTAATAGTCATACAATCTATTTGTTATAGATGGCACTTTGGAGTAGAGACACTGCTATGAAAACGGTATTTAAATTATTTTAAAGGATTTTTTCTAACTGAAATCTAGTTCAAAGGGTGTAAGCGAAAAGTTTCCCCGCTAGTGGCGAGACTGAGCTAGAGGTCCTCTAAGCAGACGGGACGTGCTTTTCTTTTTAAAACATGACATCTAGGAGCAACAAACACACAAGGGGAACGCAACCCGTCAGAATTCGTGCATTTTCTTGTGTACAGTTTTCATTGGTTAGACGCTTTAGCGCCTGCTGCCGTCGAAAGGGGAAATTTCGGAAATTGTCTCCCCCCCGCCCGTAAAACGTTCAGCGTAAAGGCTCGTCCAATGAAATTTGTACACAACACTGCTTTAGCGTCTTTAAAGGCAAGCTGCGTTCTCCTTGTGTTTGTTGCTCCTAGGTGGCAGTGGCTACGAAAATTTAATGCAAGTTTTGTTTTAATTTCGATTTTTGGAAAAATAAAAGTTACTGAAAACAATTGGCGACTGAAACGAGTCTAGGTGGCGTAACGGCGCTAGCTTCTCCGAGGTTGCGCCTATGATCTAGCGTCTGCTACAGACATATTAAAAAGGCATAAGAACGTTTTTTCTTAAATAAACTTATCAAAATATAAGCAAACGATGCCAAAATTATATTAAAATGCAAGTATCATATCATTATTTATAAAGTCAAATTTACGAATAACGAAGAGGAAAAACTAATATCGTCTGCTTTAGCCGCTACCTATCTAGGTTTCAATGGCGAATCAGAGGGGGCGTAGCGATAGTTTTCAGTCGCGAATAACTTTGGCGCTATGCTCCGTAGCATTCCGCACGTCAGTACTGCCAGATCTAAATTATCGTAAAAACATTCACTCAGGGCAAAAACTGCGAAAATACAAAAATATTGTATTAAGCCTAACGGGAAGTTTTTGCGTCGCGAAAACCCATTGATAAGCAGCAGGTCAGAGTAACAGAGTCGGCGGTACACGGTAAACGATACCTCTGTTTACAACTTTAGAACGTAGAGAATTCCTAAAATACACCCCAAAAAATCTAGGGCAAAATCTCGATACAATAAAACTAAAAAAAAAACCAGGTTAATCCAAATCAAATGCCTCCTGGCAAATTATATAGTCCCATAGCGGTCAAACCGCCGAATAAGCCTATCCAAACGTGAATCGAGTCGCGAAAAAAACGCGCCGGTGCGTCCATTGAAACGCACTCAATCCTAGCAGACGACACAATAGCTTCGCAGTAAAGGATTATCAAGGCGTTTGGATACGAAAATATATAAACTGAAGGATCACAAAGGGAGTGGGATTAACAATTCTTATCAAAACTGCCACCATTTTGACTGGTTTTCAGTTGGCGGGGTTGTCGAAGAATAGGCTTAGGGAAAGGGAACCGTATACGGGCGGATTTTTTTGCGTCTTTTCGCCTGTCCCATCGGCTTTGGAAATCAAAACCACAGACTAGAATTGGCTTTAACGTGAGCTATAGCGAAAAAATACTGGCCTATACATCCCCGGACCTAACTTTTGCTAAGACTTAAACTGTTGTACGGGTGGGGACCCTGTAGCCCAAACCAAAGGCCTAGCTAGCCACTATCAAACAAGATTGGCACGCTGGTAATAACGTCTTCACCTTCGACGATCCCCTCAAGGAATAATCAGCTAGGCTAATACCCAAGGTAACGTTAAAAGGAACCACCTATGGACTGCAATGCAAAGGATGATAAAATTAGCGAATAAGTAGATTAGTACATTAAGAAAAGGGATAAAAAAGCTAAACCCTAAACCAACTTAAAGAAATTTAAAAACTTACAAATAGCTCGTACCGATAGGTCTTCGAGCGAACAAAATGACCCAAGGCACCACCTTACGCCTAAGTCTTCAAGCGACTTTTAAAGCCATTAATTCAGGTGGCCGGGTTACAATGCGTAGGATGTACCAAGAACCAATAAAGTAAGTACTGTTAAATACTGTCATGGCAGACGAAATTTGGTAATTTCACTACCAAAACTTACACTAAATTAACATTTTAACAAATGCGGCTATAGCCTGAGATTTTGCCCGCCGGGTTAGTGACCAGCCTTGGAAATAACACAGGTTTACCGGCCCAAAACCATTTTATTAATTACTTGGACCAGTTTTTTTATTCAAAATTAGGGGTCCACTGTCCTCAGGACCTGTTTATTATTTCAAATTTTTTACAAATATTGAGAATGGATCAGTTGATTTATTCGAGATTTTCTTCAATTTACACCTTCCGTCACTGAATTTTCCAAGTGCGAAAATTTATTATCGAACGTATAAATTTCAAATTTTACGTAGAGTTTCTGTGATACAAAAAAGTTAACTATTTTTCCCGTTCTCTAGTCTAAAATAGGTTGAGTATAGTCTAAATAAAGCTTAATACGTCTGTGTGATATGGAAAACAAAATTAACTATTTTTCCTCGTGTAGTTAGTTAAAAGTTATAAATATTTGGAATTATTTTATCATTCATTTGCATATTTAGTCATTTTCAAATAGGACCAGTTGTGAAATAAATAGGGCAAGGGTTACTTATCCTTAAGACTAGTTTTTTTTATTATTGTCGGGGTCACTGGACCCAAGGACTAGTTGGGGGAAAAAAACCTTATTTCTAAGTCTGCTTCAGAATAAAAAAAAAGCATTTTCTCAATGAGACCTAGTTGCAAGGATGATGTAATTGACGTCACTTCCCAGTCGATGACGGTTTTATCGTCATCAAAACTAGTTCTGGCGGGGAGGGAAGGAAGTTAAAACCAGTTTAACGCGACGTTAGTCCGTATTATCTTTGGTGGTTGTGAAACAAGGTCTCATATAAATTTTTAATACAGAGATGTTAAACAGAGGCACACTTTTGAGTAATTATGTTACATTTGATAGTATGGTCAAGAATTAATTTATTTCTGGTTCGGGAGGATGACTATGTTGACGATCCTCGGACATCATGGTCGAATTTTTACTCGGAACGAGAGGGGGGAAAGTTAAAAATGGACTCAGCACAAACAAATACATTATTTGTATGATACACAGAAAATACAATCCATCATTCACAACAACATCCGACACTAAAATAGTATTTTCGCAGATCCAAACCGCGGTACAGCGAAGCTAATAAAAAATTCCCGGTTTTGGGTGAGGGCTTTCCATTCCAAGCATCGCCGCGATAATCCGTATCAACGCCAACGTACAACCTGTACCCCTTCCGTAGGACTTAAACCCCGATACCAAATATAGTTTGACTCAGTCCGATGGGCGGGTGGAGCGACCGAGGCCCGTTGAA
Source organism: Leiobunum rupestre (assembly GCF_980474605.1). Lineage (NCBI taxonomy): Eukaryota > Metazoa > Arthropoda > Arachnida > Opiliones > Sclerosomatidae > Leiobunum > Leiobunum rupestre. The sequence continues at coordinate 11,504,306 of NC_143394.1, forward strand.
GCGTGCAACCCCGATAATCCTACGGATTGCGGGCCCCGCTTTTCTCTTTCGAACTTTGTCGAACTTGTCGGAGGGGCCCTCGTGGCCGACGCCAATACTATCATAAAAGTCCCCCGTTTTCAGTCTCAGACTCTCAGTTTCCCGCTTTCGGAACGCGCCGCCATTATAATGAAGGAAATGTCGTCCGCGGGTTTACGTTTCCGGCTCCAGGGACCGACGGGGGCCTCCGCCATTCTACCTTCGCTCAACCCCGACCTCGGCCCCACCCCCAAGTCGCCTACGAGCGTGATTGACGTTGAATACTTCCCTCCATCCTGACCGAATTTCTCCCGCAACTTGTTACTTTTGTTAGAATTTGCTTTGTTTCCAACGTCTTTTATTTACAAGTTATTGACGATCCGGGGTTTGGGTTGTAAACGCTGAAGTTACTTTCTGAAAGAGGACCGATTTTATTGATTCATATTTCATTTGGTGGGTAGAATATGCTTGGATCTGAGTATGCTTATATCTGAATATGCTTGGATTTGGGTATGCTTATATCGGAATTTGTTTCGATTTGAGTATGCTTATATCTGAATAAGCTTATATTTGAGTATGCTTATATCTGAATATGCTTGAATCTGAGTATGCTTGGATTTGAGTATGCTTGGATTTGAGTATGCTTGAATTTGAGTATGTTTGGATTAGAGTATGCTTGGATTAGTATGCTTGGATTAGTATGCTTATATTTGAGTATGCTTGAATCTGAGTATGCTGGGATTTGAGTATGCTTGAATTTGAGTATGATCGGATTAGAGTATGATTGAATCTGAGTATGCTTGAATCTGAGTATGCTTGGATTTGAGTATGCTTATATCTGAATATGCTTATATTTGAGTATGATTGAATCTGAGTATGCTTGGATTTGAGTATGCTTGGATTTGAGTATGCTCGAATTTGAGTATGCTTGGATTTGAGTATGCTTGGATTTGAGTATTCTTGAATCTGAGTATGCTTGGATTTGAGTATGCTTGGATCTGAATAGGCTTGTAATTGATTATGGTTGGATTTGAGTATGCTTGGATCTGAATAGGCTTGTAATTGATTATGGTTGGATTTGAGTATGCTTGGATCTGAATATGCTTGAAAGTAGAATGATCTGCAATACGGTTCAGGTTAAAGGCATTTTCATAAGCCTGAATAGATTAGATGAAGTTATCTAAACTATCTGATGTCTAATGTAGTTAAATAGAAACCGAGGACACTGACTGCTAAATGTCGATAGATCACAAAAATGGTCGGAAAAACCGATAGATCACAAGAATAGTCTGAAAAACCGATAGATCACAAAAATGGTCGGAAAAACCGAGATATCACAAAAATGGTCCGAAAACCCGATAGATCACAAAAATGGTCCGAAAACCCGATAGATCACAAAAATGGTCGAAAAAACCGATAGATCACAAAAATGGTCCGAAAAGCCGATAGATCACAAAAATGGTAGGGGAAACCGATAGATCACAAGAATAGTCTGAAAAACCGATAGATCACAAAAATGGTCGGAAAAAACCGAGAGATCACAAAAATGGTCCGAAAAACCGATAGATCACAAATATGGTCGAAAAAACCGATAGATCACAAAAATTGTCGGAAAAACCGATAGATCACAAAAATGGTCCGAAAAACCGATAGATCACAAAAATGGTAGGGGAAACCGATAGATCACAAAAATGGTGGGAAAACCGATAGATCAGAAAAATGGTCTGAAAAACTGATAAATCTGACAGCGGTCTGAAAACCCGATTGATCTCAAAGGTGTATCTAAATTCCAAAGAACCCAAACAGATGTAAGTAAAAGAATATCTCCTCAATAAAAATATTTCCCATAATAAAAACCACAATAACAATTGTAGCCTGTAAATACAGATCAACGATATAACATTCGTATATTTTTCTAATGAAAACGGCCAAATGGAACATAAAAAATATCAAAAACAACGAAAATTTCGGAGTTCTTCGAATTAAAACAATGAGAAACAATCATTAAAAGCAACGCGGCAGTCGGCAAAATGTCGTATAATATAGCCGTTTGTGAAATCCCCAGAAAGCCATTAAACGTCCTAAGTTAATCACTGCCTTCATTAAAAATAGCCGCGGAAAATGTATTTGGTATTGAGCAAAATTACGATACAGTGAAACAAATACCGCAAAGTATTCGCTACGTATACGCCATTATACATATTCCATAACAAAACAGATAAATAAGACTAGACCCCTCACCAAAAACTCATTAACATATAAACTACTTTTCTCAAACCCACGCCTATCGTACAAAACAAATACGCCGGTAATAGAGACGCGATCGTATTCGACGGGAACCGAACCGGACGCGAAAACATTTAGGCCTCGGTTACCGCTTTCCCAATGATACATCGACGAAAAAGGGACGCAAAAATCTCTGCTGAAAAAGTGATTAAGTTATATTTTGGTAATGCGGAACGTTATCAAAAGTTTCTATCGCTCATTTTGGGTCTAAATAATGAGGGAATGAACATACCGAACGTTGGCAGTTGGGAATCCCGCGTGGTCTCTCGGGAAGCTCAACGCGTCCCGTAAGCCTCGGTTATCAACGTTGCATCGCGTGAGAGGAATCATCAACAAACGAATCAAGAAAAAGGGGAAAAACCTATCATACTCTTTTTGACAAAGGGCTTACCGTTTCAACGCTGTATCGCTGTCATTTAAATTGGCAGTCTTACGATTTCCACTACTATTTATTCTTAGATATATTTATACTCGCCCGGTTAGAAACAAATATACCGCCTTATTGGTAATGTACGATTAGCATTAAATTTTGCGATATTGAAGTTGAGACGGTGCTACAGTACTCTCATTCAGTATGAAATTGTTTATCCACTGAAATCAGCCCTTTTAATTTACACAGAGCCACGACTAAATTCAACGCTAGAATATCAAAAAAGAACCAGCTCAAATTCAAAACCACACAAAAATATGCAATAGTTTTTAAGGTCTCAAAAGTTCGAAAACTAGGCTTGAATGTTCACTAGTTTTCTGAATACATGTATTCAAATAAATTCAAAGCTACGCTTGAATGTTCAATAGTTTCTAAATATTTTACGCTCAAATAATTTCAAAGCTACGCTAGAATCTGAAACAATTTTCCAACCCTTTGAAACTAAGCTGGGATAATCAAAGGTTTTCTAACCCAAATTCAAAGTGACGCGAGAGTCTGAACTAGTTTCCCAACCTTATTTTCGAAAGTGATACTAGAATCTTAACTTGTTTCCTAACCTAAAGTTCGAAAGTGATACTAGAATCTGAGCTAGTTTCCTAACCTTAAGTTCGAAAGTGATACTAGAATCTGAACTAGTTTCCCAACCTTAACTTCGAAAGTGATACTAGTATCTGAACTAGTTTCCTAACCTAAAGTTCGAAAGTGATACTAGATTCCCAACCTTAACTTCGAAAGTGATACTAGAATCTTAACTTGTTTCCTAACCTAAAGTTCGAAAGTGATACTAGAATCTGAGCTAGTTTCCTAACCTTAAGTTCGAAAGTGATACTAGAATATGAGCTAGTTTCCTAACCTTAAGTTCGAAAGTGATACTAGAATTGGAACTAGTTTTCCAACCTAAAGTTCGAAAGTGATTCTAGAATCTGAACTAGTTTCCTAACCTAAAGTTCGAAAGTGATACTAGAATCTGAACTAGTTTCACAACCTTAACTTCGAGAACCGAAAGTGATACTAGAATCTTAACTAGTTTTCCCACCTTAAGTCCGAAAGTGATACTAGAATTGGAACTAGTTTTCCAACCTTAAGTTCGAAATTGATTCTTGAATCTACAATAGATTTGAAACCTAAAATTCGAAAGTGACTCTAGAATTTGAATTATTTTCTAGTCCAATATAAAATTCCTACTAGAATGTTCAATAGTCACACAGAGTTGAATACGTAATTAAATTACGCTACAGAGAAGTATTCATATGATCATATCCCTATACTGCTTATATAATTCGCTTTCTCCCGTTCAGTTTTACAAGGTACAATGATAAAAACGCAATATTTGGTAAGCGCTTTCCTCACTGTTGTCCACTTGCACATTTAATTTATTCCTCATCAAAACGGTCACTTTAAAAACCCGTTAAATATATAAAAAGCAAAATAAACAAAATAATCCTCAAAACGTAGATGATTCTGAAAAAAATTGTCATATTCATTACGTGAAACTGAAAAACAGTAGAAATGAAATGGTTGAAGCGACTCAAGCGAAATCAAATATCCCCAACAGGCTGAAATACAGCGGGCCTTCAATTAATAGTGTCATATTTAGCTTTTTCCGTATTTTTGTTCCGTAAAAAATGAAGGCAGAGATATTTTACTCGGCGAACTCTGGGGAAAGACGCGAAAAAGAAAAAAAACTAAAAAAAAAAAGAGAAACAGCCAGATCTAGAAACTTAAGAAGAGGGCTGGAGATAGGTGGAAAGTCTTTTCCGCGAAAAATGTATCCGTTGAGGGGGTGGCGGTCCCTACCTACCTCCCACTGAAACCACCCAGTTTCTAATCTCTGGCAAGCCTCCCGGTACGGTCTAGAGCGCTCCAAACGGGAGTGGCGAAGCTCCTCCCACCCGAAGCTCGGCAAAGCGCGCCATCTAGAGGGACACGCGGAGAGAGAGCGAAGGCGCTTGACGGCTCGCGGAGAGAGAGAGAGAGAGAGAGAGAGAGAGAGAGAGAGAGAGAGAGAGAGAGAGAGAGAGAGAGAGAGAAAGCGTTCTACAGGAAAGCTAACGTAGCGGGGGCAGATCACCGACTCTTCTGCTAGTGGCGCGCTCTTGTGACCAAAAAAAAAGGAGATGCCAGGGAAAGAGATCGACTTCTAAGAGGAAAACTGGGGTATCTTCGGAAAGCGCGTTAAATTTTGACATTTGGAAATTATAAAGATAATGTTTAGTCAGATAATGTTACTAAGATTACACAAACACAGAGTGCAAAATAATTTAAAAATAAATTCAAAATAATTTAAAAACTAAAGAAATATATTTAAATAAGACAATGTTAAAATAATTACATAAAATGTAGTGAAATAAAGAAACTGAACAATGTTTAATAATAAATTCCTAAAAATAAACTCCAAGACAACGTGTTCAATTGATTAAAAAAGTAAAAGTTGAACTATTTAATCTCATCTTTTTTAAAATCTCAACTACTCTACACCTCGCTTAAAAATATAATGCTAGATCATATATTGATGACTCTTAAAAGACTAAAATCTACTCTGAAACAAGATTATAAATATGACATTTAAAGGTGAATTTCATTATCTGTTTTTCTTCCTGAACAATGGCGCAATCAATGCGATAAAACTTAACGCTTAGAAATTCCAACACAAATATTCATCGAGTAAAATGGATAAATTATTCCCAAACAATTAAACAATCTTGGGGAAAAGTCTAGAAATTAAGACACTTTTATATAGTGAAGAGATTGGTATACCATCTACAGAAATAACCCGAACCAAAACTAAAACGCGTTATTGTAGAGTTACGTCATTTTTGCTTCGAGGGAGTCAGATGAGAATCTTCTCCATTTCTCTGGTGTCGACGCCAGCGCCACTGCGCATGTCTGCCGACACCCCGAAGAGCCGTAATCTCGAGCTAAGATCTGCCCCCAAGAGTCTCCTCTATGCAGAATGGCAAGAGATATAGCGAGAGATGGCTATATATATATTTACTACACTTATACCCCTACTACGAAGACCCGGAAAACCCTAGCATCCTAACCCGACGCTCCGCCGCAAGGAGCCTCGCCGCATACTTTACCTCTGTTTAGCGTAGTTGGCCCGAGATCCCGGTGAGTCGTAACGGGCATCACGGACAAACTCGACGGTTTTTACGCCAAAGGATGGTAGCGGCGGTGGCGGTGGTAAGGAGCCGTGGAAAGGGGATCCCCGCGCTGCTAGGGGGAGCCACTAGCGAGTGGGACGCTGCGGGAAGCGGGCAAAAAAAGAGATCTAGCCATAGACCCGTATGTATTTACTTTGGGTTCCGTTGGGGACGGAGCGTAGCTTCGTTTTGATGTATGGGGAAGCGTTAAAATATGAAAGGAAGATATTTTCGCTTGATTACGGACGGGGCTTTCCTCGTCCTGGAAAAAGAGAGATTTGTTCTCTCTTCCCCTATTTCAAAATAATAAATTCCCACTGCAATTGGCCAACAATTACTTCCAAGGGAGGGAAATATTTGACCCTCTCGATCAAACGATATAATTTCTAAATGAACGCGATGAACTTAACCAAGGACTAATTTAAATAACTGAAAACTGACCCATACCCCCAAATTTTATTTTTTTAAATTATCTGGTTTCATATTGTTTATAATAAAGAGATTAAGTACGATACAATGAAACGAGAACTATGTCACTATTTAATTTTAAATATTTCGATGTTTAACACGCACAATGTTTTAATTATTTCGCATTGACAAACGAAGTAGACAGTAACTTTTATTTTACGCGCTTTATATTATTTTTATTATCTTATTTCAGTAGCCCTCATTTTAAAGTTTTGTGAAATTTGGATAGATGGCGACACCGTGATTTGATTTAACGAATTTACCGTACTCAAATTGATTAAAAGGCCACAAATGTGTTTCAATTTTACTATTTTATGGCGTGGGATACGGAAATAGGACTGGGAAATTGTCAAAATATGATTAGCCGGATCTGCATTCACTTGGTACGAAAGAACAGTCTGGAGCTAGTTGATTTTCCTTCAGATGTGAATCTTAAAAACATTGCGCCAAGAAAATTTATCCACTCGAATATTCTCGGTTGCGTAAGTGTGTTCTTGTTCATAGAACTGAAGAATTTACACTGCCCATTACGATTGTCCTATAGGCGCTCAGTTGACTTACGAGCTTCTGGTATAGAAAATAGGATGCACCAGAAATAAGGCAATCAACCCGCCTTTTAAGACTAGCGACAAAAAATTTCCACTAGATGGAGCTGGGGTGAATATTCTTTGAAAGAATGCCCGAAGCTTTAAATTTAGTTTGACTTGAAAACCCTCGCATAAAGGCTAAAGTATTTACAAAGTTTAGGCACATTCATCGAAACCAGGGTAAAAATTCAACAAACCCGAGTACAAACGTAAATTAAAAAAAAACCGGAATTGCAAACTAACGAAACTGTATTTGCCTAAAAATTAGTCAGGAAAATCAAACCCGATCAAAAGCGTTTTCAATCCTCAATTTTAAAAAACGCTAAATTGAAGAAACGGAGAGAGAAAAAACGCGTCCTAACGGGGTTTGATAGCAGCCGACGCGTTCTTTATCCAGAATGGGCTGTACAGAAGTATCCACAATTTGGAAGAGAGAGGTTTTGGGATTAAATGTGCGAGTCAATGTGGGTGGGTATCGCAGTGACGCAAGACCCAGAGGGGTTTAAAGCGGGGAAATGGGGGAGGGGAATCGGAAGCTCAACACATTTCCGGAAGGCAACGGCGTTTAGAGAGTTTTACATACATCGTACACAAGAGAGGGACGCCTGACAATAGCCGCGGACGCAAAGTCTTGACGGAGAAATGCGGAAGGCCCGCGCGCTCGCCGACGACTGCGCCATCTAGTGACCTTCGCGTAAGCTTCCACCGGCGCTGCTTCGCGTTCCTTAGGAGCTTACGGGATAAATGACTTATCTCAAAATAAGTGTTTTGCGGTTTAATATCGCGAGTTTAACCACAATTTACATTTTCATAAATTTAATTATAAATTTTGTATTGTAACTCATATGATCTGGGAATTTTAAATATTAAGATTGTTAATTAAACGTTAAATAAGCAGCTCTGTCATGTTCGACAAAGGCATTAAACGTACTGAAAAGTACTCTGATTGACAAGGCTTGAAAAACTCCCCCTAATTCCTCAAGTAATGATTGAAATTAAAAATTTCTTATAAATATTATACCTAAGAACTGAAACCGATAATCAAGGTACCAATTAAGCAGAGTAGGCCCCGGACCTACTTAAAGGTAGGGGACTAGGGCTCGGCGTTCGGATAGGAAATTTTCCGTTCATTTCTTTTATATCCATATCCGAAAATTATCCGAATAAAAACTTATTTTGTTGCATATTAAATCGTATAATAGTCGCGAATAATATCCATAAATAAACAGTTAATCGAATTTTTTTATTCATTGAAATTTTGGCGGTTAATTTATCCGTTTCCCCGAGCTTTATAACCCTAATAAAGCCCAAATCAAGGGGCCAGTTAACCCACCACGTCTCACATAAATATGAATTTATATTATTTCTTAAAAAATTGGTCTCAATAAAAATCCAAAAAAATTCCATTTGTCGATATTTCGGAGATAGAACATTTTGGAATTTGGTTTCTAAGAATGGTGGTCGCGTTCCGAAGTGGCACCGAACGTCGAGGCTTCAGATTGGGTCGGTATAAAGGCTCGGAATCGGGGTGAGGACGTCGCCAAAGACGCGCTCGTGAAAGGCAGAAAGCTGGCCCGGCTTCGGCACCATCGTATCGGACCGGGCGATCTGCGGATGAAACGCCGCTTACAAAAAGGGGAGATTTTGGGGAAGAGGGAGAGCGCCCAAAAAAGTACCAGAGAGGGGGTTTATAAATTATGGTCGGTGCAGACAGCTGACATTTGCCGATTGTATCGGACTCCCGTTTTAGAGCTCAGCCACCCCTCCCTGCTGCCCTCTCAAACTATAGGGTAAAACATTAGACCTGCTCTGGCACACTCGAGTCGCTCACATTGCTACTTTCACTGGGCGTTGCTTTTACCTAGAACTTTTACAGGGATGCCAAGTTCAGGGAAAATTGCGAAATTAGGAAAAAGTCACTGAATTTAAAAATTGCCTAAATATTAAAGGAATTTAAAATAGGTCTCAAAATGTATGGAATTTAAATTTAGGTCTAAAAATATAGGAAATTTAAATATAGGTCTGAAAGTGTAGGGAATTTAAATATAGGTCTAAAAATGTAGAGGATCGAAATATAGTTCTAAAAATGCAGGGAATTTAAATATAGGTCTATACATGTAGGGAATTTAAATATAGGTCTGAAAATGTAGAGGATCGAAATATAGTTCTAAAAATGCAGGGAATTTAAATATAGGTCTAAACATGTAGGGAATTTAAATATAGGTCTAAAAATGTAGAGGATCGAAATATAGTTCTAAAAATGCAGGGAATTTAAATATAGGTCTATACATGTAGGGAATTTAAATATAGGTCTGAAAATGTAGAGGATCGAAATATAGTTCTAAAAATGCAGGGAATTTAAATATAGGTCTATACATGTAGGGAATTTAAATATAGGTCTGAAAATGTAGAGGATCGAAATATAGTTCTAAAAATGCAGGGAATTTAAATATAGGTCTATACATGTAGGGAATTTAAATATAGGTCTGAAAATGTAGTGATTTTAAATATAGGTCTGAAAATGTAGAGGATCTAAATATAGTTCTAAAAATGCAGGGAATTTAAATATAGGTCTAAACATGTAGGTAATCTAATTATAGGTCTGAAATGTAGGGGATTTAAATATAGGTCTGAAAATGTAGGAATCCAAATATCTGTCTGGAAATACAGGAAATTTAAATATAGGTCTTAACATGTAGGAATCTAAATATATGTCTGGAAATATGAGGAATTTAAATATAAGTCTGAAAATATAAGGAATTTAGAGAATTTAAAATTAGGTATTAAAGGCTTAGGGAATTTAAAATATGCTTAGGAATTCAGGTAATTTTAAAATAAGCTTAAGAGTCCAGGGGACTTTAAAATATGTGTAAACATTTAGGAATTTAAAAAAAGGCCTAGAAATTCATGGAATTGGAAAATGCATCTACAAATTAAGGGAATTAATTTAAAAATAGGCTGAAAGGTTTAGGGAAAATTAAAATGGGGGTATAAATTCAAAGAATTTTTTTAAAAAGGCCTCGAGATTCAGGTAATTTTAATAATTTGTAAAAATTCAGGGAATTTTAATTGATCTTAACTATTTTTAAGGTGATCTAAATACCTAAGCTTTGTAAACGTGTATAACCTTTTACTAACATATAAGTCATTTCATCAACAGATTATAACAGTACAATTATAAGTTAAAAATGGTAGCACTTTGGCTTTGAAAAGGTCATTGAAAAATCAGGAGATTTGACAACCCTTATTTCAATTTCTTGCTTCTTGTTCAGGTGGTTTCACGGATTTTGTTGTAATATTTTTTACGGCTATAGTTAAGGTTGATTTTTTTAATTAGACTCGGAAAGATTTAGTATAGATTTAAGCAGTCACGTGCGTGTGACGAAATCACTGACGTGAATCGGAAAGTTTCTTTTTGACGCTTGCACTGTTCAAACTTTCACTGCAAATGTTTTACTCGCGAACTGACTAGTTCACTAATTGTACAAAACTATATTTTGATTTTCACAGCATTAGCAGCATAGGAACCTGAATGTACTAGCTGATAATTTACATCATTCGGCAACCTGACTGATTATTACAGCATTTTAATATTATGCGAAAAATGAGAATATCATAATAAAATTGTCTAGTCTAATCATACAGGATAAACAAATTTTTTATCTTACTTTATTTTATTCGAGGGGTAGTCACTTAATAAATCTGGAAATACAGGAGAAATATTAGAAATATTTTCGATATTTCTGGAAATCTAGAAATATTAGAAATCTAGAGAAATCCATAGAAATTTTAGAAATATCGAGAAATTCAAAGAAATGTTGTAAATCTAGAGAAATATTAGAAATATTTTCGATATTTCTGGAAATTGGGAAATCCAAAGAAATATTGGAAATCTCGAGAATTCGAAAAAAATATTGGAAATCTATAAATATTTTTGATATTTCGGAAATATTTAAGAAATATCGGAAATATTTGGAAATTAGAAATCTGGTGTACAATTTTTTTCTAAGTGCTACCCCCTCGATTGTATTACCATTTTCAACGTAAAATATTAGCTTTTATTGTATCTATATAAAATATTCAAATTCGAAATGTTGACTTTTTTAAAAATTAATTAATTTAAATTTAAACCGTCTTAGATCATTATTAATTAATTTATTTACCGTTATAGACTAATTGTTAGACTTAAATAAACCCCAGTTATCTTTTTATTCCTGGATCTATATGAAAAATACACTTCGGTTTAATAATTTAGTATTTACAGGCCTTGTCTGAAAAGGGTGTTAGGGATTTTGAAAATAATTTTATTTTATAAACAACGTTCTTTATAAATTTCAGTAACCACGTTAGTTGAGATAAAACAAGTGCGAACTAGCCTCGGGTCAATATCAAGTTATGAAGCGACACGTAGCGCTTAACCGTGTCCAAGCAGCGTACCAGCGTGCAACCATCGACTGCTCGCAAACCTAAACAGGGAGGTCGAAGCAGTCACCCAAAGCGGCAGCGCGTGACACCACCCGCAGGGCCGCCGACGCACGCTAAATGACCTAAAAAGGCTCCACTATAATACTAAAATCACGCAGCGTACAAATGATTAAAAAGCAGAGCTCATACACTTCCCAAAGCAATAATGTGCCAACTTCAAAAGGCATTTTTTCCTCGGAAATACAGTTTATCTTAAGAAGGATTTAAATTATCTTAAATATAGCTTAAGGCTTAGGTTTTTTCTGCCTGTTTTCCTTTAAGTTTTCTTCCCGCCGCGCAAATATCCTGGTGGTAGGCCAACGTGTTCTGCGGTTGGCCTACCACCAGGATATTTGCGCGGCGGGAAGTAAACTTAAAGGAAAACAGGCAGAAAAAAAACTAGGCCTTTAAGGCGCGTAGCTGAAAAAGTTTTCTCTAGATTTGCTAACGTCAACTAGCCAATGCGGTGTCATGTTTCTCTATAAGGGGAATTATAGAAAAGGAATAACAACTCTAGCTTCGACAAGGCTTAAAAATGTATTCGATAGGGGTTTGCAAGTGGTACTTCCGGTTTAAATATATTTCAATTACAAGGCTTAAGACATAAATCTACCGGAAATTAATAGGGCTAAATCACCATTGTAAAATTATCTGATCAGCACTTAACACTTTACGGGCCTTTTGAGTTTATTTGTATGGCAGTTAAACGAATATCTAGGGGAATAGCCCATAAAATTACTCATAGTCGTAATATTACTTAAGTTTGGATGCATCAAAAATTGCTTAAGCAGAGTGATTAATTTTTCTTTAACAAAGACCCACTTTTCACTCAAGCTCGTGATGAAAAATCACCGTGTAAGGAAAGTAGGAAAATTGTTTGTTTTCGGTCCAATTTTATATTGTGTTACAGTCTACAAACTACAGCAACGACTCTATATTGAACTGAAAATTCAAGATTTTTCTACATAAATTACCATAAATAATTCCCTTAAGAGGTTTATTGATATTTCTTCGATTCGTTGTTTAATTTCACTTTACTTTCCACTGAATGTCGTAAGTTAATCTAAATTTCGTTAATCATTTGAAAAATAGACAACCGTGTATCGCTATACTGTGGGCAAAAATTAAAACTACGCAATGAAGCCGAATTTGGACTTAAAGAGCTATTGCCTTAAGGCCAAGTATTATTCTTTCAATTGCTAAAAAATAACTTCAATTAGGAAAAATGCGGAGAAAACAGTTAATACACGAAACACGCAAAAACTCCTCCAAGCATAACTTAATTTTCGTGGTTTTCCCCCGTGCACATATATATGTTCACTCAATTTGTAGCTCGCAAAAGCACGCGCCATGACTATTAAATATCGAAAACTCGATTAAACATAAGGCTCTACATCCTTGAATAAATATAAAACTAAGTGTAATTTGGCTATTTAAATACAACCGTAATAGTAAAAGTTTTGAAAATCAACCTTTTTTTGCAGATTAATACGAGTTTGGCTTATTTAAAATAAAGTCTATATAAAATATCCATGGGCTACTACACAACTTTAATTTAACGAAAAATAACTCAATTAATATTCGTCATAGTTTTAATGTTGTGTATTTTACGGATAATGTTCAACAAAAATTTTCTTGAGTGCGTAAATTCGGTTCAAATTGTCCTTTTAAATTTGTCAAAGCGTTTTATTGACTGTGGAATGTAATAAAAGAAAGGTTAAACCAACGCCAGAAATGTTAACGGGAAAATTGTAGACGTGTTCGAGATGTGGTTTAATCTGTTTCATTAACTTGGAAAAATGTATCTTGATAAAAATTCAATAGTATATATTATCAAGTTGCAGTAAAATAATTTGAAACTAGAGTTGTTAATTTTCCGGAAAAATTAAATGGGGAAAAATTTCCGGAAAATTTTCCGCAAATCGTAAAAATTGAAATATATACCTATTACTTTTTAAGAGTTTTTTTCTAGACGATTCTAGAGGTTTAGTTTTACTTATGAATTCGAAAAAATGAGGCGAAAATGCTCCGAAATTCAAATTTACGAACAATATTAGGCTAATCATGGAATTAAAACCCTTTTTTTTTAGTTTTTTCGGTAAAATACGGAATTTTTTCCGGAAAAAAAGGCCTCGGTAATTTTCCGGACACTTTTCCAATCGGGAAACTTTCCATTTTCCGACTTATAATGGTATTGGAAACATTAATAGATTTTTAAAGCAATTTCATTGGATATTGGAAATAATTGGCATAAATATTTACCTCAGAGACGCAAATTTTCGAATTTTTCCGAAATAATGAAAAATTAAGCTTATAATAGCTTAAAATTCATGAATTTTTTATTAAAAATTATATATATATTAATTATTAAATAAATAACTGAAAAATATTAGAATTTAATTGAAAGAAAACCAAAATAAAACAGCATTTCCAAAATTAATATTAAGTCTATTTTTCACCTACAATCGCCTGTAGAAGTGTTCCAACAGCAGCGCAGAGAGAAATTGCGGGGGAGCCAACTTTAACTTTTGCCCTTTTCGTCGTATTTACCTCCAACGCGTCGAAGCTATTAAAAGTTATCAACTTATAAAGTTAACGCTAGAAAGGTCCGAAACAAAACCGAAGTTTTCTCCCAAATAACCGGGGTCCTATTAAGTAGGAAAACCCTACACTAGAGGGCGTAGCGTCGACGCAAAGGCCGTATACCCAAGAGTACCGTCGAATAGAGCAAAAGTTTCGGAAGCAACCCCGGGTAGCCTCCTTTTATATTTAACTCATTAGCGAACTAAGCGTTTTGCGTCTTATTTACATAAGGCCAAATACCAAATACGGCGGAGGACGCGTTATAATTACATTTTTGCCAGGCCTTGGCAGAAGCGCGTCGCGCGCTCTCAAATGGCAGAAATTTTAATTAAAAGGAAAGGCTTGCTTAATTAAATCCAAGTCAAAATTCGGAAATTTAAACAAGGCGCGAAAATAGGAGACATTCGTGGAAGTGTAAATACAGATGGTGCTGGTTGCGTTTCAAAGAGCGCCTAAGCAGACAACTTTTGCGGGCAGTGGCGTGTTTAGATTTTGAATTATTGAAGGAGTAATTATTTTTCGATAGAGGTGTATACGCGAATGGGAGAGTTATTAAGGAATGGTCAATATTTGGGGGCGTGAACGGGTCGTAATTGAAACTTAAACCATTATGCACCATTCAAAGGGTTCCATATTGCTCACGATAATTATGTTCAATTGAGAGTTTCGATGGCGCACGCGAACCAACTATTCCGGGAAAAAATATTACAGTTAATTTTGTAAATTGGGTACCGAAAACTATCGCTACGCCCCCTTTGGTTCGCTATTGAAATCTAGATAGGTAGCGGCTAGAGCAGACGCTATTAGTTTTTCCTCAACGTTATACGTAAATTAGACTTTATAAATAATGATACTTGCATTTTAATGTAATTTTTACATCGTTTGCTTATATTTTGATAAGTTTATTTAATAAAAAACCTTGTTATGCCTTTTTAATTTGGCGGAAGCAGACGCTGGATCATAGGCGTTATCTCGGAGAAGCTAGTGCCACCTAGACTCGTTTCGGTCGCGAATCGAAAATATGGTCCAATAAAGAATGATTAAACTGGTCCTACGATGGTCACAAAAATGGACCACATGTAACATAATTACTCATAAGTATGCTACTGTAGCTCTATTTCTTCACTAACGGTTTGTTTCACAGATATTGCGTCATCCGTACCCTACGTAATATTTGACGTCATCGAATCTCAAATGCCAATAATGCCGACGCACAATTATAAACCGACGGCCATTATTTTAGTCAACAAACTGGTTTGAACAACCAAGGCTTAGGAGCTAAAATGAACTACAATAGTGTCGGGTTCTGTTAATGTAATTAAATTGCAAATTAATGAAGTTCTCGGAGACTCACGTTCTAAAATAAATTTGCATTGTCAGATAAAAGAAGCAGGTTTATTGGAAAAAATAGTTGAAATTCAGGTTGATCTTTTCTGGCGCATCTACATTCTACAAGTATGGAGTCTTTGCAGATTGTTTTGAGCCTAGGCCTAACTCTTCTAGGGTTTCAATAACGCTGGTGGAATATCCCACTTCGACGACTTGTTCCATTTTCGGAAAGCGATCACTTATTGGTCATTTTCCCCAACCTACTATTTTTCTAAACTACACATACTCCACCTTTTTACTGGTTCGTGGTGAAACAAACCGTTAGTGAAGATTTTTGAATGGAATAATTTTAATTTATTCCATCCAAAAATTTTCACTAACGGTTTGTTTAAAAGGTACAGTGGCATACTTATGAGTAATTATGTTACATATGCTAAGACCCTTTAACTTAAAAACGGTTCCCGAGAAAAGTAACACGTCAGTAATCCGTTTCAACTGAAACTGGTCCAAAATAGTCAGAAATCAGTCACATCTAAACCGGTTCAAGAATAATCACAGAAAACAATTTTATCTATAAGTGGTCAATTAATGGTCACTAAATTGTAACATGTCACACGAAAGGTCACTTAACTCACCTTATACTAGTCTAAGAATGATCAAAACCAGTAATTAAATTGGTTGTAATATATCCTCTAAAATAATCTAACTTTCGCGCGTAAGAACATTTGCACGTTTCAAAGCTAAGTGTCGCTTTTTGACGCGCGCTGGTGGAAACCAAGCTTTAGATATGCTCAATATTTATTTTCATAAGTTAATTTAATTTAATTTAAATCTTAAATAATGAGCCTCCCAGATTTATCCATTTAATGTGTCATGGTTTTGTGGCTAAACCTCGTCCCGCGTAATCAACACAAAGATAATATAATCGACGGATTTTGAAATGACGTTTTAGCGCGCGAAACTACAGGTACATGTCTGGGGCACACAGCCTTCTTTGCGTGCTTTTTTGACCATAACATGTAGAGGTATTTTCACGCGCCAAATGAATTTTAAAAGCCGTCAATTAAGATTGACGGTTTTGAAACGAAGCGTTTACCCACTTCCAGCAAGTGAACTCCAAAATGTCGGCCTCCAACGGTCGCTGCCATAGGCCTATAACGGTCAACTTCGATGATACGCTGCTGTTCCTAACAAGCATTTCGTGGATAAGTTCGGGAAACGCTATTGGCTAAGAATAGGCAAGTTTCGTTGTTCTCCTTACCAAAGATAATATAACTATGTACCCTAGATTCGAAATCTCGGCGTTTCTCGATAGCCCGTTTTCTCGTGAGGCTTTTACTGAGTTCGCGCCGGAAGTCGGAAAAATCGGGCTCCATAGCAGGGTGAGAAATAAGGAATTTCAATAGATAACCCAAGATTATATTACTCGCCTTTAGTTTTCTTTCGTTTAAAAACATTTTAGAGCTACAGGCATGATCCATTATTGTTTTAAAACAATATAACGCAAAATTATCTAGTATCTGAAAATCGCGAGTCAAAAACCACGGCACAATTTTCACTATATGTCGGTAGCCCTGCCAGCTACACGGAGGCCATTTTTTACGACTTCCGCTGGGAACTCAGTAAGAGCCTGCGTTTACGTAAAAGTGCTTGATTTCGAATCTAGGGTACGTAGTTATATTATCTTTGTCCTTACGGATCATAACGAAAGATTCCTCATAAGGACCACTGTAATAGAATATTAATTTTCACCAAAAATTGAATTGTCCTTAGCTTATCCTTAGGAGTGAAATAAGGATTTGTCCTAACGTAAGAATCCTTATTTTTAAGGAGAGTTCTAGAATCGGACCCCTGTCCCATAAATCGTCCCGTTGGCATTTCAATCATTGTACGCGGTCGAAACGGCAAATAATCGTTGCGATAGATTGACTGAAAGTTTCGAGTCTGAAACAAACAGCGTTCTTCTGCAAAGCGACAGATAACCGAGGCGTTTCCGACAGTGGTTCCCCATCCTCCAACCCACCCGGAAAAAAGGAAAAGCTGGATATGCGGGGGTAGGTAAAAACTAAAAAGTCCTAAAATAGGCCTTCCCCAAAAAAGGTCTCGGCTCGTAGTCATTTTTTGCGTCGTTTCCACGCCCGCCAAGGCCTACCATTCCACGACGACGGGCGCGCGGGAGAAAAGCGACTAGCAGCAACCGCCGCTTGCTCAGTCGGGCTTGAAATCAATGCCATTACCGGGAACGGGCCGAGGCCTAGCTCGCTCGACTTACGACGCCTACAGCTTAAAACTTGGCCACGATAGACGCCAGCTTTTTCCCCCGCTTCCTATAGCTCTCTACCCCCGAGAGTCCCGAACAAGATTGCCGGCGAGGTTGTAGGCTAGCTTCTCTCCTAGATCACTTCAAAATAGAGCCATTTCCTGTAGTCAAATTTACCTTTATAGGTGCTAATCACTTCGGAATAAGTATTACCTGAGATAAATATTAATGTACCTTTGCTGCAAATGTTATTCGCTTGAAACCCGTACCTAGGTCGACCTAGGCAGGCTACAGTTAATTTTTTTAGAAAAACGTTGGGAAGAAAAAATAATATATATGGATTGAATTTTCTAATACTATTTCATCGGAAAAATAAGGGTTATGAATTAAGGTAAATATCCCTATGCGATGTACTTTCTACAATTTGTATCTTTAAGATATTCATCAAAAAGGTGTACTGGATTTTGAAATCCGGGATTTCACGTTTGGATTTCAAGATTTCTTGTTGGATTTCAAGATTTCTTGTTGGATTTCGGGATTTCTTGCTATATTTCGTGAATCCGCGATTTTTCGTCAGATTTCGGGATTTCCCAATTTCTTGTCGGATTTCTGGAATCCGCAATTTCTCGTCGGATTTCGTGATTGCGCAATTTCTCGTCAGATTTCGGGATTTCCCAATTTCTTGTCGGATTTCGGGATTTCCCAATTTCTTGTCGGATTTCTGGAATCCGCAATTTCTCGTCGGATTTCGTGATTCCGCAATTTCTCGTCGGATTTCGTGATTCCGCAATTTCTCGTTAGATTTCGGGATTTCCCAATTTCTCGTTGGATTTCGGGATTTCCCAATTTCTTGTCGTATTTCGGGAATCCGCAATTTATCGTCGGATTTCGGGATTTCCCAATTTCTCGTCGGATTTCGGGAATCCGCAATTTCTCGTTGGATTTCGGGATTTCCCAATTTCTCGTTGGATTTCGGGATTTCCCAATTTCTCGTCGGATTTCGGGATTTCCCAATTTCTCGTCGGATTTCGGGATTTCCCAATTTCTCGTTGGATTTCGGGATTTCCCAATTTCTCGTTGGATTTCGGGAATCCGCAATTTCTCGTCGGATTTCGGGATTTCCCAATTTCTCGTTGGATTTCGGGATTTCCCAATTTCTCGTCGGATTTCGGGATTTCCCAATTTCTCGTTGGATTTCGGGATTTCCCAATTTCTCGTTGGATTTCGGGATTTCCCAATTTCTCGTTCGATTTCGGGATTTCCCAATTTCTTGTCGTATTTCGGGAATCCGCAATTTATCGTCGGATTTCGGGATTTCCCAATTTCTCGTCGGATTTCGGGAATCCGCAATTTCTCGTTGGATTTCGGGATTTCCCAATTTCTCGTTGGATTTCGGGATTTCCCAATTTCTTGTCGTATTTCGGGAATCCGCAATTTATCGTCGGATTTCGGGATTTCCCAATTTCCTGTCGGATTTCGGGAATCCGCAATTTCTCGTTGGATTTCGGGATTTCCCAATTTCTCGTTGGATTTCGGGATTTCCCAATTTCTCGTCGGATTTCGGGATTTCCCAATTTCTCGTTGGATTTCGGGATTTCCCAATTTCTCGTCGGATTTCGGGATTTCCCAATTTATCGTTGGATTTCGGGATTTCCCAATTTCTCGTTGGATTTCGGGAATCCGCAATTTCTCGTCGGATTTCGGGATTTCCCAATTTCTCGTTGGATTTCGGGATTTCCCAATTTCTCGTCGGATTTCGGGATTTCCCAATTTCTCGTTGGATTTCGGGATTTCCCAATTTCTCGTTGGATTTCGGGATTTCCCAATTTCTCGTCGGATTTCGGGATTTCCCAATTTCTCGTTGGATTTCGGGATTTCCCAATTTCTCGTTGGATTTCGGGATTTCCCAATTTCTTGTCGTATTTCGGGAATCCGCAATTTATCGTCGGATTTCGGGATTTCCCAATTTCTTGTCGGATTTCGGGATTCCGCAATTTCTTGTCGGATTTCGAGATTTCCCAATTTCTTGTCGGATTTCGGGATTTCCCAATTTCTTGTCGGATTTCGGGAATCCGCAATTTCTCGTTGGATTTCGGGATTTCCGAATTTCTCGTCGGATTTCGGGATTTCCCAATTTCTCGTCGGATTTCGGGATTTCCCAATTTATCGTCGGATTTCGGGATTTCCCAATTTCTCGTCGGATTTCGGGATTTCCCAATTTCTCGTCGGATTTCGGGATTTCCCAATTTCTTGTCGGATTTCGGGAATCCGCAATTTCTTGTCGGATTTCGTGATTCCGCAATTTCTCGTTGGATTTCGGGATTTCCCAATTTCTCGTCGGATTTCGGGATTTCCCAATTTCTTGTCGGATTTCGGGATTCCGCAATTTCTCTTCGGATTTCGGGATTTCTCGATTTCTCGCTGGATTTCAAGATTTAACGTCGGAATTTTAGATTTCTCGCAGGATTTCAAAATTTCACGTCGGATTTCGGGATTACGTGGTATTATAATAAATTTCGTAGTAATATAATATTATTTCCGAGATTTGGGGATATGTTATTTGAGATTACAAATTTTGTGAGAAGTGCACAATGTTATAACGGGGTAATACATATATTCAGCAACATTATGAATGCATTAATTTCAACCATGAATATTGAACTGCATTAGGTAGTTTGGCCTCGGTGTGAGAAACAAGAACTGAAGTCGTGATAACCAGGTGAAGTCAAACTATATTTACTCAATTCTTAACCATCTACTTCAAACACCATTTTGTTTTTGGTTTTAAAAATACGTGATAACTCGTTCCGTTTTCGAAAGTCAAAATAGTGTTTACAACAGCAACATCACTCACTAAATGCAAGAGCTTCCTTCTTTCCCTTCAATGATGGGCCAGGTGAAAAGTGAGAGTCGGGGGGGGGGGGGGTGCGGGGGGAGGTATTACAGGCGGAAAGGCAGAAGAGCGGAGAGGGCAGCAGAGCGAATAGGCCGAAGATATACTCCCGGTCTCGCCACCGCAGCTGCATTCCTGAGAGGACGCGAAGAGACCAAAGCCTAGCCCTCGTGCCTCGGCTCGGCACGGGTGAATCTGTTCCCGACAGCGGACCCCCTCCCCCTCCCGGTATATTTCTCGATCATGAACTTCTGGCGCGTTCCCCTGCCTTCACTCTTTCCCGCCGAGAGCTGATCATCCCCCTTCTGTACATTATCTATCATGGCCTATTACGATTAAGCCGCACACTGAACCGCGCACGTCTACTTGCGAGAGAGAAGGGTTATGGGAACACGCATTGTGACCAGTTTTAGATTTTCAACTTTTTCTGACCATTAGATCAGTGACCACTGAATGATTCAAATATGCGCTATTAAGACTAGTAACCATTCGTTAGGGTTGTGATCTTCGGTTAATACAGAGAGTGAACAATTTTGGAACGAAGGTTTTCAAACTGTTCTAGGAATTAGTGACCATTGGATCAGGGACCACTGAATGATTAAAATATGCGCGATTAAGACTAGTAACCATTCGGTTAATACAGACTAAGAGCGAAGGGTTGTGAAATAAGATTGTGACCTTACGGGAAAGAGATTGTGACCAATTTCGGAACTAAGTTTTTCAAACTGTCACCGGAACCAGTCTACTGCTCAAACCAGTGATTATTAGGTTACTAGGGCGAACACAGAGGTGTAAAATAAGATTGCATTCTTCCGGGGAAATGATTTTTAACCACTGAAGGATCCAGTTAACTGGGCTTGACCATTCTATATATTAATAATCTAGGCTTAATCTAAAGGCACCAACTTAGGCCCAAGTCATTTAGTGGCTTATAATGCCTTTAAAGAGGTGGCCGGGTTATTTACAATGCGTACACTCTTAAAAAAAGGGTGTTTTAATGGTATATTAAGGGTGTAATATCTGTAAAAAAACACTCTTTAATGTTAATTTAAACGCCCTAAAGGGATTTTTATTGTCCCAAATTAAAAACTTGAAAAGGTGTATAAAAGGTGTTATATTACCCCGTAAATTGAGTGATTTAACACCTGGTAAGGGTGTAGCTCCCTTAAGGCAGTAGTTTAGTACCCTAAAAGGAGTATTTTAACACTTTAAAGGGAGTATTGTAGCACCCTTACTGCAGTAGTCTAGAACCTTAAAGGGAGTAATTAAAAACTTTAAAGGGAGTATTATAGAACCCTTAAGGGAGTATTGTAGAACCCTGAAGGGGGTAGTGTAACACCCTGAAGGGAGTCGTTTGGAACCCTAAAAGGAGTGGTCTTGTACCAAAGAGGGAGTAGATAATAATCCTGAAGGGAATAGTTTTATACCACAAACTGTTAACAAAGGAACCAAAACGGAGGACATAAGCACCCCAAACAGTGTAAATAAACACGCTAGCAGGAAAACTGCTTTTTAAGGTGTAGAATAACATCCTTTATAAACCTGTTAAGTTGTTAAATATGGGACAAGAAAAAACCCTTACAGGTTTGAAAATACACCCTTTTTTTAAGAGTGTAGGCTTATTCTAAAGGCACCAACTTAGGCCCAAGTCATTTAGTGGCTTATAATGCCTTTAAAGAGGTGGCCGGGTTATTTACAATGCGTAGGAGGGTGGTGGTACGCCCTGCAAGCCACGCGAGCCCACAGCTCTCTACACTCACTATAACCGTTAACCCCTACAAATTGTTATAGAAAGTGGAAGCCGAAGAACTAGGGGGGAAACCCCTTTAACCCCTTTAACCCCTTTAACCCCTTTAACCCCTTTAACCCCCATTAAGCAGTGGGAGAGATAAACTGTAAACCCAACGCAGAATTAGTGTTTCCGAGATTTAACCCACAAGCTGGGATCGAACCCGGCTCCTCTTGCTGCGAGGCGAAAGTGCTATCTTTATGATAACTTTAAATTAGAAAACAAGGTATGTTCAACGAGTCATCGGGACCAGGGACCACTGAATGCTACATTATCTGAGCCTGATACAATTCTGTTTCACGAACCTTTAGAATTAAAAACCTTTGGAAACCGAATTTGCTAAAAGGGTCTTTTTTAAATCTGACGACTCAAACTATCAAACTGCTTCGTATACGTTTGGTTCTTAAGCTCCCTATGCATCGAAAATAAAAATAAATCAATTAAAAAATTAAAAGCATAAAATGTTTTTGGTACTTAAATAGTTGATTTTATAAAATAAAAAGTGGTCTTGCCGAACTTGTTAAAATGTTAAATATAGTAAACTTTCGATACTTTCGATGCAAAACTTCTGTTGGGGCTATACGAATTTGTTTTTAATTTTACCTGTGTGGTTTTACTGATACGTCCCTCATATTTTGAGTGATATATTGTGAATAGTACCTAGGTTACAATCTAACAAATGCAACTGCTGAAAATCAAGATAATAATATGAAAGTTTAGCCATTCAAAAAATCCAATAGTAAGAAGAATATTACGTATAGTTGGGTTCGTTTACCTAAATATACGTTTAAACTTTTTTGGTACTTGTTAACATTTAGTTTCATCTAGGAGTGTTGTGACTTAAGTAAACAAAATAAAGAAACTAAAAGAAAAGGTTGTTTCACCAATAAAAAAGAAAATAATGTTTTATCAACCTAAAAGAACGAACATAAAAAGGAAATATTAATCAGTTTAAAGGTTGATTAATTTTGTATATAAAAACATCAAAAATGTAAATTATCTCAGTTGTCTTTTAAAACCTTCATCAATGCGTGTTAACGCTACTTATCGAGTTAAAGTAAATAAAATATAATGTTTTTATTTTAACCAGTACTTGATTTATTCTCCTACGGCTCGAGACTTTTCTTACAGGGAAAAGACGTAACAAGGAGCAACAAACACAAGGAGAACGCAGCTAGCCTTTACACGCTAACGCAGAGTTGTGTACAAGTTTCATTGGACGAACCTTTAAGCTGCACGTTTTACGGGCGAGGGGGGAAGACAATTTTGGAATTTTCCCCTTCCAACGGCAACAGACGCTAAAGCGTCTAGTCAATGAAATTTGTACGCGAGAAAATACACGACGGGTTGCGTTCTCCTTGTGTGGGGTGCTGTTTGTGGCTCCTACGTTTCACTTTTTAAAATCTAATTATAACTTTTTTGAAATGTGCGAGTTTTTCCTAGTATTTATTTTCAGAATGAACTGAATCAATTTCCGAAAAAATACATAAAAATAAATTTTGTCTTTACTATTTTAGAAATTTTAGACACTTTTTGGTTACTATTTTAGAAATTTTAGACACTTTTTGGTTACTATTTTAGAAATTTTAGACACTTTTTGTTACTATTTTAGAAATTTTAGACAAATAACTCACTAAATTTTACTGTATAAGTTAGTATCAGGCCTGATTCTAAAACGCCAAGGTTGAGAAGGTTGTGGCGACGGGTTGTGTAAAATTAAAACTTCTGTCAAAATCTTGACATTTAAACCTTTGAATTAAAACCGCGGTTTCACTTCACATTAAAAATAAGTTTGGTATTGTTTAGAAGCAAAATAATCCCTCATTTACTGGATGAGGGGAAAATGTGATAAGCCAACAGAAAAAGATGACGTCAAGTTCAAACTACATTCGAATGATATAAAACAATAAACAACTGACACAAAACTTGGAAAACTCGTATACATATACATACACGGCGAGAACGATCAACAAGGAAGGGGTTTTACCAAGTACGGGACGCCGCTGTCAAACCTCACATCTGCGACAGTGCGCGAATGGTATTTAAAAACGCGTGGGAGGCGTCCATACTTTCCACAGTTCGATCACGGGAAAATAATACGCGTTCTATATTTCGGAGCGTTCTACTCCGAAGGCAGCCCGCCTTTTTGCGGTAAGCCTTGTCAAGGCACGTGCCGCCATGATTAGGGTTAGCAACCCCACCACCCCGGCAAGGACAATCTTTACCTATAGTTTATATAGGATATAGCCTAGCCGCCTCTCACCTGATAGCTCGGTAGCTTAACGCCAAACGCACCTATCTTGGAAAAATGCTATTTTGTAACTCTGACATTAAAGAATATATCTTAGTGAACTGTAAATCGTAAAATTTTCCGGAAAATGACCGAGGCCTTTTTTCCGGAAAATTCTCCGTATTTTTCAGAAAAAAATTTAAAAAAGTTTTCATTCTATGATTAGACTAATATAATGATTGCAAAAAATAAACCTGCATTTTCGCCTCATTTTTTCGAATCTAAAAGTAAAACTAAACCTCTAGACTAGTTAAAACTGGTTAACAATGTAACACTATTCATGTTTTGTAGTATGTTTACTGTTATTAGACATTTTATATCGATAAAAAGATAAAAACATTGAAAACCCTTAAAAAGTAATTTAGGTTTAATTTTTTTATTTTCCGATTTGCGGAAAATTTTCCAAATTTTATTTTTCAGGAAAATTAACAACTCTAATATACCTAAATCGAAAAATTATATTTTTAACGAAAGTACCGCAAGTTACCACAAACTTCTGATATACCTGGTGTCAAAAATGTTAAATTAGATAATAATTCATGTTAAAAAAGTTAACCACCAAAATCTTACAAGAATGTAATTTTGTAACAGGGGTGTAGACAAAGGGAAGTTTTCTGCTTTGACTTTACTGTACTTTCGTCAACACTGTTTCGATTACAGACTGGTTACGCTAATCTGGTAACAAGTATGGCAATTTGTTATTAATTTTCTAACCCTAAAAGTGCTCACCAGCTGCAATTTGTATTTTAACCTTAATTTTCAAGGTTAATGTGTTAATTAAGGGACCAGTAATTTCTTGTGGAATAAATTACATGGAAAGCATTCTTACAATTCTTGCAAGAGCAGAGAGACAATTAATTCTTAATATTTAGAAAATCGTCAAATTGGAAAGATCCAAAATGTTCTTACAAATCTACGCTAAAACAGAAGACAATTAGTTAAAGATAACATTAATTTGGACAGATTGAAAGAGCTCTCATCAACTTGATGTCCTCATTCAAATTCAAATTGTTTTATTAATTTTGTAGCTGTCGTAAAGAAGCATCAAGTTGCAGGAATTCAATTTGAAGGATGACATTTCGCCATATTTCGAGTTACATACATTGACCATTAGAGCCCTCTAGTACAAAGGTGAGCTCTACTGGGGGTAGTAGGGTCGAAATGGTGAGGGCAACGAAGGTCTAAAGGGATCGGCCCTTTTCTAATAGACCCTGGCACGGAATATACTGTTCGCGAGAGCAGAGTGGCTTTCGCAACTGTACGCTGTCACCTTCTCGAACTGATTGACACGGAACAACTGTTTGGAAAATCACGTACAGGCAGGTAGAAATATCGGTAATAGAGCTACGTGCTTTTATTTCGTGTATACCTGTTACTGAATTTAATCTTTTTAATTTACAATTTTGATAAACCAGAACGATATTTTTGATATTGGACGCTTCCTAAATTGAGGTGAAATCTATAGGAAAAAAATTCTACGCGGGTATTAAATCGCCATTTTTCAAGCGAGCTGGTGCCACGTTGTGTCAGATCGAGGCTCCACGTTCGACGTAATGACAGTTAGGTCAGATGCGTTTCCATACGCGAATTGAAAGCTATAAATGTTGTTATGTCGAAACTAAATTGGAAAATAACCAATGGCGAATGAAGTGTCGTTATAAACACATACGCGGCAGTTTATATAGAATAGAAAATGTCCTAAAGATAAACCAAAAAAGTCCAAATAACAAAATCAAGTGAACCCTATAAGGCCAAATCAAGTGAGCCCTAAAAGGCAAAATCAAATGAGCCTTTTAGGGCCAAATTAAGTGAACCCTATAAGGCAAAATCAAATGAGCATTTTAGGGCCAAATTAAGTGAACCCTATAAGGCAACATCAAGTGAACCCTATAAGGGGAAATCAAGTGAGCCTTTTAAGAAAAAATTAAGTGAACCCTATAAGGCAACATCAAGTGAACCCTTGAAGGTTAAATCTATAACTATTAAAAAACAATTTACCCTGGGATCCAGTTTAATCATAAGCCACTTAAAAGCAAAAATTTCTTATTTTAGGAGCCTTCAGATGGCGCTATGTGTGGATTATCATTCTAAAAAATTCAAAGATAGCCCCAGCATGGTCTAGGTTGAACATTCTTAAG
This sequence comes from Leiobunum rupestre, assembly GCF_980474605.1. Taxonomy (NCBI): domain Eukaryota; kingdom Metazoa; phylum Arthropoda; class Arachnida; order Opiliones; family Sclerosomatidae; genus Leiobunum; species Leiobunum rupestre. The sequence continues at coordinate 11,530,987 of NC_143394.1, forward strand.
GACCTAAATACGTTCTGAAGGACCTAAAAACCTTCTTAAGGACTTAAATACGTCCTGAATGACCTAAATACGTTCTGAAAGACCTAAATACGTTCTTAAGGATCCAAATACGTGCTTAAGGACCTAAATACGTTCTTAAGGACCCAATACGTTCTTGAAGATCCAAATACGTGCTTAAGGACCTAAAGACGTGCTTAAGGACCTAAAGACGTTTTTAAGGACTCAAAGACGTTTTAAGGACCTAAATACGTTTTTAAGGACTCAAAGACGTTTTAAGGACCTAAATACGTTCAAAAAAGACCTAAATACGTTCTGAAGGACCGAAATACGTTCTAAAAGACCTAAATACGTTCTTTGTAATCTAAATATGTTCTTAAGGACCTAAATACGGTCTGAAGGGTCTAAAGACGTGCTGGAGGACCTAAAGACGTTTTTAAGCACCTAAATACGTTCTGAGGGACCTAAATGCGTCCTTAAGGATCTAAATGCGTTCTTAAGGACCTAAATGCAATCTTAAGGAGCTAAATACGTTCTTTAAGAACCTAAACACGTTCTGAAGGACCTAAATACGTTCTTAAGGACATAAATACGTTCCTGGTAACATAAAGAAGATTAGGACATACTATCCGACGTTGATAAGTGTCCATAGATTGCAAGGGCGTAAGGGGGGGGCACGAATTCGGGGGGTTTAGAGAGTGGGGATAGGAATTATAAGCAATCGGCAGTTAATCTTTATAGTTCAGTGGGGCAGCCCGAATGAGTGGCCGACGATTTAAACGCGCGGAAGAAAAAGCGCCGAAGGGAGAGCCGCAGTTACTGTCACGTGCCCCGGAGTCATCAATCAAAGACACCACGTCCGCCACGTTTGTCTGTCTGTCCGCCATCACCCCCCCCCCCCCCCCGCCGGGTTAGAGTACTGTCACGACATCGCCTCATCAACGGCCAAGGACTCCCTTTACTGCCCTGACCCCCCCCCCCCGTTCCGTCGTTAAGCCTAATCTCAACTCCTGGACGACTTTTGTTTTATTTTTGCTCCGTGTTACGGAAACCCCTATTTTAGGGGCAAAACATATAATGAATGATTGTTAGTGACGTACCACTGGGGGGTTGTTGCTGGAAATCTGCAAATGTTTTCTGACTAATGCCACCTTACCTCGATTTTTTATTTCGGTATTTTTACGAAAATGATAAATAAATATGGAAATGTAACTATTATATTTTATTCTTTTTATACGTTTCTGTGTAGCGTTAATTATGTTTTCATATTTTTATACGTTTCTGGGTAGCGTGAATTATATTTTATTCTATTTATACGTTTCTGCGTAGCGTGAATTATATTGTATTCTTTTTATACGTTTCTGTGTATCGTGAATTATATTTTATTCTTTTTATACGTTTCTGTGTAGCGTGATTTTTATTTTATTCTATTCATACGTTTCTGTGTAGCGTTAATTATATTTTATTCTTTTTAGAAGTTTCTGTGTAGCATGAATTATGTTTTATTATTTTTAAACGTTTCTGTGTAGCGTGAATTATGTTTTATTATTTTTATACGTTTCTGTGTAGCGTGATTTTTATTTTACTCTATTCATACGTTTCTGTGTATCGTGAATTATATTTTATTCTTTTTATACGTTTCTGTGTATCGTGAATTTTATTTTATTCTTTTTATACGTTTCTGTGTAGCGTGATTTTTATTTTACTCTATTCATACGTTTCTGTGTATCGTGAATTATATTTTATTCTTTTTATACGTTTCTGTGTAGCGTGAATTATATTTTATTCTTTTTATACGTTTCTGTGTAGCGTGATTTTTATTTTATTCTTTTTATTCGTTTCTGTGTAGCGTGAATTATATTTTATTCTTTTTAGAAGTTTCTGTGTAGCGTGAATTATGTTTTATTATTTTTAAACGTTTCTGTGTAGCGTGAATTATGTTTTATTATTTTTATACGTTTCTGTGTAGCGTGATTTTTATTTTACTCTATTCATACGTTTCTGTGTATCGTGAATTATATTTTATTCTTTTTATACGTTTCTGTGTAGCGTGAATTATATTTTATTCTATTCATACGTTTCTGTGTAGCGTGAATTATATTTTATTCTTTTTAGAAGTTTCTGTGTAGCGTGAATTATGTTTTATTATTTTTATACGTTTCTGTGTAGCGTGATTTTTATTTTACTCTATTCATACGTTTCTGTGTATCGTGAATTATATTTTATTCTTTTTATACGTTTCTGTGTAGCGTGATTTTTATTTTATTCTTTTTATACGTTTCTGTGTAGCGTGAATTATATTTTATTCTTTTTAGAAGTTTCTGTGTAGCGTGAATTATGTTTTATTATTTTTAAACGTTTCTGTGTAGCGTGAATTATGTTTTATTATTTTTATACGTTTCTGTGTAGCGTGAATTATGTTTTATTATTTTTAAACGTTTCTGTGTAGCGTGAATTATGTTTTATTATTTTTATACGTTTCTGTGTAGCGTTATTTTTATTTTATTCTATTCATACGTTTCTGTGTATCGTGAATTATATTTTATTCTTTTTATACGTTTCTGTGTAGCGTGAATTATATTTTATTCTATTCATACGTTTCTGTGTAGCGTGAATTATATTTTATTCTTTTTAGAAGTTTCTGTGTAGCGTGAATTATGTTTTATTATTTTTCAACGTTTCTGTGTAGCGTGATTTTTATTTATTCTATTCATACTTTTCTGTGTAGCGTGAATTATATTTTATTCTTTTTATACGTTTCTATGTAGCGTGAATTATGTTTTATTATTTTTATACGTTTCTGTGTAGCGTTATTTTTATTTTATTCTATTCATACGTTTCTGTGTATCGTGAATTATATTTTATTCTTCTTATACGTTTCTGTGAAAGAAAAAGAAACGTACAATTTGGTATTTAAAAGGAAGCTACGTTACACTATTTAAGTACACTATTTAGTCTATAAATTTTCTTGGCAGATTAAATTTAATTATGGTAATTAGGTTCAGGAATTTTCGAAATGTGTTATTATGGATGTCAAAATTCTAGAGTTAAAAAAGTGTGGAATTTCGCGTTATAAACGTAAGACTTTGGCATTGTAAAGTCCATTATAAGCGAAAATATGTTTGATTTATGAAGACAACAAATTTGGCATTATAATCGCCGACATACTGGAATTATAGACTCCAAAACGTTTCCATTATAATCGCCGACATACTGGAATTATAGACTCCAAAACGTTGCTATTATAATCGCCGACATACTGGAATTATAGACTCCAAAACGTTGCCTTATAATCGCCGACATACTGGAATTATAGACTCCAAAACGTTGCCACTATAATCGCCGACATACTGGAATTATAGACTCCAAAACGTTGCGATTATAATCGCCTTCATACTGGAATTATAGACTCCAAAACGTTGCCATTATAATCGCCTTCATACTGGAATTATAGACTCCAAAACGTTGCCTTATAATCGCCGACATACTGGAATTATAGACTCCAAAACGTTGCCATCATAAACGGGGGAAGGTTGCGTTTGTAAATTTTCACTTGTAACACCTCGCACACGTGATAAACCTACCCCCTAAAAACTCTAGAAGGGGGTGTAAGGTCAATACACCATTCGGGGGAGGGTGAGTAAAAAGGCAGCGCGCGAGTCGAACTTTGGAACGAGCCAAAGATTGATTAATAATGAAATAAGATAATATTGATAGGCTTAATGAGCTCGCCAAATTGAACGGGCCGAAAGACTTTAAATTGGGCTTATCGGGGATCTGGACGGTGCCTTCCCCGCCTGCCGAAGAAAGTCCTGGTCGGGAGGGCGAAGATGGAGCCAATTTCGCGCGTAAGTGATGGTTAATCTGTACAAGGACCGCCATTCAGCGCGTCTCTGCCTGCGCGACCAAATGAGCTCTCATCAATGGCTGACTGCGCCTCCCCGACTCGCCCGTTAAGCGATGCCTGCCTAATAACTCTTTTTCCCGCTTCATCACAGCCCTGTTTACCGAACGACGCGGCCAAGGCCTCGACAAGAATGCTTTTTGCCCCGTCCCTCGAATGCCCTGCCATACGGTATCTGATATTGCTCGATTTTTTACCTTCAACAACTATAAAATACACGATTTTGCAGTATTCAATTTTTGATTCGGGGGTGGAACATAATAGACCTTTCTAAAAATTCCTAGTTTAACAAGCCAAACGCTTTCACCGACAACACCTAACATTATTCCAGTTGGACTTACATACTTATTTATTCTTCAGTTTTAAATATTCTACTTTTGTTTAGTCCTATTTCAATGGTATTATAGGAAGCGTCGTCCAAAATCTCTGTTTTCAAAATATAGCTAAGGTAGCCTACATGAAGATAGTATATTTCAAAATATAGTAAGTCCTTAACTGAACTATTTACAAAATCAATGACATATAGTTAATTAACTATTTATAATGGTTTGTATAAAACTATAACCGTTAAATGAGTAGGATTTGGATAACAAATCTACTATTTATCCAGGCAGCTAGGTTGGCAGGTCTGCCAGATAATGCTTTTTTGAGCCTCCCTGGTTTATGAAAAATAGGGCCAAACCTTCTGCCTCTCTATACACAAAAGTAAATAGGCACATAAGTAGTATTTTATAGAATGGTCTATTGAAAAAATAACCTTCAGAAACTCTGCGCGAATTTCCCGCCAAACCACTCAAAATTTACATTGTAAAAATCATGTAAAAATTTAAAATTACACTGCGTAGGAATTTTTACTAATTAATAAATCATTTTTCCACGTTAATAGTGTTAGAAACTCGCGATGGGAGGAATTTGGTCCCACGCTCAGTTTTTCTACCAAAAATAATTTTGAAATATCAGCGGGAACCTATATTATCAGCTGGATAAAGATATGCATACTTTCTCGTAAGAGTGTATTATAAACTTCTGATAATAATACACATTAGCTGAATCATCAAATACTTTTTCCGTATTTTTCCGAAGAAAGTAAAAAAAGTTTTAATTTAATATATTGTTTGTCAATTTAAATAAAGCGGCATTTTCGCCTCATTTTTTCGAATCTAAAAGTAAAAATAAACCTCTAGACACTTTTAAACTGATTAACAATGTAACACTATTAATGTTTTGTAGTATGTTTATATAGACATTTTATATCGATAAAAACATTAAAAACCCTTAAAAAGTAATGAATGTTTCCATTTTTTATTTTTTCCGATTTGCGGAACATTTTCCGCATTTTATTTTTCCGGAAAATAAATTCTAAAGTGAATTCTAAAGAAAAATATTTAGATGATTTTAAAAATATTTTATTTCAAAATCTATAAAATGCAGGATTTAAAAATTTTCAAGGATAAATAAGAAATAAAAATTAAGCTCTATTTAATTATCAAATATAAAAAAATTATCAATTTCGAAAGTCAGCGAATGAAAATTAATGTCCCCCTTTCTTGTGATGACTCTCTTCCCCCAAGCATAACGTCGTCTGCTCCGTCATCTTCCCTTAATACTGGTTTACATTAGAGCAAATACAACGCGACGGCAAGCGTCGACGCAAAATAAGGTAATAAGGGTGGCTTTCACCAAGGCAAAAACACTTGGACCGTGAGCGTTGACGCAAAAAAAAAATATATATTAAACTTACAGCCTTGTTAGCACACCGAAAATGGCAAACGTTATGACACTTAAAGCTTGGCTTCCACTGGCGCGCGTGATAATATATTTTTTTATGCGCGTGCAGAAACCTTTCTTTTTCCCATTGAATGTTTTTGATTTAAGCCCCAGAGGCAAGGCACTGTCATGATTATTAGGACACTCGAAATTTTAAATCAGATTAAATCATAATTAAATGGTTATATCATGGTGGTTTGATTATAAAATCATGATAAAATAATTAAAGGGTTAAATAATGTTTAAATCCTTATTTTATTTCGATTAAATAATGTTTAAATCATTATTTTATTACGATTAAATGATGATTTAATTATTAAATCACTATTAATTGATTAAATAATATTCGAAATGTGTATAATTTAATCGATAATTGAAATAATTTAATCAATAAAACTTAATCGATAATTGAAATAATTTAATCGGTAATTGAAATAATTTAATCGATAATTGAAATAATTTAATCGGTAATTGAAATAATTTAATCGATAATTGAAATAATTTAATCGATAATTGAAATAAATTAATCGATAATTGAAATAATTTAATCTATAATTTAAATAATTAAATCGATAACTGAATTAATCAAATTGAGATTTAAATGATTAAATCGCCAATAACTCCGCAGATTTTAATCAAAATTATTTCGACCTTTTTTGAAAACTATGCGCGGTCATTTATAAAACCACACCTCAAGTATAAACACGAAATTTCTTAACAGCCTTTAAATTCAATGTTTTGTCCTCACAAATATTTGAATCATTTAAAATAAAATATTCTTTTAAATTTCCTATTTTTCCTTTGAAATTTTTAGCCCTTCTTGGGGCGACCCTGTACACCCTAAAAAAATTAAAAATTCTAGCGCTTGATTTTTAAAAAGTGATTTTGACATTAGGCCGTCGTTGCCTTGGAAACGGGGTACTGTCATTGACGTAACTATCCCGAACCGTAGAGAGGGGTAATTATGGCACCCAGAAGACAGACAGGCGGCCAATTGCGGAGAGGCCAATGTACTTGCGCTTTCAATTGAACGCCGCACGTCGAACGTAAAGAGGTGCCATTGTTGTTCGCTCGGTGGCGCTCCGAGCGCTATTCTTTATTTATATATATACACACACACTGCCGTATAGAGGGCGCTTTTTTGAATTCCGGGGCCGCGCTCATCAACTCGGGTGCTGACAATCGGCTTTTCTTACGGCATTTGCAGCGCCCCCTGCCGCCCCTTCTCGTCTCGAGGGTTAATGCTACTGCACCCCCGAAGAAGTAGAAATCTCTGGATAAGAAGATGAGAGGGGGGGATGGGGGGGGGGGTTGAAGACACCAGGGAAATTTACGTATAAGACTAGCTCTCCGTTCAGTTTCTTTCTCATTTCTTATTACGCAACTACGATACGATTTTGTCAGGGACCGTGCCCGCAGAATCCCGGTTTATTTATATCACGAAGGGTTCGAAATTGTTTTCAAGTCTCCAAACTTGTTCTAGAGCAGCGGTTCCAAAATTTTCTTTTGCTATGGAACCGTAAATTATCCACCTAATTCTGGCGGTACCCCAACTCATTTTTTTTACTTAACTTAAAAGGCTCTTGACTCAAACAAAGATGGCCACGCTGCGAATTCACGGAACCCCTGTGACCCTTCCACTGAACCCTAGGGTTCCGCGGAACACCTTTTGGGAACCGCTGTTCTAGAGAGCTATTGTCGAGAGTGGAAGTTGGTAATTTCCCGCACCTATTTGAACACATTTACATAATATTTGATCTAATTAAAACCTTTTGTCGTATTTCGAATCGAATGAGCACCTTTTGTGGCATTTTCAATAGAGTGAACACCTTTTAGTGATATTTGATCTAGTTGAACACATTTCCATGATGTTTGATCTAGTTAAATAGACTTCCTTGATATTTGGTCTAGTGTAACCCATTTCTATGATATTTGATCTAGTTGAACACATTTCCATGATGTTTGATCTAGTTGAACACATTTCAATGATGTTTGATCTAGTTAAATAAACTTCCTTTATATTTGGTCTAGTGTAACCCATTTCGATGATATTTGATCTAGTTGAACACATTTCCATGATATTTGATCTAGTTGAACTCATTTCCATGATGTTTGATCTAGTTAAATAGACTTCCTTGATATTTGGTCTAGTTGAACCCATTTCTATGATATTTGATCTAGTTGAACACATTTCCATGATGTTTGATCTAGTTGAACACATTTCAATGATGTTTGATCTAGTTAAATAAACTTCCTTTATATTTGGTCTAGTGTAACCCATTTCGATGATATTTGATCTAGTTGAACACATTTCCATGATATTTGATCTAGTTGAACACATTTCCATGATATTTGATCTAGTTGAACACATTTCCATGATATTTGGTCTAGTGTAACCCATTTCCTTGATATTTGATCTAGTTGAACCCATTTCCATGATATTTGATCTATTTGACCACATTTCCATGATGTTTGATCTAGTTGAACCCATTTCCATGATATTTGATCTAGTTGACCACATTTCCATGATGTTTGATCTAGTTGAACCCATTTCCAAGATATTAGATCTAGTTGAACACATTTCCATGATGTTTGATCTAGTTGAACCCATTTCCAAGATATTAGATCTAGTTGAACACATTTCCATGATGTTTGATCTTGTGTAACCCATTTCCATGATATTTGATCTAGTTGAACACATTTCCATGATGTTTGATCTAGTTAAATAGACTTCCTTGATATTTGGTCTAGTTGAACCCATTTCCATGATATTTGGTCTAGTGGAACCCATTTCCATGATATTTGGTCTAGTGGAACCCATTTCCATGATATTTGATCTAATTGAACAGATTTTCATGATATTTTTTATTACTGAGCACCTTTCCATTATATTTGATCATGTTGAACATCAATCCGTGATATTTTATCTTGTTGAACAACCAATTTGTGGTATTTGTTCAAACTAAACTGCTTTCCATGATATTTCATCTAAGTGAACACCATTCCGTAATATTTGATATACGTACACATTATTGTTTAAAATTTTCTCATAGATTATTTGTTTAAAATAAAAAAACTTTCGATTTGATATTTGTTCGAATTTGTGAAGTTCTTTTCTAAAGAGTAATTTGACTACGATCACTATAAAAAATTGCTACTGACGAATGCACAGATTTTTCACGAAAGTATTTTCTTAAGACATTCCCAATTACGCTTCAAGAAACAATTCCGACTTCAAACGTTCTATATTTGTTACAATTTTTTTTTCAAATCTTTGTTCTTCAAGGGGTCAAAAGGTAGTTTATAAATTTCAGTGTTCTACAGTGATTATAACTGCATTTCTTAATTACCATGTTTTACGGTTGTTCTAAAGGCGTTTCCTAATTTGTATGATTAACTGTTCTTCTAAAAATCATTTCCTAATTTTTATAATAAACAATTGTTCTAAAGGCATTTCCTAATTTTTATGATCAACAATTGTTCTAAAGGCATTTCCTAATTTTTATGATCAACAGTTGTTCTAAAGGCATTTCCTAATTTTTATGATCAACAATTGTTCTAAAGGCATTTCCTAATTTTTATGATTAACAATTGTTCTAAAGGCATTTCCTAATTTTTATGATCAACAGTTGTTCTTAAGTCATTTCCTAATTTGAAAGATCAAAATTTGTTCCGAAGACATTTCCAATTGTTCTAAAAAATATTCGATATAGGTTCTGAAGATAAATTTAGCACTTTCATCTAAATGGTATCACACCTAGTCAACCAAATAAATCATGGACGACGATACCAAAATAATTGAATACTGGAATGTTAGTGCCCTGCACTCCTAAAAGTTGCGGATGATGTTCAATATGAAGTGGAATTGACGTTCACAGACTAGTTTTAGGATTTGGGTACATTTGTTCGAATTTAATTCGTCCGAACGGTGGTACAAATGTCCGAATGATCATTTGTCCGAATGCCGGAAAACAGGATCGTATGTCCGAAAACGTGTTTCATTTGTCCGAAAAACTTATCACAACTTTTGTTGGTGATTTAGTCGTTCAATTTATGTTAACTTTACTGGCGAATTTCATTTGTTCGAATAATCGTTTGTCCGTTTTTTCGAACATTAGGAAATGGTTGTTTTTTTTTAATATTGTTAATATAAGAAAATAGTAACATTAACGTGAACCTAACCTAACCTAACCTAAAACACAAATATAAAGTTAGTTGCCTTTATCGATATTAATACGAATATGAAGTAAAATATACAATATATAGATATAGCAGCAATTAAGAAAAAACCAATTGAACAAACAACGATATTTTTAATGTAGTTTTTTATTTTTAATTCTTGCACTAAAAAAAATCCGGACCAAAAAAAACAGCAATAAGAAATACTAATTTAGCGACAGAATTCGGACAAGTGATGCTACCGATTCGGACGAATGAAACAAACAAGTTGTCCAATTCGAACAATTGAAACATTTGTTATTTCGGCGGTTCGGACGAATGAAATTCCAACATTTGTTCCACCGTTCGTACGATTGAAATTCGAACAAATGTACCTACCCCAGTTTTAGAACTAAAACATAGAGCTTAAAAAATAAAATTTAAATATTAAGTTTATAGAAACGATGGTTATTAATATGACTTTGGTAAGCCACTAACGCCCAAACTAATATAAATAAACAATGAATTTAAAATTCTTAAGCCGTACACACCACGTTCTTGTCTAGGTTCACACCTACTTTTAAAAACTTGTCTCACACGGGGGCCATTTTAACACTTTTATCGATAGAGTTCAATTATGTTGGAAATTTTGCCTACATATACATTCAATTTTTTAATACCGTCGGTGTTCAATGTCACCTTAACCTTATTCCAGTTGTTGCTAACAGTGGCGTAGCTCGGATTTTCGTTGGGGGGGGGGGCGCAAATCATAACAAATCATTGATTTCGATCCAGGAAATAAGGTGGTGGAGTGATTAGCACTTTCGAATCGCAGCAAGTAGAGCCGGGTTCGATCCCAGCTTGTGGCACTGAGCAAAAGCTCGGAACCTTCCGCTTTGGTTTTGCAAATTATCTCCCCACCGATTAAAGGGGTTTCCCCCCTAGTTCTTCGGTTTCCCCTTTCCAAAAAACTTGTTGGGGTCAACGGTAATAGTGAGTGTAGGGAGCTCTTGGCTCGCGTGGCATGTAGGGAATTCCACCACCCTCCTACGCATTGTAACCCGGCCACCTGTTTAAAGGTCGCTGATTATTATTATTTATCCCGCGATGTGAGCTATGATGAATGAAAAATGTCAAGGACATAAATTCATTAAACATACATTCAAAGTTCTCAAACAGAAGCAATAATAAGTATAATAATCAGCTAAGCTAATACCAAGGCACCACTTTAGGCCCACGACCCAAGTTTATTCTTTAAATTCACAGATTTAAATCGGTTGGGCCAACTGATTTGTACGACCAAGTTGGTTCAACTGCGTTGTACGACCAGGTTGGTTCAACCGCGTTGTACGACCAGGTTGGTTCAACCGCGTTTGGCGGACCAAGTAGGGTATCAAGCTTCAACGTGAGCGTAAAGCGACTTTAAGGGCCGACCCCCGTTTGCTGGGTTCGTTCTATTTCGTTTTTAGTTTCTCAGGAAGAGTTATGGCGAAAGAAATCAGGAGAGAAGATGCCAAGAGAAAGGCAACGTATAAGAATACAGTCTTATAAACCAAACAGAGTCCTCTGACGGCGAACTATAGCGGCCGGAGAGAGCGAGGTAATTACCAGACGACTTTTCTGATAACTTCTGGTGTTTTGTCAGTTACTCGAGCCATCCATCAAGGCTCCGTCTTCAGCCGCGACACGGCGCTTCCGCCAGACGGCGCTCTTGTTGTTACACGCTGAATCCGCGTTGCCGAGAAAACCCATATAAATAAAAAAAAACGACTTTTCAGAAACTTCAAGCTGATTTTTTCTTTTCGAAATTGGAAAAAGTTTTAGTCGCTTTCTTCTAAATTCGACTCGACTAACGAAGAAACATTTTACTCTTTTTCACGAATTTGTTTGTTACGAGTTTCTTCTTAGGAAACAATGGAATGGTAATTGTAATTTAACTTTTTCTTTTTTTAAAATAGGGAATAAATTTAATTTAAATGTGTTTTATTGGGAATTTTAGCAAATTTAAGATCTGTCAGTTTTTAACATTAATTCTTGATAATTAATTTATTTTTATATAAAAATAAATTAATTATCAATAATTTATATATTTTTATATAAAAATAAATTAATTATCAATAATTTATATATTTTTATATAAAAATAAATTAATTATCAATAATTTATATATTTTTATATAAAAATAAATTAATTATCAATAATTTATATATTTTTATATAAAAATAAATTAATTATCAATAATTTATATATTTTTATATAAAAATAAATTAATTATCAATAATTTATATATTTTTATATAAACTAATGATAATTAATTTTTCATCATATATAAATTAATGATAATTAATTTTTCATCATACATTAACTAATGATAATTAATTTTTCATCATGTCTAAATTAATGATAATTAATTGTTCATCATATAAATTAATAAAAATGAATTTTTCATCATATAAATTAATGAAAATTAATTTTTCATCATATAAATTAATGAAAATTAATTTTTCATCTTATAAATTAACGATAAATAATTTTTCATCATATATATTAATGATAATTAATTTTTCATCGTATAAATTAATGATAATTAATTTTTTCATCATATATTAATATATTTAAAAATTTTGAAACTTTTATGATTAGTTTTGAAGGCAATCTTTGTGATGAAATTTTCCTTGAAGGTAAGGCATTGATAAGAATTCCGAAGAATTCTGGCAAAAATAGCGAGATTTCTTTCGTTTTCTCAGCAACTTGACGCTTTTTATAACCAAAAGTTGTAACTCGGTTTTATGCGAGATTTGAGTAAACACTTTCAAGGTAGTTCACAGTCACAAGAATTCAAAATGGCAACTACCTTAAAACGATTGTAGACCATTGGACCGAAATCCCATTCGTCCGAATGTACCATTCAACCGAAAACCGCGTTTTGCGCGGTTTTCATTCAATATATCGTTAGTGATACATATTTAGATATCGTAGGTTACGTGACGATAGTATATCTAATTTGGACTAAACTATGTCTTAAATATTTATTATTTCGTACCGACGTGTATTTTTAGACCTTTTTCCCTTGAAATTTGATATTTTCCGGGTTTAATTTTTGAAAATAACCTTGATAAGACCCGACGTGAAATAGTTGCCTACCATATCTAACCTAACCCAACCTAACCTAACCTAACCTAACCTAACCCAACCCAACCCAACCTGAACTAACCTAACCTAACCTAACCTAACCTAACCCAACCTGAACTAACCTACCCGAAGTGAAAACGAACCAGATTTAAATTTCCCATTCAACTGAATCCCGCCATGTTGGGCTATAAACGAAAATAATTTTCGGTTCAATGGGATTCGGTTGAACTGGATTCGGTTCAATGGTATACAACCAATTAAAACAGTCACTTTTAAGGTAACGATTTAAAGGTAAATTAAAATTAATTTAAATTTGCATTAAATCTAGTAAATCAAATCAGCCCGGTATCTGATTGGATCCCTAAAATATAATTAATTAATGTTCTTAGCATGTTTAGTTAAAATCCAACGGCGAAATATGACACGCCACAAGTTAATATATTTGCTGGTCTATTTTTCTCCAAAGGTATGTCAGTCCTTGGGGTCAGTCCCAAAGAATAGCGTCCGTCTGATCTGTCTCACTGTGTTAGGAATTCTTTTCAAGTCTCGTATATATTGTATCCTATTATTTCAAGATTTGAGAATACAGTTTTGGGAATTTGATAGAGGGGTCTGGCATCGGCAAAAATCCCGTAGTAAATGTGGGTAAAAATCCACAAATCCAAATTTCTTCAAGGAAAATACTAAATCCCAATGTCTGATCCCTCGGATTTTATTCTATTATTTTAAAATTTCTGTCCTCTAATTTCGAGATTTGACCCTATAGTTTTGGGATTTTTATTAAATTTTTATCATAAAAGTTAGATAAGTTTTATTCTATAATTTTGAAATTGTAGTTCATAAATTTGATATTTTTATCCCACAGTTTTGAGATTTGTAGCCTATAATTTTGAGATTCGTACCCTATCATTTTGAGATTCATACCGTATAACTTTGATACTTTTAACCTATAATTTTGATACTTTTAACCTATAATTTTGATACTTTTAACCTATAATTTTGATACTTTTAACCTATAATTTTGATACTTTTAACCTATAATTTTGATACTTTTAACCTATAATTTTGATACTTTTAACCTATAATTTTGATACTTTTAACCTATAATTTTGATACTTTTAACCTATAATTTTGATACTTTTAACCTATAATTTTGATACTTTTAACCTATAATTTTGATACTTTTAACCTATAATTTTGATACTTTTAACCTATAATTTTGATACTTTTAACCTATAATTTTGATACTTTTAACCTATAATTTGGAAGTGTATATCCTATAGGTTTTTAAGATTTATGTGCTATATTTATCCAATGTTTTAAGATTTCTACCCTGCAGTTTTTTTAGATTTTTATCCTATATTTATCCAATGTTTTAAGATTTCTACCCTGCAGTTTTTTTAGATTTTTATCCTATATTTATCCTATAGTTTTTAAGAGATTTGTGTCCTGTAGTCTTTTAGATTTCAATCCTATAGGTTTTGAGATTTTTATCCTATAGATGTTTAATAGATTTGTACCCTGTAGTTGTTTTGTGATTTTTATCCTATGGAGTCTTGATATTTTTATCCTATAGTTTTTTGAGATTTTTATCCTATAGTTTTTTTAGATTTATCCTATGGATTTTTGAGATTTTTTATCCTATAGATTTTGGAGATTTGTATCCTATATAATTCCGAAATTTTGGTTCTTATAATTTTGCGGTATTTGCTCCTATAATTTCGAGATGTTTCCCCCATAATTCGTTTACATTTCTGAGCCGTATTGGCCGTAGGTGCCCTGGGCCGGTGGATATAAAAAGTCGTCGGAAATTTATTGAAACATAAATAGCCGATCGGGCAGCGGTCATTTTTTAACACGTCATAAAAAACCTCAAACGGTGTTTATAAACCATTATTAACAGAGTGGTTGCCAACACGACAAAACCAAACTAGAAACCCCCCCCCTCCCCCACGGGCTGATAGGGCGGCCCAGAAAACAGGTACCGGAGGAGAGGAGACGATGATGAAGCTGAAGTAATATGGATGGGGATCCTGGGGCGCATTTTCCAGAGGACCGATCGCCTCAGCGGGGTAACACTTCACCTCCAGCTATACGCGGGACTTCTCTCACCTCACCCTGCGGCTTAAGGCCAGCCCCACGGTGAAGTTTGTGATTTTAAGAAAGGAAATTATACCTTGTAAGGAAGGGTTTGGGTTTAGTTCTCTATAGGAAACAAGGTGGCCATGTATATAGTACGAGCTTCACTATTCAATATTTTCGGCGGTTGGACGGTTTTGTAACTCGAAATGAGAAGGATTTATGCATTTATTTATAAAAAGAGTAATTTTTGCAATCAAACTTTTAAATTGTTTAAATGTTAATCGTTCAAAAATAAATAAATTTTATATTTAATATATAAATACGTATAATAACTCTTGTTATTTTTCGATTTAAATAAACATTTCGACTTACATAGTATAGTTCGTTTAAATTGGATTATTTTATTAGAAATATTGGTATTTTACTACAAAATACTTTGATTAATCATTTTAGTTTATTGTTTTCGACTAAAATATTTTATCGTTTTTTAAATCTTTTTAAAAATTTATTTTTCGATTAAAAAATTACTTTTCGACGGAAACAAATATATTTTACAATTAAATAATTTTATTTTTTGACTTTATAAGTTACATTTTGATGAATACTTTTTTTTACTAAAATATTTACTTTTTTGGCTAAACATTTTTATATTTCGAATAAATTACTCGGAAAACTCGTATTCACTCCTTCCGCGTCGAGTTTGCAAGTTCTTTCCCCACTGGCTTAAGGGGTTTCCCCCGAGCTCTTCGGTTTCCCCTTCTATAAAAACTTGTTGAAGTTAACGGTAATAGTTAGTGTAGGGAGCTGTTGGTTCGCGTGGCATGAAGGGCTTGCCACCACTCTACTACGCATTGTAACCCGGTCACCTGAATTAAAGGCTTCAAAAGTCGCTCGATGACTTAGGCCTAAGGTGGTGCCTTGGGTATTAGCCTAGCTGATTATTATTATTATATTATTATTAAAAAAGTTGCTATTTTTGAACGAAAATGTTATTTTTGTACTAAAATCCTTCATTTGATAAATTGTATTATTCAATTACAAAACGCGTTAAACGATGACCACGTGTACTTTTCGACTAAAACATTATATAAAAATAACTACATTATCAGCCACAACACCATCATCACGTAAAAACAACATCTTCCCAAGTGCATCTTAAATAAAGTGAAAAATCTTTAAAAAAAAACCTAAAACGTAGACCGCGACCTCCCGTGGTCAAGAGAAGAAGCGTCTTGAAAGGTAGCCCCATCCATCGGGAAGAAAATTTCTTTCTCAGACATTTAAAAAAGAAACGAAAAAAAATATTCGCTGGGCGTGTTCAAGTCAGATTTTTTTTTTTAAAACCCGGCAAAATATTTCATATAGGGCGAACTTATAGTTGGCGGTTTTGGAAATGGGGTGCACTTGGGAACCGCTGGAAGCTGAAGGAACCGCGCTCTCTAGGGTGCCGAAAAACAATGTTTCACAGCGCCAGAAGTCAGCGCGTCTATCGGTGGCCAGCCAGTTCCTTCTAAAGGCGGGAAGGATTTTAATTCCTTTGATCTAGCACCGATGGTCGCGAGAAATTCGTTACGAAAAATACGAATCGGGGAACGCGCGGGCTAAGGAACCCGGCACCCCCTCACCAGAGAAGCACCGTGAAAAATAGAGCAGCGGCTATAGAGTTTCCAAGAATGATATATTTAGAAGTTTGTGAAGATAATATGTTTGTTACTTTGATAAAATATCTCTTTTATTAACAGTTTACTATTTAACGAAACTACGTAGAATCGAGTGTTGAACGAACATTAATCGAAGACTCAAGCACACGTTTAAATGTATTATTCTATTGAACACATAACGTAGAACAAAGGGTTCTACCTAAATTCTATCAAAGACTAAACTACGCGGTAAAATATGTTGTTCTATATCAAGAACTTGAACCAACTTCATAGAGCAAAGAGTTCTATATCTAAATTCTATTTAAACCTAAACCACGCTTTTAAATGAGTTATTCTACCAAGAACTTGAACAAAGAATTCTACCTAAATTATACCAAAAGTTAAGCCACTTTTTAAAGAACTTTAACAAGTAACGTAGTAAAAATGATCCCACCTATATTTTATCAAAAACTAAACCATGCGTTAAAAAGTGATGTTTTAACCATAACTTAAAGACATAATGCAGAACCGTTCAAATGTGCTATTCTTTTAAGGTCTTTCACATATAACGTAAAACAAAAGAACTTAAACACATATAACGTAAAACAAAGAACTTAAACACATATAACGTAAAACAAAGAACTTAAACACATATAACGTAAAACAAAGAACTTAAACACATATAACGTAAAACAAAGAACTTAAACACATATAACGTAAAACAAAGAACTTAAACACATATAACGTAAAACAAAGAACTTAAAACACATATAACGTAAAACAAAGAACTTAAACACATATAACGTAAAACAAAGAACTTAAACACATATAACGTAAAACAAAGAACTTAAACACATATAACGTAAAACAAAGAACTTAAACACATATAACGTAAAACAAAGAACTTAAACACATATAACGTAAAACAAAGAACTTAAACACATATAACGTAAAACAAAGAACTTAAAACACATATAACGTAAAACAAAGAACTTAAACACATATAACGTAAAACAAAGAACTTAAACACATATAACGTAAAACAAAGAACTTAAAACACATATAACGTAAAACAAAGAACTTAAACACATATAACGTAAAACAAAGAACTTAAACACATATAACGTAAAACAAAGAACTTAAAACACATATAACGTAAAACAAAGAACTTAAACACATATAACGTAAAACAAAGAACTTAAAACACATATAACGTAAAACAAAGAACTTAAACACATATAACGTAAAACAAAGAACTTAAACACATATAACGTAAAACAAAGAACTTAAAACACATATAACGTAAAACAAAGAACTTAAACACATATAACGTAAAACAAAGAACTTAAACACATATAACGTAAAACAAAGAACTTAAAACACATATAACGTAAAACAAAGAACTTAAACACATATAACGTAAAACAAAGAACTTAAAACACATATAACGTAAAACAAAGAACTTAAACACATATAACGTAAAACAAAGAACTTAAACACATATAACGTAAAACAAAGAACTTAAAACACATATAACGTAAAACAAAGAACTTAAACACATATAACGTAAAACAAAGAACTTAAACACATATAACGTAAAACAAAGAACTTAAAACACATATAACGTAAAACAAAGAACTTAAACACATATAACGTAAAACAAAGAACTTAAAACACATATAACGTAAAACAAAGAACTTAAACACATATAACGTAAAACAAAGAACTTAAACACATATAACGTAAAACAAAGAACTTAAAACACATATAACGTAAAACAAAGAACTTAAACACATATAACGTAAAACAAAGAACTTAAACACATATAACGTAAAACAAAAGAACTTAAACACATATAACGTAAAACAAAGAACTTAAACACATATAACGTAAAACAAAAGAACTTAAACACATATAACGTAAAACAAAGAACTTAAACACATATAACGTAAAACAAAAGAACTTAAACACATATAACGTAAAACAAAGAACTTAAAACACATATAACGTAAAACAAAGAACTTAAACACATATAACGTAAAACAAAGAACTTAAACACATATAACGTAAAACAAAAGAACTTAAACACATATAACGTAAAACAAAGAACTTAAACACATATAACGTAAAACAAAAGAACTTAAACACATATAACGTAAAACAAAGAACTTAAACACATATAACGTAAAACAAAAGAACTTAAACACATATAACGTAAAACAAAGAACTTAAAACACATATAACGTAAAACAAAGAACTTAAACACATATAACGTAAAACAAAGAACTTAAACACATATAACGTAAAACAAAAGAACTTAAACACATATAACGTAAAACAAAGAACTTAAACACATATAACGTAAAACAAAAGAACTTAAACACATATAACGTAAAACAAAGAACTTAAACACATATAACGTAAAACAAAAGAACTTAAACACATAAACCTAGAACTCGAGCATCCTATACCTAAATTCTATCGAAACAAAAACCACACGTTGAAAGGTGTTATGCTATCAATATCTTTAACATATTATGTAGAACCGATTTTATTACCTAAATTATTTTTATATAACGTATAACAAAGGATCCTACGTAATTTCTATAAAAAAATAGACCATACATTATTATTTTTCCTTTATCAAGCATGAAAACGTTTGTACGCGCAACCGGAAACTAGGTACTAAGTAGAACATAGTGTTCTACCTAAATTCTATCAAAAACTAAACCACTTAACCGTGAATAAGATCGTATCAAAAATGAACCATGAAATATAGAATGTCAGTTTTAAGAAACATCAATTCCATAAAGACTTGACCTCGTAAATGAGAATATTTGTTCTATCTAGTAACCCACGCACGCAACAAATAAAATATATATTATTTCGGGAATCAAATAAAAATATCACCCTGAACGTTATTAAAAACTGTCAAAGATATAACGTTTAGTAAAAAGTTTAAAAAAGAATAACGTACACTTTTTATCGTGAAATTATCTATGTAATATAGAACCTATATTTTCTATCAAGAAATTAACTCGGTAATATACCACATATTCTATCATAAACTACATAACAACTAAATTATATTCTATGAAAATCTCAATCACATAAAGCAGATTGAATGTTCTAAAAAGATCGCATTTTTCAAACAACATACCTTCCACAAAGAACGTATTTATCCAACAAAATGCATTCAATCAAGAACTCATTTATCCAACAAAATACGTTCAACCAAGAACGAATTTATCCAACAAAATACGTTCACCCAAGAATGAATCTATCCAACAAGCAACAACATACGTTCAACCAAGAACGAATTTATTCAACAACGTACGTTCAACCAAGAACGAATTTATTCCACAACGTACGTTCAACCAAGAACCAATTTATCCAACAACATACGTTCAACCAAGAACGAATTTATTCAACAACGTACGTTCAACCAAGAACGAATTTATTCAATAACGTACGTTCTACCAAGAATGAATTTATTCCACAACGTACGTTCAACCAAGAACCAATTTATTCAACAACGTACGTTCAACCAAGAACCAATTTATTCAACAACGTACGTTCAACCAAGAACGAATTTATTCAAAAACGTACGTTCTACCAAGAATGAATTTATTCCACAACGTACGTTCAACCAAGAACGAATTTATTCCACAACGTACGTTCAACCAAGAACCAATTTATCCAACAACATACGTACAACCAAGAACGAATTTATTCAACAACGAACGTTCAACCAAGAACGAATTTATTCAACAACGTACGTTCAACCAAGTACAAATTTATTCAACAACGTACGTTCAACCAAGAACCAATTTATTCAACAACGTACGTTCAACCAAGAACCAATTTATTCAACAACGTACGTTCAACCAAGAACGAATTTATTCAACAACGTACGTTCAACCAAGAACCAATTTATCCAACAACATACGTTCAACCAAGAACGAATTTATTCAACAACGTACGTTCAACCAAGAACGAATTTATTCAATAACGTACGTTCTACCAAGAATGAATTTATTCCACAACGTACGTTCAACCAAGAACCAATTTATTCAACAACGTACGTTCAACCAAGAACCAATTTATTCAACAACGTACGTTCAACCAAGAACCAATTTATTCAACAACGTACGTTCTACCAAGAATGAATTTATTCCACAACGTACGTTCAACCAAGAACGAGTTTATTCAACAACGTACGTTCTACCAAGAATGAATTTATTCCACAACGTACGTTCTACCAAGAATGAATTTATTCAACAACGTACGTTCAACCAAGAACCAATTTATTCAACAACGTACGTTCAACCAAGAACGAATTTATTCAACAACGTACGTTCAACCAAGAACCAATTTATCCAACAACATACGTTCAACCAAGAACGAATTTATTCCACAACGTACGTTCAACCAAGAACCAATTTATCCAACAACATACGTACAACCAAGAACGAATTTATTCAACAACGAACGTTCAACCAAGAACGAATTTATTCAACAACGTACGTTCAACCAAGTACAAATTTATTCAACAACGTACGTTCAACCAAGAACGAATTTATTCAACAACGTACGTTCAACCAAGTACAAATTTATTCAACAACGTACGTTCAACCAAGAACCAATTTATTCAACAACGTACGTTCAACCAAGAACCAATTTATTCAACAACGTACGTTCAACCAAGAACGAATTTATTCAACAACGTACGTTCAACCAAGAACCAATTTATCCAACAACATACGTTCAACCAAGAACGAATTTATTCAACAACGTACGTTCAACCAAGAACGAATTTATTCAACAACGTACGTTCTACCAAGAATGAATTTATTCCACAACGTACGTTCAACCAAGAACCAATTTATTCAACAACGTACGTTCAACCAAGAACCAATTTATTCAACAACGTACGTTCAACCAAGAACGAATTTATTCAACAACGTACGTTCTACCAAGAATGAATTTATTCCACAACGTACGTTCAACCAAGAACGAGTTTATTCAACAACGTACGTTCTACCAAGAATGAATTTATTCCACAACGTACGTTCAACCAAGAACCAATTTATTCAACAACGTACGTTCAACCAAGAACCAATTTATTCAACAACGTACGTTCAACCAAGAACGAATTTATTCAACAACGTTCGTTCAACCAAGAACCAATTTATCCAACAACATACGTTCAACCAAGAACGAATTTATTCCACAACGTACGTTCAACCAAGAACCAATTTATCCAACAACATACGTTCAACCAAGAACGAATTTATTCAACAACGAACGTTCAACCAAGAACGAATTTATTCAACAACGTACGTTCAACCAAGTACAAATTTATTCAACAACGTACGTTCAACCAAGAACGAATTTATTCAACAACGTACGTTCAACCAAGTACAAATTTATTCAACAACGTACGTTCAACCAAGAACCAATTTATTCAACAACGTACGTTCAACCAAGAACCAATTTATTCAACAACGTACGTTCAACCAAGAACGAATTTATTCAACAACGTACGTTCAACCAAGAACCAATTTATCCAACAACATACGTTCAACCAAGAACGAATTTATTCAACAACGTACGTTCAACCAAGAACGAATTTATTCAACAACGTACGTTCTACCAAGAATGAGTTTATTCCACAACGTACGTTCAACCAAGAACCAATTTATTCAACAACGTACGTTCAACCAAGAACCAATTTATTCAACAACGTACGTTCAACCAAGAACGAATTTATTCAACAACGTACGTTCTACCAAGAATGAATTTATTCCACAACGTACGTTCAACCAAGAACGAGTTTATTCAACAACGTACGTTCTACCAAGAATGAATTTATTCCACAACGTACGTTCAACCAATAACGAATCTATCCAACAACATACTTTCAACCAAAAACCAATTTATTCAACAACGTACGTTCAACCAAGAACCAATTTATCCAACAACATACGTACAACCAAGAACGAATTTATACAACAACGAACGTTCAACCAAGAACGAATTTATTCAACAACGTACATTCTACCAAGAACGAATTTATTCAACAACGTACGTTCAACCAAGAACCTATTTATCCAACAACATACGTTCAACCAAGAACGAATTTATCCAGCAAAATGCATTCAACCAAGAACGAATTTATCCAACAACATACGTTCAACTAATAACGAATCTATCCAACAACATACGTTCAACCAATAACGAATTTATTCAACAACGTACGTTCAACCAAGAACCAATTTATCCAACAACATACGTTCAACCAAGAACGAATTTATCCAGAAAAATGCATTCAACCAAGAACGAATTTATCCAACAAAGTACGTTCAACCAAGAACGAATTTATTCAACAACGTACGTTCAACCAAGAACGAATTTATTCAACAACGTACGTTCAACCAAGAACGAATTTATCCAGAAAAATGCATTCAATCAAGAACGAATTTATCCAACAACATACGTTCAACCAAGAATGAATCTATCCAACCCCATACGTTCAACCAAGAACGTATTTATCCAGCAACATACGTCCAACCAATGTACATATATACCAATTTTATATATGTTTTATATATATATATAGATAAATACATATATATAAAGGTCCTCTTTTGTAACAATTAAGGCCAGACACAGTACACCGAAGTAATTGGCCTATAATAACAAAGCGCAGTATATCAATGGATAAATTCGTGAGGTGCAACTTAGTTCTTTGCCGGTCTCACACGAACAGGAGGCAAATTGGAGAATCATGACCGGGACCAGTCAGCAGTCTCGAAACTATAGCTCCCACACCAGCCAAAAATAAAATCATGTATAGTTATGGCTTGGCGAGGAAAAATCACAGATTAATCCAGATTGCAGAAAGTGATTGGAAGGGGGGGGAGATAAAGAAGTTACCGCATCGAACTCGAATGGTTTTTGACAAGGAAACTGCGGTTATAATTCATCCCCCCCCCCATTGCTAAATATTAAACAAGGTCGTCTCAAGGGCCAAACACGAGTTTCGCAATTCTATTTTCTTCAGTGATTTAAAAAATAAAATTGAAGGACTTTGAATAAATGAAATTCAAATTCAAAAATAATATTAAAAAATATCGTTTGAAAATTGGCCTAGTTACTTGTAACTCTATATTCCCTTTAATGATAGATGATATATATATTTAGCCGTATTTCTTTATAATAATGCAGGGCTTAAAAAATAAAATTCGGGTAAATAATGAAGTTGAAGTTGGGCGAAGTAATTATTAATTGGGTACAGGCAGCACGCATTTAAGGGATCATGAGTATGATGAGTTCATGACTTCTTATAAAGAAATAGTAAGATGGTAATGGTACCGTTTACTGACGACGTGAGTACAAAATCAACATTAATCAAAATACCGAAGATATGTCTAAGATGTAATGAAAAATTGTTATGTATGGTCAATGAAGGTAAGTTGGATCACCCCCTATTATATCCCCAAATATTATTATAATAAAATTTTTGATGAATGTATATTGAAATATACTTAATTATACACATTTTGTATATTTTCAACATGAATTTAAATTAAATTTAGTTTTTAAAACTTTTATTTGAAAAAACGTTATACTCTTCTACTTGTGTTTTGAAATTTTATGACGAAAATAAAAGTTCTGTAATTTTTTTTTCCAAACTAGCAAACCGGTTTCCTATTTTGGTATTTTGTAGTCTGCTTACCTGATGGAATTTTTTTATTTTTGCTAATAAATAATAAATTTGCAGTGTGGGGTAAGTGTGATCAGTTAATCAATTTTGGTAAAATAATTTAAGGTTTATAAGAAAACTTTTTATAATTTTCTTGATGTAAACTTACTAAAAAGGGAAAGGTTAAGCTTTAGCTAGCTATAAGGCACCACCCTAGGCCTAAGTCATCGAGCGACTTTTAAAGCCTTTAATTCAGGTGGCCGGGTTACAATGTTATAAGCATCTGGTACTTTAGTTTAAAAAGATAATATTTTAGAGCTACGAAAAAAATATAGCTTTATTGGGACACCATATTTAACCCCTGTATTTAATTTCATCGCGATTGGTCAAGGATTTCACGTGATCACAATTACCCCACCCCCCTATCACACTTGCCCCGCAATTTGGGGGTAACTGTGATCAGTAACAGAGTTAAATTAAAGAATTAATATTTAAATAACTATTTATTTGATATTAAATTTGTTTGCTTAGTTGTGTAGGATAAAGTGGCCATATTAATGGTACCAATTCTTAAGAGGCTGCTATTTTTAGTTTAGGAGTAATTTCAAGTAAACTCACAAATAAAGATTATCACACTTAATTCCATTGACCCTAGATACTTTGAATTCACAATAATTGAAAGGTTTACAACGTTGTAAAGGTAATTTATGTAATATTAATGTATTAAGTTCATTTCAGAGCAATCTATAATAGCACCATCATCAGACATGAATCATTTCCGGTTTAATTCCGAGGATAACTAGTTCTTCTTCAAAGTACTGGAAATGTTTCAACACTTTCCAACTGAAGAACCACACTGAAAATTCTATTGGTAATCAAGGCATGGTTTTGGATTTACTAAATTATTGATTTAATTATACAAAAAATATTATTTATTCTTATTATGGCTGATATGATTTTTTAGGGGTAGACGCTTACTTTTTGGGCACCACACTGTATGAAATTAGTCCCCACATATCCCAAAGTACAAATAAAAATATTGGTTTTACTAAAGTAACGTTTCAAATTTTATTACGGCTTCTCAAATAAACTTTAATTTACTAAGCCTCATCCGAAAAGGTTATTACTACAACAACACCTATGCAAAATATATAACGTTTCTCCATCCCAAATTTTCCACGTAAAACCCAAAAAAGGTAGTGAATTCAGGTAATCTACCTCAAAATTAGCCATTCGTAGTATACAAAATGAAAGCAACCACGTGGAAGCGGGTTCAAAGGAGGGGATCGGATCAACACCGCTTTCCGCACGAAGTCATCGTTGAACGCTAGAGCAGGAGGGGGAGTAAAAAATCTTCGAAATTCAAGTTGATTGTAAAACAAAGCACGCTTGCCTTTTGGACATTTAAAAATTTGTTGTAGAAATAACTTTCCAGAACTGGTTTTCGCAGAAGCTCGGGCCAAGAGAAAAAAGTTTCATTCTCGAGATTATGTTTGTAAACTACTCTTGCCTTAAAACGGTGAACCCAAAACCGTGTAAGTGTGGATTTAAATTTGTGCAAATAAAATAATTGTTTTTGGTGGTTTAACGTGATTATAAATTAATCAAAACTTTAATTTAAAAGTAATTTATTTTTCCAATAACAGACGTGTAGTTAATAGTATAATGTGTTTCATAATTGTGTTGTGTTAGGCGAAATAATTACTGATAAAAATAACACTTCCAAACGATTATCAGATAATAGTTGCGTTATCTGAACCGAGAAAGTAATTGTGATAAATCAGATATCAGATTATCCGCATTTACGTTCAGATATTATCAGATCATTTGTTATGGGTCAAAATGCAAACCAGCAAGTTTACACTCGAAACTAGTCTGAATTAATTGTAAACCATCTTACATATCATCCGATGAAATACATTTTAGTTTTTGTTTATTTCGAATTTGGACTGTTTACGGTTGATTTTCTAAGTATACCCGCGCGTTATATAATTTTGGAAAATACCGTCTATAGCCTTATTAATTAACATAGATAAACTTTAAAAATAGTTGTAATTATTTATTTTTAGTACTACCTAAGATAAATCCGTTTGACGAGTACAGGGTAAGTATAGAACGGGTAATGCCGATATTACCACATTGGCGTACATAAACGTCGTTTTGATGATTGTTTAGGAGCGTAATACTAAAAATAGCTATAGCCGCAAAAATGAACAAATTGATACCATATACATAGAGGTCGGGGACGGTTAATGATTATCCATGTTTAAATTGATTTTTTTCCGGGGAAAATGTAAACAAAGAAAGTTACCGGTTAATATTTCGGAAAATGATTAAAAAACATGTATTATTCGTAAAATTTTAGCTTTTTATCGAACGAAACGTCGTTTTTCCGATTAATTTTATTTATTTCAAATTTATCAAAAAATTAATCGGCTAATACAGAAATATAAATTACTTGATCAAAAATGTTTTACGAATAATTTTGAGAGCTTTATCTTTTGAATAAATATTAACCATCCCCGACCTCTACACATACAGTGTGTCAGAATTTACAGCCCGGTGTACCTAGTAACAAAGACCATACCACCGGAGGCCTATCATCATAGTGCCCTACGCCAGCGTCCCCAAGCCCGGACAGGTGACAAATCCAGCATGGGTAGCAGAACCCCACTACTGATGGTCTCACCTTAGACGCAAGCCACTCAACCCAGCAGAAGGTGCAGCAATGGGTAGACCAATCCCCACTTCACACACAGCAGTGGGATGTAGAATGGATGCTATAGCAACTCCAGCCGACACCCTACCTATGAAGGTAAGGAGCCAAACCCTTTGGAAAGAGCTCCTAAAGGGGAACGACGAGCACACAGCAGCCCAAGTAACCCGGCACAGCTGGCACCGGAGATCCCGGTGGGCCCCAAAAGGCCGGGAAACAGGACCGCCGTGCCCGCATATGGAGGCTCGCCGTCCCACAGCAGGCTACCCAATCCGCCGAGGCGGCCAGATTGCCTGGACCCTCTCCGTTAGCCTGAACCGAAGTTCAGTATCCAGCCCAAACCTGACCGAAGTCGGAGGTGGAGATAGGACCATTTGATCAGAGCTAACTCTCCCAGTGCGCCACCGCCCTTATGGGTTAGAGCTTCAAAGTGTGGCCTACTAGCTCTTGGAAGTAGGCTGCAACAAGCGCCAAACCAAGCAGCGGGGCCTTTAAATACTGTTTAAGTTTACCTTTTTACGCTGGTTACCTCGATTTGTTTACAAAGTCCTTTTTTACCTATCACACGAACCCAAACCTTAATGTTCGCGTTTCCCTGCTGCTTGGTTTTGCGCTTGTTGCAGCCTACTTCCAGGAGCTAGTAGGCCACACTTTGAAGCTCTCTGGCGCTCTTTTAACCCATCGTAGGAAAATGGAAAAAAACAGGCATACTTCTCAACTCACCCCCTACAACTCCTTAAAAATTTTGCGTAACCTTTTGGAACACCCGGTAGACATCAGAGCTATTTTCCGTCACGAATTATACGAGCTCACCACAAGATGGCTCTGACGGCGATTGGACACTTGTATTAAACAAACAGTTTCAACATTTAACAAAATCTTGGGGTAGGGCGGAGATAAAACTTGACAATCTGTATTAGATTAACCTTTGAAATCAACGCCATCTTAGTTGAGTAAAATGCGTTTATCGTCGCATCAATGAAACTCAATCCACGATGTCTCAAACTTCCGTTTGCGCGTTACGCTACGTGTAAGCTGAGGACGCAAAAAACATCTCCAATAACAGTCCTTTTTAACGCATTCTTCTAAGCCTAACGACTTCTAGCTATACGTATGTAAGGCTTAGTAGATCGTTAGAAAAAGGCAGATGCAATCGACGGGTTCTACACACGTTCTTTTTCCGTCCTGAACCTCTTTTCGTGTAGCTTTGATGTTTAAGAGCGGTTCCAAACGGTTCCCACACGTCATCGACTTCCCGGTGCCCGGCTAATCTAGTTTTCAATCTCGACACCAGACGGCGTGCCTAGCGAGGGACAGTAGGACTAGGGAGCATGATCAGCCTCCCAAAATGGTCGCCAATAATTTCCTTATCTATTTTTTTTACACGAGCTGTAATCTATACTCGTAAAACGCGACGAAAGCCAGCGGGTGCCAAAGGTTGCGGGTTACCATATTTTGAACCGCTAGAGGGTGTTCCATATACACTGTATTTAAAAGCGTCGTTCAGAAGAAAACGATTCAAAACGTTTCAAAATTTAATTTAAATTAGCATGGTACTAAACATAGAGTGGTACTAAATAACTTTAAAACTAATTAGGATGTCAACATATTTCGAAAAAACACGAAACATAAAAAATTGAAGTTTCAATTCGATCAGAATAATACTGAAAACTGAAATGCTTTTAATTTTAGTTAAGGTTTTTGGGGTTATATTTAACGTACTGCGTTAATATAAATATCCTTTATTTCCCGGTTTAATCAACTTCAATTGGAAATTTATTTCGATACAATCCAAAGAATTTGGATTATTCATGATTTAGATTATTAATGATAATCTTAACGAAAATTCTTCCACAAGTATTTCGATTGACATCCATAAAGGTGTCTAGCATAAATATTGATATTCACTTATGTTAAATCAAAAGTTTGGAAATTTTTTGGTTAGTTTATTCCTAAGCTTTGGTCATAAAAACTGACTAACCGAACGCATACATAAATAATTTCTGGACATTCCAAATATATACATAAATAATTTCATGACATTCCAGATATATACATAAATAATTTCTGGACATTCCAAATATATACATAAATAATTTCTGAACATTCCAAATATATACATAAATAATTTTTTGACATTCCAAATATATACACAAATAATTTCTGGACATTCCAAATATATACACAAATAATTTCTGGACATTCCAAATATATACATAAATAATTTCTGGACATTCCAAATATATACATAAATAATTTTTTGGCATTCCAAATATATACGTAAATAATTTCTGGACATTCCAAATATATACGTAAATAATTTCTGGACATTCCAAATATATACATGTATAATTTCTAGACTTTTAATATATATACATATATAATTTCTGGACATTCCAAGTATATACATATATATAATTTCTGGACATTCCAAGTATATACATATATATAATTTCTGGACATTCCAAGTATATACATATATATAATTTCTGGACATTCCAAGTATATACATATATATAATTTCTGGACATTCCAAGTATATACATATATATAATTTCTGGACATTCCAAGTATATACATTTATAAAATATGCGTAAATTTAGCAACTCGTTCATCCAACCGTATTTGGCAACCATTTTGGACTAAAAACGTGAGCTGGAGTGAAAAAGGAAATTCTAAGTTCCAGGGAAATTATTAAAATATTCGTTCTGCGAAGAAGAGCGTACTCCAAGTAGCGCGTCGAATTAAATTAAAAGAATAGATTCTGGCTAAAAGAGAGCGCATTCTGAGAGAATCGAAGGTAGAGGACCTTCAGCGCCCCGCAGTTTTCGCTTAATTATCGTGAATTACTAAATATTCACGGTTACACCTCCCAAGTTTTCTGGCGCCACCAACAGTGGGCGTTGCGAGCGCCTCTTTTACTACAAAACAAAAAAAAAATTCTAGGAAGACTCTTTTAGATAAGCGAGTGGCATTGTCTATTTCCGAATAAAATTAATTTTCAATAATATACTTCGATAAAACTTTACGTTTTCGGCATAAGCAAATTTGACTTCTAGTAGGATCATAAGCCTATCATAAGATCCCCATACGTAAAGGTCTAGCATTGAGCCCCATGTTGGCGGCATTGTCCATGCGAGAATAAAATTAACGTACGCCGATAGGGCAGTAGCGACATCTTCTTTTTAAAAATTTCTACATCTAAAATATTCTCTTACTTGGTAGAGCAGCCACGCTCGGGTTGAAAAATGCCACAGCAAAACGCGTCTAAATCTCACATTTGAAAAATAAATACCTTCAGAAACGCAACTCTTATTTCTAAAAGTCAGTTTTAGGTTCTGATGAATCATTTTGCAACGATAAGTGTTTATTTTAAATTTTAAAGTCATAAAACTGCGAATAAGCCTTGGCTACGGTGCTAAGGGCTCGCGGCGGAGATGTCTCCCGCGTGGTTCTAAGTTTAAAAAAGTTCGCGCGCGCCTTCTGCGCATTCATCATGCATTTCGCGAAATTTATTTCAGAAATGCATAGTTGAGGACGTAGCCACTAGGAGGTGACGATTTTGAATACCTACCTCTTAATAACGGGTATGTGATCGCCAAAAATTTAGCCTAGACCTTTGCTTATTGGGAACTTTATGATAGGCTTATGGTAGGTTCAAGAAAGCAATTATTTCAACTTTTTGAGAATGATACTTTGATGACACTATATATTTGACTCATCACTTAAGTTAATCTAATCAGCTCGATATGTCATTGGTTCTCTATAACTGACATCTTGAAGTTTGAAATCAAACCAAGATTTAAGTTAATTTCGCTCAAAATACCAGAATGCATTTGTTCCAGATATATGAAATAATTGCATTGTAATAAATAGCGAAATTCTTGCTTGTTGTAATAAATATCCTTTGGTTTGTACCATACGTGCATTTAGTTCAGTTATTTAAGATAGACGATAGGTTGCGCGTATTATCTGCAGTTTTTTATGTCATTTTATTCTTCAACAGATGGCGTTTCGTACTCAACCATGTGCGTCAGTGACGTAGGGCGTCAACGAAACTCCTGGTTCAGTGGTGAATTAACGCTTACAAGGTCCCTATGTCCCCCGCTAATTCGTGATTTAAATCAAGTTATTTTTTATTTCGTGATTTAAATAAAGTTATTTTTTATTTCGTGATTTAAATCAAGGTATTTTTAATTCGTGATTTAAATCAAGTTATTTTTTATTTCGTGATTTAAATAAAGTTATTTTTTATTTCGTGATTTAAATAAAGTTATTTTTTATTTCGTGATTTAAATCAAGGTATTTTTAATTCGTGATTTAAATTAAGTTATTCTTTAATTCGTGATTTATATCCAGTTATTCTTTAGTTCGTGATTTAAATCATGTTATTTTTTAATTCGTGATTTAAATCAAGTTATTCTTTAATTCGTGATTTAAATCAAGTTATTCTTTAGTTCGTGATTTAAATCATGTTATTTTTTAATTCGTGATTTAAATTAAGTTATTCTTTAATTCGTGATTTAAATCCAGTTATTCTTTAGTTCGTGATTTAAATCCAGTTATTCTTTAGTTCGTGATTTAAATCATGTTATTCTTTAATTCGTGATTTAAATCCAGTTATTCTTTAGTTCGTGATTTAAATCATGTTATTTTTTAATTCGTGATTTAAATCAAGTTATTTTTTAATTCGTGATTTAAATCAAGTTATTCTTTAATTCGTTATTTAAATCAAGTATTTTTTTAATTCGAGATTTAAATCAAGTTATTTTTAATTCGTGATTTAAATCAAGTTATTCTTTAGTTCGTGATTTAAATCATGTTATTCTTTAATTCGTGATTTAAATCCAGTTATTCTTTAGTTCGTGATTTAAATCATGTTATTTTTTAATTCGTGATTTAAATCAAGTTATTTTTTAACTCGTGATTTAAATCAAGTTATTCTTTAATTCGTTATTTAAATCAAGTATTTTTTTAATTCGAGATTTAAATCAAGTTATTTTTAATTCGTGATTTAAATCATGTTATTTTTAATTCGTGATTTAAATCAAGTTATTTTTAATTCGTGATTTAAATCATGTTATTTTTTAATTCGTGATTTAAATCAAGTTATTTTTTATTTCGTGATTTAAATAAAGTTATTTTTTATTTCGTGATTTAAATAAAGTTATTTTTTATTTCGTGATTTAAATAAAGTTATTTTTTATTTCGTGATTTAAATCAAGGTATTTTTAATTCGTGATTTAAATCAAGTTATTTTTTATTTCGTGATTTAAATAAAGTTATTTTTTATTTCGTGATTTAAATTAAGTTATTCTTTAATTCGTGATTTAAATCCAGTTATTCTTTAGTTCGTGATTTAAATCATGTTATTTTTTAATTCGTGATTTAAATCAAGTTATTTTTTAATTCGTGATTTAAATCAAGTTATTCTTTAATTCGTTATTTAAATCAAGTATTTTTTTAATTCGAGATTTAAATCAAGTTATTTTTAATTCGTGATTTAAATCATGTTATTTTTAATTCGTGATTTAAATCAAGTTATTTTTAATTCGTGATTTAAATCATGTTATTTTTTAATTCGTGATTTAAATCAAGTTATTTTTTATTTCGTGATTTAAATAAAGTTATTTTTTATTTCGTGATTTAAATAAAGTTATTTTTTATTTCGTGATTTAAATAAAGTTATTTTTTATTTCGTGATTTAAATCAAGGTATTTTTAATTCGTGATTTAAATCAAGTTATTTTTTATTTCGTGATTTAAATAAAGTTATTTTTTATTTCGTGATTTAAATTAAGTTATTCTTTAATTCGTGATTTAAATCCAGTTATTCTTTAATTCGTTATTTAAATCAAGTATTTTTTTAATTCGAGATTTAAATCAAGTTATTTTTAATTCGTGATTTAAATCATGTTATTTTTAATTCGTGATTTAAATCAAGTTATTTTTTATTTCGTGATTTAAATAAAGTTATTTTTTATTTCGTGATTTAAATTAAGTTATTCTTTAATTCGTGATTTAAATCCAGTTATTCTTTAGTTCGTGATTTAAATCAAGTTATTTTTTAATTCGTGATTTAAATCAAGTTATTCTTTAATTCGTGATTTAAATCCAGTTATTCTTTAGTTCGTGATTTAAATCATGTTATTTTTTAATTCGTGATTTAAATCAAGTTATTTTTTATTTCGTGATTTAAATAAAGTTATTTTTTATTTCGTGATTTAAATAAAGTTATTTTTTATTTCGTGATTTAAATTAAGTTATTCTTTAATTCGTGATTTAAATCCAGTTATTCTTTAGTTCGTGATTTAAATCAAGTTATTTTTTAATTCGTGATTTAAATCAAGTTATTCTTTAATTCGTGATTTAAATCCAGTTATTCTTTAGTTCGTGATTTAAATCATGTTATTTTTTAATTCGTGATTTAAATCAAGTTATTTTTTATTTCGTGATTTAAATAAAGTTATTTTTTATTTCGTGATTTAAATCAAGGTATTTTTAATTCGTGATTTAAATCAAGTTATTTTTTATTTCGTGATTTAAATAAAGTTATTTTTTATTTCGTGATTTAAATTAAGTTATTCTTTAATTCGTGATTTAAATCCAGTTATTCTTTAGTTCGTGATTTAAATCAAGTTATTTTTTAATTCGTGATTTAAATCAAGTTATTTTTTAATTCGTGATTTAAATCAAGTTATTCTTTAATTCGTTATTTAAATCAAGTATTTTTTTAATTCGAGATTTAAATCAAGTTATTTTTAATTCGTGATTTAAATCATGTTATTTTTAATTCGTGATTTAAATCAAGTTATTTTTAATTCGTGATTTAAATAAAGTTATTCTTTAATTCGTTATTTAAATCAAGTATTTTTTTAATTCGAGATTTAAATCAAGTTATTTTTAATTCGTGATTTAAATCATGTTATTTTTAATTCGTGATTTAAATCAAGTTATTTTTAATTCGTGATTTAAATCATGTTATTTTTTAATTCGTGATTTAAATCAAGTTATTTTTTATTTCGTGATTTAAATAAAGTTATTTTTTATTTCGTGATTTAAATAAAGTTATTTTTTATTTCGTGATTTAAATAAAGTTATTTTTTATTTCGTGATTTAAATCAAGGTATTTTTAATTCGTGATTTAAATCAAGTTATTTTTTATTTCGTGATTTAAATAAAGTTATTTTTTATTTCGTGATTTAAATTAAGTTATTCTTTAATTCGTGATTTAAATCCAATTATTCTTTAGTTCGTGATTTAAATCATGTTATTTTTTAATTCGTGATTTAAATCAAGTTATTCTTTAATTCGTTATTTAAATCAAGTATTTTTTTAATTCGAGATTTAAATCAAGTTATTTTTAATTCGTGATTTAAATCATGTTATTTTTAATTCGTGATTTAAATCAAGTTATTTTTTATTTCGTGATTTAAATAAAGTTATTTTTTATTTCGTGATTTAAATTAAGTTATTCTTTAATTCGTGATTTAAATCCAGTTATTCTTTAGTTCGTGATTTAAATCAAGTTATTTTTTAATTCGTGATTTAAATCAAGTTATTCTTTAATTCGTGATTTAAATCCAGTTATTCTTTAGTTCGTGATTTAAATCATGTTATTTTTTAATTCGTAATTTAAATCAAGTTATTTTTTATTTCGTGATTTAAATAAAGTTATTTTTTATTTCGTGATTTAAATAAAGTTATTTTTTATTTCGTGATTTAAATAAAGTTATTTTTTATTTCGTGATTTAAATCAAGGTATTTTTAATTCGTGATTTAAATCAAGTTATTTTTTATTTCGTGATTTAAATAAAGTTATTTTTTATTTCGTGATTTAAATTAAGTTATTCTTTAATTCGTGATTTAAATCAAGTTATTTTTTATTTCGTGATTTAAATAAAGTTATTTTTTATTTCGTGATTTAAATTAAGTTATTCTTTAATTCGTGATTTAAATCCAGTTATTCTTTAGTTCGTGATTTAAATCATGTTATTTTTTAATTCGTGATTTAAATCAAGTTATTCTTTAATTCGTTATTTAAATCAAGTATTTTTTTAATTCGAGATTTAAATCAAGTTATTTTTAATTCGAGATTTAAATCATGTTATTTTTAATTCGTGATTTAAATCAAGTTATTTTTAATTCGTGATTTAAATCATGTTATTTTTTAATTCGTGATTTAAATCAAGTTATTTTTTATTTCGTGATTTAAATAAAGTTATTTTTTATTTCGTGATTTAAATAAAGTTATTTTTTATTTCGTGATTTAAATAAAGTTATTTTTTATTTCGTGATTTAAATCAAGGTATTTTTAATTCGTGATTTAAATCAAGTTATTTTTTATTTCGTGATTTAAATAAAGTTATTTTTTATTTCGTGATTTAAATTAAGTTATTCTTTAATTCGTGATTTAAATCCAGTTATTCTTTAGTTCATGATTTAAATCATGTTATTTTTTAATTCGTGATTTAAATCAAGTTATTCTTTAATTCGTGATTTAAATCAAGTATTTTTTTAATTCGAGATTTAAATCAAGTTATTTTTAATTAGTGATTTAAATCATGTTATTTTTAATTCGTGATTTAAATCAAGTTATTTTTTATTTCGTGATTTAAATAAAGTTATTTTTTATTTCGTGATTTAAATTAAGTTATTCTTTAATTCGTGATTTAAATCAAGTTATTTTTTATTTCGTGATTTAAATCAAGTTATTTTTTATTTCGTGATTTAAATCAAGTTATTTTTTATTTCGTGATTTAAATCAAGTTATTTTTTTATTTCGTGATTTAAATAAAGTTATTTTTTATTTCGTGATTTAAATAAAGTTATTTTTTATTTCGTGATTTAAATCAAGGTATTTTTAATTCGTGATTTAAATTAAGTTATTCTTTAATTCGTGATTTAAATCCAGTTATTTTTTAATTCGTGATTTAAATCAAGTTATTTTTTAATTCGTGATTTAAATCAAGTTATTTTTTAATTCGTGATTTAAATCAAGTTATTCTTTAATTCGTTATTTAAATCAAGTATTTTTTAATTCGAGATTTAAATCAAGTTATTTTTAATTCGTGATTTAAATCATGTTATTTTTAATTCGTGATTTAAATCAAGTTATTTTTAATTCGTGATTTAAATCATGTTATATTTTAATTCGTGATTTAAATCAAGTTATTTTTTATTTCGTGATTTAAATCAAGTTATTTTTTATTTCGTGATTTAAATCAAGTTATTTTTTATTTCGTGATTTAAATCAAGTTATTTTTTATTTCGTGATTTAAATCAAGGTATTTTTAATTCGTGATTTAAATCAAGTTATTTTTTATTTCGTGATTTAAATAAAGTTATTTTTTATTTCGTGATTTAAATCAAGGTATTTTTAATTCGTGATTTAAATTAAGTTATTCTTTAATTCGTGATTTAAATCCAGTTATTCTTTAGTTCGTGATTTAAATCATGTTATTTTTTAATTCGTGATTTAAATCAAGTTATTTTTTAATTCGTGATTTAAATCAAGTTATTCTTTAATTCGTTATTTAAATTAAGTTATTCTTTAATTCGTGATTTAAATCCAGTTATTCTTTAGTTCGTGATTTAAATCATGTTATTCTTTAATTCGTGATTTAAATCCAGTTATTCTTTAGTTCGTGATTTAAATCATGTTATTTTTTAATTCGTGATTTAAATCAAGTTATTTTTTAATTCGTGATTTAAATCAAGTTATTCTTTAATTCGTTATTTAAATCAAGTATTTTTTTAATTCGAGATTTAAATCAAGTTATTTTTAATTCGTGATTTAAATCATGTTATTTTTAATTCGTGATTTAAATCAAGTTATTTTTTATTTCGTGATTTAAATCAAGTTATTTTTAATTCGTGATTTAAATCAAGGTATTTTTAATTCGTGATTTAAATCAAGTTATTTTTTATTTCGTGATTTAAATCAAGTTATTCTTTAATTCGTGATTTAAATCCAGTTATTCTTTAGTTCGTGATTTAAATCATGTTATTTTTTAATTCGTGATTTAAATTAAGTTATTCTTTAATTCGTGATTTAAATCCAGTTATTCTTTAGTTCGTGATTTAAATCATGTTATTCTTTAATTCGTGATTTAAATCCAGTTATTCTTTAGTTCGTGATTTAAATCATGTTATTTTTTAATTCGTGATTTAAATCAAGTTATTTTTTAATTCGTGATTTAAATCAAGTTATTCTTTAATTCGTTATTTAAATCAAGTATTTTTTTAATTCGAGATTTAAATCAAGTTATTTTTAATTCGTGATTTAAATCATGTTATTTTTAATTCGTGATTTAAATCAAGTTATTTTTAATTCGTGATTTAAATCATGTTATTTTTTAATTCGTGATTTAAATCAAGTTATTTTTTATTTCGTGATTTAAATAAAGTTATTTTTTATTTCGTGATTTAAATAAAGTTATTTTTTATTTCGTGATTTAAATAAAGTTATTTTTTATTTCGTGATTTAAATCAAGGTATTTTTAATTCGTGATTTAAATCAAGTTATTTTTTATTTCGTGATTTAAATAAAGTTATTTTTTATTTCGTGATTTAAATTAAGTTATTCTTTAATTCGTGATTTAAATCCAGTTATTCTTTAGTTCGTGATTTAAATCAAGTTATTTTTTATTTCGTGATTTAAATAAAGTTATTTTTTATTTCGTGATTTAAATTAAGTTATTCTTTAATTCGTGATTTAAATCCAGTTATTCTTTAGTTCGTGATTTAAATCATGTTATTCTTTAATTCGTGATTTAAATCCAGTTATTCTTTAGTTCGTGATTTAAATCATGTTATTTTTTAATTCGTGATTTAAATCAAGTTATTTTTTAATTCGTGATTTAAATCAAGTTATTCTTTAATTCGTTATTTAAATCAAGTATTTTTTTAATTCGAGATTTAAATCAAGTTATTTTTAATTCGTGATTTAAATCATGTTATTTTTAATTCGTGATTTAAATCAAGTTATTTTTAATTCGTGATTTAAATCATGTTATTTTTTAATTCGTGATTTAAATCAAGTTATTTTTTATTTCGTGATTTAAATAAAGTTATTTTTTATTTCGTGATTTAAATAAAGTTATTTTTTATTTCGTGATTTAAATAAAGTTATTTTTTATTTCGTGATTTAAATCAAGGTATTTTTAATTCGTGATTTAAATCAAGTTATTTTTTATTTCGTGATTTAAATAAAGTTATTTTTTATTTCGTGATTTAAATTAAGTTATTCTTTAATTCGTGATTTAAATCCAGTTATTCTTTAGTTCGTGATTTAAATCAAGTTATTTTTTATTTCGTGATTTAAATAAAGTTATTTTTTATTTCGTGATTTAAATTAAGTTATTCTTTAATTCGTGATTTAAATCCAGTTATTCTTTAGTTCGTGATTTAAATCCAGTTATTCTTTAGTTCGTGATTTAAATCCAGTTATTCTTTAGTTCATGATTTAAATCATGTTATTTTTTAATTCGTGATTTAAATCAAGTTATTTTTTAATTCGTGATTTAAATCAAGTTATTCTTTAATTCGTTATTTAAATCAAGTATTTTTTTAATTCGAGATTTAAATCAAGTTATTTTTAATTCGTGATTTAAATCATGTTATTTTTAATTCGTGATTTAAATCAAGTTATTTTTAATTCGTGATTTAAATCATGTTATATTTTAATTCGTGATTTAAATCAAGTTATTTTTTATTTCGTGATTTAAATCAAGTTATTTTTTATTTCGTGATTTAAATCAAGTTATTTTTTATTTCGTGATTTAAATAAAGTTATTTTTTATTTCGTGATTTAAATCAAGGTATTTTTAATTCGTGATTTAAATTAAGTTATTCTTTAATTCGTGATTTAAATCCAGTTATTCTTTAGTTCGTGATTTAAATCATGTTATTTTTTAATTCGTGATTTAAATCAAGTTATTTTTTAATTCGTTATTTAAATCAAGTTATTCTTTAATTCGTTATTTAAATCAAGTATTTTTTAATTCGAGATTTAAAGCAAGTTATTTTTAATTCGTGATTTAAATCATGTTATTTTTAATTCGTGATTTAAATCAAGTTATTTTTAATTCGTGATTTAAATAAAGTTATTTTTTATTTCGTGATTTAAATAAAGTTATTTTTTATTTCGTGATTTAAATAAAGTTATTTTTTATTTCGTGATTTAAATAAAGTTATTTTTTATTTCGTGATTTAAATCAAGTTATTTTTTATTTCGTGATTTAAATAAAGTTATTTTTTATTTCGTGATTTAAATAAAGTTATTTTTTATTTCGTGATTTAAATCAAGTTATTTTTTATTTCGTGATTTAAATAAAGTTATTTTTTATTTCGTGATTTAAATAAAGTTATTTTTTATTTCGTGATTTAAATAAAGTTATTTTTTATTTCGTGATTTAAATAAAGTTATTTTTTATTTCGTGATTTAAATTAAGTTATTCTTTAATTCGTGATTTAAATCCAGTTATTCTTTAGTTCGTGATTTAAATCATGTTATTTTTTAATTCGTGATTTAAATCAAGTTATTTTTTAATTCGTGATTTAAATCAAGTTATTTTTAATTCGTGATTTAAATCATGTTATTTTTAATTCGTGATTTAAATCAAGTTATTTTTTATTTCGTGATTTAAATCAAGTTATTTTTAATTCGAGATTTAAATCAAGTTATTTTTAATTCGTGATTTAAATCATGTTATTTTTAATTCGTGATTTAAATCAAGTTATTTTTTATTTCGTGATTTAAATCAAGTTATTTTTAATTCGTGATTTAAATCAAGGTATTTTTAATTCGTGATTTAAATCAAGTTATTTTTTATTTCGTGATTTAAATCAAGTTATTCTTTAATTCGTGATTTAAATCCAGTTATTCTTTAGTTCGTGATTTAAATCATGTTATTTTTTAATTCGTGATTTAAATTAAGTTATTCTTTAATTCGTGATTTAAATCCAGTTATTCTTTAGTTCGTGATTTAAATAAAGTTATTTTTTATTTCGTGATTTAAATCAAGTTATTTTTTATTTCGTGATTTAAATAAAGTTATTTTTTATTTCGTGATTTAAATAAAGTTATTTTTTATTTCGTGATTTAAATAAAGTTATTTTTTATTTCGTGATTTAAATAAAGTTATTTTTTATTTCGTGATTTAAATTAAGTTATTCTTTAATTCGTGATTTAAATCCAGTTATTCTTTAGTTCGTGATTTAAATCATGTTATTTTTTAATTCGTGATTTAAATCAAGTTATTTTTTAATTCGTGATTTAAATCAAGTTATTTTTAATTCGTGATTTAAATCATGTTATTTTTAATTCGTGATTTAAATCAAGTTATTTTTTATTTCGTGATTTAAATCAAGTTATTTTTAATTCGAGATTTAAATCAAGTTATTTTTAATTCGTGATTTAAATCATGTTATTTTTAATTCGTGATTTAAATCAAGTTATTTTTTATTTCGTGATTTAAATCAAGTTATTTTTAATTCGTGATTTAAATCAAGGTATTTTTAATTCGTGATTTAAATCAAGTTATTTTTTATTTCGTGATTTAAATCAAGTTATTCTTTAATTCGTGATTTAAATCCAGTTATTCTTTAGTTCGTGATTTAAATCATGTTATTTTTTAATTCGTGATTTAAATTAAGTTATTCTTTAATTCGTGATTTAAATCCAGTTATTCTTTAGTTCGTGATTTAAATCATGTTATTCTTTAATTCGTGATTTAAATCCAGTTATTCTTTAGTTCGTGATTTAAATCATGTTATTTTTTAATTCGTGATTTAAATCAAGTTATTTTTTAATTCGTGATTTAAATCAAGTTATTCTTTAATTCGTTATTTAAATCAAGTATTTTTTTAATTCGAGATTTAAATCAAGTTATTTTTAATTCGTGATTTAAATCATGTTATTTTTAATTCGTGATTTAAATCAAGTTATTTTTAATTCGTGATTTAAATCATGTTATTTTTTAATTCGTGATTTAAATCAAGTTATTTTTTATTTCGTGATTTAAATAAAGTTATTTTTTATTTCGTGATTTAAATAAAGTTATTTTTTATTTCGTGATTTAAATAAAGTTATTTTTTATTTCGTGATTTAAATCAAGGTATTTTTAATTCGTGATTTAAATCAAGTTATTTTTTATTTCGTGATTTAAATAAAGTTATTTTTTATTTCGTGATTTAAATTAAGTTATTCTTTAATTCGTGATTTAAATCCAGTTATTCTTTAGTTCGTGATTTAAATCATGTTATTTTTTAATTCGTGATTTAAATCAAGTTATTTTTTAATTCGTGATTTAAATCAAGTTATTCTTTAATTCGTTATTTAAATCAAGTATTTTTTTAATTCGAGATTTAAATCAAGTTATTTTTAATTCGTGATTTAAATCATGTTATTTTTAATTCGTGATTTAAATCAAGTTATTTTTAATTCGTGATTTAAATAAAGTTATTTTTTATTTCGTGATTTAAATAAAGTTATTTTTATTTCGTGATTTAAATAAAGTTATTTTTTATTTCGTGATTTAAATAAAGTTATTTTTTATTTCGTGATTTAAATAAAGTTATTTTTTATTTCGTGATTTAAATCAAGGTATTTTTAATTCGTGATTTAAATCAAGTTATTTTTTATTTCGTGATTTAAATAAAGTTATTTTTTATTTCGTGATTTAAATCAAGGTATTTTTAATTCGTGATTTAAATTAAGTTATTCTTTAATTCGTGATTTAAATCCAGTTATTCTTTAGTTCGTGATTTAAATCATGTTATTTTTTAATTCGTGATTTAAATCAAGTTATTTTTTAATTCGTGATTTAAATCAAGTTATTCTTTAATTCGTTATTTAAATCAAGTATTTTTTAATTCGAGATTTAAATCAAGTTATTTTTAATTCGTGATTTAAATCATGTTATTTTTAATTCGTGATTTAAATCAAGTTATTTTTAATTCGTGATTTAAATAAAGTTATTTTTTATTTCGTGATTTAAATAAAGTTATTTTTTATTTCGTGATTTAAATAAAGTTATTTTTTATTTCGTGATTTAAATAAAGTTATTTTTTATTTCGTGATTTAAATCAAGTTATTTTTTATTTCGTGATTTAAATAAATTTATTTTTTATTTCGTGATTTAAATAAAGTTATTTTTTATTTCGTGATTTAAAACAAGTTATTTTTTATTTCGTGATTTAAATAAAGTTATTTTTTATTTCGTGATTTAAATAAAGTTATTTTTTATTTCGTGATTTAAATAAAGTTATTTTTTATTTCGTGATTTAAATAAAGTTATTTTTTATTTCGTGATTTAAATTAAGTTATTCTTTAATTCGTGATTTAAATCCAGTTATTCTTTAGTTCGTGATTTAAATCATGTTATTTTTTAATTCGTGATTTAAATCAAGTTATTTTTTAATTCGTGATTTAAATCAAGTTATTCTTTAATTCGTTATTTAAATCAAGTATTTTTTTAATTCGAGATTTAAATCAAGTTATTTTTAATTCGTGATTTAAATCATGTTATTTTTAATTCGTGATTTAAATCAAGTTATTTTTAATTCGTGATTTAAATAAAGTTATTTTTTATTTCGTGATTTAAATAAAGTTATTTTTTATTTCGTGATTTAAATCAAGTTATTTTTTATTTCGTGATTTAAATAAAGTTATTTTTTATTTCGTGATTTAAATCAAGTTATTTTTTATTTCGTGATTTAAATCAAGTTATTTTTTATTTCGTGATTTAAATCAAGTTATTTTTTTATTTCGTGATTTAAATAAAGTTATTTTTTATTTCGTGATTTAAATAAAGTTATTTTTTATTTCGTGATTTAAATCAAGGTATTTTTAATTCGTGATTTAAATTAAGTTATTCTTTAATTCGTGATTTAAATCCAGTTATTCTTTAGTTCGTGATTTAAATCATGTTATTTTTTAATTCGTGATTTAAATCAAGTTATTTTTTAATTCGTGATTTAAATCAAGTTATTCTTTAATTCGTTATTTAAATCAAGTATTTTTTTAATTCGAGATTTAAATCAAGTTATTTTTAATTCGTGATTTAAATCATGTTATTTTTAATTCGTGATTTAAATCAAGTTATTTTTAATTCGTGATTTAAATCATGTTATATTTTAATTCGTGATTTAAATCAAGTTATTTTTTATTTCGTGATTTAAATCAAGTTATTTTTTATTTCGTGATTTAAATCAAGTTATTTTTTATTTCGTGATTTAAATAAAGTTATTTTTTATTTCGTGATTTAAATCAAGGTATTTTTAATTCGTGATTTAAATCAAGTTATTTTTTATTTCGTGATTTAAATCAAGGTATTTTTAATTCGTGATTTAAATCAAGTTATTTTTTAATTCGTGATTTAAATCAAGTTATTCTTTAATTCGTTATTTAAATCAAGTATTTTTTTAATTCGAGATTTAAATCAAGTTATTTTTAATTCGTGATTTAAATCATGTTATTTTTAATTCGTGATTTAAATCAAGTTATTTTTAATTCGTGATTTAAATCATGTTATTTTTTAATTCGTGATTTAAATCAAGTTATTTTTTATTTCGTGATTTAAATCAAGTTATTTTTTATTTCGTGATTTAAATCAAGTTATTTTTTATTTCGTGATTTAAATCAAGTTATTTTTTATTTCGTGATTTAAATCATGTTATTTTTAATTCGTGATTTAAATCAAGTTATTTTTAATTCGTGATTTAAATAAAGTTATTTTTTATTTCGTGATTTAAATCAAGTTATTTTTTATTTCGTGATTTAAATAAAGTTATTTTTTATTTCGTGATTTAAATAAAGTTATTTTTTATTTCGTGATTTAAATAAAGTTATTTTTTATTTCGTG
This sequence comes from Leiobunum rupestre, assembly GCF_980474605.1. Taxonomy (NCBI): domain Eukaryota; kingdom Metazoa; phylum Arthropoda; class Arachnida; order Opiliones; family Sclerosomatidae; genus Leiobunum; species Leiobunum rupestre. The sequence goes on from NC_143394.1 coordinate 11,574,958, forward strand.
ATTTAAATTAAGTTATTCTTTAATTCGTGATTTAAATCCAGTTATTCTTTAGTTCGTGATTTAAATCATGTTATTTTTTAATTCGTGATTTAAATCAAGTTATTTTTTAATTCGTGATTTAAATCAAGTTATTCTTTAATTCGTTATTTAAATCAAGTATTTTTTTAATTCGAGATTTAAATCAAGTTATTTTTAATTCGTGATTTAAATCATGTTATTTTTAATTCGTGATTTAAATCAAGTTATTTTTAATTCGTGATTTAAATAAAGTTATTTTTTATTTCGTGATTTAAATAAAGTTATTTTTTATTTCGTGATTTAAATCAAGTTATTTTTTATTTCGTGATTTAAATAAAGTTATTTTTTATTTCGTGATTTAAATCAAGTTATTTTTTATTTCGTGATTTAAATCAAGTTATTTTTTATTTCGTGATTTAAATCAAGTTATTTTTTTATTTCGTGATTTAAATAAAGTTATTTTTTATTTCGTGATTTAAATAAAGTTATTTTTTATTTCGTGATTTAAATCAAGGTATTTTTAATTCGTGATTTAAATTAAGTTATTCTTTAATTCGTGATTTAAATCCAGTTATTCTTTAGTTCGTGATTTAAATCATGTTATTTTTTATTTCGTGATTTAAATCAAGTTATTTTTTATTTCGTGATTTAAATAAAGTTATTTTTTATTTCGTGATTTAAATCAAGGTATTTTTAATTCGTGATTTAAATCAAGTTATTTTTTATTTCGTGATTTAAATCAAGGTATTTTTAATTCGTGATTTAAATCAAGTTATTTTTTAATTCGTGATTTAAATCAAGTTATTCTTTAATTCGTTATTTAAATCAAGTATTTTTTTAATTCGAGATTTAAATCAAGTTATTTTTAATTCGTGATTTAAATCATGTTATTTTTAATTCGTGATTTAAATCAAGTTATTTTTAATTCGTGATTTAAATCATGTTATTTTTTAATTCGTGATTTAAATCAAGTTATTTTTTATTTCGTGATTTAAATCAAGTTATTTTTATTTCGTGATTTAAATCAAGTTATTTTTTATTTCGTGATTTAAATCAAGTTATTTTTTATTTCGTGATTTAAATCATGTTATTTTTAATTCGTGATTTAAATCAAGTTATTTTTAATTCGTGATTTAAATAAAGTTATTTTTTATTTCGTGATTTAAATAGTTATTTTTTATTTCGTGATTTAAATAAAGTTATTTTTTATTTCGTGATTTAAATAAAGTTATTTTTTATTTCGTGATTTAAATCAAGTTATTTTTTATTTCGTGATTTAAATCAAGTTATTTTTTATTTCGTGATTTAAATAAAGTTATTTTTTATTTCGTGATTTAAATCAAGGTATTTTTAATTCGTGATTTAAATCAAGTTATTTTTTATTTCGTGATTTAAATAAAGTTATTTTTTATTTCGTGATTTAAATCAAGGTATTTTTAATTCGTGATTTAAATTAAGTTATTCTTTAATTCGTGATTTAAATCCAGATATTCTTTAGTTCGTGATTTAAATCATGTTATTTTTTATTTCGTGATTTAAATCATGTTATTTTTTAATTCGTGATTTAAATCAAGTTATTTTTTAATTCGTGATTTAAATCAAGTTATTCTTTAATTCGTTATTTAAATCAAGTATTTTTTTAATTCGCGATTTAAATCAAGTTATTTTTAATTCGTGATTTAAATCATGTTATTTTTAATTCGTGATTTAAATCAAGTTATTTTTAATTCGTGATTTAAATAAAGTTATTTTTTATTTCGTGATTTAAATAAAGTTATTTTTTATTTCGTGATTTAAATAAAGTTATTTTTTATTTCGTGATTTAAATAAAGTTATTTTTTATTTCGTGATTTAAATAAAGTTATTTTTTATTTCGTGATTTAAATAAAGTTATTTTTTATTTCGTGATTTAAATAAAGTTATTTTTTATTTCGTGATTTAAATAAAGTTATTTTTTATTTCGTGATTTAAATAAAGTTATTTTTTATTTCGTGATTTAAATAAAGTTATTTTTTATTTCGTGATTTAAATCAAGTTATTTTTTATTTCGTGATTTAAATCAAGTTATTTTTTATTTCGTGATTTAAATAAAGTTATTTTTTATTTTATGATTTAAATCAAGTTATTTTTTATTTCGTGATTTAAATAAAGTTATTTTTTATTTCGTGATTTAAATCAAGTTATTTTTTAATTCGTGATTTAAATCAAGTTATTCTTTAATTCGTGATTTAAATCATGTTATTTTTAATTCGTGATTTAAATCAAGTTATTTTTAATTCGTGATTTAAATCATGTTATTTTTTAATTCGTGATTTAAATCAAGTTATTTTTAATTCGTGATTTAAATCAAGTTATTTTTTAATTCGTGATTTAAATCAACTTATTATTAAATTCGGTTAATTAAATCACTTACCTTTTTTGAAAATGTGTAATTTTTTTGCAATGTCCATTCTGATAATTCCCAATTACAATTAATTTTAATTAAAAATTAAATTTAATGTAGATTAATTAAAATTTTAGTTTACATAACCGTTGTACTCAAATTATGAATACCATGAGTACTATTTAGTGTTGTTAATGTTCCGGAAAAAAAACTACGGAAAAATAAAAAATTTAATTATAAATTACTTTTTAATGGTTTTTAATGTTTTTAACTTTTATCGACATAAAATGTCTAATATCAGTAAACATACTACAAAACATTAATAGTTTTACATTGTTAATCAATTTAAACTAGTCTAGAGGTTTAGTTTTACTTTTATATTCGAAAAATGAGGCGAAAATGCCGTTTTACTTAAATTTGCAAACAATGTTAGACTTATCATGAAATGAAAACTTTTTTTATTTTGTTTTGGAAAAATACGGAAATTTTGCCGGGGAAAAGGCCTCGGTCATATTCCGGAAAATTTTCCGACTTACATCTGGGTTTTATTTGAAATTGATACAGCAAAATATCTACAGTTTGTTTCAATTGTCTCGATCGGGTCAATTCGGTTACATCCAATTTTAAAATTTCAGGGGCGTTGCTATCAGTGTGGACAGGGGGCATTAGCCCTTTCATAAGCTTTACTGGAAAGGGTAATTGACCCCTTTGACCTGTTGGACAGTTCAAGACTTCAAATTGATGTTAAACATGTCAAAAATTATTGTGCGCAATACTTAAAACTTCATAAAACTTTATACTACGTTTCAACGTCAACTGCTTAAAGGAAAAGTCCAGGTTGGGTAAAACTTGGGTCTATTTGAAAGATCATGTTTAAATAAACTCAAAAATATCAGTCGTAAAATTGTATCTTTTTTTAATGACGAAAAATTAATTTTTAAACGAGCGAAATTTACCGCCAAGCGATCTGCCATTTTTTGTTTAATCACGTGCGGTCTGCGGAGGGAAAGTGAAAGAAAATGGCAGCTCGCTTGGCGGTAAATTTCGCTCGTTTAAAAATTAATTTCTCGTCATTAAAAAAAGATACAATTTTACGACTGATATTTTTTAGTATATTTAAACATGATCTTTCAAATAGACCCAAGTTTTACCCAACCTGGACTTTTCCTTTAACGTTTATGAATTTTGTTTCAAATTACACTTGAAATTTATAAAATAACACTTGAAATTTATCAAATCACACTGGAAATTTATCATATTACACTTGAAATTTATTAAATTATACTTGAAATTTATCAAATTATACTTGAAATTTATCAAATTATACTTGAAATTTATCAAATTATACTTGAAATTTATCAAATTATACTGGAAATTTATCAAATTATACTTGAAATTTATCAAATTATACTGGACATTTATCAAATTATACTTGAAATTTATCAAATTATACTTGAAATATATACCATAATTAATTGGAATTTATTATTGATGTTACGGAAACCTCGTGACTTTAAATATAAATTTTTGGTACAATTAGTTTAAATTTTACATTAGCATAATTTTTAATAAAGTGTATTTAAATTTTACATTAGCATAATTTTTAATAAAGTGTATTTAAATTTTACATGAGTATAATTTTTAATACAGTTTATTTAAATTTTACATGAGTATAATATTTAATAAAGTGTATTTAAATTTTACATGAGTATAATTTTTAATAAAGTGTATTTAAATTTTACATTAGCATAAGATTTAATAAAGTGTATTTAAATTTTACATGAGTATAATTTTTAATAAAGTGTATTTAAATTTTACATGAGTATAATTTTTAATAGTGTATTTAAATTTTACATGAGTATAATTTTTAACAAAGTGTATTTAAATTTTACATGAGTATAATTTTTAACAAAGTGCATTTAAATTTTACATGAGTATAATTTTTAATAAAGTGTATTTAAATTTTACATTAGTATAATATTTAACAAAGTGTATTTAAATTTTTAATAAAGTGTATTTAAATTTTACATTAGCATAAGATTTAATAAAGTGTATTTAAATTTTACATGAGTATAATTTTTAATAAAGTGTATTTAAATTTTACATGAGTATAATTTTTAATAGTGTATTTAAATTTTACATGAGTATAATTTTTAACAAAGTGTATTTAAATTTTACATGAGTATAATTTTTAACAAAGTGCATTTAAATTTTACATGAGTATAATTTTTAATAAAGTGTATTTAAATTTTACATTAGTATAATATTTAACAAAGTGTATTTAAATTTTACATTAGTATAATATTTAATAAAGTGTATTTAAATTTTACATGAGTATAATTTTTAATAAAGTGTATTTAAATTTTACATGAGTATAATTTTTAACAGTGTATTTAAATTTTACATGAGTATAATTTTTAATAAAGTGTATTTAAATTTTACATGAGTATAATTTTTAACAGTGTATTTAAATTTTACATGAGTATAATATTTAATAAAGTGTATTTAAATTTTACATGAGTATAATATTTAATAGTGTATTTAAATTTTACATGAGTATAATTTTTAATAAAGTGTATTTAAATTTTAGATTAGTATAATATTTAATAGTGTATTTAAATTTTACATGAGTATAATTTTTAATAAAGTGTATTTAAATTTTACATTAGTATAATTTTTAACAAAGTGAATTTAAATTTTACATGAGTATAATTTTTAACAAAGTGTATTTAAATTTTACATGAGTATAATTTTTAACAAAGTGTATTTAAATTTTACATGAGTATAATTTTTAATAAAGTGTATTTAAATTTTACATGAGAATAATTTTTAATAAAGTGTATTTAAATTTTACATTAGTATAATTTTTAATACAGTGTATTTAAATTTTACATTAGTATAATATTTAACAAAGTGTAATTAAATTTTACATGAGTATAATTTTTAATAAAGTGTATTTAAATTTTACATGAGTATAATTTTTAATAAAGTGTATTTAAATTTTACATGAGTATAATTTTTAATAAAGTGTATTTAAATTTTACATGAGTATAATTTTTAATAAAGTGTATTTAAATTTTACATGAGTATAATTTTTAATAAAGTGTATTTAAATTTTACATGAGTATAATTTTTAATAAAGTGTATTTAAATTTTACATGAGTATAATTTTTAATAAAGTGTATTTAAATTTTACATGAGTATAATTTTTAATAAAGTGTATTTAAATTTTACATGAGTATAATTTTTAATAAAGTGTATTTAAATTTTACATGAGTATAATTTTTAATAGTGTATTTAAATTTTACACGAGTATAATATTTAATAAAGTGTATTTAAATTTTACATGAGTATAATTTTTAATAAAGTTAATTTAAATTTTACATCAGTATAATTTTTAACAAAGTGTATTTAAATTTTGCATTAGTATAATATTTAATAAAGTGTATTTAAATTTTACATGAGTATAATTTTTAATAAAGTGTATTTAAATTTTACATGAGTATAATTTTTAATAAAGTGTATTTAAATTTTACATGAGTATAATTTTTAATAAATTGTATTTAAATTTTACATGAGTATAATTTTTAATAAAGTGTATTTAAATTTTACATGAGTATAATTTTTAATAAAGTGTATTTAAATTTTACATGAGTATAATTTTTAATAAAGTGTATTTAAATTTTACATGAGTATAATTTTTAATAAAGTGTATTTAAATTTTACATGAGTATAATTTTTAATAAAGTGTATTTAAATTTTACATGAGTATAATTTTTAATAGTGTATTTAAATTTTACATGAGTATAATTTTTAATAAAGTGTATTTAAATTTTACATTAGCATAATTTTTAATAAAGTGTATTTAAATTTTACATGAGTATAATTTTTAATACAGTTTATTTAAATTTTACATGAGTATAATATTTAATAAAGTGTATTTAAATTTTACATGAGTATAATTTTTAATAGTGTATTTAAATTTTACATTAGCATAAGATTTAATAAAGTGTATTTAAATTTTACATGAGTATAATTTTTAATAAAGTGTATTTAAATTTTACATGAGTATAATTTTTAATAGTGTATTTAAATTTTACATGAGTATAATTTTTAACAAAGTGTATTTAAATTTTACATGAGTATAATTTTTAACAAAGTGCATTTAAATTTTACATGAGTATAATTTTTAATAAAGTGTATTTAAATTTTACATTAGTATAATATTTAACAAAGTGTATTTAAATTTTTAATAAAGTGTATTTAAATTTTACATTAGCATAAGATTTAATAAAGTGTATTTAAATTTTACATGAGTATAATTTTTAATAAAGTGTATTTAAATTTTACATGAGTATAATTTTTAATAGTGTATTTAAATTTTACATGAGTATAATTTTTAACAAAGTGTATTTAAATTTTACATGAGTATAATTTTTAACAAAGTGCATTTAAATTTTACATGAGTATAATTTTTAATAAAGTGTATTTAAATTTTACATTAGTATAATATTTAACAAAGTGTATTTAAATTTTACATTAGTATAATATTTAATAAAGTGTATTTAAATTTTACATGAGTATAATTTTTAATAAAGTGTATTTAAATTTTACATGAGTATAATTTTTAACAGTGTATTTAAATTTTACATGAGTATAATTTTTAATAAAGTGTATTTAAATTTTACATGAGTATAATTTTTAACAGTGTATTTAAATTTTACATGAGTATAATATTTAATAAAGTGTATTTAAATTTTACATGAGTATAATATTTAATAGTGTATTTAAATTTTACATGAGTATAATTTTTAATAAAGTGTATTTAAATTTTAGATTAGTATAATATTTAATAGTGTATTTAAATTTTACATGAGTATAATTTTTAATAAAGTGTATTTAAATTTTACATTAGTATAATTTTTAACAAAGTGAATTTAAATTTTACATGAGTATAATTTTTAACAAAGTGTATTTAAATTTTACATGAGTATAATTTTTAACAAAGTGTATTTAAATTTTACATGAGTATAATTTTTAATAAAGTGTATTTAAATTTTACATGAGAATAATTTTTAATAAAGTGTATTTAAATTTTACATTAGTATAATTTTTAATACAGTGTATTTAAATTTTACATTAGTATAATATTTAACAAAGTGTAATTAAATTTTACATGAGTATAATTTTTAATAAAGTGTATTGAAATTTTACATGAGTATAATTTTTAATAAAGTGTATTTAAATTTTACATGAGTATAATTTTTAATAAAGTGTATTTAAATTTTACATGAGTATAATTTTTAATAAAGTGTATTTAAATTTTACATGAGTATAATTTTTAATAAAGTGTATTTAAATTTTACATGAGTATAATTTTTAATAAAGTGTATTTAAATTTTACATGAGTATAATTTTTAATAAAGTGTATTTAAATTTTACATGAGTATAATTTTTAATAAAGTGTATTTAAATTTTACATGAGTATAATTTTTAATAAAGTGTATTTAAATTTTACATGAGTATAATTTTTAATAGTGTATTTAAATTTTACACGAGTATAATATTTAATAAAGTGTATTTAAATTTTACATGAGTATAATTTTTAATAAAGTTAATTTAAATTTTACATCAGTATAATTTTTAACAAAGTGTATTTAAATTTTGCATTAGTATAATATTTAATAAAGTGTATTTAAATTTTACATGAGTATAATTTTTAATAAAGTGTATTTAAATTTTACATGAGTATAATTTTTAATAAAGTGTATTTAAATTTTACATGAGTATAATTTTTAATAAATTGTATTTAAATTTTACATGAGTATAATTTTTAATAAAGTGTATTTAAATTTTACATGAGTATAATTTTTAATAAAGTGTATTTAAATTTTACATGAGTATAATTTTTAATAAAGTGTATTTAAATTTTACATGAGTATAATTTTTAATAAAGTGTATTTAAATTTTACATGAGTATAATTTTTAATAAAGTGTATTTAAATTTTACATGAGTATAATTTTTAATAGTGTATTTAAATTTTACATTAGTATAATTTTTAATAAAGTGTATTTAAATTTTACATGAATATAATTTTTAACAAAGTGTATTTAAATTTTACATGAGTATAATATTTAACAAAGTGTATTTAAATTTTACATGAGTATAATATTTAATAGTGTATTTAAATTTTACATGAGTATAATTTTTAATAAAGTGTATTTAAATTTTAGATTAGTATAATATTTAATAGTGTATTTAAATTTTACATGAGTATAATTTTTAATAAAGTGTATTTAAATTTTACATTAGTATAATTTTTAACAAAGTGAATTTAAATTTTACATGAGTATAATTTTTAACAAAGTGTATTTAAATTTTACATTAGTTTAATTTTTAACAAAGTGTATTTAAATTTTACATGAGTATAATTTTTAATAAAGTGTATTTAAATTTTACATGAGAATAATTTTTAATAAAGTGTATTTAAATTTTACATTAGTATAATTTTTAATACAGTGTATTTAAATTTTACATTAGTATAATATTTAACAAAGTGTAATTAAATTTTACATGAGTATAATTTTTAATAAAGTGTATTTAAATTTTACATGAGTATAATTTTTAATAAAGTGTATTTAAATTTTACATGAGTATAATTTTTAATAAAGTGTATTTAAATTTTACATGAGTATAATTTTTAATAAAGTGTATTTAAATTTTACATGAGTATAATTTTTAATAAAGTGTATTTAAATTTTACATGAGTATAATTTTTAATAAAGTGTATTTAAATTTTACATGAGTATAATTTTTAATAAAGTGTATTTAAATTTTACATGAGTATAATTTTTAATAAAGTGTATTTAAATTTTACATGAGTATAATTTTTAATAAAGTGTATTTAAATTTTACATGAATATAATTTTTAACAAAGTGTATTTAAATTTTACATGAGTATAATATTTAACAAAGTGTATTTAAATTTTACATGAGTATAATTTTTAATAAGTGTAATTACATTTTACATGAGTATAATTTTTAATAAAGTGTATTTAAATTTTACATGAGTATAATTTTTAATAAAGTGTATTTAAATTTTACATGAGTATAACTTTTAATAAAGTGTAATTAAATTTTACATGAGTATAATTTTTAATAAAGTGTATTTAAATTTTACATGAGTATAATTTTTAATAAAGTGTGTTTAAATTTTATATTATACTACTTTACAATTGAAATACATTTTATCAAAAAATGTACTTATATAAGTTTTCTATAACTTAAATAAAAAATTCCAGTTAATTATATTTATCATGAGAAAAATTAGTCTTTCTATACTATATCTAGTTTCAATTATAATAATAAAATAATAAATAATAATAATCAGCTAGGCTAATACCCAAGGCACCACCTTAGGTCTAAGTCATCAAGCGACTTTTGAAGCCTTTAATTCAGGTGGCCGGGTTACACTGCGTAGGAGGGTGGTGGCAATCCCTGCATGCCAACAGCAGCTGCTCTCTACACTAAGTCACTAACTATTACCGTTAACCTCAATGATTTAAAAAAATAATTAAAAAATATGAAATTTTTATTTTCTAAAACCTTAAATTAAACATTCGTATAGATATTAACATATTTCATATTTCGTTTCCTACAAAATACATTTTTTTTCAAAAGCTTCTTTACTATTTGACTAAGATCCAAGTGTAGTATATTTTCGCATCAGCTCCGAAATGACATCGCCTAGCATTAAAATTAAATCGATATATACGAAATGCACTCATAATAATTGTATCGTGGCAAGAACCAATTAGACAAGGAAGAACTTTAAGCCGGCAGAGTTTTCATTTCCATGCAGTTCTACTAATTTGTTTTATTAAAATTTATATTTGTTTTATTTTGGTAAGAGTCAGATGACGTCATCTAGTGAGCGGAATCCAAAGTATTAATAATGGCAACTTTCACAATTACAAAATTTTATAAATTTATTCCTACTTCTAATTATTCTTTTGGAAAATGCTGTAACAATCATTTTCATAAACTGAGTTCTTTTTATAATATTAATTAATAATTAAAAAATTTCATCAATTATAAATAAGAAAACCACGAAATTATTCATAAATAAATTTAATTTATTCGCAATATACAAAAATTATAAAATATAACGTATTTTTTAAAAAATATATAATTAAAATAATAAAAAATGCATCATGTTTCGTTCAAGAGATGGCGCTCTAGACCTAATATCAAGATGTCGTCGGTATAACATCATATCACATATAAGCTACAGTCCCAGGTTCTCCCATGCGTAAATCGGTTCTTGATCGCAGCTTTAACACAGTCCTAGTAGTAATAAATAATCCCCTACGATGGCAAGTTCCAAAGATGGCGCTCTAGACCTAATATCAAGATGTCGTCGGTATAACATCATACCACATATAAGCTACAGTCCCAGGTTCTCCCATGCGTAAATCGGTTCTTGATCGCAGCTTTAACACAGTCCTAGTAGTAATAAATAATCCCCTACGATGGCAAGTTCCAAAGATGGCGCTCTAGACCTAATATCAAGATGGCGTCGGTATAACATCATATCACATATAAGCTACAGTCCCAGGTTCTCCCATGCGTAAATCGGTTCTTGATCGCAGCTTTAACACAGTCCTAGTAGTAATAAATAATCCCCTACTGTGGGAAATGAGTGAGAAGGGGTGTATCGTGGTAGCAGGGCTGCCTGGAGCATCCACGAGGTCATCGTGCAACCAGTCATTAGATGAACGCCCGCAGACGAAATGATAGGGGAGCAGCGCTCCTCGCAAACCACGCTTTTCCCCTGGCCGACGTCTTCATAGACCACCGTCGTGCCACCTCGTGTACATAGACTAACCATTACCCTTCAACTACAGAGGACTAGCAAATAGTGTATCTAATTTTATTGGAACAATGACTACCAAGTTACGTTGATATCGATAAACAGAATTGAAATCGCGTTTTTTTATCCGAGATTTTAAAATAAATACCTTCAGAAACGAAGCGATAGTTAATAATAGTTAAGTTTAATTCAATAATTTGAAATGTTTTCGCCGAATTAAGCATCAGTTTTATCTATATAAAAGTTTTATTTAGGCCTTGGTCTCAAGCAAAAATGAGATGATGAAGGAGATTCCTCGCCGTAGCTATCTGGAAGTTACACACAGCGCCAAATTCGTTTGCGGCGTTTTTGTGAACTACGTACTAAGCTCGATAATTATGTTACGTATTAACGACGTTTATGGCCTCTTTAAGAACGAAACACTCATCAAAGAGATATGCCATACACTTCTATTTTTAAATACAATTTAACATTCTAATTCCGAGTCTAATTCCCATGTAAAATGTAGATTGCCCATCGAATTATATCAAGCGGAACCAACGAGTATAAAATAGACCCGATTTCTCTATGCAGATTAACTCTTTGATTTTTCGTTTTGCATGAGTGACCTTAAAAATAATATGGTTGCGGAGGGATTTCAACAAAAATTGAGATAAAGAATGGATTTATTGGTATCTTCCCATTGCGCCGAATCCCATTCGACCGAATTCCCATTAGACCGAATTCCGCCAATGTTTTTGATGAAATTAGCCCAAAGGCAGGTTTTGTATTTTCTAATCGACCGACACAATATTAACAATTGAGCGACCGCAAAAAAAAATAGTTTTTCTTTCTACTCGTTTTGATTTTTTATGGAAGCGTTTTAATATACTTTTAAGTCTGTTAGGTTAGGTTAGGGGAGGGGAGGTGAGGTTAGGTTAGGTTAGGTGAGGTTAGGTTAGGTGAGGTAACACTGCATGCTGTTCTGACAGATGCTAAAACAGATAAAACCGAATTCTTAACCCGGAGAAGTGCGGCTTTTTCGGTTGAATGGGATTCGGCGCAATGGAACAGATTCGATTTATTCCCCGACACGAGAGGGGGAAAGGTGAGGGGGAAGGAAAAACGTCACCGTCGTTCGCTTCAATCACGTCGGAAGATGTCAGTGTTAGGGAACCAATCAGTTAGCGAGCTGGTTTGATTGACTTTAAGGGGGAGGAGCTTACTGCTAGAGCATGAAGGGGATTTGGAGCAACGCTAAAATCGATTTCAACCAGGGTTGGACATAAGGATATTTTGTTTAGTAGTCAGCCTCCTATCGGGGTAGGTACATTTGTTCGAATTTCAATCGTCCGAACGGTGGAACAAATATTCGAATTTCATTCGTCCGAACCGCCGAAATAACAAATGTTTCAATATTTCGAATTGAACAACTTGTTTGTTTCATTCCTCCGAATCGGTAGCATCACTTGTCCGAATTCTGTCGCTAAATTAGTATTTTTTATTGCTGTTTTTTATAATGTCTAATCATTTTATCCTATTATGTCCATTTTTCCTTTGGCCGATATAGTAAGTGGGAATTGCGATGAATGTTGTGGATATTTTAGGTTAGGTTAGGTTAGGTTCACGTTAATGTTACTATTTGCTTATATTAACAATATTAAAAAAAACAACCAATTCCTAATGTTCGAAAAAACGGACAAACGATTATTCGAACAAATGAAATTCGCCAGTAAAGTTAACATAAATTGAACGACTAAATCACCAACATAAGTTGTGATAAATTTTTCGGACAAATGAAATACGTTTTCGGACATACGATCCTGTTTTCCGGCATTCGGACAAATGATCATTCGGACATTTGTACCACCGTTCGGATGAATGAAATTCGAACAAATGTGCCCAAATCCTCCTATCTTAATTTGTTTTAGTAGTAACTGACTAATAGGGGTAAAAAGGGGAGTATAAAAACAAGAACAGCCAAAAAGTTTGCTTTATCCGTCAGAAGTAAAATATTAGATTATAATCACTCGAGTTACATGATGTGATTTATTTTTAAAAATTGAATAAATAAATGATGAATTTGTGATACGCCATATTCGCCATTATTTATGAATATTTAGGTTAATTTTTCACTAGTCAAATTGACTAGTGAGCTCCCAGATTTCGATTAATTTTAATAATCTGAACATTTATTTTAGTAGTCAAATGCCGTGACTAGTGCCATATGTCCAATTCTGGTTTCAACTAGGGATGCACCGATATGGGTACAGCCGATATATCGGCTATTCGTGGTCGATAATATCGGTCGATATATCGGCCGATATTATAATAATAATAATAATAATAATAATAATAATAATAATAATAATAATAATAATAATAATAATAATAATAATAATAATAATAATAATAATAATAATAATAATAATAATAATAATAATAATAATAATAATAATAATAATAATAATAATAATAATAATAATAATAATAATAATAATAAAAATAATAATAATAATAATAATAATAAAAATAATAATAATAATAAAAAATAATCAGCTAGGCTAATACCCAAGGCACCACCTCAGGCCTAAGTGATCAAGCGACTTTTAAAGCATTAATTCAGGTGGCCGGGTTACAATGCGTAGGAGGGTGGTGGCCAGCCCTTCATGCCACGCGAGCCAACAGCTCCCTACACTAACTATTACCGTTAACAAAGTTATCTATCATAACAGTGTAGTGTATATGATAAAATCATTGTAAAAGACCATTTTATTATAATTTTCCATTAAAAAAGTTAACAAGAGCATATCCGAATATGTTTTCTTTTTACGTGATACATATTTTCTATCACAAATCCAATATCGTTGTTTTTTATTTGTTTACACTCGTAACGCCCAGTCTAAAAAAGGTATGATCTAGCTTCTGAAGTCTAGCGTACGTGGCGCGGTCAATCAAATAAAATATTATCATTAGTTAGTTCATCGAGAATTTTCTTATTTTTAAATGTTTTTCTGAAAATATTTTCGAAAATCGGTATCGTAAAATATCGGCTTCTTTACTTTACTGAATATTTTCTAAATGCTCGTGATTCTTAGCCCCAGGAGGAAATTCATGTTACACAACTAATTATTGCACACATTCTAGGATAAAAAAATACTTGAGAGACAAAATCGGCTACTTGTAGAAATGATAATATTGACAAAGTTGACATTTCTTGGCGGCACGTGAGAAAACGAAAGAGATTTATATTGGACGTCAGCTACAATAGCCATTTGACACTAAGCCAAAGCGAGCGGATAAGAAATGGAGGAAACATTGGATAAATAAAAAACTCTGCCAAACGGGAAAAGATTAAGATCTACGCACCGAAAAGGTCTGCCTTAACGCCACAACGCATTATCTACAAATTCTGACGTTCCTAGTGGTTGAAACTCCACGCTGTTTTAAGAACAAGGTTGTGAACGCGAAATCATACAACAAAAAATACTTCAAGGTAAGGTCAAATTCGCTTAAGAAACATTTAATTCGTGTTAAGTCTTTAATGAAATAAATTCCAAAAGATAATTTAAAAAAATAATATAGTACATACTCCAAAACAAATATTTATTATTTTATTACTGATATTATTTTTAAATCGGTTATTTTTCATAAAACATTTCTATTTACTTTTTATGAAAACTCATTGAAATATAGAAATATATTTGATAAAAAATCTTAAGTTTTATATCGAGTGCTCTAGAAATTTTACTATAGAAAATATACCTATTTTTTCAATACCTTTAGAAAATATGTCCTTAATTTCTATAGAAATTATAAATACCGTTATATAGAAATTCTAACAACGGTTCTATAGAAATTCTAACTACCGTTCTATAGAAATTCTAACTACCGTTCTATAGAAATTATAACTACCGTTCTATAAAAATTATACATGCAGTTCATTATAAATTCTACATACAGCTCTTTATAAATTCTACACACAGTTCTTTATGAATTCTATACACAGTTATATAGAAATGACATATACCGTTCTATAGAAACTATACATAGTTCTACAGAAACTCTATATACAGTTCTATAGAAATTCTGCACATAGTCCTATAGATATTCTATTTACAGTTCTATAGAAATTCTATATGTATTTTATTAGAAATTCTATATATAGTTATATAGAAATTCTATATATAGTTATATAGAAATTCTATATTAAATTCTATAGAAATTCTATATTAAGTTCTATAGAAATTCTATATTAAGTTCTATAGAAATTCTATATTAAGTTCTATAGAAATTCTATATTAAGTTCTATAGAAAGCGTTTGTAAGACCAGTTTTCAAAAAGATTGTGAAAACATAAATGACCATTTGTAAATATGACCTTTTTGCATGAAGGGCACGCCTCTCAATTGACAACGGAGGAAGTCTCGGCCGCAAAAACAAATTACAATAAAATCAAAAAGCTTTCATTTTTCCCAATCCTTAAAAAGATAGCGCTTTTTAATCGTAACATCAGTACGGGAGTCGTGTGCTCATTAACATCGCGTAGACCTCACCCCCTTCCCGCCCCGAGTGGAATTAGCGGGTGACTCATCTATTTAATAAGGCTGTTTATTATTATTGAAATGAAAGAAAACATTGAGAAACATGTTTCAGACTCGGTTTTGTCGCCCGCAGCAGATGTCTAATCCCCAATGATTTAATGCCCGCAGATATCACGAGGAGAAAATGTTTAAAAAATACATTCTCACACTCGAAAATACGAACATGGCTTACATTTATTACACTGACGGTTAAGGGCGAGTGATTAAAATTTCACGATTATCGATTTAATCAATTCCGGTAATCGCAAAAAATATTACTAACGATTATTCGATTTTATAACGATACGAATGTCTTACGATATATCGACTCTCAAATAAAAATTATATATCGATTTACAAATAAAAACGATATATTGACTTACAAATAAAAACGACATATCAACTTACAAATTAAAATGATATATCGATTTACAAATAAAAACGATATATCGATTTACAAATAAAATCGATATATTACTTACAAATAAAAACGATATATCGATTTACAAATAAAAACAATATATTACTTACAAATAAAAACGACATATCAACTTACAAATTAAAATGATATATCGATTTACAAATAAAATCGATATATTACTTACAAATAAAAACGATATATCGATTTACAAATAAAAACAATATATTACTTACAAATAAAAACGATATATCGACTTACAAATAAAAACGATATATTACTTACAAATATAAACGATATATCGATTTCAAAATAAAAACGATATATTGACTTACAAATAAAAACGATATATCGACTTACAAATAAAAACGATATATCCACTTACAAATAAAAACGATATATCGACTTACAAATAAAAACTATATATTGACTTACAAATAAAAACGATATTTTTATTATCTTATTTAAAATCTATTATTGATTCTTAAATAAAAACGATGTATTGATCCTCTAATTAAAAAACTACTACCGATTCTCAAATAAAAACGATATATCGATTTACAAATAAAAACAATTTGTTGACTTTCCAATTAAAATCTTAATATCGACTCTTCAATTAAAAACTATATATTGACCCCGAATTAAAAAAAACACATATCGTAATCTCAAATAAAAACCATATAAAGACTTTCTTGAAACAATTATAAATCGACTTTGAAATAAAAATATGATAAATTGATTCTAAAAAAACTGTTTATCGACTCCTAAATAAAAAAAGAGCTTTAAATTGACTTCAAAAAAATTCACAGTTTGAGTAAACGATCAATCGATTCCGCACATCTGACTTATTAGTTTTATTCACTCAAATGAGAAATATAATAAAATAAAAACACTCAATAAAATCGAATTATCGACTCTACTTCATAATCGATGTATCGACTCTACCTCATAATCGATGTATCGACTGTACCTCATAATCGATGTATCGACTCTACCTCATAATCGAAGTATCTACTCAATATAATCGATGTATCGACTGTACCTCATAATCGATGTATCGACTCTACCTCATAATCGAAGTATCTACTCAATATAATCGATGTATCGACTCTACCTCATAATCGATGTATCGACTCTACCTCATAATCGAAGTATCTACTCAATATAATCGATTACGCTATCTCATAATCGATGTATCGACTCAATATAATCGATTACCCTACCTCATAAGCGATGTATCGACTCAATGTAATCGATTAATCCACCTCATAATCGATGTATCGACTCAATATAATCGATTACTCTACCTCATAATCGATTACTTTACCTCATAATCGGTGTATCGACTCAATATAATCGATTGCTTTAACTCATAATCGAGTAATTTACCTCTTAATAAGAGGCAAATTACTCGATTATGAGTTAAAGCAATCGATTATATTGAGTCGATACACCGATTATGAGTTAAAGCAATCGATTATATTGAGTCGATACACCGATTATGAGGTAAAGTAATCGATTATATTGAGTCGATACACCGATTATGAGGTAAAGTAATCGATTATGAGGTAGAGTAATCGATTATATTGAGTCGATACATCGATTACACAACCTCATAATCGCTGTATCCACTCAATATAATCGATTACTCCACCTCATAATGGATGAATCGATTCCTCTACCTCATATTCGATGAATCTATTTCCCTTAGACGATAAAAATAACTGCCTAAATGATATATCGATAAGAGATATCCGGCTCAACGTAAATAAAAATAAAAGTTTAATAAACGTGTACAATTAGAATCTGTGAGAAATCAAAATTCGTGATAAGTAATCAGGTACACGGCGCGACAACGGTCCCCCCTGTGACCAACGCGGGGCCGCTGTAAAAGCAACAGTTCTACTTCAACCAAATCGCACAACTACTTAAAAACAGACTGAAATGACAATCGCGCCAACTCTGTATAAAACGCGTCTGCTAAAGAGATAGAAAGGGGGTTGTGGGGTGGGGGAGTCGGTTGCGCGCGTGTTTAAACGTTTTTCACGTACCTGGGCCGACTAATCCTCCCCGAAAGGTAAAATATCGCGTCGAAACAACGCTTTCGCCGTGGCGCGAGAGGGGACGCGAAAACGCAACGTCGTGAACGTTAGGCCTTGGCGGCGGAGCGCGAGAGCTCTCGGGTCGTGACGAGCCGAGTTTGCCCCTTTGTTTTCGGTCGGGGCCCGGCGTACAGTCTCCGCGTACGGCGAATGAGCCGGCTGTTGGCGGATTTCTAGCCGCGCACGCAAACGTCAATCACAAGCAAGGTTTCGTACACGATTTCGCGCCTAACATGTGCTTTCCAAAACTGAGCCAGAACTTCCGGTAAAAACGATTCGCCTACCATTCACGGTTGTACGTCGCCCGAATGAAGCGATTATTTTTCTAACTGGGACGGTAAGTTGTAACTTTACAAATTATTCCACACGCTGTTCCTGGGTTTCAAAAAGTGCGCTTCTACACTTTCCAAAATAGTAGGGTATTTTTTTAGGAAAAACAGCTCGGGTTTTTCTACGGCATTTGACAATTTTGGCCGCTAATTAGTAGTTTGTCGCGGCGTTAATTACTTAAAGGTAAAACTAACTAAATCTAAAAATCGTCTGCTAACATTCGCTACGACTTTGTATTAAGGTAACTAGCGCCAATCATCTATAGCTTCTGTTTTACTAGGCGGCAAAAAGTCAAATCAATATTTAACATCATACTCCTTTAAATGGTGGGGTTTATTATCATTGGATGTTATATTCCCTTTAAGCACATTTTATTCCCTGGACAGTATCTAATGGGTGATGTTCTTGCCGCCCTGATATGGTTGGTGCTCAGGGTTAGGGTCAGGTACTTTACCCGACTTTTACGGTGTACCTGTATTTCTGGTTTCACTTTCATTTAGTAAGGAAATAGTTTTACGCCTTGGTTACTAGTTTAATTTTTTAAACGAGTTTAAAAATATCTGGGTATTTTGGGAAATTTTTTGTTGTCAAAAACATTTTTCGTTGCCATGGCGAAACGGTTGCCCATTGAATAAATTCCCTTTAGGATTTTTCATGATACATGAAGGTCTACCAATCCCGCGTTTTGAACCAAATCGGTGGGTTACACTTCGGGATGTCTCCTTGTAAGTATTGCAGAGAAATACCCCGTTAGGGACCCGAGATATCTCTTGTTGCAGAAACATAGAAACTGTAGACTTTGGTGCAATAATAATATTGCAATTTATTTTTGTTCAACCGAAAACGTCTGTATCGAAATAATTATTTGAAGCTACAAGAAATGACCGTTTTTCCCAAGATTAAAGCTTTAATATTTACGAGCCCGATAATTTGCATAAATTGTCCATTCATAGCACGGAAAAACTCGGTCGTCCAACTGTGTTGGCGAAACAAGTTGGAATAAAAAGTTGGCTCTATATATTTCAGCCCAATTAAGAGTATGAAAAGTATTATATTTAAATATGCGGAAAAGTTGTTTAGAAAGTCGACTGTTCAATTAGTTGCGCAAAAAGTTATATTGTAATTCAAATTTTTCCTCCATTTGCGATACGAAACAATTCGGTTGTCCAACTGCGTTTGGCAACCAAGATGTATAACTCGAATAGGCCTATAAGTTAGTATGAACTAATTCGAAATCAAAAAATCGTCTGCTATAACGCGTTTTAACGTAACTAGCACCAATAATCTCCGGTGCTCTTTCATATAAACGAGTTTCCATTAAACCGAATCCATAGGGGTTTCCCCCCGAGTTCTTCGGTTTCCCCTTCCATAAAAACTTGTCGGTAATAGTTAGTGTAGGGAGCTGTTGGCTCGCGTGGCATGAAGGTCTTACCAGCACCCTCCTACGAGTTGTAACCCGGCCACCTGAATTAATGGCTTTAAAAGTCTCTATAGATGACTTAGGCCTAAGGTGGTGCCTTCGTATTAGCCTAGCTGATTATTATTATTATTATTACTATATACATGTATATGAAAATAGCACCAAGTTGCCGGGGTCTCATTCAACCGAATATTTTAAAAGTAATATATTCCTATGAGTTAGGGTTAGGGTATGAATTTGGTAAATGTATTTTAAATCTTGCAAATTTGTAGGAGTGGTTCGAATGGGTATTCACTTGTATGGGAGACAAACAGCTTCTGTTAAAGCTGGTGACGAAAATATGAAATTTGTTGATCGAGTATAAAAATGTTCATATAGTCCCTTTAAGAAACGGCAGACGATCTAGTTCACCTTTGGCCCCGTTTTGAACCAGAATAAAAGAGTAGAATAGTGGGAAAACTGACGGAAAATAACTACTCATATTCGTCTAACACTCGCTCGCCGTAAGCCTTTCCTTGGACGGGGAAACAAAGGCTGTTGGAAGGTGGTACGCGGACGATCCGGAGTTTCGTCGTCCGTCCGCGGAAAATGACTCGCCAATGAGTTGGATGGAGCCCAAAAAACGAAATTCGGCAGAACGAAAAGAAACTGGTACAGGGGGGAGCCAAGGGCCAAGGGAAGTCACGACTCGCGCTGTTCACGATTTCGGGGAGAGTTTCAGCGCGGCGAGGGGGGCCAAAGGGATTTGTTCTCTTCGGGACGGGGGCTCCAAATTATTGTTTCTGCGCTGGCTTAGTTTCATGATTAATGCCTAATTTATGAATTTCGGGAAAGGGGCCACCGAGATTCGGGAACTTTCAACAAAGAACAAACCGACGACTTTAAAAATCCCCTTATTGTATACCTGGCGCTTTTTGTTGTAAACTAAACTCAAAGTTTCGTATCTTATCTCAGCTCTTCCGGTTTCGACAATAAATCTTGCCAGTGGCCAAAATAGGGGACCTCCTCGCGAACGGGGCCCCGAAAATAAGGGGCCCTACAGAATATTCCGTAACAAAATGGTCCCCATCTTAATGACTATATAAGAAGTGTCATCGGCGAGATTCACAAGGAGATGAGCCGAGCTGATTTTCACCGATTTTGTTTAAATTCGGTGGATAAGTAGACGTTTATGTACGGTTGTTAATTTTCCGGAAAAATAAAATGCGGAAAAATTTCCAGAAAATAAAAAATTTAAACCTAAATTACTTTTTAAAGGTTTGTAATGTTTTTAACTTTTTATTTATGTAAAATGTCTAATATCAGTAAACATACTACACAACATTAATGGTGTTACATTTTTAATCAGTTTAAATTCTTCTAGAGGTTTAGTTTTACTTTCAGATTCGAAAAATGAGGCGAAAATTCCGCTTTATTTAAATTGGCAAACAATACATTAGACTAATCATGGAATTAATTTTTTTTTGGAAAAATACGGAAAATTTTTAGAGTGGAAATTTTTCCGATTTACAACACCACTTTTATGTAATTTGAAATTCCCCAAAAGGAAAAGTATCGACGGGTTTCAGTTTTGCCATGGCAAACAAAAATGTTTTTAAAAACTTAAAATCTACATTTCCCTATGGAAATTAACATGGAGAAATCGCAGATTTTTAGGGTCATCCCTTTGAAAAAGGTTTAAATATGAAAAAAATAAATTATGTTTAAAAAAATGTACATTTGGTAAATTCAGGTTAATTTGGGTAATATTTTGTCAATTTACTTGCATTTACCTAACTTACACATTTTACTAATATTTACCCATTTTAAGTAATGTAACCCCCATTTACTTGAATTTACCCAATTTACTTGAATTTACCCACATTTACTTGAATTTAGCTAATTTACTTGAATTTACCCAATTTACTTGAATTTACCCACATTTACTTGAATTTAGCTAATTTACTTGAATTTACCCAATTTACTTGAATTTACCCAATTTACTTGAATTTACCCGATTTACTCGAATTTACCCACATTTACTTGAATTTACCCAATTTACTTGAATTTACCCGATTTACTCGAATTTACCCAATTTACTTGAATTTACCCGATTTACTTGAATTTACCCAATTTACTTGAATTTACCCGATTTACTTGAATTTACCCAATTTACTTGAATTTACCCAATTTACTTGAATTTACCCAATTTACTTGAATTTACCCGATTTACTTGAATTTACCCAATTTACTTGAATTTACCCGATTTACTTGAATTTACCCAATTTACTTGAATTTACCCGATTTACTTGAATTTACCCAATTTACTTGAATTTAACCAATTTTCTTGAATTTACCCAATTTACAATTTCTGTAATATAGTTTATTGTTTTAATATTTAATTTTTTTTGAAACCATTAAATCAATGATTTCTCCATGTTAATTTCCATAGGGAAAAGTAGGTTTTAAGTAATAAAAAACATTTTTGGTTGCCATGGCAAAACTGAAACCCGTCGAAACTTTTCCTTTTGGGAAATTTCAAGTTACGTAAAGGTCTACTTATCCCCCGAATTTAAACAAAATCGGTGAAAATAACCTCGGGTCGTCTCCTTGTAAGTTTGCCCAAGTGTCGCCATCTACTTGCGGACAACAGAATTTGTTTATGTAATTTTCTGAGAAATGCTTAAAGGCCGACTACATAGTTATTTACAAGGTTGTTCAAAATACCTTTTTTTTAATGCGAAATGTAAAATGAAAAATACTTTCTCCATAACTCAAAATGCAAAATAAAAAATGCATTTTGAAAATGGTTTTTAAAAATGACAATTGTTTTAACAAATGTACAGTTAGTTTGTACTAATTAATAATGAATTAATAGTTAATTATTATTATTCATTAGTAATTTATAATAATTACGTAGAGATTCCCAAGCCAACGTGCGAAATAAAGTGGTGGCACCTAGTAGCAACAAGGAGAACGCAACCCGTCAAAAGTCGTGGATTTTCTGGTGTACATTTTTCATTGGTTAGACGCTTTAGCGCCTGCTGCCGTCGGAAGGGGAAAATTCGGAAATTGTATTCCCCCCCCCCCCCGCCCGTAAAACGTTCAGCGTAAAGGCTCGTGACGCTCGTCCAATGAAATTCGTACACAACCCTTCGTTAGCGTGTTTAAAGGCTAGCTGCGTTCTCCTTGTGTTTGTGGCACTGTACGAATGTTCGTCTGCTTCTGAGTGTACTAGCACATGTATCGTAATCTATAGTAAATAGCAGACGAACTTTCTCCGCAAGAGCTGCGATGATGGTACCACATATCAAACCCACAAAATACAAAATTATTTCCTAGAAACTCAAAATGTAAAATGCCAAATACTTTCTCCATAACTCAAAATCGACCCTCAAAATGCAAAATGGTATTTTAGTCGACTATTAAGCTTAGGCTTAACGCACACAGAAAATATTCAAATGTGCATATAATTATATACTTGAAATAATCAATTAATTAAATAAATATTATTCATAATTTTAATTATTAAACTGTTTGTGTTTTACATTTAAAAGTTGAGTATTTATTCATAATTCCAGCTTAATATGTTATGTTACTTATGTAATTTGCTTTTGGCAAGAATTCTAACAAGGTACCGTTCTTAGTAACTTGACTCACAAACGCTTTTAGGTAATTTATATTAAATAGACCATTGTTTCCGATACGCGCGATCTTTAGTAAATGTCAATAACGACCTTGAAAATGCCGATCTCGACCTTCAAAACGTTCCATGGAAAACACACTAAAATCTTGTAACAAAACATAAATAAATTTAAAAAAATTCCATCCATGGTATATGTTAAATCTGAATAAAATTTGATAATAGAGCGCTACTTCTATTTACAACGTTACCGCAGCTTTCGGACATTCTTCAGCTGATCGTTAAACAATTCTAATAAATTCTGCGTACTACATCGATTTTGTTTAATCTCCACGATGTAGCACTCTTTTATAAAATTTCATTTAGATAGATAAATAGATCATCTTGACCTTGAAAATCTTTATAGACTTTTGAAATTACAATGACCTTACAACTTACGTACTTAAAGGCCTAGGTTATCTTCTGCCAGTCACCCTTTAAATCAACTTTCCTTCCAAACAAATACCCTGGTGGTAGGCCAACGTGTTCCGCTGTTGGCCTACCTCCAGGGTATTTGTTTGGCGGGAAGTAAACTTAAAGAGTGACCGGCAGAAGAAAACCTAGGCCTTTAACACTAAAGCTCAAGACCAGAAATTCAACGTTTTCGTTCCGATTTCAGTTTATGTTAAATACAAACGAAATTATTATTATTATTATTATTTTCTTCGTAAACTAACGTTATTGTTTTCTTCGCTAGCATATTCTTAAAACAGAATAGTTAACCCTGAGGTATAGAGTCGCGTGTTCTCAGTGGCGTCAATGGGTTCTTGGATCGAATTTACGTTTTTACAGTACCCCCTATACTTAAAGTGTTAACCGTATTATACATTTTATCATTTCGGTATGTTTTCATTACTCCATATAAAAAACCGTACAAACTAAACCCATCACTAAGGTTAGATCAAACTGACAAGTATAACAGTCAAAATTACAGTCTATTGTTATACAGTAGCAACACCCTCGGAGTTCGGCAAAAAAAGTTATTTCCAACATACAACACTGAGAGGCTAAGCGAAGTCCCGTAGTTTTAACGAAAAGTTTTACCGTTTAATAACGGTTTCAAGTTAACTTGACGGGTCGTTGTCGGAGCGTTCTGGAGGTCTTAGACCTTCCCGTTGGTAACGCGAGTTGCTTAGCCTCTATTCAATTGTCAAAAGGTTAAATATGAGTATTCAGAGATGGGCGTATCGAGAATGCAGTATGTTTCTGAAAAAAAGGAAATTTCCAAGTCGGTACCAAACCGGCAATTACCGTGTCTAGTCTTTTAAAGACGGTAAATGATAGAGACAGTCAGTGCCCTACCGGTTAATAGACTAGCCGAGAAAACATAAATACATTCTTCAAATACAACTATTTTCGGCATGTTTTTCACATCGCTGTTTTTTTGAAAATTTCATTGTACTACTATTTTGTTTTTCGAGATTTCTAGTATTTGTGTTTTGCTGCCAGTAGGGGCTATTTTTAGCAAATTTTAACTTTTATTAATTACTAACAAGGAGACTACCCGAGGTGTTACACACCGATTTTGTTCAAACTCGGGGGATTGGTAGACCTTCATGTAACTTGAAAAATCCTAAAGGAATTTTATTCAATGGGCAACGGGTTTGCCATGGCAACGAAAAATGTTTTTGACAACATAAAATAACGTGGGATTTTTACCGATTTCCCTGTGAAAAAATATTTTTAAAAATTTATAAAAATTTGACCAGTTTGATTTTTTTCGTCAATTTTTATAAAAAATTTTATAATTTTGGTATTTTAATTTTTTTTCAATTTTGTAAAATGTTTCACGGGGGGGACCCTTGGAATCGGTCAAAATCGCATGTTATTTTCAATGGGAAAATTTCAATTTCAAATTGTCAAAAACGCAGATGATGAATCTACTTTGTTTTGAGTGTACGTGAATCCATCCTGGCAAAAAATTATCTTTCAGCGTTTCGAACAAATTTCTACGATACTCGACTCTTCAGAATTAAAATCCATGTTTGTGGTTAAAAATTCCTTTTATATAAGCCGTTAAAAATTTAAATTGTAGTTTAGGCCGTTTAAAAAATATATAATATACTTATTAACATTTTTAAAGTGCGACGAAATGACCTACTTATAAGGGACTAAATGACCTACGACGAGTTGTCCGATGACGATTTATCCGGCGACCAGTTGCCCAGCGACCACTTAACCTAGACCCGCCGGAAGCAGCGCCATTTTCTTTAATTTGTATCCGGTTTAAATGGTTGGTGATTTAAATCATATTTTTATATTAATGAATGGATAAAAAGAAAGGGCAGGGCCATCGAGAGCGGGACCGGGCCCTACTAAAATATAAGGCCCGGGCCTCAAGATAGCAATACTTTTTCAGAGATAAACCTATAGGAGAAGTCTACCTCGTTTGTTCAGGGGCGTTTGTAATTTGTACCGGATTCTCTTCTCTTGTCGGGCCTGGGAGGGGGGGGGATTATTATTTTTTTAATTGTGTTCCACCTTACCCTCCACCCGAAACAAAATCCTGGCTACGCTACTGTAACAATAACGAAAATGAATTCGACTATCCCAAGAATTTTAAGGGTGAACGTTAAAATTATATAATATCTTTGAAATTCACGATTTCATAATTGAAATTAACTGGAAATAGTTTAAATTGTAGACAAATCGAATGTTTGAAATGTCATTAGTCCGACGCGACGGTGGTTTTAGAATTTGTACTGTTCTAAGGGGGTAGGTACATTTGTTCGAATTTCAATCGTCCGAACGGTGGAACAAATGTCCGAACCGCCGAAATAACAAATGTTTCAATTGTTCGAATTGGACAACTTGTTTGTTTCATTCGTCCGAATCGGTAGCATCACTTGTCCGAATTCTGTCGCTAAATTAGTATTTCTTATTGCTGTTTTTTTTATCCGAATTTTTTTTATTTTGGCCGATATAGTAAGTGGGAATTGCGTTGAATGTTGTGGATATTTTAGGTTAGGTTAGGTTAGGTTAGGTTCACGTTAATGTTACTATTTTCTTATATTAACAATATTTAAAAAAAACCAACCAATTCCTAATGTTCGAAAAACGGACAAACGATTATTCAAACAAATGAAATTCGCCGGTAAAGTTAACATAAATTGAACGACTAAATCACCAACAAAAGTTGTGATAAGTTTTTCGGGCAAATGAAATACGTTTTCGGACATACGATCCTGTTTTCCGGCATTCGGACAAATGATCATTCGGATATTTGTACCACCGTTCGGACGAATGAAATTCGAACAAATGTACCCAAATTGTTCAAAGCTAGCCTCATTCTACCAGTCCCAGAACAACTGAATTAACGCTTAGTCTATTCATAAAAATTTCCAAAATATTGTGCATAAATTCTAATTCTAAAAAATTGTGAAAATGTTATAGTAAAAATTCTTCAAAATAATTCAATTTGATTTTGAGATAAAAGACGCGTTAGACCAGCGCTTGAAAACGTGAACCGGGGAACGTGTAGCTTAGTGTAGACGTAGCTCTATTCCGTACAATCTACACTCAGCTACCAGTTCCCCGTTCACGTTTAGAAGGGTGGCTTAACCCGAATTTCTCTTTCCCTACTTGATACGATGATTTCTCAGTTGAGTTTAAAATACCGCTAACTCACAGCGGATCATTTACGGGTAAAAATGGATAAAGTGTACCCTCTGGGGATTAAATTATCCACGTGCAAGCTCCTCTGAATTCGGCCCGTCTCGAACTTCGGGGTGAGGGTGGACTCGTGACGAGCGACAAAATCACAACACTATTATAAATGCATTAACCCAAATTTCCGGAACCCTCATCAAATTTGCAAATGCATGGTTATATTGCGGCAATAGCCCAACCTCAAAACAACCAGGCATTGATCAAATATTTAACAGTCGTTTCAGAATTGCCGAAATCGCTATTTTGCAGCCAAATACGTGTATTTATCAACTTTACATCAAATTTGAACCATTCAAATGTCAATTGCAATGTCTTGGGCGAGTTTTTCAAAAATTAAGACTAAATATATCACATTTCAAAGACCTTTGATAGTTTTAATATTAAGCAATTCAAAGATTTTTATTATAATAATAAGAATAATAATAATAATAATAATAATAATAATAATCAGCTAGGCTAATACCCAAAACACCTTAGACGGTTTTACGACTAAATATATAGAATTTAAGACATTTCTGACTATTTTAAAATTAAATATTTAGCATTTCAACGACTTTAAATTTTAGGATTTATTTATAAACATTATTCACGCGAATCACACTATATTTTACGACCAATTTTTTTTTCCAATATCTTAGCTTTAATATTGATATTACATATAAATTTTAATTAAGTAAAAGTATTATTATAACTTTCTTTTGAAGTGAACTTTTGTATAGTTAAATATGTAGTTAGGATAACTAAAATTTAAAATTCATAAGACTGCGTATTAAATACATTAAAAATTTCCATAAAACAGCGCTATTAGGTTAAATTGACAAACTAATTAAGAAAAGCTCGGTGAAAAACCATTAAAAGTTCGAAAAACAGCTTCTGTGAATATTTTTAGAACGACATTCATATTGCGTTGATAGAACACCTGGAAGTTACGAGGGTACGCTGCAAAAGTTAGCACCATTACGCTTAAAAATATGCAAAACTAGATTGTGTAATAACTTTATTCATTATAGTTTTAACGCGAAATTAGTCATTTTTGAAAATATAATTTGTACAATATTTTATAGCCGAGAAGAGAAGGGTAACCTGACGGCGAAGGAAAGCGGCGCGAGTGGCAAAGTTTAGTCATTCGGATTGTGATACAACTATCAGGTTAAGTTAAGGGGATCAATATTAGATGTAAAGGTGAGCCACGAGTCTCTGCCTTAGAGCGAAAAAGTGCTAAGTTATAAAACGACGGTTTTCCAAAATCGAGTTGAAGATTTTTAGGCTACACTCGGGTTATTAAGCTTCAATTTGACTAAGCCTTGACCCCAAAAATAAAACAAGCCACGCGATTACATTCCCGCAAATATATTATACCAAGTCACACTAGGTGGGGCCCTAGGCAGGTTTTGGGGAGGGCCCATGTAAGGAAAATCGCATGGCCCGAAGAAAAATCCATTGATTTAATCAGTTTTGGGGGCCCATAGGCCTAGTCCTTAATCCGGCACTGATTACTGTAAAACATTTACCGCAGTTTTATTCTTAGACGTGATTCTACCTACACAAAATGGTCATTTTAATGAATTTCAGAAAATAGCCAAGGCTTAACGATTGCATTCTGTTAGATTACGAATTTAGCAATAATACACTGACGAATAATTTATATTCTTCCAAGGTTATTTCGTGTAACATTAGTTTGAGAGTGTAGCTCCAGTGTAGACCAACATTTTCAAAAAAGGCCGAAATTGTACTTGTCCCTTTGTGGCTTTAAGGGAGTGGGAGTTGTGGCAATCAGGGGTTGAGGGTCAGACTTTCGATAGTGGCCAGAGCGACGGTTCACCGCCGTCAGAGAATAGCCGGCAGCTGGACTGTCTCCCACGCCCGCCGACATTTTACGGGCTTTGCAAGAAGTTTAGACGGTAATAGACACTCTAGGCTCGAAAAAAACCTAGTGTATACATGACAAAAATACTAGAATTATCCATGTATATCAAGAACCAAATGATAAGGTACAAATAAGGTATAGTGGGATTCGCGACGGATTGATATTATTATGATAAAACAATAAAAACGTGTAGATAAAACCCTACACCTTTTTTTTGGATATTTTGTTTATATTTTTCAGATTATACCTAATTGAAGTTACGAGTTTATGGGATATTTGGAGTATAGCTTATACACTTTTTACGAGTAATTAGGTTTATGGACAACGCGTTTGAATTTCCTTGTAATAAAAAATGCTACGTTATATAAAATTTATAGCTTTTAGAGTGAAATTATGGTAAAAAATTCTAATTAAAAATAATGTTATTATTTCAAATGTATCCCTTATTTAATAAATAATGCAGATTATACTCGAAATATCAAGAGGGTTAAATTGAGATTTGAAACTTTGCTTTCGGGGGTACTAAAGTAGATTGGGCTCAATTTGATCATTACATAAACACAGCACGCTTTTTAGCCAGGTACTATATTGATGCGATATAAATAGGGTAAATAATGCATGGACATTTCTGTGTATTTCATTATGGTACGCAATAAGAGATCCAAGAAATCGTTTTTTTAATAATAAAAAGTTATTAAAAATATATTGGACATATCTTTTGTAAACGAATAACTGAAATCGATATGAGATTCAGCGGGTTTCTCCTAACGTCTACGCGTACTGCAGATACATTTCCATTCCAGGAAGGATCTCGGGGGGAGCTTATACAGGGTGATGCGATCTGAGGAAATCCACAATCCTGCGGTGGAATGTATACTGCAGATCGGACACTTGCCATTATTTTGTACGGGATTTCGGGATTTCGTAGAGATTTTGTCGATTTTATCATTATTTTGGAAGTGATTTTGGGATTTCAATGTTAATTTACTATAGTGAGAGTTAAAAGATTTTGCGATTTTAGACAAAGTGTACGGGATTTTCGTAAATGTCCGACCCCTCGCTGCAGATAATGAAGCGGAAGCAAATTTTTCAAGCCTGTTTATTTGTAAAAAATTTATATATCTGATAAATGAAAAAATTTACTGTCTGATAATTTGTAACATTTTATGATAGTAATATTTTACTTGACTGATAATTTTACAAATTTTCAAGAATAATAATTTTCACGTGTTAAAAGATCTACATGTCTTAAAGTTTTGTAAAATTTTCGAGCCTTATAATTTGTTAAATTTTCCAGTTTGATAATGTGCCAAATTTTCCAGTCTGCAAATTCAAAAAAAAACTAGGCTAATAATTTAACAAATTTACAAATTTTGAAAAATATTCAGTATATGACCATTTTAAAAAATTTGGAGTCTGATAAGTTTACAAAAATTATAGTTTGGTAATTTAACCAATTTACAAGTCGGGAAACGATTACCAGTATATAATTATTTTACAAAATTTGGAGCATGATAATTTTACAAAATTTGGAGCTTGATAATTTCAAAAAATTGGCACCTGATTATTTTACAAAATTTGAAGCCTGATAATTTTACAAAATTTGGAGGCTGATAATTTTACAAAATTTGGAGGCTGATAATTTTACAAAATTTGGAGGCTGATTATTATATAAAATTTGGAGCGTGATAATTTCAAAAAATTTGGCGCCTGACAATTTTACCAAATTTGGAGTCAGATAATTATACACAAGTTGGAGCTTGATTATTTTTCAAAATTTGGAGCCTGATAATGTTTTTCACATCCCAGCAACCTGTATTTTTGTAACCGCTAGTTACAAAAAAGCTACAAAATAATTGAAAACATGCGTCAAGTTTCCCCAAAACATGTACAAGTTGCGTCACTGAAACTCGCATTGATTTAAAAAAAAAATAATAAATAAAATAAATAAATAACAACGACGCTACAAAAAAAAAGCTAAATCAGAGAAAATGTCTAATACTTTTTCTGTTTATTATTACTAGTATATCGCGCCAAGTGTGAAGGGGGGTGGGCTATAAAACGGGATAAACACGCGCGTCAACCCTACCGACCGCCGCGGCGACCCCGAGCGTCAAAACAGTCAACTATAAAATGGCCAACTCGAGGAGCAGGGTCCTGAGAGTCCCTTCTTGACGTGTCTAGAAGTGTCACGTACGTTCATGACGACAGTCCGTTATTAAACGACCTCCCACGATAACACCCCCCCTCCCTCCCCCCGGCCCCCGTTGGCGTGTTTTCCTACAACGACGTACGACAAACAAATATGGTCACGTTTAGGCGCTTAAAATGTAAAATATCGAATCTTAGTGAACTGTATCTTTTGATTTTTTCGGGTGTATTTGCGCCGTAGCTTAAATTATTTTAGTGTTGATAATTTTCCGCAAATCGAAAAATAAAAAATTAAAACACAAATTACTTTTGAAGGGTTTTTAATTTTTTTACCTTTTTATCCATATGAAATGTCTAATATCAGTAATCATTCTTCGGTATCCCCTTCCATAAATACTTGTTGAGGTTAACGGTAATAGTGAGTGTAGGGAGCTGTTGACTCGCGTGACATGTAGGGCCTCCTATACGCATTGTAACCCGGCCACCTGTTTAAAGGCATAATACGTCGCTAGATGACTTGGGCCTAAGGTGGTGCCAATGGTATTAGCCTAGCTGATTATTATTATTATGATTATTGTTCTACAAAACATTAATAGTGTAACATTTTTAATCAGTTTAAATTAGTCTAGAGGTTTTACTTTTAGATTCGAAACAATTAGGCGAAAATTCAGGTTTAATTAAATTTGTAAACAATATATTAGACTAATCATGGAATGAAAACTTTTTTTATTTTTTTCGGAAAAATACGGAAAATTTTCCGACTTACAACACTAAATTATTTATTAATTTTTCAATGAAAATTTTAATTGCGGTCATCAACGTTGCATTTTCAGCTTAAAGTTAAGACCTTTTCACACGAGCCAACTTTTCAAATCAAAATGCTGAGTCAGCAAAAATGGATCAGTGATCCATTTTTTTCTCGCGTACTTTTTTGGTGGATCAACTCATCGAACTTTTATTCACACGAACCAACTATTTGACTCAACTCAAGTTGACTCATCGAGTTGTATCAAAAAGTTGGCTCGTGTGAAAAGGCCTTTAGTTTTGGCTAGTTTTGGTACGAAAAATGGAAAAAATTGTAATGACAAAAATCCAAATGAGAAGCAAAGTTAATAGACTTTGTGGGAATCGTCAATGTGAAAAACTTACATGATCAGCAACACTGATATCAGTTTGGTTGTTAGTAGGCTGTAAATTTCTTTTACAGCAAGAAAATACAATTACCTTTATTTAGTATTTTTTTAAGAAAGAAAATACAATTACCTTTATTTAGTATTTTTTTAAGAAAGGAAATACAATTACCTTTATTTAGTATTTTTTTAAAGAAAGAAAATACAATTACCTTTATTTAGTATTTTTTTTAACAAAGAAAATACAATTTCCTTTTTTAGTAGGTTTGAAACAAGAAAATTCAATTTCCTTTATTAGTATGTTTTAAGCAAGAAAATACAATTTCCTTTTTTAGTATGTTTTAAGCAAGAAAATACAATTTCCTTTTCAGTATGTTTTAAACAAGAAAATACAATTTCCTTTTTTAGTATGTTTTAAGCAAGAAAATACAATTTCCTTGTTTTAGTATGTTTTAAGCAAGAAAATACAATTTCCTTTTTAGTATGTTTTAAGCAAGAAAATACAATTTCCTTTTCAGTATGTTTTAAACAAGAAAATACAATTTCCTTTTTTAGTATGTTTTAAGCAAGAAAATACAATTTCCTTGTTTTAGTATGTTTTAAGCAAGAAAATACCATTTCCTTGTTTTAGTATGTTTTAAGCAAGGAAATTCAATTTCCTTTTTAGTATGTTTTAAACAAGAAAATACAATTTCCTTTTTTAGTATGTTTTAAGCAAGAAAATACAATTTCCTTTTTTAGTATGTTTTAAGCAAGAAAATACAATTTCCTTTTAAAGTATGTTTTAAGCAAGGAAATTCAATTTCCTTTTTTAGTATGTTTTAAGCAAGAAAATACAAAAAGCAAAAAGCACTTTAGCAGAAGTCTGTAAGAACATGGAACGAATTTTCCGAAATCACCACCCACAATATTTTGATCGTGTTTAAATTGCGAATACTCACTGAACTACGATATAAAATATTAAATTCTAAATTTTCTAAATATAATTAATATACACTTGACAACTATTGTATGTTGAAAATTAGATTACTAATAGCATTGCCTACCTATTTGGGAATCAAGAATCAAATTGGAGACTTAATTGCACCTAAAAATAGAATAGTATAAAATGTAAGTGTAATTTACTTAAATTACTAAAATCTGCAATAAATTTTATCTCACTTACTTTCCTAAAATCCTAATTTATTTTAAGTAACATAATTATGTAAAATTATTTTTACTAAAATAATTCTACATAAAAATATGTAACCTATTTTATGCAAGTGTTCAATTACAAATGAAGAGATTTTGTTTTTGATCCTTTTTAATGGCTTGTAAAGTTGAGTAGAACTTGTCATATTATGTACGGTATATAGTCACGTTGAAATACTATAGCCACTTAAATTTCAACTTTTACATCGCACGAGTTGAGTTAGTGTAGGGAGCTGTTGGTTCGCGTGGCATGCAGTAGTGGTGCCAGCAATAGACCGGGGTAGGCCTGGACCTACGTGAAATTTTGGTAGGGGCCTCCAAAAGTGGTCTTAAGGGGCCTCCAAAATTTAATCTATTTGCCTCCAAATTATTTAATATAAAAAAATTCTATAATTTGTTTGCGAAATAATTTATTTGTTTATTAATTTTCCAATATTTAATGCGAGTGATTCGCTTAACGACACTGCTGTTTTTATTCCTTTCAAATGCACGAGTAACTTTTCTTTGACAGTAGTTTATTTTTTAGTTTTAAATTTCGCGAGCGCTACTATATCGAAATTGTATCTTTAATTTTACCTTTACAAATTAATGGTTCTTAAACTTACTTTACTTAGTGTACCTACGTACATTAAGTTTCGTAAAGTTGTAAGTTCTGATGTAAGGGATGTACATGCGAAGTACCGAAGGAATGAATGTAAATGGATAGACTTGTCGTAGAAATAAGTAAATAACCACTCCTTTGTTAAGTGTTATCAACACAGACTCAGTTTTTAGTACTGTTTAAATTCATAATTAACTCATTTTTTCGTGGCGTACCCATTTTATCCAAAAATTTCACCACTGGCTTCAAAAAATTAAATAATCCACGTGGACGGATTTGAAAAAATTGTGGTGGGGGGGGGGCTCCCTAATTTTGGTGGGGCCTCCAAATGGTTGGCCCACCTCCCCAAAAATCCTGGCGCCGCTACTGGTGGCATGACTCCTAATACTAATTTATATAGACTTTAAAGGGACAATATTGTAAATCGACAAAACGTCCGCTACAACGTGTTTTTAAAGTAATTAGCGCTAGTTACCCCAGCTGCTGTTAAACGTGGTGGCAAAAAGGTGAAATTAATCAAACTTGGTTAGGAACAATGTTCACGAATAAATTTTATTTTGTTAATGTTTAATTAATATAATTATAATAATCAGCTGGGCAAATACCCAAGGCAACACCTTAGGCCTAAGTCGTCTAATTAATTAATAAACACTACACGAATATATTTCGTTTAAATTAATTAATTAAAAAAAATTATTGCAAAATGTCACATTACAATGTTTAAAGTTCACGAATAAATTTGATTTCGTTGTTTAATAAATTATTTAATTTACTCTACACGAATAAATATTATTTCGTTGTTTAATAAATTATTTAATTTACTCTACACGAATAAATATTATTTCGTTGTTTAATAAATTATTTAATTTACTCTACACGAATAAATATAATTTCGTTGTTTAATAAATTATTTAATTTACTCTACACGAATAAATATAATTTCGTTGTTTAATAAATTATTTAATTTACTCTACACGAATAAATATTATTCGTTGTTTAATTAACTAATTTAAGATAAATTTAACAATGTTAAAATATTATTTGGTTGTTTAATAAATTAAATAATTTACTTATCACGTATAAATAATATTTCGTTGTTTAGTAAATTGATTAATTTACTCTATACCAATAAATATTAATTCGTTGTTTAGTAAATTGATTAATTTACTCTATACCAATAAATATTAATTCGTTGTTTAATTAACTAAATGAAGATAAATTTCGCAACGTAATAAAATTTATTTCGTAGGTCAATTAATTGAAGATAAATTTAGCGTGAGAATATCAAGATATAAGACACCACCCAGCGCTTATGGTGTAAAAATGATTTACAATTCATAGATTGCGAAGGATTCCATTTGAGTAAAACAATTTCTTTGAACCGTTTCAGGAAACGATCGACGGAACGCAACCATCGAAACAATTTAAAACTTCAAAGCGAGAGGCTCATTTTGAAATCCGGGGGGAAATCAATACTACAATACGGATAAGACGGTATCGGCGAGCGGCGAAACCAACGACTGACCAGCGTAACTGACCGGAGCGATCGTGGCCTAAAAAGTCATTTCGAAGCCCTCCGAAACGGGCGGGCTGGAGACGAAGATTGAAGGCCCGGGCCGAGGAGGGAAGCAGCCAGAAGACGCGTTCCTTCGCCGCTCCTGTTGCATCTACGCGAAATCGGGCGACGTTGCCATGGCAGCGCGCCTCTGGAGAGAGTGATGGACAGGCGCCAGGCCCCGCCCACCGCGCGAGGCGAGGTTGGCGAGCGCGCGCTCGACTCCCAGCCGCTATACCGACGCCTGCCAGCCGACTGCCGACACCAGCCGCGCCAACCTCCGACTCTCGTCGCTAACTACCGCGGGGTCTCGCAGTCGATCCCGCCGCTCTCATGTCGCGCCAACTGAAGCCGTTCGTTTTCAAAGGCTACGCGATTTCACGCGAGGTTTAAAAGCGGTTCGTCACGAATAATAAAGTGAATATTTGTTAAAACGTCGACAATCGGTTCCGACGAGGAAGGCGGTTTTCGCGGCGTCTTCCCGACGCGGAACGGACGCCGGTCGTCGGGCGCCCGGCGAAGGAAGAACGGCGGCCCACTCTCCGCGTCGTCCCAGTCCGGCATTGTAACGAACCGGCCGGCACTCAGCGAGGTCGGCGGGCACGGCCCGTCGGGCCCCCGTCGCAGAGGCGCGGACGCCCCCAAACGGGCCCAGAGGTCGCCCGGCGTGCTGAGAATCAAAGAGGAGATCAAACACGAGCCCGACTGCGACAGTTCTTTGGGCGGCGAGCTCGACTCGATCGGCTTCGGCTCGAACAGTCGGTGCGAGGGGTGCGCGGTCGGCCAGTCCGCCCTGCTCTCCATCGAACACTGCTGCGAAACTTGGACCAGTCCGACCAGCCGGCGGACCAATTTGGCCGACTACGCGGGCAACACGGCGACCCGGTCGGTGTACTTGCCGGACTTGCAGGGCCCCAATCCGGGCCACGTTTCCGGGCACGTCGCGCACCATCTGGGGACGCAGCAGCAGCATTGCTACAACCCGGTCGGCGGGCCCGGCGGAGGCCCCAACAACAGGAGGCGCAGTTTGCAGCAGCTGTCTTCGTTGTCGGTGCAGAGTTGCGGGCCCGCGGGTGCAGGCGCCATGAAGATGGTGCGGTGCGCGGGGTGCGACCGCCCCATCTTGGACAGATTCCTCTTGAACGTCCTGGACCGGTCCTGGCACGCCCGATGCGTCCAGTGCTGCGAGTGCAAATGCAACCTGACCGAGAAGTGCTTCTCCAGGGAAGGCAAGCTCTACTGCCGGACTGACTTCTTCAAGTGAGTACAATGTCCCCACCAACGCGGCTGGTTGGTATACGCACTCGTCTTACAACCCTAAATCCTCCAAACTATCGCATTTATGGACCAGCCGTGTAAACGCTACCGTCCTAAAAATGAATTTCGACGAATACCCCGTCGAAAAATCATTTTCTAAACCCGTACCGCAATATAATTTTACCGACAAGTTTGAAAACCCTAAAATAATTTCATTTTACGAACTCGGGGAAAAACCCTAGTACAAATTAATTTTACGAATTGGGTTGAAAATTCTAGTACAAATCCATTTTACGAATTGGGGTGAAAAGTCTAGTACAAATCCATTTTACGAATTGGGGTGAAAAGTCTAGTACAAATTCATTTTACGAAATGGGGTAAAAACCCTAGTACAAATTCATTTTACGAAATGGGGTAAAAACCCTAGTACAAATTCATTTTACGAAATGAGGTAAAAACCCTAGTACAAATTCATTTTACGAAATGAGGTGAAAAACCTAGTAAAAATTCATTTTATGAACTGGGGTGAAACACTAAAAAAATATATCTTCGGTGAAGACCCTATAGTATAGAAATTCAATTTACGATTTCGGGTAAATACCTTAGTATAAATTTTATTTTACGAACTAGGGTGAAAACCTTCACCCAATGTTTTTTCGAACTCAGGTGAAAACCCTCGTACAAATACAGTTTACGAACTCAGGTGAAACATTTTCGTAGAAATCTCAAAAATATGGGGTCCGGGCGAGGGGTATACTCTCTTAAGGAA
The DNA here is from genome assembly GCF_980474605.1 of Leiobunum rupestre. Taxonomy (NCBI): domain Eukaryota; kingdom Metazoa; phylum Arthropoda; class Arachnida; order Opiliones; family Sclerosomatidae; genus Leiobunum; species Leiobunum rupestre. Next base: position 11,612,914 of record NC_143394.1, read on the forward strand.
TCAGGTGCACAAATCGTAGGCTATAACGAAAAATATCAGTATAATTATATGACAACTCATGTTTATAACGATAAATTAAACTTAACCATTGCCGAAATAGTAGCACACACCCAACTTTTTTGTTAAAGTTTTAACACGAGATATAATTATGTAAATACGATTGTTATATTAATTATTTAATTACTTATAATATTTTATAAATTCAGGTATTTTTGATATTCGTGTTTTCATCCTTTACTTTACGACTGTATTCTTGTTTCATTCATTTTTAACATGTGTACTCTAGTGTACAGGTCGTCACAACTTTTTTAACGTTAAAACTTATACATCAGCCGATAATCATTTGCATACACAAAAACGATTCTGAATTAACGTTTGATAACGTGTAGAAATGTAGATTTTACGCGCAATATGATACGTCTACACTCCTACACGTTATCCGTACACGTTTTGTCGCGTTAGTTTAATCTCTCAACGGATCATGATTAATATGGGTTTTCATAAATGAAGAAAATTTTTTTATAATTTTATAAAAGATATACCACTATTTTATAGAAAATTCTATTTAAATTTAGCATTAGAAATATTGAAAAATTAGCCACCGTGTAGACGTTTTATCGCAACGGCTTAACCAGTATTTAAAATCAACACAATATATCCACTAAGGAATTTGGTTCAGTGTTTCAATTACGCTGTCGTTATAGCCAAATTACTTTCAACATAATTAAAACTCAAATTTTCAATTATTTCTATGAGGTTATAGTCAATTAAACTATACTCTACAGCGCATCACACTCACTCGACATTCCGCGAATATTTTACGCTGTAATGCAAAACATGACTACAGGGTTACCACAGATCAGGGAATGCTGGTCGGGTAGTTTTAAAACTTAAAAAAAAAGTCGGGGAATTTAAATTTATCTTGAAGAATTTATTAAGTCGATATAAAAACACGAAGCTTTGTAATAAAATAAAAGTAATATTTTTTTCTGAATATATATAAAGTAAAAAAATGTATAATTTTGACTTTGAAAAATTCAGGGTAAAATCCCCAAACACGTTCATTGAAAATAGTGAAAATTCGGGGAATTCCAATAGTGGCAACCCTGTACATTAGTTAGAAATAAAATTATAAAACACCCAGTAGCTTTTTGTTTCTATGGGAAAAGCGTGATTTTCCAAGAACATTTCGAATCTTAAAAGGAACATAACTTCTGCTTTGTCGCGGAGTTGATTCTAAAAATAACTGTCTATCGTAAAAAAAAACGTTAAATGTTAAATTTCCTGCAAAAAATTTAATTCAAAATTTATTTCTAAAATATTTGTTTTTAAATAGCATAATTATCTGCAAAAAAACATTATTTTCTCAAAGATACAACATTTATTAAAAAAAAGTTTTACAAAATGTGGTATTATAGGTACAAAATTCTGCAATTTATTACAATAACATTAAAATTAGGCTACAAAATAGCATAATTATCTGCAAAAATAGCAGTTTTTCATAGTATTATTTCAAGAAAGTTTTCCAAAATATGGTAAATACTATAGATATATTCATTTGCCATTCATAGTTTAACTATCAACCCAAGAAACCCACAACCATTTCGGTATTTGAGGATTTTGTCACAATAAATATTTTGTTCTTTGGTAAACGTGTGACGACGTCCCCATTGGGTTCTGTTAGCAGAAGGTGGCCAAATAGGCTTAGCTAAGTTACAAGCGCGCATGTGCAGGGCAAAGGTTTTTTCCCCCTGCAAGTTCGGCGTACGTGACAACATGCTCACCTGTTAAAATCATGTCATCCAATTTGTAACTTTTTCCCAACGCATCTAAAACAATCATCAAGACTAAAGACCTTACAGTGTTTAACTATATTGTAAATCGAAAAAAATTCCTATGCTAACAAGTTCCGCGATGTGTTTTTAACATAACTAGTTGCTGGTAAACCTGGTGGGAAGTAGGCGAAATTAATAAAGCATGGGTTAAGCAGTAGAGATAAGTCAGATAACACGTAAAATGGGTAAATTTAATTACACGAATAAATATTATTTCGTTAATATTTAATTATTTAATTTGCAATACACGAATAAATATTATTTCGTTAATATTTAATTATTTAATTTGCAATACACGAATAAATATTATTTCGTTAATGTTTAATTAATCATTTAATTTACAATACACGAATAAATATTATTTCATTAATGTTTAATTATTTAATTTGCAATACACGAATAAAATTTACTTCGTTAATGTTTAATTAATTATTTAATATGCACTACAATAATAAATTATATTTCCTTAATGATTAATTAATTAATTATTTAATTTACACTACACGAATAAATATTATTTCGTTGATGTTTAATTATTTAATTTTCACTACTCGAATACATTCTAATTCGTTAATGTTTAATTTATTAACTAATTAATTAATTATTTAATTTACTTTCTCAAATCGAGTTCTTCCGGTTACAGAAAAAGTTAATGCTGTCTTTGCTAACGCTTTACTCTGTATTTTTTTCTATATCTATTATAAAATGCAATCTCGCATTAGCAAAAGTACCTAATATAGTATAGAAGTATATAAGTGTCCATTTCCGTGTTAGCTAATGTTATAATCTTCACAGGCTTCCGTTAATATTTCAAAATATTGATTTTCTAAAATTACCTCATTGGCAAAATACGGTTTATTTATTAATATAATATTAATAATAAAATTATTTAATAATACACCCTAGGCAGTGTAATTTTTAAATTTTTGAGAGGAAATAATAGCTATTATATTAATAATATTAATAATGAGCAGAATACCTCAGAAATATTTTACCTGTTGACAAGTACAAGTTTTTCAAAAACGACTTCAGATTTGCTACGTTTATTAAACAAAAAATTTGAAATATCAGGAAGTTTGAACTGAAAACCCGTCTTCACAATTTTTCCGAATTGTCTAATAGATAATCTAATTTGTAAATCTCAAAATACAGTTGTAAATCTCAAAATACAGTTGAAAATCTCAAAATACAGTTGAAAATCTCAAAATATAGTTGAAAATCTCAAAATATAGTTGAAAATCTCAAAATTCAGTTGAAAATCTCAAAATTCAGTTGAAAATCTTAAGATACACTCGGAAATATTAAAATACAGTTGTAAAGCTTAAAATTCAGTGAAATATCTCAAAATACATTTGAAAATCTTAAAATACCCTCTGAAATTTTAAAATACAGTAACAATTGTCACAATGCAGTTTAAAATCTCAAAATTCAGTTGAAAAAAAATCAGTTTCCGTACCGGAAATGTAAAACTAAATTGTACTGTAAAAAAAAGATAATTTTGTTTATCGTAATCACTCTGTGAATTTGACAAAATCGCGTCCACAAAACCGAAAGCGTCCTCGAGATCTATAAACAATTATTCGCTTGGGCAATGTCCGGCCCCGAAGAACTTTTCAATTATGAATGAAATCGTGACACGGGGCACTTACTAAGTATATGCCGTGGCCAGGGACGCCAGGGCAGGGACGCCAGGGCTCGCAGGGCGCCGTAATCACGCTACCGCCCGCGAATACCCCGAGCTTTGTTTTCCCGATCGTGAATATTTAAAATCTCTTGCGCGCTAAATTAAACTTTCATAACCAATTAGGGCCCGGCGGCCATTCTCTAGCCGCGCCACCTAGTGCCGACGGCGCTGACTATCGTGCGCCTACCGCCGACTTCATCAAATATTCACGCGACAATCTGGCAAAAATATGTCGCCGACTTATTCGTTGTTTCTGCGGGGGCTTCTTTCGTGGACGACTCAATCCGGATATTGCGATATTGAGATTAGCCCGACCTTTTTGTCTTTTCATTTCTTCGTGTCCCCTCGTTCGGGGGTGGGGACGGGACCCCCAAACGAACCATTCGCTGCCTCAAATATTACTCGGATAATTTGAATAAGCATAATTAACTAGTAGAAATCGTTTATAGAAAGTATGGCTTATGCATTTTTGATGCGCCGCATTTGTTCCTAATTAGAGAGGTTAAGTCCAACACGAAACGCGTACGGAGAACGTCATTGATTAATTTCGATTGATTTTTTTATTCAAAGATTTTCTTAGTCGTTAAACACAATTCTTTTTTAATATTTATGGTGGATACCGTGGATTGTCTCAGTTTCCGCCACCAGGTTTAAACTGAAACTATCTGATTATAAATTATGACAATAAAAAATTGTCTGTTAAAACGATTTTCTGTTAACGTAACTAGTGTCAATCAACCTAGCGTTGGGAGCTGTTGGCTCGCGTGGCATGAAGGGCTTTCCACCACCCTCCTACGCATTATAACCCGGCCACCTGAATTAATGGCTTTAAAAGTCGCTCGATGACTTAGGCCTAAGGTGGTGCCTTGGTATTAGCCTAGCTGATTATTACTAAACCTGGTGGAAAAATGTAAAATTCTTTGAACTCAAAATTTAGGTTGTAAAAACTATATATCTACATAACCAGGAATCCACTCATACCTCTACTTGGAATGCTTATCGCGGCAGAATTTCATCTCGATGTGGCTGACGGTTTTTTTGACGTCACTATGTTAACTTAACAAACAACATTATTTTACTTTTTTTTATTTAATTTTATTTTATTTTATTTTCAATTTTTATTTATTTTATTTTATTTTACTTTTTTACTTTATTTCACTTTTTTATTTTATTTTATTTTCAATTTTTATTTATTTTATTTTATTTTACTTTTTTTTATTTCACTTTTTTATTTTATTTCACTTTTTATTTTATTTTACTTTTTATTTTATTTCACTTTTTTATTTTATTTTACTTATTATTTTATTTTACTTTTTTATTTTATTTTACTTTTTTATTTTATTTCACTTTTTTATTTTATTAGACTTTTTATTTTATTTTACTTTTTTTTATTTCACTTTTTTATTTTATTTCACTTTTTATTTTATTTTACTTTTTATTTTATTTCACTTTTTTATTTTATTTCACTTTTTTATTTTATTTTACTTATTATTTTATTTTACTTTTTATTTTATTTCACTTTTTTATTTTATTTTACTTATTATTTTATTTTACTTTTTTATTTTATTTTACTTTTTTATTTTATTTCACTTTTTTATTTTATTAGACTTTTTATTTTATTTCACTTTTTTATTTTATTTCACTTTTTTATTTTATTTTACTTTTTTTTATTTCACTTTTTTATTTTATTTCACTTTTTTATTTTATTTCACTTTTTTTATTTCACTTTTTTATTTTATTTTACTTTTTTTTATTTCACTTTTTTATTTTATTTCACTTTTTTATTTTATTTTACTTTTTTATTTTATTTCACTTTTTTTTATTTCACTTTTTTATTTTATTAGACTTTTTATTTTATTTTACTTTTTATTTTATTTTTCACTTTTTTATTTTATTTTATTTTATTTAATTTTTATTTTATTTTACCTTTTTATTTTATGTTACTATTTTACTTTTTATTTTATTTTAACTTTTTATTTTATGTTACTATTTTACTTTTTATTTTATTTTACCTTTTTATTTTATGTTACTATTTTACTTTTTATTTTATTTTACCTTTTTATTAAATATGTTACTATTTTATTTTTTAACTTTTTTAACGCCATTTAAATTCCCCCACCCCGAACGGTTAAATACCCCTATTACGCATGCCATCTGGGAAATAATTTAAAATTAAACACATTTCACCTATATTTAAAAAATAAATGAAAATCAATTACCATTGAACAAACAACCAACACGGTGGCTTTTTGCCCATTAAACGCGTCTGGAATTATATAGGAGGAGGTTAAGAACCCTTCCAACATGACGTGTAGGGAGAAACGGGAAGAACGGGCGCGATTGGGCCACGTCTAGGCGTGATGGTGCTTAACCTCGCTAATGTTGGTGGGAGTTCTAAAACACGCGTTTTTTCGGCGATTTTTTTAATTATGGTGCTGTAAAGTGGGAGATAATTTGGGATGGCGTCATTATCGCCGCAAAAGAGAGGTTAGTTTCGCAGCTACTGGCGTTTCTTCATGATTTCCTCGTGTTGAAAGAAGCCGCTTGTTTCCCCAAATACAGGGCGGTGCATCGAACCACTGCTATTTTACCAAATCTTACCACCAAGAAACTATGATATATTTATTGCGCTGAACAAGGATTTATCTTACAGGTACAGTAAATTTTAATGTTGATTTTGCCGAGATATAGTTAACAGTTGATGACAAAAAATACTACACTTTAATCTTGGTCAAATGAAGAAAAAGCTTATTATTAACTAAATTAAAATAAATTAATAATACGAATTACGAAGTCATATATTTTGTTGATGACAAAAAATACTACTTTTAATCTTGGTCAAATTAAGAAGAAACTTATTATTAACTAAAGTAAAAGAAATTAATAATACGAATAACGAAGTCATATATTTTGTACTACAATTTAATCTTGGTCAAATTAAGAAAAAGCTTATTATTAACTAAATTAAAAGAAATTAATAATACGAATTACGAAGTCATATATTTTGTTGATGATGAAAAATACTACACTTTAATCTTGGTCAAATTAAGAAAAAGCTTATTATTAACTAAATTATAAGAAATTATAGATATTAAAATTATGATCCATGGTTTTAAAATTTAATAATGAGAGTTAAAAAGACTGGGTACGTCATGGAATAAAATTTGGTACTTTATTACCAAGTCAATAAAATTAATTAAATGACGAAAATTACTATACTTTGATCTCAGCCAAACAATGAAGTTTATTATAAAATTTTCAAAACAAAAATTTTATACAAACATTGTAAGTCCTTTCTTTGCATAAAACAAAATATTTAGTGCAATTATACCGCTAAGAAACGTATTTCAATTGAGATTTTGCTGAAAGTTTTAAGCAATGAGTATTGATGGAAGCTTGATCCTCCTTGCTGCACTCCATTTAAACCGATTTGGGTGTAAACCATAAGTAAACCATAAGTAACATAATAACTATAAGTATGACAAATAGCCTAGATTATCACCGAACTAATCTTCACAGTTATTGCGCAATACCGCTTTCGTTCGGCACAGAGCCCCCTAGTGCCCAAATAGAAATATACTAATGCCCAGGACGATAAAGTGCTAAATTAATACTGAATTAATGGCCATAAAAGTCGCTAGATGACTTTCAGGGTTGCCACACGTCAGGGAAATCAGGGAAAAGTCTGTAAATTTAAAAATGGGCCAAAAAAGTCAGTGAAATGTCAGGGAATTAAATTTTATAATGGCACTTTTTGAAGGTAATGTTATGACCAATTCTATGATTATCATTTATTTACTTGAAAGTTTGGCTGATTTTTTCAACATTGCAATAACCTTTTTACTGAAATATTAGTTCATTAAAATTTATTAACTTCTGATAAAAGTAAAATATAAAATAACAATTTTGGCTTTAAAAAGTCCGGGAAAACGGGGAAAAGTCCGGGAAATTGAATTTCAAAATTTCGTGGCAACCCTGACTTGGGCTTAGGGTGGTGCCTAGGGTACTAGCCGAGCTTATTATTATTATTACTCAGTTCCGTTGCGAGTCGGAGGGTCAGTGTTGAAAAAAGGTTCGGTTAGAAAATTAGCATTGAAACAATAGGAAGCGTCATACTTATAGTTATTATGTTACTTATGATTCAACTAATATCTATTTTTTTATCGGTATATTCGGTATAATTGAATTTTAAAGTAGTTTTGGACTGCTTGACTGCCGCTATTTACAATCTTGAATTTGTGGAAGATATTACCCGTTTAAAGGGGAACGGTCAAGCTTTAACCAGTTAGATAGCCCTATAAGCCGTTAAAAACTAAAAATTTATGTCGAAACTGCATCAAAAAATATTAAGTGGTTAATAAAATAAAGAAATTTCGGGAAATTGAAAAGCGCGCGTCCGCCGCGACATCTGGTGAGAAATCGGTGAGACAGAAAAAAAAACATAAAAGCGCGTGCTGCTGAAGACGCGAAAAATTTGTTTTGCACGCGCGGCGCGTTATAGTTATACGAGACCTAAGCTTACATTGCGCGATTTCAAAAGTTAGGATAGTTCGCAAATCGCTCACTAAGGTGCTGCTGACGCTGGCGATACACCTTAAGATGGCGGCGAAAATTCAAACCCAAATTGACGGATTTTGAAATGACGTTTTAGCGCGCGACACTACAGGTACATGTCTTGGGCACACAGCCTTCTTTGCGTGCTTTTTTGACCATAACATGTAGAGGTATTTTCACGCGCAAAATGAATTTTAAAAGTCGTCAATACTTGGCGTTATTTTGCGTTTCAACTTTTTAGGCCAAAAACTAAAATAACGTACGCGTAAGTATATTGAACGTCTTGTTGATCTTTTGATGCGCAAATAAGGCGATATTTGGAAAAGCTTGCCCCTTTAAACAATCCTTCGCGATCGTTGATTCCGATTAGATCAGTAGCAGTTGGGTAACCCCCTGTACTCGATGCGTTTGCGGGTGGTTTTGGGCTGGCTGAGAAGGAGGATGATTACAATGGCGTCCCTCCATCAGGCGGGTATTCCTTCCAGGCCGTTCCGAAGCGCGTTAATGGGCGCGAAACCAGTCTCACCCGCCGAAAAGGTAATTGTAGTTATTACGACTCCTTAATGACCGCTCCCCAAAACCGATTCATGTCTGTAAATGTCTGTTTACATTCGCCGCCAAATTCGACCATTTCGCGCTCTTTACGCGTCGATTCCACGCGCTTGATCGTCAATCCTCCATTTTAATTCGTAACTTTTTTTCCGCATCGAAGTTTTTACACGAGTCTAATTCAGTTGTTATGCAAATTTCGACTCGGTGGTCTAATCGGGAAATCCGCTTCTGGATACCGGAAGTATTACTTTGACTTTTCACTGACATAGTTACCAATTTCGGTATTACCAGAAGTATATAAAAACTTGTAGAGGTTAACGGTAATAGTAAGTGTAGGCTCGCGTGGCATAGTGTCCGGAATTGTTTATTCATTATCCACAAATTTTCCGATTTATTTAAAAAAACGTTGGTAAAAAGAATATCATTTTAACTTATTTAATTATATTTTTTTACGCAACCAAGCATTTATTTGAATAAAAGTGGCATTTATTTAAATAATTGTTTGTTTTATTTAAATAATAGGCTTATTCACTTTCGATTATTTAAACATTTTACAATTTTTATTCAACTATTGGTTATTTATTTAAATAAATATTATTTAAATATCGCCGAGCTTATTTTATTCATGGATAAAAATTAATCGAATGCCGAGCACTAGCGTGGCATGAAGGGCTTGCCACCACCCTACGCGTTGTAACCCGGCTACCTGTTTAAAGGCATTAAAAGTCTATATAAAAGACTAATAAAAGTCGCTCGGGTGGTGCCTTGGGTATTAGTCAAGCTTATTATTATGAGTATTATTATATTATATAACAATTACGAAAGAAGTATTCAACGACGTATTATGCCAATTTTATTTGCTTGAAACAAGTAAATAAGCAGATTCCAGATGGGCAGAAAAAATTGGGCGAGTTGAAAATTTTTAAATACAATTTCATTGGTAAAACATGGATGTTTATCAATAGGTTAATGTCCCTACGCGATGTAATTTTTACATTTTGCATCTTTAAGCTAAGTAATAGTAAATTTTGTTATTTAATTTTATCACTACACATCCGAGATTTGGCGGGAAATTCGCGGCCAACAGAATCCGCGTCGAACCACCTGGTTTCATTTTAATGTCGTCTATGGACCGGATCATTCTCTCTTAAGAGATATATTATCAACATTCTGGTATTAACGAGATTAAGCCCCGAACAAAATACCCCGTACAAATCTAAATGCTACTATTACAAAAAAAGTATACTACTAAAATAATACCTCTATTATTACCAAAATACCTATACTATTAAAATAATACCTCTATTATTACAAATATACCTATACTATTTAAATAATACCTATACTATTTAAATAATACCTCTTCTATTACAAATATACCTCTACTATTAAAATAATACCTCTACTACTAAAATAATACCTCTATCACTAAAATAATACCTCTATCACTAAAATAATACCTCTACTACTACAAAAATGCTTCTACTACTATTAAAATAATACCTCTATTACTTAAAAATACTTCTACTACTATTAAAATAATACCTCTATTACTACAAAAATGCTTCTACTAATATTAAAATAATACCTCTATTACTACAAAAATTCTTCTACTACTATTAAAATAATTTTTCTATTACTATTATTAAAATTCTGATATTAACGAGATTAAGCCCCGAACAAAATATCCCGTACAAATCTAAATGCTACTTTACAAAAAAAAGTATACTACTAAAATAATACCTCTACTAGTAAAAAATACGTATACTATTAAAATAATACCTCTACTATTACAAAAATACGTATACTATTAAAATAATACCTCTACTACTACAAAAATACTTCTACTACTATAAAAACACCTCTACTAGTAAAAAATACGTATACTATTAAAACAATACCTCTACTATTTCAAAAATACCCCTACTCACGCAAAAATATCTTTAATAGTAAAAAAAAACCTTTACTACTACAATAATACCTTTACGAATCCCAAAATACTTCTACTAGTACAAAAATAAGGGGATTCAAAACGGTTGTGAGCTAAAGGCGATTTGTTGAGCGCGTGAAAACGGCCAGTACCGTCGAATGGTTTTATCTTGGAAAGACGCGTCTCAGCCACAAAACATTAGATTCAATTTCTTCCTCAGAAAGGCGGATAAAAACGCGTGGTCGAAGAAAGTGCGAATCCTTTCGATCTCGAGCCCGAGCGAGCGGTCATTGCACTCAAACGCCGCCGAAGAACACGAACCCCTATTCGTGTACAACAAATTCACCACCGATCACGATGGCGTACCACGCAGACACGAGGAATGGCTGCCGATTTCTGGGCCGACGTGAAATAACTCAACGCTTTGGCCAAAGGAAGCCGACGCGAGGTGTTCCATTGGCCATCAAACAATCGCCCGCTTTTCAATCAGCCCGCGAAATAAGAATTCCCAAAGACCGGCCTATCATATTTCATGTTTTGATCATAATTAACGTTGCTAATATTTTTGATCTAACTGGGATCAAGACATAAGCAGTTTAAAATACATTCTGTTTTGATTAAATAATTTGGATCAATTTGATATTATGTGCAATTTCGTACATTGAAATTTTCGACCAAATTTCACCTAATTTGGATTGTAAATTTTGACGAAATTTCCTCACATTTGGGATTGTAATTTTCGACGAAATTTCCTTACATTTTGGATTGTAATTTTCGACCAAATTTCACACATTTTTAAGGCAAATTTTGACCAAATTTAACACTTTTTTTATCGTAAATTTCGACCAAATTTAACACATTTTGGATTGTAATTTTTGGCTAAATTTCATACATTTTGGGTTGTAAATTTTGACGACATTTCCTCACATTTTGGATTAATTTTCTACTAAATTTCCTTACATTTTGGATTGTAAATTTCGACCAGATTTCACACATTTTGGATTGTAATTTTCTACTAAATTTCCTTACATTTCGAATTGTAAATGTCAACCAAATTTCACACATTTTGGATTGTAATTTTCGACCAAATTTCCTTACATTTCGGATTGTAAATGTCAACCAACACATTTTGGATTGTAATTTTCGACCAAATTTCACACATTTCGGATTGTAAATGTCAACCAACACATTTTGGATTGTAATTTTCGACCAAATTTCCTCACATTTTGGATTATAAATGTCGACCAAATTTCACACATTTTTTATCGTAAATTTCGACCAAATTTAACACATTTTGGATTGTAATTTTTGACTAAATTTCATACATTTTGGGTTGTAAATTTTGACGAAATTTCCTAACATTTTGGATTAATTTTCTACTAAATTTCCTTACATTTTGGATTGTAAATTTCGACCAAATTTCACACATTTTGGATTAATTTTCTACAAAATTTCCTTACATTTTGGATCGTAACGTTCGACCAAATTTCACAAATTTTGGATAGTAATTTTCGACGAATTTCCTCACATTTTGGATTGTAAATGTCAACCAAATTTCACACATTTTGGATTGTAATTTTCGACCAAATTTCACACATTTTGGATAGTAATTTTCGACGAATTTCACACATTTTGGATTGTAAATGTCGACCAAATTTCACAAATTTTATCTTGTAATTTTTAAATATTTTTGTCGCTGGATGCTATACTAAAATTGTCAGTGGTTTATTTTCTAGAACATCTTCAAACCACTAAATAAATACTCTTTATTTAATCAATTTGAGTTTTAACCAAGGGGCAGATCACTCATTTCATTTTTAGGAAACCCTAGTATGAAAATCAGATCTGTAGTTTAGACTGTAAAAAACTTAAATCATGATTAAATTACGATACATTTTAATATTGATTATTAGATCACTGTGTAACCGTGTGAAATTCCACACGGTTTTCACTAATATAAATAATTGCGTAGAGTATCCAAAACTATTATTTCGCAGTTTTGTTGTAGCTAAACGCAACAAACCGAACATCTCTATGGAAAGAATAGCTAACTTCCGGTTGGCTACAATAACCGCGTCAACTTGGACGTGTCTAACAAAACCCGTATTGTAACTCCATAATCACAAGTTGCCGAGTTCAGGTGGCTGTAACAATGGGATGAGACCGCGGTTGGGGTCTGGGAAAAACGAGACTACGTCAAAAAGCTCTTTTCACAAACGACAAAGTACTTGGAAGCGGGAATAACGAGCGGTTAAAGAGGTGACAACTTGAGCCCGTTACCCTTTGTCACCTTCCGGAGCCCGACCTACCGCGACTGGCCCACCGTGATACGCTTTCGCTCAAGAATAGAAATCAGCCCTCAATGGTCGAACTCGCTTTGACTATGGTCCAATTTCTACATTTCGAGCCGCTCCCGACAAAAAATACCAAAACATTCCTATGATAATCTTATTTCTACCCAAACGAAACGTTATTTTCTAAATAAATGTTTCGTTGTACCTTTATTCAAAGCACAAAAGCATTAACGACCAAAACCAAAATATGGAGAAAACCCGCGAAATTCAAACTTTCTTTGCCTTAAGATACCCCAACTTACTTCTTTAATGTTTATACAGTAGACTTGGATTTTTCAACTCAAATTATATTCTGGTACTAAACAATTTGACTTTTAAAGAAAATAAACACATTAATGCGTTTTTGGTTTGAAAATAATACAAAAACCTAAAATAATGCAACAAGTCATTTCTCCAAGAACAAAAATTTTAAATTCGAAAATTAGTTCAAAATTGAATTTAACGTATAAAATAAGGTGAAATAAAACCAAAATCTGTAAATCAAAAACATGGTCGTTCATGCTTTTGTGCTTTGTACGGCAGAATAGTTCTTTCTATATTCAAGCTAGGAGCAACAAACGCAGCACTGCCCCCACAAGGAGAACGCAACCCGTCAAAAGTCGAGCATTTTCTTGCGTACAATTTTCATTGGCTAGACGCTTTAGCACCTGCTGCCGTCAGAAGGGGAAAATTCAGAAATTGATTTCCCCCGTCCGTAAATCGTTCAGTGTAAAGGCACGTCCAATGAAATTTGTACACAACCCTACGTTAGCGTGGTTAAATGCTAGCTGCGTTCTCCTTGTGTTTGTTGTTCCTATAGTTATTGTTGCTCTTACGTCACGCGCTACAGTCGCCAGAGAAATGTAGCTTTTTCTAGCGCGCGAAGAATATACTAATAAAGCTATGTCTTGTGACGTAAGAGCAACATTTCAACAAGTTGGGCAAAACTATTTTTTATTTAATAGAATCAACTATTGTAGGCAAACAGTGTGTTTTCGTCCAATAGGTGTTTCTGTAAAATACGGGAGGTAATGTGTAAATGTTTTTTAACGTCACTAGCTAAAATTATTGAAGATAAAGAGCGCACGCTCGAGTCGATAAAAAATTTGGAATTTGAAGTCCACGTGCGAAACGCGCGTGCCAGTAAAACTGTTAAGCTCGTAACAAGGAGAAAAATATTTTATACTCTTAATTTTTTAGTGTTTTATCTAGGAGCAACAAACATAACACCCCACACAAGGAGAACGCAACCCGTCAAAAGTCGTGCATTTTCTTGTGTACCTTTTTCATTGGTTAGACGCTTTAGCGCCTACTGCCGTCGGAAGGGGAAAATTCGGAAATTGTCTTCCTCCCCGCCCGTAAAACGTTCAGCGTAAAGGCTCGTGACGCTCGTCCAATGAAATTCGTACACAACCCTTCGTTAGCGTGTTTAAAGGCTAGCTGCGTTCTCCTTGTGTTTGTTGCTCCTAGGTTTTATTTTATGGAAACAGCATTTTCTCTTTCTTTAAATAAAATATTTGAGCATTGTTACCATGGAGAAAAATATAAGGAGAAGATTTCTTTTTCGATTAAATAATTATATCTTATGTCTACGTCCCAAATATTTGACCACCAATAGTGGTATTAGGACCTCTTGGGTGGACAAATAACACCTTTTTATACTTACTTTTTCATTCAATGGCTGTATTCATTTTATTAGAAAAATATATAAATTGGAAATTGGAAAATTTTAATGTAAATGGGAAATATGCTTCAAAGAGAATGGGAAATTTTATCTCAACGTAAATGGGAAATATTACCTCAACGTAAATGGGAAATATTACCTCAACGTAAATGGGAAATATTACCTCAACGTAAATGGGAAATATTACCTCAACGTAAATGGGAAATATTACCTCAACGTAAATGGGATATTGTACCTCAACGTAAATGGGAAATTTTATCGTAAAGAAAATGGGTTATTGTACATCAACGTAAATGGGAAATATTACCTCAACGTAAATGATAAATTTTAACTCAAAGTAAATGACAAATGTGCCTCAACGTAAATGGGAAATTTTATCTCAACGTAAAAGGGATATTGTACCTCAACGTAAATGGGAAATTTTATCTCAACGTAAAAGGTATATTGTACCTCAACGTAAATGGGAAATTTTACCTCAACGTAAAAGAGATATTGTACCTCAACGTAAATGGGAAATTTTATCTCAACGTAAAAGGGATATTGTACCTCAACGTAAATGGGAAATTTTATCTCAACGTAAAAGGGATATTGTACCTCAACGTAAATGGGAAATTTTACCCCAACGTAAATGGGAAATTTTATCTCAACTTAAATGACAAATGTGCCTCAACGTAAATGGGAAAATTTATAAAACTATTTTGGGCAAAAATGTATTGAAAAGCAGATGGCGTTTAATGGCCCTCACTGCTAATTATTTACAATTGATTATGATAAAGGTTTATCATAACACAATTCAGCTGGTTAATTACCACAATCATGAACAACCATTTTCATTATCCTACGATTAATAACAAAGCTGGTGCTAACAATGAAATTTGTGTTTTATTGCAGACGTTTCGGCACCAAATGCGCGGGCTGTTCTCAGGGTATCAGTCCATCGGACCTGGTACGGCGAGCCAGGAGCAAAGTGTTCCACTTGAAGTGCTTCACGTGTCTGGTTTGTCGGAAACAGTTGTCCACCGGGGAAGAACTGTACGTTCTCGATGAGAACAGATTCATTTGCAAAGAAGATTATCTGCACAGCAGACATGGACAAGGTAAATAACACGTGGCTTTATATCTAGTTGAATGTAACCATTGTCGTTTTTTCAAACGATCTCATTTAAAATCTGCGCGGACAAATTTCCAATTAATTTCAGTATTTATACGAAAAAGATCCTTCTATTTGACATATGCTAGCTACTCCAATTTCAATGTTTTACCATAAAAACGTGTAGAGGTTAAGGTCATAAGGGTAAAACTCAGTGTAGTGAACTGTTCGCTCGCGTGGCATGAAGGGCTTGTCACCACCCTCCTACGCATTGTAGCCCGGCCACCTGATTTAATGACCGACTACATAGTTGATCATTCTGTTTACTCCGTCTTCTCACTGGAAGTTGGCTGGTTGCGTGGCATACGAGCTATGCAGCCAGCCAACTTCCTATTTTAGAAGTCATTGACTAGGGGGTAAAATGGGGGTATAAAACCAAGAAGGGCAGGCAACATTTTGCTTTACCCGTCAGAATTAAAATTTGAATTTATTATCACAATTCTTTTTAAATAAAATGGGATTGATGAATTTATGATACGCCATATTCGCCATTATTTATGAATATTTTGGTAAATATTTCACTACGCAAAATTGACTAGTGAGCCCCAGATTTCGATTAATTTTAGTAGTCAGAGCATTTATTTTAGTAGTCAAATGCCGCGACTAGTGCCTTATGTCCAACCCTGGTCGTCAGCAGCGTTCTTACCAATACACCACTAACACCAACGAAAAATCCTACTGTATGAATCAGCAGCATCGTTTCTTCGATTTCAAAATCCGATCGGCAGTAAAACATCTTCAAGTAAATCGCCAAGAAGCAATATTTCTGAGAGCCAGGACCTGCAACTTACTGTTTATTTAGTGCTTGTTGAAATGATTAAAACTTTTAATCTGTAAATAGAACGTCGTGTTTTTGCTAAGCCTTAATATGTCAAAAAAAAGCTACCTGGTTAAAAGGAAATTGGTCATTTCAATGAAACATCGTCAAGGAAATTGCCAAGAAGTAATATTTCCGAGATCCAGGACCTGCAATATATTAAGGCTTAGCAAAAACACGACGTTCAGTTTACAGATGAAAAGTTTCCATTATTTCAACAAGCACTATATAAATAGTATCATGCAGGTCCTGGCTCTCGGATATATTACTTGTTGGCAATTTCCTTGAAGATGTTTTATTGAAGCGTCTATTGAAATGGCCAATTAATAGCGTAGGCCTTCCAAAGAGTGTCTCCGAAACAGATCCCCGCAGTATCAAATTTGTAAATTATGGCAACTTCGTGTCTATTTCAAAGAGGAGACGAGCGTAGGTAGCGGACATCGCGACAGTCGAAGCGAAAGTCTACGGAAGAGACGGTTTTAAAAAGTAGCCCGTTATCGCGTGAAGACGTCACGTCACATCGGTCCTCGCTCGAATGCGTCGCCGGGGCTCGAGTGGCCTCCGCGTCACCATGTTCTGACAGCGCGCCAGTCCTCGCCGGGGCTTTTCCCCTTCAGAGGACGCGATAGAAGCGACATCTATGTGTTCGATAGTTAAACCGGCGAAGAGAGGCGGCCGGGAGAACATCTCGAACGTCCCGCGAGAAGGGAAATCACGAAAAAAGATAAGAGCGCCGCTCTGCGGGTACTTTTGCGTCTGCCAAAACTGATTAACTCTCGAATGAGCCACGAACGGATCTCTCAATCGAGCGCCCTCTAGTATTGTGTCGCGTTACCACCGGGGAGGAGGATTCGGGAGAAGGCCAAGTCCTAGTCACAATATTTCTCCGGATAAGTCTGTCATTGATACTGGGGTTTATAAAATCGTGGCGCGCCGTTTGACAACGGACCCCACAAAGTTGATCCTACGTGATAAACTAACGTCATTCGGGGTTTTAAGAATGTGTCACTGCGAATTGGGCGACATATTTTTGAACTTCATTAAGAGAGAGAGAACCGGGGTCAACTTCCATAAAAGGATTACAACGGTGGCCTTAAGTGGACGACAGATTACTCGGTGAGGTATTCGAAAACGCAGTGATTTGTCAGAGTTCTAGGTGCCACACAATGGGGATTTATCCGCATTTACTAAAAATTAATAACCATAATTATGTTCATACAATCCAAATTTTCACCGAGGGGAGGGTGTCATCGTTTCCTGACCATTCACATTAAGTCCCTAGCCTCAAACAGTGACAACCCCGAACACCAGTCTGGAAAATAAGGGTCGTTTAGTGATTAAGTTTGTTAATGGCTTGAACTAGTTTTTTTTTCTTGGTTATTCGAAATGCCCATTTTGGTACAAGTCGAGTTGCTCGTTATAATTAGCACTAGTTTGATAAACGCAGATTTGGTCATTAGTACCTAGGACCAATTTATATAAAAAAAACATATCGGCCAACAATGATATCCCAGTTAGAAAGCCTTACGATCTGCTCTAATTATAAATGAAACTAGCAAACTAACCGGTTACACTCTTAACAGGGCTTTGCATTGAGTTATATTTGTAGTGGTCATTTTACCCAATGAATATCACAAAATATCAAATTAAAATTTAGGTAAGTACAGAAGGGACCAATAGGGCTAGCATTTTAAAAGCTTTGCTAATACGCTCGCCAACACATCACTAATAAGTTTCTGTTATTTTTAATTTTGTTTAACAATTGATTAAATCTCAGAAGAATAATTTTTAATTAAGGCGTTGTGTCTTTTTAAAATGTAGAATATAGAACCTGTTCTACAATAATGACTCTTAAAATTGGACAAAAAATGCTTAATTTACCTTTGTTAATTAACATCAGGGACCCACAAATCGATTTGTACGTACTTGAACTCGATTTATAGGTCAAATGATAACTCTGGAAGCCTTCCAGAGTTATCATTTGACCTATTAAAGAAGTCTTAAACTATTTGAAACTTTGGCAATAAAAAAGGCTATACATCATTAAAGCCAATATAATACTAGCATGGTATACTGAAATATTAATAGCTTAGAACAATACTTCCAAGCCACACCCAAAGAAAACCAACTTACTAAATTGATATTGTTCCAAGACCAATAATCAAGTTCAATAATTGTTCAAATGTTATTTTTCTTTATATAATTATATTACTTTATTTATGTTTATTTAAAATTATATTTTTTAGACGAGAAAATCAAACTCAATTTATTTTAAGATAGACGTAAATATGAAATATTTAATTTTCGATTCTTTAGTTCGAGGTTTCGCGTTATTTTCAATACATAAGCAGACGACATAACTATATAGTTTTTCAGTAACCCGAGCGATGGCGTCAAAAGTTTTGACAAGCAAACTATATCGTATCGTTTTGACTCAAAACGATACGATATAGTTTGCTTGTCAGAATATTTTGTGCCGCGAAACAGCAAGTTCGAAGTTCGTGATTTTGTATCTTCTATAACCTCATTGGTAGAAATAGTTGAGGAACACTTCCAGATACATTTTCGACGCCATAAAAGTCCACCATTTTTATTTTGGAGAAGCCGCGCTGCCAGAAAAACGTTTTTCAGCTAGCTAAAAAAAAACAGATAGCAGTGTTGCCTGACTCAGGATACTTTGTTTGACCACGACCAACTTTGATCTCTCGCGCTACAGCGGCCAACGCATTCATCGAAATTCCGTGAGCGAGGATTTTCCCCCTACTGTACTATAATATGTTGGAGTTCAGCACCACGCTCGTTTTTATATTGGCTTCAATGCAAAAACTATTCTAAAAAAAATATCCCGCTAGGGGCGCTCAAACCATACAGATATCTTTTGCTCATAAGCTAACATAGAAACTTCAACGAGTGGGTTGGCCGCTGTAGCGTGAACAGCGCGTGATCAAAGTTGACCGTGGTTTGACAAACACTGAAAATGGCGGGATTTAGTTTTCGCGCCAAAAGCAGAGGTAGGAGTCACAATATTTCGCTAGGGCTATAATGAGAGTGCGGATACAAAAATGCTTAAACGGTAGTATGACATTGAGTTCATTGCACAGGTATAATAATTTCCTCAATACTCGGTACGTGCTACGAGACTGCCTTTGCAGGCACGTATATTTATGCTATATATAACCAAGCTCGCGCACTACGTTTGGTAACTGACATTTCAAAGATTACAACAAAGCGTCGGTTTACAACTTTACACCGCCTCTGGAAAATACTAAAACGCTCAGGTGTTTTTCGGTAACACACGCTGTCGTTTGTGGCTAGGCAGCGGTTGATGTACCAGTACCGAGGACGAGCCTAAATTGATGGACGATAGCTGTATCACCGAAATTACATTATACACAGCGATAAATATAATGGCGTAAAGTTAAACGAATATGATTTAAAAAGATAGCTATTTTGTACATAATGTAAGTTGCTTGTTATCCAAATAGCGGGAACGTGACCAGTCTGAATATTTAATTTGGAAATTTCCTCATCTCCTTCGCGTAACATTTGGAACTATTTCTCTACTTTCGAATCTGTTTTGGGATTTTATCTTTCACAACTGTACTACCTTTCAGGCCTTTAGTCATTGACATTTTTATTTATTCGAGAAACTGCGTTTTTATCGAAACGCAAAATTATACCAAGAATGTATTTATTTATACTCAGGGAGAATGAATATGTCGAGACTATCGACGGACACGTTGAGGCCCTAACCCCGTCACGCTAAGGGGGGGGGGGAGGGAAAAAGGAGGCGGTCTTATTTTTGCGTCCTCGCAGCAGCGTTAATCGCGTCGAAAAACGTAATTTTTAAGAACCAATGAGATTGCAGTATTATTTGATTTTATTAAAGCGGAGGAGCATACCGGGGGCCCCAACGGGTGGAATTGGAGAAACGCCAAAAATAATCTCGATATATTCATTCTCCCTGAGAATAAATAAATACATTCTTGATTATACTAACGTTAGAAGTATTGTTATCTGCATTTCAAGTTAACTGCTTTAATTTTAACACGAATATATGTATTCCTACTTATTTTTGTAACCCGATACATAACTTATTTTTGTAACCCGATACAGAATTTATTTCCGTAACCCGATACAGAACTTATTTCCGTAACCGGATACAGAACTTATTTCCGTAACCCGATACATAACTTATTTTTGTAACCCGATACAGAAATAATTTCCATAACCCGATACAGAACTCATTTCCGTAACCCGATAGAGAACCTATTTCTGTAAGCTAATATCAAAGTAACTTCCACAACCCGATATAATTATTTTTCAGGACCCAATTGTATTGCTTTCTAGAACCCTATGTTAATTCCGTAAGCGAGCCATCCATAGCTCGATACATCTTTATCTCATAATCCAATATACGTTAATTCCATAACCCGTATACGTTAATTCCATAACCCGTATACGTTAATTCCATAACCCGTATATGTTAATTCCTTAACCTAATATACGTTAATTCCATAACCCGTATACGTTAATTCCATAACCCGTATACGTTAATTCCATAACCCGTATACGTTAATTCCATAACCCGTATATGTTAATTCCATAACCCGTATACGTTAATTCCATAACCCGTATACGTTAATTCCATAACCCGTATACGTTAATTCCATAACCCGTATATGTTAATTCCATAACCCGTATACGTTAATTCCATAACCCGTATATGTTAATTCCTTAACCTAATATACGTTAATTCCATAACCCGTATACGTTAATTCCGTAACCCGTATATGTTAATTCCTTAACCTAATATACGTTAATTCCGTAACCCGTATATGTTAATTCCTTAACCTAATATACGTTAATTCCGTAACCCGTATATGTTAATTCCTTAACCTAATATACGTTAATTCCAAAATCCAATATACGATATTTCCACAACTTGATAGAACTAATTTCATATCCCGATATAACTAAATCCATAACCCGATATAACTAAATCCATAACCCGATATACGTTAATTCCATAACCCGATATGCGTTAATTCCATAACCCGATATACGTTAATTCCATAACCCAATATACGTTAATTCCATAACCCAATAGAATTGATTCCCTAGTTCTATATACGCTAATTATATAACCCCGATATAAGTTAATTCCATCACCCCATAAAATTGATTGCATAACCCGATATATAAGTTAATTTTATAACCCCGATATACGTTAATTCCATAACCTGATAAACTTTATTCCCAAACCCGATACACGTTAATTACAAACCCGATAAAATTGATTCCATAAGCCAATGTACGTTAATTCCATAATCCTATATAAGCTAATTCCAACTCATAACCCTCTAAAACCAATTCCATAACCCTATATAAGCTAATTCCACAACCCCCTAGAACTAATTCCCCCAATCTCCCGAAATAAAATAACTTCGGAATCGATTTTCATGATGACAATAGTCAGTAGCCACTAGTCTTACAATCAGACTCGTTCAAACGGAAAGTATTGTATTTTTTGGGTTGTAAGTTTATGTACGCGTTTTTTTGTCGACCCGTTGACGTTAGGGGGTCATGGCGTAGGGGTGGGGTGACACCCTGTTGCGTTTCCCTCGCCGCCCTCCGATTGTTGACGCCACGCTGGGCCATTCCTGTTGAGCGCGCCCCGGCCACCGCGGACCATTCTGGTTTGGGGCCATCACTCATCCCAGATCTCCCGTTGATATTTCTGTTCAGCCAAAACATCGCGGACCCTATCATGCCGAGACTCGGATCTGTGTCTGCTTGAAGAGTTGGCCGCGCAATTAAAAGGGCTTAGACCTTTCTCAACGGCGAGCCGAATCTTAGAAAATAAACCACGATATGCTCTAAGATAGTTTGTTTGATTCGTTAACCTCTGATATTTAAATAAGCCGGAATTTTCGTCCGTGTAAATATTTGGCTGAAATGTTTGCGTTGACAGAAATGGATACTTTTTTTTTTACTTTAAGGCTTATTGTTTGTGTTTAGTTTTGAATCCTTTTGGGTATATCCGAAAATAGATTCATTTTTAAGCGCAAAATATAGAAATACGTTAAATTCAAACCGTACATTCAAATGGTTATAATTGCCAATAAGGTAGGCTGTTTCAGTACCTTTAAACAATCGACCCTAAATAAATCTTACCTTAGCAAGCTAACATTTGAACCTTTTCAAATTGAACTAATTTATTGATATATACATTCAGAGTGCCCTATATATGATCAAGAAATTGCATTGTGTGAAATCGATTAAATTCTGTAAGTCAAATGCTATCAGTTTATTTCTGAAGTCTATTGGAATAAATTTAATTCTTTTAGGTTATGAAAATCTTCGAGATTATGCAAATTAATGAGGTTCTATGAGATTATGGAAATCATGAAATTTTATGATATTATGGAAATTATTATATTCTATGAGATTATGGAAATAACGAGATTCTATGAGATTATGGAATTCGCGAGCTTTTATGATATTATGGAAATATAAGATTATGGAAGTGTATGAGATTCTATGAGATTATGGAAGTCAATGAGATTCTATGAGATTATGGAAGTCTATGAGATTCTATGAGATTATGGAAATCTATTAGACAAGGTGGGGTGGTGGAGGGGTTAGCGCTTTCGCCTCGCAGCAAGAGGAGCCGGGTTCGTTATCAGCTTGTGGCACTGGTTGAAAACTTGGATTCACTCCTTCTGCGTTGAGTTTGTAAGCTATCTCCTCACTGGTTTAAGGGGTTTTCCCTCGAGTTCTTCGGTTTCCCCTTTCATAAAAACTTGTTGAGGTTAGCGGTAATAGTAAGTGTAGGGAGCTGTTGGCTTGCGTGGCATGTAGGGCTTGCCACCACCCTCCTACGCATTGTAACCCGGCCACCTGTTTAAGGCATTATAAGTCGCTAGATGGTGGTGCCTGGGAAATTAGCCTAGCTGATTATTATTATCTTATGAGTTTAGGGAAATCTAAGAGGTTTTAGAAATCTGTGCAATTCTATAAAATTATGGAAATCTGTGAGGTTGTAGAAATCTGTGTAATTCTATGAAATTATGGACATTTGGGAAAACTGAACTCAATTCAGTAGGATTAAACAAATACATAAATTTCTAAAAGTTTACATTTTACGCGTCTATGTCTACAGCTAAGCTTATAATCAATTAAAACCAACAAAAAAAAGAGTTCAACGCTCAAAACAAACTTGTATCCCATACTCTATGACATCTCTATAACACAACAGATGCAATACAATATCAATTTTAAAAGTTAACCTTCAACCAGCTCATTTGGAAGCCGATAAATAAAGTATACGCAAGGATTTGTCGGTAGACAGTAACGCACTCAAAAGTCATAATTACATAATCAATAAAATCACCCGTGTTTCAACAACACGTGAAAAGAGCGTCGAGACTAATTGTTTTAGTCTCAAACAAAAGAATATTAAATTTCTTCCTAATATTAGTCAATGACAATGTTTTTATTTTTTTTGGTGCATGTTGTCCTCACTGTCCCCCGGAATAGACGGTCGGACGATCTTCAGGCTTGAGAGACTCTTAATAGGCTCCAGCAGCGGGGGAGGGGAATGGGAGACCGTGCGAGCGCGCGTGCGGAGTGGCGCGAGGGAGTTAATGGGAAACTAGGAGGCGGCCGAGGGGGAATGAGGAGGGGGTACGAGGCGCGCGCGCGAGTGCCACGCGCGTCCACGGCGGTGCGGGGCATTACGTGGCCACGACGTGTCACGCTGTTTGGATTCCAGAGCAGCAGACTATTTGCTAGCCCCCCTCTTAATAGACGTTATTAGGCGTAGATTTAGTGAGCTGCGGACTGCGAAAAGGGACACGGACACTTTTGAGACGTGACAACCGTTGTGCCAAGATAAATAGCGTTTTAAATAGCGTTTTTCCTCGCCAACTTTTGTTGCCGGTATCACCGATTATGACATTTTTGTTCTAAACTAATAAATCAACTAACTATAATAATGTTCTATAAAAATTTACTCTAGACCATCATGATACGGTAGATAGATTTTTTCTGTGTTTGTTCAGTGAGTAATTTACAGGCCCGACAAGAGAGTGGGAAACCGGTACAAATTACCGGGGCCCGTGCAGCCTATGGGCCCGTGTTTGAATAATCGAGGTATAATTATCCCGGGTTTCTCTATGAAAGATAGCTATCTCCAGTAGTAACGGCTCTCTTGGGGCCCTGAACTTTTATTTTACGGGGGCCCGGGCCTGGTTTCGGCGGCCCCGCTAATTTAGCGGAATCTTACTTGTTAAAGAAATAGTTACCCACGGGAATCCATACCTCTACTTGGAATGCTTATCGCGGCAGATTTTCGTCACGATGTGGCTGGCGGTTTTTTTGACGTCACTATGTTAACTGAACAAACAACAACGTGAGAGGGGAGCGCGAGCAGAGGGGATTTTTTTTATCTCGTAGGGGGGGCCAAAGCCGTCAGGGTGATCTTACCGTACGCGATACGGCAGGATAAGCAATCCAAGTAGAGGTATGGATTCCTGTTACCCACGATAGAAAATATACAATATATTATCGTGACAAGGCTGTAAATATATTTCGAGTTCATCGAGCTTTAATAATATTTGGGAAGTTAATAGGACAAAAGTACTCAGAGATGGTAAATCACCTAGTTACTATGCCCCTGCTATTTTTTTATAAAAATTTTGCGAGCATCGGTAGACAAACATGTTCGTACTTCCTGTGTCATAATCCCATTAACGAATTAGCCCGCGATGTTTGCTAGAAATCATGTACTTGTAACTCAATACGAACTTCCAATTAGCATTCACTCACAATTGTCAGTACGAAACTCCTGGTCCGCGTCAAATTCTTATTGAGAACCATTAGTACTAGTCACTGAATTCAGTGACAGATATTGTACAATTTACAACCGAAAGCTACGCCATCTTTTGGTTTCCGTCGAAAACTAGATAGGTATCAGCAGACGCGGTATTGGCGTTTGGCAGCCAGTAGCGTAAGGATGTTTAATGGTACACAATAGATGCTTCAATATAACATCTTCAAGGAAATCGCCCAGAAGTAATAGTTCTGAGAGCCCGGACTTGCAAGTTACTGTTTATACTGTATAATGATTGTTGAAATAATGGAAACTTTTCACTTTTAAGGTATGCAACGAGGGAAAAGTTTCCATTATTTCAACAAGCACTATATAAACAGAGAGTTGCAGGTCCTGGATCTCGGAAATATTACTTCTTGGCAATTTCCTTGACGATGTTTCATTGAAATGACCAATTTCCTTTTAACCAAGTAGATTTTTTTGGCATATTAAGGCTTAGCAAAAACACGACGTTCTATTAACAGGAACTACCTTGAAAAATTAAACTGATGTTGTTGTTATTGCCTGGAAAAAGATCAGCTCCCCGTAAAGAGTACCAAAAATCGGCGTAAACTGCATATAATCTACTTGCGCGTATTCTTGACGTAATTTCGGTGTAGTTCGAGAAATCGGGGTACAGGCAAAGTGGCCTATAAGTTCATCAGCTTTCATATTTTAACTCCGTGTACCTTCCCCCTTTTAAGTATGTGAAGACAAAGGTTTGAATAGATTTATTTTGAACCTAGAAGGCTCAGAAACAAAATATATCACAGTTATCTCACTTATCTGGCAAATCTGTAAACCAAGTTGTTTGTTTTAAATAAACAATAGACTTCGAGCCTAGGAAATAGAGTGCCATCTGCTTTAATATCAGTCAACTAATTATGTGAAGAAATAGCAGACGACTTTTCAATTTCTACGTTTTTCGGTTGAAACTTTCAGCTGTTGAGATCATTTTGAACGAGCAGACAGCTTTCATATATTCAATTTAAAACTCGGTCGGTAGGCGGCGATACTTGTTACCCAAATTTAAACTACGCACAATGAAATAACGATAACTCATAAATTAATAGTGTACATATTACATTTATAATATTGCTATATTTTGAAAAATGCAATCTTAACGTATGATACCTTTATTACCTTAGCTATACCCGAAAAATCGACCTTACGCCCATGGTTGGACATAAGGCACTAGTCACGGAATTTTACTACTAAAATAAATGCTCTGACTACTAAAATTAATCGAAATCTGGGGGCTCACTAGTCAATTTGACTAGTGAAAAATTTACCCAAAAAAATGTGATTGGCCAAAGTCATGTAACTCAAGTGATAATACTCCTATTTTAATTCTGACGGATAAAGCCAATGTTGGCTGTCCTTCTTGTTTTTATACCCCCCTTTTACCCCCATAGTCAGTGACTACTAAAATAAATTAAGATAGGAGGCTCACTAGTCAGGCTGACTATTAAAAAAAAATATCCTTATGTCCAGCCCTGCTTACGCCTGGCTTTTTAAAAAATACCAACCAAACGGACTGAACATAAGCCTAATTTTTAAAAACAAAGAATAGTAACAGCGGCAAATCCCACTGAAGTAGCGCTATATAATCTTTGTGAGGGTATACTAAACGCGTCAGATCGCGCCACCTTATCACCGAAAGATTTAAAAGTGAGAAATGTCGGTAAAATCGCTCCATATTGCAATAGCGGTGGCGGCGTCTTCCATTATTAAGCGCGTTTCGTGGGTAGTAGCGTTTTATGAAGAAGTCGGGAGGGCGCACTACACCGCACACTCAGCCAGAAAGACACACGAGGGACCGCGAAGGCCGTCCGTAATATTTGTGTCGGTGTCGCGCGAGCGGGAACCGCGGGGCAGAAGCCGGTCCCGGCCTGCGGAGCATTTATGATTCATAGGCTGTTGCCGTGCCGTGGACGGGCGCTTAATTTGTCACAACTCCCCCTCCTTCCCAAATCTACACCCGGGCTATAAACTCGTGTAATACAGCCAGAAGGGCAATCGTTTGGGCCTTACGTTCCGTCCCTTCCCCGATCTATAGCCCGGGTTGCGCAGCCAGCGCTGCTTGGGAAATTTAGTCGCGGCAGACGCCGATCCGAAAGCCCGGCAGATAGCAGGATACGATAGGCGACTCCAGTTGCAAAAAGAGGCTATCTCCGAAATTCTCTTTTAGAAAGAGTGCCGAGATTTGTGCAGAAAACGTTTCCATTGCCTAGGTTAGTAAAAATAGACCAGATATTCTACCTAGTGTAAAATCCGGTGATTGCGTACGAAATTTTTAATTAAAATACCACCATCTCTTTAGATTCGTTGCTGAACCACTAATTAGCAGACGACCATTTATAGAATTCTGAGAGCGCTTCGAATTACTAGTTCAGTCACTAATATAAAGATGGCGCCACTTGTAGTACGTTATTCGCCATGACAGGGTGGGATGGGCTTGTTATTACCAAACCAGGCCAAAATTCAAACCTCTTACCCGGTAGATTTTAATCCAGAACTGATATCACGAAACAATAACACAAGCGCGTGGTTGTCGATTTTGATTTCTACTCCGAACATTTTGTTTTAAAATTAAAAGGGCGTAAACCTGAACTCATTTTGAATTATCAACTAGATAATTTCACAAATACGCCGCAAACGAACTTGGTGCTGTGTATAACTCCCAGAGTACAATAGCTTGAGATATATTCTCGACCCCTTTGTTTAGATTTTACCAAGGTTTATATGTAATTAATACGATTTTAAAAGCGAAAAAAGCATGCTTAGGAATAAAAGTTGACTATTATAAACGATCGTTTCATTTTCGAAATTTAAGACCTAGGCGCCAATACAGACGAATTTGAACGCTTTTTTAAACGGATTGTGAAGATCCAAATTTACAGTGGATCGCCTAATTTTACATTTGTGCCACAAGGTATAAAAGAAGCTAGGGGTAACACTGGCGCTAGTTAGTTTAAAAAACAAGCAGGAGACTTTTCGATTTAGTTTTTCCCATCCTTTAAGATACGGACTCAACATTTCCCCATTATTCGAGATACGGAATTTTTCCACGGCGCTTTCACGAGCGGGATGGAATAGAAGAAGCTCAGGAGGATAACTATTGGTAGTGGGTCAACTGACCTCCACGTTGTACCCCATACGGTTCAGCCCGTACTCCCTCTCCCCGCTTTTCCTGTAAACTATCACGTGATCAAGGCCGAAGATAGAGCGAGGGGATCTCTTGAAATGAGCGATGGACAATCGATGTAGTCGGGCCTTGGCTCTCCGGAGCGTTTTCAGCGTGGCAATCCATCGCGTCTGCCCCGACTCCCGCCCGAGTCAGTCGCCGACCCAACCTCGACGCCGCGCGCGCGCTTCCCTTTTTAATAGCGCGCCCTGTTTTATACGATTTCTATGCCCCGATCTCGCGCGATTCTCTAGCGGCTAGAGTTATGGCTCTTTCAGAGTTTTCCAGGAGCCCGATTTATCACCGGTGTCAAATATTAAGATTGTCTTTTGTGTGTCGCGCGGAAGAAAATACAGTTTTTCTTTGTCGGGTTTTGCCGCGTTTTCACCGAGAAATGAGAGAAACTACAATTAAGTATCCCCGGTACGAGTGGTGTCGCGTATATAACCGTTAAAGTAGTCGTGTATATAGTCGTTAAAGTGGCTTTAGGCTGCGTCAAGGTTTTTATAATTCTACTTGGAAAATAGGAATTTCTCGAGTAATTGTAGTCAGTTTAAATAGTGCCACGAAGCGGCCAAACTAGAGAAGTTCATAAACTGCGGAAATCTCAATGCGTCTGCTTAGCAGACGAAAATCCAGCGGTTTATGAGCTCCTCGCGTTGGCTAACTAAGTACTTGGGGGCTCTATGCAAAATGAAAAAGGTAATTTATAGGTCTTTCTTCTGGAGAATATTGTAGTTGTGATTTTGTATTAGACGAATAAACGTTAATTTTAAAATAATTTTATTTCGAAGATTGAAGTCTTAAGCTTAATATGTTAATACTTCTCTGGCTCTTCAAAGATCCGAACCTTATCTCAAAGTTTCTACGATTTCAGGACCAGTCTAACCCCGCTATGGTGACTAGTCGCAAACGTGGCGCCATCCTTATATTAACTGCTGAACTATTAATTAGAAGCGATCTCAGGATTCTAGAGATTGTCGTCTACTAAATGGTGGTTCATGAGCTAATCTAGAGATGGCGATACGGTAATAACGAAGTTTTGTCTGCTAGGTCAAGAGTGTACAGTAGATTGAATCTCTAGTATATTTTACCAGCCTAGGCAATGGGATCGCCTTATCAAAAATGTTAGCGCCTTTAGGGCTTTCCCGCCAAATGAATGGACTTTATTTGTCTATATGGCGCCACCACCGAACCAACTCGTTGTTTTAAACTTTCCTTAATCATTTCCTACTTAATACCTAACCATATTTACAAACATATTTTAATAAATTTAAAAGACACTCAAGTAAAACTAATACAGAGTCAAGCAACTCGGCATTGTTGCCGGGTTTTTTTGTATCCGGAGGCATACGAAAACAAATGGTGGCGAGGGGTTTGTCACGGGGCGGCGGGAGGCGCCACCATCCTCGTGTTCCCTTTTTCACCTCGATTACTCTCCCGCCATGCATTTAATTTTGTCCACTCGGTTAAGTTCATAGCGCCCTCTATGAATGAGTTATTCGCGGGAATAATTAGATTCAGAGAGAGATGGCGCGACCGGGGGTGCGTAAACGCGGAGGAGGGCTGAGCGAGCCGTGAAACGCAAACAATAGCGAAACGGGGGGATGAAACGATGGAATATTGAACGCGCGGAGTGTCTAGGCAACCGTCATGACAAATTCAAAAGATGAGTTGGATGTTTCTAGGCCTACTATTACAACTCAGGATTTGTTCGTACTAGATTTATACGCACACTCTTATTTGGTAATGCTACATTGAAACTGCGTTAGAAGCCTGCTTTTACAGAAAACGGATCAAAATAGCTTTGAAACTTACACTCGCAATTTTTGGAACTGGTCTGCAGAATCTTTGCTTTTTCCAAAAACCTTGCTTTATTTCTGCATGTAAATTTTTGCCTTTTCCAAAAACAGATTCCATTGAAAACCTTGCTGTATTCCTGAATGTAAAGATCTTAAAGCTAATTCTCGTCGCAGATATCCAGCATATTATTACGCAAATTTCTTGATCTAGCTAAGAAAAGGTGTAAATCAGGCGTAGAAAAACTCGTCGAATACTTCATAGTTTTCTGAGTTTATTTTTGTCATCTAAGGCTAGACGTCCACTGGCTCTCCGTTTCGTATCCGTCCTGCCTTCCATAAGGCATTGTCTCCGTTATGAAGCAAAGGCTTGTGAAAGGTAGGACGGAGACGTTACGAAGAGCAGTGTGCGCTTGGCTTAACGTGATCTAATTAAACGCATTCGATAAACGATTTCACATTAAATTGAGTATAAATATGAATATTTATAATGGATCGCCTTTTTAAAATTTATGCCAAAAAGGTTTAACAGAGGCTAGGGTCGTTAAAAAACGTTGTAACGCGTGTTAGCAGACGATTTTCCAATCGTCTAATTCAGGCTTGGAAATAAGGTTTATTTCTAAACTGGTCTATTTGGCCAGTGACTCCCAACTCTTGAATTATTTAAGTGGTCACGTAGACCAGTTTGTTAATAATACGGTAGATAATTTTGAATTAATAAACTGGACACTGGACCAGTGAACCTCTAGCTTTTGAATAAAAAAACTGGTCCGAGCAATTAATAAACTGGTCTTTGAGCCAGTGACCACCGCTTATTTCCAAGACTGGTCTAATTAATATTGTGATTCTCCATTTTTATCTATTATCTTCGCACACACTGATGTTAATTTTTTGTCGTTGCAGTATTATCCGGGAACTCTCCGTCGGACGGTCCGGACTTGGACGAAGCGACGGACTGCAGCCAGACGGAGAATGACTCGCTGCTTCAAGACTTGGAGCGCGACGGGACGTCGTTGGACCCGCTGGGACACTTGAACGGGGGCGGCGGGACTCCCTCCAGCGCGAACGGGTCGGTGGTCGCGTCGTTGGCGGCGGGCCTCGGCAGCCCCGGCAGCGTGGTCGGGGGGCCGCCGTCGGTCGGGCCTCGGCCGCCGAGCGCCGGAGGACTCAACCCGGGGACGCCAGCGAGCAGTTCGGACTCGGCGTCGTGCCCCAACGGAGAGCGCGGAGGCGGCGGCGGCGGTGGTTCGGGACCCGGACAGGGTTCCGGCGGACAGGCCAACGACGAGAACACTCCGGGCGGGACTAAGAGACGCGGCCCGAGGACGACCATCAAAGCCAAACAGTTGGAAACTTTGAAAGCGGCCTTCGCCGCCACTCCCAAACCCACGCGCCACATTCGCGAACAACTCGCTCAAGAAACTGGACTCAACATGAGGGTCATTCAGGTAAATACCCTCTCTCTTCAGTCATTATAAATTATTTTAAAAATTGGGTGTAGTAATTTTGGAGCCAAAAAATCAAATTCAAATCCCCACACTCTACCAAATATGTACTTATTTATAGTATGATGGTAGGTTTCCCGAGTTTGCGCAGTGAGTTGCTTAGTAGAACCTGGCAGAAGGTGGTAGAAACGGCGGTCTTACATACTTTTCAATCTAAAAAAGTCAATTAAGGGCGCGCATGAAATTCTTTAATAAAGGTCCTCATCGGTGTTCCGAAATTTTGGCTCAATTTCTAGTGGGGCTCCTCCCCTTGTGCCCGATTACGCGGGTCCAAGAAATGCGATCTGGCTGATACAATTTGAGACGATCGACGGTACCCCGTCGAAATTTCAACGCAGTTGGGGACCTTAACTTTAAAACTATTGTATTCAAATATTAGTATGTAAGTGTTCAAAATGTGTTAATTTCTCTATCGCTGAGATAAGCTTCTAAAAAGTTTGATTATAAATGAAAATTTAAGAATTTTCCCGAACCCCAATGCAGAGATTTTCTTGTTAAACGTTTTGATAGTAAAGAAAAATTATCAAGTTTCAATCGGTTCGAACTAAATTGCTGATAAAACTTGTTCCATGAAAATGGGTCGTAAATCACACAGTTCTATTTTGGATTGGTTCTTTGATATTTAAGTGTTGGTTGTACGAATTTTGAAAGTTGGTTCTAAACTTCTAAACACCTCTGAAAGGTTTATCATTGATTCGCTTTAGAAGTCAATAATTCTATGTAGAATATTCTTGTATACTTAAACGCATGTCCGAATGTCAGTCAGTGACGCGTTTTTGAAACATTAGTTAACCCTAATATTAAGCCTAGGATGCGTACATTAAGGAAGAAAATCTTTCTAATGATTCAACATACATTCATTCTGTTTCACTTCTGTCGGATGTCCGTGCAAACAAACAATTAAAAATGAATTGGTTTTACTTTATTGACCACCTAAGAGTAGCACGGTAGCGTATGATTGTACTTTATTGACAAATTAGCGCTGTACATTGAAGCAAGTAGGCGTCGATAAGAAATATTTCCACTCATTTTCGAAACGTTGATTATAGAATTTTAAACATCAATAAAGCTTCAAAAAATAGATATTCTTATACAACAGATTACTATTGAATTTTTCAAGGTCCAATTTTCAAAAGCTCAAATAGCATTTTCTGAAAAATATGCATATTATGGGTTTGAATCCTACTTAATATTCAAATGAGTAACGGCAATTCATATTTGCTTTGAATTCTAGTATCATACTTAAAAGATTAATGATGTGGTAGTTTTAAAATTTGGGGTTGCTGTTATATTTTCTATAAAATCCTACAAAATTGATAACAAAAAATTATTTTTTGGAAGAAAAAGTGTTAAAAACTCGGAATATTATTTTGGAAAAACACTTTTCAGCGCGATCACAATACCCTCATTGAAGCAAACTCAACATAACGTTTCCATTAATTTAAATTTAAAGAGTCTAAACCCGCCAGGAAAAAGAATCATTCAATTGAATGACATCACGATAAACCTTTTGATTAATAGTCAAACGTTTTGGCAAGAAAAAAAGAGAAAAAGTAATGCTTACATTTTGTATATTTTGGCCAAAAAGAAAGAGTGTAGGCTTCGAACAAAATTCATTGAGGAATTTGTAGTCGTTGAAATGTTGCCACGCGCAGACTCACGCTGGGTTCGATATTTTCTTCTAACTTGTTCAATGAAAAAATCGTTAAGCGTAGGCCCGAAGATTTTGAGCGGAACTTCACGGGGAGAGAATATTTGCAGACGTCCAATTATTGTGAAAACGAAATATCCTTCGCTTCGCTTACCTAACCTGTTCAACTGCTCGAGCTTGTCGTCCTGACCCACGCTTTTCCCAAATTCGTGCCTCGCAAATCGCCGCGTGATATCGATAGCGCGCTTAAGACGTGTAGGATCAACCCTTTCTATACAGTGTGACGAGAAATCACGATAGTGAGACGAGTAGGATCGACCGTAACGTAAATTTTACAAACATCGCCGATTAAAAGTTTAATGCTAAACTTTTGTCGCCTTATTCAATAACATATTGACGCGTCTTGTTTTAATTTTAAAATTAAATATTATTGAGCTGTTTTGGATAAAGTACAATGCACTTAAATTTCGCGGCAATTTTATTACTGTTTGGTTGCTTCACTCTCACGATGAATTAATTATAGAGGGTATAACCTAGTTGACACATACGCCGCAAACGAAGTTGGCGCTGTATGTAACTTCCAGGTCACGACGGGTAGAAATCTGCTTCGCAAGGTAATTTTCCCTTGAGGCCAAGGCCTATTGAAGATTTAAACTCTTATTCGCTAAAATCATGACTATTTTAAATTTATATAATTATATAATTTAATTATTAATATTTGTAATAACCATCAATTAATTATTGAATGAAAACACACATTTTCAGTCCGGTCACTACCAGGATTTGAACAGGCGACCTTGCAATCGACGAAATTAAACCTACGCTTCTAATAATCCACCGCGCAAGATTACAAGTCGTGAAAAAGCCGTACTGGTCCACGGTATAACTCTATTGTTACTATACTATACTAATTTTTAAATTAAGGAACCTCTTACGTCATCGTCTGTTAAGCGTGTCTTGTGACGTAGGATCAACTTTTTAAAGAAACATCCATGATTTCTCTGACATAATTAATTATTTAATAGTTACTTATGCTATTTTGTCTTATACTACTATGAATTAATGGTTTTAAAAGTCGCTTGATGACTTAGGCCTAACGTGGTACCTCGTGTAGCCTAGCTGATTATTACTAAACCTGGTGGAAAAATATGAAAATCATTGAGCTTAAATTGTTTAGGTTGTAAAAACTATATCTCATGTACATAACCCGGAATCCATACTTCTACTTGGAATGCTTATCACGGCCGAATTTCGTCTCGATGTGGCTGGCGGTTTTTTTGACGTCACTATGTTAACTTAACAAACAACAACGTAGGCGGGGTCAAAGCCGTCAGAGTGAGCTTACCATACGCGATACGGCAGGATAAGCATTCCAAGTAGAGGTATGGATTCCTGCGACAATATAATGCAGACTTTAAATAAAGACATAACATCAATTTTTCTACAAACACGCCTAACTTTCGTTCCACTACAAAAGTTGATACTACAAACGTAGCACCAACAGCACGAGTTGTGACACGCTTTGGGTAGAGGTACCCAAAGGTCACGTAGTCACGCGCCGACCTTTGACCCGCGTCGAAAGCGTTGCTATATCGCGCGCAGTCAAATCGACAGTGAAACCGGAAGACTTATTTCCCATCAGAATCAAACCACCGCCGCGGGGCGCCACAGGGCCAAAAGGTTGCACCGCGGCGTGGCGCTGGAGTAGTAGAGTACTTTAAAAAATCTATCCACTGGGATTTCATTCGGTTAGAGACCGGAAACGTAAAACAACGAAGGACCTTTAACACTTGTCTTTTCCTTCATTTCGTTGAAGCGAAATTTTCTAAAATGATGTACACTTGACGTCAAGCCATTTCAATGAATTTAAGTTTGACTTTTTGGTAAAATAGAAACTCGTTCTTGTATTATTTTATTTGTTGAATTCTTTTCAAGTACATTCCAAGACATCAGTTGTAGTTTTGATGTAAGAAGAAATATATAATTCGCGACCGAAACGTGTCTAGATGGCGCTGCGTCAACGCGCTCGTCCAAGATCTATATTAAATTAGATAAATGTCTAAATCTAGGTTACAATAGAGGAAACGCAAATCAGAGTAGAATTATAAAAAAACTGCAAATATTAACATTTTATTAGCGATCGAAACGGGTCAAGTAACGGCTCTAACTACTCCGAGGTAGTGCTAATGATCTAGCGTCTGCTACAGACAAATTGAAAAAGAACGTTTTTTTCTGAAATACACTTATCAAAATATAAGCAAACGATGCAAAAATTATATTAAAATGCAAGTATCATTATTTATAAAGTGTAATTTACGTTAAGTAAAAACTAATAGAGTCTGCTTTAGCCGCTACCTATCTAGGTTTCAATGGCGAACCAAAGGGGGCGTAGCGATAGTTTTCGGTCGCGAATAAATCGGAACTCCACATTTTATAACGCAATGTTTTAAACCTTATACGTAAACTATAAAAATATCTGCTGCTAGTAATTTAGTGATAAAATGTATACATTGTGATTGGACAATGATTTCGAAAGTAAAACCTGCTACTTCATAATAGTCTTCGCTGGTACAATCTGCTTTGGCCAAAAGTACCTTGTCGATAACAAATGACTTTTAATATCATATGAGACTAGGGTAGAGAGTACCACTATGAAAATAAAGTACAGGGTGTTATTTTTAGTCAATTTAGGAATAACGATGAGGATAAACTAATAGCTTTAGGAGCGACATATCTAGGTTTCAATAGAGGGCGTAGCGATCGTTTTCGGTCGCAAATATCTTCTATTTAATCTATCATAACCCCCAAATACGTCTAATTAGCCTTTTTAGTTTACATAGAGCCACGTAGCGGCCAACGCGAGAATTTCATAAACTGCTAGATTTTCGTCTGCTAAGCAGTTGTCAAATTACAAAGCCTCTGCTTAGCTGAAAAGGCTATTGCGTTCCATATAAAAGCTAGTAGCGTCTGCTAATATAGAACTTCCTATCCCGCTTGAAACTAGTACTTTCGCAACCTCCGACTGATTTCTTAAATTACAATTTGGAAGAAAAAAATAGTGCCGTTATTATAATGATTTTCTAAAACTATTTCATTGAAAAAAATGGTGCCATTATCATTATTATAATGATTTTCTAAAACTATTTCATTGAAAAAAATAGTGCCGTTATTATAATGATTTTCTAAAACTATTTCATTGAAAAAAATAGTGCCATTATTATAATGATTTTCTAAAACTATTTCATTGAAAAAAATAGTGCCATTATTATAATGATTTTCTAAAACTATTTCATTGAAAAAAATAGTGCCATTATTATAATGATTTTTTAAAACTATTTAATTGAAAAAAAAAATAAATTGTAAATTAATTTTAGCATTTTATATCTCCAAGCGAAGTATATTTTGAGCCGTCCGAGAAGTGGTGTAAGCTTCCGTGATTTGCCATAGAATAGAACTCACCTCGAACCTTTCGTTTATAAAGCCTTGCGATGGATACTTTTGTTCTAAGAAATATATTATATTCTTCTTGATATACCTGTGCGAACGAAAAACTATAGCTCAAACCACTGAAAAACTATATCTGAAACAACTGAAAATAGCTAAAAATAAACTAGAATATATGGTTTCTGTTTTGGAAAAACGTTGGTATTATAGTCAAAACGAAAAAGTTTCGAAAAACTTGGGCTTTAGAGAAAAATAGGGAAATTCGACCGTACAAAGTTTTTCTTGGCGCAAAACAAAATAGCTGGTCCGGGCAACCTAAAAAAAGGAAAAAGTTCTTTGAAACTCGCTCGCGAGCGGGCCTGGCCGAATGTATCTCGAGCAAAGGCTATTTTCTCTCTAAAGGGAGCGAGCGATTCCCTCGCGTCCACCTTCCCCCGAACACGCCTCTCTCTTTATTTTTATAGTCATCCATAGCGCGAGGCCTGGGTGCTCCCCGAAATGCTGCGCCAGCCAAAAAGAGAAAGGCCGTTTACGCGGGCGGCCAGGCTAACTCTCATTGTCTTCCGCCTTCCTAGATGGCGCTCCACTCGCAATCTAGTAGGACTATCGCTTCTCTCGAGAGCGCGCGCGGCGGGAGAACTTCGGCTTCTTTCCCTTCCACTCCCCCTCCCCGCCTTGCCTATTACCCGGGCCGGCTATAAGCGTAAGTCGCGCCCGCAGAGCCAGAACGTCGTAACTGCCGTAGTGTTTTTTTCCGCGTACCGTTCTTTTTGGAGACATTTCGGTCAACATTTTAGAAAAGTGTAAAGTGTACATTGATTTCATAATAGACAGGGTCACAGAGAGCGGGTTTCGGGCCTTTTATTACTGGAATTAGTAATTAGTTTTGAGGGAGAAACTGGATAGATTCCAAGCTCCTTGGATACACGGCCCCCGCTAATTTGTACCACCTTCCCCCTCTCTCGTCGGGCCTGATAATAGACCTCTGTTTCCAAACGAATCATAAATGGTAAAAAACACCCTTTGTTGTTTCAAAGTGGTCCATAAATGGTCACAAGTCACCAATCATAGTTTCAAAGTAGTCCATAAATGGTCACAAGTCACCCCTCATAGTTTCAAAGTGGTCCATAAACGGTCGCAAGTCACTCCTCATAGTTTCAAATTTGACCATAAATGGTCACAAGTCACCCCCTCATAGTTTCAAAGTGGTCCATAAATGGTCACAAGTTACCCCTCATAGTTTCAAAGTGGTCTATAAACGGTCGAAAGCTACTCATAGTTTCAAATTGGACCATAAATGGTCACAAGTCACTCCTCATAGTTTCAAAGTGGTCCATAAATGGTCACAATACGCCCCTTCTAGTTTCAAAAATAGCATTCCTATGGTACGGTACCTAAATTTCGTATATCGTTGGAAGTCACCCCTCATAGTTTCAAAATGATCCATAAATGGTCACAAGTCACCCGTCATAGTTTCAAAGTGGTCCATAAATATTCACAAGTCACTCCTCATAGTTTCAAAGTGGTCCATAAATGGCCACAATACAACCCTTCTAGTTTCAAAAACAGCATTCCTATGGTACGGTACCTAAATTTCGAATATCGTTGGTATCTAAAATTTCGCAAAAATACTGTTCGTTCCAATGGTTACAAAAATTCTTTAATTCTTTAAAGTGGTCCTAAAATGGTCCCAAAGCTTATCTTCACCAAATCAAAAATCGCCTTGAACCACGCCCATTTATTTAGGAAAAAGGAAGATCTTACACGTTCTCAGTTACGTGATAAAACTAAATTTTATGGTATATTCGAAATCGCTTAATCCGAAGATACGTCTTTTTGTCCCCGAGATGTCACTGTCGTCCTATAGCATAGCGTCTCGGGCGTTTGCTGCAATCGTTTTCCGATAACGCCATCTTCCGGGCTACTTTACGCCCGCACCAGCGCCCGTTGAGACGACCGAGGCTATAAAAATTCCCTCAAACCAGCCCAGCTAGCAATTCACCCCGGGCCCATAACCGTACAACCCGTACCTTCCCGCAACCCAAACCGTAGCATCAACAGACTCGGCCTAAAGCAACCAAGCTTAACCTTGCGGGAAGGATTGAAATTGTCCAAAAACTCTTTTCGTTTCGTTTCAAACGTAGTTGATAGCGCTGCCAATCCTAAACCAGCTATTCCCAAGTATAACGCGACTTTATAGGAACGTCCGATAAGTTACGTCCACTCGTCAATCTTAGCGCATAGTGAAGCGAAAGCGCGCCGTAGTTGAACCTCGGTAGGAGCTAGAGGCGGAAATCAGCGACGGTACTGTGCCCGACTGAGTAAGCCGGGTAGCTTTGGCCAACGCGGGTTTTCCCCGAACTAGGCCTAACGGGTCGTCGGCGTCCACCCCCGACCACCCGGTTAATCCCATCCTTCGTCAGGCGGCTTCGCTAGGAACCTTGTATATATACTCGGAGAAGAATAGCTTTTGTGGAAGAGGGATGATATGTGCGGAGAGGGCTCGGCGCTTCCTCCCGGCGCTGTTTACGTTAGATCCGCGTTAGATTCATACGCGGGGGAGTGCGGGCCTTGGTTGCCGCTGTCGGATTGGAAATAGATCACGTGGAAGTTTTACCTCGTGGGAAATATTTCACACGCGCCAGGATGAAACCCTCTATCAGCCAACACCGCGACTCGCCCGCTTTTTCTCGTTTCCATCGAGATTCCGCGCCATTTGGGACTCCGCTGATCTATCTTTCGACGTCTTTGCATTTTTGCGTCCCCTTTTTGTTCTTCGTGCATCGATATATTTTGTAATGCGAGTGAAATATACGGCGACTTGGTTTCGTTTCAATTAAATGGCCGTGAAACGTCGTCTACGCGATCCTGCTAGCTTTAGGAACAACACATATTTTTATCCCATTTGTTGGTTTAGGTTTAGGTGGTTAAATTCGACGCAAAACTGGTTTAAAACTTAAACATTAGTTGGTTTCTTATTCGCTTGTTCCGGGATTTCGGAGTAGAGTAAGAAGAGTAAGGCTATGACGAGGGGTAAGACAGTCTCAGATAAGCTGTACACCGAGTTCGTGAATTTAGCCAGAGCCGTACCTAGCCCAAATGGCGCCCTGGGCAAAAACAAAAAAACAAAATGGCGCCCCCAGAACCTTATTTAGAAATTTTTAATTTTTCAATATCCAATTTAAATGAAAATCTTCGATTTTGCGCCCCTAAAACTTTGGTGCCCTGGGCCACTGCCCCGCTCGCCCTACTCAAGGGACGGTTCTGCATTTAGCACTGTTAAAGGTACTTATTTTCAAGAGTTCGCGAGTTCCATTTAGTACTGTCAAAGGTACGGCAGTGTACACCGATTTCGCAGAGTGTCTTACCCCTCGAGCTATGACGTCATTTTACACCGATTACACCGATTCGGTGGCGGAGAATAGCTCGAGTCGGAGAAAAACCCTTTTTTCCAAAATGGTGTGGCCTTTTAGCAGATAAATTATAGCAGAGGACCAAATGCGATTTACTCCCTTTTACCTCGTTTTCAGAAGGAGTAAAAAGAGTAGCCCTAATACTCCGGAACAAGCGGATAGTTTATGGGCCGGAGTAATTCTCATCCCCGGAACGGGCGAATAAAACGTTTTAGGGTAAAAAGAGTACAATTTTAGTCCGAGAACAGGCGAAAAGAAACCATTAGGGAGTAGTTTTTTTACTGATTCAATAATAAATCAAACTTGTTTAGAAACTGTTTACGGACTAGAACTCTAGAAGAACTGAAATTTTATCAGTATATTGCTCATGATTATGTAGAACTTGAACGAATTAAAGGTGGTGGTATTGTCATAAGTCATTTCGCGACCGAAACGAGTCTAGGTGGCGTAACGGCGCTAGTTTCTCCGAGGTAAGCCCTAAGATATAGCGTCTGCTATAGACAAATTAAAAAGTCATAAAAACGTTTTTTTCTAAAATAAACTTATCAAAATATAAGCAAACGATGCAAAAATTATATTAAAATGCAAGTATCATTATTTATAAAGTGTAATTTACGATAAGTAAAAACTAATAGAGTCTGCTTTAGCCGCTACCTATTTAGTTTACCAAAGGGGGCGTAGCGATAGTTTTCGGTTAAGAATAAATCGAAACTCCACATTTTATAAAGCAATGTTTTAAACCTTATACGTAAACTATAAAAATATCTGCTCCTAGTAATTTAGTGATAAAATGTTCTGCTTTGGCCAAAAGTACCTTGTCGATAAAAATTGCATTTAATATCATATGAGACTAGGGTATAGAGTATCACTACGAAAATAAAGTATACAGGGTGTGTAATTTTGGTGAATTTTCAAATAATTTTATAAAGCGTTTAAAGTATAAACCATGAAGTTCTGAATTTTCACTAGCATGTAACCCCAGGCCATTGTATTCTCCGACAAAAGGCGGACTGGTAAGCTGACTTTGAGGGGAAGCCAGCCTTCCGGACATATAGGGGTTTTCCTCTAGTGCGGGCTTGACAAAAGGTCCACCTCCCTACAAGAATTTGGTAACTTAAAAACGTCCGTTTAAAGAGGAAATTGAACTTGAAAATTAATTTTATTGAATTGTACCCTCTTCAGACCATCATGAACAAGCCTCGTTTAAAAAATTGAGCCATGTGTGAAGTGGCTAATGACCATTTTGTTCGAAATTAATATTAACCTATCCGTTTTATTGGATCAATTTCTATAAAATTTGTAAGGACAGTTTATGATAGTTTAGGTTAAACAAAATTCGACTGGTAATCGTATAATTTTGATACCTGAGATATGTTGTAATTTTAATGTACTTAATTCTCATAACGTAGCATTCCGATAAGTAGGTTTTCGGTAGTCAAATTTATACTTGAAACTTCAGAGCTTTCCCTATGATGTATGTATGTATTTGATTCCAAAATTTCGACTTTGATCGAAAATATGGAATCCAAAATGTGTTATCTTTGATCGAAAATTACAATTCTAAATGTGTCATATTTGGTCGAAAATTGTAATCCAAAATGTGTCACATTTGGTCGAAAATTGTAATCCAACATGTGTCGTATTTGTAATTTGGACTTTGATCGAAAATATGGAATCCGAAATGTGTTATCTTTGGTCGAAATATGGAATCCAAAATGTGTTATCTTTGATCGAAAATTACAATTCAAAATGTGTCATATTTGGTTGAAAATTGCAATCCAAAATGTGTCTTATTTGGTCGAAAATTAATATTCAAAATATGTCTTATTTGGTCGAAAATTAATATTCAAAATATGTCATATTTGGTCGAAAATTATCATTCAAAATGTGTTATATTTGGTCGAAAATTAACATTAAAAATCTGTCGTATTTGGTCGAAAATAAATGTTCAAAATGTGTCGTATTTGGTTGAAAATTAACATTAAAAATGTGTTATATTTGGGAGAAAATTATAATTCAAAATGTCTTATATTTGGCAGAAAATTATAATTCAAAATGTGTCATATTTGGTCGAAAATTTCAATGTACGAAATTCAATTTTATTTATATTAGGTAAAAATTATTTGATCCAAACAAAAATGTATTCAAACTGGATATGTCTTGATTCCAGTTGGATCGAAATGGAGACATTGGATCAAGTATTTTAGGTAAAGGTTGATAGTTAATTCATTGATCTACTTCAATGTTTTAAAACGAACGCATACCTAAGAATCAATAGGCATCTCGAAGTTCTCAGTTACAATATTTGCGCTCTCAAGTTCGTCCAGGAAGGAGGCTCCGCCGCGCATGCGCTCCGTGATCGGGGGTGGGATTAGTAGCTAGGCGTGGGAGGTAGCTCGCGAAAGGCGGCCACCCTGCCTGGGTAACCCTGATAAGCCGACTTTCCCGGCGCGCCGCTCGCCCGTAAGACCATGATCGCTTACTATTATAAGGCCCTGCGAAGGCCTATACGCCAACTGCCTTTTTGTCGCCTTTTTTTATTCTTCTCTCTACCGACTCTGGCCCGTTTTATTGCTTTAGGTATTCCAGGGCCGATGCCCTTTTTAAAAGGGCCACCCAAATATGGAACCGTATTTATCCATCGGCTTTGTTTTAGGGTTCCAATCAATCACGATTTTGTTACACAATGAACCTATATCGGGATAAAATGCGTTCGATAGTTTGACCCATCTACTCGCGTGCTGAATTGTACCAATACGAGGGGCTGATCATTGGGATACCCTGATTAAATCTGATTAAATATAATTAAATTTTAAATATTGATTAGTTAGGACACCCCGTAACAGAGGAAACTGCTATTGATAGACATCACACGAACTTTGACCCCTATTTGCATCACCCCCCTGTAGCGCATGAAGTCGTTTTAGGGTCGGGGTACGGTCGAAAAGTCGCTTTATAGTCGACGACAAAATGCCAACCTAAAAACGTCCGAACGTTTTTCGACACTAAAACCGTAAATCCTTTTTTCTGACTATTTACGGTCGGTATGATATGCCGACCATTATCCGACTTAAAATATATTTAGGAAAAGGGGGTATTTTGATTATTTTCTGACTATTAGATGATTTTCTGAGATAATTTTATTTTTTCTTAAAACTTATTTGTATTCGAAAAACACGGCGAAAATTGAATGTGAATTAACTTCCAAGGCACCACCTTGGGCCTAAGTCGTCAAGCGACTTTTGAAGCCTTTAATTCAGGTGGCCGGGTTACAATGCGTAGGAGGGTGGTGGCAAGCCCTGCATGCCACGCGATCGAGCCAACAGCTCCCTACACTAACTATTACCGTTAACCTCAACAAGTTTTTATGGAAGGGGAAACCGAAGATCTCGGGGGAAAACCCCTTAATCCAGTGGGGAGAGAACTTGCAAACTCAACGCGGAAGGAGTTGTTCCGAGTTTCCACCCAGTGCCACAAGCTGGGATCTAACCCGCCTCCTCTTGCTGCGAGGCGAAAGTGCTAACCACTCTGCCACCCCACAAATGAATTTCACCAGGTTAAACAGAAGCTAGGGGTGGTTGGCGCTAGTTATGTTAATAAACAATTGAAAATCTACTCTTTGCCGTGGCAGTACCTATCGTGCAAGGCGAAACTAATTGAGCGTTAGCAAACGTCTAAACAGCCTATGAAAATTAGATAAAAATAAAAAAATTAACAAGTCCAAAGAGACCATTATGATCTTAAAAAAATTATGGGTAAACTACAATTCACCGACAACTTGAACCGGGCGACACTTTTTGGAGGGTTGTAAAATTATGTGACGACCTTTTTGTGGCAAATTTCTATTGAAATTAACTTTGCACGCATAAAGGGTCACAGTCCAAGAATTTGATTTTTTTCTGGAGAAATCTAAATCTAGTATTTTTTTACTTAATCGATTTATTTCCGAATAATTTGTTAATTTAATCGACCAATTCTAATTAACCTATCGATAACTATATTTTCGGATGACACCGATTAATCACGAGAATTTTAATCGACGAAACC
The DNA here is from genome assembly GCF_980474605.1 of Leiobunum rupestre. Classification (NCBI taxonomy): domain Eukaryota; kingdom Metazoa; phylum Arthropoda; class Arachnida; order Opiliones; family Sclerosomatidae; genus Leiobunum; species Leiobunum rupestre. The sequence continues at coordinate 11,657,374 of NC_143394.1, forward strand.
GTTAAATTTTCCCAAAGTCATGTATCTAATAGCGCGTAACGGCCGCTTTAGACGGAGAGTTGTAAGTCTGGCGAATTGATACGCTGAATATAGATAAGGGAATTAAATATTCTCCCAAAATCCGCGCACCAGTTCTGTATCTAAAACGAAGGGAGGGGCTTCGCGGATGGGTGGGACCCACCAAAGCTACCTTGACAAAATTAATCGTAGTCCTGCAGGTGCTCTCCCCACCAAAAAAACTTTCTTAAGAAGGGGAAAAAAATGTATAATGTATATTTTGGCAGTGGGGAGGTTTCCAATTGGGTAAAAATAAAGAAAATGGGCTGTGCCTACCAAAAATTGGGTGCGGTAGTCTCGCGTCTTTGTCGGCATCAAGTCGAGCTTTTCCTTGATAAGATCTCCTTTGTTTTGTCAGTTGTCTAACGCGTTTACTTTTAAGACTGAACAATGGAATTAAGGTTTAACTACTATTTTTTTGTTACTAAAGATAATTTTAGCGTATTTATTTTCTTGTTGATATTTCAACTTATTTATAAAAGTTGTTTTAGTTGTAAGATGCGATAGTTATCTGAATATTTTTATTTTTATTATTATTTTTTGGTTATATTTACTATTTATTCATATTTATACTTATTTACATGTATTTATATTAATTACATTGGTGGAATTTTTATTTAATTTCCAAACTAATTAATTAATTTCCCTTTACAAATATCTCTAATGGAGCTATTTTGATATAGCAGTATGTTATTTTTCCAAATTGATATTTATATTTAATTATTCTTGCTATAGCATTTCTTCGTCCTAAAAACAAGACTTTTTAAACTAACCAACTACCTAATTAAATGCCCAGCGATTCCAGTTAAAGAGAATATAAATATTTAAAAATTGGGGTTAGTCATTTTTATGAAATTCACATATCACACTCGGACCAATTTTCACACCGGTGTATTACTACAGGAGAATTTTGAATGTTTGCACAGTGAGTTACTTAGTAGACTCTCTGGAACGAATCATCTTGGACGCTAAGCTAAGGCACCTAAATATCAATCAACCACGCTCCTGGCGGCAGAAACAGGAAATTCGATGATGCACTATCACACTTTATACTATTATGTAAACTTTGCATAATAGTATAAAGTGTGATAGTAAAGGAGTATAAGCTTGCATATTATTGGTGGAACAAACTATTTCCTATTTCTACCGCTATAAGGTGATTGGCGCTAGCTACATTAAAAACATACCCTAGCGTCTGTAGCCGACGATTTTTCGATTTGGTTTGTTGTCTGCTATTTCGATTCTAACATCTAAACCACAAACTTCAACGATGCTGAAAATTACTAGATCCTTTGGCCAAATTTGACCCAACAGAAATCAAGACACATCCAGTTGGAATATAATTCTAATTGGATCAAATAATTGGTACAAATAGGAAATAAAATTGAATTTCACACTTGGTAATTTAATCTAGCGATTGTTAATGCCATTAATTCAGGTGGCCGGGCTACAATGCGTAGGAGGGTGGAGGAAAGCCCTTCATGCCACGCGAGCCAACAGCTCCCTACACTCACGATAACGTTTTACCTATTTAAGTTTTTGTGGAATGGGATAAGTCATTCGATTTGCCATGGCAACCGAAAATGTTTTTGACCAATTAAAACAAAAAATCTCCATTTAAAAAAGCATGGGATTTTCTCGGTTTGGCGATTTTTTTTTAAATTGAAAATCACGAAATGGGTAATTTGGACCACATTTAGGTAAATTTCATCAATTTTGGAGTAAATTTTTATCACTTTTTGGGTAAAATAAGGGAAAAAAAATATTTTTGTTTTAAATGGTCAAAACCATTTTCGGTTGCCATGGCAAATTGAATGGGTAGTGCAACGTCTCCTTTGGAAAATTTCATATTTCATATAGTCTACATTTTACATCCGACTTTGAACAAAATTGACAATAAACACCTCGGGTACTCTCCTTGTTGGAACAATTTTTAGGTTAATTATTATCACTTTTTGGGTAAAATAAGGAAAAAAAATATCGAATGGCTCCTTGAGTCCTTTTGCCACTGCACTCCACTTTGATCCGCCATTTTCGCGCGGGAACGTTCTCCTTTACGTAAACGAGTTCTTGGTCTACAATATGGCGTAATCATTGTAAGCCATAACATTCTAGAAGCGAAGTTGAAAAAACTGTAAAAATGATAAAATATTCCCACGAACAAATATTAGCGAAATTTTTTCCAGGCAAAAAATCGAACGATGTGTGGGCTGACGACGAGTTGGACCTCACGCGGAATACGACGCGTCCACAGACTCCGAAATGGCCTAGAATTAAGACATCAACACCGGCCATAAGAGGGGACATTAAGAAAGGGCATCCTTGATAATATACTTTGGTTGGGCGAGCGTGGAGCATTAAGGACGCTCTCAACTGCGCTCGCCGTAATAACAGAGGCCATCCTCCGAATTATGGATGGAAATACACCCCCTCCTACTAACGCATGCAAACGCTATGGGACGTCGTACCCCCCTGGCCCGACACTGAACAAGATGGCCACTACTTATGGATGCTTCACGCACCACAAAACCGAAATGCCAAGAACTCCGCTACGCAGAAACAAGCGTGTGTTTTTACATATAGGGACTTGGCAGCATGACGTGACCTTTGGTTATGGCTGCCATGCTGGTATGCTTGTTTTTCCAATTGATAAAAGCATGGGTGACGCATTAAGGGGGAGGAGTTTACTCTTCGAGCACGAGGTGGTTTCGAACCAACGCTAAAGATCTAAACATAGATAAATAATAATAAATACATTTTAGCGACTTGCACAAATATACTTATTTTTAGAAAAATAAGGAAACAACAACGAGATTTTAAAAGTGCACAAGAGTTTTAATTTAAAAGTTTTTTAACCCGACTAGTTTTGGACACGTTATCGGACCCCTGATGACGGTCCGATATAAATAACTTTTAAATTAAAACTCTTGTGCACTTTTAAAATGTCATTGTTGTTCCCTTTCTTTTCTAAAAATAAATAGATAAAAAATATTTAAAATATTTTTATAAAAGAACTGTCACTTCATGGTTTTATAAAAAATTATTTAGATATTAATAATCGACCATGGTAACCAAAGAAAACATTCAACTTGGATTAATTAATTTATTATTATTATTTATTATTTATTATTTATTTATTATTAATACGTTAGCAAATATAAATAAGATGACAAGAAAGTCTTATAAAAATTCTGGTAACATTTTTACAGAAAGAATAATGTTAAATTGGCAAGTATATTTAAAAAAAAACCCTGCAAAGTATTTGCTGTTCTTAAACGACTTCATTTAATTGAAGCGAAACTGGTTATTGCTAAAGCGATGACACATAGATCGTCTTATTTTTTACCAAAAGGGGTTTATGAGCCTCAATTATTGTGTCTTCCGAATTATTACATTCAACGTGAATCTTTTTAAAGAATTGTGATTATAATTTCTCTTTTCCGGGTTGAAATAGCGTCAAATTGGTGAGAACGAAAGTATTGTTCAACATGTTATATATTTCTACTTTTTATTCATGCTATTTGTGTTAGCAAGAAATTATCTCTGCATGTACTTAGATCGTAGAAACGGCGTGGTTTACAGCCGAGATTTTTGCGAGGGGGTAACCACTAGGTTTTTTAGTGTACACCGGACTTAAGATTACTTGGTACTACAGAAATATTATTTGTACTACACGTATTACTGAATATTGATTGTATTACCAATTATTACACCGTACTGCCATATATTACACATTGTATTACACGGTACTGTTGCGAAATGCACCAGTTCCAAGGACCGATTTAACCTGGGACTGCAGCTTTTAGCTCCGGTGTTACTCTGCTATACCGACGCCCCGCCCCATTTCAGGCTCCATCTTGATTATAAGTCTAGAGCGCCCTCTCTTGAACGGAATAAGAAACATAATTCATAAATATTATTCAATCAATTAATTATTATAAATATATTTTTATGATATTAATATATAGCGTATTAATTATATTTCATACATATTAATTATATTTCATACATATTAATTATATTTCATACATTTTAATTATATTTCATACATATTAATTATATTTCATACATATTATTCATAAGTGTGCCAGAAATAACTTTTTCTCAATGAGACCTTGTTGCCAGGATATGACGTAATTGACGTCGCTTCCCAGGCTATAACGGTTTTATCGTCATCAAAACTAGTTCTGGCGGGGAGGGAAGGAAGTTAAAACCAGTTTTACGCGACATCAGTCCGTATTTTCTTTGGTGGCTATGAAAGAAGGTATCATTTAAATTAACAGAGATGTTAAACAGAGGCACACTTATGAGTAATTATGTTGCATATGATATTATTTAGTAGTTCTTATTTATGATATAATTTTAATAATTAATGATTAATAGTATCAAAAGTACTCATTTTAGATTTAACATTCCCGTTACAGTATTTTCCAAAAGTATATTTAGACGTAATTAGATAATTTCTTATTTGATTATTTCAATATCGATCAATAAATGGCGAAATCTGGATCTTACAAAAATAAAATAAATTTGGTAGAGCTACATGATAATTATGAGAGAAAAATAAAAACTTCGTTAGATTTGCATATTTAATAAAAAATGATATATATATACACTTTAAAAAGTCCTTTTTAAATTGGAAATATATATCATTTTTTATTAAATATGCAAATCTAACGAAGTTTTTATTTTTCTCTCATAATTACTAACGCATATTGAACTTACAAACTCGCTAAGCCTTAACTACATGATAATGGAAACGTTACCAGTTTAGCTGTTCGATTAATTTTACCCTACAGTTATCGTTCGCTAAATATGTTCTGGCCTCAAAAACGGCTAACATACGACAGAATAGTAATATCTTTCCCGCGAACGTTAGAAAAGACGGCGCCTGAGAGTGAGAAGGAGGTAGCAGTGTATAAAAGGGGATATTTTCGAGGAGTGAAGCGCGAAATGATACATCATGAGCGTACGAGGGTCCGCGCTCGGAAGCAAATGATAGGGCCGACACATGTTGGCTCTCTATCCGCGACACACTGGCTCATCAGCGACGCGCTACGTTGTAGGTACCGACATTTTCAAACCCACAAAATTACTATCATTACCAGTAGGGCTGTAATGTAGACCCAACACTCGGGACGGTACCGGCCAAGGCGGGGATACGCTACAGTCTGTACGCGAGATAGAGTCCACGGTCGTTGTAGGAGGTTTATCTTTTGTCAACTATAACCCAAAATTTGCCCGGACACGGTAGTGTCTTAAAGCGAAAGACTGTCAACTACAATTTAGGACATTTTCAGTCGCTGTCTCAATTTGCTCGATCACCAATTTTATTTTTATAATAACAGTTAAGTTTTTATATTATCAGGGTATGATTTAGTATGCACATTTGAGTCTTTTTTCGTAATAATTAATAATTTCAAAAAAAATATTTTTCGTTGGAACTTAATCTTGAGGCTTAGAACAGAATGCTTAAAATTTGTCTAATATTAATTTAATAAAATTCAGATACGCTTGGTGAAAGAATCATTTTTATTATTAAGGTATTTTATTAAGATTAAAACATCTTAAAATTTTAGAAAACCCATTTTTCCACACGAAAACGTAAACAATAAAAATTTACCTTTAAACTAAATTTCACTAAGTGTTCGTTTAATTTGGAACTTTTGGCCATAACCTTTATATAAATGGCGCTTAAAATTAAGGCATAACGGGTGACAGCAGACGGTTTTTTATTTAAAGTTAAATCTAAAATTGTCGACATTTGACTTTTAACATGCCCTGAAAATATCACAATCTTTGATCAAAATATCATACATTATATTCCCAACATTGAACATGGATTTTCACGAACCGAATTGCCTTCAAAGATTGTTTCAAACCATATGGGTCAAAAACTTGTTTTTTCTGGACTTACAATATTTTCCCTCTAAGCCAGTTAAGTTAAAAAAAAAACCCTAGTATTTTCTGATATTGTTCCCTTTTTGAAAACTTAATTTTTATCTTCTTTTGTCAGGCGTGTGTGAGAAGCTGCCCGAAATTAATACCTACTGCGTGTTTTTTTTTTTTGTTATCATCGACTTTTTTCGTTATTTGTTGAAGTTGTTTGAATTTATTTATTTTCCGAAGATTGTAATTCGAGTTAATTGAAGTGGAAATTAAAAGCAAATATAGGAATTGCTTTTCTTAAGATTGCACAAGACGATTTTGAAGCTTTTTAATGGCTTAAGCTAGTAAATATTGGATTTCTTAATTGGTGCGCGATAATAAATTGCCTTTAATTTGTGCGCGTAATTTGGGAATGAAATAACGTCAGGTAAACACAATTATGACGCCTTAGCATTTTCTATGCATTTTTTTGTTAATGCTACAAGATGTTTATCAAATATATCTCGATTGAATTTCTTGAATTAAATTCTTAAGACGATTCAAAAGTTTCTGTATATTCTGGGTTGACAGCCAATATAAGGTATCATCAACAGATAAATTGCAAAAATTTCACTCTTTTTTTTTTAAATATATAATTTTTATTTTATCGCCTTATACAAAAATTTTAAATCTTAGGCAAACGACGAAGAATCTTTATAATAAAATTTCCAACAAATATGTATATATGCATAAATGATTTATTTACGTTTTGCAAAAAGTCGCTAGCTGACTCGGGTCTAAGGTGGTGCCTGGGGTATTCGGCTAGCTGATAATATATATTTATTTGTATATTTAGAAATCTGTACGTTTAAATGAACCTCATTGTTTACTTTTTAATTGGTCAGGTATGGTTCCAAAACCGTCGTTCTAAAGAGAGGCGGATGAAGCAGCTGAGCACGCTGGGAGCTCGTCGACACTTCTTCCGCAGTCCTCGCCGGGCCATGCGGCCTCTGAGGCCGGGCATGTCTCCCGATGGCCTCGACGACAGCCCGGAGATGGTCGGAGGACCCAACGGAGGTTTCGCTTACTTCTCCGGTAAATATGCAATAGAATTGCGCACACTTACAGTTATAGAGTGCTTTTTTGTTCATATTTTGGGGTTATAGTCAAAGATTTTGAGGTATTTTCAATCAAGATTATGGGGATATGTACAGTACAGATTTTGGGGATATTTCATGGAGATTTTGATTTATTTTCAATCGAGATTATGGGGATAAGTACAGTACAGATCTTGGGGATATTTTAAGTCGTGATTTTTTTAGGCCTAAGGTGGTGCCTTCGGATATTAGCCTAGCTGAGTTTTAATTTCAATCGAGATTTGGCGATTATTGTAATATTTTCACCTCAGATTTTGGGATATTTTCACTGGACATTTTAAAATAGTTTCATAGAGTTTACTAGTGCCCACCCAAAAATTTATGATTTATATAAACTTTAATTTGATTTCCTCCCCGACCCCCTATTATTTATCGATGTGCCCATGCACCTATGAATAATTTTCTAAAATCGCGCCTGGATCTTAGGGTATTTTCACTGGATATTTTAAAATAGTTTCACTAGCAATTTTAGAATTTTTTCACTGGATAGTTTAGAATATTTTTTACTAGAGGTTTTTGGTATAGAATTTTTAATCTAAATCTGAAGGGAAAAAACAGAAGACTGGGGTTTTCACTGAAGATTTTGTGGTTTTTTAGATGGTGGTTATTTGGGTTGAACGAGTTCTTAGGGACATCTTACATCAACTAAAAAAATCTAAAGAAATTAAAATTAAATTAAATTAAAATAAATCAAATAAAAAATAACTACCCACCCGACAAAAAAAGTCCCACATCCGTAGATACGTACCTTTATCCGTGAAATAGACACGGGTTATCTATGCAAAAACAGCTTAGAATTATATAAGACCCTTATTTACTTAAGATTCTTATTAGGCCTTGTTTTCACAGCGGAATTCTTTGGGCAAGGCTTAGCGGGGCGCCGCGGGACAAAACGCGTTCTCTGTCGTCTGCTTAGGGCTACACCCTTAAACAAACAACTCTTAGGTATTATTAGAGAGAGAGAGAACGAAAGGGAGAGAGGAATTCTATGGGACAGATCGAACCAAGGCCTAACCAAGGCTTAGCGCTCTAGGTGTTATCTAACTTACGCAAAAACAACAAAAATGTCACTGACGAGAGAAAAAAATCCGAGAACCCGCGAGGATAGAAAGCTAGGGACACGCATCGATTTTCGATAATAATAAAAGAGAAATTCTAAAGGCGTCAATGAAAAAATCTTCGGCTTTTCAACGCTTTGAGCTTTGCGGTTGCCGACGCAAAAAACTACCTTCTGAAAAGCGGCCGATTTTCCAGCCAGATGAAAAAGTCAGTGTTAGGGAACCGATAGTCTATGAAAATATTTAAAAGTATTGGGTGGGAAAAAAATTGGTCCACTATAGATAATCGGTATGGAAAGAAAGGGGGCACGCTAGAGTTTATATCGCCATCTGGCGGATTGTTTTCACTACATTAACGTGTGACGTAAATGCCCCTTGGCTGACCCCGTTTTGCAATAATAATATCAAAAGTGTATAACGTATATCTTACGAAAGAAGTATTCATTTGCCTAACCTGCGAATGTTATTATCATGAAACCTAGGAGCAACAAACACAAGGAGAACGTGCACATAGCCTTTAAACACGCTAACGCAATGTTGTGTACAAATTTCATTGGACGAGCCTTTACGCTGAAGGTTTTACGGAAAGGGGGAAGACAATTTCCGAATTTCCCCCTTCCGACCGCAGCAGGCGCTAAAGCATTTAACCAATGAAAAATGTACGCAGGAAAATACACGAATTTTGACGGGTGGGGTTCTCCTTGTGTGGGGTGCTGCGTTTGTTGCTCCTAGATTTTTCAAAATGATTTTTGGAAGGAATTCATCAAATAGCGAGTTTCTAACAATATTAAAGTTTAAAATTGATTTATAACTAGTACACATTCCTCCGTATTTTACATGGTTAGGAAAAGTGGTACGTGCGGTAAATTTTCAAACGTGACGCGGTGTACACATCCACGGGAAATAATGAAAATGTCACAAAACGACTATCGCCATCTACCGCTTATTTAACGAAGTACCGCGGATATTTAATATTTTTAATGTTAAATAATGACTTTGGTAAAATTGATTAATGGTTCACGATTACCAATAATGTCTTTATTTCTACTTAGGAAGATTAACTTTGTTGAGAATATTAGGGGGCATCATGGGAAGACGTCATGTTTAGGGAACCAATGAGATGCTAGGCTGATTTGATTGACTCTTCAAGGGAGGAGCTTACTGTTAGAGCGTGAGGGGGATTGGGAGAAAAACCAAAAATCGTGTCAACATAGTCATCAGTGGCGTAGGAACGGGGGAGGGGGGGTGGTCAGAATTTATATACCGGTGCCCCAAGCGAATCAAAAGCCTACTACACCGGTGGTCTCAACAGAATGCCCTACGCATCAAGTCGAAGCGGACATCGGTAATAGATTAATAAAATGTTTAGCTACAAATTGGCCAAAATCATTTTCTGGATAGACTTATAATTTGGCCTATTTTGGCCTAAAAGAGGGGGTGTCAACTTTTTTATTTTTGATCTCAGGTCATTTTAAACCCGATTTTCGTGTTCTCCGGGGTTGATTTATATTTAGAAAGTGTTGGAATTATTCAAATCGACGCATTGGTTCAAAAGATATTCACCAAAGACGTTTTCACAGAAATTGAGAAATATCTAAACATCTCACCAAGCCATTTAAAATAATAAACGTTGGCGGGTTCTGTCGCCATCTATTGTTCCTAGAAGTAATCTTGTTAGTTTAATTCTAAATATGTAACAAATTGAAGGTTAACATAAATATTTTCATGTGCTCATTTGAGAAACTAACAGGGGCGACGCCAGAAAATATTTATATTAACCTTCAATTTGTTACATATTTAGAATTAAACTAACAAGATTACTTCTAGGAACAATAGATGGCGACAGAACCCGCCAACGTTTATTATTTTAAATGGCTTGGTGAGATGTTTAGATATTTCTCAATTTCTGTGAAAACGTCTTTGGTGAATATCTTTTGAACCAATGCGTCGATTTGAATAATTCCAACACTTTCTAAATATAAATCAACCCCGGAGAACACGAAAATCGGGTTTAAAATGACCTGAGATCAAAAATAAAAAAATTGACACCCCCTCTTTTAGACCAAAATAGGCCAAATTATAAGTCTATCCAGAAAATGATTTTGGCCAATTTGTAGCTAAACATTTTATTAATCTTTTACCGATGTCCGCTTCGACTTGATGCAACTATACAAGAACTGACGGGTGAAAATGTTCGAAATCTCCCACGGGCAAAGACTTTTGGAACAGAGTGTACAATGAAACCCCCTTGAAATTGGAAAGGGCGCCAGATTGTATTGGAACGGGCGCAAAAAGCCTGCCGGTGAGGGGGGTGCCAAATTTAGCATCCAAGCTGTACCCCCTTTAATCCAAAACGTTCCTACGAGCCTGATACAGAGGCGTAGCGAAGGGGGGGGGCAATCGGCCCCGGGCGCCAATGGCTAGCGGTGCCCAAAGTATTCCATGTAAAATGGATTTTGTTCGATTATATATTAAACTAATTTTTATTAAAATTTGAAAAGTACCCTTTTTTAAATAGAACAAAATTATGTGGTTTTCCAGAGGCAAAGGGGGAGTGCGGGGTCGCCTATTTGGGCGTTTTGCCCCGGGCGCCAAATATCCTCGCTACGCCACTGACCTTATTAGTCACTCTATTTAAATACAAATAGTTATCTGATCGAGGCATGGTCCCAATTCGGATCACCTTCTACAACAACACTTCACTAACAAACGTGGTCAAGATAGAGGTCACGGTTCAAAGGGCGGGGGTGACGGACATTTAGCCTTCCAAACGTAGAGACGATGACGTCACTCGAAGGCTACCCGCGGAATCAGAGAAAAAATTTGGCAGGAACCCAGCTGCCTGGCTTGGCGAGGAGGTTCGCGGGGTTTTGTGTTGACGGGGCTTAGCACCTGTCTCCAGCACGCATTGCAGCCCGAATGATTAATTAGCTCTCTCTTCCACCGAGAAAAGGAAAAGGAACTTACATAATGTAAGAATGAATGTAAGAAAAACTTTTCTTTAGAAGACACGTAAACCTGCCTACACTGATTCATTTTTTCGCCGCTCATTTTATTCTTTTCTTTTTTCGAGTACCGGTCTGTAAATGACGGGCTCAGTTTCTGCAGATTTGTTGAACTATGAACCCTGTTTTTGTTTGGTCTACACCCGCGCAGATGGCCTCCTTACCGGATATTTCTCTCAATACTGGTCATTTATTTTTACCATCTGGTTTTCGTCGGTTTCGTTTTAAGTTAAGACCATATTGCGAAGTTAGAATTCAAGTTTTATATTAATTGTAGTACGAAATCCCATAACTAAATATTCACTTGAATCCGTAATTAAATTAATCCATTATCCATAACTAGGTCAACTCTTAATACGCGAAGGTCAAGATTTACTGTTAGGTCAAAGGTTAAGTTTTTGATTAGGTCAATGAAAGTAAAATAAAATATTTTACGTTTTTCATTGATTCAATATAGAGTATTTTGCAATGGGTCAGTGAAAAACTAAGATTTTTACCTTTGGTTAGTGCAAAAAAATAAGATTTATATTTGTTCGATTAAGATTTTATATTATATCAATCGGGTCAAAGTTTAACAATTTGGGTCAGTGAAAGAACTGAGATTTTGCATCGGATCAGTGAAAAAAACTAATTTTTTAAATCGGGCTAATGAAAAAACTAAGTTTTTCTATTGGCCCTATTAAAACCTTAAAGATTTCGTATGGATCAATGAAATATCATATTGTCCCAATCCAAAACCTAAAATTATTGACCAAAGTACGAAACGGTGGAGTCCAGAAGGCTAAGTAAAATTTCGTTTTGCGTCCGTTTGATTTTAACCTTTCAAGACATCAACCTCAAACCGGGTAAAAAGCGAAATATAAAAAATAGTTCCCTGAAACGCCGCCAGGCGTAAAAACGTCCCAGCTCCCCCTTCTTTCCTCCCCCCTGCCAAAAATGTAATAAGGAAAAGTAATGCGGGGAAAAAAGTCGCCGAAAAAAGTAAAATAAAAGAAAAGCTGCGTACATTTTTTGTACTTGGCCAGGGTGGAGATTTCGCGATGTGGCTGGAGGCGCGAGTGCGCGCTCGAGGGACGACGGTGCCCGCAGGAGGAACGACCGCAGCCCGTACCCGTCTCTCTTCATCGGCGGTAGGGGCAAGTGGCGCTGGGAAATTGATTCGAAAAAGGAATGACGCCCCGAGAAGCCGTCAATGGCTGTAAAGAGTTTTCGTCTGGATGATGAACGTGGAAAAGGCGGCCGCCAGCGCCCGGCCTTCTTCCTGTACCACACGCGCCCCGTTACGCGCAAATTCATACTTATAATTAGAACACGAAGCAGCGCCTCTGATGCGCGTTTCGAAGTTGCCATTGATGTTCAGTTCTAGCCCCGTTCGCTCTGGCCCCGTTTCTCATTAGGTAAATCAGTTGGGCAAGATCAGTTTAGGCTCCGTTGCATTAGTTAAAATAGTTGAACATGCTCAGTTCTATCTCCGGTCGCATTAGGTAAATCAGTTGGATAAGCTCAGTTCACGTTCCGTTTCGCATTAGGTAAAGCCGATGCAAAAGTTGCAATTCCGCTCTGTTTCACATTAGGTAGATCAGTTGAACAAGCTTAGTTCAGCTCCGTTTCTTATAAGTTAAAGCAGTTAGACAAGCTCAGTTCAACTCCGTTTCTTATAAGTTAAATCAGTTAGACAAGCTCAGTTCAGCTCCGTTTCTTATAAGGTAAATCAGTTAGACAAGCTCAGTTCAACTCCATTTCTTATAAGGTAAATCAGTTAGACAAGCTCAGTTCAACTCCGTTTCTTATAAGTTAAATCCGTTAGACAAGCTCAGTTCAACTCCGTTTCTTATAAGGTAAATCAGTTACACAAGCTCAGTACAACTCCGTTTCTCATTAGGTAAATCTGTTGGGCAAGCTCAGTTCCGCTCCGTTTCCCATTAGGTAAATCAGTTGGACAAGGTTAGATAAAATCCGTTTCTTATAAGGTAAATTAGTTGAACAAGCTCAGTTCCACTCCGTTTGCATTTGGTAAAACAGTTGGACAAGTTCGTAATAATTTCCACTTGTACAGTAAAAAGCGTAAAACGGTTAAATAGCCCAATACAAATTATTATTTTTATGATTATTCGTGAATTAAACACTTATGCGTGACATAATTAGGAATTATAAATCGACAACCAAAATATTGAGCTTCTGTTTCGAAGAGTATAAATTTATTTGATAACAACGATTAAACGACGTTTTTGAGTAAAGAAAATGATTTTTCTTGGTAAATCATTTTAGTGACTAAGTTTTGTATTTGTGTTATTAAGGAAATAGGGTTTAAACCTTTTTGGTACAACTGTGTTTACGCTATTAAACGTAAACTAAAATCTTGCTGCTTAAGCATCTATGCATTTTAGTGTAAGTTTGATAATATCAGTAGGCACTTATGTCCACCATTGAGTTGGGAATATTAATCTAGACTTTCTAGAGGTCCAATCAAAACGTCGGATTTCAGTATTTCGCGAAACAAGTTTTTAAAATATAAGAATACTGCCGTCTGCTCCCAAATGACGAGAAAACTTTATCATTCTACCCGTGGCGCCGTCTATCTCTCAATGATTCGTTCAAATAAGACGCGTTTTCCGGCAAAATTTTTATTTAAAAAATAATGGATGGCGCCACGGGTCATATGATAACGTTTTCTCGTCATTTTAGAGGAGACGGCACATTCGTAATTTTCAAAAACTTAATTCGCGGGGAGCAGATTTGATTGGATCTCTAGATTAATATTCCCAACTCAATCAGTGGCGGCGCTAGGGGGTAGGCCAGGTAGGCCACTGCCTACCTTAAAATTTTGAGGGGCCCCAAAATCACCCTATAAGGGGCTCCAAATTGATCTAGAAAGGGTCTCAAAATTGTCCCAAGAGATAAAATTATTTATAAATAACAATGACACAAATGTCGATAATGTATTTAGAAATTTTTGAGGTATCTCCTAGTAAATAAAACCAGTTCTGTTATATTTGGACTCGTTTTACTGTTGTTAGAACTTTTTTGTTCGTCATGTACATCACTACTTTATTTTATTGAAGGATTTCGTTGAGAAAAGGGGGGTCCCGGGTCGGGGACCCATTTATTTGGTTTGCCTACCGTCGCGAAAATTCCTGGCGCCGCCACTGAACTCAATGATGTGCACGAGGCAGCGAAGGCTTTCGAGCAAAATCTGCATAATATGATATAAGTTTTGACCAAGTTTACGCAGTGAGTAATTTAGCAGAATCTTCTTGGAAAGAATCACTTTCCGCTAAAGCGGGCAAGAAAGCCCGCGGGAAAGTCGCACTCGCCCGAATTTCGCATAAGGTAGTAGAAACAGAAGCTTCTAAGACTTTTCCCCCTAACAGTCAACAGCGCTCCAAGCGGCCAAAATGTTAAATTCGTTGATCCACCTTCGAACGTTCTAATTTCTACTCCCTTTCAAATAAATAACCATTTTAAGAGTCATTTTAAAGTATAATTGGGCGGCTGAATTTATTAATGAACATCGACTTCGATATTTACATTGAAAAATGACTTTATTTCTCAATTCGCAATTACGTGTTTGTAATTAGTTATAAATTAAGGGTTAATAACATTAGTGCCGTTACGCAGTCGGCCGCCTATCGTTAAAAATAAGTCATTCTCGATACAGCCATTAATAGTTGTAGAACGGGTGTCCACCAGGGGGGGGGGGCATAAACCGTTATTGACGATAAAACAAAAGGTGTGTAATAGCAGCGCCCCCTATAATTGGCCCGGCGCCCGTTTAAAAGTATGCCTTCATTCGCGACGTTATGAAGAGGCGAGTTTCGCTTGGACGGCCGCACCATTCAAAGCTTATAGCCGGGACGTCGCTACATTTCAGCTACTTTTGGCAGTGCTACCAAAGATGTACGAACTGACAAGTTAAGTTGACGCTACGTTACTATTTTGACTCCATCTGTTGCTAGATAATATGCTTCCCAAAAACGCCGCAAACGCTATTTGGCGCTGTGTTAAACTTTTACTGCTAAAGACGCCGTAATAATTTCCACCGCGCGCTTGTTTAAATTTCAGGCAAAGGCTTAGGGGAAATTCCTGAATAAAAATAACTTTGGTAAAATAATAACAATTATCAACCTAAGCCGGCAGTAATTTCTCCACGAATAAATGTTTCGCCAGTTCACAGAAACTAAGATGGAGTTGTAAGTTAAATGCCCCTTTAAAGGGAATATAACCTCAGGTATTTGGTGTGGAACACCAACGCTTGCAGCTCTGGCCGCTCTTGCCTTCGGCTTTAAAAATGTTTGGCGCCACTGTACAGGGACATTTGAAAAATTGAAGGGGTCTTCCGTAAAGATTGCTTTGCAGGTTATATTCCCTTTAAGGGAAAATTTAAATGAAATCCGACCTAAATTTGAGTTCGCATTGGAATTAGCCTTTCAACTCTCAATCGTCATGATCTCGCCTTCAAATCACAATTATCGGGCAAACAATGGTCTAAATTATATTCTATTATAATAATTAATTAGTACTGCTGTCAAGAACGACATAGCTGAAACTTTAATTCTCAATTTAATGTTTCAATACCAATAGTTATTTTGATAAAAATCACTATATAGTGTAACGCTAGTTCTGGAATGAAGTTGAAACTACGGCCAGCTTTTGTAGCACTCTGCCAAATGTAGTTGAAAGTGACGTTGGGCATAAATTTACTCCAAATTGTCATACAAAATGAGCAGTAGCGTTCAGCCTACAACTTCGGTATAGTTTGTACGCTTCATACTCGCCTTAAAGTATCAGTTAAGCTCAACCTCAACGATTCCTTCGGAGTTGATAAAGATTTCACCATATAGTTGAAAATAGGTTGGAAGGGGGGTGCAGTCTGTAAGCTCGACTCGCTGTGGCGGGTATGTCGTAACAGATGGCGACACTGTGGAGTGATTCCTATACAGATAATGGATGTCCCCAGTCGGGCGACCCCGCAAATATGCGACCAAGCGCAAAATTAAACCAACCCGAACACCAACTAATGGTCCCTCCATCACCCCCGAATTTCCCAGTCCCCCCATCCTCATATTTTCCGAAGGGTGCCCACTCGCCCACCCGCTGGGCTATAGCCGATCAGCTCCCCAGCATCCCTGAAGGCCTATTCACACGGGACACCTTTTTAGCCCAACTCGGTTGCCCAACGCAATTGGTCAAACAGAAACAGTTTCCACATGAGGAAGTTTGGAAATCTTCATTTTGGGTATGAAATAGAATCCCAAACATATTTGGAAAATTTTAATTTGATATTAAGATTTCAAAATGGATTTTTATATTTTAGTGAGCTATTGTACGTTACTTCTGGGAGCTGATTTCATATTTTAGAATTTTCAAGATTTTAATAATCTATTTTCTGGTAAATAGTATGATTTTTGTTCTGTTCTCAGTTATTATAATATTTCCAATAATATTTAGTCAGACTATCGTAGGGAACTGGTGAAATTTCATTTGTTCGACAAGGTTTGAATAATATTTTGTTATGAACAGAAATATTTAAATTGAATAATTTCAACGATTGAACAAAACGAAATGAAAAATATGATTGCCACTGGAATCGTCTTTTACGAACTCGGAATGTTGGCCGACTAAGTTGGGTTTAAATGTCGGCTAGTCCGAATACAACTCAACTCTTCATCCCGCTGCTATTAATTTGAGACGATGGTGCTATCCCGGACGGACCCCATTTCTCTCTCTTTCTGTTCCGCGCCAGGACTCGGTCGCTCAGTGAATCGGAAAAACATTTTATCCGAAAGTATTGTCAGTCGATAGAAAGAATTTGATTCCCCGTAAAAAGGATCCATTGAAGGGGACTTCCGCGGGATAGTCATTTGGACGCCCTTCTGTCCGACCGACCCCGCTTTCTCGTGAATTTAGATGGCCTTCATTTAAGGTTGTTTTATGGGGCCTGGCTGCCGTATTAGTCATTACCGACACACTATAGCGCGTGATCTTAGAGCGACTAAGACCAATTTAGTATCGATCAAAACTGACAAATCAAACGCTATAAAGGTTTCGTTTAATTCTCCTCCATTTTAGACAAAGCAAACTTGTCAAACAATTGTTGACGTTCACATAAACAAATAAAATATATCCGTTTACTTGGTCAAGTGTCTTAGGATATATTGCGAGTAAAGGGATTTTTTTTTATCACAATGGGGTTCTTAGCACCATGCTACGAAATATCATTTTCCAAAAACAAATTGGAAAAGTTTAAAATTAATTTCAGTTCTCAATGTTAAATTTAAAAATTGGATTAATTTCTTAATTATTTCGAAATTCATATTCCCAAAATATAATAAACTAAACATACCAACCGCTCGATCCTGTTACAGAGAGCAAACACAATATTTGAACATTTTTGTCCGGGCAATCGCAAATCTCGGCAGCATGGTCGCGTCCTCAAGAATGCACTCCCCACGAATCCCCATGACTAATGTAAAAGAAACGCGGATGTGTATTAATAGATGGCGCTGATAGTTCCGCGTCTCTCTCTCTTTCTGTATTGACATAGCGCGGCTCCGATCTTGGAATCCCCATTTCACGGGCCACGATGGATGAGCCCATTCCGAAATTATTTAAAGAGGCATTCCAGGATCGACAAACACGTGGTAAAAGATGGTAAAGGGTGCACCCCGGGCCTATTCTCGGAGACAAATGCGGCCGCGAACACGCCTCAAGCGCCATCTCTGGTTGTGTTGGCAATTAGTCGGCGACATTTCTCTTTGCCAGTGAACCCGGAGGAGAACCGATTGGAAACAAATGACCGAGAAGTTGTTTTACGAATGTCCCGAACCAGTTTTGTTGTCCTTATCTGTCGAAGAATGTTGGTTCCGTTCTCGCTAGGATGTCTTTGATCCATCGTTTGTGTCGCGTAATTAGACGCGAATGTTTTTGGGTGGGCGTTTTTTAAATTATTGCAAAGGAAGTGGGCGAAACATTGCCAGCCTTGTTTACTTCTCTCGTAAGATGTCCCCGTATTTCGATGTGGGGAATTGTAGCCCCAAACCTATAAGACTGTGAATTAAGGAATGTTTAGCGAATATTAATAATTAGAGCATGAGTTTACGTTATAATTTTAACACTTAGGCGTATTGGGAAGTTTTATAAATTTAAAACAACTATTTTTCTTGTTGGTGCTAGACCCATTTATGCTGCAAATGTGAGAATAGTAAGAATGTTGAAACAGCACACCTATTCGCCTATTTTGAGAGCTATTAAGCCTGAACACCAGTTAGAAAAACTTTTACAGTACACCGAGATAAATGAACACTAGTAATCAACAAGCGACGCTTTTCTCGAGTTTGACTTGGCCTTCGTTTTTACCGATTTACAAGGAAAAGAGAGTCATATCGTTGATTACTTTAGTTCGTTTATTAGTGGGGTATTTGAGGGCAGACTGGTGGGGGTAATGTGGTGCAGGCTGGTGTCGTACTTTCTGAAACCGATGTCCGTTAGGCCTCTTGTCATACGCAGATTCGAGCAACCCGGGCGACTTCGGCTACGGTCCTCAGCCAGCCTTCTACGACTTCTTCCCGGGACAGCCGCCGCCCGGAGGCCCCGGAGGAGGCATGCCCTTCCCGCTGCACGGGCCCCCCGACGGACCCTCGCAGCACAACGGAGGACCCATGGACCAGTCCACGGTCGGACCAGGTAAGAAGAAACATTACCATTTTTCATACGCGTAGTTTGCAATTGCTAGTGCTTCCTGAACCGAGGAATTAATTAAGATAATTCAAATATCAGATTATCAGATTCACAAATCAGCAAATTGAATCTGGCCAGAAAATTATAGCAGTTGAGATCGGCTACTTGGGATCATGAATTAGATTGCTGGGTGAGAAACGCAAAAAGGTTTATCTTCGGATATCTGAAAATTACCCCCTGAATAACCGTTTCATTTGGCCGTTGGAAGCACAGGCAATTGCATTTTAGAGATTGCACGATTTTAATGATTTTTAGCGATGGATTTTGGTTTCAAAGTTTTTAGTATTAAGTATACGATTGAAAAGATTATTAACTTCCAAGTGTTGGCTTTAGATTTTTCTGAGAAATTCGAGATCAAGCCAAAGGTTTTCATAGCTAAGAAAATGATTGTAAAGATCAAATAAGAGTTGGCTTAAAATTTTTCAAAGAATGTCAAGGAAGAGCATTTTTTGTTATTGGAGCGTAGATTCAAAGATTTTTAGCAGGGATAATTTCGAAATTTTTAAAATCGGTGGGCATATAGGCATAGTTGAAAAAAGATAATTGTCGGGCTTATAACTTCAAATGCTTTCTGAATCTTCTGGGCATATAGCCTCAAATGGTAGACTGCTGGGTGTATGGTTTCAAATGTTTTTAGAGCTGGTGGGCATATAGCTTCAAATTCCTTTTAGAGAATCTGGCCGTATAACTTCAAATGCTATTTAGAAACTCTGTGCATATAGCTTCAAATGCTACTGAGAAATTCTGGGCATATAGTTTCAAATGCTATTAATAAATTCTGGGCATATAGCTTCATATGCTATTTAGAAATTATGGGCATATAGCTTCATATGCTATTTAGAAATTATGGGCATATAGCTTCAAATGTCTCTTAGAAATGCTTGGCATTAGCTTTTAATGCCATTTAGATCGTTTTGGTCCCGCTGGACATAGTTCCAAAGATTCCCACTTCAACATAAAAATCACAATAAAAAAAGCTCAATATACCACGTGACAATTAAATATAACACTCCTCAGTCACAATACCAAACGTGGGTGTAAAAAATCTTATAAAATATTGAAGATAATAGAAAAACTTCCAAACGAAAAACGGAGGAAAGGAATTAAGGTAGGATGAGAGTTACAATCCCTTGTGTACTTGGGGGGAAGCTCTAATACTTTAAGCGTGTTGCGCGCGCCGGGGAGGGGAGACGGACAAAGCAACAGCGCCGCGCGTCGGAACTTTTTCCCCATAACACTCCCGGTACAACATCCGGTTCTATTCCGTTGGAAAATAAATGAGCAGCGGACGGAAAAGTCGCCCACCAGGAAAAGGCGGAGGTCCAGCGTATAGGGCGCGGGTGCTCCGCGTGGGGCGCTAACAACGGTCGATATTTCGACCAGATGAGCGCCGTTCCCGGAGTGACCTTACAGAAAAAAATCCCGATTCAACGTGCTACGGAGGAAAAGCGACTTTACGGCGTTGTCATTTGGACAAATAAGAAAGCAACAGATTTTTATAATATTTATTGAATATTTGGATTCTCCAGATTTATAGTACGTTTCATAGAGAATCACGAACTAGCCCTTTCAGTTGTCCTTTAGCTTAGCGCAGTGGTGCCTAAAAGGTGTTCAGCGGAACCCTGGGGTTCAGTGGAAGGGTCACAGGGATTCCGAGAATTCGCAGCGCGGCCATCTTTGTTTGTGTCAAGAGTCTTTTAAGAAAAGTAAAAAATTAGTTGCGGTTCCGCCAGAATTAGCTGGATAATTTAGGGTTCCATAGCAAAATAAATTGGGAACCGCTGGCTTAGCGGATGAAAATCCGCATTTAATTTGACGGCAGAGGACGTATTAGAAACGCCTTATTTTTTTAGACTTGTGTAGTACAACACACTACGTGAAATATAGCGTTGTTAATTTTCCGGAAAAATTAAATGCGGAAAAATTTCCAGAATCTTTTCCGCAAATCGGAAAAATAAAAAATTGAAACATGAATTACTTTTTAAAGGTTTTTAATGTTTTTAACTTTTTATCGATATGAAATGTCTAATACTTCAAAACATGAATAGTGTTAGATTGTTAATCAGTTTAAAGCTAGTCTAGAGGTTTAGTTTTAATTTGAGATTCGAAAAAATGAGGCGAAAATTCCGTTTTATTTAAATTTGCAAACAATAATAGACTAATCATGGAATGAAAAGTTTATTTTTTTCGGGAAATTTTCGACTTACAACGCTGAAGCCTAGGGGCCCACCAATAGCGCGGGCCAAGCAGGGGCCCATTTGTCACAAGGGGTAGGGGATGTTGAGGGGCCCAAAGCGGCTCAAGGTCCAGGGGCCCGGCCGTGAGTTAATACGGCATTTTAAACAGTAGCTTTTTGGGGAATACGCCGAACATTTTCTTGCTACCCCTTAATTACGTAACAAATATCTCTCTGACCTCCAAAATTAACCTTATTAATATGATTAAATTGCATTTAAAATTAATATCGTTCGGGAAAAAGTGCAAATATTTTTAGATATTATATTTTAATCAATAATTTAAAACCTTGTCATTTCAATGATTTATAACTTGATAACTTACTGTTTAACATTTAGTAATACAATAACATTTATTTGAAGTCGGATACGTTAATGTGTTAACGTTTGAAAATTATCCGTTAATATTGAATGCGAATATAGTTCCAAATTAAGAATTCAGATGGCGCTTTTTAAAACGCTTTGAAAGTCGCGGTAAGTCATATAATAACTCTTTGAAACGAAACGGCCTTAAGTAGTAAGCCTTATTTTAAATAAACCTTAAAACAGGCCACTATAGTTGATATACATTAGAGTGAATGTACAAATAAATGAAAAAGGAATGCAGGCAGGCATAAAGCTCTTAACGCTGAGAAACGGGCGAGTGCTGACTCGCGGCTCGAAAATCCCATTTCTTTGC
Organism: Leiobunum rupestre; assembly: GCF_980474605.1. Taxonomy (NCBI): domain Eukaryota; kingdom Metazoa; phylum Arthropoda; class Arachnida; order Opiliones; family Sclerosomatidae; genus Leiobunum; species Leiobunum rupestre. The sequence goes on from NC_143394.1 coordinate 11,679,169, forward strand.
AAAAGTACCTTTTTAAATCCACGTATTTCGTCGGCGGGCGAAGATGCTAAGGGATCAACTCTTAAGAAAGACACAGTAGCGCCATTACCGGCCGCGGGGTGGCGTTAGCTTCGAAATCCCCCAACCAACTCGCCGAAAGCTCGCTAACGTAGGGAAGGTAAATATCCACTTTAAAACCGGGCCGTGAGAGGCGTAAAGCCTCATCTAGCGGCTTCTAAATCCGAGAGATTTTTAAAAAGAAGGCGACTAGCGCCACCTAAGAGAGATTTTTCCAAGTAAACATCTTTGAGGGGATCTGCTACTGGTAAAATCAGGGGTAAACAGCTTAAGGCCTAAAATGCGGTTGTTGTACGGAGAGATTTTCTCTGGGATATAGTTTACGTTCAAAAGCGAAGAATGGCATCTAGCGGCTAGTAAAGGAAATCTTGTATAAGATGCGACGTATAGAGTTGGCCGTCTCATAGCGGAGCTGAAAAATCAAATGAATAGTGGAATTTCGCTAGTCTCCGGAAAGGAAGCTAGAAAGATGCCAATTTATGATTGGTCGGATGTGCCAGGAATAAGCTAGCTAAAATTCGTAGTGAAGTTTTCAAATCATATTTGTTACCCTTCAATAGCCACTGTGCGCGTATATTATTAATCATACACTTTTGCATATACGATTAAATTAATATTCGATCTATCATTTAAAATTTGTAAATTCGGAATTAGACACGAGTGATCAAAATGGCCGACCATTTCAATTTGGTATCGCCAAAATGTATCACATACAAAAGCATATTTTTATATTTAATATAAAACCATATAAACGTAAAAATAAAGCTCGAGCCATCTCTTTGGGTCATAAAATCAACCAATTAAATTCCAGTTAAAAAACGAAAACCACCACTACAGCCAGCCATCATCTATCGTACCATAGCTTTCGTCACCCAACCAAATCGCAAAAGTAAAAATGTCTTTTTCTCTTTCCAGGTCCGGTAAATTTGGGTTCCGACGCACCCTACCTGCAGCCACACGGCAGCGACCTTCGAGGTGACCTGATGAGCCAGAGATCGAGCCCGGATTCGGTGCTGTCCTTGCCGTCAGCCGTTGGCGACGGTCCCAACTCCGGATACGGCGGTCCGGGACAACGGTCCTCGGGACAGGGAGACGGGTTCCACAATCCCTTGTCCCATCCCAGCAGTCTCAGCGACTCGTCATCCGTTTGGTGATATTAGGCCACTTTACCAATTAGCGGAAAACAAAACGACACTCTAATTAGCTACAAACTTTGAAAGCAAATTTTTTCATTTATAAAACTGTTTTTAAATACACTTTAATCGATCAAACGTAAACCGAATTGTCTGTAATCGATTAATCGATTGGAAAACAAAGTATATATCAAAAGTCGATCAAAAACGAATTAGTTCGGTGTATATTTACAAAAAATAAACCTTTTACCAAAATGTTTAGAATTTTCGGGTTGACGGAAATCAGGGCGACTGTCGTCATAGTTGCAGTGTTTTTAGGTGTTGGTCAAATTGAGGTCAAGAAAAGCAATTGAAAATTGCTTACAGGAAAATACAACGTTTAGAGTGAAGCCATTAGAGGTTTGATTTTAATGCTTTTATTTTAGCTAGATGGCGCCAATTTAACACTTTTGGCGAGAACAAAATTAATATTTTTCCCATTTTTTTTTTAAAATTTAAATTTTTAACGTTTTAGACTGTTGGCGCCATCTGCTAAGAATTCCGGTATTTAAAAATGTGCCTCTAAGGGCCTAACCCCTGTGAAACAAATTTTCAAATCCTTCTCGAAAGAACGAATTTATTACCTTAATTTAGTTGACCGATCGTGTTTGCCATCTAAGTTGCATTTTATGAACGAGACGGGAAACCTAAAAAACATGCTCATTTTAATCAAAATTTAGCTACCTATACATGTATTTAAAACCAATAATTATAAAAATAATTGGCATTTTAATATTAACGCCTGTTTTCAATGTATATTCTCATGGTTTGTAATATTTTCTGTAATAATCGCGAGTAAAAACTGGATTTTACTAAGAAGTTGGAACTAAAATGTTGTCCCAACCAAGTTGGACTACACGATTGGTCAACAGAGTGTGGATTTTGAGAAAAAGGCCAAAATATTGTATTTTAGCATTTACTTAATTGACCAGCATCAAAAAATTTAACAGCGTGACTATAAAAACGAATTTATGCCATGTTTAAAATTAAATGTATAAACAAATAGAAATCTATGGAATTTAGAGCCAGGACTGTAATTCAAGTAGTGTATTATATCAATTGTAAAGACACATTTTCTCGGCATATCAAGTTTTGTTTTTAAAAGTTGAAAAGAAATCCATAAGGGCACATATTACGGAAAATATATCTGTAAATACATTGGAATTTCCTTGTTGATTTCGGTTTCAGCCATAGGCCTCGTGTTTCTCGTTTTTTTAACGTTTACCAACTTTTTTTATACACACATATATATATATATATAAATCGCTTATTTATGAGATGTACATTTTTTCCTAAAAGTATATGATCAAAAGTATATAAGCTTTGTCAGAAGTTACGCGTGCTCAATTCCGAACAAAAATCTATAAATACAAAACCCGAATTTGAAAATTGGTTAAAATTACTACCCGGAATAATAACTTATTTTTAACGTTTGTTTTTAAATAAAGTGGCACTGGAAATAGGAATTGCATTAAAGATAATTGGTATTAAATTTAATTATCAATACGAATTAGCCTTTCCATAGCGCCACGTAGCGGACAAGATGGGAAGTGCAGAAACATCTGGATTTTCGATTGGTTATTATACAACACAAAGTGACTGCGGAGAAAAATCCAGCTGTCAAAGAACTTCTAGCGTTGGCCGCTACGTGGCGCTTTGTAAACCGAAAAGGCTAATTAGATATAGACCTAATATAAATAAAGGTACAAATAGACAATTGTCTTAGCGCCGCGTTGTAATAACAAGAAGGTGAAAAGTAGTATGATATCACAAGAAGATACGAAATTGTATGACGTCATGATTCTAACCACCGCGGTGTGGTATGACGTCATGCTACTTTAAGCCACGTATCAGTATGACGTCACCGCACCAATTTTAGGTCTATATCTACTAACACCCATTAATAGTCGAAATAAATTAAAATAAGAAAATTTTCAAACAAATTGCTAGTTCAAATTTATCTCACTAGAGGCGCTCGGTTGGTGTAAAATATTTTTTTATTTACGTCATACAGCGTTTAAAGGGCATAAACCACTAATTTAAACCATTCACATATCGTAAAAAAAATCAGACTCTATAATTTATTTAAATTAAACATTTTTTACAACAAATAAAAAATAATAATAATAAAAACTATTTCGTTCCTAAATAAACTAACTCCTAAGATACAAAAAAACCACTAAAAAGAAGTATTAAAAAAAACTAAAAAAAACTTTTACGCTTCCGCTTTTAAACATATGTTAAAAAAAATTGAACAAAGAAAAATTTATGTTCCAAGGAAAAAAAAAATGCTAAAGAAGTTTAAAAGAATTACATTGAAGTTCGGCAGAGCGTTCAGTAAAAAACGCCTTAAAAAAATAAATCGCTAAGCCATATCGTCTATTCATTTTTGTTGTCTCTGAAAAAGAATTGAAATCACTGTACAAAACCGAAATAAAAGTTACCCATCAATTTTACCAGTGTCAAAAACTTTGAAAAAAAAAAGGTTTTTTTTTTTAATTTTTATTACAATTTTTTTTTAAACCTATCATATTAAACCTTTTGTGAACAGGCAAGGCCTAGCTCAAAGCGTTGTTAAAGGCGGGAATGTAGATAAATATTCCCTTTATACGTGCCTATAGCTATACTATCAGGTAGCAAAGGCTTAAATATAGCCTGTGAAATCAGTCAAGCAAGCAATACCGGTGTATACTTAAATTTCTTATCATTTTATAAGTATTACGGCTTTCAAAATTTTAAAGAAAATTGTTGACTTTGGTATTCCGGTAATATAATGTGGAAATGGAAAGAATTTTAATTTAAATTCTTTCACGGTCAGCCTAGAACACTATCATCCGGTTCACTTTCCAAATGGAAAATTATTTTTCAAATTACTACTTTATTTACTACCTGGGGAGTATCCACTTCTGGTTGCACATTTTTGGGCATTTATTACCCCGCAGAAAAATTATTGGTAAATTACTATTGGTATAAGTAACATACTAAGCGTAAGTATTCTCCCATCAGCAATGTTTTCACCGAAGAAATATCATATGAATCATAATGTAAGTTAGGGTAACGTGCCAGACTTAATTACGGAGCAGCCGAACGGTGGTACAAATGTCCGAATGCCGGAAAACAGGATCGTATGTCCGAAAACGTATTTAATTTGCCCGAAAAATTTATTATTATTTAAACGTAATTTTTTTTTATTCGATTGTAACGTGTGGGACAATTCAGTCCTCTCGTCCATCTGATTAATCAGGGCGAGATATGTGTAACGGCCACGCCAACGGGGGGATACGTGGGGACAGGGGTGGGGACACCCGTGGCGGAAGTATTCCTACCACCCGTTGGGGGATTGGTGGTCGTCCTCACACGGCCATCCACAAACTCTGCCTCCCGGACGCCTGGGATTACAGGAGTGAGCCACTACTCCCGGCTTTAAACGTAATTAAAAGAGTTGTTAATTTTCCTGAAAAATAAAATTCGGAAAATTTTCCGCAAATCGGAAAAATAAGAATTTTAAACATAAATTACTTTTTAAGGGTTTTTAATGTTTTTAACTTTTTATCGATATAAAATGTCTAATATCAGTGTACTACAAAACATTAATAGTGTTACATTGTTAATCAGTTTAAACTAGTCTAGAGGTTTAGTTTTACTTTTAGATTCGAAAAAATGAGGCGAAAATGCCGCTTTATTTCAATTTGCAAACAATATATTAGACTAATCATGGAATGCAACCTTTTTTTATTTTTTTTTGCGGAAAAATACGGAAAATTTTCCGGGGAAAAAGGCCTCGGTCATTTTCCGGAATATTTTCCCACTTACAACACTAGTAATTAATGATAAAGTTTCTTTCGTTCTTGTACTGGCCTGTGGAAAACCTCTGTTAGCGTAGCGAGCGCAGCTTTCCTATCACCGATTCAATTAGGCATAGTAAACGTTTACCAACTCGAAAAACATTCCAACATCATGTGGAATATATTTGAATAAAATTTGCTCGTAAAAAAGTGCAAAGTAGTACGGTATCATCTAAGAAAATACGAAATTGTACGACATATTGATTCTAACGTAAGCGCACCAATTCTAGGTGTATATCACTAGGTGAAAACTCGGAACAACTCCTTACGCGTTGAGTTTGCAAGTTATCTCCCCACTGATTCGAGGGGTTTTCCCTCGAGCTCTTCGGTTTCCCCTTCCATAAAAACTTGTTGACGTTAACGGTAATAGCTAGTGTAGGGAGCTGTTGGCTCGTTCGCGTGGCATGCAAGGCTTGCTACCACCCTCCTACGCATTGTAACCCGGCCACCTGAATTAATGGCTATAAAAGTCACTCGATGACTTAGGCCTAAGGTGGTGCCTTGGGTATTAGCCTAGCTGATTATTATTATTATTATCTACAACAAACATTTAAAAAAAATTAAAATAATAACAATTTAAAAGTAGTAGTTCCAATTTATCTCACTATAGAGAGAGTATGATACAAATGGAGAAAAATTATTATTTCCCTAAAAGCGATATAAACGCAATCAAAGGCCAGAATGTCCATGCGAGTCAACGGTGATCGACCGTCAAACCAACTACAACGTCTTCCGGCAGAGGGAGATTGGAATGACCGCGAGACGGGGAGACCCGGGAGAGGTTGGAACAGCCCGCTGTTATCCCAAACATTCCAAATATGACAATTGAGTTTTACGCATACCAACTGGAGAGCTGTCTGACCCAAAGGGTTCACCGAAACCCCGACCCCTTTCTGTACACCAGAGTCTTAATTGAATCGAATGACGGAGATTCTTCAGCCCGCTTCCCTAACAATGCGACGCGAGAATTTGTTAGAAGAAGTCGGAAATTTAAATAACGGATGCGAATAAGGTTCAGATAGAAATTTGGCGCAGACTGTTACCCTACAAGTTGCTCTTACGCGTTCCTAGCTTAGGCAGACCCGTAACCAGCCACCAAAACTTGGGGGCGCTTCGAGGGGTAGGTCACTTCCTTGATTAACGACGTACCCCTCGAAAGATTAAATCCGATTTAATCGTGATTATTTTGGTTAAATTCAATTTAATCACGATTTTGTTGTTAACATTCAATTTAATCACGATTTTGTTGATTACATTCAATTTAATCACGATTTTGTTGATTAAATTCAATTTAATCGTGATTATTTTGATTAAATCCGATTTAATCGTGATTATTTTGATTAAATTCAATTTAATCACGATTTTGTTGATTAAATCACGTTTAATCATGATAAGAATGTTTGATTTAATCATGATTAAATGATTAAATCTGATTAAAATGATTAAATCCTGATTGAAACGATTAAATCATGATTGGTATGATTAAATCGCGATTAGAAATTAGAACGATAATCAGAATGATAATATTGGTGATTGGAATGATTATAATTGTGCGTGATTAGAACGAGTGGATTATAATAATTTTATATGAAAAAAAGTAGTTCCTATTACAATGTTACCTTAACTACTAAGCTGTGATGTTTTCCGATGTTTTAAATAAAATTAGGTTATTTTTCAATCATTTCAATCAAACACAATTGCGATAGAACCATCAATATTAAAAATTAATATTAAATTATCGTACTTTAGTTTTGATTTTAATTATAAAATCTCGATTCGACCGATTAAAATTATTAAATCTGATTAAAATGATTAATTCTGATTAAAATTATTAAATCTGATTAAAATTATTAAATCCTGATTAAAAAGATTGGATCCTGATTAGAATGATTAAATTTCGGTTAAATCGTGATTAGATTTTCTAATCTTGATTAGATTTTTTAATCTTGATTACCCTGATTGAACCACGATTATTCTGATTTAATAATTTTACTACGATTAAGACGCACCCAAATTGGAAGTGACCTGCCCCTCGGGCGCTCAAACTGTTTTGGGTGGGCGCCAATGCCTTGATACTAAAAATCGTAAATTTTAAATCCCACTCCTGAAATTAGTAAATATACCGAAATTGGTTTTATTTTGTTATTTTTTAAATTATGAATTTCGACTTTGTTGAAAACAAAATATTTGATTAAAAATACAGGTAACCGATGTTATATGATATTAGTTGGTAGTTGAGCAAATCGATTTTTTTTGGGTCGGTCGGGTTGGGGATATCTATATATATGAGCTTGAGCTTAGGATATATCTTAGCAGACGAATTGACATTTTGAAAACACAAAGCGTCTGATAGTAGGACGAAATCCAGCATCTAACTCAGTAAGTGAGCTTCTCGTAGATATCAGATTATCCGCATTTACGCCCAGAGTTAAATCTGATCAGTTGATACGATTAAGTCTCAAACTAATCCGAATTGATCGTAAGCTGACAGAGAGAAAGATATCGATTTCACACGTACCCTTTTCAAATTCCATTTGAAATTACAAATTCTGTTTATTTTGATTTGCTGTCCAGAAGTTTATACGTAGTGTTAAAGTCGGAAAATTTTCCGGAACATTTTCCGTATTTTTCGAAAAAAATAAAAAAGGTTTCATTCCATGATTAGTAAATAAAGCGACATTTTCGCCTCATTTTTTCGAATCTGAAAGTAAAACTAAACCTCTAGACTAGTTTAAACTGATTATCAACGTAACCCTATTAATGTTTTGTAGTATGTTTACTGATATTTAACATTTTATATCGATAGAAAGTTAAAAACATTAAAAACCCTTAAAAAGTAATTTATGGTTCAATTTTTTATTTCTCCGATTTGGAGAAAATTTTCCGCAATTCTGAAGATTTTCTGAAACTCTTTCCGCATTTTATTTTTCCGGAAAATTAACAACACTATTTATACGTATTCTAAACGTAAAAGGTCGATAACTGTTCAGCTAACTCACTTGTCAGTGATTTTCACCCTTTATGTTTCGCTATCAGAAACCAATCCGCGGCACCCGTGAAATTTTACCAATTAAATAATTGAGGGAAAGCCTTCAGCGTTTGGAAAAACAATTTTTGAAAACCAAAACGGTTCAGATTTCAAATATATGGTTTTTTATTTATAAACATTTAATTATTATTTATAGTAATAATAATAATAATATGTATAATTATTTATAAACAACACTGCAGAATTATCAATTTATAAATCAAAACCGTACAAATATGAAGTAGAATAGGCTAGAACCGCTAGATTATAAATTTTTAATTTGGGTTTTTAACCTTTTTATATATTTTTAAGTGAACCCTTGGAGTTCAGATCGGTAACTTTAAATAATGAATCAGATCGAATTTGAAATTTATAAGATTACTGGGTGGAGGGAATAAAAAAGATAAATCTGATCTGACTAACCGATTACCTTCAGATATCTGAAGCACTAAATAGAAATACGAATACAAATATAATTCTAATTTTTGGTGATGATTTAAAGCTTTGCACCCAAAATTCCAGAATCAACTCACCATCGTCCCAAAAATGTGTAGGGGATTTGGAAATGCGGGATTTCACGTTGGATTTCAAGATTTCTAGTTGGGTTTCGAGATTTATCGTTGGATTTCGAAATTTCTTGTTTGATTTCAAGATTTATCGTTGGATTTCGAAACTTTTTCGTTTAATTTCGAGATTTATCGTTGGATTTCGAGATTTATTGTTGGATTTCGAAATTTCTCGTTTGATTTCAAGATTTATCGTTGGATTTCGAAACTTTTTCGTTTAATTTCAAGATTTATCGTTGGATTTCGAGATTTATCGTTGGAATTCGAAATTTTATCGTTTGATTTCAAGATTCATCGTTGGATTTCGAAACTTTATCGTTTGATTTCGAGATTTCTTTTTGGATTTTAGGATTTCTCGTCGGATTTTGTGATGTTTCGTCGCATTTCGAGATTTATCGTCGGGTTTCGAGATTCCTCGTTGGATTTTAGGATTTATCGTAGATTTCGGGATTTAGGATTTCTTATAAAGTATACGGGAAATCTTTGTATGTCCGAGCCATCGCATTATGCCTAACTATAAATAGATAAATCATTGACTAGATGCTACATTCCCTTTAACACAACATGGCAACTTGCATTCACTGATTTTTTTTAAGATACAAATAACGTTTATAAAACTTAGTCAATATAAACGCCTTAAGTCAAAAACCACGTAAGTCGATTTACATGACAATTGATTTGAAAGTGTTTCATTTTATTTTTATTTTTTCTTTGTAAAAGACAGACGCTGGGTCCGATATAAAAAATAGCCGGTTTTTTTGTTGCAATCTAGAGACGTGGGGGGGGGGGGGTAGCCGCTGGCTGAACGACGTGCATTAAACTTCACGAAGATGAATTCGTATTTTGTCCGCTGGGAGGAGCCACGTCTCCGCCTCCGGAGAGGAAGAACAACGCTCCGGCCATTTTTTGATTAATGGCGACGTAGCGCGACCTCTGACCCACCCGAGCGTCGTCTGCTGGCGCGTCCGCTTCGAACCGAAACCCAAACCACCCCCTCCCGCCACCGCAGAAACCGCCAATAGAGCCTCTGCTCAAATACAATAGCGACCGACACAGAATCTACAATAATAACGCGAGCCTGGGAATGTTTCGCCACATACAGGGTGTTTCTTTTACGCGTTGTATCCGCGCTTTAAAAACGCCATAGCTAAGGCAAGGTACCATCTTAGTCCCAAGTCATCTAGCGGCGTTTAATGTCTTTAATGCAGGTGGCCGGGTAACGATGCAAGCCCTTTAGGCCAAGCGAGCCAACAAATGCTAATCAAATTAAAAATAACACAATGCTAATATCACTGGTAATAGTGCAATGCTAATATTATTGACCATAACATAATGCTAATATTATTGACAATAACATAATGCTAATATTATTGACAATAACATAATGCTAATATTATTGACAATAACATAATGCTAATATTATTGACAATAACGCAATGCTAATATTATTGACCATAACATAATGCTAATATTATTGACAATAACATAATGCTAATATTATTGACAATAACATAATGCTAATATTATTGACAATAACATAATGCTAATATTATTGACAATAACATAATTCTAATATTATTGACAATAACATAATGCTAATATTATTGACAATAACATAATGCTAATATTATTGACAATAACGCAATGCTAATATTATTGACAATAACGCAATGCTAATATTATTGACAATAACATAATGCTAATAGCTCACTACACTCACTATTACCAAAAGTAACATAATTACCAAAAGTGTGCGAATTCCTATACTTTCCAATGCTTAAAACAAGTGTCGGCTCTAGGTGAAGTAGCTCTTTTTTCAACAGATGTCGCTAGCGTCGAAATCAAAACAAGATGCTGAAGCTACATTTTGCCCCAAAAGGCGGAACATAAAAGTATGCTTCGCGTTGATTGGCTCGTTTGTAAATTGGTCAATAACTTCAATTATAGTAATTGTTTACAATATATTTTATATGGGTTAAAGTTCACTAAGAAGAGTAAAAGTGGTCTAAATATAATACTCTATAATGGCTCTCTGGCGACGTTATTGTTTCGCTGTTTTGAATTTTAGCTTCCGTTTCCATTAATAGATGGCTCCACGCTCTCCACGAAAGTCATTTTTTTCGAAGATTCGGATAGATTCATAGCCATCTCTAATAACAGGGGCCTTTTCATAATACAGGTAGCAATGATAGAGCCGACAGTTGCTTTAAGATTTAATGAATGCTGCTATCGAGATAGACAACATAAAAGGCTAGGCTAGGATTAAAACGCAGATAGATGGCGCGGTAGCGTTTCCGTCGAGTGTTTCTTTAGTTCCCGAAGCTCCCGCCAGGCGACACTATTTCTACTTTACCCTCCGAACTTTCACTTCGCGTGTACCAATCGTTTAAAGGGACTTTCAAGGGAGGTGTGAGGGGTCGATTCAAAAACGTCACTGAAACGTCATCAGAGGGTAACTTTGTAAATGCGACCGAATGACGTATTAATGGCTTTAAAAGTCGCTTGATGACTTAGGTGCCTTGGGTATTAACAAAGCTGATTGTTGTGGTTGTTGTCCCTTTAAAAAAAACGATTACATTGACACCTTTTTGGTAATTATGTCACTTTTGCTATTACTGTTAAAATTACTTTCGCGTGTTAAGGGGGAAGAATACAGTAAAAGCCCCTTTTTCGTTCAAGCTGAACGTTTCTGTTTTAACAATTGCATCATTGAATTATATTTTTCTTATTAGGCTGAACCTTCCTCTAGTGCTTAAAATAATTTTTATAATTATAATATTGATAGTTAACGAGATATAAAGTCCTAATTAAAGGGTAGTTTGGGAGCTTACCCAACTTCTTTAGCTCCGGGGGTCCGAATTAAAACGTAATAACTTAATTACTTTTAAATATAAAATTGTAAAAATTATTTTAGTCACTAAACAAGAGGCTGTTCTACGCTTAAATATTAATTTTATAAGTTAAAATACAAAATTAAAAGAGTTCAGCTTGAAATAGCGCGAAAGTAGACAATGGCCACTGTATATAGTCTTCAACAAGTAATTATAGAAAAGGGAAACCGAAGAACTCGAGTGAATACCCCGTAGTTGTTCAGTGTCTACAGCCAGTTGGGATCGACCCAGCTCCTCTAGCTGCGATGCGAATGTGCTAACCACTTTCTACATAATAGTGGAAAGTAGTTAGATTTTCCGCTAAGCAATGTAATACAAAATCTTGGCAGAAATATAAACATTTTAGTAAAGACCAATTTGAAGCTACCTGTACTCGGGGGGGGGGTGACTGGGGTGTTTTTTCGGGGGTTGGAAATCAATGGTTTCTTGTATTTAGACCGATGAAAAAATAATTGAGCGCGAAAGAAAAAGGATGTACGGGCATTGAGAACGAGTGAAACAAAATATAGACCGTTCCATCAAACGCATCCATCTTCCTTTCTGAAAAGATCTGCCTTTTATAGTCAAGTGCGCGCGGACAACTCTGGCCCGCTTTGATTCCGAAGATTCAAAAGTGAAAAATAAAAATTATATGAAAAAATGAATTGTTACTACACGAAATACGTAGAATATAAAAATCGAGAGTTATATTTTATAATTATACGAAATGTTGAAATGTTTATATTTTCTAATCATCCCGAGATGAATATATTGAAAATGAAGAGGCTGGTTTGATTCGCGTGGGAACGAAGCTTCGGGTAATTTTGGTAATTTAAAATTAACAAAGGTCACGTCAACAGTTTCCGGAGCCTAAATACTAAAGCCCGTTTCGTTTTGGTCAATAGGAGAGGTTTATCTTTTGATCACGAACATTTGATTTGGATCTCTAAAGAGTGTTTTGATTATAAATAATAGCAATGGGTTTCACTTTTTTTCTTCCAATTTTGAAGCTAAAACTACTTATTCAACTGAGCTCGTTTTAGTTTGTTTATTAGTTCTAGCTGGTACAACCCTTTAGTGCCGTCCACATTTACAAAATCTAACTATTCGCTCTTAAAATCAGAATTAAGTATTTACGAACATTAACTTTCCATTCCCGCCACCATTGTTAACCGATTCTACAAGTTAAGGGGGAAGAATACAGTAAAAGCCTCTTTTTCGTTCAAGCTGAACGTTTCTGTTTTAACAATTACATAATTGAATTATATTTTTCTTATTAGGCTGAACCTTCATCTGGTGCTTAAAATAATTCTGATAATTATAATATTAATAGTTAACGAGATATAAAGTCCTAATTAAAGGGTAGTTTGGGAGCTTGCCCAACTTGTTTAGCTCCGGGGGTCCGAATTAAAACGTAATAACTTATTTACTTTTAAAATTTAAAAGTGTCTAAATTATTTTAAGCACTAAACAAGAGGCTGTTCTACACTTAAATATTAATTTTATAAGTTAAAATACAAAATTAAGAGAGTTCAGCTTGAAATAGCGCGAAAGTAGACAATGGCCACTTAACCCCCCTTAACTGGCGCTGATTACGTTAAAAATGAGTCGCAAGGCGTGATAGAAGACTATTTTTAATATACTTAATTTACATTAATCTGCTTAACTCTGTATTATTATCTGATATAACAATTGTTAGAGTCATTCGTTTATGAAGATTTGGAAAATGAAGACGAAAAGTAGAGCCCCTAGTTGTTTTTTTTGCCGCTGTACGTCACTAGTCTTACTCACAACGTAGAAACGCCCCAAAGAAAACTAAATGCCCGTATCACCTTTAAAAAGTTCAAGCTCTGAAAGACGCAGACCATCCTATGCGAGTTGACCTTTCTCAGTGGTTTGTGGACAAAGCCAATTTTTCCCTGGATGGTATACTCAACTTGCACAACACTCACCAGTGAAGTCAAGATAGCCCCCACGTGACTAGTGTAAGATCTCATCAAGTGCAGTTAAGCCTAAAGTTTTGGTGGGGTATTGTTGGTGACCATTTAGTTGGTCCTTTTTTCCTTCCGCCTAGGTTTAATGGTCAGGCATACAATATGCGAAACTATAAAGTAAATTTGGTCTTAACCAACTTGTTAAAATGGGAAAACAAAATCACGTGACTACCTTTACACAGCCAACTTCGATTCGGTAACTCGTGTAAATAGTTGGCCGTGCGACGTTAAAGAAAAAAATATTCCTTCCAGATACTGCAGACAGCTAATTAACTTACACTTTTATATTATAAAATGTTTTAAATAATAATAATAAATAGATAATTTAGACGAATCGATCAAAATTTAAACCGTCATTAGCCAAATAAAATGAATAATAGTTCGTATTTCTTAGGATAGATGGCGCTGCAGTTCTCCAAAACGTCACGTGACTATAGATGGCGCTGCAGTTCTCCAAAAATTCACGTGACTACCATCTTTTCAGCCCCCCTGGACTTAATAGTTTCCCCTATTTCTGCAAGATAATTTACCCGAGCTACTCGAAGACGTACCGTTATCTTAAAGACTTAGTTTACACTAGGAGCAACAAACACAAGGAGAACGCAGCTAGCGTTTAAACACGCTAACGCAGGGTTGTGTACAAATTTCATTGGACGAGCCTTTACGCTGATCGTTTTACGAGCAGGGGGGTAACACAATTTCCGATTTTTTCCCTTCCAACGGCAGCAGGCGCTAAACCGTCTAACCAATGAGAAATGTACACAAGAAAATACACGACTTTTGACGCGTTGCGTTCTTCTTGTATTTGTTGCTCCTAGGTTTAGTTACAATTTGCATTTGTAACTTCAATAGTAATTAACATTTCTGTCGATTCTTTAAAAAACTTTATCTAAGTGTTATAAAATACCTTTTGGGATTTTCGACTTTTAATGCTCAAGTCTATTAATGACATCAGTTATGGTCATTATCGTTTCACCATTAAAAAACCAATGATTACTAATTGGAAGTCATTGTAAACATTCGCAAGTATCATTTCGCGTATTCAACACTAACAAATACTTTAAAAACTTTAACTAACAAATACCATTCAGTGTCTTCAACAGCAAAAGTACCATTCCGTTTTCCGCTTTCCAAAATAAGAAGTTGCTTATTTCCAAAATTTCAGACCATGTCTAACATTGTCGATTTCTTTGAAATAATAATAATTAATAAAATCATTGTAGGATTTAGCACACTTCTGCTCGTTCAATAATGAACTTTTGGGATTCGCTTTTGTGTTTATCGTTTCATCGTGAAAATAACAATGAATAATAAAAGGAAACAATTGGGTTCAAGGCAGTATACCGATCTTCACAATACTAACTATTCCGTTATTTTGTGGCCCGGTTTTTGTAGGTTTAAAACTCTAAAACCAAGCATTTTAGGACCCAAAAAACTCGCCCTAAAATGTATTAAATACTTATCCATAACACCCTGAATTATTAATAATTATTATTTAATAATTGGAAACATCGAAGGTCCACTCGATTAAAAACCTAATTTAAATTTTGTTAATTATTTTCAACCCGAAAGTCAACCCCTAAAATAGCAGCTTTACACTTGGGTTCTTAGCGTAAAATTAAACCGAATTTTAAAATGGTAATTATCAAAAGCTCAAGGAAATCCTGACCCGTAAAAACAACCACAAATAGATCCAAAATAACAAAAAGCGAGAGCGACACGGGACCGTGACCTCAAACTAATTTGTTGCCAACCAAAAACCGCTGTTTTCTCAGTAGTGGGGCGGGAATGACTATGAACGATTTTTAGCGTTGCTTCCAATCCCCCTCACGTTCCAACAGTAAAATCCGCCCTTGGTTCCCTAAAACTGAAGTCTTCAAACGCGATTTAAGCACGCGGTTGTGTCGTTTTTCATTCCCCCATCTCACGCCGGGCGAAAGCTAGGCCCCGATCGCCCCAAGATAGTCATTCTTTTCAAGTAGAAATGAATAGATTCTTGGTAAAACGCGATAGATCATCTATAAGGGAAAAGGGATAGACAAACGCCATCTAACGAGTAACGTGGGAACGTAAAAATACCCCGCGATGCCATCATGGCAGAGGCGGGGACAAATGAGCCAGCGGGCCTAATTAGGTAAAAACAGAGCGCGCTCTAAGGGCAAAATGTCCTCGTGCCCGCGCTATTACTGATCTCCATTTTCAGGCGCTTCGAAACTTAAGCGCAGATGTTTCCAAAACGGGCTACTTTTTCACATTCTGCAATTTCCCGCTATCTATTTACGTTTTACACTAAAGGGTAGACGACAGACAAGTCGGAAGAGACGAAAATTCAACTTCGGACGCGAACCTTGTTACCGGAAATTAGAATTGGAGAAATAGGGGCACCATCTAGTTGTTATATTTTGAACTATTTTTCAAAATTAAATGAGTATTTTAAGTTATCGAAAACGAATCTGCCTTGGTTTTCAAGATATATTCCTTTCCGAAAATCAAGCGTCTTAAATGTCAATTTTGTTTCTGCGATTCTTCAACCTAGTTCATTTTTCAGTCAACGGAGATCATTTAAAAATTTGAAGTACGCAATGACCTGACGAATTTACTATAATTAGTACTCAATTGCCTCGAACCGTTCTTTGTTTGTTAATAAACAGTTTATTTCATACTTAGTTACAGGCAGGAAAACGTAATTTTCTTTTTAAAATTGGTAAAATCGAAATCTACAGACAAAACTTAACTTTTGTGTAGATAGCTACCGTAGCCTACATAAAGATAATATATTTCAAAATGTAACAATATTATAAATGGTATTCTCACACAATAAATTAATATATAAGAATTGCCCTGTATACAACGGTTTGTTCAAAAATTAAACCTCTGAACGAGTCATTCTTAGTAATCATATTAAAATCCACGTTTTACCGCGAAACAAAGTCTATTCGCGACGGAAATCTATCGCTACGCCCTCATTTGGTCGCCGTCGAAAACTAGATAGCGTATTAGCTGACACTATTAGCGTTTAACAGCCAATGTTAATACCCTAAATAGAAAATGTAAAAGTTCTATATTTGCATGTAATTATAATTTTACGCTATTTTGTGTTTCCTCCATGATAAACGACATCAGTTAAGATTTGGGATTTTTCTCTTATTTCACAAAAACAGCTAGATTCGAAATAGTAAATAGCGTATTAACCACTTCCTGCCAGAACTCAGAAAACATTAGCTTCATAGTTATAATGGTAAACAACTATAGATAAGACCACGGCCAACTTTGATCTAAGTCGGCCGTCAAGGGACAATACAGCGATCGATGGAGGCCAATTTTTCGGAGGTCATGAAGTGGGTAAACGCTCACCGAATTCGTATCTAGGCTACGCAACTCGATATTATCTTTTATTGTAAGCGCTACCTCGGAAGAACGTGGTGATGCAGAGCCACCTACATTCGATTAGATCGCAAATAGGGCAGGGATGTCCGAATTTGCGATCTTGAGTAAACGGCAACCTCGACTTTAAGATGGGGATACCTTCAAAATGTTTGTCTCCAAAATATACTAAAACTTAATAATAAAATAAATGAATTAAATTAATTAAAAATGGTTATCTCAACCTCCTAAATAATATTGATAAAATACGCGAAAAAGTAGATTAGTCCATAATTAAAAGGGATAATATAGCTAAATCCTAAACAAATTTGAAGAAATTAAAAAACTTACTAATAACTCGTACCAATAGGTCTTCGAGCAGAAAACTCGAAACTCGGATCAAATAGATCTTCGAGTAATACACTACATAAAAACTAAATCAAATAGCCAGAAATTCCAACGGTAGACCGGTTTCGTTCTATTTGGAACTCATCAGTACCGTGCGGGAAATCTGGCTGGCGACTGTCAAATCTAAAGGAGAAACTAAGCCTAAACATTAAAAATTTCAAAACGCGTTGCATATAGCAACGGAAAGCCGAAAAAGGGGGGAGAGTGGTGGAGAATAGTATATACGATAAGTTAAGTTTGAAGAAACCACCTAAATAATATTGTTTTAGACGGCGAATATGAGAACATAGCTCCAACATCTAAGCTCGTAGTTTCGCGTCCGTAGTAAAAAAATACTATTTGTACGGGGTAAGTTGGGATGGGACGAGGTTGGCCATGCGTTAAGAGATGGAGCGTTCATTTGAAAGACCACCAAAATGAGTTTCCATCTTGCTAATAACTGCAGCTTTTTTTTCTTCTGGCAGCGCTTAAAAAATATCCGCAACGATTAGAGTCACGGTTTGTTTTAAGCGTATTCCCTTCGTTTATAACCTCGTTATTAATGATTTCCTATTTCGCCTTATTTTTCATTTAAATTGATTCGTTAAACGGGTTTTTTCTGATAGGCTATTTCATTATTTTTCATTCTACTGGTTTAAAAGCTTAAATTAATATTAAATAAGCGAGTTTCAATAAACGGCATCCCACCCTGTCATGGCGAAGAACGCGTGGCGAACATGGTGCCATCCTTATATTAATTGCTGAACTGTTAATTTTCCAAGCTTGCGGTGTTCTAGAGACTGTCATCTGTTTAATTATATGTTAACGAAATAAAAGATGGCGCTAGTATAATTCCAATTTTCGTCCCCTATGATACTAACTTACCTCTCGTATATTTTTATTTTGCGACCAGTTTAATGAAAATTTATAATTAATCAAGTGGTCCACGGAATTAGCTACATCTCAAGTTTAATGAAAATGTATAATTAATCAATTGTTCAAAGGAATTAGCTACATCTAAAGATTAATGAAAATGTATAATTAATCAACTTGTCAAAGGAATTAGCTACATCTCAAGTTTAATGAAAATGTATAATTAATCAACTGGTCAAAGGAATTAGCTACATCTCAAGTTTAATGAAAATGTATAATTAATAAACTGGTCAAAGGAATTAGCTATATCTCAAGTTTAATGAAAATGTATAATTAATCAACTTGTCAAAGGAATTAGCTACATCTCAAGTTTTATGAAAATTTCAAATTAAAAAAGTGGTCCCAAGAAACAACTGACCCCCAATTTTTAAATTAAAAACTGATCCAAGGCATCTAAGACACTATGGATGTTGTTCATGAATGAATCATTACGCAAACAGCGAAGATTGGTTTAAATACTGTTTTGCCGAAACAAATTTAACTAAAAAATCGTGGGACCCTAAATTTAAAATTATTATATTACTTTTGATATGGTAAAAATTACCATAGAAACAAAATCTGGTGATTCTCATGCAATTTCAGAATACGCTTCCCAAATTTCCTTTTGTAGATTATTACGTAATCTGAGTCTTAATTACTATCGTCAATAAATCAAATAATTATTTTAACAACTGATAGATGGCGAAGAAAACGGAATTCGTCCCATGTTATTACATAAGCATTAAGTAGTTGCACCTTATTCGCGACCGAAACGAGTCTAGGTGGCGTAACGGCACTAGCTTCTCTGAAGTAGCCCCTAAGTTATAGCGTCTGCAACTGACAAATTAGAAAGTAATAAGAACGTTTTTTCTTAAATAAACTTATCAAAATACAAGCACACGATGCAAAAATTATATTAAAATGCAAGTATTATTATTTATAAAGTCAAATTTACGAATAACGACGAGGAAAAACTAATAGCGTCTGCTTTAACCGCTACCTATCTAGGTTTCATGGCGAACCAAAGGGGGCGTTGCTATAGTTTTCGGTCGCAAATAGTTAACCCAAGTTGTCCATTTCACCAAGATTATCTGAAATCACAATCTAGAATACAAATACTGCAATTCAAAACGACTAAAATCGGAGATGACATGAGCTAATGTATGTACAACAGTACAAGCATGGAAGGCCAAGGCCTAAACCAATGTATAAAAAAACGAACAGACTGGGACCTCTCCTATCTAATTTCGATGGCTATTGTACGCAAAGCCGTTCCGATTCGAATGGGGGTTTATGTAGATCTCACTACGGCTTTGCCTCTATTTTGCACAGCCTTTGTTACCACTGCCACTCAAAGCGACAATGTGACAAGTCCTATTTTGACCGTTTCGCGTCGAATCTAAACTATTGGCCACATCTAGTGGTACAGTTTCAGTTCTCATTATTCCTATCCTAAAGCTGGATATGGTGAAGCAGACGCTATTTTAACAGGGCTGCCGCGCATTTTGCATTCTAATTTTTCAATTTCGCGTCGAAAGTGTATGACAACCCTGTTTTCCATTCGTTAGATAACAGGGATGTCATACATTTTCAAAGGGAAATGATTAATTTATGATGAAAAAAGCATGGCAACCCTGTCAAAATAACGTCTGCTTCATGGTTGCCACGAATGGATGATTTGATGCAAAGTCTTAAAACAAAAATACAGTGTTTTGAAAGCATTTTTTTTACACAAAATGGAAGCTCGCTGCAAATGTGTGCCCTTTTAACCCATTTAAGCCCGAATTAAGCACGTGGTAGCAGATACGACCAATCATATTCTGGAAACTAGCCCGTAAAACAGGTCAAATTTAAACCAAAAAATCTAGACTATTTATGAACCACAAAAGGTAAAAAAAAGTTGTTAACTTTTAAAATTTCATTATTTTCAATACTTCTAATAGAAATTAAACGGTTTAGATGAAACTACAAGATAAGCCTTTTCTATAATCTGTAATTTGATTAACATCTAAAAGAGGTATGCTAAAATCTTACGATGATGGCAACCCCATGTTGTAACAGTAACGGTTGCTAGAGTAATATACGTAACTGAATTATTTAATGGCCCTATCACAATGACAACTAGGCGATAAATAAGCGTTATTGATGACAACTTCATAATAATTAAGTATCTTCAGAAACGAAGCGAATGTTTTAAATCGTTAATTTTGCGTTCCCATTCAATAATTTGTTATTATTTCGCATAACTGTACGTCAACTTTCATTATGATAGCGTTTCAATTTTCATTAGGCCTTGGTCTCCAGAAAAAAATTAACTTGCTAAGCACATTCCTCGTCGTCCTTACATGGAAGTTACACACGGCGTATGTGTGAACTTCTAATCAAGTGGAATACGCGTATTTTAGACTTGACGCGTTATTGCTTGAAGGCAGCAAGTTAGGTCTTTGCTGCTTCGAGACACTGTTTGCCACGAACTCCCTCTTCTCAATTCCGAACTTTTCGCGTCAATATCTGGGAAGGTAGGGCCGTTGTAAACCCCTGGATTTGTATAGGACGTAGAGTTTACCTTACTTCCCGTCTATGCAAGCCTCGGCCACGTTGGTTTATAATATATAGGTTTGATAGGGTAGAGTCTGAGAGTTTCATCGGCTCTCAATCCCGCACCCTTAATCCCGATCCTCAGGGGAATAACGCGTCGTATCCATTTCGCGAAATTCGGGGCTGCCTTACGGAGACGTTATCGCCATCTATGAAGATTTCGTCCAACTAAGTACGCCGCGCACCGTGTGATTTTGAGCTTAGATAGAACGGGATAATACTTGTTATAAGGGGGTTTGGCCTGATACTATTATACCAAGAGTGCAGTTACTTCAACGAGAACGTACGAGCCTATCTTGGAGCTCACGTAAGTCGTACATTTAGTACCATAATAAAAAATAACAATTAGTACGACACATTTAAAGCTAATTTTTCACACTGACACTCACGTCTAGTTCCGACAAGGACTCGCAACTCAACTGAGTAGTACATTATCGTCCTTGGTAGTAGTTTATTTAATCTTTCGTATATTTAGACACTAGGGGGCTCTGTGCTGAACTAGTCCTTGGTTCCGTAGTACCTCTGAACATCGATCAGTTCGGTAATCATTTTATCATACTTATTTGTAGTATGTTACTTATGATATGACCCGATTCTCGGTTTACAACGTAGATACGACTAACTTTACCTTAACAATTTACAAATTTCTACTTCTTATTAGTACCATCATAAGTCTATAATTTGTCCATATGTGTGTCAGTTATTTCAATTAAAATAGACGTCATAACCAAAAAGAGAAGCGAGAAAAATGCGCAACTTGAAAACAAATTATCGCGTGCACGTCTCCCTGCAATAACCACTCCGCCATCTATCGGCTTTAAAAATAACTATTTGTATGGTGACAACAAAGATAAGCCTAAGCTAACGTCATAGGTCACCGACGTCACGCTTTTTCGTTAATTACCAGAGTTTGATTTTGACCAAAGTAATTGTCCGGTGTGAACAGAGCCTTTAAATTTAAAGATACATTAAAAAAAATCATTTTTTTCCGAAAGGTTAAAACATTTCGGTAACTTTTTTAAGTAATTTTTTTCACTGTTGAGACATGATTTTTAGCAAAGTCGCTTTTTTAGGGTTGCAAAAAATTCCTGAATAATTAATTGGCGCTTTCGACGTACTGGTTTTTTTAAGGGGTTTTCCGATGGAGTATATTTACTTTAATGAGGTTTATAATGCATTAAAGTCGTTTGATGTTGAAATATGTATTTTATCCGTTTTATTCACTTACATTTGCGGAACTGAGTTGATACTTTATGCGCATAATTGGTTCGGATTCATACTTTTATAGATCATTATTTATTTGTATCGTTAAATATATTTTAGAGATGCTGTCGCCATCTATTTGCCTAATTTAAAACGATTTTTCGAAACGTTACAAAATTAAGGAAAAATTATTATTTTAAATTTTAATACAAAAATATGACATAAATTTTACGAACTCTATAATATCAATTTCACCAACGATAAAATACGTATTTCACCAACGATATAATATTATTTTACCAACAATATAATATGAAGTTTACCAATGATATAATATAAATTTCATAAACGATATATTATTAATTTTACGAACGATATAATATAAATTTTATCAACAATATAATGTGAATTTTACCAAAGTTATAATACGAATTTAACCAAAGTTATAATGTGAGTTTTACCAAAGTTATAATATTAATTTTACCAAAGTTATAATATGAATTTTACCATGCATATTTTGTGAATTTTACCAAAGTTATAATATTAATTTTACCAAAGTTATAATACAAATTTTACCAAAGTTATAATATTAATTTTACCAAAGTTATAATATGAATTTTACCATGCATATAATGTGAATTTTACCAAAGTTATAATATTAATTTTACCAAAGTTTTAATACGAATTTTACCAAAGTTATAATATGAATTTCACCAAAGTTATAATATGAATTTAACCAAAGTTATAATATGAATTTTACCAAAGTTATAATATGAATTTTACCAAAGTTATAATATGAATTTTATCATGCATATAATGTGAATCTTACCAAAGTTATAATATGAATTTTACCAAAGTTATAATATGAATTTTACCAAAGTTATAATATTAATTTTACCAAAGTTTTAATACGAATTTTACCAAAGTTATAATATGAATTTTACCAAAGTTATAATATGAATTTTACCAAAGTTATAAAATGAATTTTACCAAAGTTATAAAATGAATTTTACCAAAGTTATAATATGAATTTTACGAAAGTTATAATATGAATTTTACCAAAGTTATAATATGAATTTTACCAAAGTTATAATATGAATTTTACTAACGGTATAACATAAATTTTATGAACGATATAAAAATTGTTTCTTTAATATTTTGCTAAAACATTTACCTTTACTGCATAAAATCCTAATTTATTATTTAATTTAAGAAATAAATTGGATTAAATGTTTTGTTTCAAATTACACCTATATAAGAAACCTAAACAAACAATTATTAAAACCCTGAATTCAAATATTTTAATTAAATACAAAACGGTATAATTAAATTAATAATCACGAAAAAAAATGTAGTTAAAGTAAATTTCATTACAAGAATTATTTGATTACGATATTTCTGTTAGATATAACTAATGTTATTTCAAATAAATTTCACGTGAACAATCAACATTTACCACCGTTTACAAGGTTTATTGTAGCTCTCAAGTAACAAGGCGTAAAATTACGTCCAAACGCGAAATTCAAATATTTATCTATTGAGTAAAGTAAGAAAATGGGTCAACAGTATTGTGTATTTACAATGAAGAATGAGACATCAAGTTATCTCGCGAGTAATTTGCATACACAATAAAATCCACCACCTAATCACGCCAAAAATAATAATAAATAAAAACAAGTTTCACCTCTCAAATTCTCAACGGAATATAGAGGTCAGCAATGGAGTCTTTAGCAGACAACAACGCAACAACTGCGGTTTAAAAGATAAAGTGAATTTTGTTTTTCGTCGTGAAATTCCTTTTGATAGAAAAGATAGATAAACAACACGACGTGGCTTGAAAGTACTTCATGTTTTCACTTTGTGATTGAAACAGATACAAAACGTTGTTTGTTTGAATAACTAAGAACTTACACCTCATACATTTTTCCCTATATCCTTCATATATTTCCACCTCTAGACCTCAGAAAGGTTTTCCTATATACCTCATAAATGTTTCCCTATATACCTCATAAATGTTTACCTATATACCTCATACATTTTTCCCTATATATCTCATAAATGTTTCCCTATGTACCTCATACATTTTTCCCTATATACCTCATAAATGTTTCCCTACATAAATTTTTCTGATATTTTCCCTATATACTTAGTATATTTCCACCTATATACGTCATAAAGTTCCACCTATATGTATACATTTCCCTCTATAAACTTCAAAGAGTTTCGTCATTGTACCTCATATATTTTCGCTAAAATACCCCATAGAGCACCACCTAAATACCTAATAGATTTTCTAATACTCCATTGATTTTTGCTAAAATACCACATAGTTCCTATACTAAATACCTCATAGATCATATAATAAATACCTCATAGATCTTATAATAATAAATAATAATAATAATCAGCTAGGCTAATACCCAAGGCACCACCTTAGGTTACAATGCTAAATACCTCATAGATCCTACACTAAATACCTAATACATAATTAGATCCTATACTAAATACCTCATAGATCATTAGATCCTATACTAAATACCTCATAGATCATTAGATCATATTCTAAATACCTCATAGATCAGTAGATCCTATACTAAATACCTCATAGATCATTAGATCCTATACTAAATACCTCATAGATCATTAGATCCTATACTAAATACCTCATAGATCATTAGATCCTATACTAAATACCTCATAGATCATTAGATCCTATACTAAATACCTCATAGATCATTAGATCCTATACTAAATACCTCAGATCATTAGATCCTATACTAAATACCTCATAGATCATTAGATCCTATACTAAATACCTCATAAATCATTAGATCCTTTACTAAATACCTGGTAGATCCTATACTTAATACCTAGTAGATCATTAGATCCTATAGACCTATACTAAATACCTCGTAGATCATTAGATCCTATAGACCTATACTAAATACCTCGTAGATCATTAGATCCTATAGACCTATACTAAATACCTCGTAGATCATTAGATCCTATAGACCTATACTAAATACCTCGTAGATCATTAGATCCTATAGACCTATACTAAATACCTCGTAGATCATTAGATCCTATAGACCTATACTAAATACCTCGTAGATCATTAGATCCTATAGACCTATACTAAATACATCGTAGATCATTAGATCCTATAGACCTATACTAAATACCTCGTAGATCATTAGATCTTATAGACCTATACTAAATACCTCGTAGATCATTAGATCCTATAGACCTATACTAAATACCTCGTAGATCATTAGATCCTATAGACCTATACTAAATACCTCGTAGATCATTAGATCCTATAGACCTATACTAAATACCTCGTAGATCATTAGATCCTATACTAAATACCTCGTAGACCCTATAATAAATACCTCAAAGATATAAGCTTTAATCACCCATAGCTTAAGTACGCCGTAGAGGTTCACCTCATAGATTTCACCCTACATGCCTAATAAATTTCACCTAAATACCTGATAGAATTTCACCTAACTACCTGATATAATTTCGCCTAAATACACCATAAATTTTCATCTAAATACCTGATAGAATTTCCTCTAAATACGCCATAAAGTGTCACCTAAATTGCACATAGAATTTCGCCTAAATAAACCATAAATTTTGGCCTACCACGTAAGATTTCCCAAAAATGACCCAAAATTTGCAAAGATTTCAAAGGGAGCAGTCTCTACACAAATCAAGAAAACGTAATTAACCTAAATTTACCAACCATTTCTAGTAAAAACATAAACTGTCAAAAATATTTGTGTAAAGCTTCCTGGCTCAGAAAAGCGAAACAAACGGAAAGAAAAGCTCAATACAAATGCTAAGTAGATTCACACATACAATATTTCTCAGTAAGTGTGCCGCCTACGAACGAGCCTCAACAACGCCACCAACGGCAGAGACATGCCAGTCACGTATGAATGTACATCACCTACGCGAGATCCGACGTGAACAGATCGACCAAGAAATACCTCCAATAAGTCCGTTCTGTCGTGGAAATGCCGTTTCACCGAGAGATACCGAGAAAAGAATGGTTGATTTGATTTGAGCTTAGTGATAAAATTTTGACTTTTGCTTCGTAGATTAACTATAAGCTATAAAGCGTAATTACAATTTCAGAATTTTCATGATTCAATAAGCTTACCGACATCTACCGCCTGTAAAAGTAACTAACAAAGGGGAAGTCTAAAGTAACTTCGCAGTTTTATTATGATATTCTGTTTCGTCAACCACCATAAAAAAGTTAAGAAATCCCTTAATTTCATTGGTAAAATAATGATTATAATTATAATATAATAATTATAATATAATAATTATCATATAACAATTATAATATAAGAATTATAATATAATAATTTTAATATAATAATTATCATATAACAATTATAATATAAGAATTATAATATAATAATTTTAATATAATAATTATCATATAACAATTATATAAGAATTATAATATAAGAACTATAATGTAATAATTATAATATAATAATTATATTATAATAATTATAATATTATAATTATAATAAAATAATTATAATATAATATAATAATTATAATATAATATATCATATAATCATTATAATATAATATATAATATCATAATTATAATATAATATATAATATCATAATTATAATATAATATATAATATCATAATTATAATATAATATATAATATCATAATTATAATATAATATATAATATCATAATTATAATATAATATATAATATAATAATTATAATATAATATATAATATCATAATTATAATATAATATATAATATCATAATTATAATATAATATATAATATCATAATTATAATATAATATATAATATCATAATTATAATATAATATATAATATCATAATTATAATATAATATATAATATCATAATTATAATATAATATATAATATCATAATTATAATATAATATATAATATCATAATTATAATATAATATATAATATCATAATTATAATATAATATATAATATCATAATTATAATATATAACAATAATTGTTGTATTCGTAAGAATATAAGATTAACTATTAAAATTTAGAAAGATAATAACCAAAGCTTACTGAAAAATGAAAAAATACGTCTACTTTTTAATAATTATGAATTGCTGAAAGATAAAAACGATTTTTCGTTTATGAAAGTAACTAGAACTAAATACGTTTCGAGTTTTAATTATGAATGAATTAATTAATTAATAAAACCACACTAAAAATGTAAAAGCAAACGAATTAAGATACTCTATAGTCCGTATTTTTAAATGAAGATGGCACTATACGTTATATGCTCAGGTACCACAGAGCTTTATTATCAATTGAAACAAAAGTCAGTTGGTGAAAATTCCCTTCAACCTATCTTGTGATGACTCACTTCCTCAACGTCATAACATCATCTTCCCTTAAACTTGAGGGAGCCAGTAGGGAAAGTTAATCTTCATCACTTACGCCCCAGTGAAGCCGCTTTCCCTGAAACCCGAGTCAGCGCGAGTAAAGACGACCCAGCAGACGACGTTATGACGAAGGGGAGGTGAGTCTTCACAAGATAGGGAAAGGGAATTTTCACCCACTGACTCTAGTTATGAATACACAAATACATTTTCGAAAATTGCCTACCCCACTTGAGTCTTCTTAAAGTTTCGGTGGAGGGGGTAGTCATGCACTTCAGAGATCTGCTGTACAAATAGTGAGAAATCGAAATAATTATTTACGGAAATCTAGAAATAAAGGAGAAATATTAGAAATCTAGAGAAATCCAAAGAAGTATAAGAAATCTCTAGAAATTCAAAGAAATATTGGAAATCTAGAAAAATTCAAAGAAATATTGGAAATCTAGAGAAATACATTAGAAATATTATAAATCACGAGAAATCCAAAGAAGTATAAGAAATCTCTAGAAATTCAAAGAAATATTGGAAATCTAGAGAAATTCAAAGAAATATTGGAAATCTCGAAAAATTCAAAGAAATATTGGAAATCTAGAGAAATACATTAGAAATATTATAAATCACGAGAAATCCAAAGAAGTATAAGAAATCTCTAGAAATTCAAAGAAATATTGTAAATCTAGAGAAATTCAAAGAAATATTGGAAATCTCGAGAAATTCAAAGAAATATTGGAAATCTAGAGAAATACATTAGAAATATTATAAATCACGAGAAATCCAAAGAAGTATAAGAAATCTCTAGAAATTCAAAGAAATATTGGAAATCTAGAGAAATACATTAGAAATATTATAAATCACGAGAAATCCAAAGAAGTATAAGAAATCTCTAGAAATTCAAAGAAATATTGTAAATCTAGAGAAATTCAAAGAAATATTGGAAATCTCGAGAAATTCAAAGAAATATTGGAAATCTAGAGAAAGACATTAGAAATATTATAAATCACGAGAAATCCAAAGAAGTATAAGAAATCTCTAGAAATTCAAAGAAATATTGGAAATCTAGAGAAATTCAAAGAAATATTGTAAATCTCGAGAAATTCAAAGAAATATTGGAAAGCTAGATAAATACATTAGAAATATTAGAAACGAAAATAATTTTGATATTTCTGGAAATCTTGATAATTCTGGAAATCTGAAAACATCGGAAATATATAAAAAAAATATATCGGAAATATTTAAGAAATATCGGAAATATTTAAGAAATATCGGAAATATTTAAGAAATATCGGAAATATTTAAGAAATATCGGAAATATTTAAGAAATAACGGAAATATTTAAGAAATAACGGAAATATTTAAGAAATATCGGGAATATTTAAGAAATATCGGAAATATTAAAGAGACATCGGAAATATTTGAGAAATATCAAAAATATTTGAGAAATATCGGAAATATTTGAGAAATATCGGAAATATTTAAGAAGTATCGGAAATATTGGGAAATCACAAAATCTGGTGTACAATTTTTTTCAAAGCGGCTAACCCCTCGGTTTTGGTCCACGGCTACAGTACCGATTGAAATAGTTTCCCCAAACGTAAAAATACAAGGCAAAAAAGGCTAAAAACAACGGATGGAAGAAAAATAGAGGGAAAATTGTGCAGGAATCTTCTTTGAAGCGAAAGCGTCCCTTTCAAGTGTTTCTGTTCTCAGCGAGAAGTTTAATTTATACAGTTCGCTCATGAGCCCGCCTCGAGTTTTTTTAGACCTCGTATTATGCGCTAGAAACTCGAGGGGAGGGCCTTTCTTGCTTTTTACTTTTAGGGTAAGATCGCCTCTTTCGGAATAGGGGAGGTCATCTTTTAGTTCATCAAGGCTTTTCAAAAATGCCCCGAAAAAATATCTACGCTGGCTGTGATAAATATACAAAGTCCGTGTACGCCTGCACTCGCGAAGAATTTTTAAATCATGCTCCCAAAAAGAATAGACAAAAGTCAAAGCGAGTTTTTTCTTTTCGCCGCATTTTTTGATAGGTTGATTTCACGCTGATTGGTTACGCGTAAACACCTTTTTTAACCACGTAGAAAATATATGTAGTTTAAGGCAAGGATTACATAATGCGAAGGTAAAATATTTCTTTAAATCTTTACGTTTCTTAAGACAAACACGCGGTACTTGTTAGGCTTAGTCAATATTTTGGGAATATTTCTGTAAAAATTACGTAAGGTAGTATTTACACAATGTTAGGGAATTATATTAACAAATTTCGCTATACCAAAAATAACTTTTATAATGTCGCCATTTACATAAATATATAATAATGAAATTTGACCAAGTGTTCGTTAAAAAATATATTAATATGAATTTTTACCAACGATTTAATATGATTTTTACCCACGATATAATGTTATTTTTACTCGCGATTTAATATGATTTTTACCCACGATATAATGTTATTTTTACTCGCGATTTAATATGAATTTTACAAATGACAATGTAAATTTTTCCAACAATATAAGATGAATTTGCCTTCGATAATATTGGAATTTTACCAACGATATAATATATTTTTAACAACGATATAATATATTTTTAACAACGATATAATATATTTTCAACAACGATATAATAAATTTTTAACAACGATGTAATATATTTTTAACCACGATGTAATATATTTTTAACAACGATATAATATATTTTCAACAACGATATAATAAATTTTTAACAACGATATAATATATTTTTAACAACGATATAATATATTTTCAACAACGATATAATATATTTTTAACAACGATATAATATATTTTCAACAACGATATAATATATTTTTAACAACGATATAATATATTTTAACAACGATATAATATATTTTTAACAACGATATAATATATTTTACCAATGATGATATAATATGAATTCTACCAACGATAATATAAATTTTACCAATGATGATATAAATTTTACCAACGATAACATAAATTTTCCTAATGATATACTATGAATTTTACAAACTATATAATATAAATTTTACCAACGACCAAATATGAGTTTTGCCAACGATATAATATAAATTTTACCAGCGACCAAATATGAATTTTGCCAACGATATAATATGAATTTTACCAGGAATAAATTTTACCAACTATAATGTAAATTTTACCAATGATGTAATATGAAATTTACCAATGATAATATAAAT
This sequence comes from Leiobunum rupestre, assembly GCF_980474605.1. NCBI lineage: Eukaryota > Metazoa > Arthropoda > Arachnida > Opiliones > Sclerosomatidae > Leiobunum > Leiobunum rupestre. The sequence goes on from NC_143394.1 coordinate 11,709,786, forward strand.
TTTACCAACGATAATATAAATTTTACCAACGATAATACAAATTTTACCAACGATAATACAAATTTTTCCAACGATAATACAAATTTTACCAACGATAATACAAATTTTTCCAACGATAATACAAATTTTCCAAACGATATGTTATGAATTTTTAAAACAATATAATACAAATTTTACCAACAAATTTGGCATCAGATTTATCAGAAGCTAAGGTTGATTGGCGCTAGTCAAGTTAAAAAAGTCCTAGCCGGCGATTTTTCGATAGAGTTCATACTTCCTTTAAGATATTATTATCAGCTTAGGTCTTTTTAAGTTTTTATACCAAATGATATTCTGAAGAAACTCAATTTATATTTTGGTTCTAATGTTTTTGAAAGGCTTCAAACTAGAGTTGTAAGTCGGAAACGACCGAGGCCTTTTTTCCGGAAAAGATTCCGTATTTTTCCGAATATAAGAAAGAAAACTTTTTCATTCCATGATTAGCCTAATATTGTTCGCAAATTTAAATTTCGTGGCATTTTCACTTCGTTTTTTCGAACAAAAAAGTTTCAATTCTTTATTTTCTGATTTGCCGAAAAGTTTAGTAATATATGTTTCAATTTTTTGTTTTTCCAATTAGCCGAAAATTTTCCGTAAGTCGATACATTTTAGAAAAAATTTAAAAAAATTTCGTTATTTAATTTTTCTAGAAAATTAACAACTCTACTTTAAACATAATAACCAATTTACAAATCCTCTAAAAGGAGGTCATTTGAACAAAAATGTGAGAAATTTAGATCGACTAAACATTATAAAATTTAAGAAAGTTAAAATGAAAATAAAGAAATAACATATTAATATAGACTGAAAATTAATACATTCTACCATAAGTCCATAATTACTGTTCCCATAAGTGTGCAAGTTTCCTATCTCCCGCATGCTCAATATTCACTGAGAAAAAAATTTCGAAACGATCACGCATTTTTAGTGATATTTGCCTCGTTGTCATAGTGAGCGCGTACAAGTGAAAATTTGGTTTTAAGTCTCATATTTTCCCCGCTAGAGGCGCTTATCTGTTTTTTTTGATATTATTCTACGTCACTCTACGCATAAAAGTATCAGTATTTATTTTTACAAACTAACCAATTTATGGAGTCATAGTTATAGACTTATGATTCTACTTTTTATAATTTTCAAGTAAAATGCCACTCCAAACGAAACCGTATCAGTATTTATTTTTACAAACTGACCCACTTATGGATTCATACTTACAGACTTATGATTCTACTTTTTATAATTTTCAAGTAAAATGCCACTGCACACGAAACCGTATCAGTATTTATTTTGACTAACTGACTCACTTATGGAACGTGATTATAGACTTATGATTCTACCTATTACAGTTTTTCTGAATAATGCCCCGATCACACGAAATAACTGAGACCAAAAGTATATAAATATATCTAAATATAGAACGATCTCACTATAGTTATTAATATTAAATCAGGAAAATATGTTTTCATAAATTCATAATTTTAGCATTTTTGATCGACAGGCCGAGTAAAGAGCACTTAAATCTGAAAGTCGGTGGCAGTGTTACCAGAGCTCTGACCAAATAATTTCAGCGATCGACGTCACAACCCCCCCCCCCCCTCAATATTTAGGGTACTTCAGTTAACATATTATACACACATATACCGTAAAAGAAACTCCATTTTCAGGGATAAAAAAGTGGGGAATTTTTTTTTGCAAATTAGAAAAACTATTGATTTGATCAGAAAGTTCTGGCAAACTTTTGATCTTTAGAACAAGTAAGAAAGGGGTCGCTTTTCCTATTAGTCGTCCGAAGAAGGCTTCAAAAAATTAAGGCAGCTCCTAAGAAAAGGCTTCTTACTTCTCTAGCTCCCTCCAGCGGCCGATCCGTTGTGGGAGTTTTTGGCAATTTCGAGCCCCGCCAGAGGGCGGTAGCGTCGACCTCCTTTTTTCTCATTATCCGGCTTAATGAAGCGTTGGTGGCCCAACATGCCTCACTCTCCTCGGAACCTCTCAAAAATTCGCGAGAGCGAAATCTACTTTCGGCCGAGGCTTAGAAGGACGATTTTTTCCTCGCCCGTTTTCCCTACCTTTTTCTCGCAATCTATTTTACGTAAAAAAGCGTACGTAGCTGCCTACAATATCAATTTTAGCCTAATTTCAACTGTCATAGTGTTTCCTTTAGAGACTTCGTCTATCTATTTTATGTAGAAGAATTTAGCCGTATAATGTAAAACTTGCGTTAAGTTGACAAAATATATTCGTTTTCTTCACGTTCTTTTACGAAAGAAATTATTACAGAAAGGTGTAAGGTCAAGTTTCTAATACTCGAGTCTGGCAACACTGCTATCATAGTTGTTTATTATAGGGTGAAAAATGCTATTTAATTATTTAATTTGGTGTTTATTTAATATTTGCAACCAGAAAGTAAATTTTAGTACTTAGATAAGATGGCTTAAAGTATATTTCAAAACGTAGTCATAAATTTAATATTATCATTATCAATAAGATATTGTTAGTTCACTGTATAAAAATGTTTTTTTAAACGATAAATCGAATATGTGTCAAATAATCCACCTCTTTTTAATAAGTTTGTTTGTATTTACCGAGAATACTTTTGCGAACTGCAATTTCAGATTTATACTAACCTTGTATTTTATTAATTCTAGTAAAGCAAATCTTGCCAGTACAGCTAAAACATTTTATTTTCATAAACATAAGTTTTTACGATTCACTTTTCAGCTAACTTTAAAATTAAAACCGCAGAGGACGATTACTAAAATTGCCTATTGTTACGGAAAAAAACATTTGTCTCTCGAACGGGGCTTAAATTAATGACGTCACAGAAGGATTCGAAGTGATTCTCCATCAGTAAAAATGGAAAACGGAATTGAGAGGATTAGGTGGGTGGCTTCACCCTGGGCACCGGTGTTCCGCAGTTGGAGCACTTCTACAGGGGCTAGTAGGTCAAAAATAGACTTCGTTGTGTTTTTTGATTTAAATCAACTCAAAGAAGGTAAGAGGGTTCCGGTATTTGAAAAAGCAGGCGACGAATGAGTACATTAAAAAATGACTAAGGCTTAGGGAATTCTTTTAAGTTATCGAAAAAGATTTGATTGAAATGGTAAGTGAAAATATCTCAAATAACATAATTTAAAACATTTCAAATAATTAATATGATTTTATTTCAACACCTGCGATTAAATTTGTATGTTCATTCTTGCATAATAAAAGAAACACAGATGGCGTCGTATTTCACTCCGCCAGACGTTAAAAAAATTATGCTTAAAGGGATTATAACCTCAAACCGGTTCTTTAGCGAAAACCCCAACAATTTGAGAAAATACCTGCGCAACAAACCACTAAGCAGCGCCGAAAAATGGCAAAAGCCACAGGAGGGAGCGGAAAATATTGGAACTCTTGGGGGTGGAGACACAGAAATACTACCGCCTTCTCTTTGACGAAATTTGGAACCAAAATTTGGGAAGACTCGTACATAAATTGTCAATTGGTTTGACAAAGAGTCTGATATTTACAAATTGAAATAAAATACAATGCTTATGATAATAATACCAATAATATTATTAATGTAATAGTAATTAATTAATTAATATATTTCTTAATAAATAAGTATTAATCTACGCTATAAAAAAGTAACGTAACGTAATATTATATAATAATATAATAATAATGTATTCCACATTTTCAAATAACAGTTAATCCGCCATATTTTTTCCCAAGTAAATCCCTCTTTAGGGGGTTTTCGGTCGGAGAGTTTTGAACCAATGAAACGCGGCTAAATACTTACGTATATCTGATGTCAAAAGAACCGCCCTCACCTGTCTCCGGATTTTAAGAGGTGTGGTGGTGCCTCACTTACGTTAGAAATCTTGCTCTGGTTTTAAAATAAATTTCTTGCAAGAATTCTTAGCTGGCAACATTGTTAGAAAAGATAAATATTTTGTACGTAAATTTTCATCATTTCTTTTGGAAACAACTCAACACATTTTTAGGCGAAGTTATCGAAAACTTACTCCCTCACGGAGCACATATCGCCATCTATTGACTTCGACACGAACTACTTTTAACCTTACTTTCTTACAGAAACATACGAGAGTTATAATCTCGACCTAAATTTGTCAGGAAATTAAAACAACCGAATAATCATATTCAAATCATTCTTACACCGAAAAATATCCGAAAAACATTTTATTTATGATTAACATTATCATTATGTTAGTAGCTGCTTTTGAATTGGTAACAAATCATTTGAATTACATAATAGCATAAATATTATAAGTTAACCAAGAATGTAATTATTATTTTATTTAAAAATATTTCACGATTATTTTGTAATTAAATTTTGAAATTTGGATTTATTGAGGTTAGAGCGACCACTGCGCCATCTTCTGAAATTTTAACATAGTATAGGAAATATAGTGCCATCTACATTTACAAAATCGAACTAAAGCTTTTAATTCGTCTGCTTGACTCGGTATAAATGTTCCGAAGGGGTAGTCACTTAAGTAATCAGGTGTTCAAATCATAGGTAATCACGGGAATTCACTTAAAATAATCACAGGAAATCATCGAAAACTTAAGAGCAATCACTGAAAATCATCGAAAACCTATGAGCAATCACTGGAAATAATCGAAAACTTATGAGCGATCACTGGAAATCATCGAAAACTTATGAGCAATCACTGGAAATCATCGAAAACTTATGAGCAATCACTGGAAATCATCGAAACCTTATGAACAATCACTAGAAATCATCGAAACCTTATGAGCAATCACTGGAAATCATCGAAAACATATGAGCCATCACTAGAAATCATCGAAAACTTATGAGCAATCACTGTAAATCATCGAAAACTTATGAGCAATCACTGTAAATTATCGAAAACTTGTGAGCAATCACTGGAAATCATCGAAACCTTATGATCAATCACTAGAAATCACCAAAAACGTATGAGCAATCACTGGAAATCATCGAAAACTTACGAGCAATCACTGGAAATCATTGAAAACTTATGAGCCATCACTGGAAATCATTGACAACTTATGAGCAATCACTGGTTATCACCGATTGTTTTACGAAAATCAGTACTACCCCCTCGAAATGTCCTAAAGATGTCACTGAAAGAGTGACTTGTTACATTTTTCTTTAGCGTTATAGTAGGGCAGATAAGTCGAAATCTCCATAGGAATATTTCACTTTTTGACGAAGCAAGAAAATTTCCACATATCTACTCTAAATATATTATATTATTTTCATCTTGCATGCCCACCATAGATATAAGTAATGTATATAAAGGTCTAGATAAATTTCGGGGTGTCTAAGCCTAACATAAAATACGGAATTGACACCTAGCAGACACCGAGGAAGGCACGTGACCAAGAGCAAGAGCTCTCTTAGCATTTTAGTACAAAGTGCTTGACCTTTCCGCAGGCGGTAGTCTTTAGACACCATCTGTTGGTGACTTTAAGTATCATTTTTAAGCAGGAGACAAGGGCTCTCGCGACGATAGCACGAGCTTTCTTACCGATAGATAGCGCCTTATAAGGATAGCCTGCAGAAATTACGCGTTTCTGCTAGGTGTCACCTCCGTATTCACTCCCTTTGAAATATTTTATCTAGACCTTTATATAAGTTTCCTATATCTATGATGTCCACCCATCCGCCATCTTGGATCCAAAATGGTAGACATTTTATGTTCAAAATAGTCATATTTTATTTTTGGCAGAAATTTTATTTAGACATTTGACAAATTTTCAACGTTATTTAAATTATTAGTTGTTAACAAAGATAACACCATAGAAATCTCATAGGTAACTAGAATGCTGCCGCCTACGGCCGAGCTTGACGCCAGTTCGCCTTGAACCTTCAGCCAATGAGAGGCCGTAGAGTGGTTCCGCCAAGGAGGATAATAATCCTTCTTGGTTCCGTTACTATAGCGGGAGATAGCGGACGTCATTCTCCCCGGTGACATTAAATTCTTTGCAGAACCGCTCTTTGAGCTCTGATTGGCTGAGATCTGGCTTCGTCTGCCACGGCGTTTGGGCCATTTGCCAGTTACACGGCAGCATTCTAGTTACCTATGAGATTTCTATGGATAACACAGAACTCCGTACCTTAGATTTGAATCGACAGAGCTTTCCGATTGACGGTTTTCTAACGAAGAGATTACGCACTTCCGGCACATGACCTCCAAAAAATCGGCCGCCATCGGTTGCAGCAGAGCGCTATCTGTAGTTGGTTACCATGATAACTATGGATCTAATGTTTCGGAGTTCCGACAGCTATGGGTAAACGCTATTGACCCCACTCAAGTCAGTAAATTCGAATCTAGTGTACGAGGTCTGTATTCTCTTTGGTGTTAGGACGCATTACCTAATTGTTTCGGTTGCGTCAGCTAGGAGCAACAAACACAAAGAGAACACAGCCAGTATCTCTGATTCAAGTGTACACTTGAATCACTTGAATCCTTCTAGAATTGAGGAAGGAAGTAGGACAATGGACGCTTCAATAAAAGAAACTCGGTTTCTACTCCCCAAGTGTACACTTGAATCACTTGAATCCTTCTAGAATTGAGGAAGGAAGTAGGACAATGGACGCTTCAATAAAAGAAACTCGGTTTCTACTCCCCAATCCATATTCTTCTGGGAAGGAGCTATTTCCGGTCGGTCGGTTAAACGGTTAGGATGGCTAGCCAGAAATTCAAATTTAAGCCAAGGGAGACGCGTTTTTTCCCTCATGTTACTAAAACTAAGTATAAGAAGATAATATTATTATTATTATCATCCTCTTATGGTATAAATAATTAAAATTATATGTAATATTTTTATAATACCGGGCAATTTTAAAGCTTCTCATGGATGCAGAGTCAATTCATTTCGTATAAAATTATTTTTTGGAAAAAGATGAAAACTCATTCCTTTAGAACTAAACATATTACTTTTGCAGTACGGTATGCAACAAGTGTTTCCTTTTAACCAGGTAACTTTTTTGGCATGTTAAGGCTTAGCAAAAAACTGATGTTACGTTCGAGAAAGTTTCCAGCTTTCTAATATTTCAACAAGCACTATATAAATAGTAACTTATGAGTCCTGGCTGTCGGAAATATTACTTCTTGGCAATTTCTGGGAAGATGTTTTATTTAAGCGCCTATTGGATTCAAGATGGCCGACATAATGGAAAACATTAACACTTATTAATGTAAATACCGTTGGAAATTTATCAAAAGCTTAAATAGAATTTCCGCAATAAAAATTAAAATATCTTTCTTATTCAAGATGGCTAAAAATGAATTCCTATAATTATAATAGATATGTGGCAACTTTCATGCTTTTACCACATATTGAAGTATTCCGCCCCACTATTTTCAAATATTTAAACTAGGCTAGGGGCCTATCGGGCATATAATATTTGTTTCTGATTGGACAAAGCTCTATCTAACAGAACTGCCAATTTATTTTTTAAGACTTGTATACTTAAAGTTTTTTATTATATTTTTGGGATCTATTTCAATTTCAAATAGAATATTAAAGAAATAAAGTAAAAAAACTTATCGACCAGTGATCAGAGCTTTTCGATATAAAATAAATAGCAACAAGAAATGCAATTATAGTATGAAATGGACTGATAACCAAATCAGTAAAAAGCGGACTTTAACATATTGTTTGCTAGTCCACGTCGTCACAAAAATCGTTAGCTAATTCGCCAAATTCTCCATTTTACTTTAAAAATGGCTGACAGCGACTCGGATCGTAGTCCGGTAGTGGACGAAAAACCATTTTTAATAGGGCCAAGAGTAGTAACAATTTATAAAACCGAAACGGGGTTTGGTTTTAATGTAAGAGGTCAGGTTAGTGAAGGAGGACCCTTAAAAAGTATAAACGGAGAACTGTACGCTCCACTACAGCATGTTAGTGCGGTACTAGAAGGTGGAGCGGCTGAAAAGGCTGGTATCAGGAAAGGAGACCGTATTTTGGAAGTGTAAGACGTGTTTATACTAATTTTCTTCCTTTTATTAAACGTTTTATGCATAATGACTTAACTTTATGTTTTTATCTTCGACCACGTGCAGAAATCGAAGTAATGTTGAAGGATCCACCCACAAACAAGTTGTTGATCTGATAAAATCTGGAGGTGATAAACTAACGTTAACCGTTATATCCGTGACACCTCAGGTTAGATAACAGTTAAGGTACCTTCATATGGCTTTTTCTTATGTTTTATACACTGGTTTCCCTCTATTTTCAGGAAGCTGAAAAATTAGAACCAAGTGATGATTCATCAGGATATTCTTATATAGATTACAGCGAAAAACGTTCCCTACCCATTTCAATACCGGACTATAATTGGTCTGAAAGAGATGGCGAAAAATATGTTGTAATATATCATTACTTATGTAAATCTTTAAAGCTCAAAAACATACCAAATTTGATGTTTCTGTTAAGGTATTCAATATATACATGGCCGGGCGACATTTATGTTCCAGAAGGTATCGGGAATTCTCTGTACTACATAATAATCTCAAGAAAGATTTTCCAGACTTTAGTTTTCCTAAACTTCCGGGAAAATGGCCTTTTTCACTATCGGACCAACAGCTTGATTCTCGGCGGAGAGGCTTAGAACAATACCTTGAAAAAGTCTGTGCCGTGCGAGTTATTGCAGAATGTGACATAGTTCAAGAATTTCTGACTGATATGGACGATGAAAATGTACTAGAAAATTTAAAATGGATAATTGTACAAATTATTAAATGTTAAAATTTCTTTTTAAAAGGGTGGAAGTTCCGCTGCGGTTGACTTAAAAGTATTATTACCAGATAGGAACACTGTTGTTGTAAATGTACGGAAAAACAGCACAACCGACGATGTATACCAGGCTGTAATAGATAAAATATGCATGGCAAAAGAAGTGGCTAGCTATTTCGCCCTTTTTGAAATTGTGGAGTATGGATTTGGTAAGATATGCCAAAACTGAGGCAATCTCTAAAAAAAATATTGAAAAACTAAATTTGTATATTTAATAGAGAGGAAACTACAACCAAATGAGTTCCCACATAATTTATACATTCAAAATTATAGTACTGCTACGTCAACGTGCTTGTTAGTTCGAAAATGGTTATTTACTTTGGAGAAAGAAATTGAACTTAGCGAAGATAATTTGGCATGCTCATTCTTCTTTTGGCAGGTAATATACCTTCTCAAGAAAGATATACAAAAGTTTTTATCAATATCGTAATTTACGTCAATTTAGGCCATCGATGATGTAAATAAGGGCCAAATTAAACCCGGGAGCAAACTTTATGAACTAAAAGCCCTTCAAGATTCGGCTCGTAAATTAGAAGTAATCTAGAATGAAAGTTTAATTGTAGATTTATTTTAATGCCACTTTCTTTATAGTACCTAAAACTAGCTAGATCTTTAGAAGGTTACGGCGAAATTTCATTCCCGCATTGCTCTTGCGATGCTAGGAAAGAAGGTCATGTGGTGGCTACATTAGGCATTCCCAGTTTTAAACTACAAGCTTGTCGCGATGACGGGACTATGGAGGTAAACATTTCAAGTAAATATGGCATTATTTCAGTGTATAACAATTTCAAGTTCAACTAGTCTCAAGTTATCGAGTTTACGTGGGATTCAATTAAAGAATGGGAAGTAGATGATGAAGCTATGGCTTTTTCATTTCAATACGACAGACCGGACAAAAAACCTCGTTGGGTTAAAATATTTACTCCTTATGTATGTTGCTTCTTTATTTGATAAAATTTATTTTGGGAACTTGAGATGCTAATTGTAGTCCTCGCACGATTTCAGTACGTCTTCATGTATGACTGTTTCGAAAAGATTCAAGAAGAAAGAAGTTGGAAAGAAGGTATCTATACTAAAATTGATGTTCCATATACATTGGCGTAACACTTGGATCCGTAATTGGTTTTCACAGTCTATATTAACACTTAAGGTGTTTTCTATGGATTCGTAGAAATGTTCAATTTTAGTTTACTGAAGTGTTACGTTAAAGTACAAATTAATTTAATTAGTCTTCATAATTTTAAACTTTTTTAAGTTTGTTTTTAGTTGCGGAATAACTTGGGTGGCCTTAACTATTGAGAAGGTTTATAAATTGTGTACATACGATGGGTATGGCAGATTACATCCCCAATATTTTGTGGCCAAGACGGGGTATTAAGAAAACATCACCTGTAAGGAATCTTTTTTCCTTTAAGTCTGATTACGACTGAAAATCCAAGATGGGAAAAGTATAAAAATTAGTATTACACATTTACGCTTTAAAGTAATTTAATTTAAATATGTATTTAACCATTCGGACTTACTTCACTTTTATCCACATATCAGTAGATGATTGCCGCTCGCAAATTCGATAATCACCCATTTATTCTTATAACTTTGGGATTCGTATATTTTTCTCTTGAGAAAATTCGCGAAATCACTGAGGATAGGGTGAAGTTAAAAATACCCCGATTGGGCGATGTGTATAGTGTAGAAATGTATTAATAGTTTTGTATTTATTTGTTTCATGTTTAAATTAATATTAATCACTCCTTTCTATTAATTTTAACTCTCGTGGTAACTCAACTACATTTTGCGTAATTATAATATCTTCGAAAAGTCTAAATTTACGGAACTAGGCCATGTTTTGCTCTTAATTATTCTAATTGGATTTGCGCAGCTATTTCTTAATTTGTAAACAAATTAACACTAAAGAGCCTATTTTTAGACGTGATTCATAAATGCTCATTTAGTCCAAACTAGGGTCGTTCACAAAATTTCACCCGTTATACTGTGAACAAACTCGATGCATTTGATGCATGAATTGATCAATTAATTTGATAAAATCAAATTTGCAATCAAATTTTGTACGCTCATCCCTTAAAAAACAAATAGAAAAGTTTAATGGACACAAATTGTGCCAAAAGCACACGGATTTAGGTTAAGTTGACATAAACTAGTCATATATTGTTAAAAAAGTTCGGTAAACCTATCTTACACTGGAATGAATATTTGTTTTAGAATAAGAGTTAATTATTATCTATATATTAAGTATTCTCCGAGAAGAGTATCAATATTACTGTATTAGGTTAAATTCCTTCAATAGTTGTAAAAAAAAATGTTTTTATATATTCTTGTGAATACTGTATATATTATACTTGGAGAAAAGCTTGCAAAAATAAAACTTTACATGATTTATCATCACGTGAAAATCAGTTTAAATTTTTAATACTGACTCAAATTTACTAAAGGAGGGATTACAATGTATTGGAAACAGTAATAGTGTAATCTACAGCATTAACTCAGCCGCTTTGTAGTGGCCCAATTGGTTAATCATCCAGCTACCATCAACGCCTTTAGTAAACTCTCTCCTAAACCTGAAAATCAACATGTCAAATCAGATATAAAAACCAATTTGGAATCCCAGCTATTACTTTAAATTGGAAACAGATTTCGCTGTGGATAGTTCTAAGGGATTTAGCAATTATTTACTAATTTAATTTTCCAAATCTATTTTGTATATTCTACAGGATTTTATCAAATGCCTTACTCCGGGGGAAACTAAGGTAACCTTTTTAAAGCTGCGTATAGTTCCATAGCAAATAAACCATTTTGTTATAATGAAGATGCCACAAAAAGTTTAATATTATCATATGTCATAGTGTAAACTGGATCTAGTTATAAAGTTACCTGTAATTGCAAATGGTGACTCTATCTTTATATTCCGAAGATTCTAATATGTTCTCCAAATCTTTGAGCCCCTCCAAGCCATAGATACAATGAAACACGACTAATATTTCAGCAAAACGTTTGGTAGAATCTTAATCAAGAAAATCTATTAATGCCCATTGAAATAAATAAATAGCAAATTTTAAATTAACTAACCATCTTCGAGAATGATACCAATTTGATACGGAAAGGTAAAATAGATATCTTCTTTGGCTATTTTTAAACGCTGACGGTTTGACAAGTTGAATTTTGTATAATTCTGCTTAATTTCAGCAAGAGCCTGCCAAAAATTGGGTATATATCACAATCATCATCTAAAAGATACAAAGTTTACTTCGGGGGTGATTAAATCATCAAGAGCGTTTAAGGTACCACTCGCAAGATTGGATGAAACATGAACTAGTGCCTATTGTGAAACCTCATTACATAATGACAAATCAAAGATAACCACTAAAATTACTTGTTTTGCTCCTTGTACAAAATCTTTTAAGTTGAATTCGGCATCAAAATATGGTTGTATTATGACTTTTGTAATGAACCAATTTTTGATAGTGTGTATCACACTAGGCCAGATCTGAGGTCCTTCCATATCCATTAAAAGCGGAGTTTTTCTCTGTTTGTCATTTTCATCACCGCCAAAGTTGTTGCCATTAGTGGAGAATAGTCGGCAATAGCTTAAACTAATACTTTTGGCACAAATCTCCCTAACAGCAGGCCCATCATTTTTGATGTTATGTAAATAAGGCAACTTATTGTACGAAGAGACCAGGTTTCTTGTCATACAACTGTACAAAATTTTATTTAAACCTTTATGTTGCATTATGAACAAGTTAAATAGTTTTTTCGCATTTGAAACTGGCATTTTCAGTTGCTTTATCAAATTGCACTAAAGTCTAACTTTCTTAGCAAAATGGACACCGCTAAGCCTTGGCTTATTTTTATCAGCTGCAAATTAAAGTAAAAATAGATGTATTTGACATAAATCACAGAAGAATGACAACTTTATAACTTTAAATTCAGATAAAAACAATTTTAATTATTATTAAAGTTAAAAATCTTGATATATTTACCAAAATATCAGCATAAAAAACCACTGCTGATAACTGATATCTTACACTTGATAATAGTTCAATATTTATACACAGTTCAAAAATAGGAGGTCTAATTTAATAATTGCCTTATGAATGATTAATGTACATTTCTTCAACTTTTTGAACATGTGTGGATTGGTCAATGTCACTCATGGCAGAATGTAATAGGTTTTGTATGGTTCCTTCTTCTTGGGCACCAAAAATGTAGCCATTGGCACGATCTATCATGGTTAAAAGCCGTTGCATTGTTATTTTATCCTGCAAATAAAATAAAGTTCAAAGAGAGTAAAAAAATTAAACATATTATAATGCTTACATTGACATTCAATAGCTGAAAGGAAACAAGGCTGTAATCCTCGACTAATCCCACAATTGCTTCATTAAATTTCTTATATTTGGCCAAAAATGGATCAACCTGAAACAAAAAATGTATTAAATATGTACTTTTTATTAAACAAGAGAGAAAAATCATACATCCAGTTCTTCTAAGAGGTATGATAGATTTAACACTTCCGAATAATATTCCATATTAAAAGGCAGCTTCCCAAATTTTTCTACCAAGTCCACTTTTGACAAAACATTTACATGAGGTAATTCAACTGAAAACAGACCATTTAATTAAAGTATACACAAAATATAATCTTAAATCTACATACGTTGTAACATGGTTGATAAGGAGGTTAATAACACTGCTACAAATTTTCCTGGATCACTACAATAATGTGAGTCGACTAAATGAACAGCTGCTAACCGAAAATCCGCTTTTTGTAATGCGGCTACAATATTTCTCATTCCATTATGATGGGTGAAAAGTTCAACTTGGCCAGGGCAATCGAATAACAAATATGTATCTTTAAGGGAATAGAGCTTTTTTAAAAGCCAGTCGATATTTTTTTCCAAGAAGTCTATGCAATACATAAGTCCACCATTGGGCCCTAATGAAAGTGTGTCCATCACTTCTTCTAATGTAATTAATTCCGAAATGTCAACCTCAGGTGTAAATGGCAAAGCCTCATTTGCAGGGTCCAAATTTATGATAGACACTTTCCTACCAATAGCTGTTAAAAACTGGGCCATGGCATTACAGTATGTGGTCTTACCAGAACCAGGTGGCCCAATTACCACTTGAGCAAACAATGCCATAACCACTCCGACTTAGATTAAACAATAATAAGCTAAAGTTTGAAGAGTTCTTCAGATAAATTTACTCCCTGCGAGAACTCGCTAAAGAGTAGAGTAAAACATCTTTAAAAAATCGCCAAGAAGTAATGTTTCCGAGATCCAGGACTTGCAAGTTACTGTTTATATAGGGCTTGTGGAAATAATGTAAGCTTTTCACCTATTCGGTATGCAAACAAGTTTATTTATTTATTTAAGAGAGAGCTGCTCAAAAAGCCAGTAGATAGTAGGTGTACATACCAATACTTAAAGGGAATAGAACCTCCAACGCATTCTTTATGGAAGACCCCATCAATTTTCTTTATTCCTTTCACAATCAGCGATTATCAGCGCCGCAAGTGTGAAAAGCAGTGGGAGGCAGCGGACAATATTGGAACCCTCGGAGGGTGACAGAAATACCAGAGGTTATATTCCCTTTAAAAGGAAACAAACTAAAAAAAACAGACAATTTTGAATTTTAGAAATAAAAATAACAAGACTTACGACGGTCAGAATACACACATTCCTTCTAATTAGAATCCTATATGTTAGAAGGATAGGTAGCCCTCCGGCCAGCCCAGGGGGCCTATCCTGTAAATATTCGAAATCCAATTTTCGATCGAAAACTACATATCGAACTTCGAGATCTCGACGAATGGTATTCGGTAAAGATTTCGAATAAGCATAAATCAATGCAAATTGTCGAAGTCGATCTCGACATGGTGGGGCCTATTCTGTAAATATTCGAAATCCAATTTTCGATCGAAAACAAGATTTCGAACTTCGAGATCTCGACGAATGGTATTCGGTAAGGATTTCGAATAAGCATAAATCAATGCAAATTGTCGAAGTCGATCTCGACATGGTATAGGGCATCGAGATCGAATTCCCATTCGATTTTTTACAGAATCGCCCCCCAGGTGGGGTTCATTTCCCCAACTTTTCATATCTCCAACAGTTCATATATCCAACTTTTCATTTGACCAACTGCTCATTTCCCCAACTGTTCATTTCGCCAACCCTATCTAGTATTTGGAGAAACGAACGGTTGGTGAAATGAACAGTTGGGGAAATGACCTATTCATTTCCCCAACTGTTCATTTCACCAACTCCGTAAAAAAACTAGTTGGCGAAATGAGTAGTTGGCGAAATGAACGGTTGGAGATATGAACAGTTGGGGAAATGAGCAGTTGGGGAAATGGAGCATTTGTGGTTGGGGCAATGGCAAGTTGGGGAAATGAGCCTTTTCCGCCAGCCCGTGTTTTCAAAACGCCGGCAGCGCCGTCGATATTAAGAGAGCCTCTAAACGAGGGACGTCTTGTTTCTATTCCCTCAAGGACAAATTTTGGTGGTGCTTCCTCCATGTTTTGTCCTTGACGGAATCTAAAGACGGATTCTCTATCGCGCCTGACCCACCGACGGCGCTGCCATTTTTCGTCCCTGGCCTCATATCCTTCTAACATATAGGATCTAAGCTTGGTTTGAGCTATTCACAGCAACCTGCAACGCCGGTATCACAAGCACTATATATTTACTATTTACACTTATTTGTTACGTCTAGTCATACTTTGAAAGCATCGAAGATTCCTTCGATAAGTGTCACCCTTATTATTGAGCGTAGCTCTCACTGTGGAAACTGGCAGAAAAAGTGGCTGTCCGGTCCTAGAGAAGCTATTGGATGAAACGAAAAGGGGCGTTTCGGAAAACGACTCGAGAGGGAAAAACGGGTGATTGTTCCGCGCTTTAAAAAAAATTGGTATTCTCTCACTGCGATGAATTGGGGGAAAAAAAGTGGGGTTTCGGAAAACGAGTCGAAAGGGAAAGAGTGGTTAATCGGTCGTGTTGGGGGGAAAACGACTCCAGATGACCCGTCGCCAGAAAATTGCTGTCTGACGGAGCCACGAGAGGGGAAACAAGTGGGCCCGGCAGTCCCAAATAATAGTTTCACACGAGCCAAGCTTTACGAACACACGAATAGTAGTATAACCGGTAACGGAAACATGAACAAATAAAATAAACGGTCGAGAAAAACCGCTCGAAATATTTTTGTGGGTAATATGGGAACCGCTCGAAATATGTTTGTGGGAAATATAGGGGTGACAATTTCAAAAATTACCCAGAGTGGTTGGGCTAAAGGGTTAAAAAACCAACAGAAGCGATTTCACCACGTTTAGAGATGCACTTACGAAAACCCATGCCACCCCCTCCCCTCCCTTCACACCTAGGGGCTCAGGGAAGGTGATAGCATAGTTCCCAAATTCCACAGAATGGCTGGGCTCCGAAGAGTCGCCAACAATAGATAGGAGCGCTCGGTGGGAGAGTCGCCATATCTTACCCTCCCCCACCCGAATGGAAGCGAGAGGCAAGCGCTGTTGCGGAAACCATGTGCGAACGAAAACGCCAAAACGCCTGAGACGGAAACGCCAGAAGATCGCCGAATCCCGATTGCCTGACTTGCAAGGTTGTTGGTTGTCTAAACCGCGTGAATTTTAGGGATGAAAAGCTGGTGTAACTATAGCAGCATATGGCTAGCTTTCTACGGCCTTTCCCTCTCTGGTTTAAAGCGCGAGCGTAGGAGGATTCTACCGTGGCGTAAGAGAACGACGTTATTGCGGACGGTGGGAATACTACCGTGGCGTTCGAAAACGGCGTGTTTGCGAACGGCGGCGGCGGGGACCGTAGCGGCTACGGGAGTTTTACTCTAGCCTATACTAGGCTCGTGTAAAACTAACAAGTTGGCAAGCCAAAATATACCTCTCCTCGGTAGAATTGTCCCTAGTGGTATTAATTTCTCGAGATAACCCTTAAAGATATATCTCCGCAATTTAGAGTTATTTGTTAAAAATATTAACCCATTTCTATCCCGCCCGGTATAAAATTTTTATTATAATTAAAATAATTGAGACGAAACGACCAATTTTAATTTATTCAGAATATCATAAGTTAAGTAGTTACAACAGTAAGTTAGACGTACTATAACAATGCACAATTGAATTAAACCCTTTTACAGAACAAGTTTATCAGTTAAATATAATACGAAGCAAATTTTAATGAAAGAAATATCTACAGAGGCTTTTTGGAATTACTCGCTTACGAAATACTTGCCGCATCTTTAACGCTCATTTTATTTCAACACTCGCCCTTGATGAAGATACCGTAGATATCTGGTAGTGGACGACTCGTTCACTTCCTGTTGACGTTGTGACGCATACCACATGAAAAAGACCAATGCCGTCCAATTTCCAATATCATATAATGACTCGCACACCCAAGAAATCATTGACTGCGTTAGAAATCGTAGATATCCAAATATCCACACCACATGTATTTACAAGAAGCAAAAACCTTACCATCAACAAAGCACAGAGAGCCACTTGACTAACCGCCACCTCTTAAAGCAATTAACGTTAAATTATCTCCTTTGAATTAACAGAACTATATATAGGTCGTTAAGAAAGTGGACCACCCACAGGGTCTACCCTTTAACCCTCTAATCTCGGCTGACTGCGCTAAAACAAGATTTAACCTTTAAAAAATACCAGATTAGGCCTTCATAAATTCATTAATAAAAAAAGACTTTATTACCTATTATGCTTACGATGCCTGTCTTAATTTCAGTGAATCTAAGCAGCTATCGGTGGTTCTGTGGTACAGCGCTCGACTGCCAAGCCGAATGGTCTGGGTTCGAAACTTGGGTGGCGCATTTGTTTTTAATCAATAGAGAAACGCTAAATTAGAATTTCTTCGATGCAATAATTTCAATTTCAATTCTATTTCAATTAAACCAAAATTTCGTACTCTATTAAATTCGCTTCCGATAAAGCTGAAGGTCTAATTTTCAATAAGGCGTAACAAGTGTCGGTGGTTCTGTGGTAGAACGTCCGCCTGTCAATCAGGAGGTCTCGGGTTCAAATCCCGCCCGATGCGATCGCAAATTGATACTAAGACGAATACCTTGTACAACTGGTGGAAACCCTGCCATTGGACGTTGAGAGGTAGCATTACACTCAGCACTCGGTCCGTCCCAAAGTCATTAAGAAGAAGTTGGAGAGAAAACGCCCATATAAACACAACAGACTCAACATGCACATCCATCAGAACACAAACACAACAAATTCAACACTCACAACCTACGCATAAACATTACAAAAACCGTAATACACCAAACCGTGAGCGAAAAAACGCCATCCAAACCAAACCGCAAATGCATCCGTTAACGCTCACCGTCACACGGTGGTTTTGCCAACCCTTTGAGAAACTGCGTACGCAGTGATTACACTTTGCACCGAAAATGCGAACGCGTTCGCAGTCCTGACAGACAGACACACCAACAGACCCACCCACAGACCCACCCACAGACAGACACGGTCGTTGTATAACCCCTCCTAGGGGACTTTGTCCCCTCGGAGAGGTAAAAAGACTCAACAGCTGACAATGACCGAAAAACACAAAACGTTTAAATGAATTTTTAAATTTATATTTTTATTGACCGAAAAAAACCAAACGTTTAAATGAGTTTTGAAATTTATATTTTTATTTAAAAAAAACAACACGTTTAAAAATTTATTTTGAAATTTTACGTAAAAGAACATTTAAACAATGGGCCACGTCGACGTCGACCTCAGATTCCACACCGGCAAGTCGTTCCCCGCATCTTATAACTGTTTCTCCACTCATTAATGCAAACGAATTGAAATAAAGAGTAATCTTTAAAAACTAAATTATTTATCTCGCTTTTCTTTCTCTACTTGAGTTTAATTAATCTAAGCCTAATTAACCACCGGATTTGCATCTCGCTCCGCTCAAGTATTTGTTGAAAATTCCGTTTTCGGTTTTTGCAACGTCCTAGTTTACTTCTAGTCAGCCGTTGAGTGTCACACTTATTGTTTCTGGTTATACGACAAAGACTAGGTCGATCAGTGGCATTTTTAACTGTTACTTCTGGTCATACGTTGAAAAACGCTAGAGGGAAACGGGCGCGTAGACCTCTATAAACACGCGGATTTACAATGTTGGAAATTGCGGGGGTCCGTATACGCTGCCCAAAAAACCTTACTTGGAATTAAAATTAAGGAACGTATTTGCAACTCTAGGTTATATCAAAAGTAGCATGATACTTTTGGTTATATCTAAACCACAGCTATTCAAAAATATAACTTTCATGAAAATCGGACTTAAATTAAGGAACTGTATGTAGATTTTTAGGCGAAAATATAAAACCACGAAAATTGGGGTCCCGTAAATTACCCTGAAAACTTTACTTAAATTTAAAATTTACTGATATAATCGAAGTTGTAGGTCCGCTGAATCCTAACCTATCCAATAATATTTTTTTTAACGTTATCGGACTTTTTTCTTAAATAAAATATCTACCACATAAAGCGAAACCACCGAAAATAGTAAATTGGGCAAATGCCCAACATCTAGGGCTCCGATTTGAAAACTTTATGAAAGGCTATCAATGGCGATGTGTGTAAATTCGAACGAGATATCATTGACTCTTCTAGCCCTAACCGTTGAAGAGATACGCGTGACACGGCGGAAGTTTGGAGAAGGAATTCTGCGCCTTCTGAAGGGCTAGAATATCAGTCAGCAAATGAGGTTTCCAGACCGAAGAACCGTAATCTATATACTATACAGGATGTCCACTAAAAAATGAACCAGGGCGAATATCTCAAAATCTGTTTTAGGTACGATTTTGAAAGTTTCAAGTCGTATACAAGATCTAGGGGGAAACCTACTGCGAAAATGTCGATGACCTTGAACACATAGTTCAAGGTCATCCAAAATCTAACCCGAGAACCGTAAGTGTTACAAAGTTGGTTCCAATTAGAAAATAGCTTTGACCTGATCGGATTTGACCAATAGGAAGCCGAGAAATAGTAGATGAAAAACAAGAAGATCGTTAAGTTGATAACGTGTCGAAAACGAGGTTCGGGGGCTGATAACTCTAAAGATACTTGTGTTAGAGTACTGAAATTTGCTACACATCCTCATCAGGATTGAGGGTCTTTAGTTTAAAAATTTCAATGACCTTGAAACATGACTTCAAGGTCATCCAAAAACTAACGCGAGAACCGTAAGTGTTAGAAAGTTGGTTCCAATTATAAAAGTGTTCCACGTCACATTGTAGGTCTAATTAGCTTTGATTCGATCGAATTTGACCAATAGGAAGTCGAGGAACTGTTTTTCAAAATCACAAAGGTCGTTAAAATGAAAATTGAAAGAAAACGCACATAACTCGAAACCAATTCGTGTTACATCGAAATTTGCTAGACAAACTCATTATGGTGGGAGTTCTTCAAGTTTGTAAAATTGGATGACCTTGAAGACGTGGTTCAAGGTGTGAAAACATTATCTCGCGATCCATTGGGTTTAGAAACTAGTTTTCAATAGGAAATTTGCTAATCACCACTTTCTCGTCAAAGTAGTTTTGAACCATGTCTTCAAAGACATTCAAAAATGACCTTGAGAAATAACTAATTGGAACCAACTTTCTAACACTTACGGTTCTCGCGTTAGTTTTTGGATGACCTTGAATACATGGTTCAAGGTCATTGAAATTTTTAGACTAAAGACCCTCAATCCTGATGAGGATGTGTAGCAAATTTCAGTACTCTAACACAAGTATCTTTAGAGTTATCAGCTCCCGAACCTCGCTTTCGACACGTTATCAACTTAACGAACTTCTTGTTTTTCATCTAGCATTTCTCGGCTTCCTATTGGTCAAATCCAACCAGGTCAAACCTACTTGTCACGTGGAACACTTTTCTAATTGGAACCAACTTTCTATCACTTACGGTTCTCGAGTTAGTTTTTGGATGACCTTGAAGACATGGTTCAAGGTCATCGACATTTTCGCATTAGGTTTCCCCTTAGATCTTGTATACGACTTGAAAATTTCAAAATCGTACCTAAAACAGATTTTGAGATATTCGCCCTGGTTCATTTTTTAGTGGACACCCTGTATAGTATAAACTGACAAGGAGACGACCCGAGGTGATAATCACCGATTTTGCAGGAAGTCAGTCAACTGGTCATGTACAAGATATTCAGATAATTTAGGCACTTGATTGAGAACAATAATGGTACGGAAATTAGGTGCATGAGTACGTGACCCATTTTTATGGATAGGGGTTACATTTGCTGTCTTCCATGACTGGGGTAAAACACATGGTTCAAAAGAGAGGGAAATAATTAAATAAAGGAGGGTAGAAAGGGATTTGGCACAATTATATAAAGAGAGGGGATGGAGACCATCTGACCCTGCGGGGGGCTTATTGGTTTTATCCAACCCCACTTGGTTTTCAGTCTATATAATTAGCGAATAAGTAGATTAGTCCGAGTTTCGCGTCTTTTTGTTCGCTGGAAGACCTATCGGTACGAGCTATTAGTAAGTTTTTAAATTTCTTCAAATTTGTTTAGGGTTTAGCTTTATTATCCCTTTTTTTAAAGGGAATATAACCTCAGGTATTTGGTGTGGAACACCAACGCTTGCAGCTTTGGCCGCTCTTGCCTTTGGCATTAGAAATGTTTGGCGCCACTGTGCAGGGGAATTTGAAATATTGAAGGGGTCTTCCATAAATATGGCTTTGCAGGTTATATTCCCTTTAATGGACTAATCTACTTATTCGCTAATTATATAATACTTTACATTGCAGTCCATAGGTGGTTCCTTTTAACTTAACATTGGTTTTAAGTCTGCCAAGCAGGAGAACAATATCGGCAGGTACACGGGTGAACGAGGTAAAATTAAGTATGTGGCGGGTTGACAGTGAGTGGAGAGGGGGAAATAGGCATTGACGTAATAGCAGTGGAGAAATAGTCATTGAAGACGTTGACCGCCTCTAAGGCACAAGACGTAAAGGAACCATTAGGTTTTAGTATTTCAGTCAGTTTGTATCTAGTTGTCCGAAACTTACTAATGTGAGATTAAAAAGATTTAGGGAAATTTGACGAGTAAGATTATTCTCATATTTATGGCGTAGGTTACGAATATGGTTAGTGTGACCATTGCGAGCCTTACGGTACAATTCCTTGTTACGTTCAATAATAGATGGAGCAGCCAACCTTTTCTCTGACAGTGCAAGACGACGCCAAGCCTGGGATTAGCACCTTGATTGATGATTGTGGGGTGAGGCATAGTGGAAGGGTATTAAGAGGTACAAAATATGAAATACCAACACGTAATATTGTTAAGAAAGAGTTCCAAGCATCATCAACTGAGAGACCATGAAATACTAGGGCCCAGTCGATTTTAGACAGGAAGTCCTTAAACAATACATTATCAGCCTTAAAAAAAAATTGGACTTGGGTCAGTGGCGTAAATACGCCAATGCGGTTTTATTTCAGATGGCGCTTTTTACTGAATTTACCTCACTACTGCTAGTCCTTGCTTGCATGTTTATTGTTAGGCAGTGGCGTAGCTGATGGTCCGCAGGGCCCGCGACGCGGGGGTACCCGAGCTTCAGGAGGCCCCGCTCACCATAAAAAATTGAAAAGGGGGGCCCCATAGAAAATAAGAACACTTTTCCACGAAAAAAAAGCTATCCATAGGGGCCAATTATAGCCTTCGCATTTTTGTACGTAATTGAAAGAAATGTCTGAAAGATTTAATTGAACATTTTATTCGAATAAACATAAGAATTTTACAAGTGAGGTTCTATGATACCTCCGTTTGCCGCGATACATGTTCGGGCACGATGAAGCATGTTTTGAAACGACCGTCTGATCATATCAATAGTGATAAGTTCGAAGGCTGCAATCAGTAGCGGCGCTAAGGTTTTTTCACAGGTGGGCTAATTAGTTTGTGGCCCCTAAGAATTTTGTGGCCCTTAGCGGGAACCTTGGATCGATTGACCATATTTCGCAAAAGTGGTGAAATCGGAAAAACCCAAAATTTTCCAGGAAGCGAGAAGAGCAAGGTCGTTTTATTGTTGCGGCTCTCGTCGCGTTTTTTGGACCACCTACTGACCTTGTATCTGACCTGGAGGGGACACGTGCATGCCTGGGATATTTCCGTAAATTCCCATAATCCCCTTTCTTTTCAACTTTCTCTCAATTTCCACTACCTTCCTCCCGAATCTATGTTTATGGTCCACTAACTTTTTGAGTAAACAAATTGATTTTGAAATTTTTTTTCCAGAAAAACGTTTCTTCGCAATAAAACAAATTTCTAGAGATAATGAAAATTCATAAATTAAAATATGTGGCCTCTTAATTATGACTATGTGGCCCTTTTAATATAAATATGTGGCCCCTCTCAGAAATTCACGGGGGCTAAAGTCCACTTCAACCCACCCTTAGCGCCGCTACTGGATGCAATGATTCGGTGACGCAAATCTTCGATATTCTCAACGGCCGTCTCGTAAACTTGCGCTTTGATGAACCCCCACAAGAAAAAGTCCATCGGAGTTAGGTCCGGACACCTCACAGGTCATCGAACGTGACCGTTCCTGCCAACCCAACGCTGAGGGAACTCGTTAATATGCTCCACTACACATCTAGGTACGTGGCGTGGTGCGCCGTCACGTTGGTACCACATCTGTCTGTAAGCTTCCAGCGGAATATCTTCTAAAGCGTCTGCTTTTTCGTTCTGCAAAAGCGCCAAGTAGCGTTGTCCATTAAGACGAGCTGTGAGGAAAAATGGGCCAATAACTCGATCCCCGAGCAAACCCGCCTAAACATTCAGTCGGAGTTGTTGTTGATGAAGGTGAGGAAAGCCCCAGTGAGGATTTTCGTCACACCACATGTGGGCGTTTTGATGGTTGAAAGGCCCATCTCTCCCAAAGGAACACTCGTCGGTCACCAGCAGAAATTAAATCTACGTTCCATATCTCCTTCGCGAAGAGCTTGGTGGAGGGTCGCTCCATACGGATGGAAGTTATGATGGTGAAGAGTGGTCCACACGTAATTCGTCGATAACCCGAGATCGTCGCTTGTACCTCCGACGCTTGCTCGAGGATACGCGACAAAATAGGCTAGAACGGTGTCTTCCATGTTGATGTCTTGACGACCTGGTCCACGAAATCTGGGATTGACGCTTCCATATGTCTGAAAGTCACGAACAGCTCCAAGAACGGTGTTGTGGCTTGGTCTTCTATCTGGATATGGAACGGTGAACAATTCACTAACCCTTTCCGCGTTACGATTGGCTTCACCATAAAACAACTTGACCATAAAAGCACGCAGATCACGAGAAAAAATTAGTGGCATGTTGATTAGACCATAGACTAAGATTAGACTCAATAAACGTTAGAGAAGGGTTGAAAACAAAAGTTTTCACATTAAATACTAATTGAAAACTTGAACTTTGTGCGTAGTTGGCCTACTGATACGTTTTTAGGTCTACTGTAACCTGCCTAAATTGGCGTTTTTTTAAATTACGTGTACTTTTTTTTGAGGAATTTAATCTTTTAACGTGATTTCCTTCATTTACGTACAAAAATGCGAAGGCTATTAGCCCCTATGGACAGCTTGTTTTTTCCAATGAAACCAATTTCTTTGAACATTTTCGACAGCACTCTACAACTTTCTCATTGAAACGTTTTTTCTAACACCTACCGGTGAAAAAATATTTTTTACAAAAACCCGAAATTATTTCCGATTTTTCTGAAATTTGGAACTAGAAAATTTGCGCCTCCAAAAATCTTTGCGCCGCATACGCAGTTGCGTACCCCATTTCCCTGCACACGTTTTTAAGAAACTCTGCCAATGAAGTTTCTTTACTTTCTTCATTTATACTTATTTACGCCACTGCGGCTAATCCCTTTAATTCAGCTGGATTCAAAGCATTCCTTGAGCAATGGGGTGTTACACATGCAACATCCTCACCCTATTATCCTTAATCTAATGGTATGACTGAAAGGACAATTCAGACAATAAAAAATTCGCTGATCAAAGCACAACACGATGTTAAGTATTAATCGAGAAATCAAAACGTAAGTAATATTTTATCTCAAGCCATCGGTGTTAATTTCTTAAATATAACACGTAAGAACCTCTGAAATTTAGACCGAGTAAAAACCTATACAATTTGTTTTTGATTGACCTGGTGCCATACAGATTGAATCATATTGCAAGAATTAGGAACGTGGAACTGACTGTCTTAGTTTTAATAAAGAAATTTACAAAAGTATTACATTTCAAAGGACAATAAAGCTAACAATTTAATGATTTGATTGTATTTTAGTAAAAATTTAATTGTACAAATTCAGTTTGAATAATTATATAACATCCTCAGATTATATAATTTTACAAAATTTCTTTGTAAATAATCATTAACGATACACAATGTATTTTTCATATCTTTCTATTATTTCGTTTTAATAAACTTACTTTAAAATCATTATTTTTACACTTTTACACACTATCCCCATCTACAGCAAACCTATATCAAAATAAACTTGAAATGTATGACAACTTAGGTTTTTTGCTCTAAGAGTTAATGCCACTGTAGAAAGATATAACAGTTAAATCGCTTTAGTATAGGTCCTACACTATAGTGGAATAGGCGCTTAAATAAAACATCTTCCCAGAAATTGCCAAGAAGTAATATTTCCGACAGCCAGGACTCATAAGTTACTATTTATATAGGGCTTGTTGAAATATTAGAAAGCTGGAAACTTTTCTCGAACGTAACATCGGTTTTTTGCTAAGCCTTAACATGCCAAAAAAATTACCTGGTTAAAAGGAAACACTTGTTGCATACCGTACTGCAAAAGTAATACGTTTAGTTCTAAAGGAATTAGTTTTCATTTTTTTCCGAAAGATAATTTTATACGAAATGAATTAACTCTGCCTCCATGAGAAGCCTTAAAATTGCCCGGTATTATAAAAATATTCCGTATAATTTTAATTATTTATACCATAAGAGGATGATAATAATAATAATATTATCTTCTTATACTTAGTTTTAGTAACATTATATATTTCACCTTAAAATATATTATCGAAAATTAACATTAGTAGTAGTTCCTTATACACGTGAGCCGACGCGTTTCTTATCTGACGCAAAATTCTCATGAGGGCAAAACGCGTCTCCAATTGGCTTAAATATGACTTTTTGGCTAACGGTTTAACCGACTGACCGGAAATAGTTCTTTCCCAGATGAATTTGGAGAGGGGAGTAAAAACCGAGTATCTTTTATTGAAGCGTCCATTACCAAAAACGATTTTCATTGAGTGGAATAGGTTAGAGGAAATGAAACCAACTATCGATCAAGGCGGAAATTTTAAATATTCTCGCATAAGCCAATGCCCTTAAGCAATAGTAGTCGATCTTTCGCTGTCAGCCTGACTTGATGACGTCCAAATTGAAAGATCTAGGGCCATCTTTCGGCCAACAGGCGCATAAAACTAAAATTGATTTTGCCAGTTTCAAAAATTCAAAACCTGTCCATTTCTAGGCCTTCTCTTAATCCAGGGGGCAATGGTGTAGTAGAACACGCGAAACACAATTGTGATGTGCAGACAAGACTAAAACATTGGCAGAAGTAGTCGACATAAATTTCGGTAGGAATGATGACGGAACCTTTATAAATTTTAGACTGCACTAACAATAATGTTTATTATTATATTACGTTTTATTTTTTTCATTGGTTTTTCCTTTCTTTTCTTTTATTTAATCTACCATCTAAGGGGGACCAGGGGTAAAACAGGGGTTTTGGGTGGGATACATATATACTATAAATTAACGGATATAATAAATTAATACGTCAAATAAATTAATCTAATTAAGGAGCCAAAAAGATACTTTCGGGACAACAGGCAAAAATTTGGGGTTTTGGGTGGGGTAAATATATATTATAAATAAATAGATATAATAAACATGCAAACAGAGTAGATGCAAACCGAGTAGATGCAAACCGAGTAGATAGAAAATACGCAAACCAAGTAGAACGGAACCTTTGTAAATTTTAGACGGCACTAACAATAATGTTTATCATTATGTTAAGTTTTGTTTTTTCATCGGTTTTTCATTCTATTCTTTAATCTACCATCTAAACGGGACCAGCAGGGGATTTGAGTGAGGATATATTTCCTTGCTTTTGTCAATTTTTATATTATATGTACATCAATTATTTTGGTTTTCCGCGTTTTGAGCACTTGGAGCACGTTATGCACGTGGAGCACGTTATGCACGTGCCGTTTTTTGAGCATTTTCTTTATTTGATGTCAAAGTAGACGACTATCGGCAGGAACTAAATTTAAATAGCAACAATTACACCTTTTCCAAAATATTGCTATTTAAATTTAGTTAAAAAAAACAGTAAAAAGTATGTGCAATATTTAGGTGCCATTTAATCGATATTATCTCCGAAGTACAAATATAAAAAGAGGGTGTAAATAAAGTATTTGACGTATTAATTTATTATATCTATTAATTTGTAATATATATTTACCCCACCCAAAACCACATTTTTTTCCCCGTTGTCCCGAAAGTATCTTTTGGGCTCCTTTATTTTAATTTATTTGACGTATTTATTTATTATATTTACCCAAATCCCCTGTTTTACCCCTGCTCCCCCTTAGATGGTAGATTAACTAAAAGAAAAAAAACGATGAAAAACAAAACGTAATATAATAATAAATATAAACATTTTTGTTAGTGCAGTCTAAAATTTATAAAGGTTCCATCATCATGCCTACCGACTTTTATATCGACTTTTTCTACCAATTTTTTAGTATTGTCTGCACATCACTAGTGTGTTTCGCGTGTTCTACTAGAGCTATTGCCATAAAGTAAAATTTTGCCTTGATTTTCCTTGCACGTTACGTGTCCGGCAATGATAGAGTCGCAGAATATCTGTAAAATTAACTTCCAAACCATTGGACGGACGAAAAATTGGTTCAATATTATCGACAGGGACGATAGTTTTCGTACGTCTGGCAACGTTGCCCTCAATAGCGATTTCGCGCAAGCGCATTGAGAATACAACGGGAATAAGAGGAGAACCAGCAGAGACCAGAGGGATTTCCAAAATTATAATATATATTTTTCTATATCTATCAAAACCCGCTGACTCCAGTTTAAAAAAATATATATATTAACTGGCCGCTAGCGACATCTCAAATGCTGTCGCGTCATTACTTATTAGACTACTACTACATTTCGGTCATAGCCATAGTGCCACTATATATACAGGGTTTGAAATTGATCGATACAAGCGTTTTTCGAATAAACTATGAATAGGCGGTTAAATAAACCCATCTCTGACTGTCTTGCCCCCTGTGGAAAAATGCTGCCAGATCTATGCATAGAGAATTCTCAGCTTTGGCAGTATAAAGAGAAAACATAGACAAGCCAGTTTTATGTCCAATCGCAGCAGCCCTAACTCTTTAATCGGCTATGAATGATCTTTTATTTAAGGGACTATTGTAGAATTACTAAATTTTCAGGAGGTATTCGATGACTAGTAATCGTTTTCACCGGAACTAGGTTGCAGACCAAAAGTTCCAATGAGAAAGTGAAAGAGCAGACTTTAATATGCTAGAATAAACTTGGTTTGTTTAAAAATCCGGGTTTTTTTTTGGTCACTGAAATATGAGGTCATGGAAAAAACAAGTTGGTCGCAGGAGGCAATATCTTTTTATTCTGTTTAATTTTTTTAATCTAAAATTGGCAAAAATGTTTATATGTTGGAATCAACCACTTTGAATTTCAAAACACTGCTGCTGATGGTGATGAGGGTATCCCCAGTGGGGATTCTCGTTGCACCACATGTGATTGTTCTGGTGGTTAAAGGGGCCATCCCTTGAGAAGGCGCACTCATCGAACATTAGCAAAAGACGCTGAAAATCCCGGTTTTCGTCAGCCATGATGTTTAGGAAGTTGCAGAATTCGTAACGGCGCTGCATGTCTCCATTGGGTAGTGCTTGATGCAGTGTCGCTCGGTGATATTGGTGACTGTTTAGAACGCTTCCAGACGTATCTATTTGGCACACCCAGGGCATTGCTCGCAACACTGACGCTCGATCAAGGGTATGCAACGTAGTACGCAAGGACAACGCCTTCCAAGTCAAAGTTGTTTCGGGCTTGTCCACGGAACCTCGGACTGATGTTACCGAAATTGTTTAAGTTGCTTATGACTCTGAAAACAATTGTGACTAGGGCTACAGTTGACAAAACGATTTCTAAATAACTGGCGTACTGTACGGGCTTTCAGATTACCTACACCGATAAATAGCTCAAGCATATTATTATCGAGGAATATTTAACTTGAATTGATAATTTCGAATAATGATTTTTGTTCATGATGGTACAGCTTCAAATACTAAATGATAACTTTTTTAAGAGTAAACGTAAGTAAATCAAATGTAATTTTTTTTGGTTAATTCCAATATATAATTTGTTTTGCCACCTTTAGATTAAAATAAATGGAATAAAAAGCTATTGCCTCCTACGATTAACGTGTTTTTTTTCATGACCTCATATTCCAGTGAAAAATAGGCGGATTTTAACCAAACCAAGTTTATTCTATCTTTTTAGTCTGCTCTTTCACTTTCTCATTGGGACTTTTTGTCTGGAACCTACCGGTAAAAAATAACTTTTTCCAAAACCACGAAAAATGCCCCAATTTCCGTGAAAATTCAAATCGATTACTAGTCGTCCAATACTGCTACAATACATAGTTTAAGCGAAAACGCTGGTATTGATCAATTTCAAACACTCTGTATATATAGTGGCACTATTGCTATGACCGAAATGAAATGTAGAAGTTGTAGTAGTAGTAGTAGTAGAAAATGTCTAATGCCACGACAGCATTTGAGCTATCGCTAGCGCCGAATGAATATAATTTTTATCTTAACTGGAGTCAGCGTGCTTCGGTCCCCGGATTCTCCGCGTGCGAGACAAAAAGCCACAGATAGAAAAAGTGTAGTTTTGGAACTCCCTCTGGTCTCTGCTGGTTCTCCTCTTATCTTCGTTGGTTTCTCCATGCGTTCTAGACAGTCACCATAATCTGGAATTAATTTAGGTACCATACTGGCCTTGTGGACAAAAACTTTACTTTTGGAGGTCCTGGGGTAAATCCATGGACTAAAACGTCATCAGTCCCACTTGGTACTTAATGACGGTTAGGGGGAAACAACAATTTAGCAGGAGAACAATATTTTACTGGAAAGCACAATCTATCAATGTCCAAAATTCAAAATATGACATAAAAAAATGTCGACTCAATTTCGTTTTCTCTCAATATCCACCAAACCGATTTTGCATTTGTTTTTCATTGAAATAAACTATACATCTCTATTCTTTAATGCTGTATAAAAAATCCACGCAATTTTAACCTTAAGAGCTTTAAATTTTTACATATTTATAATAGATACATTTTGGCATTGGTAAAACTGTAATCTTTATTGTACCCGCAGGCAAATAAAATCATTGCAATTTTCTCATTCGATTATAGATTTAAATCTTTAAAAATTTATATTAGTTAAATTTTGGCATTAATAAAGCCACACTTCGCATCATACCCACAGGCAAGGCACTTTGAGACAACCGATAGTTGCAGTTCAATTAAAAATAAAGTTTCCCAATGCTTCCTAAGAATTAAAAGTAAGGAAGCCATAGACGATTTGGATTGGGCTTCCAGCAGCCAGTAATGTTTAGTATTCTCTTCCTCATCCAAAAAATGAAAACCAACAGTCATTAAATCCTCTGAAAGGTGCTACAAAAAATTAAATTGAAGATAAAAAACCAATTTAAGTTGTAAAGTTTGGAATGGTAATATTCTTACCAAGGACATCAAACTGCTTAACAGTTGTTTTTCAAATAAAGCAAAATGTATTTCGTAGTTGCCAGACTGCGTAAAATATTGTACTTCGGCCAAATTCAAGGAATTTTTTGTTAAAATTAAGGCAACATTATTCGATTTACTACCTACAATTTTTAAAAAAATTTAAACCTTTATCTTAATAAAAACTGAAAGAACCAGTAACTATTTTTAACATTACCAATAACAGTCATCAAAAGAAAAAGCTCAACATTTACATCTGTATTTTCAGCCATTTGCGTTATTAAATCACTCATTAAAACTTCGTTCTTTATGTTAATCAGATCTTGCTCGGTTGAATGTTTAAATACAACATTTTTGAGTTTTAACTTGGTTTTTAAAATGCCTAATTTTAACGAAATAATTTTAACTTCTCAAATATTGATCAAAATTGTAAGCTTTAGTACCTTCAATAAAAGTGATAAAGCTGTTGCACAAATCGGCATAACCCAAATTGATAACTAAAGGTGAATTTTCAAAAATTAGCGCAATTCCTTGGGACCCAAGCAGTGTGTGCACCGATTTTAAGGCACCAATTTCTTTGCTACTGATGTTTGATGGCTGTACATGTTCTCTTTATAAAATATAATAAAATTAAAATTGCTTTAAAAAATAAAACTAAAAAGTACTTACCCAGGTACTAATTTCCAAAAATATATTTTCTTGTTGGAGAAAATAGCCATTCCATAGTAATTAGAAGAAATAGTTGAAATTGAGCCCTAAAAGTAAAATTCTTACATTATTCATACATAAATAACCCAAAAGAAAATTAATTTACTTTTAAAGTTGCCAGCAATTCTTCTCCATCTGAAAAGATTTCCACTTCCAAGTGTAATCTTATACGGTGGTCGAGCTGAGTAAATATTTCAGACGGCCACTCGCTAGGTTCTTCCAATTCTTCCCAAATAGCTCTGCTTTCATCTTCAACTTCTATGCTTTCATCTATAGTTTCGCTCACTCTTGTTGTATCTGGATCATCAGGTGTTCTTGTTCTTTTCAGTGTATCTTGTGATATTTGGATGAAAGTCTCAGCAGATGCTGAATCATTCCAGGAAATTTCTCCAGATGAAGTTAAGCCTTGGTCACTTTTAGAGCTTTCTTTTATTTTGGCAATAGGGCTATTTAAATTTGCTGAGTAAAATGTATCGTTTGTGCTACTCAGGTCATAAATACTTGCCGACAGATACCTGAAAACATTTATTTTTAAGGTAATGTTTTAAAATATTAGGCAAGAGCCCCGTAAACATTATAGCAAAGGCTTGAGGCACAAGGCTTGTTAAGCTTCAGCTATAAAATGGTAGAAAGAAAAAACCTTACTCATGAGTTAGTAGATCTTGTTCTGGTATTACTTCCAAGCCTCCAGCTGGGTTAATTGGTTCGATACTTGAAGAGGTAGTTGATATCACAGCAATACTGCTTTGACTAGGATTACTAAGCACGGTAATGTCACTTTCACTTTGAAACGCAGATTCTCGATCTAATAAAACTTTGTTCGAGTTGATTGGTGCATTTTCTTCAGTGTTTAATGATATGCAATCAACAGAGCTGGAAGAACATGATTCAACTGCTGAGTGTGATTTTTCATCAAGGTTACTTGGAGATAGACTAAACTCTTTTCCTGATTATAATTTAATTCCAATTAGCTCCTTAAATATTTCCTTATTAATTAATTAATTAATATTTACTGTGAGCTTGCATCTCTGAAGAAATGCTTCTGGGTCTTGAACCAGGACTTCTATTCATTGACCCTGAATCTCTATAAATATCAAATGATTTTAAAATTACTCAAAAACAATGTTATTATTTATACTAACTCTAATGATTTTGCAGTGTTTAATGACTGGAAAAAATCTTGAATTTTCAAACTGGATGTGTAAGACGAAGGTTGTGTATCAATTGTTTCTTCAGGTTTGGTAACAGGTACGACATCCGATTGAACTATAACCAATAATGTACTTCCACATTTTGGACACGCATTCACTTCTTTCAGTTCAGAGTCTTTTCCAATAACAGTTCGATCAGCATTCTCATTTTGGAATTCAAAATTGCATTTGAGGCACTAAATAGAAATCATGATGAAAAATATGCCTCAAACGTTTCTGTACAAAGAGCACACCTGCGTGAGACCTTCGGTAATTTCTTGCAAGTTTCTCGCTTCAACATGTTTCTCCAATAGAGACAATAATACCTATTTAATTAAGAAAATTACAATAAGATCATTACATTCAAAAGATTTGAAAAAAAAAACAAACCCGAGATGTTTCCGTATCATCCACCAAATAATTTCTTTCCCTTTTTTCTTTTCGCATAGCATCAAATTCCAGTTGTACAAAGATACGCTCATCTTCCTTCAATACAATTAAAATTTAAGAACATACATTTGTATAAATATTCAAACATACAATAATTTCTTGCGCAGATACGAGGCTTTTCATACCCCAACTGTGCAAATGTTTTCCAGTTAAACCATCCTTTTCGGACATACTTTCTGCACCAACACTTAAAATTAACTGAGTTTCAATTCCATCTTCTAAATTTTGAACTATGAATAGATTAGCCTCCAATTCTATACAAGAAATAAATGAATTACAACATTTCATAAAAAAAAGTATATTTAACTGAGCAAACCAGTCTCGTCGGCAGATTCTGAACTCTCTTCTTCTTCAGATTCGTCATCAATACTTCTATGGCCTGTTAAACTGTTTTTCTTTGAACTACTATTGAAAATAGCATCATCCACGTGTATTTCTTTAACAGAAGTTTGTGTAATATTTTCTGACACTGATTCGGTTGCACTTGATGGCATTTGCGGAATGTCCTGTGATTCGCTAGACGCCAAATCTTTCTCGGAATTTTCATTTGACAGCAATTTTGTACTCTCAGTTTCAGATACTTGAGATTTTAAAGAACCACAAATAGTTTGTTCGGTGTACGACCCTAAAAATGTTGATGCTGAAAGTAACCAACCAGCTCCTAACTCTTTTCTTTTTTCTTGAATTAATTCTTTTGTTTTAACGTGACTTTCTTTCTCTAGGGACGTGCAAATGTCAGATGAGTCTTGAGGAGGTGTACATTTTTGAACATTTTTAGAAGAAGTTGCTTTTAGTGTTCTTATCTTTTTTCTATAAGCTTTGGCAATGGGTTCAGAGAAGGACTCTCTATCAGAATTATCACTGTTGTTGCTGGCCTCTTCGCTGTAATTTAGAGATCCAATCATATTGGTTTGATATAAGCTACCACTAATAGTGTGTAAAGAATTTGAAGAATTATTTCGGATTGGACAATGACTGACTTTTATTCGAACTAAATGTGATTCCTATAAAACAGGAACGAAATCAATTTAATATCATTTATAAGGTTAAGGTAATTTACCTTAATTTCTTTCGAGCTTAATTTGTATCCGTCCAAAAGAACTCTTTTCAATATGAACGTGTTTAGGTGAGTGCAAGTCAAAATACGGTGTTTCTTGTGAAAAGATAGTGGATTTCCACTGAGTTCAATCTAAATAAAATCATATTTTATCATATCACATTGAACAGATAAACAACACTTATCTAGATCTAACTTACAATTGTTAGATTATTTAGCTCATTCAAAGGCACTAAACAATCATGCGTTTGTAATAGATTGTAACCTAAATCTAGTTCAGAAAGATGAACTAGATACTGTATTCCTAAAACGAAATATCACATTACTATTTGTAGATAAAAAAAGACCAAATTGTAAAACCCTCAAACCTGTTAAACATTCCAAAAAATTGTAACGTAAATCTAGTTGCATCAATGACATACAGGTTTGAGCACCAAATAAGGGAAAGTCCACTATCTTGTTATAACTGAGATTAAGGTGATGAACTTCTTTTAAAAGCTAAAACAAAGTAATAGTATAAATTTTGTACGCATAAACCTTTCAATTAACAAACTTTTAATCCTTCCGATGATTTGATGTGATTATGACTAGCGTTAAATACATCCAGTGTTGAAATTAAACTCTGAAATGAAATTATTGCAACTTTATGTGATATGTATGATAATCTTGAAATGTTTTGAATTTACCAACGAATCATCGAAATACTCCAAATCGTTAAACGAAATGTCTAAATATCGTAAATTAGACCAAAAAGAGTTTTCAATATTTTGCCCTGGGCCTCGTAACAAATCCTACAAGTTAAAAAAAAATGTAGAAATGTATAGAAATATATTATCTCTAAAATCATTTTGAAATGGCTTACTTTAAGGCTTTTCAAGCTCTGATAACAATTTAAAGACTTTAATTGAGAACGAATAACTTCTAAATTTTGAAACTGGGAAGGGCGAATTTTATCTAGTTGTAAATGTTGCAAGCTTGTTAAGTACTTGAAATTTATAGTGCCACATTCTGCGTTTGGCCTAGATTTCACCTAATATGTACAGTTTTTATACAATAGACCACTGGGTTAATAAGTTTAAAAAGGAATTGTTACTTTGAATGAAATGAGGTAGCAGAACAAATTTTTTACGGTTTCCACATCATTGGGTGTTAGGATAAATGAGATTCGACTTGACCCAGCCCCTTTTTCAATAACATTTTGAAGGTATGAAACATCGTACGGCGTTAAAATTAACTTAACTTTTCCATTTCTTAATTCAATTTCTAAAATATTAAAAGATGTCATGCTACAAGATCAGCATACCCTTATTTTAAGATAGTACCTTTAGTTCTCGAGATATCAAGAATCTTTTGAATAAACTCATCAGATGTCGAATTTGAATTCATGGTAAAATTTTAAATTTAATTATAAACCAGCAAACAAATTTAAACACATTTTATGTCATAATTAAATTTACTGTTTTAATCATGATGTTGAAAATTTGTCTCATAGAGTCATACTTTTCGAGACGCAACTTGAAATAAAGCAGACGATATTTTCACCCAATCTCATAGGTCTGACCACGGCCGTCTCGAGATCTGCTTCGCTCATAGCGGCCCAGGCAAAGATTTCCTCTCCTATGTATTTCCGCGAATACCTTCTTTTAACACTAGGAGCGCTGTCTGAGCCCCCCCTTAAATGTAAAAAATTAGCGGGATATTTAATAGTTTTCTATGGCGGTAAATTCAACTAGTTAATCCTTTTTGCATTGTTTTTCAAAAACTTCTGGAAAGTTTGGGATATACATCTTATGATTTGATCTTTATCTAATAAGTTTTCATTTAAAACATTTATTTAATTAAAGTAATATTCTTATATTGAGTTTTATTAGTTAATTGCTAAGCCTAACCAAAGTTTCTTTTGTTTTTCACAATTTTCAAAACCAGTATTCGCATTTTTTATCAGAATTTTAAATAAATAACCACAATATTATTCATATTATTTAATAAATACCTTTATTATTCTTTAAATTAAGTTCACATTTCTCAAACTTAAGTTTTAAAATATTGCCTATTTTTAATTTGCAAAAATGCCCACCACAAAAATTTGTTGTGTTCCATTCTGTGAATCTAAGAAGAATATCAATGTATAATTTCATCAGTTTCCAGTTGATAAAAGTTTATGCAAATTATGGACTAAGAACATATCTAGAAAAGATTTTGGGGTCAATGAAGCTTACGCATCACGCAAGATTTGTTTTGTAGTGGGACATTTTAAGGAAAGTGATTACTATCAAGGTCTAAAGATCCGCAAATTAAAGAAAATATTGACAAAGGAAACATATGAATCTATAATATCTATTAGAATAACTTCATTGTCTACAATATCTTGCGTGTCATACCTCCTTAAATCTGGTTTCCAGTTTGTCTTGACAAGAAATTTAACGAGCGATGCTATTGAAATGTTTTTCAGCATTCTCAGGAAAATGGCTGGATAGAAAGACATGCTTGATGCAAGAGAAACTATATTCAGTTTGGAATCCTACCTTAAGAGAGGCACTATATCATTAACAAAACCTAAAACATCTAACGTTCCCCAAGACAGCTTCACAGATCTATCAGCCATGATTGATACTAGACTCGATGGATTTTCAACTATTTTTAACGGCAATGAAGTTACGTTACCATCTGAAGTTATGAGTACCCAGATACACCTTACGGCTAGCAAGTATCGCATACTTGGCTGGTTATGTAGTACAAATCCTAGAGGAAAAACATTTTTGCGAATTGTGCCTTGAAAATGTATCACAGCCTAATTCTGACTTACCATTAGTTGGATTGATAAAATTGTCCGACAGAGGAAACCTTAGGTATCCGCAGCAAAGCTTTATCATGTTAATGGCTATAGTAACAACATTCATAAAGAGAGCTGTACCCTATCTCCGGGATTCACCTGCCATTTTAAAAAAACATTGAAATCCACTTGTGGCCAAAAATTGCTCTATGCCCTTACATCCAATGTGATTTGAATAATAATCACCGAATGAAATTGCTGATTTAATTTGTTGAAAGGTTGTACTTCCAATTATCACAAATATTACCAAAACTCTGTCCGCAAAATTTGAGAAAGTGAAAGAACTTGTGCATAAGCCTCTTTCTTGAAAAGTACTCAAGTTGTAAATTTTAGTTTTCTAAATTTTTAGTTGTGTATCATCATGGACTAATCATGGACTAGTTAATTAGTCCATGGTATCATTCAGTGGGAAATTCACATTGGTTTATAGGGCCCGGTGCAGAGACATTTTTAAGAATCGCCAAATTGCGATTCATCGCCAAATTAACAGAAAACGCGCGTGCTATCGAACTTCGCGCCGAATCGGTGTGCAGAGACATCTCGCTCGCAAAAATAACAGGAAGTCGCTCTGTTTATTTTGCGAGTGGTCTTGGGCAGTCCACGGCCCACTGCGCATGCGCTCGCGTTCTCTCGCCCCATAGCGGCCCGCTCAAAGAATTTCAAATCCATGTATTGGCGCGAATCAAAAGTTTAGCGATTAGTGTCATCGTCGTCCGCCGGGAGCGCTTCGTCCCAACCCTAAAAACGCGTCTTTTTACAACCGATTTAACATCATACTCTATGGTGGGAAACTCAACAACTGAGGAGTACGTGCTGCTAAAAAGTACCTAAATATTCTTAAAGCTAATTTTTTTCATTTTTATTTTGTAATTTAAAGTTATGTTTCCATTTATAGCTTAAAAAATTAGGTTATAATTCAGTTTTTTTCAAATTGTTTAGCAAGAAAGTTAACCCTAGTTAGTTTTATTTACAACTTTTACCTTGTCTTGTAGCCATTTTTCCATACATATAACCAGAAAAGAAATCTTCTAAAGAAAATAAAATGTTTATTTAGGTGGAATTTGTTCATTTTTATTATAAACATGTTTACACTTTAGTGACACAGATAAAGGTACAGAATTCCTCTTTAACAGACAATTGTGGGGCTTGACATTTTCAAAGAACCTGTAAACAATTTGGTTATAAATGCACTGGCGTTTCTAGACCCTTGGGGGTGGGATATACTGACCTGAAATTAAAAATTAGTAGTCCCTCAAAAATGTAAATAATGTTTAGTCATTTTCTTGCCTCTTAAAATCAAGTAACCAAATTCAAACAAATATTAGATTTATTGATTAAACGAAT
Organism: Leiobunum rupestre; assembly: GCF_980474605.1. Classification (NCBI taxonomy): domain Eukaryota; kingdom Metazoa; phylum Arthropoda; class Arachnida; order Opiliones; family Sclerosomatidae; genus Leiobunum; species Leiobunum rupestre. The sequence continues at coordinate 11,748,119 of NC_143394.1, forward strand.
CAAATTTCGAATTGGGATTTACTACTCTCCGCTCCTTGATTTAATTTAACTATCAGACAGAGGTGGTTTAAAATATCCAAAGCAGAAGTTTGTTTGATTATCTCAATTGTTTTGACCTTCATAGAGGGAGCGATTCCATATTTACGAGAAACTCCTGGAATTTGTAACAATTTGCCGAAGCTTTCTAAATGTCCTCTTTTACAGTGTGATTGCAATGACACTCATGCTTCAACTTCTGCAAATTTATCTGTGACAAAATAATTCCACCTTTAGTTGATAATATAACACGGTTAAATTTCAGCTTGTTACGAGAAACTTAAAGAACTTAGTTTTAAGCCTCAAAGGATAAAGTTTCTCCAAATGTGAAATGTCCAATACAACATTTACGGCAGTCATTCCTGGAAACAGATAAATAATAACTTTGTTTAAACTTCTCCATATTATGGATTGAAAATATTTAAATAATAACTTACTTTCCATTTCCCAGTTATTAAAATATTTGCTATTGGCTTAGCTACAAGCGTTAATTGTGATTATCCAAGCAGTCTTTTTCATCGACGTGTTGTCAACTGTAACAGCTGACTCAGTAGCGAGAGCATCTGACATCTGGTGATTTTAAAATATTATTTTCGGCGGGAAAAACAAACGTAAAAATTTTGAAAAAGTGATTAAAACGTATAAAAAGAGTTGATTTACCTTTCATTTCCTTGAAAATGCCTATTAATTCTTAATCTTTTTCATAATAAATCAAAAAACAACATATCTCCGTAGGATTCAATGTTAAAGAGGGGTCAGATTATAGCGCTCCAGCCTACGTAGCGGCCACAAATGGCATTCTCTATTTTGGGCTGATTGAGCGGGCCGCTATGGGGCGAGAGAACGCGAGCGCATGCGCAGTGGGCCGTGGGCAGTCGCTAGCCGCCGAAAAGCTCGCAAAAATAATGGCAGATTGTGTTACGTAAAGAGCTCGGGAAATAAATTGAGAAGTAAACGCTTTTTACCTACTTTAATAAGATAAATTTTACAACACGATAGGTCAGAATCTTTTAAATTATTAAAATTTGAGTTTCTAGCTCATTATCTCTTCCCGAAAAATGTTTTTGGCGAATTATTGTCAGAGCCAAGGCCTAACCACAATCACGATTTACGAAACACTAAAATAAGCCAGCCACTCTTACAAATTTTACAGGTAAGAATAAATTATAATAGGGAATCTTATACACTACTACTTTGGGTGTATTCAAAGCCTTGGTTTATTTATAGATCCTTATTTGCTGGTACTGTATGCAGTGGGTTTTAACTAATGAGTCGGTAATGACATGGTGAATTGGTTCAGTGTATCAAGGATCTTAAGCTATCAACCAGCTTTTATACCAATTCATCTACCGAGAAGAAACCTTTCCTCAGGTAGACTAGGGAGTTGCGATAAAAGATGTATTGGAATATTCAAGTTTATTTGTCATGCATCAAGAGCTTACCGAGCCAATAATTTGATGTATTACCTTAAAAGTGTTCGTCAGTTAATTCTACACGCTTATATCATTTGTTACAATTTATACCTGGATTAGGCTATGTAAATGCCAGATAATTAGGTAGAACAACAACTTTTATCAAATACTAGGACCATTGTTTTACGTGTGATCAATATAGGATATTTCGCTATAAATTTCTTTAGACAATTACCATTTTTTGTAACCTCGTGAAATTGCTGTTTTTTTATTTATTGATTTATGTTATAACTAGTTTTATTTTAATTGCTATCAGCTAAGTTTTTAAATAAATATTTTCCTAAAAACCAAATGATACGGCTCATTTTCTAACAGAGAATCATTTTCGGAAAATGTTGGCTTATAATTCGTTATTTTATTGATGTACCAACCATATTATAAAAATATATCTTTAAAATAACAAAACCATTAAACTGTGTAATAAATGCAACCAATCTAATAAATAATAAGAGTAAGAAAATGATATAATCAGAAGAAACTAATTTTCATGCACTATTTAAGGCTTTAAAAAAGATTTTGGATAACCTCTCATTCTTCAGAAACTGTTTTGCTTACCCTTCGTGGCTATATTATATAAATTTATTTTAATAAAATAACGGATTTAACTATAAAAATTATAAAACCTAATAATATAATTAGAGTTAGGAAATTATTAATTAGAAGAGCCAGGATTTCATCGTCAAAATACAAACCAAACATAACCACGTGATAGCTTTTTGCGTCAGAAATGGAGCTCTCCCATTGGTCCGTTACTTGGTTAAAAAAATTTGGAAAAATAACAGCGTCGCCGATTAACAGGAATCGCTAAAACGTCTCTGCACCGCGATTTCGATTGCGAGGATCGCCAAATAAACAGCTCGCCAAATCTGAATCGCTAAATTGCGATCGTGTTAAAATTAACAGGAATCGCAAAACGTCTCTGCACCAGGCCCTATATTTATCAGATTTAAATACCTTCCAAGTTTCTATCACTATTTTCATTCATAGTGATCTTCCAAGTGTCAGTTAGTTAATTAAAATTCATTTATTTCACTACTTTAATTAAAATAAATTTTTAAACATTAATACAAAACAAAGGCCTCTGGAAGTTGCTACATAGCAAAAATACAGCTGTAAGGAGAACCACGTGTTTATGTTTACATTTATATACAGAAAATGTCGACGGCGACTTCTGGCTCCAGAATGATCAAATTTTAATAACGTTACCGGCAAATATGATACAAATAGAAATGGTGTAAAAAAATCAGTTCAGCATGGAGACCTGGCGATTATTAACGATCTTTGTGACATTTTTAAAGTGGCGAAAATCAATTAATGTTAAGTTCCTACCTTTGTTTTGCCTAGTTTTTTAATTGGCTGTCATTAGATTTCGTCTGTTGTCAGTTTTTTCTATTTTCGTTTTTGTTTTTTAATTTTTCCTCTTCTTTGTTCTGGTGCTAAGTCCTTTTATGTAATTTTGGAGTGTGTGGTGCGAAGACCCCGCTGTCCAGCGTTGCCAACCTTTGAAGAAGTGTTTATCGTACCAGGGGCTCGAAATTATCGTATTTTAGCTAAAATTATCGTACACTTTAAAGGGCTCGACAGAAGTGGACTATTTCCCGATTTCTAAGTGTTTTATGTTCAGGCATCCACCCGAGTGGCGAGCGGGAATCTTAAAAGATCAAAAACATGTTAAAGAAAATTCCCACTTGGGTTTTGCTTGCATGGCGTTTGAGTGTCTAAGCAAATTCAGATAAATAAAAAACACGTTATCTTATTATTATTACGTTATTTTTATTTTATTTTCAACAAATTTAATGACGTTAGCAACTTTAACGTACCGTACAAAAATTAATAGTTAATTTTGAAAATTAACTTCTTCAAAATCTTCGCAGTTGGAAGAAAGGTTATCGTACATTTTAAGACACATTCGAGACATCATATCACTAGTTGGCTTTAAGAGCGTACAATTTCCACTAGCCTTAACACATTCAGACGCTAACAAAACACCATTCACGGTTTCGGTAATTAGTTTATTTCTTGACTTAGTTTTTACTCGATTAATCTTGCTAAAGATCCTTTCACAATCGGCGTTGGCATGAGGAACAACCAATGCGTTCAGGGCAAACCTTGGAAGATATTTAAATTCTTGCTCGTCCACAATGTCACGAAAGTTCAGTAACTTAGACCAGAATTCGTCCGGCTCACGACATTCTTTAATTTCTTGTGGAAGCTGATCAACGATAATCGGAAGCCTTCGCCATTCGTCATCCAGTAGTTGCTTTTCACAATCAAGAGCTCGCGGCACAGATGAAACCAAAGGCAAAATTGATGGCCATTGTTGTCTCGATTTAGAAGTGATGCTTAGAGCATGAATTGGCTGTAACATGGCAATCGTAGTAAGTAGAGGGTCCGCGAAGGAGTATCTTTTTTTAATTTCAACACATGCAGTTACCAGAAACTCTCTGCAACGCGTCCGAAAGTGTTGAATCAAATCGGGACGAGATTGTACGTTGACGTTATTCATAACCTCCATGACATCTACACCTAAATACATCTGGTTAAGAGGCAAGTGTTTTTCTTTTTTCATTGGGTCTATTTTCTCTAGTACGTTTTGTTTAACGTAATCACCGACCATGAACGTTTGAAGTATTTCTAAGTAGATTGTTGAAATCTTTTCATGAAGGTATGTAACAACCACCTTGCTGCTTTGAAAGTACTCGTTGAACCTTGTAAATTTTGGTAGAATCCATTTAAGAAATACGAAATATAATTTCAGGAATGGGTCATTCAAGCTGTTATATATTTGTTCAGCGGCAACCAGTCGTTCCAACAAACATGCTTCCGTGAAATATAGCTTCAATGCTTCCCACTGTTCCAATACCCGTTCAACCACGGCAATTAATGAAAGCCAACGTGTTTGCGATGGATGAAGCATCTTATGAACTTTTACGTCCAAATACTCTTGAAACTGGATAAACTGAGTTTGCCTTTTAGCACTTCCATTGAGAAAACTGTAAATGTTCCGTACAAGGTCTTCGCAAGCCCTTGGTAGCACTTTGCACGCTTCACTTGCGCATAAATGAATTGAGTGGCACACACATTTCATGATATTAATGCCAGGGAACTGGTTCTTAAAACGAGTCGCCACAGAGTTTTTGCTTCCCATCATCGTATTACAACCGTCCGAACCAAAGCCGACTACATTTTCGAAGGGTATCTTATATTTACTTATACATTCAATCAAACCGTTGTAAAGATTTTCCGCTGTAGCCCCTTCATTAACCTTTTCTTTATTAGTTGAATCATAAACCTTCAATAATTCAAAAAATTCACTTTTAATCTTTTTCGTGTCATCATCAAAGAATCTAACGACAACGCATGACGTCTTAACGGTCGCAATGTCCGTAGATTCATCGCATAAAATGCTAAATTTTGTTGTTTGTAGCTTTTGAACTAATTTTGCTTTGTGGCTTTCGCCAAGGACATTTTTGACCACTGCGGTACATTTAGTTCTTCCCAAAGAAAAGTTTTTCGCGGCGGGTGATTCGGAAAAACAGTCACGTATGATATAACTAAGGTGATCAGCAGTGTTAAAAGAAATATCGTGTTCTGCTAAGAAACCGGCAATTTTTATTTCAGCAATTTTTGATTGAGTTTCTGCCGGAGTATCCACTTTTTTTAGGCTAAATTGTAAAATATCTGGCTGATTTTTACTTTTTCCTCGAATGTTTGCTTTGTGTCTCATGCCATTAGCGTGTTGCTTTAAAACACTAATCTCAGCAGTCAATTTCATGTTACATACCTTGCACACCGCTTTAAAACTGTCATTTTTGTCGGGTTCAAGCCAACCTTTAAACATGGAGTTTTCTTTCCATTCTCTTCGAAACTTTTGTTGACGGTGTTTTGGCCTATTCTTACATTCACTGCCGCGATTCAGTAGCCTTTTTTTTGGCGTTGAACACTTATCTTTTTCATCGTTGTTTTCCAAGTCAATTTCATTTTCTGAACTTAAATCCATTGTTACTGGTTATAGCTTATCGCTTATAAATACGAAAAAACTAATTTCATCGAATTAACCTTTTCATTCACGTATTTTGGACGCGATGCCGCGAACTATCGATCTCGTATGCCCATGAAGTATAAACAACAATTTCCTCGACCCGACTGCTCGGTCTGTCGGATGTTCGAATCAGCTGAGGGAAAATAGGTCTAGACTTTAGACTCTAAACTCTGAATAAGCATACCTTTCCCGCGTTTGGGTTTGACCTTGAATGCAGATTTTAGGCCAAAAATATGTTTCGGATATAAAACACAGTAGTGAGGGTAGAGCAAAAAGGTAGGAAATAATCTAGTGTATAAATCAGCTTTCTAATTGGTTTTGGCGGAATCTAGATTACCATAATACCAGGTTTTTTAACGAATAAATTATTTTGTTAGGAAATTCCAAATTATCGTACGTTTTGCGTACGATTATTTGAAAATTTTAAATTATCGTACGTTTTGCGTACGATAGTTGACCACTATCGTACATCGTATTGGAGCCGTAAATATCGTACAAATACGATAGTTATCGTACGGTTGGCAACGCTGCCGCTGTCATAGGCACCAAATAAATATCTTTCTTATTTTGAAAAAAAAAATAACGTTTTTCAAAACTTTACTTTGCGTTAAAAAATCTCAAGAGGTGTTTAACTTTTTTATTATTAATTAACTTAAATATTACTAAAAAAATATTTTACAAAAAATTACACATTACGCGATAATAATTGAAATTCCAAAGTTCCGCGCAGTTCCTCCCATTCGATAACATGGCTGCGAATTTTCTCAAGTGGGGGCTAGACTAGCGCCAGAAAACGATGTGAGAAGTTTTTGAACTAATTTCCCATACGCGATTTTCGTACGATCGCCTGGGCCGCTCAGCGATGCCAGACGTACGATAATTATCGTACACGTACGCGAATTCCGTTTCAGGTACGATGTACGATGTAAAATGTATTATCGTACGCGAAAGTACGATAATTTTGTCTATATTTTCCAAATTATTTTTACGCTGTTACAACACCACATATGATAAAATTAGGAGTAGAAAAGGCTTGGGCATATAATCGTGTTTCTTCTGCCGTTGCCGTTATTTTCTACGCGCGCATATGTCTATCGCGAACTCTTTCCCCATCTAGAAGCCGAATGCCGAAGAACTCCCAGAATACCTAGCGCTTTAGCTGACCCCTATGAAACGGTAATGTACGGATATTTCCGAAACGGGGCGCCACTTACACGCGCCTACCGGATACCAAAGGCTTATGGGTAATGTTTTGGCTTACACATCGCCCCACCAAATTCCCCAACTTCCGTGCTTGGATCTTTATCCGGACTATTTTATTTGAGCAACGGTAAGTTAATCATATATAACGTCATAGAAGCCGTTTAAGAAGTAAAACATTTATTTAGATAATTAAACCAATAAGATAAACGGTATATTATTAGTTATTTTAACAATAACATTAAAATATACATTTACAATGCAAATCTCGACGAGGCTACGCCTAGAACGTTAGGCCGGCTTTAGTGTTCGCTAGGCCACGTGCAAGTTACCCTATAGAGGTAGAAAGTTTTATTTTTTGTGTGATAAAATACAGTGTATTTTATCACACCAAAAATAAAACATTTGTGTAATGTTTTTAACCATGAAATTAATTATTCAATTGAAATGTCTAAAAGCGTGTAACTTCCCTTTGTCGGTTTCTATTGACATTTTAAGCTATGAATATTTTTTACACGATCCGATTAGTTGGGCGAATGAAAAATTTAAAAATGTCACCCCAAAAATTTCGCACCTACTAATTTTCAATTTTTTTTCGTATAATTCCACTGGTCGTGAGTTTGAAACTTTCATACAAATCTGGTCTAGATGGAATCGAAACTCCAGTTCTATTATCTAATATTCGAGAGGGAACCTCTTCTAAATATTTTCCGTAATTTTTACTTGGCATGAGGTCGTCAGAGAACGTAGCGATTACTTTTTCTTAATGAAACAAAATACAGTCATGATGGTCCTGTATGGGCAAACCTATGGAGTGGCGTCAACGTGGCCAGCCTCTTTGAGCACTTAGAGCACCAATCGAAACTCCTGGTAGTGCCTTTCCTTTTAACAATGTTGAACGTCGACCACATATTATAGGTTAATTTAAAGCCCACTTCACACTATAAACTTAATTTGGACACTTTCGAATAGGCCAAGCTTAAAGGGCTCCACTGGCGTTTGTATTTCGTCAGTTTCCCGCGAATTACGGACATAGGGAAAGCTTTCTGGGTGAATTTTTCAAACACCGGTCAGTGGGTGCCTGCACCAGTGTGAGAAATAAGGCACTATCACAGGCCAATCGCCCTGGTGACCACTTTATTAATTCAAAGTTTTTTCCCTTCAAGATTTTAGTTCATTATAAAAATTCTATATTAATCCCTAAAATTGTTTGGTCTTTGCTTCTATGCTGTGTGCTTGGCCTTATGTCAATTGTGTGTATGCATGGTTGACTAGGGGAGTCTGTCTACTCTACATTATAGAAGAAGCGAATGTAGCAGTAAGCAAAAAGAAATATAAACAGTCTCTCTCTCAGTAGGCTTGTTCGGGTCGGGTCTATAGCACATATTGTCAAGAATAGGTAATTTGACCATAAATTATGAAAGCCTGATTTTGCAAGGTTAAAAGTGGTAACTGGCCACAGGTCCAGTTTTAAAAAAATCGATATTTCTCACCCTGGCCTGCACGATTTTACTACGCATACGCCCTCTTTTAGCTACAGTAAGAGCTAGCGTATAAGCAGACGTTACTGACAATCAAAGTTTTAAAACTTTCGCGGAAATATATGAAAATATATTTTTATCCGTTGAAATAACTTACTTTATTATTACAATACAATAAAGAAAAGCATTCACTACCCGATTTACGCATTTTCCATTCTAGCAGACGCTACACACCCAAGAAGTGATATGAAACCTTCAGCGCCACCTAGAACCGTTTCGGTTGCGAGCTACGCCATATACCTAGTGTACGATAATTTTTCATTATGTACGATATTTTTACAAAGTTCGTACGATAATTCATTTTGAGGCTTCTGGCAACGCTGGGCTAGAGGATGTAGGGGGCAAGGGAAATGGAAGAGTTTCGTTGGTCCGACTTGTCATTTGGCCGACCACAAAATACACGTTACGCCTCAGTCGGCCAAATGGACAGTCGGTCAAATGAGCAGTTGATCAAATGCACCCCACCCAGGGAAATTGGAGAAGGCACTTTTTAGAGGCCGGTCTCCAGCGACAGTCATGTATATTAAACTTATCTTTTAAATCACTTAACATCGTACTTTAATTTACCAAATCTAACATGGTGACAGTGGCGGGATCACGATCAAAGTTTTTACTACAAGTATAAATTATTATTTCCAGTTCGGATTCATTTCTTTTGTGTTTTATTTCTGACACAATGACTTCAACTTCGTTCAAAAGCCCTCCTGCTTTGGTTCCTGGGGATGATCCCGCCTCTTCGTGGGGAGCTTACAACGAAGGCTACGATATTTATGCCGCTGCTGCAAATTTACAAGCTACGCCAATTGAACAACAACGTGCCACATTTTTGCATATTTTAGGCCCTATTGCCAGACTATTCCAATTGCTGAAGTCAACGATGCTCGTACTGTTGAGGTGATCTGTGCTGCTTTTGACCGATATTATCTTCTATATAAGAATTTAACCTACCTTCGTTCTTCCAAACTAAACAAACTTCTTCCCAAACGTTTGATCATTTCTACACAAGCTTGAAAACCAAGGCCCAGAAATGAAGAGTGGTCCACACGTAGTTCGTCAATAATCCGAGATCGTCGCTTGCACGTCTGACGCTTGCTCGAGGTTAGGCAACAAATTAGGCTACAACGGCAGTCCCCACGCCAGGAATTTTTAACACACAGGCCCGGTCTGATTTAAAGACCCCCCCCCTATCTATATATTTTAATTTTGAAATGTCCGATTTTAAAGAATTTTCTTGACTATAGTTAAAATTTTAAAATTATGACACTAATATGTTAATTTAAACGTTTTCTTAGGAAAGATAAAAATTTCTGCCCTCGCAATTTAATCAAAGAATGATACTCTTCGATTAGAGCTTTTACCAAATTCGTACTGTTGAGGTGATCTGTGCTGCTTTTGACCGATATTATCTTCTATATAAGAATTTAACCTACCTTCGTTCTTCCAAACTAAACAAACTTCTTCCCAAACGTTTGATCATTTCTACACAAGCTTGAAAACCAAGGCCCAGAAATGTGAATTTGCTGCTCAACTGGTTTCCCTCATCATCACTCAAATGGTTTGTGGTGTTCACCATGACAAACAACGTAAAGAATTTTTATATATTCCTACACTCACTCTTGACGATGCTGTACGCCGCTGCCAAGCAGATAAAACCTCTACTATCCATGCTGCTACCATTTCTCGTGACGTTCCTTCACAACACAGCGCATCCTCACCTGCTCCTGCTACTGATGTGTCCCTGACTGCTCTCCATTGTCACCGTTCTGCACTACAATCACGGGTCCCACCGTGGTTTCCATCCGACGCTTTTCGTCGTGGGAACATACTGTCTTCTCAACCAAGACCATTTCTTTCTTCCAATGACTCTCGTTGGGCTTATTGCCCTAACTGTGGACACCCACCTCATGTGTCCCGTCCGTGTCCTGCACGTAACTCCACCTGCCTAAAATGCCACCGTCCGGGTCATTTGGCTGTAGTCTGTCGTTCTGCCCATGCGCTCCAAGAATTGGAGTACTTTCCCGACCCATCTCAAACCGCCGATTCCCATTTTCATACGGATTATGCCAACGCTTCTTCTTATGATCCTGTATATGACTCATATGACTCCTCTCCACAGCGTTGCCAGGTCGTTTTTCAGAAAGTCACCCAAACGTTATTTTAAAGTAGCCCAATTTGTCGCCCAAAATAAAACATTAATAACCAAATGGTAAAAGCTCACTTAAACTAATTTTTTAAAATCAAACCAATCATTTTATTAAAAAATGTAAAAGTTACATTATATCATATGTAACATAATTACTCATAAGTATGCCTCTGTATAATATTTCCATTAAAAAAATTCAATGAGACCTTGTTTCACGCGGAACATACATTAAGCGGACCCAAAAATGCAAAAATGCTTATAATCCTTGCGCTATTGAAAAGGTTACCATGGAAATGAAATCATGTGATCGCGAGGCACGAGCTAAACTTGACATAGGCAAAGCCAGAAACGCGCGAGGAATTCTCACTAACTTCCGTTTCCCATCATTAAAGTTGATGACGCGTATTTCGTCATATCCCGTGAACAAGGTTTCATTAACGAAAATGCTTTTATGGCATACTTATGAGTGATTATGTTACATATGATTATACTAATTGCATATGTAACATAATTACTCATGAGTATGCCACTAGCTCTATTTCTTCACTAACGGTTTGTTTCACAGATATTGCGTCATCCGTACCCTACGTAATATTTGACGTCATCGAATCTCAAATGCCGATAATGCCGTCGCCCAATTAGCTCTACGTCTGATAAACCGACGGCCATTATTTTAGTAAACAGACCGGTTGAACAACCAAGGCTTAGGAGCTAAAATGAACTACAATATAGTGTCAAGATCTGTTAATTTCAAATTAATGAAGTTCTCGGAGACTCACGTTCTAAAATAAATTTGAATTGTCAAATAAAAGAAGCAGGTTTATTGGAAAAAATAGTTGAAATTCAGGTTGAGCTTTTCTGGTGCATCTACAAGGTTGGAGTATTTGCAGATTCTTTTGAGCCTAGGACCAGCACCGTAATCAGGATTTGATTTCAGGGGGGGCACGCAATGGAAACAAATAAAAAAAATAAAAAATGTACATACAACCATACGTTTCAGGGCGGTTACACACATCGGTGTCGACCCGAGGCCTTAGACACCAGCACACACACAATAACTGATTAATCAGGGCGAAATATGTGTAACGGCCACGCCAACGGGGGGATACGTGGGGACACCCGTGGCGGAAGTATTCCGACCACCCGTTGGGGGACTGGTGGTCGCCCTCATACGGCCATCCACAAACTCTGCCTCCCGGACGCCTGGGATTACAGGAGTGAGCCACTACTCCCGGCAAAGCGAGCGAGTTTATAAATTTCAATAAAGATACATTGGGCTGACTAAAATTCCGACGCAAAAATTTCCTTCTCAATTTAGAGGTTTTCCATTGGCTTAAATAAATATGTTAGTAGCCAATAGTGTGACTCCCAAAATTACTAGGATGAATAAAAAGGTTAAAATCTAAAGTAGTCCACCTTTTTACTGATTCGTGGTGAAACAAACCATTAGTGAAGATTTTTGAATGGAATAAAGGTACAGTGGCATACTTATGAGTAATTATGTTACATATGCTTATTGGTTATACAATGATTGGTTGAATGCGTTTAAAAGTTCAGTTGGAGGCACAAATTCCGAACATTTTGTTTATTCGAGCTAGTCCGAATTTAACATATAATATACTAGACAATAAATCGAGATTCATTCGTTTTCTAAGATCAGTTTTCGTCAAGTTCACTTGGGAGAAAACTCGTTCTACTTGTGCGTTAGAAATTGGTAAACTTAATTGCACCTTCATTATGTGCTCTCCAGAGGCATCTTGAAAACGGTATACGTCTTTCCAAAATGTGTTCGACCAATTTTGAAAATAGCGCGGGCGAGCCTAAAAAATAGATCTACTGAAGACAGCTAAAGGAGCCCAAAAATCGCCCAAATCGCCCAAGCATTTTTTGTCTCCAATCGTTTTGAAAGTAGCCCAAATTGGGCGACTTTTCGCCCAACTGGCAACCCTGCCTCTCCACATTATGACTGTTACAGTTTGTCCCACTGTCCCTATCTAGTGGTGTGATGGGGTCCCGCCTGTGGGGGGCTCCATACCCGGCTCTCAAGGTCATGTGATCGGGGCGCTTGTAGAAAGAAAATTAAGCTCTATGGGGTTGGAATGAAGATTTCAATGGTTAAATTAATTGTGATAATATTTACGAGCATTTTAATTTAATCGATCACGATTATATATGAAAATATGTAAACTTTGATGCTGTATTTACAAGTCTGTAAGAGCCTGCGTTTACGTGCAAGGAGCTTGATTTCGAATCTAGGGTATGTAGTTATATTATCTTTGCTCTTACTGAGTTCCCGGCGGAAGTCGGAAAAAACCATAGGCGAAATCTAAAACCACCACTGGATTCCTGACGTCGGAAACCTGTGTCTTTTATATGTTTCGATTTAATTGGGTTTTTTAAGTGCTTAATCATTAGTATTTAGTTTAAAGAAATTCGATTTTTTTTGGCGACGCTCTTACCAAATTCCCGTTTCGCGGTACCGGCCATAGAAATCTCATAGGTAACTAGAATGCTGCCGTGTAACTGGCAAATGGACCAAACGCCGTGGCAGACGATAGCCAGATTTCAGCCAATCAGAGCTCAAAGAGTGGTTCTGCCAAGAATTTAATGTAACCAGAGAGAATGACGTCTACTATCTCCCGCTATAGTAGCGGAACCAAGGAGGATTATTATCCTCCTTGGCAGAACCACTCTACGGCCTCTCATTGGCTGAAGGTTCAAGGCGAACTGGCGTCAAGCTCGGCCGTAGGCGGCAGCATTCTAGTTACCTATGAGATTTCTATGTAAAAAACTGCCTCCATGGAGCTGGCAAGGCTACCGACATCTAGTTAAAACGTAAAGTTTTAGTGAAAATTACGCTGTGGTTTTTGACTTGCGGTTTTCAAGTTACCAGATATTTTTGCATTATATTGTTTTAAAACAATAATGGATCATGCCTGTAGCTCTAAAAATGTTTCTAAACGATTTAAAACGAAAGAAAACTAAAGGTGAGTAATATAATCTTGGGTTATCTATTGAAATTCCTTATTTCTCACCCTACTATGGAGCCCGATTTTTTTCAACTTCCGGCCAGCGATGCCAGACGTACGATAATTATCGTACACGTACGCGAATTCCGTTTCAGGTACGATGTACGATGTAAAATGTATTATCGTACGCGAAAGTACGATAATTTTGTCTATATTTTCCAAATTATTTTTACGCTGTTACAACACCACATATGATAAAATTAGGAGTAGAAAAGGCTTGGGCATATAATCGTGTTTCTTCTGCCGTTGCCGTTATTTTCTACGCGCGCATATGTCTATCGCGAACTCTTTCCCCATCTAGAAGCCGAATGCCGAAGAACTCCCAGAATACCTAGCGCTTTAGCTGACCCCTATGAAACGGTAATGTACGGATATTTCCGAAACGGGGCGCCACTTACACGCGCCTACCGGATACCAAAGGCTTATGGGTAATGTTTTGGCTTACACATCGCCCCACCAAATTCCCCAACTTCCGTGCTTGGATCTTTATCCGGACTATTTTATTTGAGCAACGGTAAGTTAATCATATATAACGTCATAGAAGCCGTTTAAGAAGTAAAACATTTATTTAGATAATTAAACCAATAAGATAAACGGTATATTATTAGTTATTTTAACAATAACATTAAAATATACATTTACAATGCAAATCTCGACGAGGCTACGCCTAGAACGTTAGGCCGGCTTTAGTGTTCGCTAGGCCACGTGCAAGTTACCCTATAGAGGTAGAAAGTTTTATTTTTTGTGTGATAAAATACAGTGTATTTTATCACACCAAAAATAAAACATTTGTGTAATGTTTTTAACCATGAAATTAATTATTCAATTGAAATGTCTAAAAGCGTGTAACTTCCCTTTGTCGGTTTCTATTGACATTTTAAGCTATGAATATTTTTTACACGATCCGATTAGTTGGGCGAATGAAAAATTTAAAAATGTCACCCCAAAAATTTCGCACCTACTAATTTTCAATTTTTTTTCGTATAATTCCACTGGTCGTGAGTTTGAAACTTTCATACAAATCTGGTCTAGATGGAATCGAAACTCCAGTTCTATTATCTAATATTCGAGAGGGAACCTCTTCTAAATATTTTCCGTAATTTTTACTTGGCATGAGGTCGTCAGAGAACGTAGCGATTACTTTTTCTTAATGAAACAAAATACAGTCATGATGGTCCTGTATGGGCAAACCTATGGAGTGGCGTCAACGTGGCCAGCCTCTTTGAGCACTTAGAGCACCAATCGAAACTCCTGGTAGTGCCTTTCCTTTTAACAATGTTGAACGTCGACCACATATTATAGGTTAATTTAAAGCCCACTTCACACTATAAACTTAATTTGGACACTTTCGAATAGGCCAAGCTTAAAGGGCTCCACTGGCGTTTGTATTTCGTCAGTTTCCCGCGAATTACGGACATAGGGAAAGCTTTCTGGGTGAATTTTTCAAACACCGGTCAGTGGGTGCCTGCACCAGTGTGAGAAATAAGGCACTATCACAGGCCAATCGCCCTGGTGACCACTTTATTAATTCAAAGTTTTTTCCCTTCAAGATTTTAGTTCATTATAAAAATTCTATATTAATCCCTAAAATTGTTTGGTCTTTGCTTCTATGCTGTGTGCTTGGCCTTATGTCAATTGTGTGTATGCATGGTTGACTAGGGGAGTCTGTCTACTCTACATTATAGAAGAAGCGAATGTAGCAGTAAGCAAAAAGAAATATAAACAGTCTCTCTCTCAGTAGGCTTGTTCGGGTCGGGTCTATAGCACATATTGTCAAGAATAGGTAATTTGACCATAAATTATGAAAGCCTGATTTTGCAAGGTTAAAAGTGGTAACTGGCCACAGGTCCAGTTTTAAAAAAATCGATATTTCTCACCCTGGCCTGCACGATTTTACTACGCATACGCCCTCTTTTAGCTACAGTAAGAGCTAGCGTATAAGCAGACGTTACTGACAATCAAAGTTTTAAAACTTTCGCGGAAATATATGAAAATATATTTTTATCCGTTGAAATAACTTACTTTATTATTACAATACAATAAAGAAAAGCATTCACTACCCGATTTACGCATTTTCCATTCTAGCAGACGCTACACACCCAAGAAGTGATATGAAACCTTCAGCGCCACCTAGAACCGTTTCGGTTGCGAGCTACGCCATATACCTAGTGTACGATAATTTTTCATTATGTACGATATTTTTACAAAGTTCGTACGATAATTCATTTTGAGGCTTCTGGCAACGCTGCTTCCGGCTACGTATTTATATTATCAGCTGTTTGGAGAGAGAATTTTGAACGAGCAGACAGCTTTCATATATTCAATTAACTCGGTCGGTTGGCGGCGATATTTATGACCAAAATTTAAACTACTAATTGTTTTTCTTTCAGAGTAATAAACTAAATTAATACACGATTTTTTACACAACTTCCTGATATTACTTGATTACTACGTTAGGTAAGAATTAGGGCCATTAGTACATAGGGTTTTGTGAGAGTAAATTCAATGGCTGTTAAATTAGCGTTTAGTGTGTTCAAACCAAAGTTTATCCAGTGCAGTAAAATAGTAAATAAGATTCCAATTATTGTGACTCATAGTCTTTTTGGACACCGAGGTAACTGGGATGATTTCGCAAAGAAATTGGCAAATAATACTCAGTCCACAGTATGTTATTAAAGGGACAATACCCAGTTTTGCTGGTTCCATGTTTAAGTGTAATTTTATTATACATGTCTACACCCTTGATGCGAGGAACCATGGAGAGAGTCCTCGATGCCCCACAGGAAATTTCTTTGAAATGTCAAATGATATGCTAAAATTTTGTAGAGATCACAATGTAAGTCAATGTCACCTCTTTGGTCACAGCATGGGTGGACTTACTTCTATGGCATTTACATTGACCCAAGTAAAACACAAAAAATATTATTATTAAAATTTCATGAAACCTAAGATACCTTTCAAAACTTTTATAAAGGCTTCTTCCTTAGTAAAATCACTAGCAGTGGTCGATATATCACCAATAGCAGCCCCCGAACCAATGATTGCTGGAAATTTAGTATTTATAAATGCTATGAGGAAAGTTATTAATAATCTTAGTCCTAATATAAGTTTAGATGAAGCTTATGATATCTGTCGTAAAGAACTTGGTCTTATAAAAATGGTAATTTATTTTAAAACTATCTTAAGTAAATTTTTCGGGTGAATATTTTAATTGTAATTTATATACAAGCCATCTTCAATGAAAGACGTCTTAATTTCTAACATTTGCAAAGTGGGCAATACTTTCAATTGCATGACTAATTTGGACGTAATTGAAAAAAGGTTCGTAGAGGATATGTTCTATTTCCCAAAACTGGAGTTATCGAAGAACCTGCCAGTTATATTTCTAAGAGGTGAAAAACCAATATATTTAAGGTAATGTCAGTGGTGGGGAAAGTTAAATTTTTATAAGTACCTAAAATTCGTTTGTTTAATTTAGGGTAGAACATGAACCAGAAATATTGAAGCTTTTTCCTAATGCTTCTTTTAAATGTATCAATGGGGCAACTCACCAAGTTCACATTGATTGTCCAGACATGCTTATGAACCATTATCTGAATTTCTTTGCAAGAGTTATTTCTATGTAAAACCCTTAGTAAAACCTTAATAATCATAATTTGACACAAAATTATATTGTTTAATGATATGTATTATATTTTATATATGATAATATAATAAGTAAAATTTTGGTATGATAGGCTTTGGCAGTGATTGTGTAATCAGAAAATTCAAGTAATAACTCCGTACTCTTTGAAATAGCAAAAGCGACAAAAGTGTGTCAACTCTATCTATCTTTGCGCCCGTTAAATTATTTCCTGAGAGTTAGTCTCACAATAGACTATATAACCTACTAGTTAGAATAGTACTAGCAACTTTATATTTAGTCTATGGTCAGGCCCGACTTTCTCTCTTCGATTTACATAATAGCGTTTTCCATTGGCCTGGTCCGAGCGATCGCGGACGGCTCGTAATTTTTTTTCGTTTTCCATTGGGTAGAAAAAACCTGCTCCATTGGCGGAATCACTCGCTCGCGGACCACTATAAACTGGTCTGTCTTCAGTTACGGAGAAACTTTTTTTGCTCTCACAAGGATTTCGCGTCGGTCCGAGTAAGAGTCCGGACGTCATCGTAAAATCCGGAGCGGTCTCCGAGCAATACCAATGGAAAACGCTATAACCCATAGAAACATCCTCCATGATAGACATAACGTTCTAAAACGCCTCACTCTTCGGCGCTGGAGTCAGAAAACGTGACGTCAAAACCGGAAGTCTAAAAACCCGTTCGGCAAAAAACCGCTGACCGTTGAGCTCGGCGCTGAGTTGTTGAACGCAGCCATGGTTAGGCTTAGACACCTCGAAATTTATCTAGACCTTTATATACATTTCTTATATCTATGCATGGATTAAATAACGAGGTAAGGTTATTTAATACATGGTTGTACTATGCGCAATAAAAAAGTTCGCCATGAAGTTGCTAAATGGCACACAACGAAAAGGATATTAAGATGTGCGGAGTAAGCCGCCTGCGATTTAAATAAACCCCTATTATAAAGACAAAACTATGGTGCTGGTAGAAATCATTAACATTTTAGTCAATAATGTTAGCTTCATCAAAGAAACAAGGATTTGAATTTACCATTTATTTTTACATTGCATATAAATGCTGCAATACATTTAAAGTGGTTACATCAAAAATTAAAGGGTTCAATCATTGTGAATATAACTATATTCTAAAGAAAAATATACAGCAGGGTAAAAAGGGAGTTCATGACACTGTAGGACAATATTAATTGTATCGCCTCATTCCAGGCATATATCTATCATTCCCATAACTGCTACTGCTTAATGAATGTGAAATGACGGGTGGTACGGAACTGCTATACAAGCTTGATGTTGGCTGGGACAGAACACCTTGTCCACTCAAACTAGGCTGTCCCCGATTATTACGAGTATCTAATGAACTGGCTCCACCACCCCAACGATCTGATTGAGAACTCCAGGATTGTGAATGGCCAGAATCTAATTTCCGCGAATCACTTGAACCCCAGTGAGGGTTACTTAGCAATCCAGTACTCGAGCCATAAGATTTTCCAACAGATCTTTCATTGCCAGACCAAGTTTCTCTGTCGCCTCCATAAGATCTCCCACTACTTCCACTATAAGCCCCAGTCGATGATACATTAACTGTTCCTTTGCCAGAAACAAGATAGCGTTCTGATCTGTCACTACGAGACAAATCAGTTATTCTACGATCATGATTTCCAGATTTCCATCCTTCTGTAGCAGGAGGCCTACGTATTGCAGTATCTCTAATTCCTCTATTACCACCTCTGATTTCCCTATCTCGACCCCCTCTAAACTCCTCTTTAACTAAAGGACGTTCAAATCTATGATCTCTTTCTATAACTTTCCTTTCCTCGCGTACTTGAACTTGGGGCTCACTACGACGACCACCACCTGGCCTGTGGAGAGTATCAAACTCTGTACGTTCTCCACCTTTATCCCTGGTTTCAAACCGTTCTGTCCCTCCTCTACGATCAAAAGTGTCATGGCGTTCAAAAGATGAAACCCTCTCGTTTCTGTGTTCAAAATCATGAAACCTATTGGTTGTATTTGGCGTTACTCTTGCTGGACGTTTTCTATCCTCCCAGTAAGGATCGGACTCTCGGATGTTAGTTCTGGCTTCAAAAGTCCTCTTTGTTGCAGTTCGTCGTGGCTCATCCAATCTAATTAATAGACAGTCAGTATCACCCAAAACAAGAAAAATTAAACCCAACTTATACCTTATCTGTTCCCTTCGACGTAGCTCTTCACGTTCCCTTTCTAATCGTTCACGTTCAAGCTTCTGCTTCTCTCTTTCCAATCTCAATATAGTTTCACGTTCTCGTTCCAATTTTTCTCTATCAATTCTGAAAAACCAATACAATAATCAGGAAAAGGTTTAGTTAATTTTCCCAAAAACCATTCAAAATGTACCTCAATCTTTCACGTTCTCTTTCTAATCTCAAAGCTTCTTCTCTCTGTTTACGTTCAATTTCCTTTTGACGGATCATATCTTGAACTCTCCTCCTTTCAGTTTCTCTTAATTCTCGTTCTCTCTGACGTTGACGTTGTTTTAACCTCTCTTCCTTGATTTTCTGGAACGTTAGCATATTACCTCTTGACTTGAAAGAACTAGTCATTGGTCGACGTGAAAAAAACGGCTTTCGGAAACTGCCTCTGTCATTGTGAATCATTCCTCTACTTCCCATTAATCCACGACCACGTCCTCTGGTACCATAAGGTCTTCCACGGCCCATTCTAGATCGATAATCTCGGTAATGAGAGCCTCGCATGCTACTTGATCGAGGGTCGCGGAATGAACGAGCTGGACCTCTCATGCGTTCTCTCGACTGATCTCTGGACTTCTCTCGTGACTTATCTCTCGACTTCTCACGTGGTTTACTGTCTTTAGAAGATTTTTCATGCTCCTTAGTTTCACTTGAAGTTGTTTCGGCAACATCTACAGTGACTGTTTTGGGTTTTTCTAAAAGATCAAAACATTAAGAAAATATACAAACACGATAAAAAGTATCCAGAATAATCACATACCTTTCTTCTCCTCTTCCTTTATTGGCTCTTTTTCCTTCTTTTCCACAGGTTCGGGCTCTGGTTCACTCTTAGCTATAGAAGGTCATAATTGCAATATAGATACAGTTAGGAATTCATACCTCGAACTTGGAATGGTTATCCGGCCGTATTCCCTATGGTAAGATCTCGGGGACCGTTTTCGGTGACGTGTATGAGGAAAAAAAATCACCCCCTCGCACGCGTCTCCTCTCTTTAGGAGTTTTTACCCCGCGCAACCTCCCGTTTTTACAACTGTAGTTTTTTTGTTAGACTCCCCGGCCATTTCGAAATTTAGGGTTTGAAACCCCACCCTAGGAATATGAAAACTACTTGAATCCTCCTAGCCCCACCATTGATAGCGACCGGTCAGCTCGCTCTCCCGACCTCTCATGTGGAAGGATTAAGTCCGGCATTGTTAGTGCTGTCAAAATTGTCAGCAGTTACAATGCCCTTGAGAACCGCGAAGTCCAAATTACGAGGGGACCGTCGCTATCAATAGAGCGATAGCGAAGGGAAAAGCAAAAAGATGTTTGAACCCTTTTTCGACACAGGGGGATGAAATTATCTGAAACTAGGATTTAATTCCATTGAAAATCGTATGAGAAAACACGTATGCTCTGACGTCAAAATGATGGAAAAAAACGGTCCCCTAGATAGAGACGGAAATCGGGAGAGATAACCATTCCAAGTTCGAGGTATTAATTCCTGATACAGTAGAATAAATTAATTTAAAACTTACATTTATCTGGTTTCTTTGACTCTGGAGATGGCTTTGGGTGAGGTCTAGGAGCTGGTTTCTTCGAAGCTGGCGCACTTTTGGTAGTTTTCATAACTCCAGGCAAAGTATTTTTAGTCTAAAAGTGTAGTCAATTAATACCTGTCACCTTTTATTTTCAAATGTAAATTTACCCTTTCGACAGATATCATTTTCCCATTAAGTTCAGTACGATGTAAATGCTGAATGCACTTTGATGCTTCTTCACTTGAAAACATGGTGATAAACCCATAGCACCGTCTGCCAGGCATTTTGGGGTTGGAAACTACCTTTGCAGCTATGATCTAAATATAAATTATAAGATTAGTTTTAACATTGAACCATACCTTGCTTTTAGTTTTCAAAATGAGGGATCCTTACCCTTCCATATTTGCTAAAAAGCATTCGCAAGTCTGATGCTTTAGTCGAAGTTGAAAGCCCACTAACCCACAAGTTACAGGAACTAACGGATACCCTTTTGATCCTATCAGCTAAAACAATATAAACATGTTAAGTACATCACCGTCTCAATATATTTTTTTTAAAACGTCACATACTGGAACCTCTATCTTTATCTGCTGCTTTGACATCTTTCGTTGCAACTGCATTGCTGCTACTGTTAAGATCGTAAAGTTTGAAATTAAATTAGGAATATTTTCTCTATAAGTATGTGAAACCGCGTTTTGAATCTCATTTGTTTAGTGGCAACAATATAAAAGCGTGGATCAGACAGGACTTATAAATATCTCGTTATTTAAAAAAATTAAATGAGAAATTTTTGTGGAATATTTGAACCAAACTAATTCAAATCTATCTCATTCCTCTGTTATTTCCAGCTGCATCAAGTCTCTAGATGATGATTGTAGAGCAAGATATTTCTTGGAGCTATGTTGCTTTGAAATCTTTTTTCCTCTTTTCCATCATAGCTGTAAAATTAAGACTCCATACAAGGTGACAATCGTTCTGGGGCTTGTTTGGCCAAACCACAAGATCATACACAGCTTTTTTCCAATTTCGCCTTCCCTTAGAGGTTTCATACATAATACAGCTGTTTGTAATAATAGATTTGAGAGTCAATGATGTGGATCCTTTTATCTCTTACCAATGCTTGTTTTTGAAACGTTAACGTATATTTTTATGCGAAAAACTTGAGATAGAAATTGAATTAGTTAAGGGATCAAATAAAACAAAAAGACTCAAATTTAGGACATTTCCATAAATCCGATAACTACCTTATCTATTTTTAACTGAATAAACCATTTAAAATCGAGTATTACTTAATTGAAATCGTCAAAGTAGCTGCTAATTTTTGCCCTGATAATTAAATCTACTTGCCTCGCAAGCAAGAAAAACTCACGTAGGTGCATTTACATTTCCGCATCTATCTGATGTTTTTTAAAACAAACCTCTTGGTCTTGTTAGTAGTTGCAGACGCTGTGGTAGAATCTGTATTAGAAGTGCCAGTTTCATTACTTTCTTTTAAGCCAGCTTCTTTTGAATCGTGATGGCCGTCCGATTTCTTAACTTCCTGTTTTTTGGCGTCCGAATTAGTGTTGGTAGCGTTTGAACCAGTTCCATTATTAGAAACAATGGCACTTTCTTTTTTAGTCACCTTTTTCTCTGTAGCGGGTGATTCATCCAGATCATCATTTTCCAATTCTAAGACTTCGTTAGAGTCATTGTTATTATCATTATCGTCTATAATAACCGATTCTTCCATTAGCTTCTTAACACTAGTCTCTTGACTTCCCGCTGAATCAATGTTCACGGGAGTAGCTTTACCAGACACGCTAGCTCCGTCACACATTGTCAAGTCTAAATCTCCGTCAACATCACTCTGTGTATCATCAACGTGAACGATCAAAGACGCATTATCATTTGACTTCACCACGGATGAAACATCTAAATTATTTGTATCTTCCGTAGCTGTCCCCAACACAGATTTTGTAGTGTTGCTGTTGGAAAGCTTGCTCTCAATGGTACTCTTCTTTGCCTCAGTTGAATTATTCACTTTCTCAGCCGAGCTTACTTTATCATCTACAGCAACTGTGGAAATATCATCTTCTATATTAGCTGATTCTGTTGTTAATAAAATTGAATTCAATTATAAGGTATGGATAACAAGACAGCGTACTGAATTGATCACAGCTCTCTGTATCGTACAGGAGGCTAAAACATCGTGCTACTCGCATAATCATCACAGACGAATATTTCATTTATAACAAATATTTGAAAAACATCAAGTATTTGTTTACTATAAGGCCATTTAAAGAGCCATCAGAAATATTTTTAAATTACCTTCATAGTCAGTCTCCAGCGAAGTGACATGAAAAGTCAAAACAACATGTATATCAATTTCTATGATTAGGAAAGATTGTTTTCGGGTTAAATTTTAACTTCAGTATTGCGTTGCAAGAGAAAACCTAGTATATTAATAACCCTAGGCCTCGTAAAAAGTTGTTTTAACTTTCAAAGAGTCAAATCGGTGCATGGATACAAATTCTGATGGCTCAGTTAAAGAGGATGCAGAAAAGTGGCTTAAGATCACTGATGAACCAAAGTTGAGTACCATTAGCCGGTTCACTGTTGCCCTTTTTGAATTAACATTTTTGCAGACATTGAGATTCAATATAAATATATTAGATCGGCTCATGGGATAAGGGTAAATTATTTCCAAAACCTGTCAATTTTTGAGAGGGTTATAGAAGATGGAATCATTGGCATACAAAAAATCTGCAAAAATTACAGAATAAGGTGCCTTCTTTAGAACAGGCCACCTTAATTAGTTTTCCAATTTAGCCCAATATTTATTTGTATCTTCAGTCTTTAATTGGTATCATTCCACTGTAAGTCTTCATCTTGCCAAATCACGAAGTTTAAGGTCATCCAATGGTGCACCTATTAAAACTAGGTAGGTCATGATTGTATCTGATCTAGATGAGTAATTCTTGGCTGATTTCTTCTTTGGGTCTTGACAGAGTGCTCCAAACTTCAAGCCATTGCGAGACGCAAACAGCAAACAATCCCCCCAAAACAGGCGAAAAAACTTTGACAAACCTTTTTGATTAGATTCTTTGGGTATATCGTCCTATGGAAGGAAAAATGCCAGTTTTTAGATTCAATCTCAGGCCTCTTGGCCAGATATGGTTTCTTTAAACCTCACTTTTTCATCTATGGCTAATTTCTCATCATCCGAGTCTAGTTTATCTTCGTCATCAATATTGGAATCGTCCAAACCCTCCAGGCTGACAACAGACTCCGTTTCGTTGGTCAGTTTTTCTGAGATTGAGTCATCAAAATCAAACTCTTCCGCTTCAGACATTACGTTCCTCGATTCTATTACAGCTAACTTACTATTAACTCTTTTACTTTGTGGTTTTTTGGCTGGTGTAATATCTCCGGTAACTTCAAACAAGAATTCCTCAGGATCGTGTCCTTCGTCTTCCAAAGCCTGTTTATAAATTATTGTTGTTCACAATTTGCTGATTTAATATGTTTCAATAGAAAGAATTACGTGTACTATATCACTTGTTATGCGATAAATTAATTTATGGAAACGCCTTTAAAAGTGGGTTGGAAAATGAAATTTTATCTGTCTTATAAGCAAAGTGCCCCACACAATGCACTAATTTGAAAAAATATACCTGGCTTTCTTAAAACTTTAAAAAATTCTTATGTTATTCCACTTTTCCAGAAGATTGTGTTCTATGTCCTAACAAAAGGTTAATTTGCTTCACAAAAGGAAGTTCCACTGACTTAAAAACTACCAGTCCCGCTTGTAACCTAGCAACATCCTTTCCCAAAAAACTTATCTATGGCCAATAGTGTAGTTCCACAAACTGTTAAGCTAGGCCCACGTTTTTGCGAGGAAAGTCAGGTGATAATAACATTAATGAGAGCTTAGCGTTGATATGTTAGACAATAAACCATCATTTAGTGTTAAGCCATTTTTAAATAGTTTAATAACTTTTTCCACATCAAAACCCTAAAATTCCTAATTTCCCATTCCCTTAAATTTCACATACTTGAAATTTACAAATTTCTACTAAAACAGTAAATGTCACGTAAAAAGAGTGAACTATTAATCATTTAGTTTAGATGTACATGTATTATGTTGAATAAACACCTCCTGGAAAGGAAAACGCGATACAGGTGTCAATAGTCTACACTCTGGATTTATAATAAATATTTTTGCAACCGCTCAAATGATCTGCATTTACAACGAAGATAAATAATAAGTTAAAAAATTTTTGGATTAAGGTGAATATAATGGAAAAAATTACCAATGGTTCTACCCTGAGGATAAATCATCAAGTGACTTATTTCATAACAAAATTTCAGTTTACATAGACCTATGCAGTGGCAAACACAAACTGCTGCATTTTTTGCCTTCTGAGCAGACTTTATAATAGTGAACTTTTTACTTTGGATGTTAGTTTCTACATGACTCTAGGTAAACTATAAGGGCTAATTCCATGCTACTTTTCAATTTGTGTTAATGAGAGTTAAAATTGCTTGCTATTTGATTTAATTAGTCCATTTTTGTGAAAAATCTTGGAAACGTTTTTTATTTAAGTTTTAAGTTATAGCTTTAAAGCTATTGCGGAAATAAAATAATCATGGGCCTACAGTTTGAAACAACTATTATTCGAATCGAGAGTAACTATCATGAAAATAATTTGATGTAATTTAGAAATAGGGTATTCACGAGAAGATGGCGGCCATTGCACTAAGGTAGATAGTTATGGGGGAAAGGGGAATGACACTAGCCTTCCACTACAGCGATGATGACGTCACGAGAATACACCCTTTAGAAAAACGTCCTTATGTTAACTTGATTTAAGTAATAATAGTCTTTTAAATTAAGAAAATTTAACTTTGAGAAAATTCTTAGCATTTGAAATTAGGTATTTAACTATTACTATAACATTTGAACCGAGGGGTCGGACATTTGCCTGTTTTGTGTACGGGATTTTGGATTTTTTTAAAATCCAGGATTTGTTATTGTTGATTTGTCATACAAAGTCTATGGGAGCAAAATTCTTGGATTTTTTTCCACATTTTGTACGGGATTTTTCCAAATGACCGACCCCTCGATTTGAACGCACGCCTAAGCACATCCACAGAACAATAGGTAGCTTTGTGCCAAATTAATTTTATAACACAACGGTTACCACTGTGCATAATTGAAAATCAGGAATCCAATATCTTTCACATGCTCTACAAAAATAGCTCCTAAAATGAAACCAACCACAGCTTGCTACTTGAAAGGAAAAGTCAAGTAAGTGGAAATGTTATTTTTATAAAAAATTCGAAATAAATATACTAGAGTAATTTTATGTTAAGCTGATTCATTCCTTAATTTCTTATACACATTTTAACATTTTCCATTACGAGATTACCATTGTTATTATTGTAAATTTAAAAGTTTTTTTCCAAATTGTGGTTTTAAGACTTGTTTGACTTTTGCTCTCAACTATTCTTGTCATCTAGCCCAGTGGCTGTAGGGGCTTTTTTTACCCACCCCACAGAGACAATTGACACATTTTTCCCAGAGATTTAACAGTTTCAGGCAATTATTTTTCAAAATTTAAAATTAAACCTGCAAGGTTAATTAAGGCAAAATTTAGTGATTTAAGTGACTAAAGAATAACCAAAAATTACTAAATAATTAGAAAAAGCAACTTTTAAAAGGGTAAAATAATATGGTAAAATTGCAGTTATAATATGTAACTTTTAAACAAAAAAAACAAATCAAGTCTAATTTGAAAATGATTCAGTTCCCTTTAAATACAGCTTACTAAAGATAAATACTAAGAAAAACTATAAAACTTTAAAATAAGTGGTAAATAGTGACTGAATTGAGAAAAAGTTACTGAATTTTGAAAAAAAACTATTTTAAATGAGAGGTGTATTTAAAAAAATACTTTATGGAAAATTCTTACAGGGGGTAATTAGCCTTTTCATTTTACATAGCAGCCAACACCAAAAGCTCAAACCGCTGGATTTTCCTCAATCCAACTTTATTAAATTACAAAGACTGCTAGCAGATGATGAACTAGCAGGTTATCGATTCTTCAAATTGGGTACAATAGGGCTCTATGTAAACTGATAAGGCTAATTGTTGCATTTTATGTCATTAGGTGGAATGATACCAGTGATAAAAATTTCAGTGTGTATGCAGTTTTATGGGAGGGAAAATCACATGGCATTCATTGAAAACTACCTTGGGCCTGCGAATATACAATATTTCCTACTTTACCACTAACAATCCACTAGTCCTGACGTGTTAGGTCTCAAACCTTTTGTTTCAGGTCAATTTGAACCACCAGATATCACGGGGTTAATACAAAATATGTCCAACTAGATTTTACTTAAATTTTAAGTTGCAAGAGGATGTAAGATTTTCTGCACTTTCAGATTTCAGAGTGTTCATTGAGAATTTTTAGCTCTATTACTCATTAACACAAAAGTTTTCAATGCTACCCAAAAAATTGATTTCCCAGGGTTTATCATTAACTAAGTTTGATTTATATAATTTCTATGAAACATATCTCCTTGCCTGAAATGTAAACTGGATACAAAAACTAATTTATCATATACAATCCAATTGCTAACACCAAATATAAAATTTTGTTATATATTTTTTTTTATATCATACTATTGCATACTACAATAATACTGTGAAAAGTTTAAATATTTCCAGTGAGGGTCACCATTTGGTAGGCATTTTTTTTCTATATGAATATGTTACAAATTTCAAAAGTTCAATGTAATCTGAAAATTCTAAAACATACACCCTCCGCCCCAAAATAAAAACTTAAAGCATGCGTTAATCTCATTTAAATTTTTTTCCATATCTTTCAAAATCTCATAAAACCATGAATAAAGATGGTATAGATTAAGAGTTGAAAGCTTGGGAGTTATCAGGTTCCTATTAACTCTATAATTAACCCAATTTAATGAAGTAGTAGCGCCAAACACTCAAAACACATTTTGACAAGAATTACACGACTAATGTAGATGTTTATCATTTAAAATATACGTAACCTTAACTTTAGGCCTAGTTTTAAGACCTAGAGAGAAAGCTCAAAATCAATAAGAATCTAGCTCACCTTCGTCAATCTTTCAATGAGAGCTACTTTGACTCCAGATTTGTCTAATTCCCTCTTGTCCAACTCGGCTCTCAAATCAACGACTCTTAAGTCGTTTAATTTCTTCTTCAAAATTGGTGGATTTTCGGCGTCTTGAAGTGTGGAGGCCATTTTTTAAAATAATGAGTTTCCCAAATGAAGGTAAAAGTAAAGCAGTACTAGTAGCAATGGCGGAATGCCAAAGAAAATGGCTGACTCCCCTCTCTTTGTTCACAAAGAACTAGACTAGGAAATTTACGGTCGTGCTTACTGCACACCAAAACACATGGCGAGGCCTCGTTAGGCCCAAAGTTTAACGTGAACTTTTTTGTTAATCCTATCACTCGGTTTTCAATAATCTTATAAAATACTTAAGTAGTCAACGATTATAAAATTATTAGGAATCGAAAAATGACCGAAATAATATATGGTTTTTTATACCTAAAGGGCGCGAAATCAGACAGAGTCGTGTCTGCTTCGTTAAGCAGTGCTGCCACTCTGGCTAATAAATTTTCCGCTTTCACCCTTGTATTTCTTAATTTCCAAAAAATATTTGAATAGTATGATAGCGTGAATGTATTCATTTCAACCATGAATATCGAAATATGTAGAATCATATTGGAAAAGTATGTTAGGGAAGTGCAACTTCATAACTGCCAA
Source organism: Leiobunum rupestre (assembly GCF_980474605.1). Lineage (NCBI taxonomy): Eukaryota > Metazoa > Arthropoda > Arachnida > Opiliones > Sclerosomatidae > Leiobunum > Leiobunum rupestre. The sequence continues at coordinate 11,776,776 of NC_143394.1, forward strand.
ATATTTTGTTTTAATGTTTTTAGCAAACCAAGAACATCTTTAGAAGTTTTGAGCGCGTTATTCATAATATGAAGAAAAAAAAAACGCGTATTGCCCAAGTGATGTAATGTGACAGGGTCTTTGCGCCAAGAGCGCTCCAGATTCGTAGATCATCCGAAAATGGCAGATCGCTTTTGAGAGATCTCAGAACAGCTCTCTACAACAGTAAATTGATCGGTGCGGATCAGGGGCGCGTTTATATATAACTTGATTTTGGGTAAATTTTTAACCCCTTTTCGAGTCACCTAACATATAAAGTGGCAGTAATCCCTTTGCCTCCCTCGAGTAGGTCCCTAAAAATCGGAGGACTAGGCGTAAAATTGCCTTTGCGCCCATATAAAACATGAACAGTTAATCAGGTGGATCGATGAGATCTCGAGAACATTGTTACAGATAAAGAACGTAACTGTAATAAAGTGGCATAACGGAAATTGGTTCTTTTGGTATTACCATATGTAACATAATTACTCATAAGTATGCCACTGTACCTTTATTCCATTCATAAATCTTCACTTACGGTTTGTTTCACCACGAACTAGTAAAAAGGTGGACTACGTTGGGTTTTAACCTTTTTATTCATCCTAGTAATTTTGGGAGTCACACTATTGGCTACTAACATATTTATTTAAGCCAATGGAAAACCTCTAAATTGAGAAGGAATTTTTTGCGTCGGAATTTTATTCAGTCCAATGTAGCTTTATTGAAATATACAAACTCGCTCTGTTTGTGCGGATGAAGTTAAATAATGAGTAATTTAGAAAAATAAAAGGTTGGGGAAAATGATCAATAAGTGATCGCTTTCGGAAAATGGAAAAAGTCGTCGAAGTGGGATATTCCACCAGCGTTATTAAAACCCATATCAAGCCTAGAAGAGTTAGGCCTAGGCTCAAAAGCATTTGCAAAGACTCCAACCTTGAAGATTCCCTGGAAAAGCTCAACCTGAATTTCAACTATTTTTTCCAATAAACCTGCTTCTCTTATTTGACAATGCAAATTTATTTTAGAACGTGAGTCTCCGAGAACTTCATTAATTTGCAAATTAATTACATTAACAAAACTTGTCACTATATAGTAGTTCATTTTAGCTCCTAAGCCTCGGTTGTTCAAATCGGTTTGTTTACTAAAATAATGGCCGTCGGTTTATTAGACGTAGAACTAATTGGGCGACGGCATTATCGGCATTTGAGATTCGATGACGGCAAATATGACATCAAATATGACGTCAAATATTACGTAGGGTACGGATGACGCAATATCTGTGAAACAAACCGTTAGTGAAGAAATAGAGCTAGTGGCATACTTATGAGTAATTATGTTACATATGGTATTACTGTACAAAATATTGGTTTTTGTTGCTTTTTAAGAACGAGTAATAATATATATTTTAACAATAACAAATATTTTTCCGAAAATGGAAACACTGAATCATGATGAACGCAATGAGGTAGAATAAATAGAGATCCAAATCCGCCTACAAAGGACCTACCGTTTCGTGGGACAGTATTTGTTGAGTTCGAGAAGTAGGCCTAGTCAAAGACTATATATACGCTTCGCTTACTAGACAGGCCTGTTCTATGTCTCAACTTGCATACCGATTGTGGCTCCATCTCGACGCTGGTCAAAATTATCCCCTAGCTTGAGCTGTGTTACTAGTGGCGCCTCTAGCCGCGGGTCCAAATATTAACCCAGCTTTTACAGAACTACAGAGGTGTTAACCGGTTTTTCCTAGGAACACGCCTGTCTAGTAAGCAAAGCGTATATATAGTCTTTGGGCCTAGTAAATGAACTTAATTAAATCGTGTTATTGGAAAACTAAACCTTAATATATTTTTCAATAGTGTTTGCTTATAGAAACAGATGGCGCCAACACGATTGGATAGAGTTGAAACTTAAGCCTAGTTCTCCTACTCGAATAAAACGTGTCCTGCGAATCTCAGATTTGTTTGTATCTCTAGTTCATAATCTACCTTATTGGATGAACGTTACAGTAATAGAAAATTAGAAATCTCATAGGTACCTAGAATGCTGCCGTCTATGGCGGGGCCGGTCACCTGTTCATCAGGGACCGTTCAACCAATGAGAGGCGATAACGTAGGCAACGGATAGAGTGACTACGCTACGCCCACGGCCAACTTCGATCGCGCTTTAGCGGCCCCGTCAATCGCCACGTATCTAATGTTTATTTGCGTGTGTAAATAGTCCCGCTAGGGGCGCTACATACGACCATAAACGTTCCATCGCCAAAGGCAGGGAATACAAGCAAAATCACGGAAAAATGTTTTTCTTCGGTTTTACACTTTCCTTTTAAGAAAAAACAAGGGTTAGTTTAAACTACCTTTTCTTAATATATTTATGTATAATTCATTAATTCATAGTTTAAAAAAAATATTACCTTATAAAAATTAAATTAATAAAAAGAGACGCGTTTTTTACGCGAAGGCGCCATATTAGAACACATTTTGAAAGCTGAAGAGTTGTTTAGAACGTTTTGATGTGTAAATAGTGTACCTCTTAAACTTTATAAATCTTTATTAATAATATATATAGGTAGCAAATTCACGAGTTTTTAACCGTTCTTAGGTAGCATTTTCCGTATATCTAATTAGTTTTAAGACTAATAAGGTATCTTATTATTTGAAATAAAAAGATATCCTATTGAAGATAAAAGATACTTAGGTACATCGAGAATTGATCTATTAATATATAAAGAGAATGTTTATATTCCGTCGATTTTTACCTTCGCTCCCGTTGCAGCTCTAGGAAAAGAACCTGGCCCCTCCCCTTAAATATCAATCAACTCCAGGCGGCGCATTATTGGCTCCCTAAATATTACGTCCTCTTGACGCGATTGTAATTTGCATGAGAGACGCGTTAAATAAGAACGCCTCCTTTTACATTTCCTCCCCCCTTTAGTTGATTCCCCTGGTTCATGATGCGTGGCGACTGACCATGGACACTGTATCTCTAATGGACTGACGGAATATAAACATTATCTCTATATACAAACAGATCAATTCTTGGTACATCTTTGGAACTAAATAGGTTAAAGATAGAAATATTCATCACAATGCCTTCGTGTTGCGTACCATATTGTACATCAAACCCTGTAAATAGGAAAGACCTATCTTTTCACGAGTTTCCTAGCGAAGAAAGACGTTTTATGGTTAAAAAACATTAGTCGGGATGATTTTGTACCAAAAGATATACAGAAGGTCTGCAGCCTGCATTTCAAGGATAATGATTTCTGTTCAAGTTTATACCTTTATTATGGAAAACATTTTCAGTCAGATAATATTACAAACCCTTACTAAATAGACAATATTATTCTAGGTTTAAAAAGACGAAAGCTTAAAACTTGTTTAAGCCTAAAATTGCAATTTAGTGCACCATATGTAACATAATTGCTCGTAAGTATGCCACTAGCTCTATTTCTTTACTAACGGTTTGTTTCACAGATATTGCGTCATTCGTACCCTACGTAATATTTGACGTAATATTTGATGTCATATTTGACGTCATCGAATCTCAAATGCCGATAATTCCGTAGCCCAATTAGCTCTACGTCTGAGCAAAGATAATTTAAACTCGTACCCTAGATTCGAGTACTGAGAGCTTTCCCATTGACGGTTTTGTTACGAAGCGTTTACCCTCAGAAAAATCGGGCTCCATCGGTTGTGGTAAGGCGCAAACCATAGAGTGAATTTTTTCTGAGTTCCAGCGGGAAGTGGGTAAACGCTATCGGCAACGCGCGAGAGAGTGATTTCGAATCTAGGGTACGAGTTTAAATTATCTTTGGTCTGAGACTGATAAACCGACGGCCATTATTTTCGTAAAAAACCGGTTTGAACAACCAAGGCTTAGGAGCTAAAATGAACTACAATATAGTGTCGTTCTGTTAATGTAATTAATTTGCAAATTAATGAAGTTCTCGGAGACTCGCTTTCTAAAATAAATTTGCATTGTCAATTAAAAGAAGCAGGTTTATTGGAAAAAATAGTTGAAATTCAAGTTGAGCTTTTCTGGCGCATCTCCAAGGTTGGAGTCTTTGCAGATTCTCTTGAGCCTAGGCCTAACTCTACTAGGCTTGAAATGGGTTTTAATAACGCTGGTGGAATATCCCACTTCGACGACTTGTTCCATTTTCGGAAAGTGATCACTTATTGGTTATTTTCCCCAACCTTTTATTTTTCTAAATTACTCATAATTTAACTTCATCCGCACAAACCAAGCAAGTTTATAAATTTCAATAAAGCTACATTGGGCTCAGTAGCGGCGCTAAGGGTGGGCTGCAGTGGGCTTTAGCCCCCCCTGCATTTCTGAGAGGGGCCACATATTCATAATTAAGAGGCCACATGTTTTAATTTATGAATTTTCATTATCTCTAGAAATTTGTTTTATTGCGAAGAAACGTTTTTCGGGAAAAATCTTTCAAAATCAATTTGTTTACTCAAAAAGGTAGTAGACCATAAACATATAGATTCGGGAGGAAGGTAGTGGAAATTGAGATAAAGTTGAAAAGAAAGGGGCTTATGGGAATTTAGGGAAATATCCCAGGCATGCACGTGTCTCCTCCAGGTCAGAATTCAGGGCCGGCTCAAGAAATATTTTTCACCCGGGCAAGGGGGATTTTTGGCGCCCCTCTTATTTTGAGACTAAATTAAACTACCCCCACCCGTAAAAAACATTACCATGTCCATGTTATAAATTTACCGTTTTCCTAACAATAAATAATCCCTTTAATCACTTTCTAAATACTTTGTGTAAACATATTTAATACCTTCTTTATGTTACAGGGTCATTTTACATGGAGCTTGAAACACTAGGTAAAATGGCAAGACTAGTATACCTTAAGTACATTAATTATAATGTCCATACTGAATAGTATCACGGTTAATATGTGAAATAAAAGAATTAAGTTTATGAAGAACCCGTGAGTAAAAGATAAAAATAATCCCTGGATTTTTTTATTTTTAACTCACGGGTTGTTCTTAGTAAACTTAATTCTTTTATTCATTACATTAATTGCTTTAATTAAGAAACTTTTTGTGGGATTTTTTAAGGCCTACACTTATGACCTTTTTAAAGCTGTCGCTTGCTTTTCTGCTTTAACGGCTTCTCTTAATTTACTTTTTTTATAAAAAGAACCAGAATGCTTCTATTTCTCGGACAACTTAATTCAATTCAACGTGACTCTTATTAATATCTATCTAACAAAAACTATTTAACTGAAACTAATAAATGGCTTTCTGCGCGTGCGCGTAAAATAGAAGAGACTATCTGTAACCACGGACACAAGAAAGATTAAATCGTACCGATAGACTGCTTAAGAACTAGCCATCGAAAACGATTTAAATGCATTTTAGAATATTAAATGTAGGTTCATAACAGTCTAAGAAACAAATAGAATTCTTGAAAATGGCCTGCTAGTTTATTTATCATAAAGCTGGATAAATGACAACGAAATAGCAAGTAACTACATAGAAGTACTGTATTACTTTGGGCTTCCTTCTATTCTTGTGGCCCTAAATTGGTTAGAGTGTGCAATAACTGGTGGGTTTACCGGGGAGTAGGGGTCCGGCTCTTGTAACCCATAAGGGCGGTGGCGCACTGGGAGATGTTAGCTCTGATCAAATGGTCCTATCTCCACCTCCGACTTCGGCTGGATTGGTCACCTGTCCGGGCTTGGGGACGCTGGCGTAGGGCACTATGATGATAGGCCTCCGGTGGTATGGCCCCTGTTGCTAGGTACACCGGACTTAAAATTCTGACACACTTCTATTCTTGTAGTATCGCCCAACCACTTTTTCTTTTTTCATATTATATACCCTGGTTTATAATGAAAATACCATTAAAATGCTTTATCCGTCAGAACTACATGTATGCACCGTAATTTTATGGTTTATTTACTATTTTAAAATAAATAGTCGCAAAAACGATCATCGACTATGTTGGACATTTTGGTATTAGTCCTTTAAATAAAAGATCATTATTATACAGTTTGTGTTGCCGCGAATGGACACATTACTGGTTTGTCAGTGGTTTCTCTTTATACTGCCCAAGCTGTGAATTTTCTATGCAGCATTTTTCAACAGGGGGGCAAGACAGTCAGAGAGGGGTTTGTTTAACGACCTATTAGCTAAAGATTTTTCAAATTATGTTATGCTTTCATTACAAATTTTATAAACAAATCCAATTCTTGATAACTAGAAAGGCGCCAACTCAATTTTGACGCCCCTCTCAAAACGGCGCCCCGGGCAGTTGCCCGGGTTGCCCGGCCCTTAAGCCGCCCCTGGGTCAGATACAAGGTCAGTAGGGGGTCCAGAAAACGCGACGAGAGCCGCGACAATAAAACGACCTTGCTCTTCTCGCTTTCTGGAAAATTTTGGATTTTTTCGATTTCACCACTTTTGCGAAATATGGTCAATCCATGGAGTAATTAATTAGTCCATGGTCAATCCAAGGTTCCCGCTAAGGGCCACAAAATTCTTAGGGGCCACAAAATAACTAGCCCACCTGTGAAAAAACCTTAGCGTCGCTACTGATTGGGCTGACTAAAATTCCCACGCAAAAAATTCCTTCTCACTTTAGAGGTTTTCCATTGGCTTAAATAAATATGTTACGGGCCAATAGTGTGACTCCCAAAATTACTAGGATGAATAAAAAGATTAAAATCTAACGTAGTCCACCTTTTTACTGGTTCGTGGTGAAACAAACCGTTAGTGAAGATTTTTGAATGGAATAAAGGTACAGTGGCATACTTATGAGGAATTATGTTACATATGATTGCACTTATAATATTATTTAATTTAAAATATTAAAATAATATATTTACCCTGAAGTTTCAGTGAATCTTCTTTTCACTTTTTGTTTTATTTATTTATTTACAGTCATGTGTTTCAAGTATTACGCAATAATACTATGTTGCTGGCAGCTAGGAGCAACAAACACAAGGAGAACGCAACACGTCAAAAGTCGTGCATTTTCTAGCGTACATTTTTCATTGGTTAGATGCTTTAGCGCCTGCTGCCGTCGGAAGGAGAATATTCGGAAATTGTCTTTCCCCCCGCCGTAAAACGTTCAGCGTAAATGAGAACGCAGCCTGCGTTCTCCTTGTGTTTGTTGCTCCTAGCTAGAGGATAGCGCCGCCGATCGAACGCCGCCGCCGGTTATTTAGATAACACCGAAACGCCGCCGCCGATAAAATTAATTTCGCCGCCGATATATTTTAATTTCGCCGCCGAATTAATTTCCATTATTAAAGTATAATAATTGCGTTTTGAGTTCTAAATTCGAACTACATAAATTTTTCGGTATTGCTACGATTTCCAAAAGATCTGGCACCACTGCACCGCGCGCACCAAAATGTTCTGCAGCAGACAGGGCTCTGGGATCGGAGAGAGAGAAACGAAAACGGCTTTAGAGTTGCCTCGCCTCGTATTTTCTAATAAGTACAGAAACGTATCAACTGCATTCAGCAATAACTAGTCTATTTTATTTGAAAAATTCCTTTGATACAAAGATAAAATAGACTTAAACGCGCCTTCCCAATCGACCGCCATGACCTTACAGTCTACGGGGACGGTGAGGAAAAAACCGGTTTTGGGGGCATGAAATTTCTGTGTTAGAAGGCTGGCTCGTTGGTTGTCTGTGCGATAATGGCGGCGCCCAGTAAACGTTTCTAAAAAGAGTGTATAGATAATAATACTAGTGAAATAGTAGTAAATAAGTACAGTATTGTTATTACTAACGTAAATGTTTTAGTTTAATAGTATCATATGTAACATAGTTACTGATAAGTGTGCCTCTGTTTAACATATCTGTATTCAAAATTTAAATGAGACCTCGTTGTACAGCCACCAAAGAGGATACAGCACTAACGTCGCGTAAAACTGGTTTTAACTTCCTTCCCTCCCCGCCAGAACTAGTTTTGATGACGATAAAACCGTCATCGTCTGGGAAGTGACGTCAATTACGTCATATCCTTGCAACAAGGTCTCATTGAGAAAAAGTTCTTTCTGGAACACTTATGTTTAAATAAGTTACATATGATAGTATGTAACCAAAGTTACCTCTTTCTCGTTTTGGAAACAAGTGGTTCTTATTTTAATAAAATACATTCTATTAAACATGTATTTTTTTAAATGTGTTTAACAGTTTAAGTTCTACCGGTTTATTAAAAGGCTGGCGCTATTTCAGAGGGGGGGGAGACAGTTTTTCCCCTTAGGCGTCGCCGCCGCCGTTTTTTTTCAACGCCGCCAATTATTTTCTGCAAATCGGCGCGCCACGCCGCCGCCGAACTAATTATCGTTCCCGCCGCCGCCGTTGAAAAATGGTTCGGCGCTATGCTCTACTCCTAGCTGGCAGCATCTAGGGGAAGTTCTCGGTTTCTGTTTAACTCTTTTATAATTTATAAACACCGTTAAAAAAATAGAATATTTAAAAAAATATTTTAGTATTATTTAAATATTAACCTACATTCGGTTCAATTAAATGTTCCTTAAGAATATTTAAAAAAAATTGTTTTTGTTGATTTTTCCAATGTGACTAACGTAGCGAAACCCTGGCGGGAAAACATATACACGTTAAATTCACGCGCTTTTCCCAACTCAATGGCTAAAGCGCGGTACGCACGATCGACGTTGGCCGTGCTACGCCCGACGCGTCATCTCTCGGCGGATAAATATGAAAGCTGCAGACGATGCTTTCGATAGCCCAGCTCGCAATGTTGCCACTCCTTGGCATTTCTCCCAAGATCTTGGCATTTTGAGATCGATCTTGGCATCTGGGTATTTTTTTTCGACACCTTGGTATTTTACCTAGGGTTATTCGGTTCTAGGATCTTTTATTATCCCTAGGACTGTCTTTGCCCTTCTCCTTTTTGTATTGTCTATTTAAAACTCAAATTAATGGAAATTGAATTGAATTGAAATGAAAAAACAATAGGGGGAAATAAAAAAAACAATTGAGCTACTTTATTTCCAAAACTACGTATCTTCTTAAGATTTGTGTACAAAGTTACGTGGTATTCGAAATAAGGCCATAGAGATATGATCTATGATGTCTTTATAACGAACGTCATCGTTGTTGATAGGTGGCGCTGACCACTGTCGACTGTAACTTCCAACCAATTTTAGTTGAGCTTCTACGTCACTTACGTCATTGCTGCTATACCTGCTACTTGCAAGAAAAAAAAATATTCGAGACCGAAGACTATCATGGCTAAGACCTCTTTCGAACGTAGACGAAATCAGTAAGAGGTAGCGCATTAGCAGACAGTGACGTAGATAGCACCACCGCAATGCCGGAGGGCTTCGGGGGGCCCTAAATTATTCTCAAATAATATGCTAAAGGCCGACTAAAACCCCGAAAAGACTTTCTCTGAGGGGCTCAGGGTCTTTGCTTCGCCACTGTTTTCAGACTTGTCTTACAAATAAAGTTTTAAAACCGACGCGTACATTTATGAAAAAGTATTGTTTTCCTTTGGATTACACGCTTCAGTAGCCCCGCCAGGATTTTTTCGCGAGTAGGCACTGCGTGATTAAGAGGCCCCCATAAAAAACTCCTTTGTAATTTTTGTTGTTCTTTAACTAGCCAAATTGTATATAATTATTTAAAAATTTTATTATTATTAAATCAATAAAATTTTTATTATTATTAAATTAATAAAAAATTTATTATTATTAAATTAATAAAAATGTTATCATTATTAAATTAATAAAAATGTTATTATTATTAAATTAATAAAAAATTTTATCATTATTAAATTAATAAAAATGTTATTATTATTAAATTAATAAAAATTTTATCATTATTAAATTAATAAAAATGTTATTATTATTAAATTAATAAAAGTTTTATTATTATTAAATTAATAAAAATGTTATCATTATTAAATTAATAAAAATGTTATTATTATTAAATTAATAAAAATTTTATCATTATTAAATTAATAAAAATGTTATTATTATTAAATTAATAAAAAATTTATCATTATTAAATTAATAAAAATGTTATTATTATTAAATTAATAAAAGTTTTATTATTATTAAATTAATAAATTTTTATTATTAAGTATATTATTTACAAATAAATATTACCAACTTTACTTTTAATCGAAGAATTCCACCCTACGATTACCTCTTTACCCAAATTCATCAACTACTTATTTAGGCTTGTCTCCCCCATTGTTAAGGGGGAAGACTACAGTGGCCATTGTCTAGTTTCGCACTATTTCAAGCTGAACTGTTTTATTGTTGTGTTTTAACTTATTAAATTAATATTGATGTGTAAAACAGCCTCTTGTTTAGTGCTTAAAATAATTTTGACAATTTTAAATTTCAAAGTAATCTAATTATTACGTTTTAATTCGGACCCCCGGAGCTAAACATGTTGGGCAAACGCCCAAACTCCCCTATAGTAGTTGACCTCTTGAACAATAATTTTTCTCACTAAACTTGCTTTTAAATCATGACATTTTTTTTAAATATCTAATATTGCAATAAAGTTTCCCCTATTCCAAATATTGTCGGTGGATGTGTAAGTGTTCCCCTGATGTGCTAAATCTTGTTGGGCACATAAAATAATCACTTCCACGTGTGTAGATAGGACTTCTCTGTTTCTAATAACGTCTAGTCTATGGTGGTCGTTAACCTGGCAAACTATTGATCCACGGGATTTGGATTCCATGTAGTCTAAGTACATTTTGTAGGCTAGTTGGTGAGAAGCTTTGTTGGAAGTGAAGTGTTCTTCGAATTGTGTCCCCATGTTTTTCCAATCCGAAATTCCCTTTAGAAATGCAGTGTTTCTACTGCCTAAAAAATGACGGCAACAAAAACAATACACTGCATCCTTTGCAACTGAATATTCAATCATTTGATATTTGCATGAACATATCTAGCTATGAATATCCAACGTTACCATATAGCCCTTCTATCATGTCGATTTGATTTGGGTGGCAACTTTCGAAACCAGTGACGCGTTTTCAGCCAATCAGGAGATTGAAGGAAATGACGGCATGCTCCTCACTCGGTCGGAGCAGATGTGATTGATCACGTGACTAGATAAGCTCAACCCAAATTTTAGCAGGAGGTTAGAGAGGCTATTGTTATTGTATATTCATAGCTAGATATATTCATGATATTTGTCATACCAAGAAGAATTGAAACCTCGATTTTTACCGCCAATTAATCTTTTAGGAAAAGGATTTAGTTTAGGCTGAACTGAAAGGCAATCTTTATCTAGACTAATATCCAAGTTATTCAACGCGTGTAAGCCCATTTATTTTGAATTGGACACGTTGTTTGATGTATTTTGTGCATGGTTAGAGTTTGGGTTTGCAATTCCTTCATGAGTCAGTTCCATTTCCATATCAGTACTGACGTTTGGAAGAACTTCAGCAGTATTACTAAAACAGTGACTGTTATCAGTCTCCAAGGATTCTAAACCCTTTCCCAATTCTTTGACTAGGTTTTTCTCAGAACTATAGTTATGGCTTTGCGCCGACGATTTCAAAAAACGTGCCATTGCGCCTTTCTGATTACTAACGAAACTATCTTCCCTTTTCCATTTTTCTCATTTTTGGGACCCAGATAAAAAATTTTCTGGTACTCATATTTGAAAATGCGACTATTATATACTAATAGCGAAATAACCTTAAAAAGGTTTAATCAAATAAAGCTTAGTTAAAGCTATGTAGTCTTCAAACAGACTTTTTAATAATACCAGCTATATCAAAGCCCTGAAAAAAGCGGTTTGAATATTTTTTCTAGAATAGCTAATTAGCCTTGAAAAAGGCTTTTTGAATAATTTAGCTAGAATAGCTAATTAGCCTTGAAAAAGGCTTTTTGAATAATTTAGCTAGAATAGCTAATTAGCCTTGAAAAAGGCTTTTTGAATAATTTAGCTAGAGTAGCTAACTAGCCTTGAAAAGGGCTTTTTGAATAATTTAGCTAGAATAGCTAATTAGCCTTGAAAAAGGCTGTTTAAAAATTAGCTTAAAACAGCTAAATAGCCTTTAAAAAGGCTGTATTGGCAAAGTTAGTCTCATAAGAGACTTAAAAAAATTTGACTGGGAGAGAATCGAAATTGAGAACTACCTGTTTGTTCAGGAGCAGAAAACGAAATGAAGAAACGCGCGTTATCTGGGACAAGTCCGACCACCGAAGGTCTAGGTCCTTTCTCTACGATTAGTGGTCACTGATATCACGTGATTTCGCAAAAAGGGACAAGGAGTAAAAAAAAAAAACCCTAATCCCCAGGACGCTCTCTATTCAAAGTAGTGACTGGTACGATGCTTTACGCTTCGACTTCAGCTCCGCTGGGATTTCCCTTCGTTTAAGCGTTGCAACGGTTTAAGTCGTATTAAAGAATTCCAGTTTCTCACTTTATGCCCCCTTTTGTAGAATTCCTAGAAACTAAGCTTATGTTTATTGTGTCGGTTGGAGCTAAGTTATCACTGAGGCGAACAGGTGTTTTTTTTTTGCTGCATTCCTTGCACGACGGACTTCCCCGTCCCGGGCCAGTCTTTTGTCATATACTCTATATCAATGTTAACAGAGTACACTACCAAAAGCAGAAACCACAGAGTTCGCTACCTTTGTTTGTGTACTCAAGTAATATTGATTTCGAGTATAGGTGGTTCAAAAGGGAACGTTTTGTTAGGGCCATTTAGGACTCTTGGAAATTGGAATTGAATGGGAGTTCTTTTTTTAGGGGCTAGATGACCAATTTTTAAAAATAAATAAAATTTAAAAATCACATTTGGAGGCTCCAGAGGCAATTTTTTTAAACTTTTAGAGGCCCCTAAAATAGGCCTAAATTTTTTGAACATAGGCACGTGCCTACTTGTGCCTACTGCTGGCGGGGGCACTGACACGCTTTATTGTTTCAATGCACCACAGAACGGATTAACCCATTTTTCGCGGTAAATTATTTTTAGAATAGTTTTTGCATTGAAGCCAATATAAAAACGAGCGTGGCGCTGGACGCCAATAGTTTATAGCATGATTTATAGTGGGAAAATCCTTGTTCATCGAATTTCAGCCATTGTGCTAGGGTCCAAGTTGGCCGGGACTAGACTAAACGCAAAACAAAGGCTTGTACAGTTATGTCCATTGAGTTGGGAATAAATAAATCTGGCGGTCGCGGGACCAATTTCGTTCAATATGGAGACTTTTTCAACTATATCGTTCAACCGTGGCGGCATCTGTCTATATTGCAATTGAATTTTTGCGCGAATCATATAACTTTACAAAATATAGATGGCGCTACCGCCTAATTATAAAGATGAATTTCGTACAGTCTTCTCAGAACAGGTCCCGCGTAACCATGGCAACCGAAATCGTAATTGTAATTCTAGCAGTATTATTCCCAATTCAATGGTTATGTCATGGTTATACCCATTGAGTTGGGAATATTAATCTAGAGGTCCAATCAAAACGTCGGATTTCAGAATTTCGCTAAACAAGTTTTTAAAAAATAAGAATACTGCCGTCTGCTCCCAAATGACGAGAAAACTTTATCATTCTACCCGTGGCGCCGTCTATCTCTCAATGGTTCGTTCAAATAAGACGCGTTTTCCGGCAAAAAGATTTGTTTTCAAAAATAATGGATGGCGCCACGGGTCATATGATAACGTTTTCTCGTAATTTACAAAAACTTGTTTCGCGGGGAGCAGATTTGATTGGATCTCTAGATTAATATTCCCAACCCAATGGTTATACCACTATATTATGATATTACCTGTACAAGGAAACATTCGCTCCCTATGAAATTTAATTTTTGCAAGTAGAGCCATAATAAAAAAAGTTAAAATTATTAAATAAATATTTTTTTTTTATCTTATTGCCTCGTCGGAACAATTTGATCACCCGCCATATTTAAAAACATCGACAGTAAAATAGTGACGTAATGTATATAGTAATTTATTATTATTAAGAGCTCGAGCTAGATGTCACACGTTACCGGCGGTAGTCGCTCTTTGAGTCCTGATTGGTTGATGTTGGTCGATCGTCTGCCACGGCTGTTTGGCTAATTCTCAGTTACGCGGCAGCATTCTTACAGGATGTTATATGGGACCAGGGACCCTGGAATCTTTCTAGGTATAGTGGCGTTAGCAAGCTTAAAGTCCTCTAGATAAGCAGACGGTGATCGTTTTTTTCATTTAAAAACACGCGTTGTCCAAACTACTCATTGTTAAGACTACAATTTATTAATCAGAGGACCTCTAGCTCAGCCATGCCATCAGCGGTGAAACTTTCTGGATACATCATCATTGCAGACAGCGCCTTTTAATATTCCTAATCGCAAACAAAAACTTTCACTACGCCTAAGGTTAATATTTGTATTTTATTACAATTTTACACTTCAAAAGAGCGTGGCGCTTGCCACTAGTGTTAATTTCGTTTCGGTCCAGGTCATAGACATAATAAAGAAATAGACCCAAAATTCTACGGGCGGTTAATACGGAGGCGACGCCAAGCAGACAACCGGTAATTGTTCCGTATTCCTGTGGTACCACGTTTAAGCGACGCCTGTCGATTAGGTGAGAAAATAAAAAATCATCACGTGACACGTCACACATGTTCGTGTTTGTAATCATTTAGGTACTCTGACGTGATTCGCGAATATTTTGGCTGTGAGAATTTAAAATAAGGTTAATTTTTATTATAATTTTTAAATAAGTCAATTAATTCTTTTAAAACCCAAATAAAAAGCAGCAGATGATCTTTTAATTAAAAACCAAAAAATTCTAATTTTTTCAAAGGCTTAAGTAACTCGTGTGTTGTGGTTATGGCTTGTTATGGGAATATTCTGAGATTCTAAATTGTTAACAAAAGTAAATGGAATTTTGATGAAATGGATGATTCTACTAAAGGTATGTAGCTATTGTCCTTGAAATAAAATTAGCTTTGACAATTTAATTTGATGGCTTGACCCTTCATTTCTAGATTTTAGTCCTTCGCTAATTTGTGCGGTCTGAGCTTGCAATATAAATTAATAACTTTCTTAATGATGATGTTCGATTCCAACTTCAGCATCAAACATGTTCGTGCGGTGATCTAAGAAGATGTCCATGCCAACAATATTTCGTAATATAGCCAGTTCTAGTTCTTAGACTACATTTCTTTTATAGAGAGAGGAATATCTCTTCATACCAACTAAACAAAATTGGCTAAAAACCAAGGAGATCTTGCTCAAATTATAATAACATAATTAAACCTACACGAAATGATCCTTGGTCAAAATTTAAAGGTGAGAAGTTAGCATAACCGGTTTTTTCTATTTCACTTTCAACTGGATGTAATTTCTTTAAATGAAATAAAAAAATATTTAGACTATTTTTACTTGTTTTAATTCTATGGAAACCAAACCAGAGTTGGAATGGCTTTTGGTCTGACACACCTTTTGCCATTTACAATTTGTATATCCCGTTCTAAAAAGTTATCATTACAAATTAAATCATGATTTGAATGTGTCACGATTTACAGCAATTGTCCATTGAGAAAGTATTGTAGGTTTAGATAAGGGAAACCTATAGCAAAGATAACTTAAACTCGTACCCTAGATTCGAAATCACTCTCTCGCGTGTTGCCGATAGCATTTACCCACTTCCCGCCGGAAATCAGAAAAAATTCACTCCATGGTTTGCGCCTTACCGCAACCGATGGAGCCCGGTTTTTCTGAGGTCACGTTCCGGAAAAGGGTAAACGCGTTTGTAACAAAACCGTCAATGGGAAAGCTCTCAGTATTCGAATCTAGGGTACGAGTTTAAATTATCTTTGCCTATAGTTATACAAAGATTTTAAATAAGAATGAATATTCATCGAAATAATATGATAATTTAATCCTACTTATGGAATGAAACCTTTTCCGGTATTGTTTTACTTGTTATTGCAATGCGTAAAAAAACACTAATATTAACCTTTTTTACCAAACAAAAACAGATTTTTAGTAGAAAACACTTTTTCTATAACTTTTTAATTAAAAAAATCACCAAAACGAATTATGAAACATGTTAGCTAACATAAAAGTACTAACCGTTTATCAAATTCACCCCTAAAGTTTTTGCGTCTGATTTTAAACCGGATAAATATTCTTAAGCGTTAGGTACTATGTGGCCTAGGCCAAGCGCTCACTGCTCCTCGTAACGTCTCCGTCCTAGCTTCCACAAGCCTTTGCTTCCTTGTAGAGAGCCAGTGGGCGCCTAGTCTAAAGCGCCACTAAACTTAAGTGGCGCTTTACACGTAGTACCCCAGGAATACGGAACAACTGCCGGTTGTCTGCTAGTTATCGCTCCCGTATATTTTTGGCAAATCAAACTCCGCGTAATGTGTCTATTTCTTTATTATGTCTATGGTCCAGGCTTAGAAATAAGATTTGTTTTTAAAAACTGGTCCTTGTGACATTTACAATTATTTAAGTGGTCCTTGGGATCAGTGACCAGTTGCTCTTTTATTGTTTTACTAGCCCAATGTATTTGCCCCAATATTAGAAAAAGGTGTTTACACAGTAACACAAAGCCCTCCTAGGCTTAATCTAACGTCGTAAGTATTAGTAAATAATTTTTTCTTCATTTTTAAAAATAGTTAACTTTAATTTGACATCACAAAAATATCACAGTACAATCAGGTACTTAATACTAGCTGTTCTGGGAGTCCTGAGACTCCTGACTACATGAATTACTGAAATGCCAGAAGAAGAAATTCGGAATTGTTTTCATGGATTAAACACTAATGTTTAATCCATGTGGTATTCGTCCAATACCAAATCTTCAACATTTGAACTTATTTTTTTTTATATTGAGAAATGCCCCATAGAGTACCAGGGTTGGCAAGGTGGTAACCAGTCCAGATTTAACTACTTGGTTTAAACCGCTTTAATATACTTTGGAAATAAAAATTCAATAATACTTCAAAAAACTATAAAATAAGAAAATGAAAAGGAAACATTTCTTTAATCAGCAAAATATTTGCTTTACATAAACTTTAAATCGTTTGAATTTTAAGTTCAGAGGTTTATCTTCATATTATTGATTTTTCTTATCATTAAAATATCTATAATATATCTAAGTTGATTAGGTACTTCTAAGTTCTTCAACCTCTTCTTAAGGTCTATTCACACGAGCCAACTTTTTGATCCAACTAGATGAGTCAACTTTGAGTTGAGTAAACTAGTTGGTTCGTGTGAATAAAAGTTCGATGAGTTGATCCACCAAAAAAGTACGCGAGAAAAAAATGGATCACTGATCCATTTTTGCTGACTCAGCATTTTGATTTGAAAAGTTGGCTCGTGTGAAAAGGTCTTTAGTATTTTTATTTATTAAGATATACATTACCTATTTATCTTAACTAGTTTCTCAGATTTTTTGTAACTTAAACGGTTTCTAAGGTTAGTTCAAATGAATCCAAAAGTAGAAAACAGCTAACAAACTTTATCTACTTCCATCCATACCAATCAATACTGGATCCATGGATTAGTGTTTAATCCATGCTGGATCGAACTTTCTACCCAGGAAGATGAAGTCCACTTTCACCCTGCTAGATTCACTTGCCCGTCTGTACAATTTCAAGTTTACTCCGACAATAGATAGATGGAGATAGGTTACCTATAACTGACCTATAATATAATTATTTTCTTTTTGCCTTTCCCCCTACCCGACGAGAGAGATAATTATTGGAAAATCATTCCTGGCAATTTTTTTCCAACGACAACGTTTGCCCGTGGCTGGCCACTCGCGTGAACCTTTAACTCAAATAGTTCTTTTTATAAATTAACGTGGCCTTCTTGTTTAAATGTTGCTCTTACGTTCACAAGCCTACTAGCGCGCGCTACAGTCGCGAGGAATGTAGGTTTTTCTAGAGCGCGTGCAAATCGCTCGTGCGCAAAATATACTAATAAAGCTGTGTCTTGTGGCGTAAGAGCAACACTTTGACAAGTTGGGCAAGACCTGTTTTTATTTTATAAAATCAACTATTGAAAACTTTTATTTATTTCCACTTTTAAAATCTTAAAGGGGAACGGCCAAGCTTTTCCAAATATGGCCTTATTTCCGTATCAAAAAATTAACAAGACGTTCAATATACTAACACGTACCTTTTTTTGTCTTGAAAAAATAGCTTTTGGCCCAAAAAGTTGAAACGAAAAATAACGCCAGGTGTTTGGGTTTGAATTTTCGCCGCCATCTTAGGGGCTGCCGCCAGCGCCCCTAACCCCGTATGAGCTATTTGCGAACTATCCTAACTTTTAAAATCGCGCAATTTAGGCTTAGGTCTCTTATAACTGGAACGCACCGCGCGTGAAAAACAAATTTTTGGCGTCTTCAGCAGCGCGCGCTTTTACGTTGTTTTTCTGTCTCACCGACTTCTCACCAGGTAGCGCGGTGGACGCGCGCTTTTCAATTTCCCGAAATTTCTTTATTTTATTAAAAATTAACCACTCAATATTTTTTGATGCGGTTTTCGCCATAAATTTTTGTTTTTAATGGGCTATAGGGCTATCTAACTGGTTAAAGCTTGCCCGTTCCCCTTTAAATCAAGTGGCGGCTCCAAAGAAAACTCCATGGTGCTTTTCCGTATCGCACCAAAAATTCCCGTAAAGTATCGCCCCCTATCGTTCCAGCAACATAATCTTTTTAATTTCGGGGGATTGAAAATACCCAAAATTTAATTGGTCGTATCTGCTGTCACGACGTACAGAAGGACATAATCTA
Organism: Leiobunum rupestre; assembly: GCF_980474605.1. Classification (NCBI taxonomy): domain Eukaryota; kingdom Metazoa; phylum Arthropoda; class Arachnida; order Opiliones; family Sclerosomatidae; genus Leiobunum; species Leiobunum rupestre. Next base: position 11,795,524 of record NC_143394.1, read on the forward strand.
GCTGAAAGTTGAGCCGATTTAAAAAATAATAATTAGTATTTTAAATTTTATTTTGTTCGATCGGAAGATGTTTGTTATAAACTACCGAACAACGACATTTATTGAGCTATCGAAGTTATCCCGTTTAAAACTCGCACGAAAGTGATAAACAGGTGCCATTCGCCGCTGTTTACCTGCCGAAGCCATACCAACTCTTTTCAAGATAATGAATGAAACACCTTAAACGTCAAAGACTATGTAATTAGCGCTAAAAATTTATATAGTCTTTGGTTTTCATGTAGGTAGGAAACACTAAATTCGGAAAATCCCGATTTCGCTCTCCACGGGGAACACGTTTTTAGCCGTTTTCATGACGTCCCCTTACAACCTTGACCCGTTTTTTAACCCTACCAAAAACCCCTGCTTAGAATTTTACTAGCTTCGATCTCTTCAAAATCTATTGGGTTCTGACGAGGCTCTGCTTGTGCAGAAAGACCAAGAATGAACACGAGTATCATGTTTAAAACGGCTCTAGCTCTATTTCTATCGCAATTTAGTCGAAAGGTCGAAATAAATAATGTAACCAAAACCCCTTTCTAGTGTATTCCGAGAATGGTTTGGGAAATTGCGTGAAGGAATGGATCAAAACGAGACGTTTTCGTTTCTTCCCGTTCAATAAACAACGCCACATTTCCAACTAAAAAACCCCCCAGTATATCAAACCCGTGTTCAAGCTTAGAAAAATCGGATTTTCTGAGAAAATACGGGTCTATTACCCGTCTTAGAGAAAACACGTGTTAACTCTAACAAGCGAATAAATTGTCTCCCGTTATTCTTATAGCACCACCAACTTCATTCGCTCGCTAATTCGCATAGAGTTAGCAAGGGCATCAAAAATGGCCGCGTTTAAATACAGTAAAATCAAAAGCGACATAAATACGTTATCAAAATTTGAATTTGCGCCGCCGGATGAGGCGTTTTAGAACGTATATCTACGGGTATTAGCAGGAATTCATACATCGAACTTGGAATGGTTACCTCGGCCGATTTCCGTCTCTATCTAGGGGACCGTTTTTTTACATCATTTTGACGTCAGAGCATACGTGTTTTCTCATACGATTTTCAATGGTATTAAATCCTAGTTTCAGATAATTTCCTCCCCCTGTGTCGAAAAAGGGTTCGAACATCTTTTTGCTTTTCCCTTCGCTATCGCTCTATTGATAGCGACGGTCACCTCGTCATTCGGACTTCGCGGTTCTCAAGGGCATTGTCACTGCTGCCACTTTGACAGCGCTATAACAATGCCGGACTTAATCCTTCCACATGGAGAGGTCGGGAGAGCGAGCTGAATGGTGGAGTTTCAAACCCTAAATTTCGAAATGGCCGGGGAGTCGAACAACAAAAAACTACAGTTGTAAAAACGGGAGGTTGCGCGGGGTAAAAACTCCTAAAGAGGGGAGACGCGTGCGAGGGGGCGATTTTTTTTTCTCATACCGTCAGTTGCCTCCGTTATATCAAGGCCTGGGTACGCTTAGATTTTCGCCCCCCCACCGTGGATTTCTAATACGCCGCAATTTATCGCTAGAGGCACTCTGAACCATTGTGAAATTTGAAATTTAGAGCGTGCGCATTTCGTTTTTTGCAAAGTTGTACTTTGGATCTTTTTTTCCAATGATTCGCCGTGGTGGTCATTAATAAGTAAGTATTTAACTAATTGTATTTTATTCCACATATTAACAAACGTTTAATTACATTTGTAGTAATATAAAATGGTTGTCTGCTCAGTTCCTAATTGCAAACAAAGTGATTGGAAGAGAGTAAAGAAACGCCAAATTGGTCAAGAGGAAAATATAAGTTTCCATTCATTTCCTAAGGAAATGTCAATGAGAAAAAAATGGATTTGTGCAATTTTTAACGTCCAACAGGATGACGATCTTTCATTTCATGAGGAACTTATATCAAATAAAGGAGATGCTAAAATCTGTAGCAAACATTTTAACAAGTCTGATTTTAGTATATCAACTAGTCGAAAACGTCTTTTAAACTGCGTTGTGCCCCATATTTCGCTAAATGAATTTGAAATTTCTGATTCTCATCCCCAAAAGATGTTTAAGAACTCTTGCGAAAGAAGAATCCCTCTTTCTCCAGTGGGAAATATTCCAAGGACTGATGTACAAACCACACCTGTTATTTCAGCTCGAGAAAAGCTAAAAAAGGCTTTGTTCAGAGTATCAGATATTATTCATTCCAAAGTTGAAAAAAAACAGTGCAATGACAACACATCACATATTCGAACCATGGATATGCAACCTGTGATGAATAAAACTTACGAATACACTTCCAGCCCTCAAGTCATTTGTCAAGAGAAAGCTAGTCGTTGAGAAATAATAGTTCCTCAAGACGTAGTTGTTCCTCGAGACATAATAGTTCCTCAAGTCGTAGTTTTTCCTCGAGACATAATAGTTCCTCGAGACATAATAGTTCCTCGAGACATAATAGTTCCTCGAGACATAATAGTTCCTCGAGACATAATAGTTCCTCGAGACATAATAGTTCCTCAAGACATAATAGTTCCTCAAGACATAATAGTTCCTCAAGACGTAATTGTTCCTCAAGACGTAATTTTTCCTCAAGACGTAATTGTTCCTCAAGACGTAATAGTTCCTCAAGACGTAGTTGTTCCTCGAGACATTATAGTTCCTCACAACAAAGTCGTTCTTCAAATAGAAACAACGTCTCTAGTCAAAACTACATCCCTAGTCCAAGCTAAATCTGTGATTCCAGAAAAATCTACTCTAGCTGAAGTTGTCCATTTAATTTCATGTAGAGATGCCACTACTCAAGCGTCTCCTGTTGTACGAAAGACACCATACGTAACTTCTAAACGTAAATATGTAAGAGACAATTATAAATTGAGAAAGCAAGTTGTAGCTCAAAGGAAAATAATTGCAAGCTTAAAAGAAACAATCAAGGAACAAAAAGAAGAGAACCAAAGAAAGGAATATACCCAACTGCGAAAGATTATGGGCGAGAGTATGAGTGGAGATGTAAGAGCCAATTTTTTAATTGAACAAGTACTCGCCTACGGTAAAAAGTCTTTACCGTATAAACATTCAACCTTGAAGATTTGTTGTTTAATTTATAAGAAATCTACAGCTACGTATAACTTTATCCGAGATTTGGATATTTTACATTTACCGGAACGTACAACATTAAGAAAATTTCTGGGCAATTCAAGTGGAGCTGACGGTATTACACAGATTGCCAAAGACCGTCTCATTGCCGAGGTTTCCAAATTAAAGCATCCAAATGAAATATTAGGATCTTTAATGCACGATGAAATGGCCATTAAACCATGACAGAAAAATGGATCGATATTTTGGTGAAACAAGCACAACAGATGAAGACGGAATAGGTGACCAGCTAGCTACACATTTGTTGTGTTTTGTGTTCCAGGGTCTCTCAACCAATTTTAAACTTCCCGTGGCCTATTTTTTTACCGCCAAATTGACAGCGGAAGAGCTTCACAAAATTACATTGGAGGTGATTAAAGCGGTGGAAGACTGTGGATTCGTTGTTGTCCGGCTTGTTTCAGACAACGCAAAGATTAATACCGCAGCGTTTAAGAAATTTTCTAGTGACAGACAATTACATCACGAAATAGTACATCCCTTAGATCCAGCTAGGAAAATGTTCATCGCCTTTGATCAAAGTCATATAATAAAAAATATAAGAAATCAATTATGGTGTTTATTGCCCTTCTAATTAACCCCAAATTTGTCACGGACTTATATCTCGCTCAAAGCAATGCGTTAATGAAACCAGTAAGATTTCTAACTAGGAAAATGGTTTTCCCAACGAGCTTTGAAAAAATGAATGTAAGAAGAGCAGTACTATTATTCTCTCATCCGATGACAGCAGCTTTAAAAACAACTCTAAGGCTCAATACGTGCAAACCTGAAGAACGAGCTGATTTGGAATGTACAATCTACTTTATGGAGATGGTCCGCAAATGGTTTGAAGTACATGACATTCACAACAAGACTTATGCCATACATATGAGAAATGAGAATAAACTCCCCTTCGAATCTATTGATGATGAAAGGCTTGTTTGGCTCGCTGAAGAATTTCTACCTTTTATCGAAGCTATTCAAACTAATGCACAAGCGTATGACAAATCAGACTGTTTCACAGATGAGACGTATGAAGCTCTAGTCGTTACCACCAAATCCACTATTTCACTTGTAAAATATTTATTGGAAAATGGTTTTCATTACATTTTCACTAGAAAATTTTCAAGTGATACCATTCAAGAGACGTTTAGTCATATAAGGAGTAGTGGAGGATTCAACGATCAAATGGATGCCCGTGCCTGCACCCTCAGCATAGAACACCATTTGAAAATTGGAATCTTGAAGGCATCCAGTTCATCAATTTGTGGAAATGGTTCTAAATCAATTGCTAATGGTATATTAGTTTTTATTCAATTTAATATGATAATGTGATTGAGCGTCCTCAAATTTCAAAATTTGTTTCTAGTTGCGTCTGATCACGAAATAAGTCTTGGAGATAGTCATCCAACTGCCACATCAATAGTGTTAATCAAATTGCCTCCTCACCTAACAACCATATTACATGAAATGGAGAAAACAAGTCCAAATGGTAATATTATGATTTTAAAACTCCATAAGTTCAAAAGCAAATGACTTCATTTTAAATTTCAGAAAGCCCTGTTGTCTCAATAAGAAATTGCTCCATTGCAATGGTTGGTGGGTACATAATAAAATGTGCCGAAGAAAGGACTGACTGTGAGTTTTGTCTGGACAAAATGATGCAGCCGCAAAGTAAATCTCCGTTATTTGCTTTAATTAATGCTCAAGATAGAGGAGGCTTGAAATATCCCTCACGAATGATAATTAAATTATTGGCCCTTGTAACGGAATTTGTGCAATCCTCACTCCATTTGTTTCCTCGGGTACAAGTGCTTCAATCATATGTAAGAGAAATTCTACCTTACTTCGAAAAACCCCTAATGTGCAACGAATGCAAGAATTTCTCATCACGGGAAAGTCAAGATTTACGGAAAATCCTTCTAGAGAAGTTCTTGAGAGCTCTTTTAGATAATCACGCTAAAGATGCCTCAGATCGAAAAGAAAAGAAAATAAAATTAAACACCAAGCCCTTATCTAGAAAAGTTCTCAAAGTTTGAAATACTAGGAAAAAACTGATATGTATGTGGGTGGTATGTATGGAATATATCTTTCTACTCCCATTAGTGATATTTTGGAAAACAAGTATCTGATTTCATGTTCCGGTATTAAAAATGTTGATTTTAAAATTTTAATAAACCAATTGAATCAATTATTTGACCATCATGAAACTATCAACTACACATAAACTATATTCTATTTAACATAAGCCTTAATAAGAGTAATACATTTATTAATTCACAAATTGTTAAAATTCATAACCTGAAGTTGGCTAATATTGGCCGTGTAGATGAACTAATACATTTTCAGGACCAATGCGAACGAAACTTAAAATTTAAACGCAATGGAAACGAACGCCATCTATTGGGAAAAATAGGAAACTTCAAACAGGGGGGGGAATAACTCGTAGTACAATGCTCAGGAAAGAGGGAACCCAGGCCTTGATATAACGGAGGCAACGCTCATACACGTCACTGAAAACGGTCCCCGCCGAGATCTTACCATAGGGAATACGGCCGGATAACCATTCCAAGTTCGAGGTATGAATTCCTGGTATTAGTAAATCGAAAGGTCTGTGATCGAAGAGAGAACATCGTCTTATAAGGAGACATCCCGAAGTGGAACCCACCGATTTTGTTCAAACTCGGGGGATTGGTAGACCTTCATGAATCATGAAAAATCCTAAAGGGAATTTATTCAATGGGCAACCGTTTTGCCATGGCAACGTAAAATGTTTATCACAACACAAAATTTTAAATTTTCCCATTGAAAATAACTTGGGATTTTGATGTTTTTTGTCAGTTTTTATCTATTTTTTTATATTTTTGGCGTTTTCGAAATTTTGAAATTTGTTAAAATTTTTCACAGGGGGGTCCTAGGAATCGGTCAGAATCCCACGTTATTTTCAATGGGGAAATTTCCATTTGTTGTTGTCAAAAACATTTTTCGGTGCCATGAATAAATTCCCTTTAGGATTTTTCAAGTTACATGAAGGTCTACCAATCCCCCGAGTTTGAACAAAATCGGTGAGTTACACTTCGGGATGTCTCCTTGTTAGACTAAATATAAAGTTGCTAGTACTATTCCAAATAGTAGGTTATGTAGTCTATTGTGAGACTAGCTCTCAGTAAAAAATTAAAGGGTGCAAAGGTAGAGTTGACACGCTTTTGTCGCTTTTGCTATTTCGAAGAGCAGGGAGTTATGACTTTTGGACAGGGAGTTATTACTTTAATTTTCTGATTACACAATTACTCTGCAAAAGTCTATGATACCAAAATTATACTTATTATATTATCATATATAAAATATAATACAAATCATTAAACAAATTAATTTGGCGTCAAATTATGCTTATAAAGGTTTTACATAGAAATAACTTTTGCAAAGAAATGGTAAAATACAGTGTATTAACAAAACGATATCGGCCAATCAAACGCGGGTTCTATGCGGCGTAAATTATTGTTTTTAAAAACGGAAGTTAGGTGTCACACCTTTCCTGACAGAACCACTCTTAAGTGCTGATTGGAGAAATTTGTCGATCTTCTGCCGAGGCACTTTTCGCGTGTTTCAGTTTTGAAGAATTATGAGATTTGTATGGAGTGAAGGATGTAACGGTTAAAAGAACGCAATTTGAACCCGTAACAGCTTTGTATTTATTTTCTTCTTTGAAAGCTCGTCCACCGTCCATGTCCCCCCTTTCACACGAACCCGCTAATTGCTTATTTCGGTATTATCATAAGCCTATCAACCCTAAGTTTGAATCGAAAGGCAGTGTTGGTTCAAGCAAACGACTGGCGAAAGTGCAGCGCTAAATCCACCCGGTGGCGGAAAAGAGAAACGTCACGCGTCCCGCAATGCATGATGCCAGCTGCTTTGGTATGAGAGAGGTGAGTAGAGAGAGAAAGGGGGAAGGAAGAAGCTTCAATTTATCTCTACCAGGTGCCGATACTATCGCCTGATTTCTTCTTTTTCACCGGTCCAGTGGTGGTACAAAGGGCGCTATGCGCGTTTCAAACTTCCAGATTATAGGCTTATGGTATTATATTATACCGACCCCTCCGCTGACTCTGAGTCATAGTATGTCCCGGGGAAACCTTTTATATATTTTTTGTTTTTGTTATTCTACCATAGAAACTACCAACTTAATAGAAGGCCCTGCCTTTTTACGTGCTTTACTAAGATGACAAGGGCAAAAGGTTCCCCCTTTATTTCCGGTTATCTCTGATCCAATCAAAAAAGAAAAGCTTTGGAAATGACGGCCAATTAGATTCAAGCGGAAATGAACGGAGAACCTTTTGCCCGTAACACTTTTCATCGACTCTTTCTATTCCTCTTGTAGTTTTTATGATTCTACTCTACCTTTTCTCCCCAGTTCGATCGAGGATGCCTATCCGAGTAGTTGAACTCACTCGCCTGTTTTTTTGTCTATAGTTTTGATATTTTAAAGTGTATATTATATTTTGTCTATTTTAAAGTATTACGTATTTGATCATCTTTAGTGTTTTATTTTATAATATAATGGTCCTCCTGAGAGTCATCTTAGTACGAACCATTACAAGGAAATGAAAACGCCAATAAGCAGTTTATTAATGGTCGGCAACTGGTTAAGTGTATGCCATTATGGGCAGTATTTTTGTAAATCTAATACTGATTTTTGAAGGAAATAAATTTTTATCTCATATAATAGTTTCATTCCAACAGTCAGTTGATGTAATTTCTTCCTTTACGTCATAACAGAGTCTGTTCCATCCAGAGTGGGACATAAGAATTTTTTTTAGTAGTCAGCCTGACTAATGAGCCTCCTATCTTAATTTATTTTACAAATTTGGGTATAAACACAAAAAGGGCAGCCAACATTTTGCTTTAGCCGTCAGAATTAAAACAGGAATATATTATCATTTGAGTTACGTGACTTTGGCCGATCACAAATTTGAATTGATGAATGATGAATTTATGATTTGCCATATTCGCCATTATTTATGAATATTTAAGTTTTTCAGTAGTCAAATTGACTAGTGAGCCCCCAGATTTCGATTAATTTTAGTAGTCAGAGCATTTATTTTAGTAGTGAAATGCCGTGACTAGTGTCTTATGTCCGGATCGCAGTTCCATCTGCTTATTATCTCCAACCAAGCTTAAAGGAATAATACTCATTAACTTTTGAAATCGATGTATTAAATAAAAATCACATATTTGAGCGATCAGGTTAAGCTTCGATTAATAGGACGGATTCAATTCCCCTAAACCGCAAAACACTTCTTCCCGTTCCCCTCCCGATTAAAAATTGTGTAACACATTGTACAAAAAAAATATTAACAATAATACAAAAAAAAAATTTACATACCGTACAAAAGGCAAGAATATTGAAGGGGTAAGAACGGCTCGGTGTAGGAATTACGGGGTGACAAATAAATGGTCAGTAACAGAGGAGCGGAATTTATGGTAGTCCTTTATTAGAACAATAGACAGCAGAAGCTTATTCCAATCGTTGATAAGCGAATGAGAAAAATAATTGAGTCTCTGTGCCGTGTTGGCACGTGGTTTGCTGAGTTCGGTTCCCCGGGTCTAGGGCAAAGTATGTGTGTCAGAATTTATAGCCCGGTGTACCTAGTAACAGAGACCATACCACCGGAGGCCTATCATCACAGTGCCCTACGCCAGCGTCGATCTAGCCCGGACAGGTGACAAATCCAGCATGGGTAGCAGTACCCTACTACTGATGGTCGCACCTTTGACGCAAGCCACTCAACCCAGCAGAAGGAGCAGCGATGGGTGGACCAATCACCACTTCGCACACAGCAGTGGGATTAAGAGTGGATGCTGTAGCAACTCCAGCCGACACCCTACCTACGTAGGTAAAGAGTCAAACCGTTTGGAGAGAGCTCCCCACAGCAGGCTACCCAATCCGCCGAGGCGGCCAGTTTGCACGGACCCTCTCCGTTAGCCTGAGCAGAAGCACAGTTTCCAGCCCAAACCTGACCGAAGTCGGAGGTGGAGATAGGACCATTTGATCAGAGCTAACATCTCCCAGTGCGCCACCGCCCTTATGGGTTACAAGAGCCGGACCCCGACTCCCCGGTAAAGCCACCAGTTATTGCACACTCTAACCCATTGAGGGCAAAGTAGTCGAAAAAAACCAGATCTAATAGGCGAAACTATAAAGTAAATTTGGTCTTAACCAACTTGTTAAAATGGGAAAAAAAATTCACGTGACTACCGTATCACAGCCAACTTCGATTCGGTAACTCGTGTTCATAGTTGGCCGTGCGATGGTAAAGAAAAAAATATTCCTTCCAGATACTGCATACAGCTAATTAACTTACACTTTTCTATTACAAAATGATCTAAACAATAATAATAATTAGAAAATTTATATGAATCCATCAAAATTTAAACCGCTATTAGCATAATAAAATAAATAATAGTTCTTCTTTCTTAGGATAGATGGCGCTGCAGTCCTCCACAAATTCACGTGACTACCATCTTTTCAGCCCCCCTGGACTTTATAGTTTCGCCTATTTGTTACTGAAAAATTTGTGGGGTAAGCGTGGGTTATTGAGTTTATGGCGCATCATTACTACTGCCATTTTGGGAGAAAAACTGATTTACAATTTTATTAAAATAATTAATAGGGTAAGTTAGTAATATTTATAAAAAATAAAACTATCGAAGTCTGACTTCTATTGTTACAAATAATATTAAGTTTTGACACACAATCCCTCGGCAATTTCACGTGCTGTGTCCGCCGCCGAAGTTCGCACGATTTATCGTGGTACGTTATAAGTACAAAGACACGTGATACGTCAATCGATTGTAAATGCCCATTTTTGTGATTTGGCGATTTTCGAATTTAAATGTACAAAGTTTTTTTACATCAAGGCAGACTTGGTTGAAAATTATATGTTTAGTTGGTGAGATTTCTGCCCAATTCGCGGGACCCGAGCAGTGGCGGATACAGAAAAAACTTAAATGGGGGGGGGGGCGCTAAAAGACTTCTTGAGCTATGGGTGTAATAACAAATCATCAAGTCACATGCAAAGCGTAAGCGTCAAGGGGGGGCATCCCCCATATATATCCACCACTGGACCCGACAACCCGCGTACTCACTATAATAGTCGTCTCAATAAACGCCGCTCTCCTTTCGCTTCTCCCATGACGTAGTCACTGATCTGAAATATTTTCGCTCGGGCGGTAACAGGGTTGCCAATTCAACCGGTAACCAACCAACTAAGCCAACTTCAATCCGACTTGTAAAATAGATTTTGCGTTTCACTTTCACCATGCTTTCACAAAAGAGACAAGCCTTTCCACACGTGTTCGTCCTGGTCGAAGTAAATGATAAATTTTATATGATATAAAGGTAAAATCTTTTTTAAACTTTTATATAACTTTTACCGCCTAAAATGTGGTCTTATTTTCGGCACCGCTTCAAAACCAAGAGACAAGGACTAAATAAAACATAGCTTTCCAGTCTACGCTCTCAGTGCTATTACTCCTTGGGGACTCGCTGATCTGCATTTATTGAGACGCCTATTGTCATATTTGAATTTCGTGCCTATTGATATAACTATTTCGCTTTTCGCTACCTTATTTCCAAAACCAGGTAACTCGAAAAATTCGGTTTGTCTAAAAATTAATTTAAATTAACGTGGTCACGACGTCGTTTCGCTACCTTATTTCCAAAACTAGGTTTCTCGAAAAATTCTTTTTCGATAAAATTGATCTTGGTTTTATTAATTTTATGTACAAGATTATTGGAAATTTCTTCAAAGTGAAATTTAATATTTACAAATTAGCTAATTCATCGGGGGGAAGGATGTGTTTACTTGTAAGATTTTAAAGCATGTGTTCCTGTCTAACTAGTTTCTCTTACAATAGATGTCACTAACATTAAAAAACCAATTTACTTAAATATGAATTCCATTTGTTACAAAGCATTTTAAGTTGATTTTTATAATAAGAGAGCAAGTAGCGATTCCGGTTAATTGTATGGGTATGAAAGCTGGTTAATTGTATGGGTATGAAAGCTGGTTAATTGTATGGGTATGAAAGCTGGTTAATTGTATGGGTATGAAAGCTGGTTAATTGTATGGGTATGAAAGCTGGTTAATTGTATGGGTATGAAAGCTGGTTAATTGTATGGGTATGAAAGCTAATGTTTGCTTAGCATATTAAAAATAAAAGCGTTGGCTGAATAAAGATTAAAAAAATGATTAAATCGCTATTAAAATTTTATTTCGGTTATTAGGGCAGTTAGTAACTTTGTGATCTTCCCCTGGTTAACATAAAATTAAAAATTAAAAATTAGAGACGCTAAAGTACGAGGGGTCGGACATTTACGAAAATCCCGTACACTTTGTCTAAAATCGCAAAATCTTTTAACTCTCGCTATGGTAAATTAACATTGAAATCAGAAAATCACTTCAAAAAGTAATGATAAAATCAGCAAAATCTCTACGAAATCCCGAAATCCCGTACAAAATAATGGCAAGTGTCCGACCCCTCGCTAAAGTAGCAAACACGTTAATTTTAAATTCGCACTTATTTTTGCTGTAATTATAAATTAAAGGGGCTCCAAAGTTCGGTGGAAAAAAAAAGAAAATTGAGCATGCTTTTCATTCCCCCAACCCCTTACTCGGCCTCAAGTTGGCAGAGGCGGGCAGAGTCAACCGTAAATTTCGCACTTTACTGACTTTACACACATTTGGCCACCGAACTTTGGAGACCCTTTAAAGGGTAAGAAGTGGCGTGGGGAAAGCTAAGTGGCAGAATATTCACAAACTGTACCGTGACACTGCCGAAAGGAAGAAAATGTGGCCTGATCTAAATATCTAATTGAAAGAAAGTTCGCCTGTGGCTGTGCGTACAATGAAAAAGGTACTAGGCTCGACTAGGCTACTAGCAAAAGCGACATAAGTGTAGTTTGAGCAGGTTCTGCCACGTAGTTTTCACCTCTTTTGTTGCCCTTTAATCTATCTATCGTCTGAGAACTTTCTCAACATGGTCGATAATATATTAGTGGGGCTAAAGCGGTTTCCCCTCAAAAACCGTGAAAGTTACCGATTTGAATGACCGATGAAATCAGCTTATTTTTATCTCTTTCTTAAGACCATTCACGGCTCTGATTTCCGATGTGGGAGCATCAGCCCGAAAGCCACCAGCACCAAATTAACGTCTCGCTTTGTCCGCTAGGTGGCTCCGCGATAGCGTGCCTCTTTGAATGGAGAGATAAGGATTTCCACGATGCAAACACCAAAGCCACTTTGACTTACGGAACTACGTTATTTTACTCTTAAAAAGCCGATAAAATTTTCGAAACAAAATAAAGCTAATGTAAAAATAATATATTATAGTAAATTCAGATGGCACAAATGCGGAAAAACCAAAAAGGATAAAAAAATCTTTCGAAAAGAGAACGATATTGGTTATTTTCTTTTATTTCATATGCTAGTATTTTAAAATAATTTCCTGGAAAAAGAACTTAAAGCTTTAAAGAAATGATTTATATAAATTATTTTCCCAAGAAGAAACTTCCTTCGCAATCAAGTACATACATAAGTCTTTGGCCATTCACTTACAATTTTCTATACACACACTCCTGGAAATTTAAGTCGTTTTCTATACAGAGGCCCCTGTTAAGTTAAGTAATTTATTTTATATATACTCCCCTGGTAAATCAAGTCATTTTTCCAATATACGCCCCTGGTAAATCAAGTCATTTTTCCAATATACGCCCCTGGTAAATCACGTCATTTTCTCAATATACGCCCCTGGTAAATCACGTCATTTTCCCAATATACGCCCCTGGTAAATCACGTCATTTTCCCAATATACGCCCCTGGTAAATCACGTCATTTTCCCAATATACGCCCCTGGTAAATCACGTCATTTTCCCAATATACGCCCCTGGTAAATCATGTCATTTTCCCAATATACGCCCCTGGTAAATCAAGTCATTTTCCCAATATACGCCCCTGGTAAATCACGTCATTTTCCCAATATACGCCCCTGGTAAATCATGTCATTTTCCCAATATACGCCCCGGGTAAATCACGTCATTTTCTCAATATACGCCCCTGGTAAATCACGTCATTTTCTCAATATACGCCCCTGGTAAATCAAGTCATTTTCCCAATATACGCCCCTGGTAAATCACGTCATTTTCCCAATATACGCCCCTGGTAAATCATGTCATTTTCCCAATATACGCCCCGGGTAAATCACGTCATTTTCTCAATATACGCCCCTGGTAAATCACGTCATTTTCTCGGGGGATTGGTAGACCTTCATGTATCATGAAAAATCCTAAAGGGAATTTATTCAATGGGCAACCGTTTTGCCATGGCAACGAAAAATGTTTTTGACAACACAAAATATTAAATTTTCCCATTAAAAATAACATGGGATTTTGACCTCAAATTGATCAAAAGTTGATCAATTTTGATGTTTTCTTTATTAATTTTTATCTATTTTTTAAATTTTGGGCATTTTGGAAATTTTTTAATTTGTTAAAATTTTTCACACGGGGGTCCTAGGAATCGGTCAGAATCCCATGTTATTTTCAATGGGAAAATTTCCATTTATTGTTGTCAAAAATATTTTTCGTTGCCATGGCAAAACGGTTGCCCATTGTCATTTTCCCAATATACGCCCCTGGTAAATCAAGTCATTTTCCCAATATACGCCCCTGGTAAATCACGTCATTTTCCCAATATACGCCCCTGGTAAATCATGTCATTTTCCCAATATACGCCCCGGGTAAATCACGTCATTTTCTCAATATACGCCCCTGGTAAATCACGTCATTTTCTCAATATACGCCCCTGGTAAATCAAGTCATTTTCCCAATATACGCCCCTGGTAAATCACGTCATTTTCCCAATATACGCCCCTGGTAAATCATGTCATTTTCCCAATATACGCCCCGGGTAAATCACGTCATTTTCTCAATATACGCCCCTGGTAAATCACGTCATTTTCTCAATATACGCCCCTGGTAAATCACGTCATTTTCCCAATATACGCCCCTGGTAAATCACGTCATTTTCTCAATATACGCCCCTGGTAAATCACGTCATTTTCTCAATATACGCCCCTGGTAAATCACGTCATTTTCCCAATATACGCCCCTGGTAAATCACGTCATTTTCCCAATATACGCCCCAGGTAAATCACGTCATTTTCCCAATATACGCCCCTGGTAAATCACGTCATTTTCCCAATATACGCCCCTGGTAAATCATGTCATTTTCCCAATATACGCCCCTGGTAAATCAAGTCATTTTCCCAATATACGCCCCTGGTAAATCACGTAATTTTCCCAATATACGCCCCTGGTAAATCATGTCATTTTCCCAATATACGCCCCGGGTAAATCACGTCATTTTCTCAATATACGCCCCTGGTAAATCACGTCATTTTCTCAATATACGCCCCTGGTAAATCAAGTCATTTTCCCAATATACGCCCCTGGTAAATCACGTCATTTTCCCAATATACGCCCCTGGTAAATCATGTCATTTTCCCAATATACGCCCCGGGTAAATCACGTCATTTTCTCAATATACGCCCCTGGTAAATCACGTCATTTTCTCGGGGGATTGGTAGACCTTCATGTATCATGAAAAATCCTAAAGGGAATTTATTCAATGGGCAACCGTTTTGCCATGGCAACGAAAAATGTTTTTGACAACACAAAATATTAAATTTTCCCATTAAAAATAACATGGGATTTTGACCTCAAATTGATCAAAAGTTGATCAATTTTGATGTTTTCTTTATTAATTTTTATCTATTTTTTAAATTTTGGGCATTTTGGAAATTTTTTAATTTGTTAAAATTTTTCACACGGGGGTCCTAGGAATCGGTCAGAATCCCATGTTATTTTCAATGGGAAAATTTCCATTTATTGTTGTCAAAAATATTTTTCGTTGCCATGGCAAAACGGTTGCCCATTGTCATTTTCCCAATATACGCCCCTGGTAAATCAAGTCATTTTCCCAATATACGCCCCTGGTAAATCACGTCATTTTCCCAATATACGCCCCTGGTAAATCATGTCATTTTCCCAATATACGCCCCGGGTAAATCACGTCATTTTCTCAATATACGCCCCTGGTAAATCACGTCATTTTCTCAATATACGCCCCTGGTAAATCAAGTCATTTTCCCAATATACGCCCCTGGTAAATCACGTCATTTTCCCAATATACGCCCCTGGTAAATCATGTCATTTTCCCAATATACGCCCCGGGTAAATCACGTCATTTTCTCAATATACGCCCCTGGTAAATCACGTCATTTTCTCAATATACGCCCCTGGTAAATCACGTCATTTTCCCAATATACGCCCCTGGTAAATCACGTCATTTTCTCAATATACGCCCCTGGTAAATCACGTCATTTTCTCAATATACGCCCCTGGTAAATCACGTCATTTTCCCAATATACGCCCCTGGTAAATCACGTCATTTTCCCAATATACGCCCCAGGTAAATCACGTCATTTTCCCAATATACGCCCCTGGTAAATCACGTCATTTTCCCAATATACGCCCCTGGTAAATCATGTCATTTTCCCAATATACGCCCCTGGTAAATCAAGTCATTTTCCCAATATACGCCCCTGGTAAATCACGTCATTTTCCCAATATACGCCCCTGGTAAATCATGTCATTTTCCCAATATACGCCCCGGGTAAATCACGTCATTTTCTCAATATACGCCCCTGGTAAATCACGTCATTTTCTCAATATACGCCCCTGGTAAATCAAGTCATTTTCCCAATATACGCCCCTGGTAAATCACGTCATTTTCCCAATATACGCCCCTGGTAAATCATGTCATTTTCCCAATATACGCCCCGGGTAAATCACGTCATTTTCTCAATATACGCCCCTGGTAAATCACGTCATTTTCTCGGGGGATTGGTAGACCTTCATGTATCATGAAAAATCCTAAAGGGAATTTATTCAATGGGCAACCGTTTTGCCATGGCAACGAAAAATGTTTTTGACAACACAAAATATTAAATTTTCCCATTAAAAATAACATGGGATTTTGACCTCAAATTGATCAAAAGTTGATCAATTTTGATGTTTTCTTTATTAATTTTTATCTATTTTTTAAATTTTGGGCATTTTGGAAATTTTTTAATTTGTTAAAATTTTTCACACGGGGGTCCTAGGAATCGGTCAGAATCCCATGTTATTTTCAATGGGAAAATTTCCATTTATTGTTGTCAAAAATATTTTTCGTTGCCATGGCAAAACGGTTGCCCATTGTCATTTTCCCAATATACGCCCCTGGTAAATCAAGTCATTTTCCCAATATACGCCCCTGGTAAATCACGTCATTTTCCCAATATACGCCCCTGGTAAATCATGTCATTTTCCCAATATACGCCCCGGGTAAATCACGTCATTTTCTCAATATACGCCCCTGGTAAATCACGTCATTTTCTCAATATACGCCCCTGGTAAATCAAGTCATTTTCCCAATATACGCCCCTGGTAAATCACGTCATTTTCCCAATATACGCCCCTGGTAAATCATGTCATTTTCCCAATATACGCCCCGGGTAAATCACGTCATTTTCTCAATATACGCCCCTGGTAAATCACGTCATTTTCTCAATATACGCCCCTGGTAAATCACGTCATTTTCCCAATATACGCCCCTGGTAAATCACGTCATTTTCTCAATATACGCCCCTGGTAAATCACGTCATTTTCTCAATATACGCCCCTGGTAAATCACGTCATTTTCCCAATATACGCCCCTGGTAAATCACGTCATTTTCCCAATATACGCCCCAGGTAAATAACGTCATTTTCCCAATATACGCCCCGGGTAAATCAAGTCATTTTCCCAATATACGCCCCTGGTAAATCATGTCATTTTCCCAATATACGCCCCTGGTAAATCACGTCATTTTCCCAATATACGCCCCTGGTAAATCAAGTCATTTTCCCAATATACGCCCCTGGTAAATCACGTCATTTTCTCGGGGGATTGGTAGACCTTCATGTATCATGAAAAATCCTAAAGGGAATTTATTCAATGGGCAACCGTTTTGCCATGGCAACGAAAAATGTTTTTGACAACACAAAATATTAAATTTTCCCATTAAAAATAACATGGGATTTTGACCTCAAATTGATCAAAAGTTGATCAATTTTGATGTTTTCTTTATTAATTTTTATCTATTTTTTAAATTTTGGGCATTTTGGAAATTTTTTAATTTGTTAAAATTTTTCACACGGGGGTCCTAGGAATCGGTCAGAATCCCATGTTATTTTCAATGGGAAAATTTCCATTTATTGTTGTCAAAAATATTTTTCGTTGCCATGGCAAAACGGTTGCCCATTGTCATTTTCCCAATATACGCCCCTGGTAAATCAAGTCATTTTCCCAATATACGCCCCTGGTAAATCACGTCATTTTCCCAATATACGCCCCTGGTAAATCATGTCATTTTCCCAATATACGCCCCGGGTAAATCACGTCATTTTCTCAATATACGCCCCTGGTAAATCACGTCATTTTCTCAATATACGCCCCTGGTAAATCAAGTCATTTTCCCAATATACGCCCCTGGTAAATCACGTCATTTTCCCAATATACGCCCCTGGTAAATCATGTCATTTTCCCAATATACGCCCCGGGTAAATCACGTCATTTTCTCAATATACGCCCCTGGTAAATCACGTCATTTTCTCAATATACGCCCCTGGTAAATCACGTCATTTTCCCAATATACGCCCCTGGTAAATCACGTCATTTTCTCAATATACGCCCCTGGTAAATCACGTCATTTTCTCAATATACGCCCCTGGTAAATCACGTCATTTTCCCAATATACGCCCCTGGTAAATCACGTCATTTTCCCAATATACGCCCCAGGTAAATCACGTCATTTTCCCAATATACGCCCCTGGTAAATCACGTCATTTTCCCAATATACGCCCCTGGTAAATCATGTCATTTTCCCAATATACGCCCCTGGTAAATCAAGTCATTTTCCCAATATACGCCCCTGGTAAATCACGTCATTTTCCCAATATACGCCCCTGGTAAATCATGTCATTTTCCCAATATACGCCCCGGGTAAATCACGTCATTTTCTCAATATACGCCCCTGGTAAATCACGTCATTTTCTCAATATACGCCCCTGGTAAATCAAGTCATTTTCCCAATATACGCCCCTGGTAAATCACGTCATTTTCCCAATATACGCCCCTGGTAAATCATGTCATTTTCCCAATATACGCCCCGGGTAAATCACGTCATTTTCTCAATATACGCCCCTGGTAAATCACGTCATTTTCTCGGGGGATTGGTAGACCTTCATGTATCATGAAAAATCCTAAAGGGAATTTATTCAATGGGCAACCGTTTTGCCATGGCAACGAAAAATGTTTTTGACAACACAAAATATTAAATTTTCCCATTAAAAATAACATGGGATTTTGACCTCAAATTGATCAAAAGTTGATCAATTTTGATGTTTTCTTTATTAATTTTTATCTATTTTTTAAATTTTGGGCATTTTGGAAATTTTTTAATTTGTTAAAATTTTTCACACGGGGGTCCTAGGAATCGGTCAGAATCCCATGTTATTTTCAATGGGAAAATTTCCATTTATTGTTGTCAAAAATATTTTTCGTTGCCATGGCAAAACGGTTGCCCATTGTCATTTTCCCAATATACGCCCCTGGTAAATCAAGTCATTTTCCCAATATACGCCCCTGGTAAATCACGTCATTTTCCCAATATACGCCCCTGGTAAATCATGTCATTTTCCCAATATACGCCCCGGGTAAATCACGTCATTTTCTCAATATACGCCCCTGGTAAATCACGTCATTTTCTCAATATACGCCCCTGGTAAATCAAGTCATTTTCCCAATATACGCCCCTGGTAAATCACGTCATTTTCCCAATATACGCCCCTGGTAAATCATGTCATTTTCCCAATATACGCCCCGGGTAAATCACGTCATTTTCTCAATATACGCCCCTGGTAAATCACGTCATTTTCTCAATATACGCCCCTGGTAAATCACGTCATTTTCCCAATATACGCCCCTGGTAAATCACGTCATTTTCTCAATATACGCCCCTGGTAAATCACGTCATTTTCTCAATATACGCCCCTGGTAAATCACGTCATTTTCCCAATATACGCCCCTGGTAAATCACGTCATTTTCCCAATATACGCCCCAGGTAAATAACGTCATTTTCCCAATATACGCCCCGGGTAAATCAAGTCATTTTCCCAATATACGCCCCTGGTAAATCATGTCATTTTCCCAATATACGCCCCTGGTAAATCATGTCATTTTCCCAATATACGCCCCTGGTAAATCAAGTCATTTTCCCAATATACGCCCCTGGTAAATCACGTCATTTTCCCAATATACGCCCCTGGTAAATCACGTCATTTTCCCAATATACGCCCCTGGTAAATCAAGTAATTTTCCCAATATACGCCCCTGGTAAATCATGACATTTTCCCAATATACGCCCCTGGTAAATCATGTCATTTTCTCAATATACGCCCCTGGTAAATCACGTCATTTTCCCAATATACGCCCCTGGTATATCAAGTCATTTTCCCAATATACGCCTCTGGTAAATCAAGTAATTTTCTACAACGCAATTATTTTAGTCTGTTTTGGGAGTCTTTGAGAGTCTCCAAAGCTCTTTTATTCAAAAGAATATTATCACTTTCATATTTATATCGACCATTTTCGTACCCAATTAAGATGAAACAAACATTTATCGGAAAAGTTGAGAGTATATAGCTGCCATAAAAGTTTCGCAATGTTATCTAACGGGCGAATGCCGCAAATTCCATTGTCTTTTAAAATCACTTCCACAAAACGAGCGAGACATTAACAATGGCGTTTTTTTTGATAAGCGTCGTCTGCTTATCTGGCATTGAGATTACGGTTCGCGCGTTACGCCTTGTCTGGAGTAGATCATAACAGTTCAAAGACCTTGTTTCACAATGGAATCTGCGAGCTTTAATAGCGACTTTAATAGGCCTATCATTCGCTAAAAATATAATTATGAAAATTAGGGCCGCTGGAAAAAGCATTATTGCACATAAGGTTAGGGCCTCAATATCGTAAGTAAAAAGCTTTCGACAAATTGCAAAAACTACATTCTTTGTTAAGTTTGTCCCATTTTTAAAAATTCGGTTCGTATAAAATTGCTTATTTAAATGAAAGCTCGTGACTTTTAATTTAAAAAATATTTTCGACTTGACACTATTTTAAACAAATTAAATTGTTTAATTGCATTAACAAACTAAGTTAAAATGCATCAACAGATAAAACCTTTATCTTACTTACTACAAAAGTAAATATTTACATCCCGAAGTGTAACCCACCGATTTTGTTCCAACTCGGGGGATTGGTAGACCTTCATGTATCATGAAAAATCCTAAAGGGAATTTATTCAATGGGCAACCGTTTTGCCATGGCAACGAAAAATGTTTTTGACAACACAAAATATTAAATTTTCCCATTAAAAATAACATGGGATTTTGACCTCAAATTGATCAAAAGTTGATCAATTTTGATGTTTTCTTTATTAATTTTTATCTATTTTTTAAATTTTGGGCATTTTGGAAATTTTTTAATTTGTTAAAATTTTTCACACGGGGGTCCTAGGAATCGGTCAGAATCCCATGTTATTTTCAATGGGAAAATTTCCATTTATTGTTGTCAAAAATATTTTTCGTTGCCATGGCAAAACGGTTGCCCATTGAATAAATTCCCTTTAGGATTTTTCAAGTTACACGACGGTCTACCAATCCCCCGAGTTTGAACAAAATCGGTGGGTTACACCAGGGAGCACTAAACTCCCTGGTTACACTTCGGGATGTCTCCTTGTGAGTACATAGTAGTTTGCTAGTAGGAAATATATTTTATTTTCACCTATAACTACAGCAAGAAAAATTCAAAAGTTCATATTTTCTAAATCGCCAGCCAAGTCGATATTAAGCTAAGGTAGCCTATATCAAGAGATTACTTTTTAAAAATATACGAAAATTATAAATATAATTTTATCAATCAAAGAGATATCGTTATTCCAATGTATAAAATGGTTTGATTAAAATTTTCGCCGATAAATGATTAGGTTTTCGTAAACATATTTACATACTTAAAATCGCGCCAACAGTCTGACGGAAGTCTCGATTATCTCGTTGTACACACTTTTTATTCAAGCGGGAAATATACGCTAATATTAACAGGTTTGCACACCTGTTACTGATTTTCGAAAGATGTTCTGTGATTTCCATGAAGTTCTCACATTTTTTCTGCAATTTCAAGGAGTTCTCACAATATTTCTGTGATTGCCATGGAGTTATCACAATTTTTCTGTGATTTCCATGAAGTTCTCACAATTTTTCTGTGATTTCCATGGAGTTCTCACAATTTTTCTGTGATTTCCATGAAGTTCTCACAATTTTTCTGTGATTTCCATGGAGTTCTCACAATATTTCTGTGATTTGCATGGAGTTCTCACAATTTTTCTGTGATTTCCATTGAGTTCTCACAATTTTTCTGTGATTTCCATTGAGTTCTCACAATTTTTCTGTGATTTCCATTGAGTTCTCACAATTTTTCTGTGATTTCCATTGAGTTCTCACAATTTTTCTGTGATTTCCATTGAGTTCTCACAATTTTTCTGTGATTTCCATTGAGTTCTCACAATTTTTCTGTGATTTCCATTGAGTTCTCACAATTTTTCTGTGATTTCCATTGAGTTCTCACAATTTTTCTGTGATTTCCATGGAGTTCTCACAATTTTTCTGTGATTTCCATTGAGTTCTCACAATTTTTCTGTGATTTCCATGGAGTTCTCACAATTTTTCTGTGATTTCCATTGAGTTCTCACAATTTTTCTGTGATTTCCATGGAGTTCTCACAATTTTTCTGTGATTTCCATGGAGTTCTCACAATTTTTCTGTGATTTCCATTGAGTTCTCACAATTTTTCTGTGATTTCCATGGAGTTCTCACAATTTTTCTGTGATTTCCATTGAGTTCTCACAATTTTTCTGTGATTTCCATGGAGTTCTCACAATTTTTCTGTGATTTCCATTGAGTTCTCACAATTTTTCTGTGATTTCCATTGAGATCTCACAATTTTTCTGTGATTTCCATTGAGTTCTCACAATTTTTCTGTGATTTCCATGGAGTTCTCACAATATTTCTGTGATTTGCATGGAGTTCTCACAATGTTTCTGTGATTTCCATGGAGTTCTCACAATTTTTCTGTGATTTCCATTGAGTTCTCACAATTTTTCTGTGATTTCCATTGAGTTCTCACAAGTTTTCTGTGATTTCCATGTAGTTATCACAAGTTTTTTGTGATTTCCATGTAGTTCTCACAAGTTTTCTGTGATTTCCATGTAGTTCTAACAACTTTTCCGATTTTACATGGAGTTCTCACAATTGTAAGTGATTTCTCACAATATTTCGGTGATTTCAGTGATTTTCTTAAGTGATTTTTCGTTATTACCCACGATTTGTTTACCTACTGATTACTTTAGTGATTACCTTCTCGTATCTACACTCCTATGGAATTTAGAGTTTTACAATTTGTTACACTTTTACAAATAAAGGACCTACATAAAAATTATCATACAAACAATCGTTTTTGCGCAACCTTAGTTTGAATTTTATTACTGATAAATCTTGATTGAACTCTGGAGTAGAGTAGTAACAGGAACGTAGTAATATTATTAATATATAAATATTTATCGTTAAAATTTGAAACACTAGCTCCTTTACATACAACGTAATAAGCGATACCTTTATATCCATTGTGAGCCTCCAGTTATGTAATGTACAAGCATACATTATAATAGACATTCAGCATATGAAATTTGTTACGCGAAACATTGTTGACGTGTGAATGCAGAAAAACTTTCCACAACGTATTTCCCACGCAAACGCAGTTATTGGCCATATTTTAAAGAACGGACTTTTTTTGTGACCGAGGCTTAGCTCCAAATATTAAAATATAATCATTTTCCTAAACATTATTTTGAATGAACAAAACTAAATGAAAATATAAATACGAAATACCTTTATTAATGTTAATTGACGTATTTTGTTAGGTCGTTTTTTTAAGAATTAGGACTAACTAACTTTCTGTTAAGCGTGTGAACGAAAAGGCTACGCGTTTTGCATACTCGACTCGAACTCAGCAACAAAGTTGAACAAAAATAGACTTTTAAAGGCGTTAAATTTTACTACTTTTCCACGCGAAATGGGGCTAGAAACATCGTAGAATACGATTGGCCCGATCTCAAAGTACGGAAGAGGAGGAGCCACTGGATTTTCAACCAGATTTTTTCGTACGTCGAGGTGGTCCTTTAAATATCAGATACCAAAAAATAATCTTTCAACAGTTTTATTTTTATTTTTAAAATTGGTGTAAATCTGTGAATTGAAATAAAATTGGTGATTGGTGTAAATTACAACCTTTGAATTTAAATGAAATTGGTGATTGGTGTAAATTACAACCTTTGAATTGAAATAAAATTGGTGATTGGTGTAAAATGTAAATTACAACATTTGAATTTAAATAAAATTGGTGATTGGTGTAAATTACAACCTATGAATTTAAATGAAATTGGTGATTGGTGTAAATTACAACCTTTGAATTGAAATAAAATTGGTGATTGGTGTAAAATGTAAATTACAACATTTGAATTGAAATAAAATTGGTGATTGGTGTAAAATGTAAATTACAACATTTGAATTTAAATAAAATTGGTGATTGGTGTAAATTACAACCTATGAATTTAAATGAAATTGGTGATTGGTGTAAATTACAACCTTTGAATTGAAATAAAATTGGTGATTGGTGTAAAATGTAAATTACAACATTTGAATTTAAATAAAATTGGTGATTGGTGTAAATTACAACCTATGAATTTAAATGAAATTGGTGATTGGTGTAAATTACAACCTTTGAATTGAAATAAAATTGGTGATTGGTGTAAATTACAACCTTTTAATTTAAATGAAATTGGTGATTGGTGTAAATTACAACCTTTGAATTGAAATAAAATTGGTGATTGGTGTAAAATGTAAATTACAACATTTGAATTTAAATAAAATTGGTGATTGGTGTAAATTACAACCTATGAATTTAAATGAAATTGGTGATTGGTGTAAATTACAACCTTTGAATTGAAATAAAATTGGTGATTGGTGTAAAATGTAAATTACAACATTTGAATTTAAATAAAATTGGTGATTGGTGTAAATTACAACCTATGAATTTAAATGAAATTGGTGATTGGTGTAAATTACAACCTTTGAATTGAAATAAAATTGGTGATTGGTGTAAAATGTAAATTACAACATTTGAATTTAAATAAAATTGGTGATTGGTGTAAATTACAACCTATGAATTTAAATGAAATTGGTGATTGGTGTAAATTACAACCTTTGAATTGAAATAAAATTGGTGATTGGTGTAAAATGTAAATTACAACATTTGAATTTAAATAAAATTGGTGATTGGTGTAAATTACAACCTATGAATTTAAATGAAATTGGTGATTGGTGTAAATTACAACCTTTGAATTGAAATAAAATTGGTGATTGGTGTAAAATGTAAATTACAACATTTGAATTTAAATAAAATTGGTGATTGGTGTAAATTACAACCTATGAATTTAAATGAAATTGGTGATTGGTGTAAATTACAACCTTTGAATTTAAATAAAATTGGTGATTGGTGTAAATTACAACCTTTGAATTTAAATAAAATTGGTGATTGGTGTAAAATGTAAATTACAACATTTGAATTTAAATAAAATTGGTGATTGGTGTAAAATGTAAATTACAACATTTGAATTTAAATAAAATTGGTGATTGGTGTAAATTACAACCTATGAATTTAAATGAAATTGGTGATTGGTGTAAATTATTTATATAAGAAATATTTTAATTAAAAACGTTAAATTTAAATAAAATATTTAAATTAAAAGCGTTGAATTGATATAAGAAATATTTTAATTAAAAACGTTAAATTTAAATAAAATATTTAAATTAAAAGCGTTGAATTGATATGAGAAATATTTTAATTAAAAGCGTTGTGTAGCGGATTGGTGAATTTTAAAATATATTTTTCCACAAATAAATATAAAGTTCTATAACGTCAAAATTGGACTTAGGACATTAAGGCTTTAAAGCAGCGATTTAGTAGCCGAAAACTAACAAAAAGAATCATATTTCGACGTTACTGGAGATGCGGACATAATTTCTATGACAAAACTACCGAATTTCAGTGTAGTAATGGAAACATCCTTGAAGATTCCCCGTTTTTATTGCGGTAATAATTAAAACGCTCTATTTCTGTCTCGTACGACATCACGTCCCAAATTTCCTCGCTTTGTTCTAATGATTTGTGGGCGGGAAATTAATGGTTGCGACTATAAAAATCCTAATTCGTTTCCATAGTTACGGGTATGGACACAAAATTGTATTTGTAAACAAACCTAATATTAACAAAAAACGAAGGAACCGTCTACTGATCACCTACTATTTTAATTCGACTTAAATTTGCTTATAATTAAGGGAGATGTTAAGCAGTGTCGCCATCTACTTCAATAACCGAGAATAAAAAGGAACAATAAATCAGTAAATTGGTGAAAATAGAGATTTGAGTCACGTGACGGAATGGGTGGAGTTAACTTAAATTCGGTCCGATAGGTTTTGGTGAACCTTTAAGCATGTTCAATAAAATGCGAATTTAACATTTCTGCCAAAAGGTTTGCTAGAGATGATTGGAGCTAGTTACGTTAAAAATAAGCAGAGGATTTTTCGATTTAGTTCATAGTATCTTAAAATTTTTTCACATCGCCACCTTGATCCCAAAACCAGGTATCTCCAAAAATAAATGATAAAAACCATTTTAATATAAAACAATAAAATTAAAATTAATAAAAAAAAATATTATGATGAAATTTTACGAACATTTTTTTCAATATTTTAATGTAATTGAAGGTTAAATACCCTTTATTATAGCATGTGTTAAACAATCAAATAGTCGTTAAAACTCCTTCCATGTAGTGAAAATTACCCGGTCTCAGCCGTGTAATTCATTCAGTTCGGCAGACCAAGGCTTAGTTAGAAAGTGCTGAACTGAACTGTATGGAAGTGTACCGATGTGGACGAAACAAATTCTTTGATTAGACTCGATACACCCTACCCAAGCAGAGTTACGGCAATGAGTTCTCGCTTTAAATGTCGACTTGAAAGTAAACAATGTCAAATTAAAACTGCCCACCACTTATACGACTAGTAATAACAATAAGTAACGCTCTCGCGGAACAGGAATAAATGACTGGAAATTCCCGCGCGGGCAACGACTAAAGAGCCTAGCAGCGTTGCCAACCTTTGAAGAAGTGTTTATCGTACCAGGGGCTCGAAATTATCGTATTTTAGCTAAAATTATCGTACACTTTAAAGGGCTCGACAGAAGTGGACTATTTCCCGATTTCTAAGTGTTTTATGTTCAGGCATCCACCCGAGTGGCGAGCGGGAATCTTAAAAGATCAAAAACATGTTAAAGAAAATTCCCACTTGGGTTTTGCTTGCATGGCGTTTGAGTGTCTAAGCAAATTCAGATAAATAAAAAACACGTTATCTTATTATTATTACGTTATTTTTATTTTATTTTCAACAAATTTAATGACGTTAGCAACTTTAACGTACCGTACAAAAATTAATAGTTAATTTTGAAAATTAACTTCTTCAAAATCTTCGCAGTTGGAAGAAAGGTTATCGTACATTTTAAGACACATTCGAGACATCATATCACTAGTTGGCTTTAAGAGCGTACAATTTCCACTAGCCTTAACACATTCAGACGCTAACAAAACACCATTCACGGTTTCGGTAATTAGTTTATTTCTTGACTTAGTTTTTACTCGATTAATCTTGCTAAAGATCCTTTCACAATCGGCGTTGGCATGAGGAACAACCAATGCGTTCAGGGCAAACCTTGGAAGATATTTAAATTCTTGCTCGTCCACAATGTCACGAAAGTTCAGTAACTTAGACCAGAATTCGTCCGGCTCACGACATTCTTTAATTTCTTGTGGAAGCTGATCAACGATAATCGGAAGCCTTCGCCATTCGTCATCCAGTAGTTGCTTTTCACAATCAAGAGCTCGCGGCACAGATGAAACCAAAGGCAAAATTGATGGCCATTGTTGTCTCGATTTAGAAGTGATGCTTAGAGCATGAATTGGCTGTAACATGGCAATCGTAGTAAGTAGAGGGTCCGCGAAGGAGTATCTTTTTTTAATTTCAACACATGCAGTTACCAGAAACTCTCTGCAACGCGTCCGAAAGTGTTGAATCAAATCGGGACGAGATTGTACGTTGACGTTATTCATAACCTCCATGACATCTACACCTAAATACATCTGGTTAAGAGGCAAGTGTTTTTCTTTTTTCATTGGGTCTATTTTCTCTAGTACGTTTTGTTTAACGTAATCACCGACCATGAACGTTTGAAGTATTTCTAAGTAGATTGTTGAAATCTTTTCATGAAGGTATGTAACAACCACCTTGCTGCTTTGAAAGTACTCGTTGAACCTTGTAAATTTTGGTAGAATCCATTTAAGAAATACGAAATATAATTTCAGGAATGGGTCATTCAAGCTGTTATATATTTGTTCAGCGGCAACCAGTCGTTCCAACAAACATGCTTCCGTGAAATATAGCTTCAATGCTTCCCACTGTTCCAATACCCGTTCAACCACGGCAATTAATGAAAGCCAACGTGTTTGCGATGGATGAAGCATCTTATGAACTTTTACGTCCAAATACTCTTGAAACTGGATAAACTGAGTTTGCCTTTTAGCACTTCCATTGAGAAAACTGTAAATGTTCCGTACAAGGTCTTCGCAAGCCCTTGGTAGCACTTTGCACGCTTCACTTGCGCATAAATGAATTGAGTGGCACACACATTTCATGATATTAATGCCAGGGAACTGGTTCTTAAAACGAGTCGCCACAGAGTTTTTGCTTCCCATCATCGTATTACAACCGTCCGAACCAAAGCCGACTACATTTTCGAAGGGTATCTTATATTTACTTATACATTCAATCAAACCGTTGTAAAGATTTTCCGCTGTAGCCCCTTCATTAACCTTTTCTTTATTAGTTGAATCATAAACCTTCAATAATTCAAAAAATTCACTTTTAATCTTTTTCGTGTCATCATCAAAGAATCTAACGACAACGCATGACGTCTTAACGGTCGCAATGTCCGTAGATTCATCGCATAAAATGCTAAATTTTGTTGTTTGTAGCTTTTGAACTAATTTTGCTTTGTGGCTTTCGCCAAGGACATTTTTGACCACTGCGGTACATTTAGTTCTTCCCAAAGAAAAGTTTTTCGCGGCGGGTGATTCGGAAAAACAGTCACGTATGATATAACTAAGGTGATCAGCAGTGTTAAAAGAAATATCGTGTTCTGCTAAGAAACCGGCAATTTTTATTTCAGCAATTTTTGATTGAGTTTCTGCCGGAGTATCCACTTTTTTTAGGCTAAATTGTAAAATATCTGGCTGATTTTTACTTTTTCCTCGAATGTTTGCTTTGTGTCTCATGCCATTAGCGTGTTGCTTTAAAACACTAATCTCAGCAGTCAATTTCATGTTACATACCTTGCACACCGCTTTAAAACTGTCATTTTTGTCGGGTTCAAGCCAACCTTTAAACATGGAGTTTTCTTTCCATTCTCTTCGAAACTTTTGTTGACGGTGTTTTGGCCTATTCTTACATTCACTGCCGCGATTCAGTAGCCTTTTTTTTGGCGTTGAACACTTATCTTTTTCATCGTTGTTTTCCAAGTCAATTTCATTTTCTGAACTTAAATCCATTGTTACTGGTTATAGCTTATCGCTTATAAATACGAAAAAACTAATTTCATCGAATTAACCTTTTCATTCACGTATTTTGGACGCGATGCCGC
This sequence comes from Leiobunum rupestre, assembly GCF_980474605.1. NCBI lineage: Eukaryota > Metazoa > Arthropoda > Arachnida > Opiliones > Sclerosomatidae > Leiobunum > Leiobunum rupestre. The sequence goes on from NC_143394.1 coordinate 11,824,740, forward strand.
GAACTATCGATCTCGTATGCCCATGAAGTATAAACAACAATTTCCTCGACCCGACTGCTCGGTCTGTCGGATGTTCGAATCAGCTGAGGGAAAATAGGTCTAGACTTTAGACTCTAAACTCTGAATAAGCATACCTTTCCCGCGTTTGGGTTTGACCTTGAATGCAGATTTTAGGCCAAAAATATGTTTCGGATATAAAACACAGTAGTGAGGGTAGAGCAAAAAGGTAGGAAATAATCTAGTGTATAAATCAGCTTTCTAATTGGTTTTGGCGGAATCTAGATTACCATAATACCAGGTTTTTTAACGAATAAATTATTTTGTTAGGAAATTCCAAATTATCGTACGTTTTGCGTACGATTATTTGAAAATTTTAAATTATCGTACGTTTTGCGTACGATAGTTGACCACTATCGTACATCGTATTGGAGCCGTAAATATCGTACAAATACGATAGTTATCGTACGGTTGGCAACGCTGGAGCCTAGAAGTAGTAAACGCTACACCCCACCAAATTGCTGCGAAGGCGAGCCACTTTTAGTCTCAGCGAAAATCACCTCCCGGATTCTCATCTCGCAAACCGGTCTAACACCGGTGCCCCCCTCGAGCGTTTTTCAAAAGGGGAGGGCCTTGGAAGAGTCACGGCTTTTGGGATTTGCGAATAGAATCCCTTTTAACGGCCAAAAATTAAGCTTACAATGGATTCCAACCAACTTCGCGAATTCGCGTCGAAGTTTCGCAGGTGGGTTTTTACCCTTATTAGTTCGAAGTCTAACTGAATCAATCAGCGTGGCAAACTCGGAATTGTCCATCCATTCAGTCAGGACCATCGTTTCGCGTCAGTTGGTTTTTCCACTTTTCTACCCTCCCTGGAATTTGTCGCGAAGGTATTCGCGGGCTGGTTGCATTCTCCCAATTTCTCCAGTCCAATTTCGCTTTTACAACCGAAACGTTGTTCAAATTCGGCGTAGGAGGAGTGTTTCACTGACGCGAAAACTTTGCGTTGATAAAATTTAGATTTCGTTCATTTGATGACCTTTATAAAAGATTTCAACATACGGATCGGTTTTCGTATTTTCTACCACAAGGTAAATTTCTCACGTTTATTTTATTCTAGTTGTCACTTTTAATTTTTGAAACTAAATTTAAGAAAACATTCACTTACGTACCCCTTCTGATTTCAAATGAGGTTCGTTTTAAATTTCAAGATTGCCAACGCTCGCTTTTGACATTGGATTCAATTTAAAGGTTTATTAAATTATAATCAACTGTCAAACGCGAGCTATTTCAATTAATACGCGTACTGCGGGGAAACCGCTAAGTCATAAACACTACTTTTAAAGCGCTGAGAAGCCAAAAATTATAACGCGTTCAATTTATGGGTTGTTATCGAATAATGCAAATATTTATAAATGACTTTCGGTTTTACTTTTTACCGTTAACGTTCAGGGTCGCTAACTTCCTACCTTCTTATTCACACCATGAGGCGCTTGAGTCGAATTACCGGATAATTATTTGAGTAATTTATTCTATTGCCTCTTAATAAGCACATTAATTTTTTATGTAACAAATGTAACGAGAGAGTTTTATATAATTTTGAATCTTGAGTTAGCGACTTAATACCGTTGACTAATAAATAAACGGATTGGCAAATTCATAATCAGGATGTTCATGGTTTTACCTTTTTTCTATTGACCAGTCAAATCGAACCAATGCGCTAGTATCGTTCAAGAAGCCACCACCACGTGGCGGTATTTCGATATTTTTTACTTCATACCCCAAACGATAAGCGTCTCTATCGATAAAAATACGCAACTTTTAAAAACATCAACTTAATTTGAAGTCCACTCCAAAAAACTTATATGAAACATAATTATAAACTTATGGTAGTACCACTTTCACGCAATAACGATGTCATCCGTACTTTTTCGTATAGAGAAAAATGCGAGGGGTCGGACACTTGCCATTATTTTGTACGGGATTTCGGGATTTCGTAGAGATTTTGGCGATTTTATCATTACTTTTTGAAGTGATTTTGGGATTTCAATGTTAATTTACCATAGAAAGAGTTTAAAGATTTTGCGATTTTCGACAAAGTGTACGGCATTTTGGTAAATGTCCGATCCCTCGGGAAAATGTTCCCCCCGAAATGGCGACTATGGCCAAAGCTAGAGTAATAATGATCTTATGAACCTTTAATTAGTTAGATTCAATGAAAAGAATTACAGCTAGTATGAAGTTCTATATTTATGATGGATAATTTCTGTCACCAGGTTTAACTGGCGCTAGTTACGCTAAAAACAATCCGCAGTTCGTGTTAGCAGACGACGCTTTCGATTTTGTGTATACACCTCTTTAACGCACCACCAGTCTGTCTGTCTGTCTGTCTTGCCAGCTGAATCTGACTCACGCCGCAAGTAGGCTATAGTTCGCGTCGGGTTCAATGAAATGGAGAAAAGACAGTAGGTGTAGGTGGGCCATAACGGCGAAATATAACCACTCCGGAATGCGGCAGACAGGCTTTGGTGCGTTATGAGGCCAGACAAGTTGTTTTTTATTTTTCTGCTTTGTTGCCATATTTTGAGATCGCGCGCGTAGATGCCTCCCATATTTCGTGCGAAAAACAAAAGTAGTTTATTTTTTATCTTTAACTATTGCTATTACTAAGGTAAGGTTAGAAATTGGAAAAACATATTATGTGATATTATTAATGTATAATTAGATAGGGTTAGAAATTTGAAAAACATTATGTGGTACTATTAATGTATACTTAGATAATTCGCTAAATATTATATGGAATTATAAATTGGCTAAATATTATATGGAATTATAAATTGGCTAAATATTATATGGAATTATAAATTGGCTAAATATTATATGGAATTATAAGTTGGCTAAATATTATATGGAATTATAAATTGGCTAAATATTATATGGAATTATAAATTGGCTAAATATTATATGGAATTATAAATTGGCTAAATATTATATGGAATTATAAATTGGCTAAATATTATATGGAATTATAAATTGGCTAAATATTATATGGAATTATAAATTGGCTAAATATTATATGGAATTATAAATTGGCTAAATATTATATGGAATTATAAATTGGCTAAATATTATATGGAATTATAAATTGCCTAAATATTATATGGAATTATAAATTGCCTAAATATTATATGGGATTATAAATTGGCTAAATATTATATGGAATTATAAATTGGCTAAATATTATATGGAATTATAAATTGGCTAAATATTATATGGAATTATAAATTGGCTAAATATTATATGGAATTATAAATTGCCTAAATATTATATGGAATTATAAATTGCCTAAATATTATATGGGATTATAAATTGGCTAAATATTATATGGGATTATAAATTGGCAAAACATTTTATATAAAATGGCATTGTAATTTGGAAAGATATAGTTTATATTACATGGCAATTTGGAAAAATATAGTTTATATTACATGGCAATTTGGAAAAATATAGTTTATATTACATGGCAATTTGGAAAAATATAGTTTATATTACATGGCAATTTGGAAAAATATAGTTTATATTACATGGCAATTTGGAAAAATATAGTTTATATTACATGGCAATTTGGAAAAATATAGTTTATATTACATGGCAATTTGGAAAAATATAGTTTATATTACATGGCAATTTGGAAAAATATAGTTTATATTACATGGCAATTTGGAAAAATATAGTTTATATTACATGGCAATTTGGAAAAATATAGTTTATATTACATGGCAATTTGGAAAAATATATTTTATATTCTATGCTATTATAAATTAGTAAATATTGTACATTATATGGTATTATAAATGCATACTTAAGTAAGGGAAGAAATTTGCGAAAACATTTTTTATTATGAGAATATGAGTTATTATAAATGTATATTTCGCGAAGGGCAGAAATTGGTAAATCATGTATTGCTTGTAAATATGAATGTATACTTAACTAGGGGTATAAATTGTTAAATCATGTATTGCTTGTAAATATAAATTTATACTTAGCTAGGGTTGGAAATTGGCAACACATATTTTATATTGTATAGTATAATAAATGTATTTTATCCAAATAATATAGAGAACGATTTATAGAACCTAAAACGTAGATTTTCTTAGTAGAAATGTTGGCAATACTCGGGCAATTACAGAGTATTTAGAAATGTCATTCAAATTTTCACTGAAGCGAATAGTTTATATTTCATAGTAATAACCAAGACTTGACCTTTAATTTGGTAAAAGTTTATGCGCTGCAAGTAACGAAAATTGGTCTAAAATTAAAGCTAATAATGTTCGTTTGTACTTTGGTGGTACTTAATTTATACTTTGGTGGTCAGTGGCGTAGCTAGGAAAATTGAGCCCCAATGCAAGATAAGAAAATGGGCCCCTGTGACACGTCAAATTTTGCGGGTTCCAATGTACGCGATTGGGTGCGTTGTCCTATTTAATGACATCCCGGTAATGCTTTCTATTTATTATTGTTCTAGTCGACTAAGTAAAAGTTTAGGGTCCCCATTACTGGGGTGGGCCCCAATGCATCTCATTGGCTGCATTGGCGTATTTACGCCACTGTTGGTGGTTCTTAAATAGTCTCGTGAATTTTAATTTTGGGGTACAACTAGCTGTAAGTATGGCTCTAGTTCAATTATCAAATTCCACTACCCGTCACCCATTTTTGATTACTATAAGAACGGATTACTGAATATTGACAGCTGTCAAAAGCGCCGTGTTCTTCAATATAAAACGTTTCGCGAGAAAATTAGTCAAGATGGCGGCGACCGTAGGTCAAAGACGGGGGAAGCTGGTGACGAAATTAAGAGATGATGTCACGCGAAAGTTACTTGTATTGTACTTGACTTATTATTATTATTAAAGGAGCCCAAGGAGACTAGAGGGGCTAAGCTCGCTCTAGAAAGCGTGTAAGAGTGTATGCTTCTGGGAACCATTCATTGCCTAAGCTCTCTTAAATCAGTGGTATTTTATTGATCTATATTTTTAGGTAAAATATTTAAATGAACGCGGGAGTACGATTTCAAATATCCGGGATTTCAGTTTATTTTTAACACAAAAATAGCAACGATTTCAGCAAGTTTCAACGTAAGTCTATAATATTGTTCCATAAGTTGGTCACTTCGGGGAAAATTTTACCGAGAGCTAGTAACGGTGTGACGTCATCACAAGAAGTCTACGCGTGACGCGAAACGGTGACGAAGCCCGTAACGCAGTCTGTCTCGTGAACAGCTCTAACAGGGTTGCCACGGTACCTGGAAAACTTGGAATTCCTGGAAAAATCAGGGAATTTGAATATGGGTATTAAAATCAGGGAAAAGTCAGGGAATTTAATTTCGGGTGCAAATAGGAAACTTTTTCTAAAATATAGGCTAAAAAATTACAAAATCATGGCACAAAATAAGTCAGGGAAAACCAGGAAAAGTCAGGTAATTTGATTGTGAACAAACTGTGGCAACCCTGTCTAAGTAAAACTTTAGAATGTGAAGAATAGAAAGTGTCACACTTATGTAAAATATTATACACTTATAGTTTCAAGTATATTATGATAAGGACCGTAGGTTAATCTTATAGGAATAGACTATTAAAATGAAAAATTTATATCTTTTAAATAAAAATACTCAAACTTTAAGGATTTAAAAATATTGTTTATTTATTGTTGAAAGTTGTTTAAATAAACAATTTTATTTTAAAAATCTATGAAGTGTCAGTCGTTTTAAAAAATTTGACAATGGAAAATAATTTCGCAATATATTATAAATTAGGCTTATCTCAAATACGGTTTTCTTCCAGTAAAATATACCTTTTAAAATATGAGATAAAAATGCATCTGTCCCAGAGTCTACAAAATATGCAAATGGTCTAGCCAATGACAAGAAAGTTTTTTTACGATTTCATCGAACATCCTTATTCGAAATTCTGGTTTCATTTCTACACTCTATTTTGAACGCTAGACGGCCTTGAAAATCGCCATTTCGCGGTGTTATGAAAGTGCTTAGTTTTCCTTCTAAAATTTTCAATATTTAACTTTTTTTTGACGTGTTTTAGGAGACTCCCAAATTTCACAATTCGTACAACGCTCGTCATCAAAGAGCTTAAGTACAGCGCCATATTACGCGGACGGCGATCGCGTAGACTATTAAAAAAATAGATTTCACACTCATTAGGCATCGTCCAGGCGTTCCACGTACACGTTTTATTTTAAGGGGCTTAATCTTGCCCGTGGGCTACCTGTTGTTATTCTAGATTTTTTAGCTTTTTTGACCTGAAAACGTATTTGAAGATTTTCCCTCAGTTTCTTAGAACGCATTTCGTTTTTATTACGAAGAATTTCATAAAAGAAGATAAGCAAATTTATAAATATATCTGATAAGGGATGCTATTTTCGAATCAACTTACTAAAAATAAAATTTTAATTTTTATCCAAGAACTTATTTACTAAACTGGGAACATGAGAGCACTTCCATAAGCTCACGTGGCGTCTATTAGTCCAACAAATTACTTGAAAGTTTGTTAATAATGATAAGATTTGCAACAGTAAGAAACTTTTGAAAAACGATAATTTTAATATAAATAGTCTATTGAACTAAAATAAATAAATTAAAAACTACTATTGAACTAAAATAAATAAATAAATCAAAAACTAAATAAATTAAAAAAATATTGAAAACGTGAAAAATAAATTTAAAACTACTATTAAACTAAAATAAATAAATAAATCAAAAACTAAATAAATTAAAAAAATATTGAAAACGTGAAAAATAAATTTAAAAATTTTAAATATAAATTAAAAACGTGAAAAATAAATAAATTAAAAAAAAATTAAAAACATGAAAAATAATAAAAATTAAAAAAAAATAAAAACGTAAAACATAAATAAATTTAAAAAAATTAAAAATAATTTTTTTTAAAAGTGACCAATAAATTTAAAAAAATTAAAAACGTAATTTTTTTTTAAAAGTGACCAATAAATAAATTTAAAAAAAAATAAAAACTATTTTTTTTAAAAGTGACCAATAAATAAATTAAAAACGTAAATTTTTTAAAAGTGACCAATAAATAATTTGAAACAAACACTTAATATAAATTTGAAATAAACATTTCATATAAATTTGAAACAAACATTTCATATAAATTTGAAACCAACAATTCATATAAATTTGAAACAAACATTTCATATAAATTTGAAACAAAAATTTCATATAAATTTTAAACAAACATTTAATAAAAATTTTAAAACAACATTTAATATAAATTTGAAACAAACATTTAATTTAAATTTGAAACAAACATTTCATATAAATTTGAAACAAACATTTAATAAAAATTTGAAAACAACATTTAATATAAATTTGAAACAAACATTTAATTTAAATTTGAAACAAACATTTCATATAAATTTGAAACTTTAAATAAACATATATTAGAAACTAACTTAATATAAATTTTAAATAAACATAAATTAGAAACTAACTTAATATAAATTTTAAATAAACATAAATAAATTAGAAACTAACTTAATATAAATTTTAAATAAACATAATTAAATTAGAAACTAACTTAATATAAATTTTAAATAAACATGAATAAATTAGAAACTGAATATAAATTTTAAATAAACATAAATAAATTAGAAACTAACTTAATATAAATTTTAAATAAACATGAATAAATTAGAAACTGAATATAAATTTTAAATAAACATAAATAAATTAGAAACTAACTTAATATAAAGAGTTTGAAACTGTGTTCACCAATTATGAATATTTTAGTTGATGACCGTGATTCGAACTATTCGCCAACACATACTCGGAGTGAAATGACCTCTAAGCGTAAAGGCCCAAACACACATACGGTTCGCAAGCGATTTCGCCTGCGAATTTTCGCGCACGCGCCCATGCGCCATGACTTCCATTCTATTTAAGTCACGCGACGCGACGCGATTTGCCAGCGAAATTTCGCGCGCGAAGGCTATGTGTGCATCCACCTTAACTCTTCTAAAGGCGGATGCACACATAGCCTTCGCGCGTGAAATTTCGCTGGCAAATCGCGTCGCGTCGCGTGACTTAAATAGAATGGAAGTCATGGCGCGTGCGCGAAAATTCGCACGCGAAATCGCTTGCGAACCGTATGTGTGTTTGGGCCTTTACTCTACTACGAAATCCCGGAACAAGTGAAAAGTATCTGTTTAAAAAACCTGGAAAATTAGGTGGAACACCTAGAAATATCAGGAACGAAATCTGAGTAAAAACCTCAAAATATGAGTGACAAAATCTGTGAAAAACCTGGATATTTTATAGGCCTAGATAATAGCGTTCTGGTCTCTCAGTTGTGTGGAAACCAGAACAAAACAGCTGCGACGTCAACCCGCATGATTTGCTTTCAATCCCCGCAGACCCACGATTCCTTTTTTGTTGGCGGCATTATTTCAAACCTAATAAACCCAATCCAAGCCGGGTCGACAAGATGTGACCAACATACATAATAAAACGTTAATACGTATGCCTGGAATCTAGGAGCAACTAACACAAGGAGAACGCAGCTAGCCTTTAAACACGGTAACGCAGTGTTGCGTACAAATTTCATTGGACGAGCCTTTATGCTGAACGTTTTACGGGCGGGGGAAAGACAATTTCCGAATTTCCCCCTTCCGACGACAGCAGGCGCAAAAGCGTCTAACCAATGAAAATTGTACGCGAGAAAATGCGCGACTTTTGACGGGTTGCGTTCTCCTTGTGTGGGCAGGGCACTGCTGCGTTTGTTACTCCTAGCTGGAATCATGTTCAGAGTATTTGTTGAAAAGTAGATTAGGCATGGCGCGCGTTCCAAAGGTTAATGCGGTGGCTCGTTCCGGCTGATTTAACACAGCAGCGGCTTCCAAGTACGACGAAATCTGTTTGAATAATAAGGGGGTAAAATTGGAGGGGGGATAATGGCGTGGGAAGGTTTCATTACATTTCGTAGTCCACTAAATTTAACCTTACAAACTAAACCGCGCAAATCGAGAAATTCGCCGAATCGACATTTTTTCCGTGTTTTAATAATCTAAAGTTCAAGAATTCGTTATAATTTATTTAATGGACTATTCGAATTGTAGTTATTTAGGTTTTGAGTAAGTGCAAACTGTTCAACGTGTGATGTTGGAAAAACTGTAAGAGACGATTTGTAACCGTAAGTGAAGCAAGTTGAGTGTTTTCCATTTTTTTATTTTAGCAACTTTATTATTTAGCCGCGTAGCTTAAAGCTATTTCTAATTGGACAGGGTTCCCCACTTCAGGGTAATGTTAAGGAAAAACTGAAAGAATTTGCGTAAAAGGTTATTATGTATAATTTAATTTTAGCTGTAAATAGTTTACATTACTAAAACTTTAAATAAATAATGTCAAATTAGGATTTGAAATTTTCAAATCTTCGGAAAAAGTATTAGGGTTTTTAATGATTAATCTCGTCCAAAATTTATTTGGTAATTACCAGTTTACGTCAAAATTAGGGGAAACCCTGAAACTCGGGAAACTTGAATCTCAAAAGATGATTAAATTAACAATATACAAAATTGTGGAAGATAATTTTAATTTTCAAATTTATTAAAAGTTATTCAACGAACTTTTAGTGAAATTTTGCCAAACATTTTTCATCGTTTTTTTATTTTTAATGGTTATTTTACAAATTTTACAGCTTTTTCTCTATATTTTAAATTACAATTATTTAATTTATTTCGTGTTACATTTATTATATTTAATTATAATTATACCCTGAAACTTTAAAAATCTACTTCTAGTTTTTGACATATAAAATATTTAATCTCGGAAATTTTATTTGTCATTCAAGTGTACGTTTTATCTTATTATCTTTAATGTTTTGAATAATAATATTGGTTCCAAATAAGTGAACGCTATCGCAGTGGAGGCAATCGAAACAATTTCCTGTGGGGCCCGGGCCTTTATTTTATATTCAAAAATTCAAATACTTAAAAACTCATAGGTCAAAGCCAAGAACTGGGCTCGAGCTCAGCTCACTCAGCTCACCGAATTCGTATATGAGCGTACGGCTGGTCTCGGGCTCACCTTAGCTCACCTTAGTCTCACCATAAGTGTATAATATTGTTACATAAGTGTAACACTTCCTATTCTTCGCATGCAAAAGTTTTACTGAGAGCTATTCACAAGACGAATTGCATTACTGCTCATCCTCAGTTATGAAACAGTATTCAAATCGGTCTTGGGCTCGGGCTCACCTCAGATATGAAAACTACCAAAATCAGTCTCGAGCTCGGGCTCAGTATTATGTCGAGCTCCAAGTAATGTGAATCATGAAATGGGTTCAATTTCGAGCTTGAAGTAATTTGTATTTTAACAGGAGCTCAAGCTCGGGCTCACTAGTTACAATATGCGTTGCACAATACCTCAGATCGGGCTCTGTTTTAACTTTAAAACTTACCGTCCTCGTCTCAGGTTCACAATATTTATTTAAAATGCCTGAGCTCGATCTATGTTAAAACTTAAGCAAAAATATGTACAGCTCTAAATCTTTATTACTATATTATAAAAAACGTTTTCTTTCTAATATCTCATCCGTCAATTAATTCATTAAGTCGATGTCTTCATAAAAATATATGTGTACATGGCTAGATCATAAAGCATTTCTTGGCCACATATTTATTCTAGCGTAACTTAAGATAAATGAGTAAAACAGGGTGCACGACGGTCGACGAGACGATTTTCTGTTTGGACGAATCTATCTATAAAACAAGTGCCGGCTTTAGGTGAAGTAGCTCTTTTTCAACAGATGTCACTAGTGTCGAAATAAAAACCAGATGCTGAAGCTACATTTTGACTCAAAAGGCGGAACATAAAAGTATGCTTCGCGTTGATTGGCTCGTTTGTAAATTTGTCAATAACTTCAATTATAGTAATTGTTTACAATATATTTTATATGGGTTATATAATTTAGGTTAAAGTTCACTAAGCAGAGTAAAAGTGGTCTAAATATAATACTCTATAATGGCTCTCTGACGACGTTATTGTTTCGCCGTTTTGAATTTTAGCTTCCGTTCCCTTTAATAGATGACTCCACGCTCTCCACGAAAGTCATTTTTTCCGAAGATTCGGATAGATTCATGGCCATCTCTAATAACAGGGGCCTTTTCATAATACAGGTGGCAATGATAGAGCCGACAGTTGCTTTAATGTTACTTGCATCTGCAATATCAAAATAACTTCTGTAAAAAGACTGAATGGACACTTTAATAAATCATCCTCCCAGGAAATCTCCAAGAAGTAATACTTCCGATACCCAGGACCCGCAAGATATGGTTTACCTGTAAACAGAACGTCCTGTTTTTGCTAAGCCTTAATGTGTCAAAACAGCAACCTAGGTAAAAGGGAACGCTTGTTGCTGCCGTACACAATTTCCGAATTTTCCCCTTCCAACGGCCGCAGGCGCTAAAGCGTCTAGCCAATGAAAAATGTACACAAGAAAATCCACGACTTTTGACGGGTTGCGTTCTCCTTGTGTGGGGTGTTGTGTTTGTTGCTCCTAGCTTGCAGATCCTGGCTCTCGGAAATATTACTTCTTGGCAATTTCCTTGAAGATGTTTTATTGAAGCGTCTATTCGGACCAAAATAAAGGCAGTGAGGTTAGAAACATTTCCCTGAATGCTATTTATCCTCAATTTTATTTGTGGGGCCTCTGGCCCAGTATGCTTTGCCCTATGGGCGCTCGAGCTCCACGGGATCGCTGCCACTGGAAGAACAATTTTGAAGGAAACCTAAATGAGTTTATTTTGAGGACACAACGCTGATAGGCAAAGGCTGAGTAAAAAATCTAAATTCCCAAATTTTTCCTTTCCATAGACTTTATCTGGAAAAACCAAGATTTGTTAGATTAAATTCAAAAGTATGACTTACAATTTTACAATCTAAAACACATTGGGCGATAACCGGGTCCAGTATAACCAGAAGTATATAGTATACCTATTATTCGCGAGATTAATTTCATTTTGATTTCCATGATATACGGGCCTGTGGGAAGAACACGGAAGAGACCGCTAGAAGAAGACCCATATTTTCTGGATGCGCTACGTAATAGTGCCATCCACCGGTGACCGAAATTAGTACTTGGAAAATATTTTCTGGATGCGCTACGTAATAGTGCCATCTATCGGTGTTAAAAATTAGTATTTGGAAAAAATAACGCGGTAGATTAGGCCTAATAATGTTGATAGCCCTAGAGTAGAAGTCACGTGTCATTTATTTTGGTTTTGGTGGAAAGATGGCGCTATAACGTAGCGCATCCAGAAAATACGCGTTGTCTGCTAGCTGTCACTTCCGTATCAGTCCCTCGTAGAATTGTGGATCTAAGCTATTTCTTTATCTATGATGGATTCTTCTCCCCTAAACGTCTGCTAAAATCAACTCATTTATGCAACCGAGAACATATTAGGGATTCATATTTTGTTTCACGTAGAATGCCTTTTTAAACGATTGAGTGATTTCCAGACTTTAAACTCTATGGTAAAGAACTCGAGATTGGAGGTCGACAATAACCGTTGCCTTACGAATATTTCAAATTAATGAACTGGTCCGTGAAATAAACTGATTAAACTCGATTTGGACCCGTAAATCAATCCTTGGCGACCCCGAATTTTCAAACTGGCAAATCTTTGGGACCAGTAACTCACTGACCATTTTCCTTATTATGAATAATTCAAATTAATAAACTGGTCCTGTCACAGGGTTAATACATAAACTGGTCAATGCAATAAACTAGTTTTAGACCAGTTAATAAAACCTTGACGACTTCTAATTTTGAAACGGTGAAACCTTTGTACCAGCGGGCCACTGACCAATGACCTTATTACGAATATTTAAAGTTTTGAAAACTGTTTCTGACGCAGGGGTCAGTGCAATAAACTCTTTTTAGACCAGTAAATCAATATTTTACGTCTCCTAATTTTTAAAATGGTAATCTTTTGCAGCCTACTTCCAGGGGCTAGTAGGCCGTACTTTTAAGCTCCGACGCTCTTTTAACTCATCGTGGGAAAAAGTGGAAAAACAGGCATACTTCTCAACTCAACCCCTACAACTCCTTAAAATTTTGTGTGCCCCCCACCCCGAAACAAAATCCTGGCTACGCCACTGCTTTTAAAACACCTTGTATAAGCTGCTCAATGCAATAATTTCATTTTTCAGTAGTAAAAAATGTGATATCCGTGTTAGGCAATTTTTTTCATATAATTGCGGCGGGCGCTAAATATTACAAATTGAAATAGACCTTATATTTATAGCGCGAAATAAAATTTCGAGTACAACAAACTCTAAATGTTCGTAGAAGGGAGAAAGGGTTAAAAACGAAGCAGCATCCGCATAACTGACAATCATCGGGCCGGCTTAAAAACGCATCCTACGTACGGAGAATAACTGTAATTAAAATATATGGTTTTTCTCTCAAATCCGCTTCCATTAGCTCGAAAACCTTAACGAACTCCGACAAGTTATGCCAATTATTTCCTGCCTTTTACAGGGCTGCAATATCAGAGCTTTCATGGGCGTCACAGAAATGTCGTAATCCGCAACAATCAGTGGTATCTCCAGGAGTGTCATATCAGAATCGGACGGCCTTCAAACCAAACCATATCGGACGGTATATCAGTTAAGATATACGCCAGATACGTCAAACGTCATATAAGCCTTGCCATTCGGGACTTACGGACGCATTCTAGCAGACGCTACTTTTCGATACTCTACGCGATCGACGATGGACGCTCGCTATATAGTCTTCGTTTTATTTTGCGTCCGACTGAGCGAGGCCCGTTTGCCGAACAGCGAACTGGCGACTGTTTTGGAATTATTCGACTCGAAGAGCGAAAAATGGAACGGTGGTTTCGAATATCCGCTCCAAAATATGGTATCCGTGTCCACAGACACCATGTTAAATCGTCTGCTCTGCGTTCAACAAGGGTTGCCATACCTGGAGTGCAGTAAAGTGAGTTTACCCACTTTTTTCATTAAGTAAAATCAAAAGTAATATATATATTATCTTGCCTTTATTTTTCGGGATACTATACCAATATGCTTTTTCATTTTACCACGTAGCGGCCAACGCGAGAAGATCAAAATTCTAGATATTCGTCCGCTAAGCAGACGCTTTGTATTTTATAATTAAATATAATTATATAAATAATAAATTTTTATAAACCATATAAAATCAATTAAAATCCCGAAGTTTGGGCTGGTCGTCATGCGGCGCTATGTAAACTTAATAGGTATATTAGACAGTTTCATTATATTTAAATCTATTTTTGAGAAACAAGAGTACAGACAATTTCATTACTCATGTAAGGTGCTTGTCTTTTATCTAATTTGGCCGTTTTGTTTTTTTTGCACGTGGCTCTTTAAGGACATGCAAACGTTCATTTTACTGCCAAGCTATGTTGACGCTGATTATTAAACCTGGCTAATTTTTACCACTGATAACTATGTAGTTATACATTTTTATAAAACTTCAGCTCGCATCGCGGAGTCAACTAAATTCTATCATAAGCATGACCATAAGTGCATAATATCCTTACAAAAGTGTGACACTATACAAATGCAAAAGTTTTACTGAGAGCTATTCACACAAGACAGACTGCATTACGGGCTTCGTCGCCGTTTTGCGTCTGCTTGCTAACGCGTCACTCGTAGCCTTTGACAGCGACTCGCTAGGGGGAGATTTTATTCATGTGATGACGTCACTCCGTTACTAGCTCCCAGTAAAATATTACCCAAAGTGACAATAACCCTTACTTTTGAGTTTATCGAATAGTAACGTAAAAATAACTATTACAAATACTCGTCATGATTTCTAAAGGTAGTTATTTTCGAATTTGAGGCTTACCTGGAAATGATTTTGCCAACAAAGAGATAAGTAGGGTGATACGGATTTGAATTTCCGGTTTCTAAACTTCCGATTACGCTACTGCCGGGCAACAGATTGTCATTATAATGGCTATAGCACTACGACGTTCTTGAGTTTGTCATAGTTCGCGGTGGAACCAGGGCGGTGCAGAGGTATCCTGAGGCCCGGGGCAAACTTACTCGCGGGACCCTTCGATTTGCAACCCCCCCCCCCTTGAGCCCTGAAAACGTCTCCCAAGTTATCTTGATTTGCACCCCCCCCCCCTTGAGCTTCTTCGATGGGCCCTACAGCTACGGGCCCCCCTCGTGGGCCCTTTTCACCCGGGCCCCGGGGATTTTGCCCCCCTGCCCCCCCCCTCTGCACGGCCCTGGGTGGAACCTATATAGTAACGATAGGTTTATTGGTGCAAGCTTTTTAACAATCACGAAACTAAAATCACATAAGAGCTTGCACCAACGTTTTCATGGTTATTTCTTGTCACCCGCCGACTTTTAATAACCATCAACTGAATGTATGAGGAAATAGCAGACATCTTTTGAATTTAAATATTTTTAGACGAAAACTTTCAGCTATTGTACAGAGATAATTTTGAACGGGCACACACCTTTCACCTTTGAGTTGGGAATATAGTACGACACTTTTTATCTGCTGTGGCTGGGGTCACGAGGAACACTTTCTGGAAATTATCATTAGTCGGTGGCTTCACCTATCTTTCAAAGAAAATATATTTTTTTAAATATCGTCTGCTTATAATCTGTTCACGTTAATAAGATAGCGCCACTAGCTTAAATTATTCTTAGCGCTGGATTGCGGTAGATGACGCCACCCTAGCCATCAAATATACATTTTCTCTCTAGAAGTACTATATTCCCAACTCAATTCCTTTCACATATTCAGTTTGAAACTTGGTCATATTTTAAATTACTCGTGAAGCCTATAACTAACAAGGAGAGTACCCGAGGTGTTTATTGCCGATTTAGTTCAAAGTCGGCCGTAATGTAGACCTATATGAGATATGAAATTTCCCAAAAGGAGACGTTGCACTACCCATTCGATTTGCCATGGCAACCGAAAATGTTTTTGACCACTTACAACCAAAATAAGATTTTTACCTTATTTTACCCTAAAAATGTTTCAATTTACCCAAACTTGATGAAATTTACCTAAATTTGGGTGAAATTACACATTTCGTGATTTTCAAAATTTCCCATGCTTTTTTAAATGGAGATTTTATTGTTTTAAGTGATCAAAAACATTTTCGGTTGCCATAGGAAATCGAATGGGTAGTGCAACGTCTCCTTTTGGGAAATTTCATATTTCATATAGGTCTACATTACGCCCGACTTTGAACAAAATCGGCAATAAACACCTCGGGTAATCTCCTTGTAAGCGTATTCTTAATCCAACGTAGCAGCAGAGATCCTGGCAGTTATAGAGAAACTCCGCCGAAAACCTGACAAAAAAATGCAAGCATCAGCGCCGCCCTTCGGCCGGAAGGAAGCGCCCGTTTCAAGCCGAGAGACGCAAAAATTGTAAACAACGGTAACAATCCTAGGATCTCTGTGATTACTCCCCACGTACAGGCGTCGCTGCGATCGGCAAAAATTTGGTTTGCTTAGGGTATAGGGAGTTTCGCATCTCTATAACTGCCAGGATCTCTGGTAGCAGAGGATAATGCTATTGACCGATATTTATAGCGATTTCCATTTGATTGCTCAAGATTCGCTCTGAATCTGTCTTTGACGTCATAGATCTCACCCCAATCGACTGGAGTAAAACCGCAAATGGAACATTCCATGAACATATTCCCGCGCTTTGTTGTTTTTCGTCTGATAGTCATTTGAATTTTCGCGTCTCGGTCTGCCATTTTGCAGATCGGTTTTGGGCGATCTCGGAGCACCCGAGAGCGCGAAATGCAACACGCGAAAATTGATCGGAGCAGATCCGAGCACGCAAATGGAACATAAAATGTTGATCAGAGCGATCTACAGTGCTCGAGAGCAGACAAATGGAAAACGCTATAATATTTGTGTTAATTACGACCATAGATAAAATAACTTCGTATATAGATAGGAAACTTCAATGGGGCAAACTGACTTTCACGAGATTGCCCTGACATCTAGTGACTGCGCCATTTGGCTGTGTTCTCAAAAGCGTAGAACGTATTGAGAAATTTGAGGTCGGAGTTTTATACCAGAAATAGCGTTTAAAACAAACTTTAAATCTTTACTGAATGCTATTTCTTTAGTGCTATTTTCTTAAATTTGCTCTCAGTTCAAGAAAAAGTACTTTTAATACATATAGCTCGCTTAAGCCTTTGCAATTGGGATTGCGTTACACCAACGTTCTAGTACGTACTTCGAGTAGTGCGAACTTCACCAAATAATATTAATCGGGTGCCGCCACCAGATGTCGGCCAAAATTCTGCCGTCACTTCTACAACATGAAGTTTCCTATCTATATACGAAGTTATTTTATCTATGATTACGACATAACTCGTTTCAAACTGCCACTGAAAACTAATCGATTCTGCTTCCTATTACAGTGTTTAAACACCGCGAAAGTCTTAAAACTGGTGAAAGAAATCTCGACCAACGAAACGGCACCAGCGACCACTAAGGAGCACGTGCAAAGGCTTAGCGTGGTTCTGCTGACCCACGTGTTAAATTTCCGTTCGTTGTGCCAAGAAACGCCACCTAGCGGATACGTTTGCAACCAGTACAGCGAGTGCAAAGAGCTGCTACTTAAAAACCTTAAAAGCATCGAGATTTTTCCGAAACCAAACGGAACAACGTATAAGACTAACCTAGTTTCCAGCGAAGCGCCTTATTTGGCCGCCAACGTACCAAACCATCCTTCGAGCCTTTACGAAGACCTACTAGAAGCTCTCGAAGATATTCTAAGGAAAATCAAAGCGGTGTATCAACCTTCTTCCAAAGATGTAAGTTGGAATAAATATGGTTCGTAACAGTATTTCGGTTCGGTTAGGGTCACACCATTGAAAAAAAAGTGAAAACTAAAATAGATTTGGTACGTACGTTCCCCCTGTGCCTTCCCTGGCTACGTCATTGATAATTTACATTTTGCGAATGCAAAAATATATCAACGCGTGCGCGGAAATTAATTCTGTGCCCCGTTTTAGCGCACGAGCTGATCTAGTTTTACATTTTCTCGGCATTTATAATAATAATGTACTATTTTATCTGAACATTCTATGGGCGAATAATATTATTAGTTTAGGGCGGTGGAAGCTTATCTCGTAAAAGACATGTTATATACTTTTGGTCATAGAAATCGTTACGCTGTGAGCATTGTCTAAACATGGAATAATGGTCTAAACACGCTGATTTACCGAGCCGAAAAATTGTAATACTTAGAATTTTTATTTAAACATTATAAATATTATACTACGTGTCACGTAAGCTCGGCAGATATACGGTGTCGTTTTAAAGTTATACAATATTCGTATGCGAAGTATACAATAATACACGCCAAACAAAAACCGTTGAAAATGATCACGTAGCTCTAAAGACGTTGTCGTTTAAACCCATAGATATAAGAAATGTATATAAAGGTCTACATAAATTTCGGGGCGTCTAAGCCTAACATAAAATACGGAATTGACACCTAGCAGACACCGAGGAAGGCACGTGACCAAGAGCGCGAGCTCTCTTAGCATTTTAGTACTAAGTGCTTAACCTTTCCGCGGGCCGTAGTCTTTAGACACCATCTGTTGGTGACTTTTAGTATAATTTTATTATTATAAGCAGGAGACTATGGCTCTCGCGACGATAGCTCCTTAAAAGGATAGCCTGAAGAAATTACGCGTTTCTGCTAGCTGTCACCTCCGTATTCACTCCCTTTGAAATATTTTATCTAGACCTTTATACACGTTTCCTATATCTATGTTTAAACCTTTAGAGCGTTCTGTAGAAGATGGGGCGTTTTCGAGGGTATCGTCATTTTGAACCGGAAAGGGTAACGCGATTTCTAGGATATCAACGTTTTAATCCAACAAGTTGAAAAAGAGTATAGTAAATAGGCTTCGAGCTTAATAAATATAGCGCCATCTGCCTTAATAACCGTCAACTAAATATGTGAAGAAATAGCAGGCGAATTTGAATTTCTAGGTTTTTCGGTTGAACTTTCAGCTGTTGCGCAGAGATAATTTTGAACACGCAGACAGGTTTCATATATTCAATTTGAAACTTGGTCGGTAGGCGGCGATAATTATGACCAAAATTTAAACTACGCGCGAGCGGCGCGAAGCCTATAGTCCGGCGCTTAAAATTGGCTGGTTTTCACTAGTCAAAACGCCACAAAAATATTGTAATAAGACTAACAGGGATTTTGGTTTCGATGCTAGCTGTCGTGGCGTTTTTTTCTCTAGTTAAAACCATCCTTTACGCTAATGAACTTTAAAATTTGATTATTGTCGTGGTAGACGTAAATAATGTTCCCTCATAAGGCACGTGGCGCCATCTAACAGTACTGACCGTTAAACAACAAAAAAAAACGGTCCCCTAGATAGAGACGGAAATCGGGCGAGATAAACATTCCAAGTTCAGGGAAAAGTCAGGAAATTTAAGAATGGACCTAAAAAGTCAGGGAAATGTCAGGGAATTTTTAGAATTTGTAAAACGTCAGGGAATTCAATTTTATCTTGGCACTTTTTTAAGGTTATTTTTTAGACCAGATCTATGACAAATTCTATGATTATCATTTACTTGAAAGTTTGGCTAATTTTTTCAACATTTCAATAACCTTTTTACTGAAATATAAGTTCATTGAATTTATTAACTTCTGATAAAAGTCAAATATAAAATAAAAATTTGGCCTTAAAAAGTCAGGGAAAATCTCTTAAAATGGTTAGGGAAAACAGGGAATAGTCAGGGAATTTGAATCTCAAAATTTTGTAGCAACCCTGTATTAACTATTTCGTATTTGACCATTCACTGTCTTGGTTTTTTAATTAAAAAATATTCGAGGTTTTAATTATTCGATTTGGTATTTTGATATTCAATTCAATCAATTAAAAATTGAATTTTCGCAGCTTTACTAAAAACATTATACCGTGATAAAGTAGTGTCATTACGACGTCACGCAACGTCACCTACGCTATTTCCTTTAGAGGAATGACTGGCCTAAAATGGCGGAAATGGCCAAAACTACGGAGTTATATTCCTCTTTTTATAGGATACCAATAAAAAATGAGAAGCTATTTCTGAAATACAATTAAATTAAAGTTTATTTCCGACAAAAACATCGCGATTTCTAGAACGTAAACACAATAAATGGTCTTCGATATAACATCATCATTCTTATCGGAAAAGTTGTAAAGGAAATATGAAATTAGCGTTGTCAGCCGAAAAGACAGTAAAAACCAAATCCACTCAACCGAAGCGCGACTGGGCGACTAAATTGGACGCATTTAATTATTGTTTTCAAAGAAAAACGCTCCTATTTAATTTCCCGAATGAATCGCGCGTAACGGAAGTAGTTTCAAAAGGCGCCAATTTCCCATCATTGTTTCTGCACGCGTAATTACCGTGAACTCGCGAAGAGTGTCTATTTTTAGTGTTTCTGTAGATTAGGCTTACGCCATTGACGGCGTCAACAAGAATAAAACGTAGATAAGATCGTTGTTTCTCGTGGCTTATAAAAGATTCGTTATCTTTTTAAAATGCCATTTGAACGGGGCGTTTTCGATAAGGTTGGCTAAAATGATTTTACTTTCAGTGCTTCAGCGCCGAAGATGCGCTTTCGAAATTGGAGATTCACGAAAATTCCACTCGGAAGGATATAGGCGCTTCATTCGAGGAGCGGCTGGCAGTACTGCTGACGCGTAACCTGCTTCAAGGCCACTGCATTGACGTTGGGCAGGCCTTCACCGATTTTGTGCAATACTTATTCGATCATTATGGCGATAACGTCACGGAAACCATCGACAAAAATGGTACGAATCTTGCGGCAGCATTGTTAAACCGTCTTAAATGGGGGAAGGGTTGACAAAAAAGTTGAACTGATGACGTCAAAACCACTTATTACGCGCCAAGTGTCGGCTCTATCATTGCCACCTGTATTATGATAAGGCCTTGGTTATTAGCATAAGTTAATGAGGTATCATTAACTTATGTTATTAGAGATGGCCATGTATCTACTTTATTTTTTGGAAAAATTACTTTACTGGAGAGCGTGGTGCCATCTATTAATGGACAAGGAAGCTAATATTCAAAATAGCGAAAAAAATAACGTCGTCAGAGAACCATTGTAGAGTATTATAATTAGACAACTTATACTCTACTTAGTGGACTTTAATCTAAATTATAAATGCCATATAAAATATTTTGTTAAAATTACTATAATTTAAGTTATTGTGAAATTTACAAACGAGCCAATCAACGCGAAGGGTACTTTTATGTCCAGAATTTTGGGTTAAAATGTTGCTTAAAGGGAGTATAACCTTTTCAGAAATTTGGGGCAATACATAATTCCCTCCCATCATTTTTCTAACCACTAGTTATACGTAGTGTGAAATGTAGTGGTTTTTGAGGAATTATCCCACTAAAGTTTCCCTGCTTTGGTAGTGCTTTAATTTCTAATATCTACTAGAACGCCTTTCGTGAATCTAAAACCTCGTACCCTATTATTAAGAAATTATATTTTAATACATATCGCAACTATAATGAAAATAATTAATTTATAGCTCGGATATTGATGTTTATATGTTAATTAAGGGTGCATTTAAAAAATAAACACTAAATATGAAAAAAGTAAGGTTTAAAGTGAGAAAACCTCTTCAGGGCGGGCACGCTTCCTCTAATAGAAGAATTGGGGATTTCTACTATCGTCCTAGACTAGCGCCATGAGCGAGAAAGGAGAGAAGCTATGGCGCACCCTACCAGACAAGGAGGGTTCTACTCAAGGTTAGTAAATTTTAGGCTATAAAAGGTTGCCTCGATGCGCTGTGGTTGCTAAGGGCTAAGGTTAGTAACTTTGTTGCTAACGAACATCGTGATGTCACGGAGATGAGATCTGGGTGACGTCAGCAACAGACGAATTTTGGAGGAAATCCAAAAATTCTTTCAAACCGTTTCTCGATCGAGACCCCGTTGGGTTCTACTCCCTATAAGCATCTGGTTTCGATTTTGACGCTAGCGACATCTGTTGAAAAAAGAGCTACTTCAGGTGGAGCCGACACTTGCTTTAAACCCGAAAAGATCCAGGTGTTTACCCCCTTTACCCACATGATCACGGTGACGCGTTAAAATTATTATACAGCAAAACTCTTTACTATTGCGGTCAGAAAACGCAATACGATGCTACCTGAGAACCAAAGTTAAGCAAGTCGAGATACGTGTTTTTACATTAGGCATATTAATTTACTTACTTTTATTTTTCTGAACCCTTTTCAGCATATTTCCATATACAGATTTTAATTGTTATTATCTTATACATAAAATCTTAATTCATTTTTCTCAAAAAAGGGTTTCTTTGACTCGCTTGGCTTTTGCTCTGAGGTAGCGAAGAGGAATCGGGGAAATTATGGAAATGTTTTGTTTTTTTCCAAAAAAAGGCCTCGTGTTGCGTTTTATTATCGATAACTTTAGAAAAATTAAACAAATATTATCAAGAATGCATTCAGGTAGCTAAAACCATTGCGTTGGGAATATTAATCTATAGGTCCAATCAAAACGTCGGATTTCAGTATTTCGCGAAACAAGTTTTTAAAAAATAGTAATACTGCTCCCAAATGACGAGAAAACTTTATCATTCTACCCGTGGCGCCGTCTATCTCTCAATGGTTCGTTAAAATAAGACGCGTTTTCCGGCAAAAAGATAATTTTTTCAAAAATAATGGATGGCGCCACGGGTCATATGATAACGTTTTCTCGTCATTTTAAAGGAGACGACACATTCGTAATTTTCAAAAACTTAATTCGCGGGGAGCAGATTTGATTGAATCTCTAGATTAATATTCCCAACTCAATGGCTAAAACAATGAGACGGAGACTTTTCAGCGAAAGTTCGTCTGTTTTCGATTTTTCATAATACTTTTTCACGAATAGTTCACGAAGTCACCACCGCTTGGCGCTACATCCTTAGATTTTGGGGTTATCTGATTTATTAACCCAGAAACCCCTCTTTAAATTCAATTACTTGTGCAGACTCACTGCAGAGGAAACAAATCTAGACGGGCCTTTATGATAAAATAGTAAATTTAATCATGATTTCCTTTACTGCTAGGTTTGAACCGACTCTTAAATCATTTAAAAAAAGAAGATCCCGGCCATGGTGACGAACACGACCATAGTCACGACCACGGCCATAGCCACGATCACGACCACAGCCACGATCACGACCACGGCCATAGCCACGATAACGACCACAGCCACGACCACGACCACAGCCACGATAACGTCCATAGCCACGACCACGACCACAGCCACGATAACGTCCATAGCCACGACCACGACCATAGCCACGAGCATTCCAACGAGACCCATGAACACGATCACTCTTCCCACGCTCATGAACATCACGATCACAATCATACTCATGAAGTGCTGCCTACAGCGATGCCGGATATATCCCGTAGTAAAAGAGATATTACTGAATTTGCGACTGAACATAAGCATAGTAGCTTGGCGGACAGGGTAAGTCCAATAACAAAGGCGGCGTTCGGCGAAGTGGACCTGAGCTGTACCGAACCTACCGAAAAGAACGGTATTCCGTTGAAAGACTTTTTTCACTTCCGGTCCCGGTACGCGCGTAAGAAACCAAAATAAAAAGCAGGTTCGCTCGGTACGGGTCCGGTTCAGTTTCCCAACGAACCGAGCGGTTTCTCGCTGAACGCAGCCAGAGTCATAACACCGTCAAGTAAATTTAACCCCAAATAACAGTGTTGGACCATCGACTCTTTATTGGACAAATTTGGACACCAAACCCAAACAAACGCCATCAATAAAGCCGAATTCCTGCAACTGTGTCCCGCACTGATCCAACAAGCTGTTAGTGGAGTTTGCGAAAAAACCACAACCAGCAAGAAAGTCAATAACGCCACCAACATGGAATGTACGCACCCTTGATCACTCAAATTAACAGCAGACTATATCTAACCATCTTTTATATTTCCGCAGTGTATGGCTACAGTACTATAGCTGTACTCATTATCAGTTTAGCATCCCTCGTGGTCGTTGTAATTTTACCAGCTATTGGTAAACGAATATACCAATACATCATGATATCCATGATTGGACTCGGTTTTGGGACTATGGCCGGTGATGCCTTCTTACATTTAATACCAGAGGTAATTACTTAAAGCTAGATGCAGTAGCTATTTAAACCGCTAGATGACGCTCTAAACATGGGACGGATTCCCAAATCCAAAACTCAATATCATTGGTTCATTTAAATCGCTGATACTGTCCGATTGGTCGACGGATTTAGAACATTTTTTGCTGATTGGAAAATGCTTATTAAAGGGAGTATAAAGTTCCATATTTGGGAAGATCAATTTCTTGCCACCTGGTTTAACAGGAGCTAGGGTTAATTGATTCTATTAAGAACAAGTCGTCAGCAGAGTGACGATTTCCCGTTTAGTTTTTACTCCTTTTAATAATGCAATCCTAACTGTATTTTAATTTTAGTAGCTTCTTTAAGGACATTATTGCTTAATGTGGTCCTATGGGGAACGGCCAAACTTTCCAAATATCGCCTTATTTGCACATCAAAAGATCAACAAGACGTTCAATATACTTACACGTACCTTATTTTATCTTGAAAAAATGGTTTTGCCTAAAAAGTTGAAACGCAAAATAACGCCAAGTATTTGGGTTTGAATTTTCGCCGCCATCTTAAGGTGTATCGCCAGCGCCAGCAGCACCTAACTTTTAAAATCGCGCAATTTAGGCTTAGGTCTCGTATAATTAAAACGCACCGCGCGTGCAAAACAATTTTTTCGCGTCTTCATCAGCGCGCGCTTTTATGTTGTTTTTCTGTCTCACCAATCTCTCATTTTTATTAAAAATTAACCACTTAAAGCAACTGTCGGCTCTACCATAGCCACCTGTATTATGAAAAGGCCCCTGTTATTAGAGATGGCCATGAATCTATCCGAATCTTCGAAAAAAATGACTTTCGTGGAGAGCGTGGAGCCATCTATTAATGGGAACGGAAGCTAAAATTCTAAATAGCGAAACAATAACGTCGTCAGAGAGCCATTATAGGGTATTATATTTAGACCACTTTTACTCTGCTTAGTGAACTTTAACCTAAGTTATATAACCCATATAAAATATATTTTAAACAATTACTATAATTGAATTTATTGACCAATTTATAAACGAGCATACTTTTATGTCCCGCCTTTTGAGTCAAAATGTAGTTTCAGCATCTTGTTTTGATTTCGACGCTAGCGACATCTGTTGAAAAAAGAGCTACTTCACCTAGAGTCGACACTTGCTTTAATATTTTTTTTGCGGTTTTCGCTATAAGTTTTATTTTTTAACGGGCTATAGGGCTATCTAACTGGTTAAAGCTTGACCGTTCCCCTTTATGGGTTATTTTTTCTTTAAAAAGTAAAGTAAACATTTATTACAGGGTTTGGGTCTTCACTCTCACGGACCCGATGGACATGACCATGATCATGGTCATGGAATAGAAATCCCCTCGTATCTTTACCGACAACTAGCCGTTCTAGCCGCCATATATGGAATATTTCTGTTCGAAACTCTATTAGAAATGCTTACTGGAAGTAACGTAAGTTTTTTTTGTAAGATACAATGGACCCAATGACATTTCATAGGGGGGTGCAAGTCCCGTTTATTGAGTTTCGAGTCGTTGAAAATTGGGCTCATTCGAGTCTTGAGTACTGAAAATTTTATTCGAGTCCTAAATTTATACCTAAGCCGTTTATTTAAACTAATAAGCCTTTCTATGGGTACGTTCAGAAACAATCAACGAAAAAAACCCGATGGATTTATATTTTCCACCGAGGAACTTTTTCGTCATAATGACGTCGTAAGTTGCTGAATGCTTTTATTCAGTCATCGGTGTTTTTTAAAATGGCGTAGCATTAATAGTAGTTTTACATCATTAATGACGTCAGTCATCGGAAAAACCGACTATCTCTTTCGGTGACTTCGGTGTCTCACCGATGACTATCGTGACGTCAATACCCGAAATTAAAATGCCGTTCAGTAAAACACCGGTGTCAGCGGTGACTCAGCGGACTCACCGGTGAGCGTTTCTGAACGCAGCCTATAAAGTCATTACGCTTGCCGAACTTGTTTTAATGTATCGCTTTCGTCACGAGATACGTAGGAGTTCAGTTCAGTTTTGAAGGTTTGATCGTTATAAAAAAGGCGACTCGTCGAATTTTAATTCGTGTCTTGTTCAACTTGTTAAAATGTTCCACGCGCTCTTTATTATTTTAGCGTGAAAGGCTCGTGCATTGTTTTTTATTTCAGGGAGCACGCGCGAAATCGCTCGAGCCCATTTGCGCTAAAATATCAAGACGCGCGAGGAACTTTTTAACAAGTTGAAAAAGACATAAATAGAGTTTATCCTAGTTTCTATTGGCTATCATAGTGAAACGATACTTCTACGTCACGAGTGACGCGCCCGATACATCTAAACAAGAAGGCCAATGTTACTTTATAGAAAGGTCAATTACTAAATGATAAGTTTAACAAATTTAAAATTTACTTTAAAAAATAAATTTATTGAGCTCAGCTCGGGACCAATTCGAGTAATTTATAAGCCTTGGCGAAGGATTCGGGTCCTCGTTCGAATTCTAGAAATAACAGTTTCGAGTACTCACAAACCTCTAAAATTGTGTCTCATGTTAAGTCATGGAGAAAAAGAAAGGAGAGGTGCTATTTTAACGGGACGCTGTGACGAAAGCGGCTGAATGGGCAGATACCAATTGGGTAAACAAGGGGTATTTTATCTTTTTCGCGCGGTGACGTCAAAGAGAGAGCACCAGTAGGATAATCTGTCGCTTTGGCGTCGTCACTATTCTAAAAAAACTAGATGTAACTCCCTTCCTTCCGTTGTCACAGTGGCGTAGATTGGGGGGGGGGGCACCGGTGGCACTTGCACCATCTTGAAACCTATGATTGTATGTCAAATCGCTTTTCTTACTTTTATTTTCAATTGTGTACCCCCCACCAAAATCCATACAAAATAATCTTACAATGCTACTCCTTACCTTTTCTCCGTGATTAATGATTAAGTTAATCAATAGTAAATCGTTTATACTTTTAAATTAAATTTAGCACAACCATGGAGGGGATGACCATGGACATACTCATATTCCCCAAAACATACCGAACGATCTAATTAAAAAGAAGAGTAACCCCAAAACAGACTCTGTTATCGAATTGGTATGTATTTTCAAAAGTTAATTATCTTAGTTTAAATTTTTAACAAAAAAAATTAAACAGACTTCTTACAACAATTCTTCACTCTCCCTGGACGCCGAAAGTGCGGCTAAAGTCGAAAGCAGAACTTTAGAACCAGTTTTTAAATCACCAGCTCTATTTTGTGGTAAGTGAAATATACACTCTTTTTAGAAACGTTTACTGGGCGCCGGCATTATCGTACAGACAACCAACGAGCCAGCCCTCTACCGCAGAAATTTCATCCCCCCAAAACCGGTTTTCTCATCACACTCCCCGTAGACTGTAAGGTAATGGCGGTCGATTGGGAAGGCGCGTTTAAGAGTACATATGTTTCGGTATTAGAGAGATCTCTTAGCGAAAATTCAGCAGTTTGGGAGTTTCCGGTGTTGGCCGCTACGTGGCTCTATGTAAACTGAAAAGCTAATTATTATACCGCGGCGAAAATTTAAAAAATAACACACACCAACACAAGTTGAATCCAGCGGATGAACAATTTTTTTCCCGATAATAAAAAAATATCGTTGAGCTGGCAGCTCTGCCCCGATCGCTGGCCTCCAGCGGACCATGAGCGCGAATGGAACATTCCTTAAACATATTCCCGCGCTTTTGGTTTTTTTGTCTGCTAATAATTTGACTTTTAACGTCTTTGTCTGCCATTTTGCAAAAATTTGCTCCGATCTCGATCTCGATCCGTTATCTGCAGATCGGTTTTCGACGATCTAGGAGCACTCAAGAGCAGGAAATGGAATACCCGAAACTCAGGGGCGTGCCAACGTTTCAACGAGAGCGGAGGCAAAAACCCAAACGTGTCGCATGTTTAGCCAACTTGTCAGGTTGACTAAAATTGCGACGCCTCAAAGCAATCTAGAGCGCTCGAGAGCAGTCAAATGGAAACTAAGGCAAAATAGGGGGGGGGGGGGGCAGAATAAGAATATATTTGATTATTATTTGCCTAAGTCAAACAGGGTTGGCTGATTTAAATCAACTTGATTTTAATCAATTTTTATATAAACTTCTATTTATTAGCTTAAATTTAATAAATTCATTATACATATAAGTCTTTAAAAATTTTAGGTAATATTATGATACTAAATTATATAAAACTTTGAAATTTTTATTAAAATCAAAAAAATAAATAAAAATCCGATTTAAATAAAAAAAATCAAATTGCCAACCCTGAAGTCAAATCATGGAGGAAGATAGAAAATAGCCCGAACTACGAGGAAGGGGCTTCACGGCTATTGTTCTCAAATAATTAACAATATTGCATCCCTAAATTTCACAATCCTTGATAAATGTTAATTTTACGATTTGATAGGATCATACACAATTATCAGGAATCCATACCTCTACTTGGAATGCTTATCCTGCCGTACCGCGTATAGTAAGATCACTCTGACGGCTTTGGCCCCGCCTACGAGAGAAAGAATCCCCTCTGCGCGCTCTCCTCTCACGTTGCTCAGTGGCGGCGCTAGGGGGTAGGCCAGGTAGGCCACTGCCTACCTTAAAATTTTGATGGGCCCCAAAATCACCCTACAAGGGGCCCCAAATTGATCTAGAAAGGGTCTCAAAATTGTCCCAAGAGATAAAATTATTTATAAATAACAATGAAACAATTGTCGATAATGTATTTACTATTTAGAAATTTTTGAGGTATCTCCTAGTAAATAAAACCAGTTCTGTTATATTTGGACTCGTTTTACTGTTGTTAGAACTTTTTTGTACGTCAGGTACATCACTACTTTATTTTATTGAAGCATTTCGTTGAGAAAAGGGGGGTCCCGGGTCGGAGGCCCATTTATTTGGTTTGCCTACCCTCGCGAAAATTCCTGGCGCCGCCACTGACGTTGCTGTTTGTTAAGTTAACATAGTGACGTCAAAAAAGGCGTCAGCCACATCGAGACGAAAGCTGCCGCGATAAGCATTCCAAGTAGAGGTATAGATTCCTGCTAATGTAACGAAAGTTAAGCTTTGGCTAAGTTGAAACATTAAGGTTTAAAGTGGTTCAAAAAATTAACAGGGAGAAAACTTTTAACTAAATTATTTATATAGGTATGACGTCATTGGCCTTAGTCATAACAATGGGTGATACGATACACAACATTGGTGATGGTCTGGCCATAGGGGCTGCTTTTTCATCATCCGTTCAAAGCGGTTTGAGTACCTCCATAGCCGTATTATGCCACGAGGTAATATTCTACTTCATTTTTTTTGTTAAAACCATTGTTATTCACAGATATATTTTTACAGCTTCCACATGAATTCGGAGATTTTGTCATTCTTTTGTCCACCGGCCTCAGCTTCAAACGGGCATTGATCATTAATTTCGTATCAGCTTTGAGCTGCTTCGTAGGACTCTATATCGGTATCCTATTTGGGGAAGACCAAGATGTAAGGCAGTGGATGCTTATCGCAACTGCCGGAATTTTTATTTACGTGTCATTGTCCGAAATGGTAATTTTTCTTTAAAATTTGGGTCTAGAATAATAAACTAATAATTCCATCCCAAAACAGTTACCAGAGTTAAAAAGAAACAAAATGGGATCAAAATACAAAATGTTCTTTGTCAAAAACATTGGAGTCCTGCTTGGTTTGGGGCTCATGGTGGTTATTGCCATTTTTGAAGAAAAGATTACGATTTAAACTTCCACGCCTAGACTATATTACAGACATTACTGACATGTAATTTAAAAAAGATGACATTTTATACGCGTTTAATGAAAATGCAAAGTGCCATTGTTTTCTCACAAAGTTTTGATACCGAAGCTGAGTCTGTGATTAATATATTTTATGTAAAGATCAAGAATGGATAGGAACCTGAATCCATTCTTGTAAAGATATAATAAATACTTTATTAAGTTGATAACTGAAGACTATTTCTTTCAAAAACTCAAATTGTAAAAACAGGGTTATTCAACTTTAGGAGTTAAGACTACAGAGGCTTTTGGATGCCGCTCACTAGTCAGACTTGCTTTCTCCTAATTCCCTCTGTTATCGTTATTGTGTAGAAGCGCCATCTAGTTAACCTATTTTTTAACTTTGTAAATTGATAGTTTCAATAACATTACCGCCATCTATCGGTTTCAAAAATTTAGCACTCTTAAAATTAGTTAGGCGTAAAAGTACCATCTTGGCCAATTGCGATAAACTAAATAAAACTATTGAACTTGGCTGTACTTGTGGTATTTTGATATACATTTACATTATTGAAACTGGCGAATTTACGAATAACGATGAGTAAAAACTAATAGGGTCTGCTTTAGCCGCTACCTATCTAGCTTTCAATGGCGAACCAAAGGGGGCGTAACGATAGTTTTCAGTCGTGAATAATACGCAATTTGGACCGCATAATGTACAGGGAACATTTCACCGTTAAAAAAAAAGAAAATTTAACTGCTCAAAACAGAACTGAAAGAGAAGAAATAAAATTTTGCAGCTCAAAAGCACGAGTTTGTGTTTAACAAAAATCCCTATCATTGCCCAGGTGAAGATTAAGAATGTGAGGCACTCGTTTCTATTACTGGTATATAGTCTTAATCCAACCATGCCAACCTCCCATAACTAGTAAAACAATTGTAATAGGACAGTTAATTTAATAAAAAAAAACGTTGTACCCTGAAAGCATATGTAACATAATTACTCATAAGTATGCCACTAACGGTTTGTTTCACAGATATTGCGTCATCCGTACCGTACGTAATATTTGACGTTATCAGAAGTAAATGAGCCGTTCAACCGAAGTTATCAGACTGCTATACTCTGCATTTTGGAGGCGTTTTCCTTATGAAGTTACATTTTTACCTCGAATTGGAAATTTTATGCGCTCCTAGGCCGAAAAAAAAACGTGTTTGTTTTTAAGAAACCATTTTTTATACATATAAATATACCAACAATTCCCAAGTGCAATTTATCACGTCAAAAGACGGGGATGGAAATAAGCATTTTTTTACTCGATTTTCTCAACATTTTCATAAGGAAAACGCCCTCCGATTCTTAGCGCTATTTCAATAACTTCGGTTCATTTACTTCTGACGTTATCGAATCTCAAATGCCGATTAGCTCTACGTCTGATCATGGCCAACTTCGATCACGCGTACCGCGCTTTAGCGGCCCCGTCAATCGCCTGAATTTAACGTTTATATATTTTCCCACCAGGGTTTCGCTACGACCAAAATTTAACGTTAGTTAGATCAAAGATAATTTAAACTCGTACCCTAGATTCGAATACTGAGAGCTTTCCCATTGACGGTTTTGTTACGAAGCGTTTACCCTTTTCCGGCACGTGACCTCAGAAAAATCGGGCTCCATCGGTTGCGGTAAGGCGCAAACCATGGAGTGAATTTTTTCTGAGTTCCAGCGGGAAGTGGGTAAACGCTTTCGGCAACGCTCGAGAGAGTGATTTCTAATCTAGGGTACGAGTTTAAATTATCTTTGGTTAGATCATGGGCAAACTACTGGTCAGATAGGAAAAATCCACAAAAAACAATTATTTTAAAAAAAGTTTAAAAAACATTGAATTAAACCGAATGTAGGTAATATTTAACTAATAGTATAATATTTTTTTAATGATTCTAATTTTTAACGGTGTTTATAAATTATAAAAGAGTTAAACAGAAATCAAGAACATCCTCTAGATGCTGCCAGCAACATAGTATTATTGTTTAATACTTGAAACACATGACTGTAAATAATTAAATAAAACAAAAAGTGAAAAGAAGATTCACTGTAACTTCAGGGTAAATATATTATTTTAACATTTTTTATTAAATAATATTAAGTTAAAAATATATTATAAGCGCAGTAAATTATAATTTTAGGTTTCAACAAGTTTTAAGCTTTCGTCTTTTTAAACCTAGAATAATACTGTATATTTAGTAAGGTTTATAATTTTATCTGACTGAAATTTTTTCCAAAATAAAGGTACAAACCTGAACAGAAATCATCCTCCTTGAAATGCAGGCTGCAGACCATCTATCTTTTACCTATTTAGTTCCAAAGATGTACCTAAGCATCTTTTATCTTCAATTATATTAGTTTTAAGATTTTTACTCTTAAAACTAATTAGATTTACAGAATTACAATGATCCCCCTTTACAAATAAACTCGGAATGTTAACACCGCTTAACCTACCCTTTTTAGGCTGCAGGGGGCTGGTTTTCTAAAGTGGAAAGCAAAGATTACCGGCCGTTCAGGAATAAAAAAAACGGTAGCAGTGGCGTAGCTGAGAACACAGAGCCCCCCCCCCCCCCGCAAAAATCTATGAGGGCCCCCTTTTTATTTTATTTTATGGTTAGCGGGGTCCCCCCGAAGCTCGAGGCCCCCCCCGCACCGCGGACCATCAGCTACGCCACTGAACGGTAGTCAACTAGTCATATTTTCAATGAATTTTGGGCCCCAAGAAGGCACCTTTTTCGTAAATTGGAGACCTACAGTAGGCCCCTTTTAATAAATTGGAGGCCCCAAGTAGGCCTATAGTTCTTAAAATGGAGGCCCCCTAAGTAGGCCCAAAAATTTTCACTACTTGTGCCTACCGCTGGCGGCGCTACTGTTTGCATGGAAGCAGCCTTGGTGAGCAGTTTTAAAGAGGGTCTTTATTTTGAAATAATTTTTCATTGATATTTCTGTCAAATATAAGTAAATACGTTTATAGGTACCGTACTTGGCAGCAGGACATCACGCAACGTAGATAAAATTTAAGACATTATTTTTACCAGAGTTTCATTTCATTTTGTGCGCTTCTTCAAAGCAGTTCTAATTTAGTGTCCTTTTTGTTTAAATATTTTTGGCCAGAGCCGACTTCTACCTCCTAGGGGTTTAATGAAGCCGTACTGCGCTTGTTTTAAATAAAAACATTTCGGGCTAGTTAATATAGTTAGTTGGCTTTTTTCAAGCTTTTAGTAGCTAGATATTTTGAACCAAACTATTGGTGGTGCCGAGGCTGGTACCATTCTTAAAACTAGTTTTTTTTAAGACTATAGTGGTACCATTTTTAAAAGGCGTAATATCTGGAGTTTTTACTTTAAAAACTAAAACCAGAATGAGTTCCCGAAAGTTTATGTCGGGGGCCCAAACACGCCAAAAATGTAAGAGAGAAACGAGCATAGTTAGTAGTCAAAAAGACGCGATGGAACGATTTCTTCCACCGTCAGCTAAAATAAATAAACTGAATTCAGGGGAGACTCTACAGAGACTGAAAACAGTAAAAAAAATGTTGTTGACGTTTTACCCAATGTCGATGTCAGTCCGGCTAAGGCGGTAGTTCTAAATTCTGAGTTATCGGAAATTTTGGTTGAATCCTCTAATAGAGGTTCGAGTGCAGTTATGGACAATTCAAACGTAAGACAATTAATTGCTTTAGATATTAGTTTAGATAAGGATTGTCTGCCCGTTCAACCTAACCTCGCGTCTTTTCCCAAAACCCTAATGGGTGGTAAAAAAAAACCGTAAAAACCGAGGCTTCAATTCTTCTTGGTACACCAAATACCAAATGCTCGAATATTCTGTAGCAAACGATAAAGTTTATGGTTTTTGTTGTCGGCATTTTTTAGGTGGCAGAAATACGGGATTTATTGAGGAGTTTTCGGACTGGAAAAATATGGCCCAAAAAGTTCGAAGAAAACTATACTTCGACTAAATCTTTACACCAACAGTCTTATTAAAAATATTCAGACTATTTGGAATCAAATCTCGAGGCTCAATAGTATGTCAGGTTGATCAGCATCATAAAACAGACGTTGCTAGAAATAGAGATGTCTTAGCTGCTCACGTGCAGATAATAGTACTGTGCGCCCAACAAGATCTCGCTCTTCGGGGGCATAGGTCGGACGATAAAAATGGGAACAGGGGCAATTTCGTAGAAATTTTAAATTTATTAAAGATAAATTGTCCCGACTTAAAAGCCAAGTGCGAAAGTATGCCAAATAATGCTAAATACATACATAGCACTGTCCAAAATGAGCCGATCAACCTTAGTGGAAATTTTGTTAGGCAAATGATGGTAAAGGAGGTTAATGAATAAGGTGGTTTCCGTAATTGCCGATGATACTATAGAGATAACGCGGGAGTAGAACAGCTGAGAGTTTGCATTAGGTATACTAGAAAGGAAATTGGCGTAGTAGAGCGATTTTTAGCATACACAGATTTGCATAAGTTCGACTCTGAAAGCATCAGCTTGGCTATAATTACCCTTTTGACGGAAAATGGCCTGAAAATTGAAAATTGCGTTGCTCAGACTTATGATGGGGCCAGTGTAATGAGTGGCCACGTAAAAGGGGTAAGGGTTCAAGAGATAAGTGAGTGCGTCTACCGATAAGGGGGCACCTGCGGGCGGGGGAAACGGGCCCCTATAGGGGCCCCCATTTTGCGTACATTTTCGGCAGGTCAAAAGGTTAGGTCAATAGGTTATCTGCCCCTATGGACACGATGCAAACAGCCGTTAAATAAGGGTGAAACGGACCCCCTGTAGGGGCCCCCATTTTGCGACAATATTCGGCGGGGTCAAAAGGTTAGGTCAAAAGGTTAGCTGATTTACGAGGTTAGATGATTTACGATGTTACCCTGGGTCAATAGGTTATCTGCCCCTATGGCGGTGTGGACACGATGCAAACAGCCGTTAAATAGGGGAAATAGGGGTGAAACAGGCCCCTGTAGGGGTCCCATTTTGCGTACATTTTCGACAGGTCAAAAGGTTAGATCAAAAGGTTAGCTGATTTACGATGTTAGGTCAATAGGTTATCTGCCCCTATGGCGCTGTGGACACGATGTTATGCAAACAGCTATAAACCGTCATAGTTAATATCTGGCGCGGTAACCCATTTTAGGTCAAAAGGTTAGCTGATTTACGAGGTTAGATGATTTACGATGTTATAACCCATAAAACCCAGGTGTTAACCCATTTTAGGTCAATAGGTTATCTGCCCCTATTCGGCGGGCGGTGTGGACTGACACGATGTTATGCAAACAGCCGTTAAATAGTTTCCGTCATAGTTAATGTCGGGCCTAGGGCACAATTCGAGTTGGTTTTCGCCGACAAACACTTTCGGGCCCCTAAGGGTACCGTAAAATAGCGGGCGGTCATCGGTAAAAGTGTTTTGGAAAAAAAAGAGCAGAGTGTATACAAATTATAAGGTTTTATTTATACATTCAAAGTTACAGTACATTAAGCGGATGAAAAACGCTTAAAGATAAAACAATTTATTTTTAATATATTTATGGTTTGTAAATACCATAGTAAACAAATTGTAAAAGTTAAATACACAAAACATATTTTGGTTGGCCACTGTTTCTTTAAAATCTTCAATAATTTTAAATGCTGTTACGTAATTGGACGCGTAGCGGACAACGGTATCATACCTTTCATGTTCATCCGATAGAAATAAATTGTTGGGTGCACATGGTTCTTTATACAATATTTCGTAAATTTTACGATAATTATCGGTTATAACGTAACCCATTAATTCAAAGAGTTTTTGGTTCACTTTAAGGAGTTGAATGTGCGAATTAATGAAATATTTGAGTCTGTCCAATTCTCGAGTTTCCGGCGCTTTGATTACGACCGACGCTTCGGATATCGTACTCTGCAAGGTTAATTCTTTTTGGTCAGACATGGCGGCGGTCACTAGCGCATCAGATAGCGGGAACGGTGATCGAAAGGGCAACCTTTGTGGATCATTTATTTGTTCCCAGTGCCCGTATAAATCGTCCCAGGCGCGCGAAGACATCTCAAAGACCTGGTGTGTGATTTTATTGCATAGAGCTACAGATATATCGAGCTCAGACGTAAAACCCGTAGTAACGAAAAGCTCGGATGAAAGTGAATACCGAGGGTTAATGTTACGCTGAGTCGGATCAAATTTAGACATTTTAGTAGACCCAGGAACGTTATCTACACAGCTTCGTTTAGACATGATGCTCGAGAAACGGTTTGTAGTGTACTGCCGATGGATGACGGGGATGAATCCCTTATATAGCGATAATAATTTGATGACGTAATCAGGATGACGTAATGGGTTGACTCAATGACTCACGCGATTAGTCAAATTTTGCGGTGTTATGTGTATAGCGACGGCCATATTGGTAAACCAAAGAGATAGAAATTCTACAAGTCCCATTAAAAGTAAAATCAACGCGATTAGTAATGCGTTTTTAGGATTGTTCGCGATAAGGCGAGTAACGGGAAAGGCGGGATCGTCCCTATTCGGTAGGGCTGGTGGAATCATCTGACATGATGTTATGCAAACAGCCAGTAGCTATAAACCCGAGTAATGGGCCCCCTACGGCATCTGTCAAACACTTTTTTCCACGTGCGAGTGGTGTTATGAAATAAATCCAAATAGTTCAATGGGTCGAGCCTTTTGTGTATCAATTCATAACTATTTTCACCGACAAACACTTTCCCCGTGTAACATTATTTTCAATCACTTTTACGATGCGCAAAGCTATCCGTCTTACGGAATATCGGCCCTAAGGGGTAAAGGGTAGATAGAGGATGGCCCTTGCCCCCAGCGCGTAAAATAGACACAGCGGGTGTCCCCTCTCGCTAGCTAAAAGTGTCGTTTTTACATCAGGTGTGGATTCTTCGCGCTAAAATGGTTATAACAAACGATTGTTCCCACCAAAAATGTAAAATCCATCTCCGCTGTTCTCGGATGAGGACGTAGCCATTTAAGTTTTTATCAATTTTTATATTTTTAGCTTGGCGATGTATTCCAAAATTAAATGGTAACCACGTATGCGTTACAATTTCAAGATGCAAGATACTCGAGAATGGTAAAATAGTCTATATTTAAAGTTAAAATGCGAAAACTATATTTGTATAGTCGAAATTTATTTTAACGTATTAAAATAAAAATTCATCTTTCTGACAAGAGTCTTACCCATCATACATACACCATCTAATCTGGAATCTATGTTTTACAATTGGAGGAATTCGTGTTTACGATAGGCTCTTTTTTAACGTAACTTAGTACATTAATTGAGTATTTTGAAATATTTTAATATCGGAATTTTTTTTGATGTATTAAAAGTAGAGTTAAGATGCTTTTATAGTATTTTCTATGTATTAGCATATCTGAACTTGCGGTTCAATTTTGGGTACATGGACCACTTACACGCTAATGATATTCAAATGAAGTTTAAAAATATTTCCATTTGAACGAGTCCCTCTTTTTATATCAGCAAAGTACTGAACGATTCTATCTTATGGATTTAAATAGTTCTAACAATAGTACAACTACAACATTTGAGAAAGACACTTTTCCCATTGTGAAAGTGGAATACAAAATAAGAATCACTTCAATTTAAAACGCACTTTAAATTTAAGTATAGACTATTTTACCATTCTCGAGTAACTCTTTTTTTCTTTAAAAGCTGAAGAAATATTAGAAACGACATCAGTGATCAATTAATTGTTTCCGAGTATGACAGACGATTTTTGATATTAAAGAGTCATTTTTCAAAAGTAAGATTGTTTTCGGTTATTTTTTTTTAAAGCTAGCTTAGAAATCACATTATTTTTATATATAATTATTTAGTTGTAATGTTAATTCTTAATTACTGGTAGCCTTCACTAGAAACTATTATAAGAATTATATATGAATTTATAACCAAGCATATATTTGTGTTTAAATTGTGATATGTTGGGCACTATGAGAGCAGCCAATTTGTCATATTGCGAAGTAACTGGTGGATGTTGTGTATTTCCAAAAATTAAAAAATAATAATAGTATGTGTGTGTTTTTCTATTATTTTTCCACCTATATTTGGCGTATTGAAAGCTATTTTAACGTATTGAACGTAGAGTCAGGGGTTTTTATAGTATTTTACTACCTATATTTACATTTTGGAAAGCTATTTAAACGTATTGAGCGTACAGAGTATTTTGCATTATTTATGGTAATAAAAGGTAATTATTGTAGAAAATAAAAGATATTTTAATTAAAACATTTCGGTGATCTATTCCAAAATTAAATGGTAACCCCGTATGCGTAACAATTTCAATATGCAAGATACTCGAGAATGGTAAAATAGTCTATATTTAAAGTTAAAATGCGAAAACTATATTTGTAGTGTTCAATTTAAAAGAAAATTACTTCAGCTTTTAAATAAGATTTTTTTTCTGTATCTACCCTATATCATTTACATAGTATTTTTTTATTCTAATTTAACCATAACTTTAAAAACGTTGCACGTCTGAATAGCTGTGTAGAGTACGATTAACAGAGATAAATATTTCTGGGTTCAGTTAATGTGATGATTCGAGTGAAAAATTTGAATATGTTAAAGTTATTGGATTGAAGGAAACTTCAGTGTTTTCAGAGTGATAATTAAGGGAAGTTGCCGTACAATATAGTTGAAAATTATCTTTTTAAGTCTGTGTCCACCCATTGATTATGTTAGGAAGTGAAAAAATTTCATTTAGCAAGCTTTTCTTCAATTTCGGTATCCACCCTGTATCATTTAAAAGCTCAAGCATTGTTTTTATCAAGTTAATTTCAAAAATATCTTAAAACAAGCTTCCCTAAGTCTGACTAGCTCTGTAGGGTAATAATAAAATAGCTAAATATTTTTTGGGGTTAATACTTGTGATGCTTAGTGAAAATTTTCCATATATTACAGTATTAGGTTGGCTAATTATTTTTTTCACCTGCTACCATTCTCAACGGGTGAACATAGAATAACAAAGATAATTGTCCAATATATTTAAAGCCAACTTTCCTTACATTTCTCTATGAAAACACTGAAGCTTCTTTCAATGCGATAACTTTATTACATGCATTTTTTTTCCAGAATTACAATTATTGAATCGAAAAAAATATGGAACCACCCTAGAATTAACCAACACAGGTATTCAGAAGAGATGGTGTTCAATTTAAAAAAATTACTTTTTTTGGATCCACCCTATATCAGTTATATAAAACCTGAAATTATTTATTTTTTTGAATTCTAATTTAACCATCACTTTAAAAACGGTAACTTCCCTTAAATTTCAAACTGAAAACACTAAAGTTTCATGCAATCTAATAACTTTGACTTTTGAAAATTTTTCACTCAGAATCATCACATTAAATGGGAGCCACTCTGTATCGTAAAATTAAAAACTCAAGCATTGTTTTTATCAAGTTAATTTTAAACATATCTTAAAACACGCTTCCCTAAGTCTGACTAGCTCTGTAGGTTAATAATAAAATAGCTAAATATTTTTTGGGAGTCAATAATTTTGATTCTGAGTGAAATATTTGCATATATTACAGTATTAGTTTGGCTAATTAATTTTTTTTCATCTGCTACCATACTCAATGGGTGAACATAGAATAACAAGGGTAATTTTCCATTATATTTAAAACCAACTTCCCTTACATTTCACTATGGAAACACTGAAGCTTCTTTCAATGCGATAACTTAATGACATGCAATTTTTTTGCCCAGAATTACAATAATTGAATCGAAAAATTATCCAACTCGGCTTATTACGCGGATAATACAGAAATATAAATTACTTGATCAAAACGTTTTACGAATAATTTTGAGAGCTTTATCTATTGAATAAAAGTTAACCATCCCCAACCTCAAAGGTGGTATCGCGCTTAGATAGAAGACCCGATATGTTCGCGAATTCCGACAACGACCATAATTTCAAACTATGTTTTTTATATTTTTTATTTATTTCTTTCTTTTATTTTGTTTAATTATATATATTTAAAATTGAAGCTGAAACAAATTTTAAAATGACTTTGGTTTCCCATAAGACATGCTACCCTCCCCACCTCGCCGTCTTGCACGCGTGCGCTGATTTCCCCTGGGGGGGCGCGGTCTGGGGCGCGGATTTCTCGGGGGGGCGCGGTCGGGGGGAACTTTGGGACGAAAAAATATTTATTCATACATATAGTGGAGGCTACTGTTCTTTAGCCGCGCGCGTTTTTTCTCAAAGGCTAGTGTTACGTCGTCATAAACGGAGTATAAATTCCCGTCGCGCGACTACACCCCGTTTTATTCATAACTAAACCCTCAGTATCGTGTCGGTGGCATGGCGAGAATGGCCGTTGTCGAATTTGACTTTCTACTAGGAAAATCCGCCTCGCGCTCCGGCGGAGAGCCCCCCGACATTGTCGTGAAGGAACTAGCTATATCAACAGTATCGACCCCTCCCGCCGTTCAAGCTTGGACTTTCGAACAACCCTATCCAGTACAACAACTTCCGAACGCCATTAAAAGACAAAACGGCTGGGTGTCTAGGAACCTTCACGGTATTTGCTGGACCGCGGGGTATCTCCCCTATTATAAACTACCCGCCTGCCTTATATCAGCTGTTTCGAGTGCTGATATGATTTTTACAAAAGGAGACGTAAAGTGTAAATTTTTAGCCGATTATATTGAGACCGCCATATACGATTTGGAAACTTTTGACTGTCCCCGAGCTGTGACTTTTGATACGCCCCCGCCAGTGAAATGTCTATTCAGACATCAAACTCTAAACACCCGACAACCGTGTTCTTTGGAACGAAGTCTACTTTTCGCCGACTGGATTACCCAGAACCGCGCTGAAATAGACAACCAAATACGATGTCCATTTTAATTTTTTTTGTATCGCACTATAATATTTTTATTTGACTCGTAAAAGAAAAATAATTTTTGTAATATATCATCTTATAAAAATTTTTGTAAAAATAAATATTTTTTATTATCTTATAAATCCGACTCGTTATTTCTCATTGCTCGCGTCATTTTTTAGATTATGTAATTAATAGTTCATTGCGTCCATTCATTCGCCCACGTTGGAAAAATATTATAAACGTATTTTAAAAATATTAAGTGTCAATTTATCAATGTAAAATTTACTTTATACGGTCACCTTTAAAAATAACAATGTATTCAATATAAAAACGTTTATTCACATTTTCTTTACAGCGGTTTTAATATTATGAATTTGATTAGTTTTACAATATTCTTGAAAATAAATCAGAGCAGCCATTTCCTTTTCAGTCGGCATTTTTAATTCGGCTGGCAGGTTAGATGTAGTTGGTTCGGTTGATTCCATTGTGGCACCGCGCTTTTTACATGCCACAATAAGTTCGTTAAGATAATCGATAATTTTATCATCTGACATTTCTTCGGCCTCCGTGTAATGGAGCGATTCACTCTCATCACAATCACACGCCAGATCCGAATCTTCTTTCATTGTATTACAAGATAAATGTGTCATTAAATGTTGTTTGAAACCTCTCACGGACCGGTATATTTCCGAGCATATCCCGCATTTCTTGGGTACCCTAAGCGGAGACATCTTCCTCTTTCCCATAGCGGCTGGCTTATGAAAACCACAACGCATCTACGTAATCTTTACGTTTCATGGTGTAGATTACGTCATCTTTAGTGAGTCATTTTTAAATTACGTCATTTTTATAGATTACGTCATTTTTATAGATTACGTCATTTTGGGGGGTTTAAACCCAGAAATATTATTCCGTAGCTCAAAGAGAATCGGGATGGCATAAATATATTGTGAATTTTAAAAACGGTTAAAGTCTCTTTTCATTAAGTATTTTTAAATATTTGAATATCGGAATTGTATTTTGCGGCGTTAAAAGTAGAGTTTAGATGTATAGTCGTTTTAGGAAATACTCGTGATATAGGGTCAAGTGCCCAGCATATTTAAGTACTACAATGATATTAAAATAAAGTTTAAAAATATTTCCATTCTACGTTACTTTAACAACAAATATTCTATGACGTCAAAACACTCAAATCCATGTTTCAAATTCAAATTAACAGCGCAAAACACTTAAATCTATGTTTTCATTTGATTTTTAAATTAACCCCGACCGCGCCCCCCCGAGAAATCCGCGCCACAGACCTCGCCCCCCCCCCCCCCCCAGGGGAAATCAGCGCACGCGTGCAAGACGGCGAGGTGGGGAGGGTAGCATGTCTTATGGGAAACCAAAGTCATTTTAAAATTTGTTTCAGCTTCAATTTTAAATATATATAATTAAACAAAATAAAAGAAAGAAATAAATAAAAAATATAAAAAACATAGTTTGAAATTATGGTCGTTGTCGGAATTCGCGAACATATCGGGTCTTCTATCTAAGCGCGATACCACCTTTGAGGTTGGGGATGGTTAACTTTTATTCAATAGATAAAGCTCTCAAAATTATTCGTAAAACGTTTTGATCAAGTAATTTATATTTCTGTATTATCCGCGTAATAAGCCGAGTTGGATAATTTTTCGATTCAATTATTGTAATTCTGGGCAAAAAAATTGCATGTCATTAAGTTATCGCATTGAAAGAAGCTTCAGTGTTTCCATAGTGAAATGTAAGGGAAGTTGGTTTTAAATATAATGGAAAATTACCCTTGTTATTCTATGTTCACCCATTGAGTATGGTAGCAGATGAAAAAAAATTAATTAGCCAAACTAATACTGTAATATATGCAAATATTTCACTCAGAATCAAAATTATTGACTCCCAAAAAATATTTAGCTATTTTATTATTAACCTACAGAGCTAGTCAGACTTAGGGAAGCGTGTTTTAAGATATGTTTAAAATTAACTTGATAAAAACAATGCTTGAGTTTTTAATTTTACGATACAGAGTGGCTCCCATTTAATGTGATGATTCTGAGTGAAAAATTTTCAAAAGTCAAAGTTATTGGATTGCATGAAACTTTAGTGTTTTCAGTTTGAAATTTAAGGGAAGTTACCGTTTTTAAAGTGATGGTTAAATTAGAATTCAAAAAAATAAATAATTTCAGGTTTTATATAACTGATATAGGGTGGATCCAAAAAAAGTAATTTTTTTAAATTGAACACCATCTCTTCTGAATACCTGTGTTGGTTAATTCTAGGGTGGTTCCATATTTTTTTCGATTCAATAATTGTAATTCTGGAAAAAAAATGCATGTAATAAAGTTATCGCATTGAAAGAAGCTTCAGTGTTTTCATAGAGAAATGTAAGGAAAGTTGGCTTTAAATATATTGGACAATTATCTTTGTTATTCTATGTTCACCCGTTGAGAATGGTAGCAGGTGAAAAAAATAATTAGCCAACCTAATACTGTAATATATGGAAAATTTTCACTAAGCATCACAAGTATTAACCCCAAAAAATATTTAGCTATTTTATTATTACCCTACAGAGCTAGTCAGACTTAGGGAAGCTTGTTTTAAGATATTTTTGAAATTAACTTGATAAAAACAATGCTTGAGCTTTTAAATGATACAGGGTGGATACCGAAATTGAAGAAAAGCTTGCTAAATGAAATTTTTTCACTTCCTAACATAATCAATGGGTGGACACAGACTTAAAAAGATAATTTTCAACTATATTGTACGGCAACTTCCCTTAATTATCACTCTGAAAACACTGAAGTTTCCTTCAATCCAATAACTTTAACATATTCAAATTTTTCACTCGAATCATCACATTAACTGAACCCAGAAATATTTATCTCTGTTAATCGTACTCTACACAGCTATTCAGACGTGCAACGTTTTTAAAGTTATGGTTAAATTAGAATAAAAAAATACTATGTAAATGATATAGGGTAGATACAGAAAAAAAATCTTATTTAAAAGCTGAAGTAATTTTCTTTTAAATTGAACACTACAAATATAGTTTTCGCATTTTAACTTTAAATATAGACTATTTTACCATTCTCGAGTATCTTGCATATTGAAATTGTTACGCATACGGGGTTACCATTTAATTTTGGAATAGATCACCGAAATGTTTTAATTAAAATATCTTTTATTTTCTACAATAATTACCTTTTATTACCATAAATAATGCAAAATACTCTGTACGCTCAATACGTTTAAATAGCTTTCCAAAATGTAAATATAGGTAGTAAAATACTATAAAA
This sequence comes from Leiobunum rupestre, assembly GCF_980474605.1. Classification (NCBI taxonomy): domain Eukaryota; kingdom Metazoa; phylum Arthropoda; class Arachnida; order Opiliones; family Sclerosomatidae; genus Leiobunum; species Leiobunum rupestre. The sequence goes on from NC_143394.1 coordinate 11,868,950, forward strand.
ACCCCTGACTCTACGTTCAATACGTTAAAATAGCTTTCAATACGCCAAATATAGGTGGAAAAATAATAGAAAAACACACACATACTATTATTATTTTTTAATTTTTGGAAATACACAACATCCACCAGTTACTTCGCAATATGACAAATTGGCTGCTCTCATAGTGCCCAACATATCACAATTTAAACACAAATATATGCTTGGTTATAAATTCATATATAATTCTTATAATAGTTTCTAGTGAAGGCTACCAGTAATTAAGAATTAACATTACAACTAAATAATTATATATAAAAATAATGTGATTTCTAAGCTAGCTTTAAAAAAAAATAACCGAAAACAATCTTACTTTTGAAAAATGACTCTTTAATATCAAAAATCGTCTGTCATACTCGGAAACAATTAATTGATCACTGATGTCGTTTCTAATATTTCTTCAGCTTTTAAAGAAAAAAAGAGTTACTCGAGAATGGTAAAATAGTCTATACTTAAATTTAAAGTGCGTTTTAAATTGAAGTGATTCTTATTTTGTATTCCACTTTCACAATGGGAAAAGTGTCTTTCTCAAATGTTGTAGTTGTACTATTGTTAGAACTATTTAAATCCATAAGATAGAATCGTTCAGTACTTTGCTGATATAAAAAGAGGGACTCGTTCAAATGGAAATATTTTTAAACTTCATTTGAATATCATTAGCGTGTAAGTGGTCCATGTACCCAAAATTGAACCGCAAGTTCAGATATGCTAATACATAGAAAATACTATAAAAGCATCTTAACTCTACTTTTAATACATCAAAAAAAATTCCGATATTAAAATATTTCAAAATACTCAATTAATGTACTAAGTTACGTTAAAAAAGAGCCTATCGTAAACACGAATTCCTCCAATTGTAAAACATAGATTCCAGATTAGATGGTGTATGTATGATGGGTAAGACTCTTGTCAGAAAGATGAATTTTTATTTTAATACGTTAAAATAAATTTCGACTATACAAATATAGTTTTCGCATTTTAACTTTAAATATAGACTATTTTACCATTCTCGAGTATCTTGCATCTTGAAATTGTAACGCATACGTGGTTACCATTTAATTTTGGAATACATCGCCAAGCTAAAAATATAAAAATTGATAAAAACTTAAATGGCTACGTCCTCATCCGAGAACAGCGGAGATGGATTTTACATTTTTGGTGGGAACAATCGTTTGTTATAACCATTTTAGCGCGAAGAATCCACACCTGATGTAAAAACGACACTTTTAGCTAGCGAGAGGGGACACCCGCTGTGTCTATTTTACGCGCTGGGGGCAAGGGCCATCCTCTATCTACCCTTTACCCCTTAGGGCCGATATTCCGTAAGACGGATAGCTTTGCGCATCGTAAAAGTGATTGAAAATAATGTTACACGGGGAAAGTGTTTGTCGGTGAAAATAGTTATGAATTGATACACAAAAGGCTCGACCCATTGAACTATTTGGATTTATTTCATAACACCACTCGCACGTGGAAAAAAGTGTTTGACAGATGCCGTAGGGGGCCCATTACTCGGGTTTATAGCTACTGGCTGTTTGCATAACATCATGTCAGATGATTCCACCAGCCCTACCGAATAGGGACGATCCCGCCTTTCCCGTTACTCGCCTTATCGCGAACAATCCTAAAAACGCATTACTAATCGCGTTGATTTTACTTTTAATGGGACTTGTAGAATTTCTATCTCTTTGGTTTACCAATATGGCCGTCGCTATACACATAACACCGCAAAATTTGACTAATCGCGTGAGTCATTGAGTCAACCCATTACGTCATCCTGATTACGTCATCAAATTATTATCGCTATATAAGGGATTCATCCCCGTCATCCATCGGCAGTACACTACAAACCGTTTCTCGAGCATCATGTCTAAACGAAGCTGTGTAGATAACGTTCCTGGGTCTACTAAAATGTCTAAATTTGATCCGACTCAGCGTAACATTAACCCTCGGTATTCACTTTCATCCGAGCTTTTCGTTACTACGGGTTTTACGTCTGAGCTCGATATATCTGTAGCTCTATGCAATAAAATCACACACCAGGTCTTTGAGATGTCTTCGCGCGCCTGGGACGATTTATACGGGCACTGGGAACAAATAAATGATCCACAAAGGTTGCCCTTTCGATCACCGTTCCCGCTATCTGATGCGCTAGTGACCGCCGCCATGTCTGACCAAAAAGAATTAACCTTGCAGAGTACGATATCCGAAGCGTCGGTCGTAATCAAAGCGCCGGAAACTCGAGAATTGGACAGACTCAAATATTTCATTAATTCGCACATTCAACTCCTTAAAGTGAACCAAAAACTCTTTGAATTAATGGGTTACGTTATAACCGATAATTATCGTAAAATTTACGAAATATTGTATAAAGAACCATGTGCACCCAACAATTTATTTCTATCGGATGAACATGAAAGGTATGATACCGTTGTCCGCTACGCGTCCAATTACGTAACAGCATTTAAAATTATTGAAGATTTTAAAGAAACAGTGGCCAACCAAAATATGTTTTGTGTATTTAACTTTTACAATTTGTTTACTATGGTATTTACAAACCATAAATATATTAAAAATAAATTGTTTTATCTTTAAGCGTTTTTCATCCGCTTAATGTACTGTAACTTTGAATGTATAAATAAAACCTTATAATTTGTATACACTCTGCTCTTTTTTTTCCAAAACACTTTTACCGATGACCGCCCGCTATTTTACGGTACCCTTAGGGGCCCGAAAGTGTTTGTCGGCGAAAACCAACTCGAATTGTGCCCTAGGCCCGACATTAACTATGACGGAAACTATTTAACGGCTGTTTGCATAACATCGTGTCAGTCCACACCGCCCGCCGAATAGGGGCAGATAACCTATTGACCTAAAATGGGTTAACACCTGGGTTTTATGGGTTATAACATCGTAAATCATCTAACCTCGTAAATCAGCTAACCTTTTGACCTAAAATGGGTTACCGCGCCAGATATTAACTATGACGGTTTATAGCTGTTTGCATAACATCGTGTCCACAGCGCCATAGGGGCAGATAACCTATTGACCTAACATCGTAAATCAGCTAACCTTTTGATCTAACCTTTTGACCTGTCGAAAATGTACGCAAAATGGGACCCCTACAGGGGCCTGTTTCACCCCTATTTCCCCTATTTAACGGCTGTTTGCATCGTGTCCACACCGCCATAGGGGCAGATAACCTATTGACCCAGGGTAACATCGTAAATCATCTAACCTCGTAAATCAGCTAACCTTTTGACCTAACCTTTTGACCCCGCCGAATATTGTCGCAAAATGGGGGCCCCATACAGGGGGTCCGTTTCACCCTTATTTAACGGCTGTTTGCATCGTGTCCATAGGGGCAGATAACCTATTGACCTAACCTTTTGACCTGCCGAAAATGTACGCAAAATGGGGGCCCCTATAGGGGCCCGTTTCCCCCGCCCGCAGGTGCCCCCTTATCGGTAGACGCACTCACTTATCTCTGGTTCAAATAGAGAAGGCAGTAGGTGGAATTTGTGCGTACGTCCATTGCTATGCCCATCGTTAAAATTTAGTTTTGGTTGAATGCTGCTCCAATATAGTCGCGGTTAGGGAATTACTCGGACTAGTTCAAGCGATCTCTAATTTTCAAAGCAATTCAGTTATTAGGAGTGAATGTTTTGATAATTCTCAAAAATAGCTGGGCTACGAAATAGTTCTTAAAATGCCGCAAAGCTGCGACACTAGGTGGTGGAGCAAGAAAAAAGGTCTTCATTACTTCAGAAGTAGATTTGATTCTGTTCTATTAGCATTGGAGAACTTGGTAGAAAATGCCGAGTGTCGAGGGTACATATTGTAATTACAAAACTTCACTAACTTGATTTTGATTACGACTTTAGATGAAATATTAGCTATTACCAACTCCTTGTCGGAATATTTACAAAGTATCGCTATTTGCAAAGCTACCATAACTACCTTAGAGGAAGTAGGGAACCCCGAAAAATTCGACTTAATTTGGGACGAAGCTTCTAAGTTAGCAGAATCCGTTTTTATCACGATTCCCGATCGCAACACTGCACCTTTAGCTTTAAGAAAACGAAAAATAATCCCTATATAATCAAAGACTAAAGCATAGTGTGGTAACGTGTACAACAGGAAACAGAGACACTGAAGCAAAGACCTTAAATGAACAGTTGAGATCAACTTACTACCAAATAATCGATAAATTTATATCAGAAATGAAAAACCGATTTTTAGAAAATAATTGCCAAATTAAAGGAATAACTTCGTCTGACCCCGACTCGGAAAACTTTCTCGTAGAAAATGACGTCCTAGCCCACAACCAAATATACACTCGCTTTAATTTCGACCTAGATTCATTGAAAGGTCAAACTAAAATAGCCAGAAATATAATAAAATCGAAAAATTTTAAAAGCGTAACAGACTGTTATCACTATCTAATGACGATGGAAGGTGGCTTTGCCGACTTACAAGGAGACTACCCGAGGTGCAACTCACCGATTTTGTTCAAACTCGGGGGTTAAGTAGCAGTAGCGGCGCTAAGGGTGGGCTGAAGTGGGCTTTAGCCCCCCTACATTTCTGAGAGGGGCCACATATATATTAAAAGGGCCACATATTTATAATTAAGAGGCCACATATTTTAATTTATGAATTTTCTTTATCTCTAGAAATTTGTTTTATTGCCAAGAAACGTTTTTCTGGTAAAAAATCTTTCAAAATCAATTCGTTTACTCAAAAGGGTAGTAGACCATACAGATTCGGGAGGAAGGTAGCGGAAATTGAGAGAAAGTTGAAAAGAAAGGGGCTTATGGGAATTTAGGGAAATATCCCAGGCATGCACTTGTCCCCTCCAGGTCAGATACAATGTCAGTAGGGGGTCCAGTAAACGCGACGAGAGCCGGAACAATAAAACGACCTTGCTCCTCTCGCTTCCTGGAAAAAATTCGGGTATTTTCGATTTCACCACTTCATGGTCAATCCAAGGTTCCCGCTAAGGGCCACAAAATAATTAGCCCACCTATGAAAATACCTTAGCGCCGCTACTGTTAAGTAGGCCTTAATGAATCATGAAAATTCCCAAAGGGAAAAGTTTCGACGGGCATTAGTTGAAATATATCAATTTCATCAAATGTATGCCTTATTTTTTAAAATATGTTTTATTTTATTAATATTAATTGAATTTGATCAAAATTAAGCAATATTTCAAATGTTGATCAAATTTGGTCCAATTTATGTTGATCTATTACTTTTATAATTACACCAAATGATTGCTATAAAAATTGAGTTTTTATCCGTTAAAGCGATTTTAATTAGATTTCCATGACACCTTTGTTTTTTTAACCTATGTTGATCAAATTGACCAATATTGTTAAAAAAATATTCAAATATATCGATTTCATCAAACCTATACCTTAATTTTGTTAATTATTATAAAAAAAATTTTATAAAATTTTATGAAAATTAATTAATTTGGTCAAATTTATCTTGTTTGATCAGACATTGTTAAAATTTATCTATTTCATTAAATTTATAAATTATTTTGATAAATATTTCATATTTTATTAAATTTGATCAAATTTAAGCAATATTTCACATTAGAATCAAATTTGGTCAAATTTATCTTGTTCTAGTAATTTGATAAATAGACCAATTGATTTGCCATCAAATTTGAGTTTTTTATCCATACAAGTGATTTCCATTAGTTTTACATGACATCTTTCCACTTTTACCCATTTTGATCAAAATTGATCAAAACTTGATCAATTTTAATTTTTTTCGTCAATTTTGATCAATATTTACTCTTTTTGGCAATTTAAAAATTTTTAATTTTTTCAAGATTTTTTACAGTTTCAGTTCCTTGAATAGAATTGAAACGCGTCTACGGACAACCTGGCCACATTATCCATTAATCGAGATTTATCGAATCATTTAAAAGAACATCCGATGTTAGTGGTTGATGAATTTGGGAAGAGCTCTAATCGCAGTGTCATTCATTGATGGAGCCCGATTTTTCTGAGGTCACGTGCCGGAAAAGAGTAAACGCTTCGTAACAAAACCGGCAATGGGAAAGCTCTCAGTATTCGAATCTAGGGTACGAGTTTAAATTATCTGTGAATCTCCATAGCTTGACAATACAAACTTGCAATCATGATAGGCGGACTTCTCGCGTACGTTTTTCTTCGTCCTATAAAGGGAAAAAAAGGGAAATTTTTTGGTTACCTAATATGGAAAGAGGAAATTTCAAATTTCCCAGAGTGGAAGCACGGCCCAAGCGAACACACTCTCTCTCTCTCTCTCTCTCGGAAGTAACGAAAATAACAAATAATATAAAGCCCCTTCTAACCCGAAGCATGCCCGAATAGAAGAGAACGAAAATTATTATGTTAGGGTTAGGGTAAGTTTGGCGAAAATATCTCCACCATTTTTTAACTACTAAACGATATACATTAAGTTTTAAGTTAGAATAATCAAAATCATGGTTATTTCACTAGACGCTATATCACAATAAATATTTAACAGGGAATATTTCGTTTTGGTAAGTTTAGAAATTGATATTTTTTTACCAACAAGGATAATTTAAACGGTAATCATTTAAATGTGAAAAGATAAGTTTTTTTTATGAAAATCGCTCTTTCATTTTCCAAGATTGTGCCAATTACGTAGTAACTTTTAACTTAAATCTCATTAAAGGTTTAAAGGTTTTATTTTTTGCCGTATATAGGATACACCCTTTTGTATCAGGGCTCCTCCATACGTAATGGCGGTATGTTCCTGCTTTTTTGTGCTCTGTTTCGTGGGACACTTTTCCGTATCCATTTCACTGTTTGTGTATGCTTCTAAATTGGCTGATGGTGATGAGACATTTCATCAATGGGCCGCAGTGGTCGGGATCGTTGCCAACGTAGTTTTGTGGTGTTTAAAGAAGATATTTAAAGATCAAGCAAACAGATTCACGTTATTCCTCATCATAGCAGCTGGCTTAATCGCTACTGGTCTATCAATATTAATTCTTTATAAGGAAAAGATAATTAATGTGTCTCCTTATGAAAAAAATTTCGCGTGGATGTACGGTTTTAACCTTGGTTTCATTGGGCTAGGAGCTTTTGGTTTATGTTGCTGTGGAAATAGTGACGGGCCAGAAACTGTACAATTATTACCATCTTGAAATAATAAATTTCAATACATGGAGTAACATGTCTATATTTATATTTTAATGTTAATTGGCGTTCAATTTACTAATTTACCCATTAAATATACTGTGGAATATTGATTATTTCCAGTGTCCTAGTACTACAATTGAAGACAATAGATACTACTAAACTAAAATAAAAAAAATTTTGGTTGTAAATTTGTCATTTACACTCTGAAAAAAGGGTTCAAAGCGTGTGCAAATTTGAACGTGGGTTCATAGTTGTACGCTCGGAATATTTTATCGTTTGACCGATTGTAAATTTTAAATTTTAAATTTACAGTCCGTGATCAGACGCACTGACGATGAAAAGGAGGCGTGCACTATTGAACAAATCTTGCGGATAGCCCTATTCGTTTCCTGCCCACCCTGTCTTTGCCTTCTAAAAGTTGCCTCCCGTCATCCCCGTCTTGGCGCACACGTGGACGCCGCGCTGTGATAAAGATATACAAAAACCAGTGTTTATTCTTGTAAGTGTTACGGCTAAGAGGGGACAGACATTAAAATAAATTTGAAATTCATGTTTTTACGAAACATCATAACAAAAAAATGTCCGCAAAGTTTATCCAGAATAAACTCTATAAACGTTAAGAGATTATATACAAAATTAAAGAGTGGAAAAATAATTATGATGTGCGATTGGAAAATGCTCTTGTATACGTCACTCCGTAGTCGAAGTCGACCAAAAAGAATGGTCTAAGACTAGAAAAGTTTTATTTTTCATAATTTTCGAAGAGTCTCCGTGACAATTTTCTGAATTTTTCCGCCGTTCCCCAAGTAGCCGGTAGAGCTGCAACGGAGTGGAAATTATACCGTTTCTGCGGACTCCGTTCCGTTCCGTGGCGCTGGAACGGAATCGGAGCTAATTTATAAGAAGGTAGAGGAACGGAATGGAATCGGAGCAAATTTCCGAAAATTTGTTGTAAGTCTTGTAACGGAACGGGATCGGAGCAAATTTCCGAAAAACCGTTGTAACGGAACGGGATCGGAGCAAATTTCCGAAAAACCGTTGTAACGGAACGGGATCGGAGCAAATTTCCGAAAAATCGTTGTAACGGAACGGGATCGGAGCAAATTTCCGAAAAATCGTTGTAACGGAACGGGATCGGAGCAAATTTCCGAAAAACCGTTGTAACGGAACGGGATCGGAGCAAATTTCCGAAAAACCGTTGTAACGGAACGGGATCGGAGCAAATTTCCGAAAAACCGTTGTAACGGAACGGGATCGGAGCAAATTTCCGAAAAACCGTTGTAACGGAACGGGATCGGAGCAAATTTCCGAAAAATCGTTGTAACGGAACGGGATCGGAGCAAATTTCCGAAAAACCGTTGTAACGGAACGGGATCGGAGCAAATTTCCGAAAAATCGTTGTAACGGAACGGGATCGGAGTAAAATTTTCCAAAACCTTTGTAATAGAACGGGATTGGAGCAAATTTCCGAAAAAAACGTCGTATATTGAAGCATGGACACTGTTTTCATTTCTCCCTTGGCTGCTGATTGGGTCTCCCACTTTTCCAGACAGTGAGATCATAATCCCCCTTCTTCACCGGCTCGTGGGAAACATAACTGCAACTGAAGCCTTTTTCTCTACGACTACGTTGCGTACATCCGGTGCCTCCTATATTTTTAGAATATCTAAGAATTACGGAGGCACCGGTACATCAATGAGCAGAATCGCAAAAGGTACAAAGGCCGTTTAGCGAAAAGGGGGAATAAATTGGCGGGGTGACCCGGCTTGCGGTAAAGTTTTAGTTTTACATTCAATTCAATAGAAATAATAATTGTTTCTGTAAATTTCTGTATTCAGGAAAATAAAATAATTTTTCCTCATTTTTCAAGACTATAGACTCTTAAACGCTCCTTCCCAATCGACCGCCATTACCTTACAGTCTACGGGGAGGGTGATGAGAAAACCGGTTTTGGGGGGATGAAATTTCTGCGGTAGAGGGCTGGCTCGTTGGTTGTCTGTACGATAATGGCGGCACCCAGTAAACGTTTCTAAAAAGAGTGTTAGGGAAAGCAAAATATAAAACGGGAGCGGAAACTGAGCATAAATATTAAGTAATATAGACGATTAATGAAACTGAGCGGAACACGAACGGAAATAATATCGGAGAAACAAACGAAGCGGAAACGGACTGAAATGATAGGCGACAAACCAAACGGAGCGGAAACGTACGAAATAATGGGCTAGAAATAAACCGGAGCGGAAACGGACGGAAATAATGGGTTAGAAATAGACCGGAGCGGAAACGGACGAGACACAAAGCGGACCGGAAACGGATATATGTACCATACCGGCAAACAAAACGGAGCGGAAACGGTATGGTATTTTCGCTGCTCTGCAGCTCTCTAGCCGGTACCATAGAAATCTCATAGGTAACTAGAATGCTGCCGCCTACGGCCGAGCTTGTCGCCAGTTCGTTTTGAACCTTCAGCCAATGAGAGGCCGTAGAGTGGTTCCGCCAAGGAGGATAATAATCCTCCTTGGTTCCGCTAATATCGCGGGGGCTAGGTGACGTCATTCTCTCTGGTGACATTAAATTCTTGGCAGAACCACTCTTTGAGCTCTGATTGGCTGAGATCTGGCTATCGTCTGCCACGGCGGTTGTACCATTTGCCAGTTACACGGCAGCATTCTAGTTACCTATGAGATTTCTATGGCCGGTACCGCGAAACGGGAATTTGGTAAGAGCGTCGCCAAAAAAAAATCGAATTTCTTTAAACTAAATACTAATGATTAAGCACTTAAAAAACCCAATTAAATCGAAACATATAAAAGACACAGGTTTCCGACGTCAGGAATCCAGTGGTGGTTTTAGATTTCACCTAGGACAAATAGTTTTAGAAGTATAAAAATAACAAGCAATGCATGTTAGAAAAGGATCTCAGTCGAAATTTCGGGGCTTACGGTTTCAGCATAGACCAAAGCCAGGCGATCCGGAACAGATTGCGTTGTAGAACGGGGGGCTTGTAGAAGGCAGGAGTCAAGGGTAAGAATAAACAGTAAACCTATCGGTTTAATTTGCCTTGGAAATAACGGTGGTCAGGTGGTCAAAGACCAGTTTATTAATTGTTCAGACCAGTTTATTTATTCCAAATTTGGGGGATCATTGGTCACCGTGTCCAGTTTATTAATTCGAATAAATAACAAAAATATAGAAGGTGACCAGTTTAATAATTGGAAATAATATCAATAAATAGGAAATGACCAGTTTATTAATTCAGAGTTTCTATCAATTTTGATTTACCTATTAACTAGATTTCTATGTACCGCGACTCCGCGAACTCATGCCGCGGCCGCACGTCGAGGCTTTATGCAGGGTCCCTCGCTCGCATCCCTCGAACGAGTCGAACTGTCGAATCTTCCCCCCCCTCTAACTCCTCAAATATTTAATTTGTTTAGGCAACGTTTGATTATGTACCCATGTCTTTTTTAGCACTTTTTCGATTATTAGTTCCCTTTTGGCCATTAATTTTGTGTTTTAAAGTCCAGTTCCTTTTAGCGCGTTCATTTTGCGCATGTAAAACCCTTCCTAAATTCTTCAACTTATTGGTTTTAATAACCCTTTCTTGGTCTATGGCACAGCTGACTATGTTGTTAACCTATTTTTAGTTTTCAGTTTCATAAAACATTCATTGGTGAAATAAATAGAGTAAGTTCTATGATTAACATGTAAATATTCTGTTGTTTTATATTTAAGTTTGTCGGTTTTTACATTTTCCAGCCACAAAATGGGAATAAAAATGTTTAGGAAAAAAATGAATATAGCTTATGGTTTTAATAATAACAAGTTGGCAAGCCAAAATATACCTCTCCTCGGAAGAATGGTCCCTAGTGGTATTAATTTCTCGACACGACCCCCAAAGATATCTCCGCAATTCAGAGTTATTTACGAAAAACGTATTCTCGGTTTAGACCCTGCCCGGTATAAAATTTTAATTTTAATTTAAATAATTGAGACGAAACAATCGAGTTTAATTTATTCAGAATATTATAAATTAAGTAGTTACAACAGCGAGTTAGATTTACTAAAACAATGCACAATTGAATTTAACCCTTTTTACAGTACATGTTGTTTAGTTGAATATAATACTAAGCAAATATTAATGAAAGAAATATCTACAGATGGTATTTGTATTTTTCTCGCTTACGAAATACTTGCCGCATCTTTAACGCTCATTTTATTTCAACACTCGTACATGTAGACTTCCAGTTGACGTTGTGACACATACCGCATGAAAAAGACCAATGCCTTCCAATTTCCAATATCATATAATGACTCGCACACCCAGGAAATCATTGACTGCGTTAGAAATCGTAGATATCCAAATATCCACACCAAATATATTTACAAGAAGCAAAAACCTTGCCATCAACAAAGCACAGAGAGCCACTTGACTAACCGCCAGCTCTTAAAGCAATAAACGTTAAATTATCAACTTTGAATTAACACAACTATATATAGGTCGTTAAGAATACCCGTAAATAAATAACAAAAAGTAACAAAGTGGACCACCCACAGGGTCTACCCTTTAACCCTCTTATCTCGGCTGACTGCGCTAAAACAAGATTCAACCTTTAAAATTTCATTCGTAAAAAAACCAGATTAGGCCTTCATAAATTCATTAATAAAAAAGACTTTATTACCTATTATAAAGTGTCTTAATTTCAGTGAACCTAAGCAGCTATCGGTGGTTCTGTGGTAGAGCGCTCGACTGCCAAGCCGAATGGCCTGGGTTCGAAACCTGGGTGGCGCATTTGTTTTTAATCAATAGAGAAACGCTAAATTAGAATTTCTTCGATGCAAAAATTTCAATTTCAATTCTATTTCAATTAAACCAAAATTTCGTAATATTAAATACGCTTCCGATAAAGCTGAAGGTCTAATGTTCAATAAGGCGTAACAAGTGTCGGTGGTTCTGTGGTAGAACGTCCGCCTGTCAAGCAGGAGGTCTCGGGTTCAAATCCCGCCCGATGCGATCGCAAATTGATACTAAGACGAATACCGTGTACAACTGGTGGAAACCCTGCCATTGGACGTTGAGAGGTAGCATTACACTCAGCACTCGGTCCGTCCCAAAGTCATTGAGAAGAAGTTGGAGAGAAAACGCCCATATAAACACAACAGACTCAACATGCACAACCATCAGAACACTAACTCAACACTCACAACCTACGCTTAAACATTACAAAAACGTAACACACCAACCGTCTCGACGGTGAGCGAAAAAACACCATCCAAACCAAACCGCAAATGAATCCGTTAACGCTCACCGTCACACGATGGTTTTGCCAACCCTTCGAGAAACTGCGTACGCAGTTATTACCCTTTGCCCCGAAAACGCGTTCGCAGGCCTGACAGACAGACCCACAGACAGACACGGTGATTGTATAACCCCTCCTAGGGGACTTTGTCCCCTCGGAGAGGTAAAAACGCGTATTCACCGATCTTTTCCTTTAAAAACTTGAAAAACGAAAGTTTTGTTTTTTATTTGGGGAATGACTTCTGGCATATTTAAACAATTGTTTAAAGATCAAATGCTACTGGTTAGTTTTTGCGTCGTCCTCAAAGAGTGGAAACTCGCGCCATCTCTTATCCGGATCCTATGGGCATTTTCCCAGCAGAAAAATTATTACGGTTTTTTGAACGAGAGACGTCTCTGTATACCAGCGATTCCCAATTTTTTTGCTATGGAACCCTAAATTATCCACCTAATTCTGGCGGAACCCCAACTTATTTTTTTACTTATTTTAAAAGACTCTTGACACAAACAAAGATGGTCGCGCTGTGAATTCTCGGAACCCCTGTGACCTTTCCACGGAACACCATGTGTGAACCGCTGCTCTATACTATAGACTCTCTGGTTATATGATTCACCAGTTTCACCTGTTAACTGATGTAAAATAAGTTATTAAAACTAATGTTTGATTTGTAGAAAATTTCAATAACACCTTGGAGAAGGCAACAGTTCCTATAATTAATATAAAATAATAATATTAATGACTTCGATTATAATCTTTGAAATAAAATTAATAACATAAGCCTGATCGCAACAGATTATGTAATGAAAGCCTAGTCTTCTCGCTTGTCATTCGTATCACGTTGTGATCTATCTTGTTTTCGAAACTTATGGCGTTTTTCTTTGGGTTGCTCCGAAACCGCTCTCAACTCCCTTTCGGATAAAAAAAAATTGACGTGTGACGTCATCGATCCTTAAGAGAGCCTGCGGACGATAGTACTTTTCCAATGATAAACGTAACTTTTTTAGAATCGGTATTTTTGGCGCGCTTTTCCCAATGAGAAACAATTGTTTCTCCAGCTTTCTTGTATATAATTCAGACGCGTTTTATTTCAAGGCCTAGAACGCTGTAAAAATGAGTCAAAAGCTGATTTTCGGCAGAAATAGCACTACGGCCACCATGTCCTTTATTGTTTGGAAAGAACTCTGAAGCTTCAAATTCCGCGACGAGGGAATAACACATTTCACGGGTTAATCGAAAATTCTCCCTAAACTATAATTTTATCTTATTAGTTAGTCTACAGTCTACATTTACATTACAATATAGTAGAGGTAGTAAAAAATTTATGTACTTCTTCAGTTGAAAATCTATGCACTACATTTTCAATAAATCCCTCAATTTTCGGATGTTCTGCTTTATCCTTAAAAATATGTTCCAAAACATCTTCCTCCTCTGAACTTGATAATGAAGATTCTAATAACAACAAAATAATTCGTAAATCTTCTTCCCTAACCGCCGCCATTTTCCACAAAACTTGCTCCGAATCCGATCTATTGAATTGGGAATAATACTGCTAGAATTACAATTACGATTTCGGTTGCTATGGTTACGCGGGACCTGTTCTGATAAGACTGTACGAAATTTATCTTTATAATTAGGCGGTACCGCCCTCTATATTTTGTAAAGTTGTATGACTAAAAAACTAACTCACCGTAACTTGAGTTAAAAATGATCGTGTTGACCATAGAGGAATAGCCCTGGAGTGGTATTGATAGTTCTGATTGGGCTAAGCACTGACATTCCTCTTCAGAAATCGCGTAAAGGGGGATGTAGAAACGGGGGGGTATGTCGAGGTAGACTTTTATCTATTCATACATTCCTACAAAGGCAGCGCGATCATGGCGTGATCTACCGGTTAGGGTTTGAATTCTTTAAAAAGTCTACCTCGACTTCCCCCCCCGTTTTCCCCCCGCCTCGAACTGGCACTACGCTGTCGGATTTAGCGCCTTCTTTCCTTTCCCCTCCTCTACTATTCCTCCATGTGTTGACAGAATAAAATTATTTTTAAACAACTTCAAAGGTTTGTTTGTTACGAGTAATCATACATTTCAATTTCGCATCAGATTCGCGAAAAAATTCAATTGCAATATAGTTGCCACCACTAGAGACAGATGCCGCCACGGTAGAACGATAAAGTTGATAAAGTCTCCTTATTGAACGAAATTGGTCCCGCACCAGCCAGATTTAGTTGTACCTCTATTTATTCCCAACTCAATGATCCGATCCGTCACTTATCTCGGATCAACAGAGAGCAAGAAATGAGCCACTCTCTCGCGGAGCAACGTCCCAATGGTAATTGCGAATCTCTGCGGGATCTGCTCTCGAAAGCCCAATGGGACACGCAAGAACTTTCGGAGCACTCCGGGAGCAGGGATAGCAGCCCAAAGAAAAACGCCATTTATGTTTCAAAACTTCAAAAGCACCCATTGAATTGGGAATAATACTGCTAGAATTAAAATTACGATTTCGGTTGCCGTGGTTACGCGGGGCCGGTTTTGATAAGACTGAACGAAATTCATCTTTATAATTAGGCGGTAGCGCCTTCTATATTTTGTAAAGTTATATGGCTAAAAATAAATAATTATTAGCTAACTCACCGTAACTTGAGTTAAAAGGGATCGTGTTGACAGAATAAAACTATATTTTTAAACAACTTCAAAGGTTTGTTTGTTACGAGAAATCTTACATTTCAATTTCGCATCAGATACGCGAAAAAATTCAATTGCAATATAGTTGCCACCACTAGAGACAGATGCCCCCACGGTAGAACGATAAAGTTGATAATGTCTCCTTATGGAACGAAATTGGTCCCGCGTCAGAAAGATTTAGTTGTACCTCTATTTATTCCCAACTCAATGAAAGCACCCTAAAGAACTAAAACCTTGACTAAAACGGAAATAAACGTGCTACCAGCGTACCAGAACAATTTATCCAAAATCAGAAAATTTTCCAAATGTTGCCAGCAGACTTGGAAATAGCGGGAGTCCTGAGGCCAATGGCTCTTAAAAAAATCAGGGGGCCCTTCAAATAAATCATTCGAAAGGGGGTTGCGGGCCACCGGGCCCCCCAAATTTAATAAAAATATCTATAAAAATACGCCGTCTCAGAAACGCTGTTTTCCTACCCTAGTCGAGAGCGAAATCTGTTAAAGTTAACATTTTAAAGTCAATAAATGTTTGCGTAAGTAACGTAACCAATTTTTATTCTCGTATTTTCCCTCAATTTTTTTAAAATTTTCCCCCATTTCAACTCCCCTAAGCCAGTGGCCCTCAATAAAAAATAAACTAAAGGGGGGCCGGGAGACCGTAGGCATAGAAATCTCATAGGTAACTAGAATGCTGCCGTGTAACTGGCAAATGGGCCAAACGCCGTGGCAGACGATAGCCAGATCTCAGCCAATCAGAGCTCAAAGAGTGGTTCTGCCAAGAATTTAATTTCACCAGAGAGAATGACGTCATCTATCTCACGCTATAGTAGCGGATCCAAGGAGGATTATTATCCTCCTTGGCGGAACCACTCTACGGCCTCTCATTGGCTGAAGGTTCAAGGCGAACTGGCGTCAAGCTCGGCCGTAGGCGGCAGCATTCTAGTTACCTATGAGAGTTCTATGACCGTAGGGCCCCGTTAAAAATATCATTCATTTCCAAGGCTGGTTGCCAGGGAATAATTAACACTATTCTTTTTAAAGTAATAAGTTTTTTAAGCCTTTCTAAATAGGTAATTACGTTTTGTTATAAGAGATAATTAAATAAATTATTGAAATCAAAATAGTTGATATTGAAAATCATAAAGAAAAATAGTTCACACTATTCGGGAAATTTCTAAGTTTCTGGTTCTGGCAACCTTTCCAAAATCTTTGCAAATTCATTTAAAAATGGCGACGTCGTCGGAAGGAGGAGAAAGACGCTCCTTGACTCAGTTCGCTAAGCAAAAAAGTAAATATGGTAGTACTTCAAAAAACTTTCAAAGAAAGGAGAAAATAATTCAACATACAGTGCAAACAACTGACACACTGCAGGGATTAGCATTGAGATATGGGGTTACAGTAAGTATTAAATTCGCATGTCCTAGTAGTGTGTGGTTCATATTTTACTACGATTTCAGAAGGGAAATATCAAAATCAATCATTCATGATTACCCAATCAGTCTATGCCCTTAAGCTCTGGGTCACGGCTTCATTGATAATTTTTTTTGAAATATTTTTTAGATGGAAGAAATAAAGCGAACTAATAAACTTTGGACAACTGATAGTCTTTTTCTCCGCACACATCTTTCAATACCAGTGCCAAACGACTTCTATGACTCTCCTAGTACTTCACAAACAGGAAGTCCGGTGTCTAGTCCAACAAAAACTTTTAATAAAAAGAGTCACAGTCCACCGAGGAGTGACCAGTTATCTCCGAATGGGTCGGGACTTGTAGATAATTCCTCGGAAAGGGAGCGAGAGGAGAGTATGGAAGACTTCTTAATTCGAATTGATAGTTCTATTGCCCAAACGAGAGATAAAGTTAAACAATTAGATCATTCAATTTTGTAAGGTTTATTATTTAATCTTAACTGATCACTAGTGACGTACTTTTAAAACTTTCAAAATTCTTAGAGAACAAGAAGAAGTAAATCAACCCGTAGCATGGAGATATCCACCTAATTCAAGGCGGTATAAGGAAAATGGTTATCATGGATCCTATTCGGACTTAACTGATCCTTGTATCACTCCACAAGCGGTCGTTATGACTCAAGGAAGAAAGGTTGTGTCTTCTTTAAAGCGATTAGAACGCGAACAAGATGAAATATTTGAACTATGAACAAACCCCTATAATTTTAGGGTTTTTACATTTGAGTGATTTCTGTGCCTAACGTGTGAAAAACGTAAAACTTACAATGGAGGACTTTGAAATGCTCTATTTGTTTAGGCCCTGGAATAATGTTCCTTAACTTCCCCTTTTTTAAGGCAATAATTTATAAAATCAGAAAGAATGTTTAGAGTCTTAGATAATGTCTATTTTTGTTGAAGGAATGATCTGAGACTGATCTTAAACGTTTGATCAGGTACAAAGATGGTTATCTGAATGTTAGTGACTTCTTACGTTTAATCCTATTAAAGGAAAATTCTGAAACTGATCTGGATTAGCTGCTTCGAACACAAGTGTAACCCCCTTTTGCCTTCATAATTGATAAAAAGTAGTTAAAGCAATTATGTAAACATATCTAAAATTAGGGAGTTGTAAATAAAAAAAATTGAGAAATGTTAATATTTAGTATAGGCTATTTTATAAATTATTTAAATATTGATATAGTATTTATGGCAACAGTTGGGTTATGTTGAAAGCGTCAACAGTCACAAATACAGTTAGTAAAGTTTGCAAAAAACAATCTTTTGCTCTAGTAGTAGTAGATTTTAAGCAATTTGAAACTGTTGCCATGGAAACTAAGTAGCTTCTACTAGACCGCAGGTGATGTTGGTTTTAATGTTTTGAAATAAAAAATGGTTTTAAACTACATATTTTTTTAATTCAAAACATTTAAAACCAATCTAACCTGTTAGTTGACAGAAATGGTCTTAACTTTTTGCAATTTTTGGTAACTATGGTTGGGTATTTTGGGAAATATATCTGGGCCAGTTTTGAGTAACTCCCCAAACTGCCTAAGTGTAAAGTGAGCAAAACTGTAAAAACATTATCTGCGTAAAATTATTGTTTTACTTAAAAATCATTGCTGTTACAACGCTATTAAATAGGACGTTAAGCAATCCATGTAAATTTTGTTTAAACTTTGGAAAATTAAATCCAAATTTGATATTAAATCTCAAACTTTCTTAATATTAAATATTTAGTGTTTTTACCTATCATATTTGTATGTTGAACATTTAACGTTATCAAAATTAGCAACACTCCTTATATTTAACAAGTTAAACAGGTAAAAATAAACTTTTTTTTACATTTTCATTTACAAAGATGAGATTCTTCAAAAAAATATTATGGGGAATGCCATGAAAATTAAAGTTGAACTAATTAATAGCTTTACTTAGGGATGGTTCACTCTTTACACAAGGATAAAATGATTATTCCCCTCGCCGCCTAACGGGGAAAAAATGCCCTAAAGGATATAGCAGAAGAAATCGTCGCTTGAAAACCATAGCCACATAACCTTGAGTTACAAGGTTTTTGCTATAAGGAGTAAATTAATTGATTTAGCGCAAAGTATATATTAACTCGTTGATTGTTCAAAAAACCTATATTATTGGAGCCACACGTTAGCTTCGCTATCATCATAATTTTGATGTTTGGTGGATACATATTTGCATTATACCGTGGGATTCAAGGCTCAAAAGAAACTTAACGCTAAATACTTTGGTCAAATAACGTTCAATTGAAGTTAAAAATTAATTTTTTAAGTGTGAAAATACTTCTAAATGATATAGTAAAAAAAAGAGGTAAATAAGGCTGTTATATAAAATAGCGTCTGTGGAGTTTATTTAAGTGGTCATAAACATTTTCGGTTGCCATAGCAAATCGAATGGGTAGTGCAACGTCTCCCTTTGGGAAATTTCATATCTCATATAGGTCTACATTACGCCGACTTAGAACAAAAACGGCAATTCACACCTCGGGTACTCCCCTTGTAAATAGCAGGGGCGTATTAACCATTAGGCAGAGTAGGCACGTGCTTAGGGCGGTATTTTTCTAATGGCGCCAAAACTCTGATAAAGCCGCACGGTCGAAGTACTTGGCTTGCCCCTACTTAGCTGACCGACCCGTTAGACAATGACAAGGGGCGCCAAATTTTTCTGTGCCTAGAGGCGCCGAAACGTTTAATCCGTCCCTGGTAAGTAGCAATGAGGTTCTTGAAATATGTTGACTCAGCATTTGGGTTGAGCGAAGCTAATTACAACCCGCACTTAATTTTTGATTTACTTCATATATTATAATTTTTAACCCAACCAAATCAGCCATATTGAAGCTTTAACACTGCGTGGACAACGGGAAAAAATTGTACAATCTAGCAGGCCCTGTCAGCGGATATTGTTGAGCTAACTTCAAATAATGATTTTAAATGTAAGCTTAGACTACATCTCGGCCTTGACCTACTCATATGGTCAGTTACGTGACCCGTTGCCCATCAAAAGAAAAAGAAAAAAAAGGCCTAAATCAACTTTTGGTGTTATGCCACTCACTCACAGCCCCCCCCCCCTTGACCATCTCCCATGTGGCGGGTGGCAGCCGCCAAGGCCGTACTACCTATGCCTCCACTATTGAAATTTCTTACCCCTAAAGAGTCCCCTCCCCATGTAGTCAAGCTATGGATTCCCCCACGATTATTCTCCGTAAAATAATCTTAGAAATAGAAATGAGACTAGAACCACTGCGCTATCCAGTCATCTCAAGGAAAACGGGCCAGCTAGAAGCCTGCCATGAGAGTGGAATCGCTATTAAACCACGAAGGAGTGCGCCATCTATTAACAAAAATTGTAACTTTAAAAAATAGATCGCGATTCCACTCTCATGGTAGCCTTTTAATTTGTACATCTCACCATAATCTAATCCTGCTTCTAGTCTCATTTCTATGCTTATACCCCTGCTTATATAAAAGAGAAAGCTGATGTTGTGCAGCGCCCCCTTTATCTAAAAACATTTCAAGAACCTCTTCATTGGAGCAACTCCACCCTAAGCAAAACTATTAGTTCCATCATAAGTCTATAATATTGTATCATAAGTTTGTCACTTTGTTACTAGCTCCCAGTAAAATATTCCGCAGTGTGACGCCATCACAAGAATAAAATCTCCCCCTAGCGAGGCGCTGTCAAAGTCTACGTGTGACGCGTTGGCAAGCGGACGCAAAACAGCGACATAGCCCTTAATGCAGTCTGTCTTGTGAATAGCTCTCAGTAAAACTTTTGCATTTGAAGAATAGGAAGGGTCACACTTATGTAACAATTTTATATACTTATGGTTCCATGGATAACTGCTGAAGGAGTATTAAAAACACCTACATTGGAGTAGAAAACACTTTTAAGAGTTACGGTTCTAAATTTCACTAGGAAGTCAATTAAGAAGAATATAATTAACTATATTAAACAGTTGAAAACAGTGCGATAATGACGCCATCTATTTTCTAGATTTTTTAAACTCGTAGAATTACGGAAAACTCGATTCTATTAGTTTTTCCTTGAGACTAGTTAACCTTTATAAATAAGTAAAAATCTGTGTCAAACAACAAAGGTACCAACTGGTTTTTGACCAACAAACCATTCTTTCTACAACTAGTCACAACTAACTAGCTAAATGACTAAAATTATAATTCCGTCTATTATTCAAATTCTTTAATCACAAAGTAAATAATTGGTAAAAATTGGGGTATAGAAATAAATGTATTTCATGTTTTGGCTAAATAGTATTTTTTAAAATGATTCTAGATTGCGCTAAAATCTATAGACCAAGTAAAGAGTAGTTTTGTAAAACAATTTTAAACCATCACCAAGATGCCAACAGGAGAATGGAGGATGAGAAAAAGGTCTTTTTAGAGGTCAGTTGAGGCATTATTAATGGCTTCGATCAATGTTGACCGTTGATTTGTCAGCCTCCATTATCAGTTATCACCTTTTCTCTATAAATATCCAAAAAAAATACAAAATAGTACTGAATCCGTGAAGGGAGTTTTCTACTCCAGGCTACTTTTTATAATACTCCTCGCTCTAATGTGGTTATGGTAAAAAGATACAAATCATGAAAAAAATTGCTAAATCTTACATATTTTCCTAAGATTGAACATTATCTGGAGCGTTATCTGAAGTGACTATTTTCAAATTGTAGGTTATTTTTTTGGCTAGATATCTGTGGGTAAAAAGCATTTTTTTTTTTCATATTAAAGTTGAACTGAGATTATTAATAATAGCTTACTTTGAAAATCTGTTATTGAAAATCAGTGTGTACAGGCCAGGAGCTTTAACAGTTACTTGACCAGTGACTGGTTGGAGATTTGCTGATACTTTAAATGGCTTAAAGAGGACATCTATTTCTTGTTTTTCACAGTTTGCTTCTTTAAAAACTACAGCAAACACAATACTCTGGAAAAAGAAGAATACTTTAGATTTTGAAACTGGAAAGTTGTGGAAAACCATGGTAAAATTTTAAGTAGATAACAGTATGCTTTTAACGGCACAGTATGAAATTAAGAGAATAAACTAGGCATGTGCGAGCCTTGATTTTTGGATTTCAAGCGGAGCTTCGAGTATGAAAAATTTCACTTTTTGAGTATCAAGCAGAGCTCTAAAGGAGGTTATGAGTACTCGATGATAGATTTACATAACATTATGTAACTTATGGTTTTGGTTTCGTTTTCTACATTTAAAATCAGTGACCAATCAGAAACAACTAGGAGAAGGGCCTTGGTAAGATACTAGAGTACTCAAAAATTAAGCCTAGGCCTTGATTTGAGGTTCGAACCATTTTCCAGCTTTTCAAGCTTCGAGCAGAGTACTCGCACATGCCTAGAATAAACCCATCACACAGGGGAGTGGCAAGTGCTCCTTGGTGATTTTAGAACAGTTAAAATTATAACACTTTATAAGTTAAAACAAGGAGACGCTTTAAAAGTTTCAACGTTCTAACGTTATAAAGGTTTAAAAAAAATGACAAAATTGAATTTACTTTGGATGAAGAACTAAATTCGTATTTAAGTAGAATGCCTTGCTCTTCAATTAACAAAGGTACATCGTAAGAGCATCCAGCATTGACCCATACATCGGCTGTGAGACCTGCAGGTCCAGCTGCAAGAATATCTTTGATTGTTCTTGTAACACTAACCGGCATTCTGAAAAAAGTAAATTTTTTAAGATCAGTTTGCTATATCGTATCATATGTAACAGAATTACTCATAAGTATGCCTCTGTATAATATTTCCATTGAAAAAATTCAATGAGACCTTGTTTCACGCGGAACATACATTGAGCAGATCCAAAAATGCAAAAATGATTATAATCCTTGCACTATCGAAAAGGTTACCATGGAAATGAAATCATGTGATCGCGAGGCACGAGCTAAACTTGACATGGGCAAAGACAGAAACGCTCGAGGAATTCTCACTAACTTCGGTTTCCCATCAGTAAAGTTGATGACGCATATTACGCCACGGAGTTGTAAGTGACGTAATTTACGTCATATCCCGTGAACAAGGTTTCATTAACGAAAATGCTTTTATGGCATACTTATTAGTGATTATGTTACATATGATCGTATGTATAGAGAAATTACTCTGGATATGTTCCCTTGCTGCTTGGACTAGCATTTTGAGGACTGCAAGGACTGCATGTTGACAAAGACAACGTAATCTCTTCATCGCTGATAACATCAAAGTCAAGCCTACAAGCTGTATCTTCTGCCCGTTCATTTTCAATGTCAACTGATGAATTTGGAGTACTACTAGGATGAATACTATCAAGATAATATTATTTATTAGAAGTTGTTCTTAATTTTAGTCATACACCAGGCAAGTGATACAATGCGATAAGTAAATATCCACACCATTAGTGATATGACAACGTAATAATATCAATTTCATTAGTTTTAGAAATACCTTTAGTATAGTAATATTGAAATTTATAAGGAAATAACCCCCATGACTAAAGAAAAGGAAAAATATAAGCCTTTGCTATACCAAAATTAACCCTTAAGCCTTGGTCAAAGACCAAGAGCACCTACCCTTTGGTTAAAAAAAGATAAGCCTGAGCCTGGGAAGTTAAATTTTTTAAGTGACACTATCCTTACATTTTAAGGTCTGCTTTTTGACAATAACCTGTAGTGGTATTTTCACTAACAAAATGAATTTTTAAATCGCTCTATTGTTATGGAACAAAAAAGGCATTATATCACAATTCTGGAGCATTTTCTTTAATTTTTGGGTTCATAATTTTCTTACTCCATGTTTTCCGAAGCTTCTCTGCAGGATGAAGGTTCAAAATTTGAATTAGGTATTGAATCAACACTAACTGTATCTAATAATAAGAATACAGTGAATTAATACACTCAATACATTACCCAGTGATATAAAAAAAAAAGTTAAACAAACCAATGGAGTCACGTTTAGAACGATTTCCAAAAATTGGACGAGATATCGGTTGACTTTCTAAATTCAGGCTCTCTTTTAAGTTACTTCTCTTTTCTTCATGTTGCACAAAACATTCATCACATACTCTTGACCTACGACTATTAAGATTTAAAGATATTAAAAAACAATTTTTATAAGAATTGGGTGTTAATTTTACCTGCTCGCTGCGGTCAAAATCCAATGGGTTGAACAATTATGACAAAAGATGTGTCCACAAATTCGACAATGATGTTTTCTTAAAGTAAAGGAAAACTGAGCTTTGCATTTCATACAATGGTGTACTTCACCGTCAGGAACCCATCGATCACTTGAAGGAGTTGCGCAAATTCGTGAAAGTTGCTCAGATTTCTTCCAAAGAGAATCTTTATCTCTATAATTTATAGAGTACAATTATGGATAATGAACTGGAACTCTTTCATGAATTAAATTACTGAGTTAGTTTAATGATTTGGTTTTTCATTTCCTCGTTATCTTCTTTATATTGAGATATATCTTCTTTGAGGACATCAACTTTAGCTTTGTAACTAGATTCCACCTTAATTGCTTGTTCTTCCAATTGTTTGTTGTATGTTTCAAGTTCATGGTACTGAGATGTCATCTATATACCACAGTTTACAAATTGAGTCAAAATGCAGAAATACTTAATTTAAAGGGCAACACAGATTGATGGTTGGAAGTGGTTAAAAACAGGTTTCTTTCATTGCGCAGTGCGCAAATTTTTCCAATGCACACAATGACAAAGTCATTTCCACTCACCAAATTGTGTTCAAATTTTCTAACCTCTTGCAAGTTTTCACCCAAAACTGAACATTCTTCGTCCCTAGTAGCGAGAGAAATATTTAATTCATCCAATTCAGTATGCCAGTGATTAGCTTCAGAATCTCGTTCATCCTTAATTTCAGTTAAAGATTCTTCAAGGAAATGAATAAGTTGCTCTTGTTCACCAATTTTCTCTGTCATTTCTGCAATAGTCTTTTCATGGTCTGAATAACTCTGAAAGATATCAGGGATAGAAAGTAAAGACTTAATACAAGTGACTGGAATTTATTATTGAAGTTATGGAAAACTCATGAAAGTGTATCTTTATATTGTACTAAACTAAAAAACACCGTGATGTTGAAATCTAACATCTATATTGATGCTGATATAGATCTAAGTTTTCAATATCGCAGCGTAATTATATTAACCAAGACCAAAAATAGTCTTTTATACATAATGCAAGTACTAGAATTGAAAGCTTTACCTGTAAAGTTTTCGCAAATTTCAAACTGTCAGTGCTGATATTAAACTGCAGACAAGAAATCTTTTCATTCAACGACATTTCCTTTTCTGCAAACTGTTGCTTCAATTTATCCATATTCTGATTAGTTTTATCCAATTCGTCTTCCTTGAGTTCTAGCTCTCGCTTGAGCTCATCAATAATTCCCATGAGTTCGGTGCATTCGGTACTCAATTGTTGTATTTTATTAACAAAACTATTTCGCTCTTGACGGAATATATATTCAGCTCTTTTCCTATGAAAGAACAAAGAAAATTAATAAAAAATAGAACCAAAATGGTAGTACTTATTTTTAAACACAAACCTGAAATCATTTTCTTGAGACGAAACCGAAATGTTTTTGATTTGTAACTCCGCCACTTTGTTTTCCAATTCAATAGAGCATTTTTCTAACCTTTCTATTTCTTTCCTCAGTTCAATTTCCCGGGCTTCATGAACTTTTCTCTCATTTTTAAACTTGGTAACAATATTCTCTAAAGCCTTTTTCCTCAAATTATGGGAAGGTTCATCATCGGGAGATGTTCCACGAAGGTTAGAATCCAAAATATCACCATTAATGTGGAATTCGTAAGATTGGGAATAAGCTGCATTTTCAACCTCTCCTTGAGTCCATACAGGTACTGTTGAAGAATTAGAAGCTTCACTGCATGTCGTATCAGCTTCATCTTCCTCTAATGTGATTACGTCACTTCCTTCAATATCTTCAACTAAGAAATCTGATGATTCACTAACCAAGGCAGTTTCACTGTTAGCTGCACACGCTCCACTGTCTTCCGAAGATACGGATACTTCTTCGTGGTGGCCTAATATTGTTTGTAACCTTTGTTCCAATTTTTCACTCTTTTTGGAACTATTTAAAAGACTAGTGTACAAAATATTGCACTGTTCTTCTAATATCTCTAGCCTCGTTCTAGGCTTGGCTTCGCCATTTTCATTTTGATTTGTTTCAGGATTTCCAACCGCACCTTCACAAGGTACTGAACTTGACCTTTCAAAAGACTGTGTACTAGAAGGCTCAACTACTTTAAATTCATTTTCGGGTACCGATTCCAAAGCACTAAGGTTAGAACTTGCTTCAGAAGCTTCTGACACATTTTCTTCGGCTAATCGTTCATCAACGAAACCACTTTCTTCACTGGCTTGTTTACGTCTGTTAGCAAAATCATCTCTCAAACTCTGCCACTCTTCAGATTCTAAATTTTGTCTACGGACGCGGCTCCACTCATCATGGGTGGTTTCAAGTTGATGTCGTAGCCTTGTTAAGAGCTTACGTTTTTCTTGCAATTCATACTTAAGAATAGCCTCTGCACTTTGCATTTTTTTGTGTTCATTCACCAAAGTGGCTACGATATTCTTTGTATGACGTAATTTGATAGTTTTTGCCATTAATTTTCGTTCACGCTCCTCAGCAAAATTATTCATATCAAAACATAAAGCTTGACAAGTGTTTATCACAGTATCAATATATTCCTTCTTTTGGGAAATAGATCGCAACGTAGTGACCAAAGTGTGCATGGAATTGACCAATGGAAAATTGTTGTTCGTAGGAACTGAAAATTCAAACAAATTTGTGGCAGTTTGAGGTTTAGGATTTGAAACAACTGGCGATTCATTTAGTGAAGGAAAATCAAGCTGACTGTTGCTGCAATTAGCCAACCTTTGCATCGCCAATGCTAACGTATTCATTTCAGTTTTTAACTTCTGACTAACATTAGAAAGAATGTCAATATTTTGATATAGCTGATTAATCATTATCTCGTGTTGACTGATAAGGGGAGCCAATAGAAAGCCATACTGTTCAAAAGTGGATAACTTGGAGTTCGCCTCTTCGAGTTCGTTCCTCCTACTATCAACAAGTTTTGGCAAATCACTATTCATTCTTGAAACTGCATCTTTCAATTTATCAGTTTCAGTGCCAAACTGCATACTCTCAACCAAATTTTTCATATCTTCTCTCAAATGCTTATTTACTGCTTCCATATCCGATACCTTCATTCTCAACTCTTCGTTCTGAATATGAAAATCTTGTCCCTGAATAGGAACTGTTTGGTTTTTTAATGTATCAAGTTCTAGGTTTTTCTCGGTAATTGTTTTGTACAATTCATCTATATTGCTCTCAAGACTAGTTTTCTCGTGTAATAGCTTTGCGTTGGTGGTCTCTAAATCCGTAATTTGATCATTCTTCAAGTTCAGTTGTTCCATCAAAGTTTGCAACTCCTCTTTTATGTGATTATTATCTCGGTTTAAATCACAAATCAAATCTATCATTTCTTGACTAGTGAGTTTCACATCGCTAAATTTTATTCCTAGTTCTTTTTTCATTTGTTCAATAAGCTTTGCATTCTCCTCCATTTCTAGTAGCTTAGAGCTCAAATCAGTAACTTTTTCTGTCATGGATGACAAAACTCCAGAAGAATTAACAAAATTTTCATTGACTTTTTCAAGCTCCGATCGACAATGCTCCTTCTCACTCTGCAAAATCTCTATGCTCTGGTGAAATTTTTCCTCTGATTCCACATTTAACGATTTCGTTTCTTCTAACAGTTTATTGAGATCATAAATTTGGCTTTGTAAGTCGAGTTTTTCGCTTTCCAGGGACAAAATTTTATCCCGGGAACCAGTTTCAGCTTCTTTAAAATACTCTTCCCTGCTGCCATGTTGAATAGTTAGAAGTTCGACCTTGGATGCATACTCTTCTTCAATTTCTTCAACCTTTTTAGTGGCTTCATTATTAGCTTTTTCCACAGCTGCCTTCAACTATTGCCAAACCAAGTTAGATATATAATAACCATTACAAACATAAATATTAGGATTTCCAAATTACCTCTTCAATTTCTTTCAATAGTTTAGCTTCCTTCTTCAGCATTTCAACATTTCTCTGACGACTTTCGTACAAATCAGCCTCAGCCTGACAAAGTTCATAAATCTTCTGTTCTAACTCTGAACTCTCTTTTTGTTCCTCCATTTGATAAGATGTTGCTGTTTCGGACTAAAATAATGAAATTATAATTTACAAAAGAACAAGGTTTACAAAACCTTTTAAAAGACAGTTACCTGAGAATTTATGCTTGTGACGCTAATACTTCTACTGGGAGGTTGCCAGCCGAGACGATTATCAAAGGGGTTGGATCTAAAACACATTCCAAGTATTTAAACTAGTCAGTTGGTGATTATATCAACAGTAGCCTACCTTGAAAAAGTTGGCCACGACACATCTAATCCGTAACAATCAGGTGCCAACACAAAATGAATATCATTCAACTCGTAGAGAGCAGAAACTAGCGAAGACCATCGTTCTTTATTACAAGGTACAGCTTTCTCATTATACCAATCACTATAATTAAATTTGAGCTTAATTTTATACAGGTATTTTAACTATTTCTCAAATTTACTAGTAAACTATTGCTTTGTTTGGTATTCATGGCAAAAGCAAGATGTCAAAACCAATTCGAGAGTAATATAAGGCTAAAAACACGAGAATAGCCCAGGACTAAAGATTCAAGAGTAGGCAATATCGGTGATTAAATACAACTTGGGCTTAGCTTAATATAACTTGGCCATTACTTTGACTTTCAAGCATGATTGCTATGACCAAACAATGGCTTAATCAATTACGTTGTAGCTTTAGTCTGATCAAAGCAAAATTGTAAGGTATCTGCTAAACAGCCGTGACTGAGACAAAAACGGATAAATGCTCTACCGCGTCCTTGAGATGTTTTCAGCTAAATAAAACATGATAAGTTTTCATTTACAGGTTCATTGAAATGAACAATAGTAATCATATGATCTACCTCAGATTTTAGTTTAACAAAACGTATGCCATCATGGGGTTGTTTTCTCGAACTCGATAAACACTGACAAAAATAGTCCCAATAGCCCTTCTTTCCACCAAGAACTGATGATTTCTCTAGTTTTATGGAGAGCAAATTATTTAACATCTGATTTACGTTATTGTAAGCCAAGTTTCATCTAAAAATAGCTTAGCAGGCAGGAACAGGATATTGTTAGAGGATCGTTGTACCTTTAATTTCATGAAGCAACAGAAACTCTAATTTGGCACAAAATCTTTGTAAAGTAACACTTTCATCGGATATTGGATATTTATCATTCTCGTCAAACTGATTCTTCAAAGATGCAACACATTCTTCAAAACAAAACCATGGATTTTTTAGTGATCAGACAAGAATTTTGTAAGCCTCAGTTGGTAAATATAACTAGTAGACATTTGCACATTGTATCAGTACTGACCAATTTCAAAATTGATTTTAAGAGTTAAAAATACCACAGTTACAGTCAGAAAAGACAAGTCAATAATAATTTTTGATCAAGACATTCTATCGTGTAATTTTAAAATTGGTCACTTATTTAGTATAAGTAAGCAGTGAATATTTCACCTGCAGCATCCTGTAGGATTTTAACAATCACATACACAGGTGACGCAGCCATAGCATATTTGATGCAAGGCAAACGGTCACTTTTAGAATCTTTGGATCACGGTAGTAGTCACATTCAACATACCTAAGAACAATTTCGATATTTAAATGTTAATAGGTATCGTAGTTTAAACCATTAACGTTCACAGACAAAAGTAGGCTTATCATTAACCTTTGACAGGTTTTCAAAGCTTGAAAAAAGCTATGAAACTTTATTTTTATAAGGCATGTGGAAGCTGCTATGAACGCATTTATGTGGATAATGGTAAATTTGGTCTTCTCCATCAAGACAAACGCACTGCTCAAAAGTACACTTCAAAATCAAAATACCCTTAGGTATACAAGTAGAATTAAAATATGTGGTACAATTACAGGCAAAGTGCAGCCGTTAAAAAGAATCAAAATATTTTTCAGATTTGGAATTTATATATTAAACCAGAATTACACTATTCAATAATTAATTTACCCTGATTAGAAATATAATTAATTAGTTTCGCTACGTAATAAATAGGCATATGGAGATAGATTATATTATAGCATAGGACCATAAATGGGAAATGGTTCAGTTATGCCAAGCCTTGGCTCCTATTTTTTTCATATTTACAGTTTCGTCACAAAAAACGTCACATATTAAGTTAAAATACAAAATATGATAAGTTTTAAGTCAAATTCATTAGGAATAATTACCAAAATGTACGTTATTTTCTGGTTAAACCGATGCTGGAAAAGCACGCAACACTTCCCTCGTGATTGGTGACGGTTTTGTTGGTCGTTACGACTTTCGTAACGCGAAAAATCAATAAGCAGCTGATTGTGAGCCACGAACGCCCGCAAAACTTTCCTATTAACTTTCCGGTAGCGCGAACTAGAGATCAATGGTTGGCGGGTATCTTTGAAGGAAACTGCAGCGACTTGAAGTTTTTTCTTTCGTAATACCTCTTAAAATAACTCCTTCACGGAAAAGCTCGGAATAAAACGACGAGCTAAGAGCCGTCTCCAATGCTTTCGTTTTCACCACTGGTGACTAAACAACATCTCAAATTCTCAATTAAAGCGAAATTTAAAGTAAACACCAAACGGCTACGGAAAATTACCACTTTTTTCCCCAGATTCTTAAGTGGTTAATCAAGTACTGATAGTTACAACTATCTTATTAAAAGCTTCTGACTAATGTAAACTCTATATTATTTACCACTTTACTCATCCCTCTTTAATCATAGACGGAAAATATTTTGGCAGCCGATCAAGCTATATAATGCTTGCCAGAACAATAGTCTAAGCTATATTAGAGGCCAAGACAGTCAGATTGCCTAAGAAAAAGTAAAAATAAAACTAAAGGGCATCAAGGTTATCTAATTAATTTATTAAATAATGCCATAAGTAACATAATTCAAATAAGTATGACAATTAATGAGATTTACAACCAAACTGATTTTCATAGTTATTGCGTAATCAAGATGTTTTCTCAGCACAGAGCCCTCTAGTGTCTAAAATATCTGGTTTCCGATAGATAAGCGGAATATTAGGCTAAAATGATAAAAATTAAATAAGTTTTTCTCGTCGCCACGAGCTCATGTTTTGTCTCACGCGTGATTCGCACGAGGACTTCAAAACAAAGCCAAAGCCCCTCGCGACCCCAGAACGTGCTCTCCGATATTAGACTCAAATTTCTATCAAAAATTAGTCATCCAAAACGGTAAGTTGCGAGTCCAAGTCACAGCTTGAAGAGAGTATCAGTGCCGAAAAAAGGTTCGGTTAGAAAATTAGCATCAAAGTGGAACGGCCAAGCTTTAACCAGTTAGATAGCCCTATAGCCCATTAAAAACTAAAATTTATGGCGAAAACCACGTCAAAAAATATTGAGAGGTTAATTTTTAATAAAATAAAGAAATTTCGGGAAATCGAAAAGCGCGCGTCCGCTGCGAAACCTGGTGAGAAGTCGGTGAGACAAAAAAACAACGTAAAAGCGCCAGCTGCTGAAGACGCAAAAAATTTGTTTTTCACGCGTGCCGCGTTCCAGTTATAAGAGACCTAAGCCTAAATTGCGCGATTTTAAAAGTTAGGACAAGGAGGATAGGAAGGGAGGCGAAGTAGGACGGATGATTGCGCCAGCATCCTTGTAAGAAGCTTAGCGCGCGCTCGGCGGGAAAATTTCGGAAAAATGGCGGCAAGATTGCGGCCGCTACGCTACGTGTTGCCGCCATTTTTCCGAAATTTTCCCGCCGAGTTCGCGCTAAACTTTTACAAATAATAATAATAATTTTATTTATCCGGAGAGAAAGTACTATGCACTTATTGAGTCCTGAATACATACACAAGGATATATTTGTTAGTAAATCCTAATAAAACTGGAAACTAAAAAACAAGAAATAAAAAAGCAAAAGCAAATAAAAAAAATGAAAATAAAAAAAAATAAAAACAAATGAAAAGAAAAATACTCAAGTGTTAGTACCAGCCACGAAACTTGTCAAGACGCGACTTAAACGCATGAACAGACGAGTTGACCTTTACTATCGATGGCAGGTCATTCCAATGGTTAACTACCCTTTTTGTAAAAAAACAACTTCGAGAGAGGCTACCACATCTCTTTTTAAAGATTGTAGGAGCTTTACGCCCTGACCATTTAACATCAAAAAAAGTTTCAGTTGAGATGACATAAATAATTTTAAATGCTTCAATCAAATCAGTGCGCAGTCTTCTGTCCTCGAGTGACAGAAGCCCCAAACGCTTAAAGGGATCCCTCACTCACAACAGGGGAAGGCATAGGGGTCACAAAAAGCTGGTTTTGAAGCACACTGCAAGTCTGGATTTTATGTTACCCCTTTAAGGCGAGTTGGGTATGGTAAGTTTCTCAAACCCGTGACAAGTTTCGTGGCTCGGCTCCGAACCCTCTCTAAATTGTCAATATCACGCAAAAGGTGAGGGACTGAGGGGACCAAATACTGGAGCAGTAATCGAGATGAGGGCGTATATACGAACTCTAAATCATTTTAAAGGACTTGACACTAAAGTGTGAAAAATATTTACGTAGCATATACAGTGCCTTCATCCCACGAGCGGCTGCAACACGACTATGAGTGTCTCCCAACATATGACCGGAGAGCATAATTCCAAGGTCTCTTACTACAGAATGTGCCTCTATTATCCGTCCCCGCAACCTATATTGGTGACATGGGTTCCTATCACCACAGCGCACACATGGGCAAAATAGCTACCCTCCCCCCTCCATCCCTCTGCCCTCCGGAGCGAACTTACGTACTCCTTCATTCATCCATCCGCCCTCCATAACTAATATCTGCCCTCTATCCTCTACCCCTCCGCCCTCCAGAGGGTAGATCTACACTCCATCTAATACCCTCAGCACTCCAGTGAGTAGAGCTACACTCCGTCATATACCCCTCTGCCCTCCGTAGCTATGATCTGCCCTCCATATTTTACCCCTCCACCACCCGGAGCGAAGACACGCACACCGTCAATCATCCCTCATTCCTCCAGAGTCTAGAAATACACTCCGTCAAATTCCCCTCCGCCCTCCGGAGCGAAGATCCATCCTATGTCCTCCACCCTCCGCCCTCGAGAGACTAAGTGACCAGAATATTGCTGAAACAATTTGGTGTGGCTGCACTCCCAATTAGCAGACCATCCACCAACCATTATGTGGTAACCGATAGGCACTCATAATTGCAACTTCCTCCATATAAAGATGAAGCGGTAGAATATTCAGGAGCACCTCTAGAGAAACGCTTGGGGCTGTTCTCATAGCTCCAGTAATGCTGACACAGGCCAGCCTTTGCACAGTGCGTATTCAGCCTGATCTGACTTAAGCTGTACCCTCGGCCACCAAACCACTCCTGCATACGTCAGCATAGGCCTGATTATCATTGTATAGATCCAATACACAACCTTTGGGCTGAGACCCCAAGACTTGCTTATGGTACCCCTTACTCTCCATAATAACATTTTTGCCTTCCTGATACTGAGCTCAAGATGTGGCTTCTATGTTAGTTTACTGTCGAGAATAACACCGAGGTATTTTAAATCAGTTGAATGAAAGAAATATCTTTAAACAAGTCATGTACCTTCCTTCGAGTGAAAGGAATCAGGCTCGTCTTGTCAGGATTTACGGTGAGACCAACATCCCTACACCAGAATTCCACAGAGATGAGAGCTTTTCTCATCATAGCCGAAATGGTTCCTGAGAACTTCCCAGTAATAATCATTACGACATCGTCAGCATAACCAAAGCCGCGACAGCCATCCATGCCTCACCAAGAGTTTGTCCACAACCAGGCAGGGGTGAAATAAACCCCCCCCCCCTGAGGGCAGCACCGGCTAGTGGTGACCCACAGCCATTCGCCAAGCAAGGAGGTCGTCACAACGTGTCATTGATACCAAAAAGTTTAGCAGCCTTAATAATAAAAGCCTTAGGGACTTTATCAAAAGCCCCCTCGATGTCCAGAACAACAGATTACGCTATTTCTTTGAACTCAATTGCACGTTCAAGGCAATTAATTATGCCATGATGGGTAGTCTCAGTAGATTTGCCCTTTTGATAGGCATACTGAGCATCAGAGAGGGGTGTAACACTAAGAACCTCCTCTCTAATATATCTATCAACTAATTTCTCCAAGACTTTCAGGAGAAATGAAGTTAGACTGATTGGTCTAAATGCCTTAGCCTCGAGATAACTGGTTTTCCGGGTTTAGGAATAAAGATTACCTTTGAATGCTTCCAGGAGCTCGGTATATGCCCAAGAGCAATACAGGTCCTGTAGATTCTGCAGAGCACAGGATAGAGAATATCAATTCCCTACTGCAACAAGATGGGTGAGATTCCATCCGGACCAGAAGCCTTATAGGGCTTAAATGATTTTATAGCCCACATAAGCTTGGATTGAGTGGTCTAACTTGTTTTGCCACATCCCAATCTACCTTTTTAGTTCTTTTGAGCCGAAGAGGAGGATCATAAGAATCATCTGTGTCAGTGACCTTAGAATCTGGAAAGTGAACCTCCAGCATATGTGTCAGTGT
The DNA here is from genome assembly GCF_980474605.1 of Leiobunum rupestre. Taxonomy (NCBI): domain Eukaryota; kingdom Metazoa; phylum Arthropoda; class Arachnida; order Opiliones; family Sclerosomatidae; genus Leiobunum; species Leiobunum rupestre. The sequence goes on from NC_143394.1 coordinate 11,903,333, forward strand.
TTCCTTTCCAGAACTGGAGTAAATACCATCCTTCAACTTAATAATCAGCTAGGCTTATAACCAAGGAACCACCTTAGGCCTAAGCGACTTTTAAAGCCATTAATCCAGGTGGCCGGGTTACAATGCGTAGGAGGGTGGTGGCAAGCCCTTCATGTCACGCGAGCCAACAGCTCCCTACACTTACTATTACCGTTAACCTCGACAAGTTTTTATGGAAGGGGAAACCGAAGAACTCGGTGGAAAACCGCTTAATATAGCGGGGAGAGAACTTGCAAACTCAACGCGGAAGAAGTAGTTCCGAGTTTTCACCCAGTGCCACAAGTTGGGATCGAACCTGGCTCCTCTTGGTGCGAGGCGAAAGTGCTAACTACTCCGCCACCCCACTTAATAGTATCCAGATGTTTCGTATTGTCATGGGCCATAATTTTAAGTTTGGCTGTAGTGGGAATATCAGAGATACTCTCACAAAAATCCCTCCAGGAAGCTTGTTTGGCTTCCTGGATGGCCTTATGATTAGAGGATAGCGCCGCCGATCGAACGCCGCCGCCGCCGATTATTTAGATAACGCCGAAACGCCGCCGCCGATAAATTTAATATCGGCGCCGCCGCCGCCGCCGAAACATTTTCATTTCGCCGCCGAATTAATTTCCATTATTAAAGTATAATAATTGCGTTTTGAGATCTAAATTCGAACTACATATATTTTTCTTTTGGTAGTGCTACGATTTCTAGGCTGTTGGGTGCACCGTACTAGCGTTATAAAATTGAAAATAATTAATAATTTCCAAGATTTTCTGCAGCAGATAGCTGGGATCGGAGAGCGATAAACGAAAACGGCTTTGGAGTTGCCTCGCCTCGTATTTTGTAATAAGTACAGAAACGGATCAGCTGCATTCACCAATAAGTAGTCTATTATATTTTAAAAATTCCTTTGATACAAAGATAAAATAATTTGTGATAATAGACTTAAATGCGTGGTGAAAAAACCGGTTTTGGGGGGGATGAAATTTCTGCGGTAGAGGGCTGGCTCGTTGGTTGTCTGTACGATAATGGCGGCGCCCAGTAAAAGTTTCTAAAAAGAGTGTATAGGTAATAATACTAGTGAAAAGGTAGTAAATAAGTACAGTATTGTTATTACTAGCGTAAATGTTTTAGTTTAATAGTATCATATGTAACATAGTTACTCATAAGTGTGCCTCTGTTTAACATCTCTGTATTAAAAATTTAAATGAGACCTTGTTTCACAGCCACCAAAGACTATATAAAGCTACGCGTAGCTTTATATAGTCTTTGAAAGCCCCCAAAGAAAATACAGCACTAACGTCGCACAAAACTGGTTTTAACTTCCTTCCCCCCCTCCGCCAGAACTAGTTTTGATGACGATAAAACCGTCATCGACTGGGAAGTGACGTCAATGACGTCATATCCTTGCAACAAGGACTCATTATGAAAAAGTTATTTCTGGCACACTTATGATTAAATAAGTTACATATGATAGTATGTAACCAAAGTTACCTCTTCTTCGTTTTGGAAACAAGTGGTTCCTATTTTAATAAAATACATTCTATTAAACATGAATTTTTTAAAATGTGTTTAACAGTTTAAGTTCTAGCGGTCTATTTAAAGGCTGGCGCTATTTCGGGGGGGGGGCAGTTTTCCCCCTTAGGCGCCGCCGCCGCCGATTTCTTTCAACGCCGCCGATTATTTTCTGCAAATCGGCGCGCCACGCCGCCGCCGAATTAATTATCGTTCCCGCCGCCGCCGTTGAAAATCGGTTCGGCGCTATGCTCTACTTATGATAGGAAGTGACGGCCTGCTTTTAGGCTGACCAATCACCCGACCTCTTAGTTTTGCGAAGTCTACCAATCTCATTGAAGTAACTACGGACTCATTAACGATATTCAGACACTTAAATCCGGCCTCCGCTAATTGGCTTCTCAGCCTAGATCTGCGCTACGTTATTACGAGTTAATCTTAAATTGATTCCTACTAAAACCTAAAGTGTATTTTGTAGTTATTTCAAACACACAGTTCAATTGGTTGGTTTGACGTTTACTACATTAAGGAGTAACAGAAATACATGTATTTCTGGGAGTAAGCGTTTTATAAATAATGGCTTTAAGGCCCATTTTCATGCTCGCTGGTAGCGGATAAAAATCGTCAAAATTCGTTTCCGCGATTCGCAGGCGTGAAAATAAAGCTAAAATATCTGTTTGAAACAGATCGACGCGGAAAGTGAAAAAGTGTACTAGCTGAAGCGGATTTTGACGATTTTTACCCGCTACCAGCGAGCATGAAAATGGGGCTTAAGGGCCGAGAACAGAATACATTTTCTCGTGCGCGTCCTACACATGCCATTTTTTTTGGCATCAAGCGATTATTAATAACGCAACTTCGACAGCGATTCAATAACATATATATAAATATATTTAATTAAAGGCCGTTAAAAAAAAAACAAATCCCAAGAACAACTTGGCAAGTGTTTTTAGGAATATCCTTTTTTATACGCTAAAGCTTTTAAAAAGATATATTTGCGTTAGAAATTGTTTATAATAATGGTTACCACAATTTTAAACCAGCCTTTAATTAAACATGTTGTTGGCTCTCTGTCGAAGTTACGTTATTAATAATCGCTTGGTGCATTTTAGGTGTTTCCCAATTTCGACGAAAGTTTGTAAACGCGATAACTTCTCAACCGTTGGTTGTAGAGGGAAATTTTTTCCAATTTCTAAATATGAATCGACCATTGCGAATTCAAAAACGCGAGAGTCAGTGCCGTAGAACCAATATTTAAAAAGTTGTCAAAAATGAGTTTTGACGGTAGCTGCCAAAACTATTAATTTTTGGTGGACGAAACCGATAAATAACGAAAGATATTGGAAAATAAATAATAGTTGCAATTGGTTTCATCGATCTATCTATTATAGTTTTCTAGCAGAATTAAAAAGAGGGCAAAAATTTCACCTGTCGAAGACTTTTTAAACAGAGTGTACACCCTTATTAAAAAGCCCTGTTAACCTCTGTGAAAATGGACTATCTAGGTGAGCACTGTTATATTTGCGTTAATCTAATTACTCTTGAGCCTAAGTTTAACAGTGACTAATTAAATTAAATGAGAGTCAAACAGTATTACATAAACTAATGATTTAATAAGGCTATTAACGAAAGAGATTAGCATTTACTTCGAGCATAGTTACAGCTTATTCATACAGCGAGGTAATAATGAGATATTCGCACGCATTAGGGGTCACAGGTGCAAATACACGGGCGTTTAGAAATAGCGGCGATGGCGCCATCTAGAGATCATAATCAGAACATAACAAGCACAAAGCACACCCCAGCCCATCCGTGTTCTCCCGCCCATCCTCCCCATTATGCTTAAATCCATCCGCCTTTACCCTCCGTCCTCCATATTAAACTATAGCACTCCATATTCTACCCTCCACCCTCCCTAATACGATTTAAACCCGGCGTTTTCTGCCCTCCACAGGCTCCCCGCCAGCAATAGGCACAAGTAGGCACGTGCCTACGTTGAAAAAGTGTAGGCCTACTTTGGGGGCCTCTAAATTTTTGAAACGGTACCTATTATAACCCTCAATATTTTTAGTTACTAGTTTGTAAAATAAGATTGGATATTTCCATTTTTAGCCTACTGAGAGTAATATAACAGATTGGAAACGAAGAAAATCGAAAGTTAATTTTATCGAAATGTACTATAATTAGAGTACGGTTGGCAACGCTGTCCGTGATTATAGATTTTCCCCTTGAAAAAACTTTTTCTTTTGAATTGAATGATAAGAGATGGTGACGCCGGGAGGGGGAAATACGTCATGCTAGGCCGCAAAGTGCAGGGACACCTGTCTTTTTGCCTCGGTGTCAGTGAGAAGTTACAATACACACAACAAAGACATTTACTTTCTTGGAATTTGACGACGTCAGTGAAGCAGGCTTGGAAATAAGGATAATTTCTAAACTGGTCTATTTCGTCAGTGACTCCCAACTCTTGAATTATTCAAGTGGTCACGTAGACCAGTTGGTTAATAATACGGTAGATAATTTTGAATGAATAAACTGGACACTGGACCAGTTAACATCTAGCTTTTGAATAAAAAAACTGGTCCGAGCAATTAATAAACTGGTCTTTGAGCCAGTGACCACCGCTTATTTCCAAGCCTACAGTGAAGAGGACCGGAGGGGGGGATTGCCAAAACTGGATTTCTCTTTTTCTCGTCCCAGCAGAGGTAAAGCCCAAGCCTATTGCTTTGATAGGAAGGGGTTATTCTTTCAAATATTGAGGAATTTGGGTTTCCCCTTTTTCCCTCTTTTGCGAAGTCACGTGATTTCAGTGACCATCGAACGGGGTCCGTCAGTGATTAGGGCCTCGCGTTTCGTCAATCGTCATTTCGTTTTCGTCTCCTGAGCAAGATAGTTCTCAATTTCGAGTCTCTTTTGGCCAGAATTTAACTAGATTTAATAGTTGATTTTTCAAGGCTAATAAGCTATTGTAGCTTCATTTTCCAAACAGCCTTTTTCAAGGCTAATAAGCTATTTGTAGCTTAATTTTCCAAACAGCCTTTTTCAAGGCTAATAAGCTATTGTAGCTTAATTTTCCAAACAGCCTTTTTCAAGGCTAATAAGCTATTTGTAGCTTAATTTTCCAAACAGCCTTTTTCAAGGCTAATAAGCTATTGTAGCTTAATTTTCCAAACAGCCTTTTTCAAGGCTAATAAGCTATTGTAGCTTAATTTTCCAAACAGCCTTTTTCAAGGCTAATAAGCTATTGTAGCTTAATTTTCCAAACAGCCTTTTTCAAGGCTAATAAGCTATTTGTAGCTTAATTTTCCAAACACCCTTTTTCAAGGCTAATTTGCTATTTATAGCTGATTTTCCCACTGCCTTTTTGAAACCTAATTAGCTATTATATTTACATATCTGCTTTATCCAAACAGTCTTTTCGAGACTACTAAGCTATTACAAGCTTCGTTTAGAATAGGTTTTAAATTAAGTTTTAAAATATGAGCACCCGAAAGTTTTTATCTGGGGCCCAAAAACGCCAGAAGCGCAAGAGAGAAGATGGTGTTGTTAGTAGTCAGAAAGGCGCGATGGAACGTTTTTTGAAATCGTCAGGCAAGAGTCATAATGATAGTCCCGGGGAAAGCTTGGGAAATAAAGAGGGTTTAGAATTCGAAGGTGGTAATATTTCTGAGGTTCTTCCAAACGTCAGTTCTGCTTTAGACATTGCACTAAGTAATGAAGCCGAAATTATTAGAAACCCTACTATATCTGCCGATGTGCAAGATTTAACTAATTTAACAGAAGTGCGCTTACACGAATTGGATATTAGTTTAGATAAAGATTGCCTTCCAGTTTAGCCTAAACTCAATCCTTTTCCTAAAACTTTAATGGGTGGTAAAAATCGTGGTTTCATTTCTTCTTGGTACGACAAATATCGAATGCTTGAGTATTCAGTTGCAAAAAATGCAGTTTACTGCTTTTGTTGCCGTCATTTTCTAGGCAGTAGAAATACTGGATTTGTGAACGGATTTTCGGATTGGAAAAATATGGCGAAAAATTCGAAGAACATTTCACTTCGAATAAATCTTCCCACCAACTAGCCTATAGAATGTATTTAGACTACACTGAATTCAAATCTCGTGGATCAATAGCGTGTCAGGTTAATGGCCAACATAGACTTGACCTAATTACAAATAGAGAGGTATTATCTGCACACGTGGAAGTCATAATTTTATGTTCTCAACAAGATTTAGCACTTCAGGGGAATACATCTGCCGATAAAATTGGAAACAGAGGAAATTTTATTGAAATTTTAGAACTTCTGAAAAGAAAATGTCCTGATTTGAAAGCCAAATGCGAGAGTATGCCCAATAATGCAAAATATATTCACAGCACTGTACAAAATGAAATAATTGACATTTGTGCAAATTTAGTAAGGAAAATGATTTTCGAAGAGGTCATCGAATCCGTTGGGTTTTACTCTGTAATGGCCGATAAACCCGAGACAATGCAGGGGTGGAGCAGCTAAGCGTTTGTATTCGATATACTAGAGTAGAAATAGGTGTCGTAGAAAGATTTCTAGGTTTCACTGATTTACATAAGTTCGATTCTGAGAATATCAGCTTGGCAATTATAAATCTTTTGACAGAGGGTGGTTTAAAACTGGAGAATTGCGTTGGACAGACGTATGACGGGGCAAGTGTAATGAGCGGACACGTAAAAGGAGTGAGGGTGAAAGTAGAAGAGGCAGTAGGCGGACATTGTCCGTACGTGCATTGCTACGCGCACCGCTTAAATTTAGTTTTAGTTGACTGTTGCTCCAAAATATTGGCAGTTAGGGAACTACTTGGTTTGGTTCAGGCCATATACAATTTTCAAAGCAATTCGGTTATTAGAAGCGAATATTTTGAAAACTCCCAAAAAGATCTGGGCTATGAGATACTTAAAATGCCACAAAGCTGCGACACTCGGTGGTGGAGTAAAAAAAAAGCTGTTAGTTATTTTAAAAATAGACTCGATTCCGTAGTTTTAACGTTAGAGAATCTAATTGAAAACGGAAAACCAGAGGAAGCTGCTGAGTGTCGTGGGTATATATCCCAATTACATAACTTTAACAACTTAATATTAATTGTCGCACTAGACGAAGTATTAGGCGTAACGAATTCCCTGTCGGAATACTTGCAAAGTTCGAAAGTTATTTTAACGGAAGCCGTTGCCATTTGCCAAGCTACCGTTAAGACCTTAGAAGAATGTAGGAACTCGGAACGTTTTGATTTAATTTGGGTAGAAGCTACTAAAATCGCAGAATCTGCTTTTATTGCAATACCTGATCGTAACAGCGAACAGATAGCTTTACGGAAACGTAAAATAATCCCTAACAAGAGATTAAAACATAGTGTGGTAACGAGTACAACGGCCCGGGTAGCAGGGAAACGGAAGCAAAAACCCTGATTGACCAGTTGAGGTCCACCTATTTCGAATTAGTTGATAAATTTATTTCAGAAATGAAAATTCGACTATTGGAAAACTCTGGCTTATTCAAAGGTATAATGGCGTCTGACCCTAACTCGGAAAACTTTCTTAACGAAAACGATATCTTAACCCATTGTAACACTTATAATCGGTTTCAATTCAACCTGAATTCGTTAAAAAGCCAAATTAAAATAGCCAGAAATTTAATTATCCCCAAAAAATTTACCAGCGTAATCGACTGCTTCCACTATTTAATTAAAATGGCAGATGGGTTCCCCGACCTAGTGAAATACTACAAAATTGTTTCCTGCATTCCTGTGGCAAATACAATCTCAGAAAGAAGTTTCAGTTCACTCAAAAGAATTGAAACACGTCTACGGACAACTATGGGATAATTTAGGCTTTCAAATCTGGCTACACTGTCGATAAATCGTGATTTGTCGAATTGTTTAAATAGACTGGTTCACTTTTCTCTAAAGTGGTCATTTTAACAAGTCTAGCGGCATTTTGGATAACATTTGGCCAAATGAGTTTTTTTTACTAATTCGTACCTCCTGAAAACGAATTTCGATGTTGGCACTCCCGATTTTGGACCGGAAGCTCAGAATTCAAGATAGCGGACGTTTTCTTACAAGTACGATATTTTCACTCCCGAGGCCGTTTTTTTGCCATTTTCAAGGTTGTTTTTGTCGTAGAATGCAAAAATAATTGTTATAGACTGTTAAAGCAATTATTTGACCAATGTATATTATAATTTTCCATAAAATAAATAGATTATCATGGAAAAATTACATAATATTGTGTACTGGGCTACTTATTTCGGCGATAAGAATTAATAAGATTTTAATACAGGGCGAAGGCGCGGAAATCGAATTCCTTTTGATAAAAAAAACCTTTTTTCACGTGCCTACGCAATATTTTTGTACAAACTATGTTGAAATAAGTAAATTTACTAAATTAATTAAACTAATTAAACGAGAATGCGTTTCTCGACGGGAAAGGGAAAAAGTGAGGAATATATAGGAGACGTGTTATTGATGTGAAGACGACATTTTCTAACTCATTATTGACATAAAAGCACCATTTTTAAAAGCGTTATTTGAAAGACGAATTTAGGAATGTATCTGTAACTATTAATATAAAAAGTATAAATTGTATACCATGCCTTCTTGCTGTGTACCATATTGTACCTCTTATACAAGCAATAGAAAAGAGTGAACGTTCCACGTGTTCCCTAATGAAGAAAATCTTAGGATATTACGATTCAAAAACATTAACCGATAAGATTTTACGATAAATTTTTCTAAAACGTGAAAATATTTTCCGATTCTCATGTTAAAAATAATACCCTATAAATTGAAACTCTAACTCTAGTTTTTGAGAAAAATGCCCAGTCTGATCAATTCCGGACTTTTCTACCTTTCTACGTTTTTAAGCCGTTTTTGCATCATAGTCCATAGGTGGTTCTTATTAAAGGGCCACGCCGGTGTTTGAAAAATTCGGCCCAAATTTAGCACGTGGTAGCAGATACGAACATTCCTTTTTCTGGTCAAATTCAAACGCCGGTGTGGCCCCTTAATCTTTATCTTATCGTTTATTTTATTATCCAAGACTATTCTCCTATTTGGCTTTACGTTGCTACGCAACCAGTTTTGAAATTTTTAATGATTAGGCTTAGTTTTTCTTATTAGTTTAGTTAGTCACATGCCAGATTACGTGCACGGTACTGATGAGCCCCAAATATGGCGAAAGCGGTTTACCTTTGGGGAAATTCTGTCCCGAATAATTTTTCTAAATTAGTTTTTGACTCGGAAGATCTATTTGACCCGATTTTCGCGTTTTTATATTTTTTCGAAGACCTATTGGTACGAGCAGAAATTCATACTTCTACTTGGTATGCTTATCGCGGCAGATTTTCGTCTCGATGTGGCTGACGGTTTTTTTGACATCACTATGTTAACTTAGCAAACAACAACGTGAGAGGGTGGCGCGCGCAAAGGGAATTTTTGGTCTCGTAGGCGGGGCCAAAGCCGTCAAAGTGATCTTACCATACGCTATACGGTAGGATAAATATTACAAGTAGAGGTATGGATTCCTGGTACGAGTTATTCATTTTGAAATGACTTTAAATTTGTTGATGATTTAGTTTTTTTTGTTTCCCTTTTTATTAAGGACTTTTCTACCTTTTCGCGTACTTACTAAAGTTTACCCAAAATTACACGAATTTATCGAATTTTAAAATAATTTCATCAATTTATACAATTTTAACCAAATTTACTGAAAATTATAAAGTTTTGACAAATCTTTAACAATTTTACCAAAATTTTATGAATTTAAATAACTTTCCCAAAAATTTACCAAATTTACAATATTTGGTCTATTCTTTCTTTAATTCTAAGCAAATTCAGACATAGAATATAAATTTACCAGGGCAATTTTGGATATTTCAAGTAAATTTGCCCTATTTTATACCGAATTTAGGCAATTCACATACATTTTGTCAATTTCTTACCCAAATTTACCCAGTTTAATTATATATGCCCAAATTTAACCACTTTTTTTTAATAAAAAATAGCATTAGAAAATTTTAAATATTTCATAGCGGGGACCCTTAGAATCTTCGATTTCCCTATGTTAATTAACATCTAGGAGCAACAAACACAGCACTCCACACAAGGAGAATGTAATCCGACAAAAGTCGTGCATTTTCTTGTGTACATTTTTCATTGGTTAGACGCTTTAGCCGCTGTTGCCGTCGGAAGGGGAAATTCGGAAATTGTCTCCCCCCTCTCCGTATAACGTGCAGCGTAAAGGTTCGTCCAAAGAAATTTGTACACAACACCGCCTTAGCGTATTTAAAGGCTAACTGCGTTCTCCTTGTAGTTGTTGGTCCTGGATTAACTTATTATGTTCACCATCATGGACGCCATCTTGAATTTTAAGTTTCGGGCCAGGGCTAATAAATTGCTTGAACAGTCCATAACAATTATTTTCGCATTCAATGACGTAAATAACCCTGAAAACGGCATTTACGGTATAACGTCCGCCATAATGGGCGCCATCTTGAATTCTGAGCTTCCGGTCCAAAATCGGTAGTGCCAACATTGAAATTCGTGTTCAGGAGGTCCGAATTAGTAAAAAAAACTCATTTGGCCAAATGTTACCCAAAATGCCGCTAGCATCCTATTTTGACGAAAAGTGAACCAGTCTAAAAAGAAAACCCAAAGTTAGTAGTCGACGAATTTGGTAAAAAAACTAATCGAAGAGTGTCATTCCTTGATTAAAATGCCTTTAAAAAATTCAATGGGAAAATAGAAATCATGTCAAAATTTAAAACATTTAAATAAAAAAAATCCTTGAAACTCGGGAATTTTTTAAATAAACATTATAGATGGGGCCTCTAATTCAGGCTGGGCCTACGTGCATAAAATCCCTGGCGGGGCTACTGGCTCTCCACCCTCCATTGTAACCTTGAGCCCTCCATTTTCTAACCTCCACCCTCCCGAATACGATTTAACCCCTCCGTTTTCTACCCTCCGCCCTCCATTGTAACAGTGAGCCCTCCATTTTCTAACCTCCACCCTCCCGAATACGATTTAACCCCTCCGTTTTCTACCCTCCGCCCTCCATTGTAACAGTGAGCCCTCCATTTTCTAACCTCCACCCTCCCGAATACGATTTAACCCCTCCGTTTTCTACCCTCCGCCCTCCATTGTAACAGTGAGCCCTCCATTTTCTAACCTCCACCCTCCCGAATACGATTTAACCCCTCCGTTTTCTACCCTCCGCCCTCCATTGTAACAGTGAGCTCTCCATTTTCTAACCTCCACCCTCCCGAATACGATTTAACCCCTCCGTTTTCTACCCTCCGCCCTCCATTGTAACAGTGAGCCCTCAATTTTCTAACCTCCACCCTCCCGAATACGATTTAACCCCTCCGTTTTCTACCCTCCGCCCTCCATTGTAACAGTGAGCCCTCCATTTTCTAACCTCCACCCTCCCGAATACGATTTAACCCCTCCGTTTTCTACCCTCCGCCCTCCATTGTAACAGTGAGCCCTCCATTTTCTAACCTCCACCCTCCCGAATACGATTTAACCCCTCCGTTTTCTACCCTCCGCCCTCCATTGTAACAGTGAGCCCTCCATTTTCTAACCTCCACCCTCCCGAATATGATTTAACCCTTCCGTTTTATACCCTCAACCCTCCTCAATAAAATGCAGCCCCTCCATTTTCTGCCCTCCGCCCTCTATTCTTATAACAAGAGGGATGGCTTCTAACCTCTAACCTCCGACAGATATCGGAGGGTTTTCAATTCCCTCCGGGACTCCGGAGGGTCCCTCCGGAGTTTTGCCCATGTATGCCACAGTGTAAAACCATCGATTTAGTTGGATTGAAACTCATGCAATTGGAAGACACCCAAAAGTCGAGTGCGTCAATATCAATTTGTAGCGCTTGAGCATCAGTTTGACCATGCCACGACCAATTTTATTATCATCCGCAAATAGCTTCAGAAAAGAGTTCTTAGTTACAAGTGGCAGGTCATCAATAAAGATAATAAATAGTGTGGATCCCAACACCGAACCCTGCGGTACACCACTGGTCACTTTACACTATGACGAAGAGACACCGTTTACCACATAACGCTGAGATCTATCCCTCAAAAAATCCGCTACCCAATCGACGATAATGGGGGGAACATCCAGGTCAACCATTTTACGGATAAGTAAGGAATGCGGCACGGTATCAAAGACTTTCCGCAGATCTAGATAAATAATGTCGACAGAGTCCCCATTATCCAGGCACTGCGTGACCTCTTCAATAGTAGATAGTAAATTCGTAAAGCAAGACTTTTTCTGTATGAAACCATGTTGATCGTTTGAGGAAAAAGACCGTTCAGTTAGGATAGATACCAGCGTGTCCCTAACATGAGATTCTAATTCCTTACGAGGAAAAAGACCGTTCAGTTAGGATAGATACCAGCGTGTCCCTAACATGAGATTCTAATTCCTTACGAGGAAGACAAGTCAAACTGATACCACGAAAAGTATCTACCGCACAGGTGCTAGGAGACTTTTTGATTGCTGTAATATTTGCTTTCTTCCACAATAATGGAAGTCGACCTGTTAATGTAGAACAGTTAAAAATCTTTAGCAATGGAGTGGCCAAAATGGCAGAGCCTTCTGACAGTAATCTTGGGTTAATGTTATCTGGTCCAGGTGATTTGTAAATTTTTAAGCGACTGAGGTATTTTCGGACTGCAGCGTAAGTTAACCCAAAGTCAATGGGAGACAAGTTTAGTGCGGTCGCTTAGTGAAATGATCGTTACCGAGATGATTAAAGTACCAAACTTGGTACAGTGAATGTACGCTATAAATACACTATTTTAAAAATAGGGTGCCCGAGCTGAGCGTCCGCCATCTTGAATTATGACGCCATCTTGGATTTTTACGGTCCCTGTCACAAAAACTGACATATCTCGCGTTCTATATGCTAGATTTCCATGTTTTATTTTTTAAATTAAAGATTGAAATGCGATTCATTGAGTAAAAGAAACATTTAAAGGATTAATATAATATTGACTTAATTAAAATGACAAAAAACGCAAAATTATATATTTAAATTTTTTAAAAAGGCACATTTAAAAACCATAACGACACTGAAAAAATTATAATTCTACAACCTGACGGCCCTTACAATAGGCTTTTAAATGATACCTTATACATTAATATTTCTTTAAACGTTGCAAAGTTATAAGCATTGGAGTGTCACCCCTATGATTATCTGCGTGATGTTCTCAAATCTCAGTTTTGTTTACAAACTTTATTTATAACAAATTTATACTCGTAATATTATTTTATTCTACAACCCTTTCGCATACACCTTTCCACTTACACAATGCTGTACATTCTAAGGATTTATTGTTGCAAATACAGCTTCTTGAGCAAAGTGGAATGGCTTTGCACCCACATTGGATTAATTCCTTACACGGTGCTCAAGCTTCTGGTATTGTTATCCAAATTGGCCTTCAGTGGCTTTCAGCTCTCTTCCATCTAAATCTATTTGTACTTCGTAGTTCAATTATAGGAATATGGCTTGCTAGCCATATACTTGCCTGATAAAGCGCTCTATTTGTATATTGAAGTAGAGCGTCTTGTGAAGGAGGAAGACTTTGCATTACTTTTCCCATTTTTCCATTTGTGAAAAGCTCTTGCCTAATATCATTGGTTTTACTGCAAGATGTAGTTTTGCTGTACAGGAGGCATGTATATTGTTCTATAAGCGCAAACTCTTTACTCTCAAATACAAATGGTGAAAATGCGAAGGAAATGAAAATACTTCAGTTCCAGCGGGAAACGCAGTAGATTTCTTTCCCTTTCCAGCAAACTGGGATGTTGTGTCGGATCCGGTGAATGCGTGGAAAAATGGCAGACTCCTTGCTTTATCTTCACCTATCACGCAGCGTACAGAATTTATATGGCAGTATCTGAAGAATTTTCCTTTCCCAAAAGAAAGCCACAAGTCAATATCTCGAAAATCGTGTTTTAAACAGTAGAACTGGCCAACCAGGATGAAAAAAACATAATGGTCTTTGAACCGTTCAGATCAGCGTGTATTATGTGAAGGATCATTCTCGAATCCGCTTCTTCGTGATTCGAGTTGGACATATTGTTATCTGAAGAATTGCATATAACAGTTTCACCATGCGTAATATAAACTGTTTTTCCACTTTCAATTTGTACGCTTTTAACCGATTCTGCTAAAAGCCCGAATAGTTCTTCTTTATTTTTTTAATTTCTCAAAAAAAGAGAGAAATCCTTTGGAAGTCTGGTGTCATTTGCCACTTTCTTTCTCACGCCTTCGCCTCTTTTTTCTCGTGTTGATTCCTTTAGGCTGTCGTCTCTGTAGGTGTCAAAAACTATATCAATTCAGTTGCAGCCTAATAGCTGTCGTTGTAGCCAAGTCAAAAATACCGCAAAACAGTAATCCTTAAAAGTGAATGACTGTAGCCCCGTCATATATTTTAGTGTGAAAACCGGGAACGTCCCCTTCCGCGCTTTCGAAGAGTTCCAAAATCTGTGCTTTGCGTGTAGGTAGTCTAATTTTATCATATTAATAAAAATCACTCAAAAACAACGTTTTTTCGTACACTATAAAACTTAGTTTTATAGTGATTTTTATTAATATCATATACACTAGTTTGGAGTATCAAGTTATAATTTTATCATGTTCGAAAGAGATGGTGGCCAGGCATGGTTTTCGTGAGAAAAAATTCAGCTAAGTCTCCTTGGCGTAGTTGACAAGCTAAGTAAAGTTGACTAAAAAGAACCGTATCACATTTTAAGTCACAAGTAAGCACGTTGGAAACGAATGATTGTATTGCTCTTTACCTATATGATCAATGACTATCATAGCTTTACTTAAAAGGGGATCTGCAATGTCACGAGTCGTTAAGTTTGCTAGTTCTTGATGATCAGTAAAAGGGTTACCAAATGAGGAGATAGTTTGTATTAGTTTGTTTATGTGTATCTTGAAAGTTTCTTGAGTGGCGAGACCTTGTTCATGATGTTCTAGATTATGATCTACAACACCGAAGCTCGCGGGAAATTCTTCCGCTAGTCTAGAGAGGTCGGGACCTGAAATCATCCATCGTTTAAATGCCAACGGATTTTCCGTTAGCCCAACAGCTCCACCTGATGTCTTAACTTTCTTGTTGTTGTGTTCGTGAGCCTGGTCTCAAGGTATAGACGAAAAGGATCTAGACGTCTTGGCATAGGACCAATTCTTCATAAATTCGTCTCTTAATGGGTCTGGAATTGATTTCAAGTCTTGAATGTGCACGGGAAGCCAGCGGGCATAATTAGGATGATTTAGAGCAAAAACCACGGAGTAAGAGTTTCTAAAACGTCGATATAGAGTTGATAGTTTCGCTGCCTGTGAGACCGTACTAATATCAATACGTAGTAAATAATTTTCAGAATCATATTCCAAAACTGAAACATTGGGCTGCAAGTTAGTTTTTGCTCGTGCCACTGCTTGAAAATAACATTATTATAAACTCCGCCATTTTCTTTAGAGCACGCGTCTCTTTGCAAAACTAAAAGTGAAACAAAAGTAGACACGCACTGGGACGTAACTCGCTATACAAAGTTATATATCAGGGCAAAGGTCTACTTTCTTAATACTCGGGGGTTTGACCATTCACTTGCGCACGGGTAGGACCGGGTGAGTTTAAGGGGCGCAAGGTTCAAGGAAACTAGGCGGACAAAAAAATCGCGAAATAGGCTACTCTTTAGTATAGTCACCTAGAAAATCACCCAAATGAAGATAAATTTAGCGTAAGAAAATTTTACATTTATTATTTTTATTATAATAATAGGGGCACACCGATAAGGGGTCGCAAAATAATATGGTGGTCCGAAAAATAATATTAAGAGTTTAAAGTTGTTGTTCTCATAAGTTAATAAAGTTTGTAAACAAAACTGAAGAACATCACGGAAAATAGGGGTAACACTCAAATGCTTATAACTTTACAACGTTTAGAGATATATTAATGTATAAGGTATCATATGAAAGCCTATTGCAAGGGCCGTCAGGTTGTCGAATTAGTTGGTTTTCAGTGTCGTTATTGTTCTTTAAATGCGCATTTTTGAAAAATGGAAATATAACATTTTGCGTTTTATGTCATTTTAATTAAATAAATATTATATTAATCCTTTACTCAATGAATCGCATTTTAATATTTAAGTTAAAAAAGAAAACATGCAAATTGAGCATATAGAACGCGAGATATGTCGGTTTTTGTGACCGGCCCCGTAAAATTCCAAGATGGCGTCGTAATTCAAGATGGCGGACACTCAGCTCGGGCACCCTATTTTTAAAATAGTGTATTTATAGTGTACATTCACTGTACCAAGTTTGGTACTTTAATCATTTCTGTAATGATCCGGCTAAATTTCGGCGCTAAGGAACTTGCTCAAAAAAGGAGAAAAAGTCACCTAAATACACCGCCTCGGGATGCGGGTCACCTCAGCAATTTCCATTGGATCCCGAAGTGCCTCACCATCCGCATTTTCAACGATCATTGGTGGAAGTTTAGGCTTGAGAGAGCGCGAAATGTGCGAATAGAGAGCTTTAGGATTGTTAGGAATATCTTCAATTAGGCGAGCTTCATATTGGATGCAGGGCCGGATTAAGACTTTATGAGGCCCTAGGCCCAAGTTAATTTTGGTGCCCCCTTTCCAATTTCTCCTCAATTTATAATTGAGAAATGGAAGGAAAATTCATTTTGCTGCCAGATTTAGTATGTCGTCAGGGGCTAGACGGCAGTCCGTCCGAGAATGTGACAATCAAACGTTTTTGGTTCATAGGGGTGGACGCATTTACTAAAATTACTCCGGAAAATATTTTGCGAAAAGCAAATGATTAAAGTTTTATACTTTTATTTTTTTCGAACGCTCTTGGTGCCCCTTGTAGGCTTGGTGCCCTAGGCCCAGGCCTATTCG
Organism: Leiobunum rupestre; assembly: GCF_980474605.1. Taxonomy (NCBI): domain Eukaryota; kingdom Metazoa; phylum Arthropoda; class Arachnida; order Opiliones; family Sclerosomatidae; genus Leiobunum; species Leiobunum rupestre. The sequence continues at coordinate 11,919,826 of NC_143394.1, forward strand.
GCCTATTGGTTAATCCAGCCCTGATTGGATGAACGTATGTGCTGCGTCAGTTTGTTTCGTTTTCGCGCGAAGTTGTGTCTGGTTACTACTGAGGGAGATACGCGATAGGTCCTAAAAGCGTCGCGTTTCTAAAAAAATAACTTTTCGGTATCGGAAGACCACCATGGTTCTCTACGAAAACTTGTACGCTCAGTAGAGTAATTTTTCACAAGGATGCTGGCGCGTTCATCCTTCTTACTTCGCCTCCCTTCCTATCCTCCTGGGTTAGGATAGTTCGCAAATCGCTCATATGCCCCTATGATGGCGGCGAAAATTCAAACACAAACAAATGGCATTATTTTTCGTTTCAACTTTTTGGGCCAAAAGCTATTTTTTAAGACAAAAAAGGTACGTGTTAGTATATTGAACGTCTTGTTAATATTTTGATACGGAAATAAGGCCATATTTGGAAAACTTGGCCGTTCCCCTTTAAAGCAATAGGAAGTGTCATACTTATTGTTATTATGTTACTTATGATAATACCAAATTACGCAACCACCGTTAATTGATGATGCGCACGATGATTTAACTAATGTCCTGGTTCCCTATCCTGTAATCCTTATAAAACTAAAAAGTCACACCGCCAGAAAGCAGACACCATGTAACAGTGTAGAAGGAATTTTGGAAGATATTGATTTAAATATTTGAAAAATTTGCTAGACGCCTCTCTCTCCCTCTTAAGCGTCAAGGGAGGGGGGCGCCCCTATATGTATCCGCAACTGCCCGGGGCGGTCTCATTTACGCCACTGTTACTGTACATTACTTGTAATGTTATGGTATGGTATGGTATGGTATGGTATGGTTGAGGGCAGTAACGACTCGAGGTAAGTATATTAAAACTGGTTTATTTACATAACATTAAAACGTAGTTACAGGAACTGCTGGAGAACGAGACTGCCTTTTCACAGCTCGGCTTCAGCTTTATATATTGAACAATATTTACATAACACCGTTATCATTAGATATGTTAGTTTTTTAAGATTATAATCACCCGCGTAATAACACATCCTTCCCCGAGTTAATTAATTTACGTTATTACATTAATCGATTAAAGTTTTAACTGTTCGTTAACTTTGGCGGGTCAAGTGACCGACCTGACCTGGTGGTCCTCGGTGAAAAGACTGGAACCGCTGGGGTATCTGACCCGGGTGACATCGTACTCCGGGAACTGTCATCTGAACGTGAACTCATGACGACATCTCGATCAGAACCGTGGATGGGCGAATGTGGTTCTGAACTCTCGCCCTCTGGAACTGTCTCTGGCATCGGGACCAGATGGAACCGATTTCGTTGGACACTGCCCGTAGACGTGGCAATGACATAGGACCTCGGTCGACTGGCTTTTCCGAGTATTCGTCCTTCTACTCTTTTGTCGATAATCCACACCTTATCTCCAACTTCGTGGTCTGACAAGTTTCGGGTACCATGACGTCGATCGTAGTGATGTTTCTGTGACGCCTTCAATCTTTGTTCGCGAGAGAGGCGGCATAGACGGTAATAACGACGCTGGAGCTGATGGAACCGTCGTTCGCAGCCGGCGGTTCATAAGCAACTCTGCCGGGCTATACCCGTTTGCTAATGGAGTCGAGCGATACGCCAGTAGTCCAAGGTATAGATCTTCAGACTTCTTGAGACGTCCCTTGACGATCTTCACAGCATTTTCAATAAACCCATTGCTCTGGGGAAACCGTGGGCTGGAGGTCACCGACCGGAATCCATATGCTTCAGAGAACTGTCGAAACGCCTCAGATCTAGCCGCCGCCAATTGGGACCCATTGTCCGAACGAACTACTTCCGGTATACCAAACCGTGCGAAAACAGACTTCACTGCTTCGATGGTTGTTCTCGTAGTTTGGTCTCGCAACTGGATAAGTTCGAAAAAACGTGAGTAATAATCCGATAAAAGTAAGTACCATTTAGCTTCACAGTGTAGAATGTCCAACGCAACGATCTGCCACGGCCGGTCTGGAAATTCTGACGGCATCAGCGGTTGTTGTCGATTTGAAGACTCTTTAATGCATTTTTCACACTTCGTCACCATGGTCTTAATCTCCTCTGAAATCCCAGGCCACCAAACGGACTGTTTGGCTCTCTCTCTGCATTTAACAATACCGAGATGTCCCTCGTGTAAGCGCTGCATCACGTCGTGTCGCATCTTCGCAGGAATAACCAGTCGACTATTGTACAACAGAAGACCTTCCTGCACCGTCAACTCGTGCCGTGACAAATAAAATCGTTGACATCTCAGCTCTACCTTCTTCTTCTCGGGCCAACCGTCTTGAACGTAGCGTCGAAGCGTTATGCAGATTTCATCCGCCAACTGACCCTTGAGTACGTCAGCTAGTTTCTTATCAGAGGCTGGTAGGCTGGACAAGATCAACTGTACATGAGCCGTGACCTCCTCTTGAAGCTCACGATCTTCGTCGCTAAGTGGACCCCGAGAAAGTGCGTCAACTGGTACAAGGAACTTCCCCGGAACGAATTGAACGACGTAAGAGTACCGCATCAGCCTGAGTCTGAACCTCTGCAATCTTGGTGACAGGTCATCAATCGGTTTAGACTGCAGGACAGACAGTAACATAGTCCTTAAATCTTTCACATGCCCAAGTAAGAGCAAGTGCCTCTTTCTCGATCTGTGCATATTTCCTCTCCGCGTCGGTAAGTGTTTTAGAGGCGTACGCTATGACCGTCGTTGATCCATTGGGCTGCTTCTGACTGATCAACGCTCCTATACCAAAGTTCGACGCATCGGCAGAGACAGTTGTCTCTCTGGTTGGACAGAATACTCCAAGAACCGGGTCGCTTGTAAGCATTGTGACTACATACCGGAACGCTTTCTCCTGGTCAGGGCCCCAGGTCCATAAATTCCCCTTTTTCAGCAGATCGTTCAACGGCTGTAAATTCTCCGCGGCCTTAGGAATAAATTTCGTCAGATAGTTGACCATACCTAGAAGTCTTCTTACTCCTGGAACATTCTGTGGCTGCGGCATTTCTTGGATGGCTCTGACCTTGTCTGGGTCTGGCTTAATGCCATCCGCTCCAATGATATGTCCCAAGAACTTGATCGACGACTTTCCGAACTGACACTTTCCTTCGTTCAACGTGATACCATTACCGTTGAGCCTTGCTAAAACTTCTCGAAGGTGTTCGTCGTGGTCTTCTGTGCCCGAACCCCAAACTAGGATATCATCTTGAAGGTTGACTGCCTTTTCGATTCCTTCGATGCACTCGCTGATTCTTCTCTGATAATGCTCGGCAGACGAACTCAGCCCAAACGGTAGCCTTGTAAAATAAAACCTTCCAAATGGCGTTATAAACGTTGTCAATTTTTGTGAATCGGTATGGAGTGGTACCTGCCAGTATCCTGAATTACAGTCTAACTTGCTGAAAATCTTTGCTCCAGCAAGTTGCCCCAACAAGTGATCCACAGCAGGCATTTGTAAACGCTCCCCCTGAATTTGCTTGTTGAGCTCGGTCAGATCCACGCAGACTCTGATGTCACCAGATGGTTTGCCAACAACGACCATAGGCGCACACCAATCCGTAGGCTCCTCGACTGCTTTGATTACTCCTTGGTCTACCATCTTCTGTAGTTGCTCTTTGAGTTTACCCATTAATGGTATGGCAACCCTCCTCGGCGTTGATATGGAATATGGGACGGCCCCAGACACCAGTTTGATTCTGTACTCTTTCTGCGTCTTGCCAAGACCGTCAAACAGCCCGCTGAACTCCAGTTTCGGGTCGACCTTTGTCAACTGGTCGACATGGCCGCCCAATCTTCTTTGGACAATTTGTAGCTTCTGGCTTACTTGCAACCCCAGGAGTGGCTCTCGTAGATGCTCCAAAATGTAGAGACGGTCTTCGACCTTTGACCCGCCGTGTGCTAATTCAACCTCAACGAAACCCAGACAACGCAACTCCACCTGGCCAGGGCCCAAAAGTCTCCGATCGGATGGCTGCAATGTTGTAGTGACTGTCTTAAGTATCGACTCTGGAACAGCGTTCACCTCGGCACCCGTGTCTACCTTGAACTTGAATGTCTGGCCATTGACTTTGACGTCCACCACCCACCGGCTAGCTGACCCATCTGTTACCGAGCCAAGAAATGCATCGAGTGTGCTCTGGGACCGACAACTCTTCTCTGTGACCTCCTGAACATTTCTCATCTTCGTGCGGCATTCCCCCTGGAAATGTCCTTTTTTAATGCACTTGTGGCAAGTGGCATTGATAGCTGGGCACTGGGCTCTACTGTGGTTCTCGCTTCGTCCGCAACGTCCACACCTCTTTGAAGACTGAACAGAAGTGGACGCCCCGCCGTCATGGATTTGTCTTCGCCTCTGTTTCTTTCCATTGGAACGTGGCTTGAATTTGGCTTGTACCCTTTCCACCGTTCCAGTCATTGAACCTGATGGACAATCTCCCATCTCGGTCTGCTGTCGTCGAACTGTCTCAACCTGTTGCGCCTTGTGTACAGCTTTCTCCAACGTCAGGCCCGTGTCCAACTGTAATCTCTGTGTAAGAGTTTTATCTCGAATGCCCACTACGAACCTGTCTCTGACTAGATCGTCGTAAAGGACACCAAACTCGCAGTGCCGCGCCAAGGCATGCAGCTCCGTCACGAACGCTTCTACTCCTTCATCTTCAGCTTGGACACGGCTATTGAATCTCGCCCTCTCCTATGGTATATTCCGCTTCCCAATAAAATGGTTCTCGAACGCTTCTTCGACCTTGTCGTAATCTTTTCGCTCAGCATCAGATAGCTTAAAGGCTTCAAAAATATCTTCTGATTTATCGCCCATAATATAAAGTAACGCATCAACCTGTTCTTCATCCGGTTTCTCCTTCAACCCAGACGCCCGGCGAAAACGATCGAATCGTCTCTTCCACTTGGTCCAACCGGTCGGATTCCCGAAGTCAAAGGGATCTGGAGTTGCCACTTGGTACAAGGTAGAAACCGTGGATGGCGAGGTCTCTTTATATTCCAGTTTCGGTGGCATCTTCACAAATGTACGGAACAACGTCAGGAATTCGTAGATCTTTTAAGACTTCTGACACCATGTAATGTTATGTTATGGTATGGTATGGTATGGTTGAGGGCAGTAACGACTCGAGGTAAGTATATTAAAACTGGTTTATTTACATAACATTAAAACGTAGTTACAGGAACTGCTGGAGAACGAGACTGCCTTTTCACAGCTCGGCTTCAGCTTTATATATTGAACAATATTTACATAACACCGTTATCATTAGATATGTTAGTTTTTTAAGATTATAATCACCCGCGTAATAACACAGGTGTACCTCCCCGCATCCCAAAACAGGTAATTATGTAACCCTGCCCTCCAAATTCTAACGATTCTGTGACCCTTTAATAGTAGTCTAATTTAAAGGAAGTAGTAACTAAATTGAAAAATCATTTAGAGGTTTGGGGAAATTATACCAGATGGCATTTCAAGATGCTAAAATCTGAATCGGCAGCACTTGTTATCATCAAACCAGGAGTAACCTCAACATTTACCCTCATACCCAATCGTACCCAATTTAACATTTCTGCCACCAGGTTTAACCTTAAATGCTGGTAGCTGTCACTAGTTACGTTAAAAGCTAGTACTAACTGGTGAATGAAGATGATCTAATTAAAAAAAAAAGTGACAATTTTAAAAATGCAGATAAAAATAAACAAAGATTTTAGTACAATATACTTTTAATGGGATGGTTTTAAAAGTCATTTAGTAATTTCAACAACAAAAATAAACCACTCTACAGCTGGCATTGTAAAGTTGCATGGAACTAAAAAGCACAATTTTCAGTTAAAGAAAAATAAAATTTAAATACTATTAACATTTAAGGTTTATTAATTTTTTTTAACCCTCTGTATCGTTTTCTTTATGAAAGTAATTCTTATACATAGAATAAAGAACGCCTATGGTACAGCAAGCGACTACTGTTCCTTGTGCACCAACTCGCAACTGCATTAAGTACATGGATGTGCTCATATTTCCTCGATACTTGTATTTGTAAGCTCCATACAATACTCCTGCTAGACAACCCGTTAATCCTAAAAAACAAATCACATTTAGAAACTGTATGAAGGTAATCCCGCTACATGAAATGTTATCTGTTACATACCTATTGCCATAAATGGTGATTCTTTGCTCTTTCTGGCAAGTTTGTCAGACTGGGACTCCAATTCCGCCTCATAAGTACTAAGATCTGGTCTTGTATTTGCCATATCTGAGATAGAACAATAAAACCTCATTGCGTAATCAATTTATCTTACTATCAACTAGTTCTCTTTTTAGTATATATGACCTTGGGTGTTAAAACTATTTTAAGCTTAGACTATCACATTGTAACAGTGCCCTACATATAATGAAAATATAACCTTAATATTTCATTGCAAAATTAAACCGAAAAGAATAAATTATAATTTGTTAATAACTCTACAAATTATATTAATAATAAACATAGCACATCCCCAAACTAAAATTGAAATATCAAACCAAAAACTATTTTGGAAAGCCAAGGCTAAAACTATAAACTAAATTCTAAAATTTCTGAATTAAGTCTTTTGTCACTTTTTTCACTAAGACAAAGTTATAATTATTAAAAAACCTTGAAAGTAATAATTACCTTTAAATTAGTTAAAATCCAAAAAAGCCGGGTAATCTTGAGTCCCACCCAAAGCCGGCAGTCCACCACTCACTACTAGTGTTTTTTCAGCAAATGATGCAAGGAAATGAAATAGTTGCGTAGAGTGACGTAACGGGAATCCCGTTACAGGACACGGAACCTACTTTTTGGTAAGTCTTGCTTTTAAAAAAGCGCGTACTTTTTGAATATACCTACTTTTCCCTTTAAAAACGGATGCTTTTTATCTACCCGTACTTTTTTTAATGTACGTATAGAGATAAAAATTGCAACATACTTTAGTTAAAAATCAAAATTTTTATTGAAACTAGTAAAAGTTCCAACTGTTATTTACCCAACGGTTTTTTTCGGTTTCAACATTAATTTCTTAGTGGTTTGAAATTAGCGATAACATGGTGATGTAACATTTAACAAAAACTAAAAAAAATATATATAAGAGTAATAATTTGTAAAGGTTGAGATAGTTTAATACAAGTATAAGTTTAATAATAAATTTCTAAAAATTTAAAGTTTAGCCCTAAATATTCCATTATATTTACAAATGACTAGTTTTACAATGGAAGCTCTCATCCAAAGTTTTTTAGCTGCTGCTGTACATATATTTTGCTGCTTTACACTTTTTTTTCGAAGGAAAACGAACATTTTAAACTTTAAGCGTTAACATTATTGGCATTTGAGTATATACAATTTGGTCTACAGATTTCATATCCTGTTCCAACAACAAGAATAAGTGGGAATCAATTATTTCTATGTTCACAGAAAATGTTGTATAAATAACAATCTTTTGACAAGTCCTAAAATGCAAATTGCTTACTTTTAGTACGTGTTACGAGTATAATGATATTCTAGATGTAGAAAGCTTGGGTAATTAATCCTGTAAGTATTGTCAGAGGTTTTTCCCAAACTGCTAAAAATATCCGACAGATGGCAATATCATTTTCTTCTGCAATGACGCAGTGAGGGCATCGAAATAGTTAAAATTTGATTGGCGTTTAATTGTTAGGGCTGTGCCCCATATGGCATTTTCTTTAAGGAATTTTTAGTCAAAAAATTTCATGGTCGAAACTTTATTCTTACCACTAAGTTAGTGGCACTAACCAATCTGGTCATGAGGTGCAATCAGAAGTATTTAATTTTTTTTCTTCGGTGCAATGTAATTCTAGTTGATTCCTGTAGGAAAATTGAAAACGGGTGCTACGTAATAGTATGGGTTTTGCCTTTTAAAATCTTTATCTGTACCATTTTCGGCAATTATTGTTATAGAATGGAAATTTCCCTAAAACAAAATTGCAGCGCCAGTAAAAGGCTAATATGAAAGTTGATACGTGTAAGAAAGCCAATAAAAGTTCAACTATTTCATGTAGACTACGTGAATAAGAATTTTTTTTTAAATAACTGGAAAATAGTTATATTAATTTTATAATAGTGAAACTAAAACAGCGTCTTCTTTAAAATTACGGAGTACAATTGAAACAACGCCATCTAACAAAGGTCATGAGAAACTATTTCGAGACTTTCGCTTTCTAAACATTTAAAACGTTTTCTCTAATAACCTCTTTGGACGACGCTATCTCAGTTAATAAAAATGGCTCGGTAACATGGTTATTAAAACTAGGGCCAGTTTTAGCGATCTCATACTATCAAGAACACATTTACCCAGCTTAATTAGAACACGAAACTAGGCAAGACAGGAAATGCGTTTTCATATAAATTAAAATTTCTGTTGAATTGCAACCATCGGCCATGCTATTAAAGTCTACAAAACCCAGGACCTAGATTCGCTCTCGTTTCAACGCAAAACTCTCTTTATAAAACTAATTAAATATCCATTTTTGTCTTAATTTAAATATATATCTCGAGTTCTCTATGTCATTTTATTAATTTACCCTTGAAAAAAATTTCATGGCGGGATAGATGGTGTTACCGACTCTATATGAAACAATTAATTTACGCAAAAAATTTTAAACAAAAAAGGCTGATTAACACGTCACACGACGTCAACCATGCTTTTCCCTATAGATAAAATGTTTCCCCAAAAATGGTAGCCATGGCGAAAGTTAAATAGTGGTGCTACTCTACGTTTTCAGCTGCGTAAATGTGTTCTTATTACTAGCGAATACCTAGTCCACGTAATATAAAGGCAATTTTAGGCAAGCATAGAGAAATAAGAGCCCGACGGCTGTCAAAACCACTTCGTTGAACGACTTTGGAGCTGAATTGCAACCATCCGATTCGCAAAAGCACATGTGACCCGCTCCTCTGGATTCTAGCATACAGACATGGTCCACTAAGAACAAGTTGATTTGAAGGCTTGTGGTGCAAGTCCTTCGTACCGTTTCATTCGGAGTTCCCACCTACGGATAAAACAGAAGTCATTCAAGGCCAGAAAAAGCGTCCAAAATTCTCAGGGTTTACTTTTCCAACTATTTTGACGCAACAACCTTGACAAGGTTTCAAAGCCGGCTGGTCGCTGTGACTGACACTGTTGTTGAACGGATCCGCACATCGGGGATCCGTGGTACTTTCACAATCATAGCATTGTACTGTTTGAACTGAATATTTAAATAATAATATTAATCGACTTTTATAGGGTTAGAGGCGCCATCTTTTAAAATATATTTAAACTAAATAAGGGGAATTGTAAAGCAGATAATTTTTTTAATTTTGTTGTTTCATATAATTTTTCACTTTATCTGATTGAAAATTTTACCACTACGCGGCGACAGTGCAAGACAAAAATTGAACTTCACAATAGTAGAAGTAAATCGATGAAAGGTATTAAAATCCTTGTAATCGCAAGGACATTTCACTACACATAGTCCCTTCATATTCTGGCGATAAATTTAACTGGGAAATTATGGCTATTCAAACCACTATTTATTGGGGGAAAACCGTTAGATGGAATAGCACATCTTTGCCGTACGAGGTACCATACCCCAATTTAAATATAGGGCTTTGAACGAAATTGCCCCCAGGATGGGGTAACTTTTTCAAATCGAGTAACTGCAAAGTTCCACCGTGGAACTATAAAACTCTTTCGGAGGAGAACTAATGTTTTTTAATAGACGAATGCCTGTAAGAATCCTCAGTCTCTGACTAGGTTAAACCCATTTTTTAAAGTTTTTAAACTTTATTTTGTAATAAAAACAGGAAATTTATTTGAAATTATAGGCCTATACATTACATTATTTGTTTGAAGTTAAAATTTTCCAATCTATTCGCGAATATGCTACTTATCTAATTTTCGTCGGCAACCGAAAGAGGGCGTAGCGATAGATTTCGGTTAAGTCCTTTCCCCGGGGATCCGAATCTACGACAAAAGTTTACGTACAAGGACTATGTATTGTGTCTAATTCTATCTCCAGAGTTCTGATCATGTAGTTTTTTGGAGAAACTCTGTTGTTAGCGCGGGTATTGGATCTTCCAATCTAAACGGGGGATCTCAGAGTCTTCTGTTTAGGTTCATTCTTGGATGTAAATTATCTAACTACATTATTTTTTTAATATATTTTTGTTGGGCAGTGACTATGGACGTCCGCTTTTCAAAAGACTTAAGAACGCGCCAAAATAGCTTCTCAATCTATAAATCTATATTATTCCATATAAAATTCTTATTAACACAGATTGTTTATCAGGCTTCGTCGGCGTTTCGCGCTCGCCCCTCGCTAGGGGGTGATTTTTCTGTCTCTGGTGACGTCAATCTGTGTATAGATTCTTTTACGCGCGTATTTCATGGGAGTCGCCATTACCGTGCTACACGCGAGAGAACGAGTTTTGGGGGAAAGAACTTTCCACGGTAAAGCTACGTGCAGTACGTCTATGGCAGCTGCCTGTGGAGCAAATCGTGGGAGGGTCCTTGATGGGGGGAAAGACGCGCGTAAAAGAGTGTATAGCGAAAAGTTACCGTTAAGTTGCGTATTATTTTGTATGAACTGATCTAAGCCTAGAATTATTGCCAGTATATCGCTGATTGCAATAACCATAGTTACATTTACATTACAGAAAGTATAACAGACGAAACCAAACTTGCAAACAAATACGCCGCGAAGTTTATACATTGAAACCCATAGAAACCACATTCTATGCAATGATTGTTACTAAACGCGGCTAATTACTGATAGCTACGTGTGTAGTGACCACTGACGGTTTCCACTTGGAGGGAAAAAATCCCTTTTTAGGGGAAAACAAACAGCTAGCGCTCCAAATTTTTTAGAGAGGGAAAAAAGGGGAAAATAGATTAATTAAAGTGCTATTATAATTTTATAAGGGATTTGATAATGTGATATTAAACACAAGTGGTAACTCTGTAAAGGTTAAAAAAATAAGTTTCAGAGTTCTAGAAAAAATATAGAATTTAATTATATTATTTATCAATTAATTAAAGGGGTAATTAATGAGTTTAAATTTAGTTTCCCGAGTGATTCGTGAGTGAAACTGCAGACAGAACGGCTTTTGGAAAGGGGGAAATAGCAGGGAAAACGGCTTTTAAAAACGGGGAAAATCAATTTTTATTTTTTAAGTTACCAAAAAAGGGGAAAATTAAGTCGCCCGAGTGGAAACACTGGTAGTGACGTAAAATTGACGTCGTCACTGGGTCATTTGTTGCTCTTCTTTAGCCAGTAGCGTAACCAGGGTTTTGGTACACCCCTCCCTAGCTATGCCACCTACGAGCAACAAACACAGCACCCCACACAAGGAGGACGCAACCCGTCAAAAGTCGTCTATTTTCTTGTGTACAATTTTCATTGGTTACACGCTTTAGCGCCTGCTGCCATCGGAATGGGAAACTTATCTTCCCCCTTTCCGTAAAACGTGCACCGTAAAGGCTCGTCCAATGAAAATTGTACACAACCCTGCGTTAGCGTGTTTAAAGGCTAGCTGCGTTCTCCTTGTGTTTGTTGCTCCTAGATGCCACCTAGGAGCAACAAACACAACACCCCACACAAGGAGAACGCAAGCCGTCAAAAGTCGTGGATTTTCTTGCGTACGTTTTTCATTGGCTAGACGCTTTAGCGCCTGCTGCCGTCGGAAGGGGAAAATTCTGAAATTGTCTTCCCCCCCGCCCGTAAAACGTTCAGCGTAAAGGCTCGTGACGCTCGTCCAATGAAATTCGTACACAACCCTTCGTTAGCGTGTTTAAAGGCTAGCTGCGTTCTCCTTGTGTTTGTTGCTAATAGATGCCACTGTCTTTAGAGGAATTACGGAGTTAGATACTTTACGACTCCGTTCATTATGTGCATCTGATATTACGCATTTTTCCCAATTAAAACGTTGATAACGTACAACGCGTAAAAGATACAGATTCAAGAAAAAAAACGTGATAGAAAATGTGGGGTATCTATCTCAATCTAATCAGATTTCTTTATTTTCCTTTCGCCAAGATTTAATTAATATCAGGAAACGGGCAGCTAATTTCATTACACATATCACGATCAAATTAAGAATATGCGAAAGTTATTTAGCATTTACAAGCAAATGGTGGATAAATTAGGCGTTTTATTGAGGAGTGGGGTTAAATATCTCTAATAAAAATGAAGATATAACGTACACAAACACTCTTCTTCGGCAAACACCAAGGGTGATTCAAAATATATCAATACTGAAAGAAAGTAATATTCGGTTATAATTTATTAATAGACATACACCTCAGTATAGACTTAGGATTTATTTCCATCAAATGTGCTTTTTTTGTGAACGCAAGACTGTTTAGAAACTCTGAAAATTGCGCCATGTTTTTAGAAATAGGACCATTAAACCAAAATAACAAATAGTGACGTTTACTGGGGTAAAAGTATAGGTAGAAGGCTAAATTTAGATTTCCTAAAAAATACGTGTTGTTCCTTCGCATCTATGTTACACTGAATACGAATTTTCTTTCCTAATTCTTAAGAAAATTAGAGTAGACAAAGGTGACTATATTCTAAAATAAATATTATCTTATAAAAATATTTTAGATATGTATATTTAAATATTTTAAGCAGTTTTATCAACGTAAAACATTTTCACAAAAATTACTAACTAAAAAATATTTCAAGAAAAATTTGAACTAACGAGTTTAAGGAAGGCTAGTTAACTAAAATAGTTTATAGGCAATTTAGTTATCTTACTAACCATTTTTAATAAAAATTAGATATACCTAAAATAAAAGACGAATTTCATAACAATAAACACATTTTTTAAGCATAATTATAATAATAGAATAATCAAGAAATTATGGCTGAATTATTTACAAATAATTTATTATGTAAATGTGGTCTTACTTACCAAAAAATAAAATTAGCCTTAGGTCAAGAAAAAGCATTTGTGTTAAATGAATGTTCAAGGCGTCACTAGCTCGCAAATGTTAGATCGATATGGGTGGAGAGCCAGATTTTGTAGCGTTACGCAAAATTTTAATTTAATTTAAAGGTTTTCAGCCTGTTATATAGTTACATTTCGAAGTTTAGAGCTTAGATGGTTGTATGATATACAATTTGACACGTTAATAAACGTTAACTATGAAAATTACTGCTTATAGTTATTAAAAAATCGTTAGGCAACTGAACGCGTGTTTTCGGGACTGCATCGACGCAAAGTGTTTTTGGCTGGACCGAAAATGTTCAGTGCGCAAGCTCCTTAACGATCCAATAATTTCCAGTACATGAATTTAATAAATCTATGAAGTTAATTTACAGCCAATTAAATTTCTAAAATATGCTTATTAATTAACGTTATCAAATACAATATAAAAGAAATAGTTTAGGTAACTTGACAATTAGGTAAAATAGTGCATAGAGTTTTAATATTTATTGAAAAAAATCGCATTTAGCTCTTTAATATTTAAAAAAATTAAGTTTAAATTATTCTCTTGTAAAATGCTAAGGAGAAGCAGTTTTTACAGGGAACAATAATGCAGCTTTGTTTATTGACCCTAAGATGGCTCTGGAGAGTGAAGAAACCTTGAAAATCGGGATCGATGTTGACGTCTTGACGATTGACGTTATGTTTTTGATTTGTTTTCGATTTAGGCAGTTTTACTTTATAGTTTTTATCATTTTGTTAAAATATAAGTTCTAAAACGAATTATTTTTTTAAAAAAAGTGTATATAAATGGAAATGGAAGAAGATGATAAACCATTCGAATGCCCTGTGTGTAAAATGGTGCGTTAAATTGAAATTATGTTAGATTTTAAATAGGCCTTGGTACGAGTTGTTAAGGAAAAATAGGAAAACAATCAAAACATAAATAACTTAAACCTTATTTTCTGCTTTCTAGCGTTTTGTTAGCGAAGACCGTCTCTCAGTTCACAAAGAACGACACAAATTTGCGTTGAGTCTCAACACATCCACGCCTAAGTTAATTTCGGAAATATCAGGTTGATAAGGTGCACAAATAAACCCAAATCTCTATTAACATATTAATATATAAACAGATCAAACACCTACACCAACAAGATTCATTAAAAATTGCGAAGATGTTGGCTTGTTTTCGGATTTGGTAAACCCGTTTGAAGAGCATTTTAGACGGGCATCTCAGTCTGGGAGCAATGCCTTGGTAATTTAATAATGCATCAGACATAATTATTATTCTTCTTATAATTATTTGCATAATAGATAAACTGCAACATAAGTCAGCCATCTGAATCACTCAATACCCCATACATTCCAATCACCACGTCGGACATTCTTACTTCAAAACTAATTTTGGAAAATAAATCCATTGTTAAAAAGCAAATAGTTTCCCCAGATGTTGATTCTGAGACCAATCCTTTCCCAATTGATGAATCAGAAAAGCCAGAAACACCAACAGTGTTATTAAAAACACCTAAGCTCACTACCATGAGTGTAATTGCAACTAGTACATCACCAAGAATACTTTCTGTTTCATCACCAAATACCAGTCAAGCTACTGTTATAACTTCAGTGTAAGTAATTTTTTTAGCTGAAAAAAAAACCTGTTTTAGTAATGGAGAAAAATGTACTAATGTGAACGTATGCGCTAAATTACCAGATTTTATCTGGAATTGAAATAGTTGGGAGTCCCCTCACTAAACAATTTGACAGACTAATAATTATTTTGGTAGAGGAGGACATATGAAAGCAAAATTGTTTTTGATATTGATGTGAAGCCAATATTTTCTTTAAATCTATGACGTTTTAATAGCTAATGATTTTGGGAAGTTACCCTCTAGAAACTTTCAGACGTTTGCATTTGTAAATTTTTGTGAGTTGTAAAATTCTCATAAATAATGGTGTAAACTAATTTGATTAAATAACTCAGGGGCTTGTCTTCAATTAAAAACAAAGTCTCTGGTGTACCAACTGCAGTGGTTGTGAAACCTCGACCACCGACTACAAACACCGTTACTGGAACAATTTTAAAGAAAGTTGTAAAAAACACTGTTATAGCTCCCACAACCACCAACGTTACCCTAACTTCAGAACCAGCAACGGTACGTAGTATAAAAATTATTTTAACAATTTCAATACATTAATATAATTAACAGACGAATGCCGCTTCACAAGGCTTAGTTTTGCAATTAATATTGAAACTACCAGATGGCCAATCGATGCCTTTTAACATACCCGCAGTTCCTGCCAACTCTACAGGAGTACCTCAAAACATTGTAGCGGTCGCCGCGCCAAGTTCCGCTATAACAACAGCTCAAATTCCTACTGCTAAAATGGTAAAAACCGGAAGAATGTTACACAAACCAATTGTAACTTCCTTTACTCTCTTAGAAACTGAAAGATACGCTGGAACAACAAATAATGTCAAAATCAAATGCAGCTCCTATTCAAGCAGCTCCAAATCAAATAATTGGCAATTCTACAGTTAGACTGAGCTCTGTACCAGCTAGTATCGGAATTAACATTCCACCTGTAATATCGACTGTTAATAGTGTAGCTAATCAAAATAATGTTGCCGCTGTTGTTCCGACTGTACGAATGAGTAATTCAAATATGATGGTGTATGTAAAACATTAACAAAATTAACCTTAAACAACTATATTTATAAAAAAAATTCCCATTTAAGTGTTTCAAACAGTCCTGGTAAAAGAAAACGTTCAGATGACGAAGATCCTGATGTAAAACGTCGCAAATTCCTCGAAAGAAATAGAGCTGCTGCTACGAGATGCAGGCGAAAGCGCAAAGAGAAATTTGACCAGTTGGAACTGAAAGCTCAAGAGCTTACTAAAACTAAAGAACAGCTAGAGGTTATTATCATTTCATATTCTTTGATGGTAGTTAAATTTTTATAAATTTATCATTATGACAATGTTAAAATCTATAATTTTTGTAGGGTATGGTATCTCTACTGCGTAAGGAAGTAGCGCAGCTCAAATCAATGTTATTAGCCCATAAGGATTGCCCAATAACCCAACAGCAAAAAGCTGAGGGTCAACCTTCAGGTAATAATAGCTCATAGTTGGGTTAAAAATAAAAATAAATATTTTTAGCCCACTTTCTCAGAAGTCCATTGTATTTCATGCCAAAGTCTTGCCTTGGGAACACTATAATTCTACCCCTCCAATATAGCAGCCCCTTAGACAGATAAATTCCACTTTCCAGTCTGAGTTGAAACCTGCTTAAGCAGATACAAACAATTCCAAGCAGTGCCGTAACTAGGCAGGTGCGGCAGCACAGGGCCCACGACCGAGATGGGGGCCTATAAATTGACTTCCTGTGATTTCTATATAATGGGGGAATCACGTCTTTGCACAGGGCCCATGAAAGGCTAGTTATGGCACTGATTCCAAGCATTAAATCGAGTCAAATAAAAGCTAATTTCTATCCCCGTCTTTTGACGCAATAAATTGGACCTGGGAATTGTGGGTATAGCTATTTCCATGTATAAAAAATTGGCCTAGGAGCGGCAAAATATTAAATTCCAGGTCAAAATGTAACTTCATAAGGAAAACGTCTCCAACATGGGGAGTATAGCATTCTGATAACTTCAGTTCATTTACTTTTGATTTTAGGCAATATTTTAAATTTTACAACAAAAGTTAAAGAATTCATTTCCTAAGTATACAGTTTTTATTTTTTCCCTATGGTGTCTTCCTAACGTTTTCAGACTACACCATTCATTTAAACTACTTCTTTTTTGCTAAAAGAAATGAGGATAGCTAAATTTATGAAAGAGAGCAAGAGTGAGGCTTTTGGTATGAAGGCCTATTGACATTTTTGGCTTTTGATATTAACAAAAATTAATTTTGATACTAGCATTTGATCTTTGTAACATGGCAATGAATATTCAGTCATTGTGTGCAACTTCGAGTAACCCCACATTTCAGACAATCAGTGGATTAACAAGTAACGATAGTGGGGGAATTGAAGTTCTAACGTTTATTGGAAAAACGGAGGATGATATCAGTCAAACGAGCGAAAATTCCATGATGGATCCTGCAATTAGTATCGATACTAGTAATGACAGTAGTGCTTTTCAAGAACACTTAGATTGAACGTGCACTCGCAAATTGTACATTATTTTAACTGTAAAAAAAACATTGTGTTACGGTGGGAGTCAGTGCCTAATAGAAATATACAAATATGTTCTTAATATATGGAGTTTTTCTTTACGTAGTTAATACGGTATAATTTTTTACGTATCTTAAAATATTATTAAAAGACATTTTGCCTGAAAAAAGGAAATGTTTTCTGTACATTAAGCATGAATATGTTAGTAAAATATATTATTATAAACTATTTAACAAGCTTAACAGAAAAATTATATGAAAATTTAAGTTGCAATTGACAGTTAGATGGCGCTACTTAAAAACGTTAAGCCATTTCCGGAACCCCGCCTACCTAATCGCCTCCAAGTATAATATTGGCTTACAATATGGCAAAATAATGTCTGTCTTTGGCAATATTACGCATTTTTCTTAACTAAAGAAGCTAAACAAACTTTTGAAAACTAAACTTGATTACGTTTATAATCCATAATACATCTAGTATACTAAGAGCTTAAACTTTCATATGAAACTGTATAAATAAGTCAAGTTCAATAATCAGTATTAACATAACTTGACTTTATAACAAATATTTAGCAGCACATGCAAACTAACAAAACACCGAAAACAGCCAAGTGAGATAAACATAAATGCAGGTGCTGAAGTTGTCAAAGTACCTTTAGATTATTGGACTTGGGTTATTTTAATAAATAAATATTCATAATATTTATGAATTATTATCAAATGTAAAAATATTATAGTGATTTTGATATTTCCAATATGATCTCCTGTGAAATTGAAATCTTTGTTTATAAAAATAAAATCTTTTGATAGTAGGTCGAAAATTAAAGATAAAATGTAAATATATTATTTGAAAAATTTAGTTAGCAATAAAATACGCTTCACAGTATTTAAAATTTCCTAAATTTGTGCCATTTCTAGATTCATAAATTAGCTGCTTTGTGAATGACGATCAAAATAAAATTATTTTTTAAGTTACGGACTTGATTGCAAAACGTTTATAATGTTTTCCATTAGACTAGTCTTTAGTTCTCGAGATCGCTCCAATCAACGTGTTCAATTTGAATGCTAACTGCTACAATCATTGAATATCAAGTTCCATTTACTGCACTTGACCACTCCCAGGATCATTAGAAATGGTTCTTTCCAGATGTTTGTTGGTAATATGGATTATCCGCATCTGATCTTACCCATTTAGATGGACCGAGAGCACTCTTGGAATAAATTTTTTTGAGTTTGCTTTTCAGATCGAGAAAAAAAAGCTTTACTCAATAGCAAATTATTTATCATTTATTTAATATAACCGGTTGTGTCCGCAAAGCCTTACATTTAAAAAAATTGATAATACATAGGGACACTTCTGATAAGGACGACAAATAATTAAAATCAAGGCAAAAGCGATAAAATGGGTGGGGTGCATTTGGCCGACTCCTCATTTGACCGACAGTTCATTTGGCAGCTGGACAATACTAGGTGCGTTTGGCTAGGTACTGTCCTCTAGTCATATGGCCGAATACTCATTAGGCCGACTACTCATTTGGCCGACTAAACTTTTAGCCGAAATTCTGGTCGGCCAAATGAGCAACCCATTTGACCGACTGCTCATTTGAACGAGTCACGACTGCTAATTTGGCCGATTGCTCAGTCGGTCAAATAAACGGCTGATTTGATCGACTGTTATACTATAGCCTGTCCTATACTATGTCTTTAGTGTTAGGGTGACTTATAGAACGGACAATGTATTCTAAGTATTGGCGACTGACGGCCCCGTTCTTTATAACCAAGCTGGGCCTTCTGAAACGCGACCAAAAGGACAGTACCTAGCCAAACGCACCTAGTATCGTCCTACCGCCAAACGAGTAGTCGGCCAAATGAGTAGTCGGCCAAATGAGCAGTCGTTAAAATGAGCAGTCGGTCAAATGCACTGTCCATTAGGCCGACTGCCCATTTGTCCGACTTCTCAGTCGGACAAATATTCAGTCGGCCAAATGGGCAGTCAGCGTAACGTGTATTTTGTGGTCGGCCAAACGAAACTCTCCCGATAAATAATACAAATGTGGCAAAAAAAATTATACAATTCCCGCAAAATAAAAAAAAATAATAAAAAACAAATTACAAATCGGAAAAAAAATACAGAAACCAAACAGATTATAATTATAACACGCAAATAATGACGTGGAAATAAGAAAGACATCAAGTGTCTTAGCCGTTATAGAAAAATTTGTGGTATAAACATATTGATTTTGTGGCGAATATGGATGGGCTGTATAGAGTAATGGCAGTGTGACGTCACGGCACGTTACCCACGCTTTTTCCTATAGATAAAAAATCGCGACCAAAATGGCGACCGTGGTCAAAGCTACAGAGTGCCATTACTCTATAGAGATGGACTTCAAACAAGAAAGCTTTTCGAATTTAGTAACGAGTTTGAAAAATTGGTTTTGCGCTTTTAGCAAAGTAACAAGATTGGTAGATAAATCACGGATAATAATAATTGTATTATCCTTCGATAAATGTGAGGTTCAGATGGGAGATTATGGGAAGGACCAGCTAATTATACAATTGTTTTACAAGTTTGGGGGACCAATAGTAGACTTGCAGTGGCGTAACTAAGGTCCTCGCCCCCCCCCGCGAAACTCTTTTGGGGCCTTCTTATGTGACTCTTTTTGAGAGACTATTTTTTACTACTAATAAACAATGGCGTATTTAAGGAGGGTTTTGGGGATTTAGCACTTTCAAAGCTTTGCTTCCACCACCTTTCCTTTTCTCCCAATCTTCCCAATTGACGTAATGTAATGATGGGTTCTCATCAGACATGGCTATTAGCCAGTTGCACAAATCAAATCTACGTTCCATATCTCCTTCGTGGAGGGTCGCTCGATACGGATGGAAGTTATGATTGTGAAGAGTGGTCCACACGTAATTATGATAGGGAGTGGAGTGAAAAGAGTGTGGGGAAAAAATTATTCGCACAATTTCACTTCTAGTTTTGCTCAACTCTGCTGGGTGCTATAGCCACACCGAAACCCATACTAAGCTTGGGTGATAGAATTTTGAGTTTTGCCCAACTCTGCTGGGTGCTATAGCCACACCGAAACCCATACTAAGCTTGGGTAATAGAATTTTGAGTTTTGCCCAACTCTGCTGGGTGCTATAGCCACACCGAAACCCATACTAAGCCTGGGTGATAGAATTTTGAGTTTTTGCCCAACTCTGCTGGGTGCTATAGCCACACCGAAACCCATACTAAGCTTGGGTAATAGAATTTTGAGTTTTGCCCAACTCTGCTGGGTGCTATAGCCACACCGAAACCCATACTAAGCCTGGGTGATAGAATTTTGAGTTTTTCCCAACTCTGCTGAGTGCTATAGCCACACCGAAACCCATACTAAGCTTGGGTGATAGAATTTTGAGTTTTGCCCAACTCTGCTGGGTGCTATAGCCACACCGAAACCCATACTAAGCTTGGGTGATAGAATTTTGAGTATTGCCCAACTCTGCTGGGTGCTATAGCCACACCGAAACCCATACTAAGCCTGGGTGATAGAATTTTGAGTTTTGCCCAACTCTGCTGGGTGCTATAGCCACACCGAAACCCATACCAAGCCTTGGTGATAGCATTTTGAGTTTTCAGATGGGTGGTGACAGTGGAAGCCACCACATTGTCGGACACATTTGAGAGATTTTCCGTTACTCACCAGGGTCGTCTTACGAACCAGCCTTGGCAACGGCGTTACGATGGCGCTCTTCCAGTCCCTGGGAAGCTCAACGGTGGAGCGAAAATGTGAGATCAGGTCCTCAACATTTTCTATGCAAGTTTCAAAGTTTCATCCAAGAGCTTGGCATTCTTGGTTGGAGACCAGAAAACGCGAATCTTGAGTTTGCTGTTTCATAAAATATGCTTCAACCACTTTACAAAGATAACCGTTTAGATTGGAAATATCATTTGAAAAAACTAAATTTCTGAATTTGTTTTTGCTACGAATTTCCCCCCAATGAGTGTTAGAATCATATAATGGCCAAATACGTGAATGCAGTAGTGCAGTGGAGCTTGTAATCAATATTTCTCTTGACGGTTCCTGTACCTCTTTTTCCTAAACGGCTTGCGAGCATGTACCGGATTTTTCCAGAACCGGTACTCTCCAAGGTTGCACCAGCAGCACTCCCCCTATATTAGGTGGTTTCTTTTCGCTTGTTCGGCGTAGGGTAAGAAGAGTAAGGCTTTGACGTCATTTTACTTCGATTCTACGGGGGCGAATATTTAGAGTCGGAGTAAAAACGTTTTTCCCAAATGGCTGCCTGTAGCAGATAAATTCTGGCTAGCAAACGACAAAATCAGATTTACTCCTTTACAGAAGGAGTAAAAAGAGTAACCCTAATGCTCCGGAACAAGTGAATAGTTTATGGGCCGGAGTAGTTATCATCCCTGGAACAGGTGAATAAAACGTTTTAGGGTAACAATACACTATTAATCCGAGAACCGGCGAAAATAAACCACCTAATATCGAAAAAGGAGAAGCTACACCTACACTCCCTGGACTCAAGCAAGCCAGCACCTAATTTATTAACAATACACCAATGCGAAAATGTGATAAAACCGACATAGAAACATTTGTGCGAGGGTTTTAACTACTCGCCCCTCCTACGAAACGGCTCGCCCGCTCTACCTCGAAGACTTGGCTACGGGCCTCCAAAACTGTAGCCCTCATCTATCCAATGGGACCACGAATTAGGGGTTTGGAGTAGGCTGGGAAGACAAGACCGCTTAGCAAGAAAACCATGCTGGGAAGGTGTTAAAAAAACGTATGCTTTGCAAGAAGGAAGTAATTTGGACGTGGGCCAAGTGTTCGCAAAGTTTTGGGAGCTGATTAAGATTACTAATGGGGTGGTAAGTCCAGGGCCGTGCTTAGAGGTCTCGCGGCCCCGGGCGAAATGCATGGGCGAAACTGAGTGTAGCGGCCCTCCGGTATATACATCCCTATAGTAAAATTTTAGCGGCCCTGGGAAACCGCCCAGCTCGCCCCCCCCCCCCTCCTAAGCACGGCCCTGGGTAAGTCGTATAGTCAGATCTGGTCCCTTTCTTGTTGATTGGGCTCGTAGAGAGCAAAAGAACGGGAAACATCAGTTTTTTGGTGTTTATTTTCTTAGCTTCCTATTGCCCGATTTACATCGGTTCTAAGCCACTTGGACATAAAATGCGATGGCGTGGACCTTCCTAATTAGAACCGAGTCTCTAAGCCCAACGATTCTCGAGATAGATTTTGAATGACCCTGAGGACATGGCTCAAGGTCATTGAGTTTTGTTTAATCTAATGATCCCCTGCGCGTGCTATGCGACCTGAAAATTGCTAGGAAAAATAGCTTTGCATTGTTTTTTAGTAGACACCAGGCGCTGTATTTAAATGTTCAGTATTTAAATTATATAATGTAAATAAATATGTAGTGTTAAGAGATGCCAGGATTTTTGGAGTTGTAGGCTAATCTATTTTTTGTTCTCACTTGGAGCCCCACAAAGTAGCAGGAGGAGTCACTTCAGGGGTCCTTAAATAAAGCCATGCAGATACATTTTGGGCCCCAGAACATATTATGTCATCGCGAGCCTTTCTAACTGAAATTTTCAAGCCGAAAGGCAAGGCGATGGACTATTATCGTACCAGACCCCTAAAAAGCATCCTTCCAGGCCCTTTTTCAACCGGGCCCTGGGTATTTTGGCCTCCCTCCCCCCGCCATCAACGTGGCCCTGCCCTTAAAATCGATTTGTGGGCCCCGAAGTAAGATGAAAAGTAGGATATAGCCTAGATTGGCGTTACCACTACCCTAATTCAGTCTAGTTTAACTTTCGCGCTAAAAATCATATTAGATCCAATAGAGGTCGTTAGATGGCGCGACGAGACAAAGAAGTATTTCGTTTCTATATACTCCTTAATCCTTATCCACCATCAGGAGCAGACCCAATTTGTGGCGAAAGGGTTGCAATAGGCGAAACTATAAAGTAAATTTGGTCATAACCAACTTGTTAAAATGGGAAAACGAAATCACGTGACAACCATATCACAGCCAACATGCATTCGGTAACTCCTGTTCATAGTTGGCCGTGCGACGGAAAATAAAAAAATATTCCTTTCAGATACTGCAGACAGCAAATTAATTTTAACCTTTCTATTAAGATGGTTTAAATAATAATAATAATACTTTAAATTAGATAATTTAGATTTTATTACTCAAAATTTAAACCGCCATTATCAAAATAAAATGAATAGTGGTTCGTATTTCTTAGGATAGATGGCGCTTCGGTTCTCCACAAAAAGTCACGTGACTACCATCTTTTCAGCCCCCCCCTAGACTTTATAGTTTCGCCTATTCGTTGTAGTGAGAGGTAGGACTGTGACCTTCTATAAAAAGCAACACCGAAAGCCCATTTAAAAAAAAAAAGCGACACTGATGCCTAGTAAATTTTATTCGCAATCCGTCAATTAGTCTCACGAAAACAAAATTTCGCATCAAGTGGGAATAAGACTGATATTTTTCCTCGGGGCAGGGCTCCCACCAAAATCTGAATCGGGCTAGAAATAGGGTGAAATAGGAACCAAATTTTTAAAAGTAGGAACCCGATAGGGATTATTTAAGAAAAAATAGATCTTTATTTAAACTTGAATTTTTATAAAAATTACTTTCTAAAACTGACTTAGTTTTAATTTGTAAATTTTTTTTACTCAAAATTATATAGTTCAACTTTACGACAGCGAGGCTCATTCTGAATTTTACCGAGTATTTCAATTTAGCCGAGCTCGTGGCGCCACCTAATGTAGTAAATTATAGCTATAAACGTTAATCGATAAAATTCTGGTTCAATATTATAAGCCGATGGTACTTTTCAGCTAATTTACTCGAAATAGAGTAATTTAGGTACCAAATTCATATTTTAAGGTGGTTTAGGGGGACCTCGAAATAAGTAGGGGCTTTTAGGTATTTTAAGGACCTGGTGGGAGCCCTGTCAGGGCCATCCCGAAGACTGCATGATCCCCTTTCAATAAACCACGCGTGCGCCATAGGAAACCAACGAGTTTCTCTGGATACTTGGTCCTGGATTCCAGTAAAAAAAGTTCCACGCTTCAACAATCTTAGTAGGATAGTAAACTTTCAACTTCTATAAAAGTCCAATACAATTTTGAAAAAATTTCCACAAAGGCTTGACGTGTAGTCTGTGTAAATGAAGAACAAAAGTCTACCCTAAGTTCCCTAACTCAATTCCACGTTCTTTCGCGAGAGTTTTTGGGTAGCCGTAAATTGAAACCCACGGGAAAATCGGGGGAAGAATTTCTATAAAAAGAATTTCCCGCAAAAATACTCAGAAGCAGTTCGAAAAAGCTTATATTCGCCTGGAAGGCCTATCGCCAGAAACAGCGCGTTATTTTGCTAATAAAGCGGAGTTTCTCCCCAATTTGTCGCTTTTTTCTCGGTTCTTATTCTCCAGTCTCATCAATTCGAAAAGGCTCATCCTAGTCCTGCAAGGTCTCAGCTTAAAACAAGTTGACAAGGACATAAATGTTCCCTGCAGAGGTGAGGAAATTGCTACATTTGGCGACAGTGGCGTCACCAGAAATTCCGTTTTGGGGGCGCTTAAAGCAAGTGTCGGCTCCTATTTTAAGGTTAGTATCATTGGCGAGCGAGAGATGTCACTAACGTCGAGTTTAGCTGAAATTGAAACAAGTTGAGCAAGCAAATTATTCCCTCAAAAGTAGGTGCCTCGACGTACCCCTTCCTTTGATTGGCTTTGCGTAATCACGTGCGCAGTCAACTTAGCTTGGATTGGCATTTCTGCAATCACGTGTTTCAATCACGTCATCGTTGACTTTCAAATAAATGACAATAGGTTTTTGAAAGTCGATAATAGATGGAAGCACCTTCCCGGCGATCTAAGCAATCATAGCCATCTTCGTTACATAGACCCAATCAAAAATACAGATAGCAACGATAGAGCCGACACTTGCTTTAAGCGCCTGCTCAAGGGCTCCCATACAGATCGACTTAGCAAACCGATGACTTTTTAGAAATAATTTTTATCAAGAAAACTTCGGTCCAATTCAGATAACGTTCGAAAAGTTAAAGCTTCTATGTCCTCTCCTCTTTCACTCTCCCGAAACCAACCACGTAAATTAAAGGTATATAACGAAACGTTTTAAGAAAATAAACCATTTTATTTCCGAAATTGTAATAGAAACCCTTTTATGAGTTTCATCAAAACAATGAAATCAATTTCGGGAATTTTAGGAGGCGCTTCAGAAAATTTTCAGGTGGCTCAAGCGCTACCTAAAACAGCCTAGCGACGCCACTGTTTGGCGATACAATCGGATATCAAATATTTGCTTTCTAGTAACGTCAGATACCAAATATAATATTTAGAACGTCGACTAGTTTGGTCGAAAATTTTTCTGTTAACCGATCAAATACCGAATAGTATTTCGACTATCAAATAATTTGACGTATTTGGTCTTCGAACGTGAGAGGAATTGCAGGTCAACATCGACCAATCTATTATGATGATTGATACAAAGAAAACTTATTTAAAAGTAAATGGTATGTTAGTAATCTAAACTCTCCTAACACGATAATTAGACGATTTCATTTAGCTTAAAATTGCTGCGTCTGTTTTTCAAATACAGTAAATGCAAAAGTGTCATAATTACCAAAAGTGTGACAATTCCTGTACTTTCGTATGCTAAAGGTTTAATGAATGCTCAACTCGAGATCAACCACATACAAGACTATGTATTGTCGCCTTTCTGGATTTTTTTTAGTCTATGGTATTATATCGTAGGTAGATGGCGATAGCATCTCCACAGAACGAGGAAAAATAAAAAATACACTAACTTTGACCAGTGCTACTTACAAGGAGACGACCCGAGGTGATAATCACCGATTTGGTTCAAACTCGGGTATAATGTACACCTCCATGTAACTTGAAAAACCTGCAAGGGAAAAGTTGCGATGGGCTTTCGTTTTGCCATGGCAACCGAAAACGTTTTTGACGTCATGATTTGGATTTTTCCCATTGAAAATAACATGGGAATCTGAAGGATTTTAAGGGTCCCCCTATTGACCAAACTGAATTTAAACTTGATTAAATTAAATTTTTAAAATCAATTTAAACGTATTTTTAACGTTTTTGAAATTTAAAAAATTTTTCATTTCTTTAAAGGTTTCACATAACTTCAATTATAGTAATTGTTTACAATATATTTAATATGGGATATATAATTTAGGTTAAAGTTCACTAAGCAAAGTAAAAGTGGTCTAAATATAATACTCTATAATGGCTCTCTGACGACGTTATTGTTTCGCTATTTTGAATTTTAGCTTCCGTTCCCATTAATAGATGGCTCCACGCTCTCCACGAAAGTCATTTTTTTCGAAGATCCGGATAGATTCATGGCCATCTCTAATAACAGGGGCCTTTTCCTAATGCAGGTGGCAATGATAGAGCCGACAGTTGCTTTAACTTCCTTCCCTACCCAAGGCATACTTTCCCTTCTCCCCTCCCAACTTGTATTTCGCTCGTAGCATTCATTCTGAAATAGGTCCGATTGACACACTTTAGGTAATTATGTCACTTTTGGTAAATGTTTATTATAAACTCGCGCCAATATGTGGGCAGTGGGCACCCCATTTTTACAAACCATTAGGGGTGTGCAAAATATTTGGTACAACCAAATTATTTGGACCAAATACCAAATCAAATAACCGGTTTGCCAAATCAAATAGTGTTTAAAACTATTTGTCAAATATTTTATTTCTTGACCAAATAATTTGATATTTGAAAATAGCTATAAAAAGTATTTGGTAATATCAAATAGTTTGGTATTTGGTCAAATAGTTCCAAAATCAAATAATTTGGTGTCTTCAAATAGAATTTGGTGATTTCAAATATTAGATAAATTAGTCAAATAATCAATTAACCGCTAGAAGTTGTCTGGGTTTTCCCGCCAAAAATTTTAAAGCTCGTGCGCTTTGGCCATTGGCTGAACAATGGAAATATGAAAGCGAAACTAAAACACAAAGCAAGAAGCATTATGAGCTGGACGAGTGTAAAAGAAACTTGGTTCTTTACTACTAGTTAGTCTATTGTTAGATTTATTATTATTTAAATTTATTTATGTTAAACCGGCATTAATAAATGCTTTTATTTAAATAGTTTGAGACTTAAGTTAATTAGAAAAGTTCAAGATTAAGACTTGAACAACTTACACTAATGGTAAGAAACAATTTAAAATTCCATTTCTATTAGACTTAATTGTCACTTAATACTTATAAATCTAGATAAAGGCACGGTTCACATATTTGGTTGGAGGAAATTAAACCTATAAAAGTAGTTATTGGATATTACAATGGAATCACTTTATAATTAACAAACTATAAATAGGTTGTATAAAAAAAATATATAAAAAAAGGGATGATATTATTTTTTATTGTCAGCGATGTAATTGTAAATATTGTAAGTGCTAATTTTGTTAACATTTGGGCCGAAAGCTACCTTTTTATGACTTGGTAATAAAGTATCTGTCTTTTTAATTTCTATTACTTAAATTTTAAAACCATGGATCGTAATTTTAATATCTATAATTATAAATAGTTAAACTGAATAGTTTGATGATTAATTGATTAATGATAATTAAGATAGTTTCATTGGGTAATTGACTTATTGTTAAATATAAATGAAATGGAGGTTAAGTTATTTTACTTATTTAAATTGAAACTGGTTGTAGACAACTATTTGACACTATTTGAAAACCAAATTATTTGATATTTGATCTAGTATTTGATATTTGAATACTATTTGGTATTTGATCAAATATTTTTAACCAAATACTATTTGACCAAATTATTTGACTTTTCAAATATTTGATTTGGTATTTGATGATCTTAAAAAAAAATATTTGATATTTGATTTGGTCCCCAAAAAAAGGTATTTGCACACCCCTACAAACCATCATGGTTCTGTATAAGTAGGCAGTAACAAAAGTAACATTTAATTCGGTGTTTTCTAACATGGGAAGAATTTTCCAAAATCACCGCCTACAATCACTGTTAGGTGAGGGCAAATGGCGGGTGTAATGAGCGGCAATGGCGGGGTCCATGTTTTGACGCGAACACATAATCTACAACCAATTTATTTCACCCATTAATATTTAACTCTAGCGGAGGCTTTTTACGCGCCCTCTATCCGTGGCTTGGAGGCAGTTTTATTTAATTATAATTTGAATTTAATTGATAAAAAAGAATATGAGTATAATTTTTATTTTTATTTTTCAATAGTTCCTTTTAGAATGTAACGTGTCCTTATTGTTTAAGCTAGGAGCAACAAACACAAGGAGAACGCAGCTAGCCTTTAAACACGCTAACGAAGGGTTGTGTACGAATTTCATTGGACGAGC
This sequence comes from Leiobunum rupestre, assembly GCF_980474605.1. Taxonomy (NCBI): domain Eukaryota; kingdom Metazoa; phylum Arthropoda; class Arachnida; order Opiliones; family Sclerosomatidae; genus Leiobunum; species Leiobunum rupestre. The sequence goes on from NC_143394.1 coordinate 11,948,405, forward strand.
GTCACGAGCCTTTACGCTGAACGTTTTACGGGCGGGGGGGAAGACAATTTCCGAATTTTCCCCTTCCGACGGCAGCAGGCGCTAAGCGTCTAGCCAATGAAAAACGTACACAATAAAATCCACGACTTTTGACGGGTTGCACTCTCCTTGTGTGGGGTGTTGTGTTTGTTGCTCCTAGGTCACAGCTTCTTACTAACTTTTACAAGTCTACGAGCACGCGTTACAGTCGCCAGAGGAATGTAACTTTTTCTAGCGCGCGTGCAAATCACTCGTGCGGTGAATATTCTAATAAAGCTGGGTCTTGTGACGTAAGAGCAAAATTTTAACAGGTTGGGCAAGACCACTTTTTATTTTATAAAATTAACTAGATGAAAACCGGGGGGAGATACAAAAATTGAAACCACTTCGCGCGTAGCTACTAAATAGGTAGCCATTTGATTCATAATCTCATCGAAGCGATCAAACGTACGAAAATTAGATTTATGCTTTCAAATATTTAAATTAATATCGTTATTGGTCCTAAACAAAACCAGGAAAAATTTAAAACCCGGGTTATTTAAATGAAATGACGACGGGAAAAGATTTACGATTATCTTCGGTATCGATAAAATTACAATTTTCGGTCTCACTTTCTAATTGAACTACTCTAACAATTTTAACAAGGCAGTTTACCATTTTTAACGCGAAACTAAATTAATAGATCGATTTACAATTTTTAAGTGGCAAAGACGACTTTAAAGGGGTAAAATTCATCCGAGGTAACGTGGTGATGGCGTTATTTGTTAGTAGATGGCGCTCTGATAGCCACATGACGTCATAATTTTGATTTTCAACGATTGGTTGAAACATGGAGCTTCTATCAAGGTTGAAAGTTTTCAGTTTTTAGTGGAGAACGGTTTTGTCGAGATGTAAAATAAATAATCTTACCTGATTGGATAGTTTAAAATTGTATTATAGTGCCATCTATGGCGGAGAGTGTTAACTACTGTTAAAATTAATTGTTAATTTAAATTACAAAAATTATATATTTTTAATAAGAATTTAAAGTACTATAATTTAGTAATTAATTAATAACTTTTTAAAAAGCTTATTTTTCATAAACTTTATAGTGTCGCCATCTACTTTAAACATTATTAAATAGGAAGGTACCTCGGATGGATGTCGCCCTTTTTTGCATATTTCCGTGTAGGCAATATTTGAATGCATCTATAATAATTTGAAAATAATTAAAAGCCGCAGACGATGGAAACTGTTAACTCTCGCGTTTTACTAAGAAATTAACACCAGCAAAATGGCGGCATTGTACGGTTAATATTTGCTCAAAATACATATTTATTTTTAGTGCATATATCTAAACTTGGAACTGCGTCATTGATGACGTAGGGATGCAAACTTTGTATACAAAATTCGTAATTCATACACAAAAATGCGTTTGCATTCCAACTTTTCAAAGACTGTCTAGCTAGTGCTTCCAATTCACCGGATCTCGAAGGAAATGGCGTTCTTGATATGGGTTGAGAATTTAAAATTTTTCTAGAAATGGTGGGTAAAAATGGAAGAAACTTTATCATATTTATTTTTGGGCAAAACCCGCAGTTCTTAGCAAGCGAGTGACGCATTCTGCAGAACTACGAAGAAAGGGGAAAATCGACCGGGCGCGCCGAGGCCTAGCTTCGTAAACGAATTACCCAGAAGCGTAGAACGCCAGGAGTGTCGCGAGATGGCGTTGTGTCACGAGAGGCGAAGCGAAGAGTGTCGTTTATTCGGGACGTCGGCCCCGGGGGAAATGCTCAAACAACATAAGCCCCAAGAAGAACAAATTTGCCTTCGCCGTATGCTACGACCCCTCGATTTTCTACCCAATTAACTAGAACTTTTGGAGTAAAACTAATAGTTTCCTATAAAACTGTTACACATAGAAAGTCGTACTGTTAATTCATGGCGCACCTTTTTCACCAGATTGACATTTTGTACAAATTCAAAAGGCTTATTTGGCACTTTAATGGGACTATTTTTAGGTATTTTCTACGGTGTTTTAAATGGGAAATTGACATTGTCATTTTCTAACTTGTCTTTAGAAAATTGCTGTCTCTCAAGGTGGTAAAGAGGGTTTGGTTAATGGGAATGCCTGGGACCCGGCGCCAAAAAGGACCCGTGAGCTGGTCTGCAAGGACCGGGTCTGAAGTCTGGTCGGTTACCACTAACCAGACTTGCCTAACTAGTCTAACCAAATCAACTATAAACGATACTCAAATCAAACCAAATCAACTATAAACGATACTCAAGTCAAACCAAGTCAACTATAAACCATACTCAAGTCAAACCAAGTCAACTATAAACCATACTCAAGCCAAACCAAGTCAACTATAAACCATACTCAAGTCAAACCAAGTCAACTATAAACCATACTCAAGTCAAACCAAGTCAACTTTAAACCATATTCAAGTCAAACCAAGTCAACTATAAACCATACTCAAGTCAAACCAAGTCAACTATAAACCATACTCAAGTCAAACCAAGTCAACTATAAACCATACTCAAGTCAAACCAAGTCAACTATAAACCATACTCAAGTCAAACCAAGTCAACTATAAACCATACTCAAGTCAAACCAAGTCAACTATTAACCATACTCAAGTCAAACCAAGTCAACTATAAACCATACTCAAGTCAAACCAAGTGAACTATAAACCATACTCAAGACACACCAAGTCAACTATAAACCATACTCAAGTCAAACCAAGTGAACTATAAACCATACTCAAGTCAAACCAAGTCAACTATAAACCATACTCAAGTCAAACCAAGTGAACTATAAACCATACTCAAGTCAAACCAAGTCAACTATAAAGCATACTCAAGTCAAACCATGTCAACTATAAACCATACTCAAGCCAAACCAAGTCAACTATAAACCATACTCAAGTCAAACCAAGTCAACTATAAACCATACTCAAGTCAAACCAAGTCAACTATAAACCATACTCAAGTCAAACCAAGTGAACTATAAACCATACTCAAGTCAAACCAAGTGAACTATAAACCATACTCAAGTCAAACCAAGTCAACTATAAACCATACTCAAGTCAAACCAAGTCAACTATAAACCATACTCAAGTCAAACCAAGTCAACTATAAACCATACTCAAGTCAAACCAAGTCAACTATAAACCATACCCAAGTCAACCCAGTCAACTATAAACCATACTCAAGTCAACCAAGTCAACTATAAACCATACTCAAGTCAAATCAAGTCAACTATAAACCATACTCAAGTCAAATCAAGTCAACTCTAAACCATACTCAAGTCAAACCAAGTCAACTCTAAACCATACTCAAGTCAAACCAAGTCAACTATAAACCATACTCAAGTCAAACCAAGTCAACTATAAACCATACTTAAGTCAAACCAAGTCAACTATAAACCATACTCAAGTCAAACCAAGTCAACTATAAACCATACTCAAGTCAAACCAAGTCAACTATAAACCATACTCAAGTCAAACCAAGTCAACTATAAACCATACTCAAGTCAAACCAAGTCAACTATAAACCATACTCAAGTCAAATCAAGTCAAATATAAACCATACTCAAGTCAAATCAAGTCAAATATAAACCATACTCAAGTCAAACCAAGTCAACTATAAACCATACTCAAGTCAAACCAAGTCATAGCGATCTTGAAAATGTTTAAATGTTTTCATCAGTAGATGAAATTGTTTCAAGAGCGGAACTCGCTTTATATTCTGTGAAGGACCGTGAAGGACCGTCGTTGTTATGGAAGAACTCGTTAATGAAATTAGGCAGCATAGGTATCTTTATGATAAAACTGAAAGACTTTATAAGGATAACAAGTTAAAAGTGAACCGATGGATTGCCATTGGGGCCATATTTCACCTAAGTTGCGAGTATATTTTATGAATATTTTATTTAATAATTATTATGTACAGAAATTAAGTAATGTCATCCACATTACAGCTGATTACGTTCAAAAGAAATGGCGCAATGCAAGGGACAGGTATTTGAAAGAAAAAAGGGCACTTATATACACACGTTTCCTACGCAATATAATAAAAGCATTGTGAAAATACAAAATGCCATACTTATATTTTTATAAACCAGATTGAGGACAGCTATCATAAGTAACAAAATGTTACTTATGATAGCTGCCCTCAATCTGGTTTGAAGTAAAACTTGTTGACATTTATGCGAACCTACAATTTAGTCTTTTCAAATAAATTGCTGCATTTTCATCTGCTAAAAAACAGCAGTTTATTAATTTCTTGGCCACTACGTTCTTATGTAATAAATTTAATAAATCATTGTAATTTAAAAACTTTATAATTAAGTAGCGTTAGATCCAAAATAAAAAAAGAAGATGGTTCTTGAAATTGCAAGCTTTTAATATAAACCCGCTATTGAATGATGTTAAAACTAAAATTCACTGTTGATAAAATTTTAAACCAACTGCTGCTTCATGGTGACCTAATTAAAAATTTCTCAGGAACTTTCAGACAGTGATCTGTACACAATGCCATTATAATTTTTTAAAATAAATTGGTTAAACATTAAGTAGCAGTTCTTTTAAAACAATTTTATTAATATACCTTAGCCATGGTTTTTAAAGAAAAATATTTATAGCTAAAATTAACTAATTAGAAAATTTACATATTTTAATGAATTAAGATGATTAAAATTATTTCTTTAATTAAGTTCTGAAAATATCCTTGGCTCTCCCTTCTACGGTAAATATTTCTAACCCAAAAACGCTTTTCATATCTAGTTTTCCATTGTTTGCGCCATAAAGCAACTAATAAAATCGTATTAATTAAATTGAAATACGCCGAAATAACATTATCTCACACAGATAATTCCTCTTTAAAAATTCTAGACAAGACCAGCCTGAAGATCAGCAACGACTGTTTTTAGTGACGTCTACTAGTCAGCTCAGGATGCAGTGAAAACGTCACAGCGCCACGTTGCGTTATTTTTGCGGAAATTTTGCGTTCTCGAAAAGCGGTGTCCGCAAAATTTCTGTCAGTGACAACTAAGCTTAAGTCAGAGATGTCGCTACTGCCCTATCGTCGTACGTTAATTTTCTTCTCGCATGGACAATGCCGTAAACATGGGGCTCTATGCTTGACCTTAACTTATGGGTACCTTATGATAGGCTTATCTCGTATCCGAACCCTACTCTAACTACTTATTAGTTGGTTGATGGAAAACACTCGTTAAAATCATAACTAAGTTTATTAAGTGATCATGGAACTCATACTGCGTGTTGTACAATAAAATGTTTCAATATATACACAATCGTTATCGCGGGAATACATTTTTATAGAGGTCTATGATTAAGTGAAAAAACTCAATCTATTTTTTCTATTAACAATACATCTCTTTTTTTTAAAACAAAGAAAGAGACCCTATTATGATACTGTTCTTAGAGTCCCAATCTGTCCGGTATTTTCAAATTCCGTTTTGGTCGTCCTGCCGCCGTCGTCGTGACTTGTACCTGATTGTTCGCCTCTGCTTGCGTCGGTGTTTGCTGACTCGGTCCTCGTCTGATGTCGGTACCCTTGGAATGATTCTTTGGTTCCGGTGCTGCATCTCGCGGGCTGGGCGATGGGTCTGCCCCTTTTTTATTACGTTCGTCTTGCCGGCGTTACTCCTGTCGCTATCTGGACCTTTCCTCGCTGTGTCTGCCTATGTTGTCAGTGATACTGTTTCTGGACTTGGAGTCGAGCATCTCTGCTGGACGCCCTTGTTGTGGAACCTTTCTAGGGTTGATGTTCGGAAACTCGTATGTGACTGTCCGTTTGATTATCCATGCGGTTCAGGACTCCTCCAACTGGTTCTCGAACTGGCCTCAGGTGTCGTCTGTTTCTCCTCCAGATTCCCCCTTCTTCCAGCCGAACGTTGTAAGACCTGGGAACCACTTCTTCCAAGATTTGACCTTTGCTCACCCAAACGCCTTGTTGATTTTGTACGCGTACGACGTTGCCGGGTTGAAGTTGCCCCAATTCTTTGCCTTTGCTCCGCTGCTTCTTTTTCGGCGGTTTCCTCTCTTGTTTCTCTTCCTGAAAAGTTGGCAGGCGTGTTCTCAAGAAACGTCCCATTAGCAGTTCCGCTGGTGACTTTGCCCCGTCCAACGGAGTGTTCCTGTAGCTCAACAGGCCCAGTTGAACGTCTTCGTTGGAGTGCAGTGCTTTCTTTAAAATCCTCTTCGCAATCTGGACCCCTTTTTCCGCAAGACCATTCGACTGTGGATACTTTGGACTTTGACCTCGTTGTCACAAATCCATAGCTGCTTGCGAAGTCGTGAAACTCCTGGGAGTCGAACGGTACGTTGTCGGACAAGACTTCCTGCGGAATTCCATGGCGACCAAAGATTCTCTTCGACCTTCGCCGATGTGGTCTTCACTCGCTCCATTTCGATGTAGTTGGAGTATGCGTCTATGACAACCAGAAAATTGTTGCCTGCGTGATGACATATGTCAGTGGCGACTCGGTCCCACGGCTTGTCCGGTGTTTCTCGGCTCTTGTTGTTGGGCGTATTGGTACACGTTGCAAGTGGAGCATGTCTTGCATTGGCCTTCTATCGCCATGTTGAGATTCGGCCAGTATACTGACTGTCGAGCTCTTCGACGACACTTGACTATGCCCAAGTGTCCATCGTGGATGACTTTTAGTATGTGCTCCCTCAGTATTTTCGGAATTACGATTTTAGAGCCTTTAAAAATCAGACCATCGACTTCTGTGAGTTCGTGTCTGATGCTGGCGTAGCTTGATATTGCTCTGTCCTTTGATGTCCACCCGCCCTGTATCTGCTGTCGGACATTTTGAAGTTCAGCATCCTTTCCGGTTTCGATCCTGAGACGTTCCATCATTGCTTTTCCGAACGGAAGTGATTTGACCACCGAGTTGATATGGATCTCAGTTTCTTTGCCAATTTCATCGTCTTCCCCAGGCTTCAATGGAAGGCTGGTTCTGGATAGGGCGTCTGCAAGGACTAGACTTTTCCCCGGCGTGAATATCATCGTAAAGTGGTATCTCATCAGTTTGAGAAATAGTCTCTGGAGGCGAGGTGGGACTTCCGCCAATACTCTCTTCTTCATAGCCAGCAGGGGTTTGTGGTCTGTTTCCAGGGTCAGCTCCTTTCCATAGATATAATTGTGAAATTTCTGACATCCGAATACAAGGCCCAGACTCTCCTTCTCAATCTGCGCGTATCGGGTTTCCGCCGTGGTGAGGGTTTTCGAGGCGTACGCTACTGGGCACCAATCGTCCCCATGCCGTTGCATTAGTACTGCTCCCAGACCGTCTTTCGAAGCATCGGTCGAAATCTTCGTTTCTTTCCGTGGGTCGTAGTACCAGAGATCCTGGCAGTTATAGAGATGCGAAACTCCCTATACCCTAAGCAAACCAGTTTTTTTTCTTCAAATTTTGCCGATCGCAGCGACGCCTGTACGTGGGGAGTATCACAGAGATCCTAGGATTGTTACCGTTGTTTACAATTTTTGCGTCTCTCGGCTTGAAACGGGCGCTTCCTTCCGGCCGAAGGGCGGCGCTGATGCTTGCATTTTTTTTTGTCAGGTTTTCGGCGGAGTTTCGCATCTCTATAACTGCAGGATCTCTGGTAGTACCGGAGTACTGGAGATTTCGTCAGGATCTCTTTTATGCGCCTCCACTCTTGAAGGTGTTCCGGGAGTATCTGTAGATCATCTATGTCCTTGTTCTTGAGGCTGCGTAAATGCGTCGTGTGTGCTGAGAGGTTTGGAATGAACTTCCCCACAAAATTGACAACACCGAGTGCACGCTGAACCTCTGCCTTGGACGCTGGCGTCGGCATCTCCAGTATCGCTGCTATTTTCCTGGGGTCCGGCGCTATTCCCTTCCTCGAGATGATTTCTCCCATGTACGTGACGCCGGCTGCTTTGAAAACACACTTCTTCACATTCAGGGTCGCTCTTGCTTCCTTGATCTTTGAGAGCGCCATTCTGAGGTTGTCGTCATGCTCCACCGACGTTTTTCCCCAGACCAGATTTGGCTAAAGTGTTTGAAGAAAATTTCCGGTGCTGAAGCAATTCCGAACGGTAGCCTTTCGAAGCAGTATCTGCCAAACAGAGTGTTGAAGGTCGTAAGCAGCTGTCAAGCGGAATTTGGTAAAAGCCAGATGCCGCGTCCAGCTTGGAAAAGTACTTCGCCCCTGCCAGTTATGCTTCAATTTCTTCTTTAGTCTTCAGTTGATGATGATCCCGTCGTATGTTTTCGTTTAGCGTCTTCGGATCCAAACATAACCGTAGAGATCCGTCTTTCTTCTCTCGTATCACCAATGGACTGACCCAGGGCATTGGTTCATTTACCTTATGGATTATTATTCCTTGCCCTTGCAACCTGTCCAACTCGGCTTTCCACCTCCCTCGTAACGAGTACGGTATGCGCCGTGGTGCCACTATAACCGGAACGGCATCGTTTCGCAGTTGAATTCGGCACGCTGTTCTTAACCGTCCGATTCCTTTAAAGACTTCCGGAAATTCTTGAATTATTTTGACTCGAAATTCTTGTTTACCTTCTCCTGGAAATTGAGCTTCTCCCGTTTCTTCGGTGGCCATTTTCTGCAAGTCGACTTTTTAAATCAGCTTCACCAAACCCAGGTGGACGCATGTTTCACGTGCCAGAATTGGTCTTCCTCCCTGTTCGACGAGGACCATTTTTGTGTTCACTGTTGCCGTTTTGACTTTCGCCGTGACGTTGATCTCACCGAAAGTCGTGATTTTGCTTACCCCATAAGCAGATCCCACAGTCTTATTAAGTTTGGGTCTGGCTACCATCGTCTCAGAGTAGTCCAGCGGCAGGAGGTTGGCTTGGGCTCCTGTGTCTAGTTTAAATGGAACAGTATTGTCATTGACTTGTATTGAAATTACCCAGTCTTCCTTCTCCCGGCCTTCTACGGCATCGATGATGAACTCGTCATCGCTCGCATATTGTTGAATTGCGTCAACCTTGACTCTTTTACAACTGTTGGCGAAATGATTCTTTCCGTTACACTTCCTGCAGGTCTTCCCGTACGCTGGGCATTTCTTGTGGTCGTGCGACCCCTTGCATCGACTGCAGTCTCTGACAAATCCCGTGTTGGATTTACTCGGCTGCGGCGGCTTGCTATGGCGTTGCCGATTTTTCTTCCCGAACTGACCGGAGCTCGAATTTCGCTGATGCCTCGAGTCATCTTTCCCTCTGTATTTGGAACCTTCGCTTGTTATGGCATCGACTTTTTCGAGATTCGTGACACTCCCGGTCCAGTTCTACATTTGCTGCAGCATTGTCTCTGTTGCTTGGCAAAGACGGCCCGTTTCAATGTAAGGTTTTCTTCAGCAAGAAGCGTTTGGCGTACCTTCTGATCCAGCACGCCATGCACAATTTGATCTCTAATGAGCGAGTCCTCTAGGTCACCAAATCCACAGGTCTTGGCTTTAAGTCGGAGATCGACGACGTACTGTTCGATTCCCTCTCCTTTCTTCCGCATACGACCCCGGAAGATGAATCGTTCATATGTTTCATTTTTCTTGGGTGTACAGTATGCCGTAAACTTTGCCACGGTATTATCGTATGTCTTTGGAACTGCGGTCGTAAAGACGAAGGTGTTATAGACATCGATCGCTTCTTGTCCAGCCGCATGCAGGAGTAGGGATAGTTCTGCGCATCAGTTCTGCCGTCTCCAGACGCTGTCGCCGATTCAAATATTTGAAGAAATACGCGCCATGCCTGTTCCGGAGGTGCCTTGAGCCCGTTCATCGATGAGTGACCAGAGTGCCGGACGTGTTGAGAGGTGGTTCACGATTCTGACACCATGTTTTGTTTTCTCTTATCCGAACCTTACTCTAACTACTTATTAGTTGGGGCTCTATGCTTGACCTTAACTTATGGGTACCTTATGATAGGCTTATCTCGTATCCGAACCCTACTCTAACTACTTATTAGTTGGTTGATGGAAAACACTCGTTAAAATCATAACTAAGTTTATTAAGTGATCATGGAACTCATACAGCGTGTTGTACAATAAAATGTTTCAATATATACACAATCGTTATCGCGGGAATACTTTTTTATAGAGGTAACTCATTGTCTATGATTAAGTGAAAAAACTCAATCTATTTTTTCTATTAACAATACACTTATGATATTACATGCTGTTCATTCCTATGATGTTCTACAGGAACAAAGTGCACTATGGCCAGAAATATATATATGTCTAACGAAGAAGTATCCACTCTTACGAAAATGTCAGACCAAAATTTAATAAAAAAGTATTATATCCAAAATAGACCATTCTATAAAATCCGAGATAAGGAAACTTCAATTTCCCATTCCGCCGCGAGCAGTGTTGAGAAATATCGTGGCGAAATAAACGCTCGTAGCAGGATTTTCCGAGCAGATTGGAAACGTGATACAAATACTTTGAAATAGCGATAATGAGGATAATTTCTACTCCGACCAGACGGAAAATGGCACGTTACAACACTAGGGGGCTTTATAAAACAAATTAAGAAACACAGCCACCTGAATTAATTGCTTTAAAAGTCGCTTGGTGACTTAGGTCTAAGGTGGTGCCAAGGGTATTAGCCTAGCTGATTATTATTAAAATCATAAGTTAGCGAAATATTTCAAATATTTTCTAATATATTTTGGAACACTAAAACCTTTTTATGTTTTTATTAGCTAATACCATAATAAGTCAATTTGCAAAAATTATCACCGAACTGATTTTCAGATTTATTGCGCAGTCATGGTTTAGTTTACAGCACAGAGCCCCCTAGTGTCTAAATATTCGCAAGGACGATAATATACTACTGAGTTCGGGTACAAGTTCCTGTCGGAATGTCAGTGACGAAAAAGATTCGGTCAGAAAATTAGCAATAAAACAAAAGGAAGTCGCATACTTATCGTTTTAATGTTACTTATATCAATACACATTTCGCCAATTCCTTTTTTAAAACCTTGAAATCGAAGTTTTTACCTCTCCGAGGGGACAAAGTCCCCTAGGAGGGGTTATACAACGACCGTGTCTGTCTGTGGGTGGGTCTGTGGGTGGGTCTGTGGGTGGGTCTGTGGGTGTGTCTGTCTGTCAGGACTGCGAACGCGTTCGCATTTTCGGTGCAAAGTGTAATCACTGCGTACGCAGTTTCTCAAAGGGTTGGCAAAACCACCGTGTGACGGTGAGCGTTAACGGATGCATTTGCGGTTTGGTTTGGATGGTGTTTTTTCGCTCACCGTCGTGACGGTTTGGTGTATTACGTTTTTGTAATGTTTATGCGTAGGTTGTGAGTGTTGAATTTGTTGTGTTTGTGTTCTGATGGATGTGCATGTTGAGTCTGTTGTGTTTATATGGGCGTTTTCTCTCCAACTTCTTCTTAATGACTTTGGGACGGACCGAGTGCTGAGTGTAATGCTACCTCTCAACGTCCAATGGCAGGGTTTCCACCAGTTGTACACGGTATTCGTCTTAGTATCAATTTGCGATCGCATCGGGCGGGATTTGAACCCGAGACCTCCTGATTGACAGGCGGACGTTCTACCACAGAACCACCGACACTTGTT